>NC_140517.1:24955880-26265046 GCF_964339955.1 Pipistrellus hanaki
CACATCTAGACCTAGTGGAAAACAGTATCATGATTGATTAGTTATGTCTGCCATGGAGAGCTTAAAGGAGGAGTAGTCATGCGATTAGAAATGTTTCTATTCTAAGATGCACATTTTCCCACTTTTTAACATCTCTGAAATCAGGCTGTGTCATACAATTAATGGCATCTTATAAGTTATTTTGAACTGTGCTTTTGTGGTTCACAAAATAAGGGTGTGTGGTACAATTAAAGAAAAATAACCTTTGGTATTTGCCGTTTTTGGTTTGTTTAGAGGGTTGCTGTTCAGGATTGAATGGGCTTCGATTCAAAATGCCTGGGCAGGCTCAGGGGTTAGACCTCCTCCCCATTCCCCCCCCCCCTCTTTTTTTTTTTCCTCTGTAAGGTTTGATTTCCCCCCCCCCCCACCTTCTGCACAACCAATGACCCTCACCCTTTCTGCTCAGCCCAGTGCCCAGCATCTGGATGGCATACTCCAGACTGCACCGTGGCAGCCCCTTAGCACCTCCACATCACCCTCTCTATTCTGGCTCCACCTTCACTGGCAAATTCCTTCCATGTGTTTAAGTTCAAATTTTCTGTATCCTGAGTGAATCAAATAAACCTTTTGAGCATTTTTGAGGTAATAGGTTGTTTGTGAATTATTTTTTCTATGGTTAAGTGCTAAGCCTTGACCTAGTCAGCTGTGACTGGGGTAAGGAGGTGGGTGAGGGATGTGGGATCCTGAGGTACACACTAGGATTTACATATTTATACCAGCTCTATCTCTGTATCATCTACATCTGTATCTGTATATCTATATCTATTATCTATATTGATATCTATGTCATCTATATCTATGTCCATATTCATATTCTTATCTACATCTATCCCTTTATCTATATCTAAACCTGTAATCTACATACATCTTCTTTCTTCCCTCCCACCCTTTCTCTCTTCTTCCTTCTTTCCTCCCTAGCTTGGACCTCACAAGAGAGGGTTGCATTATCCTACCTGCAAGGCCTTACCTTGTTGGTTGGCTTACTTCCTTTGTCCTCTGTCCCCTTCCCATTCTCTACTGACAATCACTCTGATATATTCAATGAGAACTTTTTTTTTTTGTAGCATAGGATGAAAAACATGGACTTCCTGTTTTCAAATCCTAGGTCTGACATTGATTAGTTGTGTTTATATAATAATAGCGTTTTAATAAGTTTATTTAAATTAATAATAACTAATATAATAGTAATAATATACAGAATAATCTTTATACCTTACAGGTTTGCTGTGATGATTGTGATGATTGAGTGAATAAATGCCTGCACTTAGAGTGTATTACTCAGATGTTAGGGTACTTAGAATAGTACCCTGCACATAGTAAGTGCTATAGAAGTGTTAGTTATCAAATGCATTCTTGCAAAAGGTAGATTTAATTCTTTGTACATGGAAACTGAGATGAAGTAAGTGATACCCAGTTACGTATCTCATTCAATTATTTGTTTCACTCAGCTTGTTTCATTCAGGTATATAAATTATTACGAATTTTTTTTTGGCATTAACTACTTTTCACAAAGATGCTTCTCAATGGCCACACATTCTTTCTTTTCATCAATTTAACAATTCTGTATTCTTGACCATCTAGATTGATCCCAGGACTTTGCTGTAAAAACAGTGCTTCTTTATGTATCCATGTGCAGACATGTGTATGCAATCTCCAGCCTTTCTTCAGATGACCTTACTGGAGGTGGACGTGCTGGGTCCATGGTGCGCACATCGTGAGGGACCTGGCTGCTTTAATTTATACTCCTCAAAACCAAGTAGAAAATGCTTGTTTCCTCTTTCCCCTGCACCATGTCCAACAATGTGCATTTTCATTGTAAAGTATAAACTCTTTGGCCCTGAGATCTTGATTTAAAAAAATATATATTTTATTGATTTTTTACAGAGAGGAAGGGAGAGGAATAAAGAGCTAGAAACATCGATGATAGAGAAACATCCACCAGCTGCCTCCTGTACACCCCCTAACGGGGATATGCCTACAACCAATGTACATGCCCTTGACCGGAATTCTACCTGGGACCTTCAGTCCACAGACCAATGCTCTATCCACTGAGCAAAACCGGTTCCCGCTGAGATCTTGATTTTCCATTGCAGTTGCACTGAAGGCAGAGCTAGTCTTATCAGAAAGGCAAAGATTAGCATCAGATAAGAGGAAAATGCCCAGCAAAAGAGAGGACTCCTATTCCACCAGGAGGCAGGTGAAGGATACAGAAGGGAAAAGAGATGTTAGGCCTCTGATGTCATAGGGACCTCTGCTGAGCACAGAACCAAGAGCTGGTGATGAAAGGAGGCTGGCAGGGCAGGTTGGGGGGTGGGGTGGGCTGTGCCGGCTGGCCATTCCTGGAAGTGAGCTGCCTCCTGGTTACATATTCCATTCATTTTGATTGTAAGTACGGGTTTGCCTTCCTAATGGCAGGGTTGGGTAATGATGTGGTGATGGGAGGCATGCGTTACCAAGAGGATCTGGGCTGCAGCTTCCCAATTCAGATGGAATGCTTGGCTGGTTGATTTCACCTCCCATCATTTGATTGTATTTATTGAGCTGGGAATGTGGGAAGGCTAACTCTCTCTGATTTTTTTTTGTTTGGTTTTCATTTGGGAATGTGGCTAGAGAACAGACAGTGGCTATTATTCCCACTGGGTAAAGATCCTTTGACAATGCATGAGCTGGAATTTGCTGCAGGGTTTTGCAGGGGAGAAGCAAAGTAGACTGGGTGGCTTGCCCAAGATGAACTGGGGTAATGGGGACTCTGAGAGCAGGTTAAAGAATTAGATCTTCTCTCCAGACAGCCACTGAAGGCACTGAGTGTGTTAAAGGTGGCTTGTGGCTTTAATTGTATATAGTTAGGAATGCTGTCCGCTGAAAATAAGTCACTCATTACTCATGGAAGGTAAGCCTGGGAGGTAATTTTTCTCACAAATCAAGAAGGATAGAGGTAGAAGTCAGCTAATCAACATCAATGCTCTGAGGTGGCATCTTGGAGATTTTCTTATAACATCTCAGTATGTTATAGCAGCTCTAAGCATCTCATTTTCACATTCCCTGCCCTCCCCAATCCCTTTCTACTAAACATTCTTGCTCATTTATTAACAAAATGCATCATCCTTATTTTAGAGAGATATATGACAATCTCAAGGTGGAGAATTGGCTTCAATTGAAGGTTATTTGGGTGCATGGTTGTGAGCCCAGATGAAGTCCCTGCTGTGTGTCTCATTTCTCATCCCTGCCTCATCTGCAGGGTATCCGGATAGGCAAGGGAAGGTGGCCAGCTTATTTGGTTCTGATTCCTTATCTAGCCCCTGGAGGAATGCCCATGGGGAGCTGGGGAGGGTTAGATCTGGGGGTCAAATCTTAGGCCTGCCACTTTTAGTTTGTGTGACCTTGGGCAAGTCTGAGCATGCCTCTGAGCCTCAGTTTCCCCATCTATCAATGGGACGAGAATGGACAATCAGGAATTATTGTGAGGATTAGAGAGAAAGTACAAAATGTCCACTGTTCCTGGCACAGTGGGGCTCAGTAAATGATCACCTCTTACTGTGATTCCTGCCAGGGGAAGGGAAGGGTGGAGGAGCCTGTGACTCTGACCTGAGGAAATGGGTGAAAAAAACAAAGTAAAAGGGATGGGACTTGTCTTAGCCTTTGCTTCCACTGTGGGTTATGACAAGAGGATTTAATACACAAGTGTGTATGCTGTGGATTTCTAGGGCAGCTTCCCATGTGCTCAAGATAAATCCCTGCAGCACCCACTATGCAGATGTAAAAGCCCACTATGGCCAGAAAATTGCACGGTTGAGATCTTTAATCTGAAAAGAGGACTCTTCTTATCTGCCATGTGCCTGATGAGGAACAGATGTGCTGGAATGTAGGCAAATATAGGTACAGCCTCCTCTGACAATTACTTGCCAACCCACCAACATTCCTGCCTTCCCATTGCCGGACCAGGGGACCAGGGACCTGGCATCATGGAGAAACCACCAGACACTGCAGCCTCCCTGCGTCTGGAAACCACCACCCCTGGCATTCTGGGGTCGTCAAGGCGACCAGCTCCAGCTGTCATCCATGGGATGCTTATATGGAATGAGCTTCTGGGACAATTGCAGGGTCACCAGCAGTGGTGGAAAGTAAATGGATAGGTGGGGGGTGGGGGCAATTTAAAAAACAAAACCACATCCGAGCATCTGGATTCAATTTGACCAAGAGTTGGCAGTGGAAGAACTCTTAGATTCCACCTAGTTCAAGCTCCTTATATGACAGAAGAGAAAAATACAGCCCGGAAAGGGGAAGTGACTTGCCTAAGGTCACACTGCGAGTTGATAATAGTGCCATTCAATCAACCGTCTATCCATCCTTTGTTCAGTCAATCAAAGGTGTGTGCTGAACATTCCTGGTGTGCTAGGCACCATACCAGGGGCTGAGCAAAGGGTCCCAACAAGCAGATCTGGTCCCCAACCTCAGGGAGCTTGCATTTCAGTGGAGGAGATGGATCACAGAAAATTGTATAAGTTAATTTCAGTTTGGATCATTGCTTAGAGGAAAAGCTCAGGGTGCTAAGTGAGAGTCTGGGGGACCTGATGGACTGTCTGAGGAAGTCATCTTTAAACTGAGACTTGAAGGGTGAGTAGGGTCAGCCAGTCAAAGAAAAGAGTAGAGATAGAGAGGACTATTTCTAGTATAAGGAAGGCTCTAGCTAGGGAAGGGGCAGGGGACACAGTAAATTAAGGAAGCCTAGGAACACTGGGGGGCTTGCAGTATGAGAACCCAGGCTTGTAGCTTCCAGGTTGGGGTGCTTTTCCCATTGTTCTGTAGGTGCCATCCCATGATTCCACACTTGATACAATCACTCTCCTAGTTTTCATATCTAAAGAGAATCAGTAATGAAAATACTTGATTTGCTCTAGAGAAGTTCTATTCTAGACTACACTGGGGTCTAAGGCTTGGGGGAGAAGCCTACCTGGTTTATAAATAAAATACATAATAAAGAAGTAAATTATCTTCCATAATAGGAAGTCAGAGTGTCTGTATCCCATGAAGAGATGAGTTTCTGGTCCAGTCAGCTGAGCTTTGACCTATGAACCAGAAGGTCACGGTTTAATTCCTGGTTGGGGCACATGCCCAGGTTTCAGGTTCAATCCCCAGTTTGGTGCATGCAAGAGGCAGCTAATCAATGATTTTCTCTCATCATTGATGTTTCTATCTCTCTCCCCCTCTCCCTTCCTCTCTGAAAACAATAAAAAATATTTTTAAAGAAGAAATGAGTTTCTGCATCCCATGATGAAATGAGTTTCAGAGATGTCAGTATCTCTGAAGTTCTCTTGACCTTTCCAGCATAGTCATAATGTGGCAGGTATTTCTTTAGGCATCATCTCCTCATATGACTGCCTCCAAAGGCAGACATGAAGAAGTGACCTCTCTCCTTTCATTGGGGAGGAAAACTCTTTTACAGAAGTCTTTATAGCATACTTTCTTATATGGCTCGTTGGCCCAAACTGGGTCATTTGCTTACTGCTCACTGAGAGAGACTTGAAAAAGTGATTGTACAGGGAGGTTTGAGAGGGGATTTGTAAATGTCTGCTGGGCTACCAAGTGACATTATTTGCCATATACCTCTAGCTGTAAAGGCAATAAACCCATGAAAAGGTATGACTTCTTTTTCCATTCCCACGTACATTTTCGTAGTGATTGTTATTAGTCTATTTCTTCAGTTCAGTTTGTATTTCAATGATGTGGTGTAGAAAAAGTATTTGACAAAATTCAACACTCAATCAGAATTAGAAGGGAACTTCCTTAACCTAGAGCAACCAGGTAGTCACATGGGGAAAAATGGACCCCAACCCTTACGTCTCATCATATAAAAAATCAATTTAAAATGTACTGAAGATTTAAATGCAAGACCTAAAACAATGAAATTTCCAAAAGGAAACATAAGAAATGTATCTCCACAAACTTGGGGTAGTCAAAGGTTTCTTAGATATGAGAGAAGATGCACTAATAAAAAATTGATAAATTGTAATTCAAAATTTATAAATTTGCTCTTTAAAAATACTAATAAAAATGGAAGAGCAAACTTCAGACTATAAGAAATATTCACAAGACATATCTGGAAAATGGCTTGTAACCAGACTACATAAAAAACTTAAAATTTGATATTAAGAAGACAGTTGACTTAATTACATACATGGTTGAAACCGCTTTACAAAGAAGAGATATAAATGTCTAATGGGCACACAAGATGCTCAACATCATTAGTCATCAGGAAATGCACATTAAAACTACAGTGTGGCAACACTACATACTCACCATAATGACTAACATTTAAAAAACAAACTCCCAAGGGTTGACAAGGTGAGGAGCAACTGGAACTCCCATACATTGTTGGTGGGAGTATAGAATGGCACAACCATTTTGCAAAGCAGTTCGGTAGTTTCCTATACACATACACTTCCTGAATTACCTGGCAATTTTGCTCCTAGATATTCTTCCCAAGAGAAATGAAAACATATTGACAAAAAGATAGCATGCAAATGATCAGAGCTGTTTTATTTACAGTAGTCAAAAGCTGCATATAACCAAATGTCCATCAACAAGTTAATGGATAAACAAATTGTGGCCAATCTATATGGTAGTACACCACTCAGCAATAAAAAGAAATGCATTTGTGATACATGGAACAATATTGATGAAGCTTGAACTATTATTTTGTGTGCAAGAAGCCAGACAAACACACACACACACACACACACACACACACACACACACACGCACGCACATGCACACACACGCACACATACACACCATACTGTGTGATTCCATTTAAATGAATTTCTAGAATGGGTTGAACTAATATGTAGCTGTAGACATCAGATCAGTGGTTGCCTGGATTGATTAGGAAGGGTGCTGAGAGTTTTTGTGGTGACATAAATAAACTAAAAACACTATGTACTCATTGGGGTATGGTGTCATGGTGCATACATCTGTCAGAATTTGAAATGGATACATTTTATTCTAAAGACATTTTATCTTAATTTGATTAATGTTTAAAAATTTGGCCCAAAGCAGGAAAATGTGTGTATGTATTATCCACTGACTAATGGAAATGTCTGCTTCTGCTGGGCTCTTAAAAAATGGCCATATTTAATCTTTGTGGGAGGTGTAGCAAGAGTTGAGATGTTTCCAGGGGCGACTGCAGTATCATGGTTGGGTGTTAGGCAAGGCCTTTGAATGTGGTTATGATTGAGAAAATGTGTCTGCGTAATGCAATCAGGGTTTGCTGATTGTGCCCAAGTCTGTTTGACTTTAACATCCATGTTCCTCCCACTCTGACACTCTGTTCCTACTGTGGTTCTCGGAGCAAAGCTTAGGATTTGACATTTTGGAGAATATAGGAGCTAGTGTTGAGTTCAGGGCCTTATCTTTTGTGGTTGTTAGAAGGAGTAGGAGGAAGTGATTTAGAAAATTTCTGGAAGTCAGAATACAATCCATGTCATGTGGTTGAAGTCCAGCCAGTTACTGCTCCTGATTTACTTCTCACCTTGTTGGTCAAGATCCCCAACCAGTTCTTTTCCTTCCTGGTCAACCACAGCTACGTGGCTAGCAAAAGCCCTCTCTTATTAGCCTCTATCACTGTAAGAAGTAATGCTAATACCAGTGCTACCACTAATACTTGCAGCTAGAATGCACTGAGTACCTACAGGTGCTGGTTGATCATCATACTAAGTCCTACATGTTTTATGCTATTTAATCTTTCCAACAAGCCAAGGGGCTTTATTATATAGAATGCATTTTCCTCATGAGAATACTGAGGAACAAAGTGTCCTCACTATAGGTTTCTAGAAAAACTGCACCCTGAGGAGTGACCGACAAATTGTGGCCAATCATCCCAGAGTCTAAGAATATTATAGCTAGAACTGCTGATCACCCAGACAATTAATTACATTTCAGTTATTACAAAGCAGTTCGTTATTCACATGGCCATGTAATGAAGCGTTTAAGCTTTGAAATGCAGGAAACGAAAACTGATGGAGCAAATAGGAGAAGAGTACAACCCACAATTACAGTTGGAGATTCCAATACTTCTCCCTCAATAGTTGATAAGACAAGCAGAAAAACACGATCAGGACAGGTATGTTAGACTGAACTCTGTAAACCACCTTGACCTAACTGGCACTGATGGAGCAGGTCACCCACAACAGCGGAATACACATCGGCTCCTGTGCACATGCAATATGAACCAAGGCGGACAGTACATCACATGATCTAAGTGTGGTGTGTATAGTTTTAAAGGGTTGCAAAAAATAAAACTCAACAAAACAAAGCATATGTAACAGAGACTTGTGGCTGCAAACCCTAAAATGTATGCTATCTGTCCCTTTACAGAAAAACCTCCTCTTCCTCGGTGCTAAGTCATAAAACAGGTCTCAGTAAATTTAAAAAGATAAGAATCATACAGAGTATATTCTTTGAGCACAGTGAAGCTAAACTAGCAGTTATTAACACAAAAGATATGAAAAAATCCTCATATGTCTGGGAAGTAAGCAACAGGCTAATGGAAAAGAATGATATTCTAGCAATGGGTTTGTGTGATGTCATATGTGATAAAGAAGATATTTCAATACATCATGAAAGGATCAACCACTTGGTAAGTAGTGCTGAGACAATTGGTGAAAATGCAAAAGCAACAAACTAAACTATTAAAATATTAGAAATAGCGCTAGCCAGTTTGGCTCAATGGATAGAGCGCTGGCCTATGGACTGAAAGTCCTGGGTTTGATTCCGGTCAAAGGCACGTACTTTAGATGCAGACTCCTCCCTGGCCTGGGCCCTGGTCAGGGCACGTGTAGGAGGCAACCAATCAATGTGTTTCTCTCACATTGATGCTTCTCTCTGCTTTCCCTCTCTCTTCCCCTCTCCGTAAAAATCAATGGTTTAATATCTTCAGGTGAAGATTAACAAAAACAAACAAAAATGTTAGGAATAAATGAAAAAGACTTTGTTTACAATTTTTCTGAGAGAGAACATTTTCTTAAAACTATAAATGCAAAAGCAAAAATGGAAGCAAATGATACATCTGACTGTATGACAAATCTCTTTAACAATGAACACTATAAACAAAGTGAGAATTCTAGTGAAGAACCAACCAGGAAGAACTTGTAAAACATAAGACTCAGAAATGTCTAATACCCAAAGCAGTCTCAAATGCCAGGTTTAAAAAGATATAAATACACACATAGGCATACACACAGAAAAATGTTCAAAGGGTGAGGAGAGGCAGCCAATTGAATAGAATTCAAATGCTTGATATGAAAAGATGTGCAAAGGTACCAGCAAACAGAAAAAATAGTAGGCTGTGCTCCCCTCCCCCAATAGTAATAAAAGATTAATCACGGCCAGCATTGGGGACTGGCCGGGAAGTAGGTGCCCTCTTGGTAGTCCATAAATGGGTACATTGTTTTTGGAAGCCATGGGACAGTGTTTATTCAAATTGAAAACCCATAAAACCTACAACATAGATTTGTCACCTTTAAAAATCAGTTTTGGGGAAGAAATACCTACATGTGCGTAGAGAGGTGGATCTGAGGATGTTCACTGCAAACCTTTATGATAGTGAAGACACAGGAAGTAACCGAAATGGCTATCAGCATGGATGTGGTAAAGCAAGCTCTGGTATCCCCATACTTGGAAATGAGTATTTCCGAACGTGTTCGGTGTTATGCTATTTATGTTAAGAACAACCCAAGGAGGAAACTGTTATATGCATACAACTGTCGGCGTGCATAAATCATAGGAAAAAGTCTTAAAGAGCACCTAGCAAAGTGGTAAGCAGTTTTCGCTCCATAAAGAGAATATAGGTGGTTTTTGTGGTTTCTTTGTACTTCTGTCTATTTTCCAAAGTAGAAATTGTTTTTGAAAAGTTTAAAAAGGTGAAAACATGAGGTGGAATTTTTTTTGCTGCATGTTCTCGCACTCTCGCGGGGAACACTGCTGTCCTGCCGTTCAGCCTTCCACTGCCACATCCATTTCTAATTCAATTCCATCCTCATAAATCTGTCCTGAGCTGAGGGAAATGACTGCTCTGCTTGGCAGGGTATCTGAAGGTGTTTTAGGCATTTTAATTTTATTCTCAACTCTGATTCTAGGAGAGAAGAATCAGATATCTTGATATCTCATGATATCTCATACTTCCTTCTAACTCAATATTGTGTCGTCCATTAGCTGCCTCTGCCCAGAGGCACTGAGGTGAGGTCACCAGGGAGAGGAAAGACCTTCATGAAATCACAGGGCATCAGGCCACCGTTCATGCTGCTCCTCCTAATCTTGAGAGCTCTTTGCAAACCCTATGAGTGTCTTGAATTCTAGTTTGTGACAAAGCTTGTCTAACCACATTGCCTGTGAAACCGTCTTCCTCAGCACCCTGGGGACCTGTGAGGTGTTGGAGGGCTGCTGGAGGAGAGAGGTTCAGGACACCTCCTCCCTTGTCCAGAGTGTTGGAGGGTGTCTGGGGAAGGTGTGCCCCAAGGGCAGAGCTGTGGGTGCACATCATTTCTTCTCACAACAGAGCCACTTGGCTCCATGTCCAAACGTCGGTTTGTCAAACCCTGGGTTCAGAAGAAAAGGGAGTGATGAGTCCATTTAGAGAGTTCCAACTGAAATATAAAATATAGAAACAAAAGAAACAGACTAGCTCGGTGCTTCTCAAATTGAATGTGCGTCATCGCGTCATGGCACTGCTCAGGGAGCTTGTTGACATGTAGATTGTCACTGTTCAGGCCTGGGCGGGGCCTGAGATGCTCATGATGCCGCTGGGGCTGCTGGTCCAGGGCCCCATGCCGAGAAGCAAGGGACAAGATGTTCAGCTAGACTGGAACAGACAGAACATATCAGAGTGTCATGCATGTTGTAAGATTGTGTCTAGTTTGGGAAACATTTATTTCAAATAAGTATGTGTGTACACACATGTGGGTACGAGTGCAGGCATGCTGTGTTAGGACATGTACTCTATGATAGAATGGGAGCCAAGAAAGTGAAAAACATTGAACTAGACCTAGAAGTGAGACTGGATTCAGAAGACAACATTCAGGTGGACTTGGGCTATGGATCATTTTGACTCTACTTTAAACATTAAAATGTCCCTGTAGGGGACATACTTCTTATCTAGTCCCACGTTGCTTCCATGGCAAAAATTTGAACTTGTGCCATTTCCTGTGGCGAGAGCTTACACAGAGGGGTGAGAAGGGCAGGTCTATTTTGGATTCTCGTTTCAAAACCTCCCAATATCACTGAAATCAACTGGCACAAACAGAGCGTTTGGGAGTCTCTTTCATAGAAATGGCCAAGTGTGTCTATCAATGAAGCACACGCACCCGGGGCGGAAGAGCCCGCCAATGGCCGCTCCATCAACTTTGGCAGATGTGTACATTATGCCTTTTGATCTCCAAGGATGCTGTATTTAGATGACATAATGCGCTGTTGGTTATCTTTCTCGAAGGTAGAAGGGACGTAAGCAGATATCCACTTTTGCAAGATAAAATTAGCACCTCTTTGCTGGAAGATAAACATTTTCGGCAGGAAAGCCCTGATTAAAGTACAAAGCAGCCGAGGGGTATTGGGCTGCACCCCTCTGACTGAAATTCCTATTTATAATAAAAGGAAATAACATTGGTATGACCAGGGCGGTGAGGAGAAGCCACGGCTCCGCCTTCCTAATGGAGAAATGGCCTCGAGCGCAGCCAACTGCGGAGCTCCACCATGGTTTCGTTCCTCAAAGGCCAAAACCGGGGTTCAGGAGAGGAGAGGGGAGAAGGGGGCTCTGTGCGGAACCCTAACTCAGAGCAGGGCTCTGTGGGTCTGATGCTCTCTGTTCCCACACTCCCGGACCCTGCGAGCAGCTGTGCCTGGTTGGCTCAGGGGCGGATGGCACTGGGGCAAGGGTCTGGCATTCACGGGCAGTCTGCAAGCTGTCCACCTGGGGCAGGGCTGGGTCTGCCCAGTGCCGGCACCGCCTTCTTAATTCTCACAAAGGCGTTCTATCAGGTGATGGCAGCCTGTCTATTTCCATTTCCCTAGAGACCCCCGCCCCCTGACTGTCTTTCCCTCTGCACACTTGTCTCAGGAGCTGGACATGTCCCTGAACGGGAAGAGTCCAGGCCTGCTTGCGATGGGAAAATCAGTTCGTGGTACACATTGTTCTAGAGTTTTCATTCTTCTCTACTGAATGGCTGGCTTTCAAAGTCAGAAAATGTTAGCGTCAGAAAGTGTCCTCAAACTATGTTAGCGTCAGAAAGTGTCCTCAAACTGCACTTGTTTCCTGAAACTTGCTGAAGCTGCAGTGGATTTATAGCTACTTGACTCCCTTTTCTCTTCTGTAGGAGGATCTATGAAGTTGCCGTTCATTCAACAAGTGTTTTTTTTAAAATATATTTTATTGATTTTTTTAACAGAGAGAAAGGAAGAGAGATAGAGAGCTATTGTAGAAACGTCGATGAGAGAGAAACATCGACCAGCTGCCTCTTGCACACCCCCTACCGGGGATGTGCCCGCAACCAAGGTACATGCCCTTGACCGGAATCGAACCTGGGACCTTTCAGTCCGCAGACCAACGCTCTACGGTTGAGCCAAACCGGCTTCGGCTCAACAAGTGTTTTTGATTGCCTACTATGTGCCAGTCCCTGGGCTGATCGTGAAGGTCCATGGGCAGGACAGTGCTGTCCCCACCCTCAGCAGAGCCACACACAGTCTTCTGATACTCCCTCCGCACCCAGCTAAGAGGGCCTCGGAAGTTATAATGGTGCATAAATTCACTGGCATCGTCTATGATAATTCGGAGAAGAAACACTGACCCAGAGTGTATTTTCTGCTTGTTTTAAGGATTCTTCTTCTCCTATCTCCCTGCTCTTCTTCAGTTTCCCAAAGCTCTTCATCAGTGGGCTAGGGAAGGGGCCTGCAGGGAGTTATTTACACATTGGTGTGAATTTCTGTCCCTGCCTCTCCATCCCCGTTAGGGGAGGGGGGCATTTTATAAATCACATTTCGTTGTGAATGAAGGAAGACGTGTTCCCCAGGAGAAACCCTTCAGGGAGAACAGGCAGGGTTAAAAGAGGCTTTGCAGGGAGTGGTGATAGTACGGGACCACCCTTGCCGCTCTCCTCCGAGGAACACCCAGGCCCAGGCCCTCTGCGCGCCGGGCTGCCCCAGCCACTGCAGCCGGACCTGCTTCTGCAGGGACAGTTCCTCGAATCATGCCTTCGTTCACCTGACTTCTCACTTCTACTCTAAATCTCTTTTAGCTTAAGACACGCCCTGTGGAGTGTCTGGCTGGTGCAGGTAACACGTCAGAGGCCCTCACTCCTCCAAAACCAGCCTCCCCATCATCACTGTGCTCCACTCCCCATGCAACCTGTGCTCGCTGCACCTGGAAAAGCAGCCCCTGCCTGGGTTCTGGCCTCCAAAGTGAGTGTTTTTATTTTAAAAAGTGAATGTGATACATGGAAGAAAAGAGAACTTCAATGTGATTTCAGGTTTGTAGTTTAGCATTGATTTTATTTTGGTTACAGCTTTGTGAGCCTTGTTCAGGGCTCCGATTTAATGCATCCGCAGCTGCTTTCTAGTCTCCTTGCGTAAAACCTCTGAGAGCTCGTGTCCTTAGAAGAAATATTCCCTCTGCGCCCTTAAGTACCACCTGGTCAGTCTGGACATTTCTTCCAGCCCAGAGCAGATTAACACAAACCCTCAGAAGATTATGGTGCTCTCTCAACGTGCATACAGAATTCAACATCAAAGCAATACTAAGCCATGAAAAAAATGTAAGGAGATCCAGCAAAGAGCTAAGGGTTATAATTATGTTTTACAGTATGCATAAGTAATGTGATTTACTTATTGGTTCATCTTTCCTTAATTGCCCCTTTCATTTTCCCCCCTATTTCTTTGTCATATATTTCTGTTTTCTCCTCCATTGGGTTGTTTGACATTTTCTTACTCATCTGTGGATGTTCTTTCTGTTTGTGGGTTTCTAATGCTTTCACGGCCATCTTTCTTATTACTCGTATGTAGAGTTCTCTTTCTGGGTTTTAACTTTTTTTCTTGAAGTTTAACTTACATCCAGGAAAGTATATATGGTGCACAAATCTTAAACATGTACCTTGAAATGAGTTTTACAAATGTCTACACCCCAGCTAGAGAGATACTCTTCCCAGCACCCAAGGGCTCCCCATTAGTCCTGCCCCGCCTCAGTCTAGTCTCCCCAGATATGGCCTCTATTCTTACTTCTATCCTCACTGCATTTGGAAAATTGTCTAATTTCCTGATCCTATTCTTGATTTGGATGCCATGATTTGCTGGGATCTGTTAACTCTGCCCTTCGGGCGATCTACTACCGTCTGAAACCTTCCTTGCGAACTTCCAGGATCCCAAAGAGTGGGGCTCACCTGAATGCACCCCATTTCTGATTATTGCTCAATTTCTCATGCCTCCCCCCATCCCTACTCCCACTGTTGAGCCAGAAAGTCAATGTCAGACCCATGCCCAACAGTTCTTGGCTAAACATGCAATAGGAGCTTGAAAATTTGAACTGGATTGTGTATTTAAGATGGGGTCTCTACCTAAGTGTGTCAGTCTCAAATACAAAATGGAGTCTAGAAGGTAACAGTCTGAAGACCTAGTTCCTAATGCTAACTCTCCCACCCTGGAGATCTCAGTAAGTCCCTCACCTTCTGCAAACCTCGGTGAAGGCAAATTCATGGCACACTGCCCACCACACCTACCCCCTGGCACACATCACTAATTGAGCTTTCTGCCCTTTTGAAGTAAGTATCTAAATGGGCTGTTTTCCACTCCAACTCACACTGAGTGCCTGGGAGCTTTGAAAATACCCTGTTGCCTGGGCCCCACCCCCACAGAATCTGATTTAATTAGTCAGGGAGCCTACACATTGTTTTTTGTTTTGTTTTTTAAATATATATTTTATTGATTTTTCTACAGAAAGGGAGGGATATGAATAGAGAGCCAGAAACATCGATGAGAGATAAACATCTATCAGCTGACTCCTGCACACTCCACACTGAGTATGTGCCCACAACCAAGTCACATGCGCATGACCAGAATCGAACCTGGGACCCCTGAGTCCACAGGCCGATGCTCTATCCACTGAGCCAAACCAGTTAGGGTGGCACTTGGGTTTTTAAAAAATCCCCCCTGGTGATTCTAAAGTGTAGTCCAAGTCAAGAACACTTGCTCCAAATCAAGGAGCTTGGAAAGCCACGCCCACCAGCCCGTGAAATCAGTGATCATGCTGCTCTGAGCCCCAGCCACTCCGAGTGGTTCCTGGACTAGAGACTTCTCATCCCGCTGTGCTGTGTAATGACGGACATCTCAGCCCGGCCACACCTGCCCAACATGACCTGCACTTTAGCCAGGCCCCAGGAACTCACCTGCTGCACAGAAAGCCCTGGACCAGCTCATTCCAGTGCCTGCAGCCAGTGTGTGGTTTGGCCCCTCCCACTGCTCACCATGTATGGGTGTGGGTTTTAAGAGATGGTGAGGTTCAGGGGGTGTCTTTTCTTATATTGGTATGGCGATTTATGTTCTTTCTTTTACTCTAATTTTTTATATACATCCGTAATTAGCAGAAATGTTTTCTCCATGGTCTGTAAATAATTCCTTTAATACCCATCTCATCCATAAAACTGTTCTCCCCCAAAAAACTTGTGACAATTAAAAAAAAATGTCTTCCCCACAAAGTGGATTTCCTGGTAAAAGTCTGAGTTCAGCAGGTTCTTTCAATTTAGAGGCAAAGACTTAGCCAATGGGGCCATTGGGTGTAGCTGCTTCCTGTCCCCTTGAAGGCGTTCCTTGAGTGCCATTGAAATGTATCAGGGTCATTGAATAGCCTGTGACTCTGTTTTGTTACTGTGACTCTAACCCAAAGAAATGAAGCAAAATACAGTAAGAAGCTTTATGGGTAAAATGTTCCCGGTACAGAGATAAACGCATAATATAAACACGAGATGATGGAAGTGGGCAACAATCAGGATGAGTGTGGGTCTCCGTTAGAATATTGTCACACACTTCAGGGCCCTCACAGGAAGGCGTGAAGCTGCCTGGAGCATACAGCCACATCTGTTATTACAACTAAAAAGAAATGCATACCTAAGTCAGGGGGAAAAAGATACAAGAAGTTAATCAAAGGTATATTACAAAAAAAGAAAAATAAAAACCCCCAATCTTACCACTCTATTTTTCAAAGATTTTTAAAAATATATATTTTTCTTGATTTCAGAGAGGAAGAGAGAGGGAGAGATCAAGAGAGAAACATCAATGATACAAGAGATTCATTGATCTGCTGCCTTCTGAACTCCCCCTACTGGGCATTGAGCCCACAACCTGGGCATGTGCCCTGACATGGAATGGAACCATGACCTCCTGATTCATAGGTCAACACTCAACCACTGAGCCACAACACCTGGGTGTCAAGGATTTTATATATTTGCAAAATGACCACATCATTTTAATTGTATAAGGGGGATGGGGTGCTTTAACAATATCCTGGTTCTGTGGAGAACAGCGTATTTATGTGGAGGTGTTTTTCAGCCGTGGGTGGTTTTATTTGATAACTAAAGGAGGAAGGTAGGAAGAAAACTTACAGACCATTATCTGCAGATGGGAGACAGACCCAGAAACGTTGAGCAAGATGCCCAGGGTCACACAGCCCAGCAGTGGCCACAAATCAAACCAACGACAGTTTCCCAGTGTGTCTGCCTCCATGCCACGTCACAGCACCTGCACTCTCCACTGGCTCCAGCCCCTCTTGTGACACGGCCAGACCTCTTTTTGAAAATGAACGATAGTATTTTCACCTTATGGTCTGAGTGAAATAGCAGTACAGGAATTGGTATTTATTGCACACCAGCACGTTGCCCATCTTGGCTATTTTATGGTCAGGGAAGCTGGGATGGAGAG
Organism: Pipistrellus hanaki; assembly: GCF_964339955.1. NCBI lineage: Eukaryota > Metazoa > Chordata > Mammalia > Chiroptera > Vespertilionidae > Pipistrellus > Pipistrellus hanaki. The sequence goes on from NC_140517.1 coordinate 24,972,867, forward strand.
AGGACCAGCTACGTGCCTGAGCAAACACAGCTCCCGGGAGGCACAAGCAGTGTTGGAACTGGGTCTGTGGGACACCTGAGCCCCCAGCGGCCCCCATGGCAGGGTAGGTGGTGGAGGTCAGAAAGCCCCCAGGCCTCAAGCGGAGCCAGCCTCGGGATGCTGGGCTGTTTATTGTTCCTGGGGCTTTTTGTGCGACATAAACACGTGTTTGAAGGGCAAGGGGTGGACTTTGGAGAGAGTGGAGAAGGAAGGCTTCCTGAGGGGTTTGCTGTCCAAATAGATGCAGCGGAAGCCAGCGGGCAGCCAGGGTGGCTGGAAGGCTGGTGGGTGGCCTGCAAGCCTGTGGGGTCTGATGACAAATCGTGTCACCCCCCTGGCTAGCCCTGGGGCCTCCAAACTTTCCCTCCCTCGAGGGCTGGGGCATGACGCACTGTGTGCACCCTCCCTGTGGCACCCAGGGCATTTGCTCCCAGTGGGTTCCGTTTTGTGTGTGGGACAGAAAAAACATTTCTGCTAATTACGGATGGGCTGCGTCCTCGCTGCTGGGACCACACTGTGTGCTCCCAGTAGCTTGATGACCAGGTGTTTGCACACAGCCGCCAAGGTTCCCAGACAGGTCCTGGAGTCTGCGGACTGGCTCCAGTGAGAGGAGCGTGGGCTTTGGAAAGTGTGGCTGAGGTCCCAGAGCTCACCCTTTTGATGTGACATGCACCTTTCACGCTCTGTCTATGCAATCCTGAAACAACTCCACGAGGTGGGGAACATCACTATCCCCCTTTTCAGGTGAGCAAACTGAGGCGCAGGATGGTGAAGTAACTTGCCCAGGGGATGGGCTGGGGGTTAACCTTGGGCAGCGTGACTTGGGCTGTAACCACTGACATGGAACGCCTGATGTCACAGCTCGGAGGCTACAATTTGGCCTCTGCCAGCAGACGGCCTGAGTGTGGCTCCTGTCGCTGTCACTCGGTCACTTTCCAGCTGTCTGGGCTTTCGTGATTGACCTCTCTTTGCCTCAGTTTCCTCATCTATAAAATGATGGCAATGCCCAGCTGGTGTAGCTCAGAAGCTGAGCTGTGACCCAGGAACCAAGAGGTCGCCGGTTCGATACCTGGTCAGGGCACATGCTTGGTTTGCGGGCTTGATCTCCAGTAGGGGTGTGGCTAGGAGGCAGCCGATCAATGATGTTCCTCTCTCATCAATGTTTCTATCTCTCTACCCCTCTCCCCTCCTCTCTCTCTAAAAATCAATTGAAATATATTTTTTTAAATGACCGCAATAAGGATGCCTATCTCAGGGGGCTGCTGTGGGGGCCAGATTAGCTTTTCCTGTAAACTGATGAAGTAGCACAAAGCTCCGGGTGCCTGGCAATGCCTGCATGAAAGCTACCTGTCACTAATCCGATTGTTAGCAGGTGTGGCCGGCCTCCCCTGTCATCTCTCTGTGAAAATGAGCTGGTTCTCCTTTGCCTACATTTCCTGGTGTTAAGTGTGAGCAATGACCGCAAACACGAGTGTCATTGGAGGATGGTGGTGAGGCAGAGAAAGCTGCTGTTTCAGATCGCAAGCACCTGCAGAGACCCGGGGCCCGGCTTAGTCTCCTGTCAAATATCCTCTGTCTGCAGGTGCCCTCTCTCCCCAGTCCTCCCCCGGAGCACGATTCTTTCTGACAATAATTGTGTAACAAACATAAAATTCAACATCCCGCAGTGGCCATCCACCAGGAGAGGGGCTGCCTTTATAAATGCTGGTATTTGCTGGTAAAACCCTGGAAAAAAAGCTCCATGAAGCTTGGCGGTGACTTGTTATAAAAGAAAAGGAATTTGCTGTCCATCTAGACAGAAGCAACTTTCTGACAAAGGAGAGAAGGGAGAGGCCTCGTAAATTATTTTTTTAAGATCATATTTGCGTAGGAGCTGTTACGTTCAAGTCCTGTCCTAGGAACAAAGGAAATTAAACTCGCGTTGAGCCAAGTGTAAGTTGGTGTCGGCTGGCTTGCCAGCGCCTGTGGGGCAGTGGCTTTTGCGCTGGTCCCCTTGTCCCCGTGTCCGGTCCCCCCGTGGGGGGCTGGGAGGAGGGTGCGGGCACAGAGCGTCAGGGTGACATTTCTGCCACCACCCAGCTGGGCCTTTCTCATTAACCCGGGGTCACACTCTCCCGACGAGCCAAAGCAAAGCCAGAGGGGAGCTGGGAAGGGTGTGGGAAGGATGGAAATCTCTTGGCTTTGCTAATTGGGGTTCTCGTCTCATCTCAGCGAGGTTCTGCTCTTTGTCTGAACAGACAAGATAAGAAGGAAGCCGGGCTTTTCTAACAAGCCGGCCTGGCAGGGCCGCGTGGTCATTCCCAAGTGTCCGCAGCGACAAGAATCCCTGTCTGCTCGGCAGAGATGCGGTCTCCTCAAAAAACAGGGTGTGATGTCCCTGGGAGAGCTGGGGGCGACCCTGTGCCTGAATCTGGCTGCCACGTGGAGCTGGGATATCATTCTTCCTTCCCCGGGGAGGTCTCCTCGGAGCCGCTGACCCGCCGGCCATCAGAATCACCCCGTGGCCAGCCCGGTCTTCTCCAGGCCACCGTTGCTTTCCGAAAACAAAAGACACACCCGTGTATACAGGCCAGTGAGTGCTTTCATTGCATGCTTGGGAATTATCAAAATCAAACCAAACAACAGAGAATAGCTCCTCTTTATGTCCTCTCATCAGAAGGACTGGGAAAAACAAATAATGATGCATCAGCATCGTTTTAAACAGAAAAAAAAAAAGTTTTGAAAAGCAGCTCAATGAATTTGTAAATGATAGCGAGGAGACGCTGACTTTAGATTTGTAAAGCTCCCATATAACTAACAGCCCAAACCCCACATAATGTGTAAGCACCGATAATGGATGTTTTCTCCTATCTGAATATAAAGAGGTATTATATGTCATATTGACATCCAGGCTAAATCGTGCCCTTATAAGGTGTTTGACATAAATAGATTTTTATTATGTAACTGTTAAAATAGAAGGGATACACACATTTCTTAAAGGTCCCAGCTGCTATTGTTATCGTTCGAGACATAAAATTGGAATCCCAACTTCCAATATCAAATTGTAGCACAAACCCTATAAAATGTATCTTGTCAGAATGTGTCAGAGCCACTAAGCTCTCTTCGGCGGAACACGCTGCAGCTGGGGCTTCCTCCTGGGAGCTCGGCGTCAGTGTCCTGTGTGCTTGGGGAGAGCCGCAACCTGGCCCGGGTTCCCCGGCGGCCGGTGGCCGGGAGGTGCGGGTCCAGCATGGCCCTGTCCTGCGCCGCTCGCCGGGGTGACACGGGGCTGCGGGCCGAGGAGGCTGCAGATAGGAGCAGCCGGCAGGAATGCCCGGAATGTTTTCCTTCTCCGGCCTCTGCGAGGCACACAGACCGTGGGGATCCTGTCCGCGGTGACAGCCTTAACATTTGCCAGAGCCCTGGACGCCGCTGTAGAAATGGCATTGCCCACCCTGAAAGTGAGAAGGTAACGTTTATTTTTGTATTTTTTTCTGCCTCTCCCATATACAGACTGTAGAAAGACCACCAAGCGTGGGCCATTTTTTTTTCCCACCGCGATGTACAATTCACATTTGTTAATCAAAAAACAGTGCCCGAGGTCATCCACCTAGACTTTTTTTTTTTTTTCTTCTTCTTCTTAAACAGGAAACGGGTTTCAGATGTTTATATGTTAAAAAGTAGGGCTACTAATCTGCTTAGCCATTTACCAGACCCTGGCTGGCTCTCTCACATTTTACCGTCCAGACCTCATGGCATGACGTGCGTTTTTATCTCTCTTGTGATTTAGAATTTTTTTTTTTTAAAAAATCTTTCAATCGTCACCTGCTTTTGGGGGCAGTTCCAGCGGAGGTGAAAATAAATGAATTCGGCCGTTTAGTGAGACTTCGCCCTAATAGCACGGCGCTGAGCCGGCCACACTCGCAGGCGGTGCTTTACCACAGACCACGTTCCCCGTGTTTCCCTGTGTCTGATCCACAAAACAACGTCTGGCCAAGCACCTTCTCTAGGTTCGTAGAGATACACAAAAGCACACGGTCGAGAGTCTATAGCAAAGGCAAAACTATTCCTTTAAATATTGGATCTTCTTTTCCGTTTGATCAGGGTGGTATTTTCCCTCGCTCTTCCCGATGTGAGCGGTGGCAGAGATCAGCCTTTCTCCAGGCGGCCCCCAGTACCTGATGTTTGGAAAGAAAGGTTTTGGTTTTATTGCTGGAAGATTTTCCTCCCCCCCAGCGCTGGTAATTTTAAACAGTCTCCCTCTTTAGTGTGGCAAATCAATATATTTTTTCTACGTTGGGGAAGCTTACATATTTATAATCTGGGAGAAAGGAGCTCAAACTGAGGGGAGCTGAACACTTTTAAGTGGATTTGTTAGTATTCCAATCACTGGCTGAAAGACTTTTTTTTTTTTTTCCTCTCTCCCCCGTCAAAGCCCAAGCAGAAGGAATTCGATCATTTGCTAAACCTGGATCTGGTGGCCCCTACTGTTTACTGCCTGCGTTTGACCAAATGTTTTCTGTCTGCAGATCGTGCACGGAGGCAAAATGATGGGTTCTGGAGACATTTCATCAAGGAGAGAGAAACAGCTAAATTGCAATGACTCCTTAAAATCAGCCCGGTGTTCCCTGGCTTGGTAGAAAAGGTATTTGTAAAAATGAAAACATAAACAAAGAATCATTCTCAATTTCTCTGCAAGCATCCTCACCCACCTCCCACATCCAACGTGCGCGCGGGTGTGTGTTTCCAGGAGGCAAAAATACGTCGTGTTTTCTTTTTCGTCAGAGTTGTCAGAGGGGGTTGGAGAAAAGATTGGCACAAGGATAAAAACTGGGTATGGAATAAATGTCCAAACTCCGTTAAATAGGGTGGGATGGGTGTGATAAAGCAAAATTTAAAATACGGGTTTTGACCAACAGAAACTCCCGTTTTGATTTCTGGGAGCTTGTGTGAACTTGGCGTTCCGATGGCACGTCTCCCCGGCGTGGGTGTTAGGCACATCCTGTGCGATCCCTGATCCCTGGGACACACGGGGCCACCACCACCTGCGGGGACGCGTGAGCACAGAGAACAGAAAGTGGTTCAGTGGTGGAAGGAGCTCCTCCCTTACGGTGGCACCAGCAGGGCTGACCCGGGTGGCACAAACACGGGGACCCCGGGCCCCTTCCCAAAACCCGGCCTGGAGAAAACGGACTAAGGAAAGCCGGGCTCTTTGGAAAGCACCAGGTGCTGAAACAGCAGCAGGAAGCTGGCGGAGCATCGGCGCGGCCACAAAGGCCGCAGAACAGACTGGCAGGAGAAGTTAGCTGGGGAGAGAGGGGTTGAGCACAGCCGCAGGGTTGGTGGCAGCGAAGTCCCCCCCCTGTGGGCAGCACGTGGGGCGCTGGGCTCAGAGGCTCCTCAGCCCTCCTGTGTGAAAACCGGGGGAGACAGACCGCTTCGGCCGGCACGTTTTAAAAAAACGTCTCTCCGAACAAAAAAATGACTAAGTCTGCAAATCCAGGGCAATCGCCCTGTCAGCCCAGAGCAGGATGTTTCCCAAATGCACACCTGGACGGTGTAAATCACCCCGGCGGTAAACACTTCAGGCCGCGAGGCTGCCGGCGGGTCGGGGTGGCATCCTTTCCCCTCGGGGCCGTAAACCCGGCCGGCCGGCCTGCACTCCCGGTGCCCCTCTCCTCGGGAAAGCCCCCTCCCAGTCTGGGAGCAGATCCCTTTATGGAGGTCGCTCAGATAACGGGATGAGGTGCTCCCATCGCGCCACTGGCCGGCAGGCCCTGGGCCGGTGTCGGAGTGTAGCTGACAGAGGTTTATGTCATTACAAATGGCTTTACGACACCTGGAGAAGGGGCCAGGGCTATGGGCTGGAAGGTGGCTATTTTTGAAGGCAGCATGCAAAGATAAAGCCTAAAATAAAATAAAGGTTTGTTTTTTAATATCATGCTAGTGAAAAACATAATAACAGTCATAATGTTAACCAAATGATCTATCAATATATGAAACATCCTTAAGGTTAGCAGCAATCCAAGCAGCAGTTCCCCTATTAAGACATGCTGGAATATAATATTAAAACAGTTCTCCTCCCTCTGCCTTCAAACCCGGACTCTCTGAAGGACCATCCACTCGGTGTATGAAAACCCTGTAAAGGGGGAAAGCAGATGGGAGAATATATCACAAAAAAGATCGCTCCTGTGGGAAGTTCTTTACATTTGGATGCCCTACTTAAAAAAAAAAAAACAGAAGAAAACCCACGAAAACTCTCTTTGTAATTATCTGGTGCGAAGGAGTCTTTTAAATGATATCCTCTGCCTTCAGCCAGACAGACGCGAGGACACGCGATGTAAACAGAAAAGGCGGCCTCAGCACCGCTGTGAGGGTCTGCTCCTTCCGCCCGCAGCTCGCCCGGCTGGGAGAAAGGCGGGGAACCCGAGAGCAGCCCCTGCCTCCGGGACCCACTTTGCACCGAAGAAAAATAACCCGGAGAAAGCACTCTGCCGCCCGAAATGAAGCCAGGATCAAATGGTTGCTGATCAGAGCAAATATTTAAATTGGATCAGTCAAATTGGGCATTATTAAATAAAGCTTATTTAATATGTCTCGAACAGAAAATGTCTTTTGGAGAGCCTCTTAACCTGACGTTAGAAGTCTGGCTGGCTGCACGTCTTGGAGCCAAATCGGCGAGCACAGGACTTTGTGTGCTCGGGACAAACAGTGTGAACTCTCCTCCCGTCACAAATTACTTTTTCCACGTGTGAAACGAAAGCAGGAAGGTCTGTAGGTAGCTATGGAAAACGGTTAGTTCCCTATCATACACATGAGACCACTGACCCGTGTTCTCATGTTTATTCAGTCAGACAAAGCACAGCCAGGCCACCGCGGGGACACGGGTGACGGGCTGGGAGCTGGGAACACCCGCGTATGGGTGATATTTTCCCACCGCGGTGCAGCGAGGTAGCAGCTGACCCGTGCTCCCTCCAAACCTAAAACCACTCTCTAATGGGTTTTACAATATTTACGTTTTCAATTTTATTTATAGGACACCAGATGTCCACATTCAAAAGGAAAAAAAAAAAAAATGCAAGCGCCCAGCCCTTCCCCACGCTCGTTGGCGCTCAGGGGTCTGTGTGCTTTCCCTCGGTGTGCGTGCAGCCAGCCCAGGGCTGTGGCTGCGGCTCCCTGGGAGTGAGGGGGGTAGGGAACCCTGCACGGCTCCGTCTTCTGTGAGGCTTTATTTCTGGGCCGCAGTTTTCTGTAAAAAGGCCCGTTCCAGCGATGAGAGGCTCTTTGTCGCTCTCAGTAAAAACCCCATCGCACATTAACTCTCAGGACACACGGAGCGCAGTGTCAGAACCAGCCGACCCCAGCGGGCTCAGGCTGCCTGTGAGTGTGAGCTTGGGTGAGGGAAAGACTCCCTTCATCCCTGAAAGTGGCCTTCGGGGAGTGAGCCCGTGTCAGGGCGATCGGAAGGTGCTTAGAAAGTGCAAGTTGGTATTTTCATTCACTGTATTGTTCTTGTTGTTAAATGACCTGACACAGATGCAACGGGAATGCACAAGCAGCAGACACCTAAGCTGACTGCGTGAAATGTAGTCCCATCTTCTCTCTGGGCAGCATTCTGCAGAGGCCCTTCATACACACATCTCCCCCAGGGCCCTCGCTCAGGAAGTTTCCCTTCTCCCAACGTAGCCTAGACGAGGAGCAGTTTGCTCTTTGTTTTTTGTTTTGTTTTTTCATTTTTTTATTAAGGTATTACACATGTACATATCTTACTATTGCCCCCCCCCACTCCCATACATACCCTCACCCCCCAGTGTCTTGTGTCCATTGGTTATGCTTATGTGCATGCATTGCTGGCTGTGGCTGCACACCTCCACCTCTTGAGCATCAAAGCCTGCTAGAGCCGGCCTGGAGCACCGAGGTGTGGCCTGCCCCGGACACAGGGAAGAGAAATCAGGAAGGTTAGCAGAGGGGGTGACAGGTGGACTGACTGGGTGGGAGCGAGCAGAAAGCGTTCGGGTTAGAGACCTATGGAGAGAGAGAAGGGGGTGGTGCCCTTAGCAGCCATGTGGGAGCCGAGAAGAGAAGGTAGAGTGGGGTGGGGGTGGGGTGGGAAGAAAGGGGAGATGAAAAAGGCTGTGGGAGGGGCAGATGGGAGGGGAAGGCTGCAGGGGCAGCAGATCTGGACTGTTCTCCCCTCGCCATTTGGCTGCCCCTGTCTGCCAGAGACACCTTGTCTCCTGCTGCCCCCACCCAGGCCTCATCTTCCTAGTGGTTCTCAACCCCGCCTGTCCCTATGGTCCCCCCAGCATCATCCCAGATTGGAAAACGCTGGTCTGGGTGTGGGGCCCGCCTTCGGTCATTTTCACCAGCTCCTGATCAGGGACTGAGATCACTGTCCTGAGCCTAAACTTCACATCCAACCTCTTTTATGAACTTCCACTTGACCCGCCAGAGACTTCGAGGTTGTGCTGGGTTTTGATTTACGCTCTGAAGACTCTGTCTGGGTGCTGGGCTTACCTTGGTCAGGAGCCACAGCATCGATGGAGAAGCATCATGCCCATCACACCAGGCACCGGGAGCGGTGCATTCTGGGACGGGCTTTCCCTGAAGCAGAAACATCTCAACATGAGGACCATTCCTAAGATGCCCTTGTCTGCGCTGTGCCCTTCGTTGGGAGCACTCACGTTGGGAGCACTGGGGCCTCACCGTCTAAACCCAGGGAATGAACGGGACCAGATAATACAGGTTCTGAGCTGAGAATGTGACTTCCATAGGCTCCCCGTGTCAACATGTGGCTTTCTCTTTCGTAGAAAATGTATTGAGACAAAAAAGAGAATTTTTAAATCTCCTGGAAAATATTCCATCTCCTGGATGAATGAAACATACATTGCCATTATTTGTTCTAACTATTGTGTACGTCACAAACTTCATTGATGTGAGTTAACATATACAGTGTACCCGGAAACCTAGCACGAGGGGGCCTCCCATGCTGAATTCACTTCACGGTGGCATTGGCCCTGTAGGGCAGGTTTTTTGTTCCCATTTCACAGATGGGATAAGTGAGGCACAGATAGGTTGCTTAAAGCACACGGAGAATCGGTGCTGGAGCCCTGATGGGAGCCCAGGTGGTCTGGCCCCACGGGTGGGCAGTACTGAGAAGAAAGGATGGCACTGAGTTGGAAAACGTAACTTTTACTGAGGAGAATTTCTTAGTGCCAGAGTGGCAGCCCACCCAGCACTGCTGCTCCCTGTGAGTCACCTTTCCATTCGGAGCCTCAGTTTCCTCTCCCATAAAGGGGGACTCACAGGGCCCACAGCTGGGTGGTGCCAGAGAGGCGCCAGCCCCACCCTCCTCAGGCAGGGACACGGACCTCCTCCTTCATCCCTTCCAGCGTCTGCGCCCAGAGCATGCGGAGTGTGAGAGCCGGGGTCTGTGTTCTCAGGGAAGAGGGAACGCTTTCTGGAAATACCAAACCACCTTTGCTGGATAACCCTCGGGGCTTGAGACAGAATGCCGTTGGAGCAGGCCTGGGGATGAAGCAGGACCCCGGCGGAGTGGCTGACTCACCGTTCTGACCCTCGCCATTGTGAGGAATAAGGCAGAGAGATCCCTGGACCCCCCTCCCCCACACACACCCCATATCCCTCAGTGGTGGCTCCTACACGGTGTGATGTCACATCCAGGAAATGACACTGGTACAACCCACCCATGTCACTCAGGCGAAGGGGATTTGAGGGGCTCCATGGAGCGTGGGCAGTGCCTGCTCAGGCCATCTTGCTTCCCCCTCAGCCGCTTACCTCTCCCTCCCTTCCCTTTACTCAGCACTACCTCGCATCCGGGCGTCGGAGCGCTACACCTTCCAGGGAATGTAAGTCCCACGGGGTCTACCATTCTGGTCCACGGGGTTCACTGCTGTATCCCAGGGCCTTGAACAGGGTGGGGTGCGTATGGCTTTAGTGTGTATTTTTAAGGGGTGGATGGATGAACTATGCTTTCTCACAGAACTGTGGGACCTTGAAAATCTATAAAATGGGGTGAGTGCTCCCACCTGCAGGGTGTGGTGAGGAGTAGGCACTGCAAGGCGTGCCCAGCGTCCTGCACGCGGTGCCCAGCGGGGCCACAGCACGGTGAGTGGGGCTGTGCGCGGGGAAACGCCCTCTGCGGCCCCACCTGTGTCGCTGACCATTCTGGCAGCCCCGCCGCTGCTCTCCCAGGTCTCTGCGCTTTGTCTGGCCCCTCCGTGGCCTGTGATCTTTCAGCGGTTAAGAGCGTCGCTAATAAGAGATGTAAGAACCGTTTGCATCACTTGAAGGAGGCTGGAGGTGGGGAAGGTGGCATGGGCCTTAAGTGCCAGGCCTGAAGTCGCTGCTAGTTCTGCTGACTTGAAATAACAAACAGCGTAACACCCTCCATTGTTTGGGGGCCTAATGGGAGCCAAGTGGCCCTCAGCCCTGGATCCTGCCAGGACTCACAGCACGTGGGGGGAGGGGACTCCGTCACAGGGTCAGGCCCCGAGTGGCTCTTTTCTACAAGGAAGGGGGCAGGAGTCACTGTATTCCAGTGTACGCCAGGCATGACCTCTCTTTCTCTCTCGGCTCTGGGTGCGCAGACAGAAGCGTGTGGGTGGGCGGCTCGCACCTCTCCACCCAGGCCTGGAGCAGGCCTTCATCGGCTCCGGGCCCACCGGTTTCCATTGAATTTATTCGTACGATTACATGGTGGGTGATCCTTTCACATTTATATGAGCACTTATAAAAGTTGCCCTTTAAAATATTTAATTTGCCAATTTAAGGAGCAAAGGATTTTGAGTCACCAATTTGGTTCTGAAATACTGGACTTCACTTCTTGACAGCTCCGTCCGGAAGCCCTGGATCCATCCGCTGGACGGCCCGCCCGGGGAGAGGCCGGGGAGAGGCCACCGCCGGGCGTTCGGAGACAGAGAGCCTGGTGCTTGTACTGTGAGGCACCCCCTCCCCTTTGAAGAGCTCAGGCGTGGGGGTGGGACGCCTCTCTGGACCGGCATCCGTCTGGGCTGCCTTATGGGAAGGGGCATAGGGACACTTACTGAGGCTTGTGGTGGGGCAATGGCTTGCAAACTCGCCCCCTGTGGTGGAAGGAGATTTGAGATAAGGAGCCTCTGGCCCCCGTGGAGAGCCTTCTCTGGCCCAGAGCATTAGCCATCTGGGCTTAGCAGGCTGGATGTCTGAGAAGCTGGTGGTGCTTGGCCCAGCCAGAGCCCCAGCACCTGGCCGCTCTGCCTGTTACTCAGTATTCCTGGACTCAGGTGACATGGGGCATGGAGAAGGGACAGGGCCCTGCCCTAAAAAATCAAACAAAGGACAAAGCCCGAAAAACAGCACATGAGTGTCTGGTGGGCGGTGCTGAGCCCACCCGCTCCAGATCGCACAGAAATCCTGCAATCCCAGGGTGTCTGGCTTTCTGCTTGCCAAGGCTTACGTTGACCTTTTTTTAAATGTCAAGGTGAAATAAACATACCATTAAATGAACCAATCAGTGCAGCAATCAGTGGTATTTAGTACATTCACAACTTCCACCAAATCCCAAAATATCTCAAAAAGAAATCTCGAGCCCATTAATTCTCATTCCCCATTTCCTTTTCCCCAGCTCTCTGTCTCCATAGATTTATGGATTTGTCTATTCAAGATATTTCATATTGATGGGGTAGGGGGAGAAACCAATAATCTGGTAGATAGAACACCTGAATTAATCTGAAAAATAATCCTTTCATTTTAAATCTTAGAACACATATACTTAGTTAAATAGGGGGTTAAGTTTTTCTTAAGTTTCCTTTTCAAGGCCTGTGCTAAGCTATTGAGGAGGTGACTCAGCTGTGAATCCAGAAAGCTGAACAGATAAGTCAGGGCCGACCCACCAGGAGTCAACATATCATCTCATTAACATCATCTCATCGCCTCATGACTATAATAGCTGACGTCTGCAGACCCCCGGGGCTGCCCATAGCACTCTAGTCTCCTCCCCTTTATACTCCTGTTCTCTGCAGCTTGCTGGGAAGACAGGATTTGCTGCTTGTAAGCGACCTGTCTTCTTGGTTGACTGGCCTTCTCAATAAATGCCCAATATGATTCAACCCGCCTTCCTCATTGGACACAGAGACAGGCAGTCGGAGCCCAACTGGGGATTTCCCAGTAACAATATCAGAATTACGCAACATGCAATCCTTTGTGCCTGGCTTCTTTCACTTAGCATCATTTGTTGAGGTTCATCCATGTTGTAGCGTGTATCATACCTTCCTTTTTATGGCTGCATAATATTCCACTGTGTGGATATACCATGTTTTGTTTATCCGTTCACCTGTTGATGGACACTTGGGCTGTTTATAGCCTTTGGCGATTGTGGATAAGGCTGCTATGAGCATTCGGGTATAAGATTCTGCCTAAGGGCCTGCTTTCAATCCTTTGGGAGTGGGACTGCTGAGCCCCATGGTGACTCTCTGTTTAAGTTTTTGGGGAGCTGCCAGGTGGTTTCCACAGCTGCTGCGCCCTCTTGTGTTCCCACCAGCAGTGCAGGGAAGTTCCCATGTCCCTTATTTTAGCAGCATCCGTCTAGAAGCGATGGCCTGACCTGCATGACCTCCGTGTGGATGGGGACGGGTGCTCTGCCTTGTTCCACAGTCGGCTCCGTATGAGACCCGCGCCGGACAGCACTTCCCAGTGATCTCTGCACCTCTCCTGCCTCTGTCTCCTCCTCTAGAGGGGTTGTTCCCAGTGCAGTGCGGGGCACAGGGTGGTGCTACGTAAAGGATGGCTGTTAGGCCCCACCTAAAGCATGCTGGGGACTCATGAGATGCACCCCTATTTGGGAACTCCCAAGCTCATGTCCTTTACAGCAACTACACAATGTTGCTTTAAATGTAAACCGTTAGGCCGTATATAAGGCTGAAAAGAATAATATGTGCTCTGACGTGTAAAGGAATGCCAGAAGGTGGGGGTCTGAACGAGGCTGGGTCTCCCATGTCCAGGGGCAGCTCACCCCGAACTGACGGCCATCCAGGAGGGACTGGATGCGGCCCCTCCTTGGCCTGGCGGGCTCTGTGTACAGGCCTTCGAGGGCTGAATAAATGCGTTATTGAGTGAGAAAGGCCTTGCAGGGCCGCCTCTGACACTGAGGTCTGAGGACTTAGGAACCAAAGCAGTATCTGTCTTCTGCCATGACACGTGCCTCGAGTCCTCATCTGTGAAATGGGGGAAATTTAATTCCGGTGAAATTCTTCAGGGGTGTCCCAGCCTTTTCATAACTGCTATCTTCAACAGTCATGCTCTGCCTGGCAGTGACAGGGAAGGAGGCTGGGGAGGAAGAAGAGGGGGGAGAGAAGAGGGAAGGGGGAGGCAGGGCAGAGCATTACCTCTCCATTATCCCCCAGCCCCCTCAGGTCCCTCCGGCTATGGGGTCAGAGCCCAGCATCGGAGCAGGACAGGCACATGCCTGACGGGTCAGAACCCAACGTCCTGGGAAGCCCAGGCTCCGGCAAAGACTCCAGCCTGGGTGCTCAGCAAGGCCTGTAGGCCGGGCTTTGGGCGAATGAAATCCTCGAATCAGAGGCCAGGCAGGGACTCTTGGAGGAAGCGGGGACATGCCCCTCCCGAGGGCAGAGCTCTGGCTCTAGACCATGCTCTTCCCAACTGCTGTGACCCCGTCTCTCCAAGGGCTCGTTTTCATCCCTAAAGCGAAGCTAAGTAATGTTCACCTTCGAGTTGTGAGATCAAGTAGCAAGGAAGGCAAACAGATGCTCCCTGAGAAGCATGGGTTACTTTGCATATTGAGAAAGGGAGATGTTTAGGCCACTCTGTCCAATAGGAATATAATTCAAGCCATGTAAGTAACTTAAAATTTTTCTAGCAACCACATTCAAACTGAAGTTAAAAAAAAATAAGGAATTATAATACTTTTAAAACATTTAACCCATTCTATCATCCTGTAATTAACAAACATTGTTGAGATATTTAAATTTCTTATACTACTTAATCAAAATACGGTGGGCGTTTTACACTTCCAGCATGTCTCAGCTCGGCCAGCCACTTTTCAAGCTCACCCGCCACATGTGGCTAGGCGCCAGCACACTGGACAGTGCGGGTCAGGGCATTCAATTCCCAGGCCAAGGAAGGCCCGCCTCTTGGGACTGCCCGCCAGCAGCATTGGACCACAAGCTTCTTCCTCTGTGCTGCATGGGCCATGGCTCCTTCCTCTGTGCTGCATGGGCCACAGCTCCTTCCTCTGTGCTGCATGGGCCATGGCTCCTCCCTCTGACCCACATGTCCACATGCCTCCTCCACATTACATTGCTGACTCCTTGCAGGATGGACTCATCCATATCTTTGACTTCTCTGTGTGCCCCAGGGTTCCAGCATGGTGGGCACCATGAGGGCCCTGTGGGCACCCAGCATTGGACTCCCCTCCACCCCACCCACTACCTGCCGCACGAAGAGCAGGTGTGCGCCTTCGGTGCTGAGTTTCAGGTTTGAACAAAATCAGACGAGCCTTAGGATCAGGATTGGAGGAACCACAAAAGGAGAAGTGCGAAGGGCAAAGCAAATAAACACACGTGAGGGCGGGGGCCCCGGGAGCGTGTGTGTCCGCATGGGGTGGAGGGTGGGAGACGGCTGTTGAATTGAGGAAAGGTTCCGGTTGACCCAGGCTAGGAGCAGAGAGCCCAAAGGGGGAGCCAGGGAAGGACCCAAGATGCATGCTTCCCTCATTCGCTCTTGTACCCAGGCCTCACTGATCTACACTTTGCAGTGTTTCTCAAACTTTTGACATATGTGTACGCCTTCTATAATTTTTGTAATGCTGAGTACCCCTCGTACTCATGAGAATGTAGAATTAGGTGCAGCTAAGCACAGTGCAGTGCATATCCCCACCAAACTCCGGTGCAACGCTTACCCCCACCAAACTCTTCCCGTACCCCTGGGGGTACGCGTACCACACTTTGGGAAACACTGATGTACAGGAATTTGCAGAACCCTTGGCTGGGTAGCACCGGGCCTGGAGGTGGGCGCCTGGTTAAACACAATGGTTAGGAAGGCTAATACTGGCAGGTCTGCCAGGGGCTGGGCAGCCCCTAAGAATTTCACCCAAATGACTCCCTCCGTCAGCTCCCTGCCTTCGTTCTCCGTTTTCACAGATGAGGACTTGAGGCATGAGGTGTGTGGTGAGCTTGCCTCAGCATGCGGACCAGCGGTGAATGCTCCCTAGCCACGCCAGCTCAGCCCGCTGCTCGCTGAGGAGTAGCAGGGCTTTGTGGGAGCGAACACATCTATTTAAAGGGGAAGGTGTAGGGAGCTTGAAATACATGGGTGTCTGGGCCACCTGTTCACTCTGACTTCACGGGTGGGAGCGGGGACCCGGGCATCGGAATCCCTGTTTGTTTGGTGGTGGTGGCTTTTTGTTTTTAATTCTCCACTTTCCATTGACATTTAGAGAGAGTGGAAGAGAGAGGGGAAGACAGGGAGGAACATCGATGTGAGAGGAACACATCGATTGGTTGCCTCCTGCCCTCGCCCGGGACCAGAGCCTGGGCCGGGAGGAGCCTGCAACTGAAGGACCTGCCCTTGACCGGAAGGAATCAAACCTCTGACCCTTTGGTCTGCAGGCCCACGCTCTATCCACTGAGCCAAACCGGCTAGGGCTATTGGGTTGTTGATCTTTATTGTCCTGGGGATTCTCCTGAGCAGCCTGGGCTGCCACTCAAAGCCAGGTCCTCACACCTGCAGCACAAGGTCCCTTGGGAGCCTGTCAGAAGGCCTTCCCGGGCTCACCTCTCGGCTGTGCTGTCCTCAAATGTGAAGCTGCTGCACCAGGGCCTGCATTTCCATTCTCCCTGGCCCCGATGATGCAGCCAGTGCCCCCTGGGAGGGCTCCTCCTCCCAGAGCCCATGTGAGCTTTCTGGGGGCTGTAAAATGCAGATCGCTGCCCAAAACCGCCCAGCTTGTATAACGCGAGGTAATCAATCTGAAGGAGTAAACACAGGGCAGGGAATCAAAACCAGCCACAGTATGAAAGCAGCCGGGGCAGCGCACAGCCTGGCCGTGAGGCGAGGGGCACTGGGCCTTGTGGGGATCCCCGGGGGTCATCTCTGCCTCTGGTCAGCACCCTCGCTCTTTCAGGCCTCCCTGACCCTCCTCCTTCCCTCTCCCCACCCAGACATTCTCACTCTTCTGCTCTGTTAGGCTCCCCATTACCCATAACCATCTTGGGGGAGGGGGGCACAGAAAGGTGACCCCCAAACGGTATGTCCACATTCTAAGCCCCAGGACCTGTGAATGAGTCTTTCTGATGTGATGAGGTTAGGATCTGGAGGTGAGACGGTCCTGGGTTACCTGGGCAGCCCTAAACCCAATGACTTGGTCCCTCTAAGAGACAGGAGGGGACATGAAAGGAGGGAAGGCCTGTGCAGGAGGGGACAGAGACGGAAGTGATGTGGCCACAAGCCCAGGAACACCGGGGTCTCAGGGGCTGGGAGAGGCAGGACGAATCCTCCCCTGGAGCCTCCCGAGGGAGTCTGCCTTCTGACACACCGATTTCAGAATTCTGGCCCCCAGAGCTGGGGGAGCATGGGCTTCAGCGTGGTAATCCACCCGGTCTGTGGCATGGTGTATGGCAGCCCCAGGACACTAACACACACCCAGCTTTTCATTTTCCTTTTGGAAGCTTGTCCATGGGCTGCCTCCGCTGCAGCCGTAAGGAGGGCAAGGGCTTATGGGTGCTGTTCCCAGGCAGAGCACCTACCACAGAGACAGCTGTAGGCGGTGCTGGAGAGGGCGTGCCCGAGTCTCCCACTGTGGTTCCGGGGCCAACCCCACCGGGAGGTTGGCTGCGCTGAGGATGGAAATGGAGTCTGCTTCCTGGGGTGTGAGGGACCTCCGCAAGCCTGCTCCATGGCTTACAAAGCCCAGGAGATGGGGAGGTCTCCAGCCCCTCTCCCCAGGCTCCCTCCTGTTGCCATGAGCCCTGGTGCCTGCCCCTGAGTCGCGGCCCAGCATGCTCACCCTCAGAGGTGCCTCCAATGGGATGGGGTGAGGGGTGCCCTTGTCTTGACCTAACTTAGCTCGCTCTGAGTCCAGGTTTCTCTGCGGTCTTCTGCTCCTCCCTCCAGACTTACCTTTTCCGCCCTCTCACTGGCCTGGGAACTGACCTGCAGGGACCCCATCATCTCACCTCAGGCCCCGCTTCTGGGCAGAGCTGCAGTGAACCTAGGAAAGGCAGGGAGGCCGAGGCCGTGGGTTCTCGGCTCCGCCCACTGGTGGCCTGTCACTGTGTCCTTCTACCTGAGGCCACAGCTCCTGCGGGGCAGGGGGCTGTCCATGCAGGCCCCACCTTGGGTCTTGTCACCTCGGCACCCCCTCATCTCTGCGGTCCCGCTCTGCCTGCCCCACCCTCCGAGCCGGAGAACCTTGCCCAGGTCCTGCCAATGCTGCCTTTATTAAGCCTCTTCAATGTAAAACCCAGTTTGAACCGCTGTTTATTCCCATTGTGGCAGGCCCTCAATTGTCCTCTGTCGCTAACCCTAGCTTCTGTCATGACCCACTGCCCATGTGCCTGATGCTCACAGGAGGCTGGCTCCCCACGCATCCTTTCTCTCCTCAGAGGCCGCACAGCAGTTCCACACAGAGCGTGAGCTCCAGGAGGCCAGGGCTTGCTTTGGTTTTATTTTAATTAAAATGTGTATGAGGCCCCAGCCCAGTGGTCGGCAAACTGCGGCTCTCGAGCCATATGCGGCTCTTTGGTCCCTTCCTTGAGTGTGGCTCTTCCAAAAAATACCAAGGCCTGGGCGAGTCTATTTTGAAGAAGTGGCGTTAGAAGTTTAAGTTTTAAAAATTTGGCTCTCCAAAGACATTTCAATCGTTGTACTGTTGATATTTGGCTCTGTTGACTAATGAGTTTGCTGACCTCTGGCCTAGCGATATGGCTCAGTGGATTGGGCATCGGCCTGTGGACTCAAGGTCCCAGGTTTCATCCCAGTCAAGGGCACTTGCTCAGGTTTCGGGCTTGATCCCCAGTAGGGAACATGCAGGAGGCAGCCAATCAGTGATTCCTTCTCATCATTGATGTTTCTATCTCTCTCTCTCCCTCTCCCTTCCTCTTTGAAAGCAATAAAAATAAATAAATGAATAAATAAATAAATAAATAAATAACCTTAAAAAGAATGTGCATGAGACACTGTAAAGTAAACGTAATGGTAAGAATCCAGAGAGATCAGCTCACCCTTCATCCAGTTTCCCCATGTGGTCCTGTGTGTGTGTGCATGTGTGTATATTCATATGTGTGAACATATGTGTATATACGTGCATATTTGTATAGTTGTGTATGTGTGTATATGTACTAGTATATGTTTGCGTGTGTATATGTGTATGTGTGCATGCATGTATATGTGAACCTATGTGCATATGTGTCTCTGTGACTGTGACTCTGTGTGTATGTGTATGTATGTATGTGTATATGTATATGTATGTGTCTCTATTATATATGTGTGTGTGTGTGTCTGTATCTGTATAGATGTGTGTATGTTTCTATGCCACTTGATCACACATGTAGGTTCAACCGTCCACCACCATGGTCATGGTACAGGATGTTTCCATCCTACAAAGATGTTTTTAATCTGATTTCTTCAGAATTAAAAAGAATTATTATTTTTTATGTTAATCTTCCCACCGGATATTTTCCCCATTGATTTGTATTTTAGAAAGAGTAGAAAGGAGCAGGAGAGACAGAGAGAGAAAAATCCATGTGAGAGAGACACATGGATTGATTGCCTCCTGCAGGCGCCCTGACAAGGAATGGGGTTCAAGCCTGCAACGGAGATCCATGCCCTTGACCAGAATCGAACTCAAGACCCTGCAGACTCAGGGCGCAGGCTCTAAGCACTGAGAAAAGCCGCTGGGGCAGAATTCTTTTTTTATTTGTCTGATCTCTTGGCGTCTGCTAAAGTCTGCTTCCCTCCCCACTTTATCCCGGGCGCCCAGAACCTCGCCTAGCACGTGGCAGAAAGTCAAATGGATTTACTGGCCGCACGCGGGGTGCATGTCATCCTTAGGACACCCCCGTTCTGTGAATGAGGACGCTGGGGCTCAGAGGCAGCACGTGTTTCCAGCTCAGCACTGATGCGGTCCCCCCGCTGGCTTCCAGGCCGGGCTCTGTCTGCTCTGCCTTGATGGACTCGGAACGCAGGAGGCTCTGTGCATCCTGTTCCTTTCCGCGTCTTTCCTGTCCATCTGCCGCAGCCCGAACACATCCTCTCCCCCTGCCGGCGGGCCCGGCGTGTCCGGCCCCCTCGCAGCTGTGCTGGCCAGCGTCCCCCGTGCTCATCCAAGGCTGATAAAAGCGCCGGGCAGGACGCAGTGGAGCCAGGAGCCTGGAGGCCTGATAACTGGCCCGGCTTTGATGTTTCCCAAGTTCAGGACGGACCCAAGCCCCCGGGCCAGCGCTGCACGCTTGTTTATTTTTGTCCCTGTGTAGGCTTTTTCGATTTCCCCTTCCCAAGTGGGGCAGCCATCATTACTGCTGTCATTACCCTATTGGAAATGCTGCTAAACGAGCTCTCCTGCTCCACCCGCCCACCCTCCCTCCACGGAGCGGGGAAGACCACCCACCACGTCAGGCCTTCCCTCCATTTAATTCCAGTCTCAGGATGTAAGTTTGAATTTCAACACAATTAAAAAAAAAAAAAAAAAGCCCAATAACGAGGCCGGCCTTTCCTATCTCAGACCTGCGGCCCACCCCTCCCCGATGAGGCGGTCCAAGGGCGGCCTGAGTGTCCCCAAGAACTGAGGTTCCGGGAGGGCGGAAGGACTACAGAGCAGTTTCGCAAGAAAACTCGCAGCGCTGTCCTAAGTGGCGTTCCAAACGAGTTAGATCAGAAAAAGGCAGCGCAGCGGCGTCCTGCCCATAAATACCAATTACTCAGAGGGCACGAGGCCGGCCACCATTTCCTCTGAGGACGCGGATGAGCCCGGGTCAAAATGTCCTAGACGTGAAGGACATTCCTGCAAAGACCCTCACAATTATGAGGATCCCTTCGTAATGCTTCCTCGCATGTTGCCTTTCCCGACAGAATGTTCGTGCTTTTTCTCTCTCTTTTCTTTTTTTCCCCTTGGTTTTATTAGTTCAAGTCTAAAATGCACACGCGGTGTGTGCACACACACACGCACGCACGAGTGCACCGCCTCTGCACAGACCCCCCACGCCTCCGTTCCCAGCATTCTCCCTCTCTTCGGCCTTTGGAAAATGTTGCAACAGGGTTTGACCATAATGAGATTCAAGTGGGCGATTTGGCCCAGGAATCCTTGCCGGCTTCCACGACCCAACTTCAGTTTCTTCTTTCTTCATCGTGTTCTCCTTGTCTCCTTTTATAGTCTTTTTTCTTCCTTCAGGGCAGTAATAAATATTTTTTCAGTGAAAAAATTCCCCCCCATTCTGCTCTCAGTGAGAGCGCTGGGAGAGAGGGAGAAGCCTGTGTGTCCAGTCCTTAACTCTTCACTCTACAATTTGGGGGTGGGGGCGGGGAATAAAAGGCCTAGTCAAGGGAATGCCAGCAGAAATGAATGCAAACTTATCAGTGATACCCCAGCCCATCTCTACTGAAGGAAATACAAATTCCAACCACGGGGAGACCTCTTACCAACATCTCTTTGTTGCCGTGTGTGCCCACACGTGCTGTGTGCCGCACAACCTCAGGGGGCGCGCTTCCTATGGACGACAGCGCTGGGCCATGGGCTGAGTAGCAGAGACTGATGTATGTGCAGGACGGGGTGTGGGATCAGGTGCTTTCTCACGTTCCTCGCTGGGCCGGGATTCAGGGCAGCCCTTTGGGGAAGACACGTTTATTATCAGCACTGAAACGTTTTCTCTCGGACTCTGCAAAGCCCCTTTGGCCCCTTGTGCCACAGTTATTGCACACACGTGCGCTCAGACGTACACAGAGCATCAGCCTGCGGACTGAGGGGTCCCACGTTCGATTCCGGTCAAGGGCATGTAACTTGGTTGCAGGCACATCCCCAGTGTGGGGTGTGCAGGAGGGAGCTGATCGATGTGACTCTGTCTCTCTCCTTTTCTCTCTGTAAAAAATCAATAAAATATATATTTTTAAAAAATAAAAAAAGAAGTACACAGAGGTTTACTTACTTACTGAAGTACTGTTTGTGGGAGCAAAAGTTTGGAGACAAACTACTAGTAAATGCTTCATAGGGAGTGATTCAAATAAATCATGATATATCCAGGAAGTGGAAAGCCACGCAGCCGTTAAAAGTAGAGAGACAGTCCCCGAAGGACCACCCTCTGTGAGGAATCAGTGAGAACCTCTGAGGCATGCCATCTACTCCTCTGACGGGTTGGGTGATGTTGGGCAAGTTATTTAACCTCTCAGGGCCTCGCTTTTCTCATCTGTAAAATGAGAACAATAACAGCACTTACCTTGTAGGGCTGTTAAAAAAACAAAACAAAAAAACTTCATGAATCAATATGTGTTAAACATTCATGACAGTGCTTGGTATATAGCAAATGCTGTACACTCATTAGTTATTATTATTATAATCATCATCATCAGAGAAAAGAAGCCACCCATGTGCTGATGTGGGCAGAAGGAAACCCTGGGAGAATACACCAGAACCACAGGGAACAGGGAACGCCATTACTAGGGAGACTAGGATGAAGCGGAAGAAAATTCATTGTTAACTTTGCCCTTTGAATTTCTACCAAGTGTCCGTATTTTCATTTTTTTTCTATATTTTAATGAACATTTGCAAGCATGCAGAAAGGTTGAAGAATTGGACAGTGAACATCCATGTACCTGCCATCTTAGCTCTGTAATTTCCAGGTTGCTATACTTGGTTTGCACCCATCCACCCACCCATTCACCCACCCATTCCCCGCCCCCCCCCTTTTTGGATGTATTTCCAAGTAAACTGCAGATATTTTGCCCATGTACCATTAGCTAGAGCTCAGTATTTGTTTATGGGTTTTCTTTTTAAAATAAAATCCATATAGAGTCAAATGCACAGTTCTGAAATGTCCGTTTGATGGTTTTGATCATCCATTAACCTATTTTATTATTTTTAATTCATTTTTATAATAGCACAGATAGGTATAAAATTCAAAGAAAAGGCATGGGCTTCTCTTAGACTCCTAGTGCACTCTTCAGAAGTAAATAGTTAGCAGTTTCTCTTCTTTTCTTTTCTTTTCTTTTCTTTTCTTTTCTTTTCATTAACCTGTTTTAAAAAGAAATGATCTACTAATAAAATATAGCTGAGAGAGAGAAGACAGGACTGAGACAATGCCATTTAGATTTTTGAACCCACTGGGAGGAAAGAAGCCATCATGAAGCCAACGTGATACCTTATCTAGTGGAGAGGGATTTACGAGCGACAAAGGTTTTTGCAGACGGGTCCCAGCGATGGACTACTCTATTCCCGGAAAGCAATGCCTCCTCTGCAACCTTCCTAGCTAAGCTTCTCGGGCAGGCAGCAAACTAAAGTCAAGGCGCTGGCATCCTTCTGCTGAGGCTACTCTCAGTCCTTCTGCTGGCTCTCTGTGTCCTCTTGGAGCAGTTACTCAGCCGTCCTGGGCCCCGGCCTTCTTATCTGGGCAGATGCTGCTTCCTGCTTCCTGGGCTTGTGGGGCGAGTCCTGTGAGCTGAAATATACAGCGTGTTTCGAAGAGCATCTGGCATCTAGTAGGTGCTCCTTGGCTGTTGTCGCTCTATAAATCAGTCACACATCTCCCTATCTTGGCTTTTTATTTTTTAATTGAATTGGAAAGAACCAAACAATGCGAGGTTACGTGTTCCATCCTTTGGGGACAACGTCATCTCCCCCTACGGTTTTGCTGCCCTCCCCGTCCTCTGCAGAGATCCAGGGAAGTGAATCAGCCTGCAGCCTTTTGCTCTTTCTAATTCTTTGATTACTACATGATTGCAGCATCCACTCAGTCCGGGGCCTAAAAATCGAAAGAAAACAAAAAATTCTTGAGTCATTTCCAGATACTGAATCTGACACCACTATTCCTCTCTCCGTTTTGGCAAAACCTACAAAATGAGTGACCAAGAAGGGTAAACAAGTTTGGGTAAACACTCCCTATACTGATTCATGATTTAAGTACATCAGTTAACATTTAGCTTCATTTACCACAGTGTTTTAATGTCATTAAGAAAGTAACTTCTTAGGAAAACTAAGAAAGTCTGTTTTTAGCCCAGACATGCAATTAAGGGAATTAGTAACGTGATACAGCATCCCCAGGAACTCCGATATAGTAAGAAATCTCGTGCAAACCTTTATAAAGACGTCCTTACAACCCACGCCAGAGTTCACCGAGCTTCGATCAGAGGGCAGCAGGGAGGGGGGAAAAAAAGGCAATCGCTGCCCCAGCGCTGAACAGCAGTAAGAAAGGATTTGCAACCGAGTGCAGATATTAAACTGTCGTAAAATCAGGACTCATTCGCTTTCCTGTCTGGATCACTCTCAAGCTGTCACTCCAGCTTTGCCAGGATTTGTGTGTGAGACAGGGGTGGGCATTGGGGCTGGAGATTTTTTCTTCTTTTTGGGGATCTTGATAGAGAATTCCACTTCTGACCAGTTTGGGGTTTGGTTAGTTTCTGGGTGCTGAGACCCGCTAGGATCAGAGCGTCTCCGCCTGGTCACTATTGACATAAGGGGCTGGACAGTTGGTTGGGGTGGGGCCAGCTTGTGCATTGCAGGGTGTTGAGTTGCATCACATCCCTGGATTCCACCCATTAGAATATGGAGTCCCTCTGCCCCCATTGTGGCAACCGAAAATGCCTTCAGACATTGTGGCAACCAAAAATGCCTGCTGAATGCCCTGGGGAAATCACCCTTGAGTGAGAACCACTGCTCTCAGTTAATCCACTCATTTTGAAGATGGGAAAACTGAGGCCCAGAGAAGCAAACTAGAGTCAGGAACCAGGCTGTAGGGACTGAAACGCAGAGCCCGCCCCTGGATTCTGTGCTCTCAGGGCCCAGTTCTCGGCCTCCCTGAGGATCTTTCCCTGGTGGACCCAGCGGGACCACCACGACCCTGCCATGGAATAACCCCCAGGACCCACTCTGGATGGTGGCTGTGAGCATGGAGCCACGAGGAGGAACAGCTAAGGGCACCGATTTCAGAGTCAGGTTCACATCCTGACTAGGCCTAGCCTGGAGAGACTGGGCAAATTTTTCAACTGTTCTGCATCACAGTTTCTTGTCTATACAGCAGGCGTGTCACCTAGTGCCCCCTGCAGAGTTCTCCTCAGGAGAATAGAACAAAATATTGTACATCGACCTCTCAGTGCCCTGCACAGGGTCAGGCTCAGATCTGTTGAGTGTTACTGGTGTTGTTGGGATTGTTGTTGGTAAATGGTGTTAGATGAGGAAAGGGGAAGGGAGAGGGGGGGGAGGAATGGAGCCCTGATCCTCAGGGCCTGTTGCCTCTGAGGGTGGCTCAGTTGCTGGCCTAGAGAGTTGCTTCCTCTCTCCCTCTGTTCCTCAGAGCCCACGGCACCCTGACCCACCTCCAAATGGCCACTTGGCTCTGTCCACCTTCCATCCTTCCCTGGTTTTTCCAGCCCTCACATCTCTTCTTTCTACAAATCTCAAGTGGTTAGAACATTGCACAATTTCACGTTGCCTGCTCTTACTCCGTTCTTATTGGCACTAGCATCTGGCCTCTCAGGGCAGCAGTGAGAGTGACCTTGACCAAAGCCTTTAACCTCTCTGACCTCAGTGTCCTCACCTGTGCAGGAGGCCTCATCTGTGATGAGGGGACCTTCTCCACGGGGTTGGGCACAAAAGGTCCTCACCCTCTGCGCAAGGCCTATTGGCCACCTTGTTTCTTTGCGCCCTCAACCCTGGGTGCCCAGCGTGAAGCTGAGCATGTGGTAAGTGTCCAGTCAATGTTGAACATAAGCAAATGCAGGAATGAGAGGCTGGGTCTGTACTCAGGGGGTGGTCTGTCCACTTCTTTTTCCAGAAATAAAAAGTGAACAAAAGACAGGGATTATTGTTGGATTTCATGTGGACACAGCAAAGATTACTTTCTTATAGGGTAAAGGTTATCCATCCATCCACATTCCCATCCACCTATCCATCCATCCATCCATCCATCCATCCATCCATCCATCCATCCACCCATCCCATCATCCTATCCATACATGCACCCATTCATCCATCCATCCATCCATCCATCCATCCACCCATCCATCATCCTATCCATACATGCATCCATCCATCCATCCATCCATTCACTCATCCATCATACTATCCATACATGTACCCATCCATCCATCCATCCATCCATCCATCCATCCACCCATCCCATCATCCTATCCATACATGCACCCATCCATCCATCCATCCATCCATCCACCCACCCATCCATCTATCCATTTGTCTCTCAAAAAATGTGTTCTACCCAGTGCCAGGCGCTGGTTGGTATAGGCTTTGAGGGTGAAGAGGTATTTCAGTGCCTATTGCCTCAGAACAGAGGTCGACCCAGAAGAGATATCATAGCATATTTGTTGAAGAATGGATGAATAACTGTTTGAATGAATGAGCGATACGATAGGTGAAGAAATGAATGGCATCAGGATAGAAGGGTCCCAGGAAAACCAATAAGTAGTTGTCTCCGCCTCTGCCATCTCTGGCCTTTGGCTCTGTCTGTGGACCCAGGTTCCTCCATGCCGAGGGCCAGCAGAGCATTGAGGGGGTGGGTGGAGAGGTATCTCCCAGAACGTGGACTCTTTCTGGGCAGGTGGTACGGGCCAGTGATTTGGGAGCATGCGTTCTCATGCTCTCGGACCCTCCCCAAGAGGACCTGGCTTCCATGCTGACTTGCTTCATCCTCTCCAGCTGAGCCCCTTGGGGAGCTGGCGCACCTATCTGGCAACTTCCATTCCCTTCTCTATGGAGCTCAAAATCTCCCTTCTTTTCAGAAAACACAGTCAGAACAGCTGGCCACATGGTGATGCTTGTTGGCACAGACACCGGGCTGCCCCTGGCATTCTGGGGAAACTTGAGGAGGGGTGGGGAGAGTCGTGCTGTCCTGCTCTCTCTGGCATAGAAACTGGTTGAAGCTGGTTGGAGCTGGTTGAAGGAGACAATTTATTTATGTGGATGGTTATCAATGCCACTTCCCACATCACAGCCGATGCCAGGTTGGGATGGAACTGGGAGGGCCCGAGCAGGACCAGCAGCATGGGGTTCCTCCTCGGTCCCCACCTCCCTGAGCATGGGAGGATGGAGTAGGGTGAGCTAACCAAAGCATTGCCTAGTCATGCCAGACGGCCCATCAGTGGTGGTTCGGCCTCCAGCCACACCTTGTTTCTCACTCCATAAGGAAGATGGGGTGCCCACACGCCCGGATTTCAAACCCAGCACTTTCTCACCTTGTAGCTGAGGCAAGTGGAGCAGGGGATGAGGGCGGGGCAATGAGACTCCTTCAGAACTGTGTCTGCCTCGTAACTGCGGGATATTTGTTGACCAGCTGCTTTGGACCAGCCCCCTGCTAAGTGCTTTGCACAGGTCAGCTCACTCTCTCCCACAAACCCCCTGGGTGCATTTTGTACACTGTGAGCAAGATTCAAGCAACCAGCAGCCACGCCACAGGGCCAGGCCTGGGCCCCAGTCTAAGCACCTCCAGGGGGTCCCTGTAGGGTCAAGGTTGAGCTGTGAGACTGGGCTGATCAGCTCCCTGCGTGCAGATGGCAGGCCAGCTGCCCGTTCTGCAGATGGAGAGTCTGGGGTGTGTGTGTGGGTAGGCGGCTCGGCCAGATTCCCTAGCTTCCTCAGGGCCTGGACCAGAGGCGGACGGAGAAGGTGAACCCGGGACCCCTCAGTCCACAGTCCACTGAGCCAAACCGGTTTCAGCAACGCATTCTTAATCAAGGTCCACGCTCAGGCACTCCCTACCTCCAGCCTTTTCACAATGCGCCCCACTCCCCATGGTGGGGAGATCGGGACCTTAGAGAGTACAGCAGGGAGACCAGCCTCACTCCGTGAGAGGGAGGACCAGTGCCTGCCATCAGAATTTGAGAAACACCTTTAAAGGCTGAGGCAAAGGAACTTCTTCACTTGAATAATATATATTTTTTTTTTTTTGCTTTGGCTTCTTTCTTTCTTTTCACTTCCCCCAAATATCAAGCCCAGGATGGAAGATCCCTTCAAATCTCATTTTATAGTTTGGAATTTTTTTTTTCTTGTTGCTTCCTAGCAATTTCGGACGAATAACTTGCGACCACAGAAACACAACACCAAAGGCAACAGTGCTGGGTGGCAAATTTCTCCGTTACCACAAATATCCTCTCTCCTCGGGGGCCGCTTCGGAGGCATCTGTGCCTCCCTCCCGCCCTCGGGGCTGGCGGCGCCCGGGTAGCAGCCACATGACGGCCCTGTGCTTCTCCCGCAGCGCTGTCCGCCTGTCACCAGATTCGCAGTTCCCGTTTGGTTACACTTTTCCAAGCGCCAAAGGAGCCTTCAGTCCCAGGATAAGGAGGTGCCTGGTGCAGAGCTCCATCTCTCAGATACCCAGGACTCCATCTGATGGCCCGCTCTGTGCGCTGTGGGGACAAGAGGGTGATGAACCAGGGCCTTGTCTGCTGCTCCAGTCTGCAGTTTGCCCCGACATGTGTGGCCTCAGATGCCTGCTCTGTCGAAATTTGGAGGTAAAGGGGGTCTGGGCCGCTGAGCTCCAGGGGCGCTGTGTTCCTGCTGGTGTTCCTGAAGTTTCCATGAACATAAACGGTGCTTCTCCTCCGCAGGAAGAGGTGGCCACCCCCAGCCCCCATCCCCAGGGAGAAGTGCTGGGTTTGGTGAGTCTGGTGTACACCACCACCACCACCACCCCCCCCCTCCCCAGCCCCGCCTCTGTTCTTTTTATTCTCCCAACAATGCAGCAGAGAAACTTGCAAACATATGGAGAAATTCCCCTTAGTGAATACCCATAGAGTTGTCACTGAGATTCTGCACATTGCCAAAATTCTGTGATTCTGGCTTTATCACTTTTCCTCCCTCTCTTTCTCCCTTCCTTCCACCTCTCCCTCCTCTTCTTTCTATCCATCCATCCATCCTCCCATCCATCCATCTAGTCAGCCAGCTAGCCAGGCATCTTTTATTAGACTATTTTTTTAGAACAGGTTTAGAGTTCCAGAAAATTGAGACGACAGTAGAGAAAGCCCATATACCCCACACCAGGTTTCCCCGATTGCTAACATCTTACATCAATATATTACATTAGTGCAATTAATGAACCGATATCGATATGCTATTATGATTGAAGTCCATACTTTTTTTTTTCATATTTCCCTAGTGTTTGCATAATGTCCTCTTTCTGCTCCAGGATCCCACATGGCATTTAGTCACCATGTCGCCCTGGTGTCTGCTTGGCTGGGACAGTTTCTGACTTTCCTTGTTTTTGGTGACCCTGATAATTTTGGGGACACTGGTCAAGTATTTCTTAAAATGCCCCATCTATTGGGATTGCCTGGTGTCTGCTCATGGTTAGACTGAGGTCTGTGTTAATGTTCACGAGTGTCCTCCTCAGTGATGGGCCTCTTTTGTCAAGTGGGAAATGAGGGAAAAGGCCCCATACCCGTATGTGGAGTGTTGTGTAACCATGGGGAGGGGACAGGTAAGCCTGGGCTTAAATCCCAGCTCCAATATGCACTCATGTCAAGATCCTTACTCTCCTGAAGCCTCAGTTTCTCTTCTGTGCAATGGGCATCAACAAACCCTCCCTCAGAAGGTGCTGCGAGTGAGCCATGCAATTCTGAGCATAGGGAGCCCTCGCCTGAGAAGGTGGGTTACTGGTGACGTTCCCTGGTCCAGTGGACATACACACCAGCGGACCTGTGGGTTTTTGGGGGCCCTTTGAACAGCGGAGCAGTTGGAACAGATGTGACCCTGGTCTCTGACCCAGCACACCCTCCATGGGTGGGGCTCGGAGCACAGGCTCTCCCTGGAGTGCTGAGTCACGCTGATGGTCAAAACGACAGAGTCTGGGGGGGTCTGAGGGGCAGAGCCACCCCCCCAAAGGCGCCTGCTGGGTGCCCGGCCTCTCCTAGGGGCCCCCTTCTCTCTCCTCTCAGCCTTGTGTCTCTGCTCAGGAGCTTCTCAATTCTGGGTTGCTCCCCTGTCAGACAAACATTTTCCTGATATCAAAGGGAGGAACACAGTTAATCCGTGGGCCTATTTTATTATTGCAGCAAATCTTCCTTTTTTATTGGCACGGAAGGAGATAAACCGGGCCGGAGGGAGAGCCAGGGCCGCCCAGGGGAGCGCGGCCCCGCGGCCCCGCGGGAATCCCAGGCATGCGGCCGCGTTTCCCGCCGCAGCACGCAGGCTCCTGGGAGGCTCCATACAGTCGTCTGGCCGGAGGCTGGCGGCTATAAAGCCGGAGCCAGGCGGCCCGGGGCGGGCGGGCGGTCCAGCGGTGTCTGGGCTGGAGCGAATGTCTTTCTGGAAACTTCGCCGCACGCAGGAGGCCCTTGTGACGTTGTCACCAGACACATGTGACATCTCCTCATTTGCAGGCTGACTGGCTTCCAGAGAGCGCCAGTGCCAAAGCCACACCCGTCCAAAGGGAGCCTGACCTTGTCAGGGAGGGGCACGCTGACTTGTGTCTCGCAGTGTCTTTCAGCTCGGAGTTCGGGTGGAACTCTTCATAGATAATATAGATCCGGGAATTCTGAGTTGCAGAGGCGTGCAGGCCACCTCCGAGCAGCCGCTGCCTTTTACTGCGTTCTTCCTGTGGGGTCAGCCCTGAGCTGAGTGCTGGAGCCCCATCTCCACCCCCCGCCCCCCCAATTCTCTCCAGGACATTTCTTACTCCCATTTTACAGATGAGGAAACAGACACCCAACTAGAAAGGGGTGGAGCCTGGGTTCAGGCTGACAGGTTCTGGAACCTGCGTTCTCACCCCGGCACCCCACTGTGGCTCCGGGCAGAGCTCCCTAGTCTGGAGTCTGTGAACTCCTTGGGGTGAGCTTCGGGGAGATCTGCAAGCCCCGTGCATTTTCCTGGGCAAGGATCCCTAGTGTTTTAGAGGGGTCTGTGCTCTTATGAAGGTGGGAACCTTGTGTACCCCTCATTTTCAAGAGGGAGCAGCAGTGAGGCATACCTATTGCCATGGCCATCCAGCAAGTTAGCTATGCATCTGGCCTGGGCACCCCGCAGCCAGTCCACTGCTTTCCTAATTACCATCTGGTGAGTGAATATGCTTCTAGATGGTTTCCATGGAATTTTTCTATTCCGTAGGAGACGTACAGAAAAGCATCAGGTACTATTGAGAGCGCAATGCACTATTGCATGTGGAACACACCTGTGTAGTCCCTACCCTCACTGAGAATTAAAATGATGCTCGTCTCCCAGAAACCCCTAGGCATCCTCCTCCTCACAGGCACCCCGCTTCTCCCAAAGCAGCTGCTCTCCGGCTCCTGACATCTGGAACCCCCTGGTCTGTTGGGAACGTTCCATGAATGGGATCACCACACAGTGCACCCTCTGTAGTGCGGACCCTTTACACCGTGTGGCATCCGCTGTCACATCCCCTGGTCCGCCTTCACTGCTGTGTAGTGCTCCACTGTAAACTCCCAATGCTCCCCTGTCCGTCCTCCCGCTGGGGGACCAGCCAGCAGTTCCCAGTTTGGGGCTGCGGAAACAGGGCATGCGTGCACATTCTTGGGTGCACATATGTTTCACACTCCTGTTGTGTGCGTGTACCTAGGAGCATGGCTGCTGGGCCAGCTGCAGGCATGACACCCCCAAGCCCTTTCACAGGGCATGTCACACACCAGAGCATCTCCTTGCCAACGTTTAATTTTAGCCACGCTAGCGGGCGAGGGCATAACTTGTTTTTTAAAATATTAAAGAACAACTTTCCTGCTCTTTTGTTTTCTTCTTCGTTGAAGGCATTTTTCTCAGTCACGCTCATGCCCTGGCCCCGAGACACATTCCCAAGCCAGAGGCTGGATGTGGGCTGACGCTGTGGGTCCTGGTCCTTATAGGGGTGTCCAAGGAATAGGGGGTGCTCACCGGAGAGGAGCCCAGGAGCTCTGCCTCCCTCCCCTCTCTTCTGTTGGGGGGTCTTGGGAGTGAGCATGTGCTGAGTTTGATCATACACTCTTGGGTGGGAGGGGCTGTTATACCTGCCAGCCTGCTGGGGCAATTGGTTTTGATGAGGCTCTGGGTGGCTGTCCCTGACAGTGCTAAGGCATCTCACTAGCTATAGCTTTTACTCTGTGCACATTGGTCTGTAACGACTGAGTCAGCAGGACTGGTGGCATCCATAGTGGGAGTCCCATGCCTCTGCCCATGGCTGCCTTCAGCCTTGGTTCCCAAGAGCGAGTGAGAGCTGGGCAGAGGCTGTGGCTCCTGATACCCACCCCGTGCCGGGAATTTGATCAGAGCTCAACCTTATTCGCATGATCCCTACCAGCCCTGTGTCCATTAGGAACGGAAAGATGGCTTGCTTTAGGCATAGCCTTCTCCTTGGGTGGCCTGGGAATCCTGGTGTGCAGACCCCTCCCCCAGGCCACCGGCATCTGGGGGGAGGTGGGGCAGAGCTGCCTGAGGATGGGTACCTGGCCACACTCACTCAGAATCAGCAGGCCAGGCCCCACCCTGCAGTCCCAGCCCCTGCTGCTTCCTGCACACCAGCCCCTAGACACCGAGACTGTCTCTCTCCCCCACACGCCTCCTGGCCAGATGGCAGGGGGGAAAAACAACGTCCCTGGGCCAGAACAGAGGTTGTCTGCACCCCCTCCAGCAACCTTCATTCCATACTCTCAGGCTTAGTAACGTATTCCTCTCCATGGCTCCTACGTGGGGCCGAACTCCAAGAATGCACTGCTCCTACTTGGTCCAGACGCCTCCTGCCTGCCTTCTTTATCCTGCGTTCGGGATAAAGATCCCGAACATCCAAGCATCCAAGCTGCAGGGGTCAGAGCCTCGCCCAGGAGTCAGGTGAAGAGGTAGAGTTCCCCCTCTTTGCAGCAAATGAAGCCCCCAGTGCTTTCCAGCTCAGAAGGGTCTGCACTCCTCTGCCATTGTTCTTCTCCCCTTTCTCTTTTCTCCGCTCCCCTAGTTGTACCACCGCACCTTGCCACCTCCCTTCTTCCAAGGCTCCTCGATCTCTCTCTCTCTCTCTCTCTCTCTCTCTCTCTCTCTCTCACACACACACACACACACACACACACACACACACACAAACCCCATTTGCAGGAAGCTCCAGTCAACATCAGAACGCAGGCTGTGCAATTCCTCACAATAGCACAGGCATCCTATGAACACATTTCAACCGGCTCTAACGAGTGTGTGTGTGTGTCTGTGTGTGTGTGTGTGTGTGTGTGTGTGTGTGTGTGTAGGGGTCCGGGGGAGGGGTCCCAGGGTTTCTTTCATTTGTCTAAGATTATGAAAAAATATACATAGGGATGTAGCCACCCACACATCCTGCTTACTATATGTAAATAAGGGGATGTATATGTATACATTTATTTATATTTAGGGTGACCATTTAATTTATCATCTAGGCCAGCACAATTAGAGAGGGAAAGGGTGCCATTAGCAATGAAAGGTGTAACCTGGGCTGCCCCGTTCTATTTGTGGGGAACACAGCCCAGCTTGGGAGCCGGCGGGCCTGGGGCACATCGCAGCTTGGGGGATGAGGGGGCCCCATGCTGGGGCGGGAGCAAAGCCAGGCCTGGTCTGTCAGCTCACTCCTCCCCTGAAGCCCAGGTCAGAGCCGCCGGCCCCTCTTCGCATCGGCGTGTAGGGGGGCAGGATCATGAGACATAATGGAGGCGATATTCACACAATTTCACATAAGCATTTCTTGACACGATGCAGAATTTTCTGACTGCATCTGTGACACCAGACATCCAAATGAAAGGCGTACAAATTAACTCCGTCACAAGACACAGTTTCTGCCTGACACGGATTTTTTAAAACCCTGGTGTTGGAGCATCCACATAATCCACTGAATCTCTCCCTTTTCATCGCCTGCGCGGGCCACCCCCGAGGTGGGGGACTCAGTGTTTGCACAGAGCAGACAGCCAGTCATTCGTCTCCATGGGAGTCTGCACGCCAGCGGGTCCCTGGGTCCCTCCCTGGTCTTGGGGGACCTTCCAGAGCAGCACTCTTCCTTTGCCGCGGGCTGTCCCGGAGTGTGTGTGGCTGGGACAGTTCGCCAGCCCCGTCCTGGGAAGCCAGCCTGCTGCAGTGCATTCTGCGGGTCTGGAGAAATTCTCGCTGCTTTGTGGGGAGTGAAAGTGCTCTCTGTGATCAATTAGCGCCCCTCACGTTTGGGCGTCCATCTCAGGAGCTGCTTGTTTGTGTGTGTTTTTATTTAATGGACCTGTTCTCCCGCCGCTAAAATAAAGGCCGTTTTGTTCATTAGACCCCGAGGAGGATGCAGTCTTTCATTCATTAAAAGCACTTTATTACGTTTGAGCTGTTAGAAATATTCCTTTCACGCATCCGGGTTGGAGCTACATCTCTATCCGGGGGGAAGCTGATAACGTGTGTGTGCTGGTGAGTGTGGTCTCCTAGGACACGCGGCCCCCACTTGAGAGGACCCTGAGCATTCAACATACATACATGCGATGAGATAGTCCTTGAGTGATGTGTACGTTAAAATTCATTTTTATTGATTTGTTGTTGGTAGCCATTCTGACAGCTGTGAGGTGATACCTCATTGTCATTTTAATTTGCATCCCTCTGAGAATTGGTGACTCTGAGCACCTTTTCACGTGTCTCTTGGCCTTCTGTACGTCCACCTTGGAGAAGTGTCTATTTAGGTCCTTTGCCCACTTTTTAATTGGATTGGTTGTCTTCCTTGTGTTCAGTTGTATGAGCTCCTTATATATTTTGGAAATGAACCCCTTATTGGATGTCTCGTTGGCAAAAATGTGCACAGCCTGTAGACACAGACAGCAGAGTGGGGAAGGCCTGGGAGGAGGAGGTGGGGTTTGGGGGTAGAACACAAAGGGGACATCTGCAATACTTCCCACCATAAAGGTACATTTTTAGAAAAAGTAAAACAAAATGGTTATTTTGCTGATTGTAATAGTAATAAAATTGTTAAATTCTAAAAAAAAAATAAAATAAACTTTTCAGAATGCCTTTGCCTATCAGGGAATCCAAGAGGCTCTGAAGAGGCGGGATGGGCTTCTCCACAGCACAGCTCGGTTCCTGCGAAATTTGCAGCAGGGAGGGAGGGAGCGAGGGAGAGAACCCTCTTCGTGCAGCTTAAAACGCCGCTCCTTCTGATGTGCACGCGCGCACACAAATGAGTGCCTGAGAGGAACTGACAGTGGCTGTTATTTACGGGGAAAGTGCCCTGATCTCTTTCTGAATCTCTTAAGCAAAATCGGGCACGGAGGCAAATATAATTCCATTAGCTGCAAAATTCACATTCTCTGTGGAAGAAACAGGACATGCCTTGGTAAAAGATACAGGACTTTCTATCTCAGCACAAGCACATACATCTTATCTGGGGAAACAAATTTTAATCGTGTGTGCTATAGAGAGTATGAAATTCTTGTAGATTTTTATACCCTATAAAAACAAAAACATAAAACAAACAAACAAAACACACTTTTTTTTTTCTGAAGCTTTCCCTTTCGTCTCATTACACTGTTTCATCAGGGTGTGTGGTGTGTGTGTGTGTGTGTGTGTGTGTGTGTGTGTGTGTATGACAGAGAGGGAGAGAGAGAGATAAGAACTTTAGAATTGAAGGTTGCAAACCCTGAGATAAATTGTCTTTGCAAATGCTATTTCCTTTAAAAATGCCCCATAAAATGTTTTCTTCCTTTTTTGCAGGATGCAGTATTCTCTTCAGCTTCCCCACAAATCCCAAAATTCCTTTGTTTAAAACAAAACACAACAAAACAAAATGTGTGGCTTTTCTCAAAATGACAACCCAAACAGGCAGGATCTGAGATCCCCAGAACACAGCTTAGACCGTAGACCTCGGGCTCGACAAGGGGGTTTTGCAGAGACCTGGGGAAGCCGGAGGACGGCGGCATAAACAGCCACTGCCTCTCGTGCAGCTGTGTCGGCGGGACCCACGCATCTGACGGCCATGGGGAGAGCTGGTGTCACCGAGTTTTGGTGAGACACGGACACACCATCCGAATGGCTGAGCTGCCCAGATTTTCCCCCCCAAAAGTCCACATGGAATGAAGCCAAGAGGTGTAGGCAGTGATCATTCATCCCAAAGCATTTTTCCAAATGGCCACCTCCAGCAGGTATGTAAATATTGGGGATAAACAATGAAAGACAGAATACAATCAAGCCAGCTAGCTCCAAAATGGCCACTCGTGACATTAGAAAGCGGTTCCGAGGAGGATGGTAAAAGGCAGAGGGACAGGAGCTTAACTCTTCGGTCTGCGTGGTGCACCGCCGGCACCTGGGGAGCTGCTTTCCTAGAAGAGACAGCTCCCTTCCTGTCGCTGTGTCTCTGGGGAGTTTCTCTGTGGAATGGCAAATCCTAGGGTCTCATCCGCACTCGGCCATTTCCACTCACTGGGACATTAGATGATCCCTTTACCTCATTCAGCTTTACATTTTGCATCAAAAAAACGAGAACAGCCCTGACCATGTGGCTCAGTTGGTTGGAGCATCTCCTGCACCAAAAAGGCTGCAGGTTCAATTCCCAGTCAGGGCACATCCCAGGATTGCAGGTTCCTTCCCTGGCTGGGATGCATTTGTAAGGCAATCTCTCTCTCTCTCTCTCTCTCTCTCTCTCTCTCTCTCTCTCTCTCTCACAAAATCAATAAACATATCCTTGGGGAGGATTTTAAAAAATGAGGACAA
The DNA here is from genome assembly GCF_964339955.1 of Pipistrellus hanaki. NCBI lineage: Eukaryota > Metazoa > Chordata > Mammalia > Chiroptera > Vespertilionidae > Pipistrellus > Pipistrellus hanaki. The sequence continues at coordinate 25,008,718 of NC_140517.1, forward strand.
TTTCACTCTTTCTGCCTACTCTCTGGGGATGTCATGAAGATGAGATGAAAATAATAGAAAAGAGAAGAAGTGTTTTACATGATCTGTAAATAAATGTGGTTTGAGCTTTCTAGATGTAAAAGGAGAGGCAATTCCAGTCTTTGCCTGCCACTCCCAGCACAGCTCAGTCTTCTCTGGAGGCCCCGGGACCAGCAGACCGTCACCCGGTGACCATCGCTTCTGCCACCGCCTCCCCGGATGCGGGGCACCTGCTCAGGGAGCTGTTTCCCTCCCCCTGACTGGGGCCGCTTCCTTCTGAAGGCCCTGACGTTGCTCCTGGTGTCCCAGAGGTTCCCTGGCTCACTGGTGGCATGATGGAGGGACCCATCCTCTGCCCAGGAGGCCATGGAGCACCCTGCACTTAGCACCTTCTCCCAGGGGCCCTGGCCTGCGGACTCTCACACACACACTCATGCACACTGCACACACTCTTGCACATGCTTTGCACATAAGCACACTCTCTTACACACTCACATATCACACACACATTGAGACACTCACCCACACACACATTCACATCACACACACACACACACACACTGACTCACACTAGCTAACATATATCCTTGGCACACAGTTTTGCACACACATTCAGATATCCATTCACATGTCCCAAACATACACACATTCATGAACATCCTTTCAGTCAAGACACACACACACACACACACACACACACACTCACTCACACATACACACACTCCTGAACCTTGCCCAGCAGGAAAACCTGGATTCTGGGGCCAACACCTCCCTTTTCCAGCTGTTTCACTGCCCAGGCTCACTATCTGGGGCTCCGATGCCCCTTGGGCACAGTGCTATTTAAGATATCATCTCATGGGCAGGACTTTTGCGTCCTCGCACTGGCCATGGTTTGTGTCTCTAGAAGCCAGGCTCCCTGAGATGAGGGCTTGGCCACTGCTCCTGCCAGCACGGAGGAAGCAGAGGCTGGGGGATGTGTATAGCTGGAGCGGCCGCCCAAGGGGTGCTGCCCTGCCTGCTGCTGGTGGGTCTGACCGTGTCTGAATGGAAGATGTTGTGGGAGCTCAGGAAGGAGGTAAAATATACAAACATCAGTTGGTGGTGCTATTATTATTATTACTTGCAGAGGCCCTGCTTTCAGAAGGGAAGAGGCAGGTTCGTCTCTAACCTTCGCCCTGCGGGGTGATGTGTGTGCACACAGGCTTGGGAGCAGGGAGGGCCCTGATTAAGGGCTTTCCCCGCTCCGTGAGCTCCAGCTGACCCTTGCTGACCATATGCCGTAATGGGGGGCGGGGGCGGGTTTCCACCTTCCCTGGTCCCAGCGAAGCTCAGGTTCCTGGGAGGCAAGTGCCAGCCTCTGTCTAAGTCCTCAGGGGGCTCAGCAAGAGGGACTGCGCCCTCAGTCCATAGTCTGAGCGCCAGGGACCAGGCTCCTCCTGAACCTCTGCCCAGCACGCGCGGCCCGCTGGTACATGCCAGACTTTACGTGGTGTTTGGGATTCTCGTCTTTCCTGATGAGGCCATAGACATGCTGTCCCCCACAGGGGTCCGCCCTGTACAGTGTGAGCCCCGGGACGCCCCGTGCTGAAGAGCCAGCCGGGCTGTGCCCTCCAAGTTCTTTTTATGTACAGACTTTCTCATTCCACCGCCGGGCAGGCGGCCTTCTGTCAAGTGCTGGCACCAGCCCTGCAAGATATGGGTCTCTGCATCCCTGGGGACAGCGTCTGGAAGCTGGGTCTCTCCATCACCCAGGCTCCAGGCCTCCAGGCGGGAAGAGCCCTGGAGGAGCCAGCGTCAGGGGCGCAGTGACAATTATCTTGTCACTGCCGGAGCCAGACTTATGAATGGCCCTCTCCAGAGTGGAGCTGGCTGCTGGCGCGGCCTCGGAGACACCCTCTGCGGAGGTTTGCAGCTGCGACACAAAATAAATCACTCGCCTCGCCAGCTCCTGTGGGCTGGGAACCCCACATGGGCGCTTGCTTCGTGTGCGGATTCATTGCAGTGCACATGCCCAGCCTCCATCCCCTGGGCGCCGTTCCCCATGAGCCCCTTGGTGTGGGTGGGGCATTGCTATGGCCTGCACTGAGGGCCCAGCCCACAGGGGAAGGGATGAGGACCGGGTTCCGAGGGGCAGGGAGGGAGACAGTGAACACAGCCAAGAGGTGATAAGTCTTAGGTGGGACTCCACCCATTGGTCACTGGGTAACTTCAGAACAGCCCACAAGCATTAGCTGAGCACCTACTAAATGCCAAGGAGTGTCCCAAACACTGGAGCTAGGGCCCTGTGGGTGTGGCTCAGCTGGCTGAGCGTTGTCCCATGCACAGAGAGGTCGCTAGTTCAAATCCTGGTCAGAGTATACCCTGGTTGCAGGTTCAATGGCTCTGGTGGGTATGGGTGCTAGAGGCAACCGATTGAAGTTTCTCTCTCACATTGATGGTTCTCTCTCTTCTCTCTCTCTCCCTCCCCCCTCAAATCAATAAAAACATATTTAAGAACAAACACTGGGGCTATGGCAGCAAACAGGACAAGCTCATGGTCTGATTGGGGGTGGGGGACAGACAATGAACGAATAACGTGAACCAGGAATTGTCAGGTCTGGGAAAGAGGGAGCTGTGGGGTGGGCAGGAGAGGCCTCCCAGAGGAGGGACCATTCAAGCCGAGAAGGAAATTTGGGGGAGACCATTCCAACAGGAAGGAATGGTTAATGCAAAGTAGAAGTGAGCTTGAGATATTTGGGGAGTAGACAGGAGGCCCACATGGCTGGAGTCCTATGTGTGTATGTGGAGGGGGGGGGGGGTCAGAAGGGGGACCAGCTGACATATCTATGCTTTTAAAGATAAAACGATACCCCCCCCTAACAATATAATTTTGCATTTTTATTGTATTAAAATAAGTCTTCCAAAGTTAAAAAATATATATTTTCCAGAAAATCATCAAGTGTGAAGACAGTTGCAGGCTCTTGGTTGCTGACGGGACGGAGGACGTGGGTAGAGATTGGCATGGAGTCCTGAGTGCTCCCAGGACACCTGTCCCCTCCCCCCATGCACCACGAACACACCCTCCTCCCGGCCAACAATCCACACCTCACCTTGGTGGTTCCAACACAGGACCCCAACTTTAAGACATTTCCAAGAACAAATCTCTCAGACACTGACTGTGTGCTTATATGTGCCAAAGTTGTTCTCGATGTCGGAGACACTGAGCCAAATTCTCTTACCTCTCTAGCAGCCAGTGAACCAAGTGTCTGCACTTTGGAGTTAATGCCTTGGGAAAGTTGAGAACATTTTTTCACTTTCCATCTGGAGAGTCTCACCATGCGTGAAAGGGAATAAAGGCGCCTTGAAAATCACATTTTGGGGGTAAAAGTGTTAGGAATAGATAGTGGGAATGGTTGCACCGCACTGTGAAAGTGATTCATACTGCTGAATTGTACACTTACAAACAGTGAAAACTGCTAATTTTAGGTTATATGTATCTTACCACAATTTGAAAGAAAGGTTAATATGTCATACACCAAAACTCACTGAATTGTACACTTTAAATGGGTGAATTGTATGATATTTGAGTTTGTATCACTATAAAACTGCCTCTAAAATAAATTAAAATAATCTTTTTTTAGAAAGATACCTTAAAAATATTACAGCCCATAACGGTGAGATAAAACTCAACCCGTGCCCTAGCCAGTTTGGCTCAGTGGGAAGAGCATCTGCCTGGGGACTGTAGGGTCCCAAGTTCGATCCCAACCCTGCCTGGGTTGCTGGCTCAATCCCCAATGTGGGGTTGCAGGAGGCAGCTAATCAATGATTCTCATCATCAATGTTTCTATCTCTTTCTCCTCCATTCCTCTCTGAAATCAATAAAAATATATTTTAAAAAACTCAACCCATTCTTATGGTCATTTTAGGAATGAATACTACACTGTTCACTGATTTTTGTTTTTTATTAACCAAACCTTTGCTAAAAAATAAAAAATAAAAATAAAAAAATAAAAAATAAAATCGAAGACACACCAGATAATGGGCCAAAGTCAGGATCTTGCCAGACGAACTTGGGGCTGATTGATTCACAATCAATTTCACCAGCGCCGACATGCAAGCAGCTTGGACAGGCTCTAGAAATCAGCTGGCCTCAGAGGTAACCCGATAGCCCCGGGCCTCAGTCACTGGCCTCCCGTCTCTCTTTATACCAGCTATTACGGTTTGATTTCTTATAATCCCGGAGCTCACAAGTGCCTCTGCAGAGGTGAAAATCCGCACCGCGCAGACGTTTCGTGCCGCAGAGAAACGACCCAGGTTGGATTGTTAAATGCTAATACCTACACGGGCTGTTGGCTCAACCAGCTACTCAAAGACATCAATCCTGGACCCAACAAAGGTGGATTGTACAGAAATCAAAACGTGTGCTGGGTGGGATCAGCTCCGACACCCCAGGGAGGAAATGGAGATGGGAAGGGGCCGGGGTCAATTCCCCCAAAAGGAGCCATGTGGTCTCAGTTTGGTTTCAATTAGCTTTAGGAACAGCTTTTTTTTTTCCCCCTTCGCTGGCCTGTGCGGAGGCAGAAGTGCCCTGGCAACTGGCATTTCATGTAATTGGCACTGATGGTCACCAAACCCACAGGGCTGAGATCGACACCCCGCGTGCTGCTGATTTAGGTGAAATTGAACAGCTCGGATGTGACCGCAAACCCCGCTGAGATGGGAATGCTCCGGAATGGGCTGGTGTGCAGCTCCGGCGGCATAGAGGCTTCACTGTGCTTCACATCAGGACCCAATCCAAGCCCAGCCCAGGTGTCTCGCTGCCGGCCAGGGCTCTGGGTTGGAGACTCTCAGGCTGAGGACCCTGGCCCCTCTTCCTCCTCCCCCGGTCTCCAGCCCTCACTCGGCTGATGGGCTGGGTTGCCTTGAAGTCAGTCAACCCAGGATACCCCGTGCTCCAGGGTGCAAGGCTCTGGGATTGTGCCAAGAGGGGACATGGCTGAAGGACAATGCCATTTCCTGAATGCAGAAACATTCTTGGTGAGCAGAGGTGAGCCTGGCAGGTGCCCCCTGCAAGTGTCTACCTGGCACCGAGGCGATGCTTAAGTGTCTGGCTTCTCACCGGCACATGATGAGTATGGATCATCAGACACAAAAGCTTCATTATTGGAGGGCCTGATAGGCAAATGCAATTTGTTGGTCAAGTCTCATTTCTCCCCGACATTTGGGGAAGAGAAACCTCTCTTAGGTCCCTACCATGAATGTCCACATCTACCTGCAAACACATGACTATTACAGGGACTTCATGTATGGGCGCTCCTGGTTAGGAGGGATTGACACCGTGTGGGAGCTTAGAGGAAGGAGGCTTGATTCAGCTTGGGAGGCTTCCTGGAGGAGGTGTCGCTGGACTCTTGAAGGAGGTAGAGGGACCCTCTGAGACCTGGGGAAAGAGTTTTAACTGGAAGAAGCAGGTGTGCAAAGGCACAAAATGGGGAATTGCCGAGAGTGGTGTCTGCACCACTGGGCAGGAGGCTGGGGAGGTGGGAGTCAGACACTGGGGGAGGCCCTGGAGGCTGGGCAAGGAGAGGGACTGTCCTGCAGGCAGTGGGGCCCCGGAGGGGGTCTAATAGGCTGGTGGCATGAGCAGGTGTGGATGTCAGGACTCTGGGCCTCCGGGCCTCTGGCAGGTGGATTGGAAGGGAGCAAGGTGGGAGGGAGGAGGACCAGTTTGGTAAGTGATCACAGACCAGTCAAGAAACAATGAAGGTCTGAGGCAGATGGGGCGGCGTGCTGGATCACATGGTGTAGGCGCAATGTGGATTTGAGAGGAAGTTAGGAAAATTTAGGTTGTCTCCTGTGGTCCCTTCAGTCCCTCTCTCTGCCCCGGGAGCCTAAGAAGAGCAGTCCAGTTCTCCTGTCCCCAGACAGCTCAGCCGAGCACCACAGGGGACCAGGGCCAGGAGGAGGTGTCCTCTCCCTCTGAGTCCCTCCCTGGGCCCATCACCTCTGAGTTCTCTCCCTCTGAACGTCACCTTGGGCTGGCATGTCCCTCACCCAAGGTCACTGCTCCTCTCGGGTGGTCACCTCTGCATGCTCTCTCTCCTGCCCCTGTCACTGCTCTCTCCCTCTGTCCCTAGGAACTCAGGGGACAACAATTCTACTGCTACCCCCTCAGCTTCTAATCTTCCCCCTGGGCACCTCCGGCAACCTACACCCACCTGTATAATAAACCCCTTTATAAGCAGATCCTCCGGAAATCCTCCTGCTCTTTCCATTGGGACCCCAGCTGGGTCACACACTGTATCTTCTCTTCTGGGAAATCTTGGCCACGTCAGCAACGCCTGCCATGTTTCTAGCCATGTGGGCCAAGCACAGTGCAGAGAGCAATGGAGGCCGGTGCCTGCTCCTGCAAGACCTTATGTCCAGGGCAGCACTGGACCTTGGTACACATGCGCTCTGCCCTCCCCCCTCAGGGAACCAGAACTTCCGGGAGAGGGGCCCTGAGCCTGAACTTAATCAGATCCTCAGGGGCTCTTGCACACCTTCAGGTTGGCCCACACCGAGGGCCGAGTACCATGCTCAGAACTGCCAGAGTGCTCCTTGCCCTTTGTGGCACCTTGCATGAGGCGGGACTGTGTCCCCTCTGGTGGGCACAGAACTAGCATTGTGGACAGGATCCGGGCTGCATGTACCAGTGGTTACAGGTTTGGAAAATCATCCACAAATTCTCCAGCAAGGAACTAGCTGAGGTATTAATGTTTTCTCGTTTGTGGTTTTCTGCTGTTTGCAATGTATCTTCAAATCCAGAAAACTACAATGACAACAACATAATAATAATAATTAAAAGACCAGGAATTTGCCGAAACTGGTTTGGCTCAGCAGATAGAGTGTTGGCCTGCAGACTGAAAGGACCCAGGTTTGATTCCAGGCAAGGGCATATACCTTGGTTGAGGGGAACACCCCCAATAGGGGGTGTGCAGGAGGCAGCTGATTGATGTTTTTTTCTCATCGATGTTTCTAACTCTCTATCCCTCTTCCTTCCTCTCTGTAAAAAATCAATAAAATGTATTTTAAAAAAATAAATAAAAGACCAGGAATTTGTTACATATAAAACAACTTCTATTGCTCTCTCTCCCTTTAATACACTAGCAAGTCCTACTTTATGAAAGTCTGTATTAATTTTTTTTTTTAAATAAGTTGGTGGCAATTAGTCATTCAATTGGAAAGTCGCATGTCTTTTTCCTAACAAGCAACCCGTGTTCAATGTATAAGAAAAGCATGTGGCCTCTGGGATTCACTGTGTTTGACACGAGGTGGAGCAGTGGCCCCTTCAGTGGAGCTGCTCAGCTGGCACCCCACTCTGACCGCAGGGGCCCGGGCTCTGTCTCTGGGCATCCCCTCCATTCAAGATTCACTGGGCAACCGCATGCCCAGGGCCCTGTGTGCCGAGTCTCACACCTCTTCGCTTTCACAAAGCCATGCATTTTTCTCTCTCCGCAGGTTGTGAGATGTTTCAAAGCAAGACAGAACAAGACAAAACGGGCCCGTTCTTCATCTGGCTTGTTGAATTCGGCATTCAATACATTGCAGTAGGTAAAACGCCCCCCACCGCCCCCCGCCAGACCGCGAATTCCATCACACAAAATAAAAGCCTTCATTTGCTTTCCCTTTGGATTGGATTTCCAAATGGGTCAAACATTTACAGAAATGGCCCAAACTGTACAAATAAACCGAAGGTCTAGTGGAGAAGGCAGTTTACATTACTCTGGGTCAGATGAATATGGAAGCTGCAGCCCGGCTCTTTGAAAACCACTTTACATCGTATACCTAAGCTCCGTGCCCGCCTGGGATCCCTCAATCCCATCAAAAAGCTTCTAGAAAGGCATCTCTATCCTATAAACCCATGGGCCCATTCACACTCTAGCTGGGCGGTCCTCGTCTCCCCTGGTCAAATCAACCGGGGTTTCAGCCCAGGAATTCCGTTGCCCATACACCCCGCGGCCTTACCATGCGGTCACCTGCTGGTTCTGGGCTGTCGATGTTCGCCCTAAGCACCTCAAGAGCCAGACAGGGTCTTGCTACCTCATGTCCCGCACATGTGACACCGAGACCCACACATAGCTGGGCTTCACCTGTTTGCTAATCCAACCCCCATCCCATTTTTACAGATGGGAAGACTGAGGCTCTGAAAGGTCCTTGTGACTTGTGTGGGCAGAAGTGGGCCTGTCTTCCCTGATTATCAGAACAATGCCTGTGCTGGTTATTAGACTACGGTCTCTCAGCTCCAAAGCCACGTGTTGGGCTGAGTGGTATTTGAACTCGGACACAGACACAGGGAGAAGGCCACGTAAAGATGGAGCAGAGGTTGGAGGGGGTCAGCCACAAGCCAAAAATACCCGGACCCCAGGAGCTGGGGAGGCAGGAAGGGTCCCAGAGTTTTCAAGGGGTGGGGGTGGGGGGCAGCCTGCTGCTGACGCCTTGGTTGTGGACTTCCAACCAGAGCTCAGCCTGTTCCCTCAGGGGCCCGGGTCCCCCGCCACAGCACCCCTGCTCCGAGCTCCAAAATTCTCCTCAACCCACCTCTCCCTTCGTCCCAGCACTCTAGAAGCGGTAGCTGTGTCCATCATCGGCTCCCATCGTGGCAGTGTCTCAGGTGGCCTTTTTGCCTATTCAGTTTCCCAATAATTAGCTCAAAAATTCGCTTTTTGTTAATCTTCACTTGAGGATACTTTCCCCATTGGTTTTTAGAGAGAGTGGAATGGAGGGAGTGGAGAGAGGAGAAAGAGAGAGAGAGAGAGAGAGAGAGAGAGAGAGAGAGAGAGAGAGAGAGAGAGAGAGAGAGAGAGAGAGAGAGAGAGAGAGAGAGAGAGAGGAAAACCTCACTGTGAGAGAGACATGTCAATTGGTTGCCCTTGCTCTCACCCCAGCTGGTCCCAGGGGTCAAACAGGTGACTCAGGTACATGCCTTTGACTGAGAATCGAATCCAAGACTCTTCTGTACACAAGCCACGCTCTAACCACTGAGCAAGATGGGACAGGGCTAAAAAATCCTTCATGTCAGACAATCTCTGTTAAAATGACTGGTGCTGGATTCTATTTTGGGCTGATGACAACATTCGAGAGACGGATGGTGGTGTTGGTTGCACAATAGTGAGGACGCAATTAATGCCTCTGAATCATACACTTAAAATGGTAAATTCTATGTCTATATTTTATCACACACACACCCGGCCGTGTGGTTCCTGTTTTCCGTGCTGATGCACATTATTTAAAACTAGATGGCTGAGGTATTACTTAGTCTTCATAGTATTTTATAAACTGCTTATTGTCTCCATTTTAGAGATGAAGACACTGAGCTTCAAAGAGCTTATGTTGCTTGTCAATAGACATGACAAATGGCAGAGGAAAGGTTGGGTGGATTGATCCTTCTATCTCTAGGTGACGTCCCCATCCCTCCCTGCTAGATGTCTTTGTTCTAAAGGCTCCTTTATCTGATATTAATATAGCTACTCTTTCTTCTTTTACATTCATGTTTGTTTGCATGATGTATATTTTTACATCCTTTTACTTTCAACCTACCCATGTCATTGTATTTGTAGTTCAGTTGTGTGTTTTTTCAATCCACTCTGCCCATTTCTGTGATTAATTGTTGTATTTGATCATTTATATTTAAAGCAATTTTGAGTATGCTACAGCTCAAGTCTGACAATTTATTATTTATTCTCTGTTTGTTACCCATTTCTCATTCCTCTGTTTCTTTTTTTCTGCCTTCTTGTAGGATGCTTGCACATTTTTTAGATTCTATTTTAATTTACTTATGATGTTTTTTAGTATATGTCTGTTATAGCTTTCTTTATGGTTGCCCTAAATACAATATTATACTGAAATAACTTATCACAGTCTACTTATAGCAAGTTTTACTTCATGGAATTGAGTTTATAAAACTTACTGCAGGGCCTTGTATCCTTCCTACTTTAAAAATATAATTGTTTTGGGGTTTTCCTCTCTCTATATTAAGACTCCCTTCAGAGGGTGCCATGATTTTTGTTTCAACTAAAAAATACAATTTAGGAAACTGATGAGTTGAGTCTATTATGTTTACTCCATTTTTCTTTCCTTTCTGAATGTCCTTAGAGAATAGTCATAGGTCTTCTAGAGATGGATTCTCTTAGTTTTTACCAGAGAATCTCTTTATTTCCCATTCAATCATAAAGAATAGTCTCACTGGGTATATAATTTGTTGTTGACAATTTTTCCCCCTCATCATTTGAAAAACATTTTTCTTCTTTTTTCTGTCTTGTATGATTTCAGATGAGGAGTCCACTGTTAATGGTATTAGTGTTCCTCTATAGATAATTTGTCATTTCTCTTTAGCTTCTTTCAAAAAAAATTTTTTTTAACTTTTAGTTTTCACAAGTTTGATTATGGTATGTCTTAGTGTTCAGGTTTTGTTTAGCAAATTTTGGAAAATTTCAGCTATTTTTCCTCAAACATTTTTTTTAACCCCACAGTCTTCCTCTTCTACTTCTGGCACTCTGATTATCATGACTATCTGAAGCTTTATTTACTTACTATTTTTCTTTCATGGTCAAATGGGGTCATTTCTATTGTTCTGTCTTCAAGTTCACTTGTTCTTTCATCCCTCATATTCATTCTGCTATTGAGCCCATCGTGTTCTTATTTTGGTGGTTGTATTTTTCAGTTCCATAATTTCCTTTCTGTTCTTTTTTTATGTCTTCTATTTCTTTGCTGAAATGTTGTATTTCATTACATGTTTTAAGTATGTTCCTGATTATTGTTCATAATCCTTTTCTACATCATCTCATGTTTTTATGTCTGCTTGTTGTCTTTTCAAGTTGTGGTTATCTTGGTGCTTGGGATAATGTGCAAGTTTTGTGTGTATCTAGACATCTGGGGGATTATGTTGTGAGAGTCTGAATCCTTTTTTGTCTTCTCTGTCAGCGGGGAGTCACTCTGTTTGGGTGTGGCATGTAGGTCTACAGTGGGAGGGGATGTTCTGCTTGCTACTGTATGCCAGTGATACCAGGAAGGGGAAGCAGAGTGCCAGCTAGCCCTGCCTCACTTGTCACTGAAGGTGTGGAGGCTCAGCACCATGCCTTGCTCACATTGGCTTGGAGAAGGAGTGTCGACTAGCCCTGCCACCACTGTCTCATGTAGTTTCCTCCCTGCTGGATGGATGGAGGTTCAGCTCCTTACTTGAAGCAATCATACAATCCCAGCATGGGGATCAGAGCACCACCTACTTCTGTTGAGGGGGAAATGAAAGATTAGGTACCTGCTCATCAGTGCCAGTAACATTGGGTGGGAGATTGGGATGGGTTGGATACTATTTGAGAAGATGACAAAGTTCCATGGCATTGGGGTGACGAGGCAAGGGGTTGGTCTCTCCACTCAGTCCCTCTGACACGGCAGGGGAGAGGGAGTATTTCCACTGTGCTGGTTGCCGGAGTCGGGTGAGTATGGTCATAAGGGTTTTCTGTTCTGTTAGTCCACCCTTTTCCTGGTACTTTGTTCTAGGGAAAACAAGCTGTTCTTGGAACATTTTTTGTCTGTTAATGGTTCCAGATTCCAGGCTTCTCCTCTGCCCTCTCTGGAATATTCGGGAGACAATAATGAAACTCGGGAAACTCATTACTGAGTCATTCATTGAGTCTGGAGGTCCCTAAGCAGCCTGGCTTCTTCACCCCACCTTCATACCTTTATGTGTTTATGTCGTGTATATTCAGGGTCTTTGGTTATGAGAGGGAGGACCTGGTGGATGGAACTCTTCCATCCTGGAAAAAATCACAAGTCTCCCCAGAGGGGAAATCTGAACCCAATTCTGTCTACTTTCAAAGCTGCTGCTTTTCACCTTGTTCACCCACCACACTATCTCCAACCCCCATGCTGCAGGGCCACTTATCTCAGTGCCAAATTCACGTCCACTTGGGACTCTCAGATTAAGGCATGCTAACCTTCCCCCAGCCTTCCTCAGTTAATCATGGATAAGCACACTCATGGGGTTACCGGGGCATTGCGTGATGTTGTTCTGGGATATACCTTCCACGCCTGCTCTCCGCTGGAGGCTGACTCAAAGCGTGGGCTCTGACCACTTCCTCAGAGGCCTCAGCAACCATCTGACCAATGCTTCTCCACCTGGCCCTCCACAGTCATTTTCCATCATTGAGTCCCCTCCTGGAGGGACACTCAGGAGAAAGGCACTTCAATTCTCCTTTGGTCTATGACTGCTTGGGTGGCCCAAGGAAAATCCATCAGCACATGCTAAAAACCCTTTAATCTCCTCACCCAAGATGAGGAGAACAAACATGTGGGAGAGAATAGATCTAAGCCCGCCAAGGTCTCCAGAGGCCGGGACCAAGGAGGAAAGGTGCACAGAGCCGAACGGCAATGTCACTGCCTTGATGGCTTGCTATTTGTGGTAAGTAACAGAAACAGACTGTAGCAGGGACAATGCATCTATTTCTGCCCAGTTTTTTTGTGTATAAGCTATGAGTTACCCACAGAAGTTGATTATTACCTCAGTCAATCAATCAATGAGGACAACTACAAATAAACAAGAGTTTCCCATGTCCCCATCTGCAATGTGGACATAATAATAGAAACTACCTCCCAGCACTGTTGTGACTGGACGGGGTCACATGTAGGAATTAATAAGCACGATGCCTGGTCCATTAGTAAGGCCCACATAATAACAACAATTATTTTACCATTATTAATTGTTTCTCTAGCCCTTTATTGCACCCGTGTTCCTTCAGGTCTTTCATCAATGCTATTACAGAACCAAATTTTTCAAATCATTGAGTTTCTCCTATACTTTCTTTCAGTTCCAAACCCCTCTTATTTCAGACTCATTTTTCGGCACTGAATTTGGGAAAGGGGGCAGAGTGTGGAAAGTCCCATAGAAGAGCCTAGAAACTGGAAGTTATAAAAGCCCGAGCCCTGACATCAGAGTGCGGCGGCCTTGTTTACACAGAGGAGGTCTCTTCCAGTAAGCGAGGCCTCCCAGTCATCAACAGCAGAGAGCAAGGGGGGGAAAGTTGTAGAAATCTGGAAACCAGCACTTACTTTTCTCCTAGTTAGGGTTTGCAATTTGGCTGAAGAGATCAGTGCAGCCAGGGAAATATTCCGAGCATCTTGTCGCTCACCCCAAAGGCAGTTTTGGGCTTTGTCTGAGAATGGGCTGGTGTGAGAAGGGAGGGCAATGCCTGAACTTAATTTAAAAAAAAAAAAAAAAAAGAAGAAGAAAAAGGAAAAAAAGGTTGGGGATTTTTAAGAATGGAACTATGCACCTCCTGATTCTATGGTTTCCCTGAAGAACCCTTCCTGCGAGCCCCCCCCACCAACCCCACCCCCATGGGGTTGCTGGCTTGCTGGCTTCATCCTGTTCAGTAATTGCACACAAAGAGGAATATTTGCTTATTCAGCCTCCTTATGCACCCCTGCCATTTCCTAGCCATAGTCTGGCACCTTGACCATCTTTCACGGCTACTGGAGATCACCACCATGGATGGGCTCCACTGCCCCTCACTGTCACCTACAGGTCTTTTAACCTTTCAACCTCTTTTAACCAAGGAAGACACTGTCCCCTTGTCTTCCTCCTCATCCCATCTCAGCACCCACTGAGCAACCTTCCAACGACCTGGCCTCCCAGCAACCTGACCTCCCCAATTCTGACACCCTACACCTAGTGGTTAAATTCAAACTGGGTTGCCTGTATCTAACATGGGAGAGAATTAAGCCTTTGGGTCCCCGTTATGTAAGCTGAATCTTCCTCCTACATTATGCAGACGACAGTCTTACAGGCAGGAAGATCCAGAGCGGGGTCAGGGGCGGTGAACTGACCTTGGTGGGCAGGTCAGTAGAAGGCTACACAGAATCTCAGTGATCCCCAAGCTTGGTGAGAAAAAAGCCACCGCACCTAAAGGAACAAACGGATAGGAAAGGGGTCCGTCTCAGGGTGACGGACATGAACATGACCATTACCATTAAGGGCAGGGGTGTCAGCTCTACAATTAGCATTAAGTGAGCCCCGTAGTTCGGAGAGATTGCCCTGGTTTATTTTGAGCAGCAGTATTTCAAGGCCAGAAAAGTCCCACGTTTTCCTTGAAGACTGATATTTAAGTTTGCTGGATGAAAAAAAAATATGATTTTAATCTATTTGGCATAGTTTTCCCTACAGCAGAGCACAAAAAAAGCTGTAAGAAGACAGTGTCCTGTGTAATTTGCTTTTAAAAGGGGAACTCTATTTAGGGTTTATATTGGGATATGCCTCAACTTGACCCTATAGGCCATGAAAGCTACAGAATTACTGCATCACTTACATTTGCAAAGAGTCTCAAACCCTGAATATGTGCTGAAGGCAAAGAAAGAAATGTCAGCAACTCTCGGTGCTTACTGTGTACTACCCTGTTTCCCCAAAAATAAGACAGTGTCTTATATTAATTTTTGCTCCCAAAGATGCGCTAGGTCTTATTTTCAGGGGATGTCTTATTTTTCCACGAAGAAGAATAGGGTACACATTTATTATTAAATGAAAATAAAGGAAATTTATTACCTGTATACGGTATGGTAGTACGGTAGTTGTCAACACAAACCAGACAAACTGTGAATCCTACAGTATCAAGAATTTGCTCATTTATTCAATGACAATCATGTCATCATCTTCTGGAACATCATCATAACAATCCAATTCCTGAATTTCCTGGTGAATTTCTTGTGACTCCATTTCTTTCAGAATCAGTGGACCAAATCTCTCATGTTTAGCAATAGCATTGTCTTTAAATGAGTACTTCTTGTCAAGGTAGACTGCTCGCAGTGCATTTGCAATGCAACTGTCAGTGATTTTCTCTCATGTATTCTTCACCCAAGTCACAACTTCTTGCAGTTTAGGTTTCACAAAGTTTCCACGCTGATTTCTCTCCATTCTATTTTCAGTGTAGTCATTAATTTCCATGCGCAAATTGTCTTTGAATGGCTTGTTTATTGCAATATCAAGAGTCTGGAGATAGGCCGTCATTCCTGCGGGAATCATTATCTGATCTATTTTTCTTCCGTGAATTATTTTTCTTTCGTAAATTAATTTTCATTCTGAGACAGAGCCTAGGGGGGCCTTATTTTCGGGGGGATGCCTTATATTTCACTCAGAAGGAAACCTGTAAGTAGGTCTTATTTTCGAAGGATGTTTTATTTTCGGGAAAACACGGTAGGTGCTGCACTAAGCCCAGTGCACGAACCAACACTGTCTCCACAATGATCTCAGGAAGCAGGTGTTGTGATTGGTCTCATTTTAAGATGAGGACACGAGGCCCAGAGAGGGTGGGTTACTTGCCCACGGCCACACAGTATTAAGTGGCAGATCTGGGATTCACACTGAGGCTGGGGTTGATTTCAGAAGGAAAGGAAATCCATCCAGATATGAAATACAACCAAACCTGAGAAACATTAAGAAGGGGATCTCCACAGATATGACTCCACATCCTTCCTAAAAACATTGCACGGGACTCTTCCTGCCTGGGGAGGATGGATTCTGTGGTCTTAGACGTTCTTCCTAGCCTGAGCATCTGGCGATGAAGAACATTCAATGCCACAGATTTCCAGGTACAGAGTGGCCAGGAGACCACCCAGAGAGGCACCCTGTGCCCCAGTGAGTGGTGGTGACCCTGGGCCCTGATAGATGCTGAGAGAGGGGAAAAAGAGGCTGGAGAAAGCCCTGAGGCCCCAGTGCCAGCCCAAAGGAAAAGGTGAGCGGCAGAGGAACGTGGCACGCTGCCCAGAATGCAAGTGGCCTAAGCCCCCTGGCACTGAAAGGCGGGCGGCGGTGGGAGTGGGCACCAGCCAAGGAAGCGTGGACAGCCTACGCCTGTCCCCACCTAATAACAAAGAACATGCAGGCGCTGCCTTGACAGGGAAGAACTCCCAGGGAAAGTTCCAGAGTCAAGGCTGGGCACTGTCCTTCTTGGTGGAACCCCTTCCTGTGACGAAGGGGCAGCAGGAACCCTGGGTCTGGGTGTGACTCCGCTCCTGACCACCTATGTGACCCTGGTGAGCTGCAGGTTCCCTGTCTGACCTCAGTGTCCTCATCTCTATAATGGGAGTAAAGCAGTCCCCACCTGACGGCGGATCACGGACGATTCACAGGATATGCTTGGCATGGATCCTGGCACACAGCTACATGTTCTTAAACCATACTACCACAGTGTTCTTAGAGCTTTCTAGAAAAAATTATGTTTACTTACACACACACACACACACACACACACACACACACACACACAAGATCTCCAGTGGGGAAATTGTTAATATTTCATGAGGTTGTGGTTAAGCCAAGAGCTGGATTCTCAGCCAAGGAAATCAAATGTACAAGCCCCAGGGGGAGTCGGTTCCGCGGCTCTGACAAGCTCCTCTGATACCCTCTCTGCACCGGCCGCGCACCCTCGCCGGGACTCCGGCTTTAAGTGCTTTTCATCAGCTGTTTGAGCCTCTGCTAGGGCGGCACGCGCCCCCTTAGTGTCATGGGCTGTCCCTTTTGTTGACAGGACTCAATTGGGATCAATCGACTCTTGATGCTCCTGCTTAGAAGGACCTGCCTGGCAGGAGCGGTGTGGGGGAGGGGAGGAGTTCAGATGGGAAATAAAACTGCATGGGGGGGGGGGGGGCGGGGAGGAGGAGCGGGGGAACCTCTTGGGGAGAGAGGCTGCTTGCTCCTGGGGATTTCAGCTTCTCTGTTGTGCACTGTGCTTTTGCACAGCTTCATACCGCTAAAACGTCAAAAGCTGGAAACAGCTCTTACTTAGGAACTGTGATCATCTCCACCTCGCAGACAGGAAAACTAATGCCCAGAGGGCCACCTGCCTGTCCCAGGATGCGCAGCGAGCTCCAGGCAGTGCCAAGACTCAACATTCACTTTGGAATGTTGTCCATGGATGGCTCACAAAGCCCTCACCCGCAGGCTTGGGGCTGAAGGGGAACAACAGCCCCAGCCCTCACCTAGCCCCAAGTTTCCCAAAGTCCCAGAGACACTGAGGGGTGACATTGCCCCAGTGGGAACACAATCAAGCACCAGACCTCTACGAGAGATGACTGGGTACTTAAACTGGGGTGTGACGGTGTGCTGTGTTCTGCATTCCTGAAACAGAGCCTGGGCCTCATCTGACTGTCACACCTTCCCAGGGCTGCAGGAGGTAATTGCTGGGCCTCCTGGGGTGTAAGAGTAAATAGGGGGTGTCTTCTTTGCCAAGTACCTCACTTAATTACACCAATAGGAACTTGAAAGCAAGCCTGGCCACAGAGAATGGCTAAGGCAGATTTAACCTAAACACAGAAACTAGAAGGTCCCCAGCAGCTTGCTCTCAGCATCCCAGTCACTGTCTTGGTGCCTGCATAGTGAGAGCTGTGCTGGCAACTAGTTATCCAACGCAGCTCTACATGCAGGAATCAAGAGTTAACCAGCGCAGGGCAGTTTTTCTTATAATCTCACTTAGTTCTTACTAATACCTGGACTCAGAAAAGGGGTTGGCACAAAGGTTTCTATTTATTATCATCATCCTATTTACTCTTGACCTATTCATTATTTTTTCAATATATTTTATTGATTTTTTAGAGAGGAAGAGAGAGGGATAGAGAGTTAGAAACATCGATTAGAGAGAAACATCGACCAGCTGCCTCTTGCACACCCCCTACTGGGGATGTGCTCAAAACCAAGGTACATGCCCTTGACCGGAATGGAACCTGGGACCTTTCTGTCCTCAGGCCGGTGCTCTATCGACTGAGCCAAACCGGTTTCGGCGACCGATTCATTATTGTTGAGATATTAGCAAAGGGTATTGTGAAGACTTCCAAGAATATAATCTTAAAGTGTGACTTGGCTCAAAGAGTTGCTTTTTGTCTTCCTCTTCCCATCACCACACTGTTTTTTTCTTTTCTACCTGGAACGGGGATGTAATTGATGGAGCTCCTGCAGCCTTTTTTGGGCCATGAGACCTCAAAGAAAGAAGCTTGCAAAATAGATAAGACTTCTGAAGATCCTTATGGATCTAATAGCCAGACCCTCATTTTTTAACACTTATTTTAATAGAAAAAGCAATAATATTTCAAAATCAAACTACTTGAGCTTAATCCTAACCCAGCCACCTCTTTACTTTGGTTGCTGCTAACAACAGGCAGGTCATTTTAAACTCTCTCACACCTCAGTTTCCTTGTCCAAAATACAGAGATAATAACAGTACTCACCTAATTTTTATGAGGATTAAACACACATGAACATATAATTAATGGCAAGAGCTATACCTACACATGTTTAAAAAGCACAATAACCCCACGCAGTGGTGACCTATGAAGACCACCAAATAGTTCTTGTTTCTCACACTCCAGCATATCCTGTTGCTTTGTTTTTCTTTTTTCCTGAGCTTGGTTTCCCACCTTCAGGCTGGTTATTGAGCTATGCACTATAGGAAGTTCCCTTTCTAAGTTGACAGTGAGCATAGAATCCTACCCACATAGAAACACAGCCCCCAACCCACTGCTGGTCCTTCTATGTCACTGCAGACATTCTGGGCAAGACCATGAGTGGAAGATCCATTGTCCACATGTCTTTCAACAATGTCCAGACTCGGAATCTTGCTCATGAATTTCTAGGAGATTTACACCAGGTCATCGTGACTCCTAGTCTGGCGGAGCGGGCCCACCCTGGCTCCCCAGGACCGAGTGAGCACTGCCTGAGACCACGACTGATCCTCCTGCAGGGTCTTCCCCCCAGCTCCAGCTGAAGTTCATCTCACAAATCCCTGGATTGACTTTCAGTGACAGTTGTGTGTGTGTGTGTGTGTGTGTGTGTGTGTGTGTGTGTGTATCTTGTTTTGTTAAAAGCCAAATCCTCCCGATGACTCAAGGACCTGCATTTGGGCAATGTCCAGGGCAGTGGTTTCTAGGCCGTTCCCTGAGTCTCGCATAGGGCAGTCCTAATTG
This sequence comes from Pipistrellus hanaki, assembly GCF_964339955.1. Lineage (NCBI taxonomy): Eukaryota > Metazoa > Chordata > Mammalia > Chiroptera > Vespertilionidae > Pipistrellus > Pipistrellus hanaki. Next base: position 25,027,696 of record NC_140517.1, read on the forward strand.
TGCAAGTCGCCATGAGTCTGCGGTCCTTCACTTGTGTTTACTTCTGAGGAAGCAGCGCCTTACACGGAGAGTTGGTCTGAGGAAGACTTCAAGCATGAGAGAGGCAGCCGGATTCCTTAGGGACTGGATTAATTTGGGTTCCCTCCCAAGAGATGCAGAGACAAGGATTCAAGTGCAGAAGTTTGTTTAGCTGATGATCTCAGGAAGTATCAGTGGATGAGTGGGGAAGGGAAATGGGGACAGAGGGCGGACGATCGAGGGTGGGTCATGGGGCTACTAAGCCCTGTTGGGCCATTGAGCTCAACCCTGCCGTGGACATTCTAAAAACCAGTGTAGGCAAATGTTCGAAGTTACCCCAGCAGAGGGAGTTGGGGTATTTAATTCCTGATAGGGAGCACTGAGCCGCCAAGGAATGCCTGGCTAACATAGCACCATCACCTGCTATAAATGACCACACAAGCAAGCATACTGCTCTACCCGTGCCAATGCTTCAGCCAGGGGTGTCCTCCTGACCCTTGTCCCTTGTTGAGATGGATCCATGTGTGCTCACAGGGGATGGGTTGTGGAGACTCTACCTGATGTTGCTAAACACATTTGTCTGGGGACTGAGCCTGAGTCTTAACCCACAGCCACTGGAGTCCCTGGGCTGGGAAGTTCCTGCTGACCACCAAGCTGACCCAGCCCCTTCCTGTGGAGGCCGAACCTCTTTGAAGACCCGAGTTCGGGGCTCCATCCTCCTCTGTTGGATGAACTTAGAGAAAATGAGGCCCAGAAAGAGAATGACCTGCATGTCAGCCTTTGCTGGCTGCCCCCAATAGTCTTCACTCGTTTTAACTAACAGAGCCCCAATATGCCTAACAGAGTGCACTAACTCTCCCCCCCCCCCAGTTCCTCTGCAGTTATAGGAGGCTCTCTGATACATTTCTAGCCAATGAGGCATAAACTGAGGGCCTCTGGGAAACCCTCTCTCTTCGCCCTTCTTGGTGCCTGGAATACTGTTGGCCAGAGGTGGCAGAGCGCAGTGGTTAGTCCAATTATCCGGAGCCGGACTCCTGGGTTCCATACTCAGCACTGCCATTTACCAGACCCACAACTTTGGTTCCAGAGTAATTTAACCTCTTTGGGTATAAAACAGTTCCTTCCTCATAGACTGTTGGGGGCGGGGTAAATGAGCTAATTTATGCAGAGCCCTAGCAAGAGCATCCGACAAATCGGAAGTCTGTGAGGATGTTGGCCATCATTGCAGGTTGCTGGAAGTGAAGCAGCCCTTTGGCAACCTTAATCCCACCTCTCCCCCGCCCACCCTGAACCGCTGCTCCTACACAAGAATGGAAACAGCAGAGCAAATAGACAGAAAGGCCCAGGGCCCTGACCGTATGGCTGAGTAGCTGCACCCTCTGTGACCCTCCTACCCCCACACTCTTGCTGTGGAACCCAACATGCTTGTGCGTTAGTTGGAAATGGTATAAATAGCACTAATTTGTTTAATAAGTATGCAGAGGACGGGTTCACTTTGCCGGGCACAAGGTTGTATGGAGAGAACTGGTTGCTATTAGAAACCTACTAAGGATTCCATAAAGAAACCAGCCTGCAAAGGCAGCCGCCGAAGTCCCGCTGTGTTTGTGTGAGGCGTCAAACAGCTCACTTCTCACCTTCAACCCTTCATCATTAGTGAGCTCCAACATTGAGTTCAATTAGTCCCCACAGCCCACAGCGCATCTAGCACAGGGCGTGGGGCCAGGGCTTCTGCAGCACAAGTGTTTGGGGTCCAAACCCGGCTCCACCTCTTGCTGACTGTCGGATCTTGATCAAGCTATGAAACCTCTTTGTGCCTCAGTTTCCTCATCAGGGAATGGGGATGATAATGATTGCACTGCATTCAAAGCGATTACATGACTTAACCCATGAAAACACTTAGAATGGTAGTACGAAGAGGATACTCAATCAGGCTTTGCTTCAGATAATGTTACTGTATGCTAGGGAGCTGTTCAATGATGTACCTGAGACTGAATAAACCTGGCCAAAACTTCCTCCCGGCCCCTCCCTCTGCATGCCACCCTCAGTCATAGACTCTGGAGTCTTGCTTCATCCACTAAAGCAGTGTTTCCCAAAGTGTGGTAGGGTATGGGAAGAGTTTGGTGGGGGTACGCGTTGCACCGGAGTTTGGTGAGGATATGCACTACACCGTGCTTAGCTGCACCTAATTCTATGTTCTCATGAGTATGAGGGGTACTCAGCGTTACGAAAATTATAGAAGGGGTACATATATGTCAAAAGTTTGGGAAGCAATGCACTAAAGCATCTGAGGCCTCACCTTGTTCTCGGCTGCTGCTCCCAACTCTACCTCTATCTAGGTTTGTGGCTTCCATCAGGCATCTAGCCTTGCATGACCCTCAATAGACTTGTCTGTAAATAGATCAAACAATTCCCAAAGCTGTTGCAAATGCCACATTCCTGTGGTTTCTAGTTCTATGGATGTGAGGGAGATTCTCTAGGCTGAATTCAACACCTCCCAGCAGAGGGGCGGTGGGGTGGGGAGTTGCACCTTCCTGAGGTAACTACCACCTCATCTCCATCCCGTGCTCTTCCACTGGGAGAGGTCAGCTCTAAGTCCCTCCTCTCAAATCCAGTGGCTTTGAGACCACTTTGTTCAGTGGGGAGCAGTGCCAGTGCACCTGTATGGCTTCTTGCCTGGTCCTCTTGGAGAGCTGGCTCTGCGGGGAGCTGGCTGCCAACAACACTGAGACCAGCGTGCTGGAGGGGCCCTGGTGGTGCTCCAGCCCACAGCCCAGCTGAGTTCCTATACTGCTTCCAGGGGGTTGAGGGGTAGGGCCAGGGGGCCTCTGGTGCAGTAAGCACAGACTGGCAGCTATAAAAGTGTGCCATCTTGAACATGTCACCCAACATCAGACCTCAAGCAAATGAGACATTCCCAGTGAGGCCGCCCAGCGAGCTCTTCCTCCATTGCTGACCCAAAGACCTGTGAGCAGATCAGTATGGTTGTTTTAGCCAATAGCTTAGGTGATGTGCTGCTCAGCCAGAATAAGCAGAGCAGAAGGAATACCCCGTCACCGTATGCTCCTGATGGAAACACCTTGCAATCACTGAGGGTATCCCTTAGCCCAGGCTGATGCTAATTGCACTGCATCTTCAAGAAACGCTCAGCACTGGATTTTCACTTCTGTCTTTTCCCAAGCGAAGGCATGAAGTATTTCATCTGCCTTTCAAGGAAATACCCATGACGGCATGTGTTTCTTCTGAATCTTCTTGCCAACCTCTGGGCAGCCCCTGCAATGTTAAGATCCAGAACTCGGTCCGATTCCAGCCAAGGTACGGAAGTCCCACGGAGCCTTCCGATAGACCAGGTTCCCTTCCCGACAGGCCGAGTGGTGGCCATGAATCTTAGAACCTAAAGCGCCACACCCACTCAGACAGGCCAATAGGAAATCAGGCCTGCATTCCATTAAGCTGCATAACGATGATGTCATTGACTTGAAATATTCTTGGGTTGGGTTCTTCCCAAGGTGCCTTGACTTTGGCCAAGAGCTAATTAACATACAACAGCTAACTTGGTGTCTTAGGAGCCCATTTCTAAAGAGGTGGCTATACTACTTCCAGGAGATTATTGCTATGGCCAGCTCCCCACCCCCTACAGAAACCCTGGATATGGCAAGGCTTCCGGGGAGGGGAGGCTAACCCTGGGACTGGGCTCTGGGGAAGCTGCCCTAGTAGAACTCAGCCAGCATGCCTGATTCCCACGTGAGGAATGGAGATCCTGTGCCACGGCTTTATGGGGACGGGCTGAGGTGATGTGGAAAAGGGCCCGAACTGGATCTGACACAGGATCGCACTGGAGGACATGCATGCTTACCGTGGCATCACCGCCTTGAATTCTGACTCTGAGTGTCAGGGTTTAGGGAGCTGTGACTGAGGCCAGATTCGTCCCTCCCTTGCTTTCTCATTCCTTCCCCCTTTCCCCCCAATACCAACCAGGAGTTGCTCCCAGCTGGAATGCTCTCTAATCCATAGCCTCTCCTCCCCCTCCCCCTTCCCCTGATCCTTCAGACTTAGAGTAGAATCCCCCTCCTCTGTTCCCTTCCCTCCCTGCTCCCTTCTCCCCTTCCCCACCCACTCAGCCTCTCACATCATGAGTTCTTCGCAGCTTCTGGGGCATTTCCTGAGATCCCAGATCTCCGTGCTCCAGGCTCCCAGCTTTCCCTGCAGCTACCATGACCCCTAACCCCCACCTGCCCCAGTGGGAGACAGGCAAGCAGTTAGGCTCCTGTGATGCCTTCAGAGATGCATTGCTCCCCTCCTGGGCTGGATGGCCGGAACCCTGTCACCATGTGGGACCTGGAGCTAGTGTGCTTGGTGGGAACTGGAACAGAGGGTGGGCACAAAGGACCCAGTGGCCATAGGTCCTCGCTCCTGTCCTGAGGCTCCTAGGCCCTTGGGCTGGGGCACAGGGACTGTCAGAGCTTGGGAGGCCCCTGCCAGGCGGAGCTGGGGTGAGTTGTGGTCACAGCCCCCTGGGCAGCAGGATGGGGAGCAGTCCCTGCAGCAGGATTGGGAGCCAGGAGCTGGACTGGGGAGGCGAGGGGACCAGGGGAGGGACAGGGCTAAGGGGATTGGAAGCACCTTGTCTGGGAGCGGCTCCCACACTGCTGCCTCCCTCTTTGCTCAACCTGCTGCTCTCCTTCTCTCCTTTCCCCTTGGCGAGTCTGCCTTCCTCCTTCTCCCCACCCCCACTCCCTCTGCGCCCCTAGACCACTTCCGCCTGCTGTGCCCTCCTGGAGTTCTCGCCAGCCACTTCCCTCTCATTCTCGCCTCTCTCTGACCCCCTCGTCTTCTCCCTCCTTGGCTCCCTCCGAGCACTCCCGCACTTTTCCATCCTGGGATCCTGGGATCATTCCCCTCTTCCCTCCTGGTCCCCATCCAGAACCCAGCCCAAAAGGGCACTCAAGGCGCTGGGACCACCTTCTTGTACCCTCGGGGCACCAGAGGCACAGGGGCTGCAGCTCAGGTTGCGGCCAGAGTCAGGCGGGCAGATGGAGGGGGAGGTCGGGTGCAGAAAGCAGATGGAAGGGGAGGTTGGGTGCAGATCTACACAGCTCCACCTCAGAAGCACCTAGAGTCCCGGGGTCCCTGAGCCCTTCAGCCTCTAGGGGCTGGGGAGCCCAGACTACCGCTGCCAGGACTGCCCCTTTGAACTGTGTCTGAGGCTAGATCTCGCCCATCTCCCTTTCCAATGAAAAGAGGAACGCAGTGGCGGGTGATCAATTGAACCCTGAAGAACCTTGACCCTATTCTCGATCTGGCGCGTGATATTAAAACATTATTAGAGAAGTAGGGGGGCAGGGGTTTCTAAAAAGAAAAAGAGTTTAGATTACAGAGAAGCCCATTTCATCCCCTGTAGTCCTTGGCAAGGGAGGAAGATGGAGAAAGGCACTGTTTGTGGGGCTCCGCGTTTCCGTTTAGAAAGACAAAGGGCAGCAGCTTATTTAGCAAAGGACCATTGACTCTGGGTTGGTTCACCTCCCCGAAGAGCAGCCCTGTAACTGGGGACATTTCTCACCCCTGGTGCTGGGAGCCTTCAGGAGGAGGGAGCGCAGGCGCAGGGGTGTCTGTAGTAAAGGTGCCATCCATCTGTGTGGGGACCTGCTCCATTTCAGGTGTGAATCCTCATGGCCCGGAAGCTTCGAGAGCCCCCACTGACAGAACTGGAGGGGGTTCAGAGCCTGCCCAGACTGCCCCCACCCCAGAAATGGGACACAGGCTCCTCCAGTACATGCGTCAGCCCGCCCTGGGGCAGCCCCTCGGGTTTAGTCCCCCTCCCCCCTCTATCAGGGGCGACCACCGCCAGAGAGAACAGCGAGTAGATGCCCCTAACGGTAACTCTGACTTGCTGGCTCCTTGGAGGAGACCCCGGCACAGGCAGTGGCTTTCTCTGGGTCCACGTGAGACCTTCATTCTAAGTCACCTCTCTGCCGGGCTTGAAACCTGGGTGATAGTCACCGTTTTTGTTACAGCCGAACCAAGAGGAAGGCCACAAACATGTTTGGTTTTTTACAGCAAAATAAATAAGGATGGGTCCCTGAGGGCGGGGAGGAATCAGGGGCACCTTGGGCCAATACAGAACGTATCCAGTTCCGTTCCAATCCGTCTCTGCCGCTGCAAAGAGCTAGTGACAGCCCCACCTCAGAATGGATGTGAAACTGGGCGAGCTCCCGTGAGAGCCCTCGGACGCTGCCGGCTTATTGTGGCGTTGTGTTAGTGCGGCTGTTACTGTTGTTACAACAGTCACCGTTCGATCCATGATGCACACAGGCACTGGAATTCGATTTCCGAGTCTTTATTGTGTGGGGTCTGAAGCCCCTACTGCTTCTACAGGAGTTTGGTGGAAGCTGCGGGCTCCCCTGGAATTCCCCCTCCCCCCACCTCTTGAATTCCTCCCATTTGGAAGGGAGTGGGGAAGGGAAGGAAGCTCCCCACATGTCTTTGCCTTTTCTCTGATTTGAGCGCAAACTGGACAGCTCCAGGTCCCAGCTGCCTTGCTAGGTCCCTTCCTTCCCTTGTGCGTGCGTGTGTGTGTGTGTGTGTGTGTGTGTGTGTGTGTGTGTGTATGTGGGGAGGGGGGAGGGGGTAAGCCTCTCTGTAGGACAAGGGAGATTGGAGTGGAGAACAGCGTTCAGGGACTGACAGATTTTTGCTGACTTAACCAAAAGATCTCATCTTAGCTGCCCCCCTAAAGCCCATGTGTGGGCTTTGAAGTGCAGGGAAGCCCACACCACCGCCCTGATCCTTCTGGGGAGGCCCAGCTGCCCAGAGGCTCTGCAGTCGGGGAAGGGGAATGGAGACAGCTGAGAGCTTTAAGGCATTTTCTATTCTCTGGCCACGAAGAAATACACTCTAGAAAAATAGTGAAGGGCTGGGGAGATGCTCAAGCAATTAAAGAAAGGAAATAGTTGCAAGACAGCATATGAACGCTTGCAGCCTATTTTTATAGGGACAGAGAAAATAGATAATAGTAATCACCATAGCTAATGCTGCTGGATGCTGCCTCAGTATGGACCCTGCTCCACAATGAGGTGAAAAGTGGTTGTGTGAATGTGTCTCCCTCCAAAGGACAAGGTTACTGTCCTTGGTGCTCATCACTGTGTCCCAGAGGGTATCAGGAGTGGTAGCCTATGAGTTTCCAATAGAAGAATTGTTATGCCAAGCTAACAATGCCCTGCACCCATAGCGATTGGAAGCCAGCACATTTTAAGTGCATCACTAACCTCAAGCAGTTCATTAAATCTTGTAAGGAGCTTTGGAGCTGGAGGGAGGAGGGGGCGGGGGTTGAAGAGAAAGAATTATTAAGCAGCTTCTGGATTCCAGCACCTTGGGTGCTTGTGGGTAATTTAGCACAATTCATTCTCTATCCATTTGCTCACCTGAGAACCCCAATGGGCTCAGGCAGATCAATGCTGATGTAATGGAGAGATTCAGGGGTCTCTGGGCCAATAGTTTAACAGGAAAGCTCAGGCACCTGGAGCCCTAGGTCTGTGGTTCGCTACTGAGGTGAGCAGGGCCGGGACTAGGTGGGGCGTGAGGCACTACTGTCATGCACAACGTTGAAGGGGGCACCACAAACTCATCACCAAGACAAATAATATTTTAATGCGAGATTTTAAACAATCAAAATGAATGCAAAAATGTCCATGATAAACAAAACAACAGAATTTTAAATCAAGGCAGGATCTGACCCTACCCATTCCTCACCCAATCCTGAGCCTGTATCCTAGCTTTATTTAAACATTTGATATTTTGCTTCTCCTGGATTTACTTTTGTGTTATTTTAGATCTTGCTCCTTGCTGACTGAGTTTTTCAGAGCCCCTTCAATTTTGTGCCTAAGGCTATGTCTCCCTCACTTCCCTTCCCTCCCTCTCTTTCTCCCTTTCCTCCCTCCCTCCCTCCCTTTCTCCCTTTTCTCCCTCCCTCCCTCCCTCCCTCCCTCCCTCCCTCCCTCCTTCCCTTCTTCTTTCCCTCCCTCCCTCTCTTTCTCCCTTTCCTCCCTTCCCTCCCCACCCCACAATACCCGAGAGTGCAGGGATTCTAAGGGTTTGCACCTATAGTATGAATGTTTTACTTCCAGTCCTTCATTGTCCACCTACCCACCCACATACAGTACTGTGGTCTCTCCCATGCAGAGCACCTGGCCAAGCCCCACTGAATCCCCGAACCTCGGAACTTACAGTGTAGCTGGGGAGACAGATGCACAGGAAGAGGGAAACCATGGGAAGGGAGGCGCATGGCTGTGGGAGTGAGTGGCTGAGCGGTCAGAAGCAGCGCTGGGAGGATTCACCCGGACCAGCAGGGCGGCCCAGGAGGCTCAGAGCCTCTGACTGGCTTTCGGAAAGTTTGAAGAGTTGTGGGGAGAGAGGGCACATACCTGAGATAACTCAACAAAAGCTTAGGCGTCAAGGAAATCTCCATGTGTAGCAACTTACTTTGCTAAGGCGAAATGCCAAGTTGATTTACAAAGTTCTAAAGGGAATTTTGGAAAACTGACACATCCCTCCTTCCAAGGGGAATTCCTCTTTTTTTTTTTTTTCTGGCTGATAACATGCAAATACACACACACACACACACACACACACACACACAAATACATATACACACTCACACATACACGCTCACACACATACTCACACACACACCACACTCACACATACACACACACACACACACACACACACATCACACTCACAGGTCAGCCAGCACCCCAGGGGTGATCCCAGTCTTCCTGCTTTCTCGCTCACTCCCAGCGCTGCTCACCTCCAGAACAGCAGCCTCCAGCAGCCAGACCTGCCCAGGCTGGGCATAAGAGGCCCACACAGCCCTCTGAGGTGGCCTTGCTGGCAGGTTCCTTGTCCTCGGACAGCCCTCTCTAGAGACCGGTCCTGTCTGCTCCTTACCCACATCTGCAGAGGTGCCCTGAGCAGGTGTGTCTGCACTTCACTCAGGTCTCATTTGTGGTGTCGGTGAGCCCTGAATTCTCCCATAGAATTCTTAAATCCTCTTTCAATCCTTCCCGCCTCGGAGCAAGCCCCCTAAATCCAATCAATTAACACAGCCCAGAAAGTCAATCCATCTGAATGAAAGCTGGATGCTTATACCTAATCACCCATCCCCAGGGGCTGGTTAAACCAACTTGTACGTCTGCAGGAAGGAGCCCCGGGCAGACAGAAAAGATTAGGGAGAACTGTGTGTGTTGACATGGAACTATGTCCCTGACATCGATGGTTAGGCTAAAAAAATCAGACTCCACACTAGCAGTCTCGTTCGATTCCACCAGGCTTTTAAGAAGGTATGTTGTTGGAGTGTTTATACAAGGAGATGCCTGGGTTGGGGAGGGCTGGGGGCCACGTAATGCTGCCTGGGGTTACTTCTGGTCAGAAATTGGGAGGGGGCATTTTTAAAAAATGTCCTTTCTATTTTTTGAAATGATTACATTTTCTACACGAGTACGCACTATCTTTGTAATTAAAAAACACACATAACTAAGCTAGTTTCATTTAACACATTTGGTGAATAAGGAGCGCCCGATTTGATTTTCTAGGTAAGTTTAGAGACAGAAGGTAAGTGATGGGACAGGACGGGGCACGGGGGGGAAACTGCTTCATGGAGATGGGGTCTCCTTTGGGGGTGATGACAATGTTTTGGAACTAGACAGGGGTGGTGGTTGCGAAACTTGCTACTGAATTGTTCACTTTAAAGTGTTAACTTTCTGTTGTGAATTTGACCTCAATATTTTTTAAAAAGTGCCTGCTTCCCTCTCTCAAAACAAGCTAGCTAATGGAGTGATGTGTTTATCTGCAGGTCACACACTCCGTGATTTACCTGGTTTGGAGGACGGAGAGGTTGGTGTGAGGCAGGGGGACCGATGTCTGACTCTGCATCTGTGTGACCCATTGCAACAGATGAACCAATTCTCACTTGATAGTATTTTCAAAGAGTTTCGGATATTGAAATTGAAACGAAGCCCCCACCCTCGGGGCTGAAGTAAATGGGATTCCGCTAACTAATCCGAAATGCTCCTTTTGGTTCAAAAGACAGAATACTCTGAAGAATGAAACGTTCCATGAATGACATCTGATTATTCTCTTGTATATCACACAGATCTTATCTCTTAACACAAGGTTCTAATCTCCATTGTGAAAACCAGGCCTACCAGAGCCTCCACTTCAATAAAACAACAACAAACCCTAGAAAAGTATCCTTTCTTGCTGACTCTGCATAACATACAATACTGAGGTGGTTTATAGGAAATTAAGTGTTTAAAAGGAGAAATCATCAATGAAAAATGTAAAACTGGAGCTGAACATCAAGATGTCAAGCAGGGGACTCATTAGAACACATCCGTTGAGACTCTGAAATCCTCCCGACTGGTCTCAACTCACTTCCACAATATATTACATTGAATGTTTACCTCCAGGGCTCACTCAGTTCACCTCCTGAGACTCCCAAAAGGTGGATAGAAGCGGGAAATCTCTCCCTGGGACTGACAATCACTGAGGGCCCAAAGACCCCTGCCAACACTCACCCAAACCAACGGGCCTCTCCTTCACCCCACTTATACAGAATGAACACACACACACACACACACACACACACACACACACCATGGCAACCAGCTCATTGCACATGTGCACGCACATCGACCAGACAAGCACCGTTTTATATCAGTGGTTAGGAACATGAGCAACGCTTCGGCCACACTCAGCACGGATGATTCATGAGCCTGGTCTGTCTGAGCAAATGTGTCGTGAGGGTGGGTAAGATAGGGGTGCAAGGCTCACAGAGGGAGACTGGAAGGTGCTGGAGAAAGAAGGGAGGTGAAAGGGCCTACAAATGGTGTCTTGATTTTATCTGGAACCCCATTTATAGCCTATTTGTTGTAGAGCTTCCCACGTACATCGTTTTCCTTTTCTTCTCTTTTTTCCAGATTCTCTTGGGTCTCTCTCCCTCCCTCTCCTTCAACCTCCCCTCTTCCTCTCTCATCTCTCTCCTCGCTCCCTTTCCTATCTCTCTCTCCTTCAATCTCCCCTCTTCCTCTCTCATCTCCCTCCCTCCCTCCCTCGCTCCCTTTCCTATCTCTCTCTCCTTCAATCTCCCCCCTTCCTCTCTCATCTCCCTCCCTCCCTCCCTCTCCTTCAATCTCTCCTCTTCCTCTCTCATCTCCCTCCCTCTCTCTCCCTCCCCTGAGGAGGTCCAGCTGGAGGAGACAGCGCTCTGAGTTCAGTTGGTGCAGACAGGACTAAAGTAAACAGACTGGTCATCGGGCAGGCAGTTAGCAGCCTTTGGACAGATGATCAGCATTGGGCTGGTGGCGGACCACACACACGAAACCCCCTTGGACCACACAGGCATCCGCCTGCCAGGCCTGCCTATGCCACATGCACACGCAGGCCACCCTTTCCTCCCTGCGCCTTTCTCTGCGCCATGAGTGGTTTGGAGAAGTGTCTAGAAGCACTGCATGCGTAGACCCGTGGCTGGCCCTGCTGCCTCAGAACCCCCTGAATCAGGTCATGCGTGTCTCTCCTGGAAACAGGGCTGGGCAAGCAGAAGGCCAGGACCTTGAGTCACATGCTTCATGGACACCAGGGGCCGTCGTTCGAGGCCTCAGTTTCCCCATCCTGGAACTGGGGTGCCAACAGCAGCTGCTGGTGCGGGGGAAGCATAGACTCCTGCCTTCCAGGCCCAGTGGTCATCCACCCCCTGGACTCTCCTGTTACTATTATTTCCCCTCTGGCCAGGGGCCTGCACTGTCCTGAGGCCTGGGGCGAGCAATGAGAGGCTGCTCTGCACCCAGATGGGTGCCCCCATCGCTGGCCAGGTCTTAGTAGGCAGCCACCTTCCTGCCCAGTGACAGTTCTGGGCCTCTCCCCGCACAGGACCCTCAACCCAGGGCCTGCCTAGGACACTCGAAGCTGCATCCTGAACGTCTCACTTAGAGGGAGGCCTCTGAGAGATGCTTGCTTGTAGCTGCCCCCGGCCACCCCACTTCTGCAGAGAGCCCCCCTCCAGGGAAGCCCTCCCTGCCCCTCCTTTCTGCTGCCACAGGTGGGCGGGAAGCCAAGATGGGTGGCTTTTCAAGTGCGTGCAGCTCCTCACTGTTCCTCCCTTCCAACACCCTCAGGAGGAGATCTTGACCCTCCTCCTCCAGTCCCCAGTCTCCGAGTCCTGGAGGCCTCCCTCAGGAGGACTGAATCGGACGAAGACCCTGCCCACTGGCTGCCGGGGGGCAGGCAGTGGATTTGGCTCAGGGCACATGCTGTGGAAGGATCCCACTCCTCAGACTCACCAGGCTTATCCCATAGAGACAGGGCCTCCAGGGTGGTGGAGGGGACGCAGGCTGAGCAGACAAGTCTCCGTCCCAGGGACTCCCCAGAGCACGGGTCCAGGTGGGTGTGTGGCCTCAGGCTGCCAGGGCCCCATCTGCAGGCTCCGCAGAGCTCCCAGCGCAGCCGGCGGCCGCCCGGGGCCATCTGTCTTCATTACGCAGGTTTATTTGGGGAGGTGAGCGATGGGAGGCTGTCATGGCCGAGCGAAGGTTTGATCTATAGGCAGATGTGCTTTGAAGGCCTCCTCGAGGTTGCACTTCTGCAGATCAGAGTGAGGGGACGGCAGCCCCGGGCCAGCCCCGGGCGTGGGGAGCGATTAGTCCGGGCTCCGGAGCAGCCCCCTGTAAGGACTGGGTGTGAGCTGAGCCTTTGAACTTTGCCCTGCTGCACACTCAGTTTCCTTTCACCATCCAGTCTGTTTTTATTGAGCACCTACATGAGGGTATCTGGCCCAGGATACCCTCTGGGACACAGTGATGAGCACCAAGGACAGTAACCTTGTCCTTTGGAGGGAGACGCATTCACACAGCAGAGAGGCACAGCAGGCTCTCAGCGAGTGAAGAGAGGACAAGGTCAGCTAGACAGAGAAGGGGGTAGAGAAGCCAGGGGGCTGGTAGGGGGCTGCGGAGCCAGCGGTGAGAGCAGCCCTCCTGAGGGTGGGGGCTTCACTTGAATTTCAATATCAGAAACTCTATGAAAATACTATCAAGTGAGAACTGGTTCATCCTTTTACTCCAAATCATCTTCAGGGTTCGGCTCCCTGCCCTGAGGCCTCTGCCAGCAGCATCAGCCCTCAGTTTTGACATCTGGAAACTGGGCACAACAAATTTGCCCGACCCCCAGAGTTCCTCTGAGAATCGAATGAGGTCCTACAGGCATAGCCCCGGGGAGAGCTGGAGAAATGGTGAGGCGACTTCCTGGAGAGAATCTCAGCCTTTTATCACCTGGTGGGGGTAAACGGAGGGCGGAGCAGGTCTGCTGCCGCCTCCCCCATTCCTTGGGAGGGTGCTGAATTATTAGTGAATAATTATTAGTGAGAGAAGACATCCTGACATCATTTCTTCCTGCTGGGACAGGCACTGCTGTGGCTTACAGTGTCATGAAGGGAGGAACAAACGGATGTTAACAGAATGGAGGCATGACTAGCAAGAAGAGTGAGGAGTCCTTGGGATTCCTTTAAGAAGTATGAGAAAGTTACTGTTTCTATTCCAGTGCCTTCACCCACTAGACCTTCTGGGCTGGGATCCCAGCTCCATCGCATGTGAGGGAGTGACCAAGGCAAGTTACCTAGTCTCCCTGAGTCTCAATGTACTCATCTGTGAAATGGGCCTCACAACCCCGTCAGCAGGAGGATTGTGAAGCTTGAATTCTGAAAGGCGAAGCATGGGCCCTGCACAGGATAGGCGAGGAGTAAATCTGCCTTCCATTTCCCCTCCCCTTCCTCCTCCCTTCCTGTCCCTCTGTCTCACCCACCCACCCATTCTTTTTTTTTTTTTTTTTTTTTTTTTAAATCACTTAAATATATTGCAGAGTCGCTTTAACAAGTAGAGAAATACTAAGGAGGACACTGAAGGCAACCACTGGAAGCTGAGCGTCCGAGCTTGTCCCTCTGCCTTGGAGGCGGAAGAGGGTCAGGACCGGAAGAGGCCAGCTCTGCGCACTGCACTCTTGGGTTCAGGGTTTTGTTGTCTCTCCTGCGTGGCTGCCATGGCAGGAACGGGGGTGGGAGAGGGGGCTCCAGCTCCCAGACCGTGGCATTCCCTTGTCTTGGGGATCAGGGCGCAATGACCCTGGACTTCCTCTGTGCTGGGCACCTTGATGATCACGTACTTCAATTCCCGGGACCCGCTGGTCAGCAGGAGCCATGGCCTCCTTCGCTGCCCATCCGAGGCTGGGGCTGCCCAAACCTGGGAGCGGCCCAGGCCTGGAAGGTTCGGCCTGAGACTTCCGTCTTCCACCAGATGTTGGCCGCCGAACAGACAGAGTGAAACTCAGGCTATAAAACAAACCCCAGCGCCCCACCAGCGCGCACAGGAATTACATTCGCCTGTCAGGGCCCAGTGCAAGCATAACACAGACCCTCCTCTCGCTTCCCCAGCATGGGAGGCGTTTTGACTCCCGCTGAGAAACACGAAGGTCATGCCCTGTCGGCTTCCCCATCTGCCCTTTCCTCACCAGGGGGAAGTCTGACAACAGACTTGTTATTTATGCAGCTTAATGCAATCCAGAGGCCACGGGCACACGGCAGGGCGAGGGAGAAAGGCGTGTGGCCCCGCAGAGACCAATTTCACTGGCTGTGTTTGGAGCAGGCGATCCCCGGGGTGAAGAGGATCCTCCCTGCAGCCGGAGCCCCCCAGGCAGCACTGGGCTGCGGCGAAGCTCGGGGGTCTGCTGGGCCTGGCAGGCCCCGGTAAACACCCCTGACTCATTCTCTCCCAGGAGATGGCGTTTCTGGGGGGTCATAATGCTCAGTGACTCCCTGCACGCCCAGCATGTTAATGTTCGTTCTCTGACACTGGTTCTTTCTGGGAGAAAAGCGAAGCTGGTTTGTTTTTTAAGGTAGATATTTTTTTTTTTCCTCCCCAAATATTTCTCCTCTCCAACGATGCCTAGAGTCAATACGAAACAAGTATTTAACACAAAGATGCTATTTTGCTTTTCTATGTGTTCCTGGATCGAGGTGACCAGCCATCATGAAGAGACACAGCCATTGTGTCGCACAGACCTGATGAGACCTGGGCCCCCCTACTCACGGGGTCTGGGATCTGGGATCTGGGGTGCTTGCTCGATGTTCCCTTCCCTTGTCGAATGGGATGGGGCTGGAACGGAGCCCCACAAACTGTGGGCTCCTCAGAGATGAGATCGCAGATGACAGCAGAGCAGGCTTCAAGTACTTGTGACTCTTGGCGTCCTCTTCTCCCTCATCCCCAGTCACAGGCCATGTGGTAAAGGGGTTATAGACACACAGGACAGGGCCCAGAGGCCTGGTTCAAATCCTAGCTTAGCCCCTTGCCAGCTGTGTGACCTTGGGCAAATTATTTAACCTCTCTGTGTGCCTAGCTTGGTTTCCGCCTCTGTCAAATGGGGATAATCATGGTTGAGAAGATGGAGTGAGTTAATACATGCAACTGAGAAGAGTCCCCGGCTCAGAGTCGGTTGACTTTTGTGATTGTTATTCTAGGGGAGATTGTTATTCTCAGACCTTTGATTTAACATCAGTTTGAAGTATTCATTGCATAAAAAATAGCATGGCAATAAAGTGATTAAAAAAGAAAGACCGAGCCCTTCAGAACACCTCTTCTGATAAATCCTATTGTAAGGCATTTTTGTAGCACGTGGTCTTTTGTCACGAACAGCCCCCGGAGCTGCTCATCTTGGACACAGAAAGCGAGCAGGATCTGCCACCTGGGAGTGCCGCCCGGAGGTGCCAACCGCCCCATGGGATCGGGTCTGGGTGCGCATGTGTGTGTGGACTTGGGGGCTTGGGTTCTCGGCTTCATGTTCTCACAAGCAGTCCTCTCTCTTCTCCTGGGAAGAGGACAGCCTGCGCTGGCCATTTGCTCTGTGGGGATCAGCTGTGTGGTCCTGGGCTGCCCGGGCTTTGTGGGGCCCCTTTTCTACGAAGCTCCCACTGATGGTCACAAACCCCGCGGAGGCGGGACTTTTGTCGTTTGTTTTCTGCTCTATCCTCTGGGGTAGGTCAGGGGCTGGGCCTAGAAAGAGCTCAATAATTAATTGCAAATAAGTGAGCAAATGAATGGAAAATGAAATAAACCATATAAAGAGGATACTTTCTGTGAGATTTTTAGAGCGTTTTTTGACAGATGATTTTCGTGTTGTTTTTTTTAAATAGTCACCTAAGGGTTCAGTTTAATTTACTCAAAGTAGATCTGAAATATAACATGATACCATGGATTGGTGCAGCATTTCAAATTTGAAATGATTTTACACCCTCGCTGCCCTTCCGGGGCTTTGCAAACCCCACGTGGCAAGTAGAGCAAGTGGGGTTCTGTGTCCCAGGGTCCGGCCTGAGCTGGCCGGGGGCGGGGGGGGGGGGCCCACAGGGGGACCCGGCCTCCTCTCGGTCTGCGCTGGTGGGTGCACCCAGTGTTCACTGTGGCCATGAGCGCTCACACCAGTGTCCCCACGGAGAGGGGCGCCATCAGCAGCTCTCACCTTTTTATAACCCCAATCCTGTCATTATTTCCTGAGAGAGGACCCTGCAATAAAGTGGGCCTGTCTCTGTCCTTCTCTGTCCCTCTGTCCGACTATCTCATCACGCCCCCACCCCCCTCGGGCCCTCCCCCTTTAGGGAGCTCAGGCGCCCAGCATCCTCGCTGCAGCCTGTTTCCTGGGAATTTCAGTCCATTGGAGCGAGGGGCCAGGTCTCCTCTGCTGGCAGCCGGGAAGGCCCTTCCTCCGCCAGCTCCCAGCGCGGGCTCTGCTTCCTGTTTACTTCTGAGGGAGGCTGGGGACTGCAGGGTCTGCGGTCCCAGGCCAGCCAGGCCGTGTGAGGGTTATCGCCCCATCGGCCCAGATAGGCCACGGGCTCTACCATCCGTCAACTGTCTTCCGTCGCCACTGACAGCTCCCTGTCCTGGAATGTCATCGTCTTGGTGACTCGGCCTTGCTGTGAGAGCTTGGGCTTTCTGCAGGGCTCAGCCAGCTATTCCATCTTTATTCTCAAATCTAGGACACACATACTCTTCTAAAACTCTAATAAAATTTTTTTTAAAAATTGCCAAAAAAAAAAAAAAATCATCAAAGTAGGAAAGAAAATGGAATAATCTCCCAAATGTCATCACCCAGAAATGATATTTTGGTAAAATCTCATTAAACATCTGTCTATGCAAATTCTACTCATAATGATGGAAGTGTACCATTTCACAAAAGTGTGATCATGTCCTACCTGCTGCTGCTGACCTGCTTTTCTTTTTAGCACAGATGTGTTTCCATGCCAACATAGAGGTCTACATCATCCATACATAGCTGTGTAATATTCCACACCGCCAGCTGTGGTGTTTAGACTTTTTCCAAGTTTGCTATATCCCATATAATAAAAGGCTAATAAGTAAATTGTCCCCAGTTGAACTCCTGGCCAAAGTGGGAGTTTGGCCAGGAGTTCAACTGGGAGTTTGATCAGGGGGCAGGGCTGGCTCACCAACCACTCTCAACTCCTCGCCCCAACTGGAACTTCCCCCACTCCAATAGGGGGCGGGGCAAGCCAGCCAACCATCTATGGCCCCTCCTCCCAGCTGTTCCCCACCCGTGCATGAATTCGTACACTAGGCCTCTAGTATATATATATATAAAAGCCTAAGTGACTGGCCGACTGGACAGTAGCTATGATTCACACTCACCACCAGGGGGCAGGCGCTCAATGCAGGAGCAGAAACCAAGCATGGAAACATGGAACAAACTGATGAATCTCACGGGTAAGGGGGAGGGGAGAGAGCAGGAAGAGATTAACCGTAGATCTTATATGCATACTAGAGGACCTGTGCACTTGTCCCTCGACCAGGCCTGTGGAGATTGGGCTAAAACCAGCCTTTGACATCCCTCGAGGGGTCCCAGATTGTGAGAGGGTGCAGGCCAGGCTGAGGGACCCTAGTATATTATAAACAACACAGCAATGAACATCCATTGCACATATGCCTCAGTGTTTCCTTGGGACAGATTTCCAGGGGCAGGATAACCAGAATATAAGGCAGTCACACATAAAATGTCGATGTGTCTGAGCAAACCAGCGAGTAGCAAGGAATTAACAATTGTCCTTCCACAAACCAGCTACACCTGGGTCCCAGTTCCCACTCTCGAATCTATCACACTGGGTATCACAATCCTTTCAACCTCTGGTACTATAGGTAGAAGGTGCAGCTGCTCTGTTTTCTTTGAGAACATTACCGTGCACACACACATCAGCCATTGATGCCCCAGGAAGCTGGTGCAGTTATTTAAAATCGGATCTTGCTGTCGCAAAGGTCTTTTCACATTCCACAGGGCCAATCCCTCTCCCACCCCTCCATCCATCCATTGAATACTCATCCGCTCAACTGTTTCTGTCAAAAGAGATCATTCTGTCCCTGGTGCTAAGCACTTCCATAGATGGGCGCTCGTCTGAGATGGCCTCCTGCCCTCCCAGCTCCGACTCCTTAACCCTTCAGAGGCAGTGCACGCGGAACAGCCACGCTGTGTCAGCAACTGTGCTAAATCTCCCGCGAACCCTCCCAGGCCTTCAACAATGGTGGAAGCACCTACTGCATGTTCATCTTTGTTCCAGTTAGTCAAGGTCCCTGAAATACAAACGGTTACGTACATCGCTCAGCTGTAAAGCAGCAGAGCAAGCAGTTAAATCGCGTTGCTTCCCAAACTTTTCAAGTGGAAACGGCGCCACTTGGAAAGCTCACAGAGGAAATGGTAAGCAGTTTAGAGGTCTGACTGGGAAACCACTGTCTCAGACTTCTCCCTCAGCACTTTCTTTAGCTAGAAAACTGGAGCCACCGTCAGAGAGCCACTGAGTTTGGGTTTTGTGCTCAGCCCCGCTAGCTCTCTGGGCTGCTGAGAAGAAAGAGGCCGGCCCAGCCTCAAAGATGTCCCGTTTGACTCAGGGTGTCCCTGGCCCCTGGGCTTTTGGCTCATCAGTTACATAAGGCAAAAATGTCTACGGTAGAATTTAATTCATATAAACCACACATTAGCCGGAAGCTCTCACCTTTATGTTTTTTCACGGGGAGCTGCTTTTAGAGATTAGGTTTTCTACCTTCAGAAATGCCCTTAAGCAAAACATGGGCATTCTGTGCAGTGACCTCCTTTGTCCTCCCTCGGGCCCTGCCTTTCTGATTACCTGCCACCTGCTGCCCAGCTGCCCACTTAGGCTTCAAGGTTTTCTGCAAAACTTTATTTTCTGTGTGTCTAGTCTCAGGTCTCTGAAAAAAAAAAAAAAAGGCTCTTGCCTTTAGTCACACTTTAGTATGAGTTCGTCTAATAAACTTAAATAGTTGGGCTTTACCAGGATCATATGCATTTAAAAAAAAAAGGGGGGCGGGGGGATTACATGTTCATCCACAAGATGATATCTATGCTTTGAGCAGCGGGGAAGAGACAATTAAACTTAAACAGCTGGGCTCTACCAGGAGCACACATTTAAAAAGAGGAGGGCGTGTGCATCCATCAGATGGCAGTCTATGGAGAAGACACAGCTAGGTGGACAGCACACTTTTTAGTTTCACTGAAATTAATCCTTAAAATTCAACTCAGCTGCCCTTTCTGCTTTCTTTCTTTTTCAAAAAACAAAAATAAATTCTCACTCGAGGATATGTTTCCATTGATTTTTCAGAGAGAGGGAAAGAGAGAAAAAGAGAGAGAAAGAGAGAGAGATGAGAGAGAGAGAGAGAGAGAGAGAGAGAGAGAGAGAGAGAGAGACATAGATGAGAGAGACACATCAATCCGTTGCCTCCGTTATGCTCCCTGACTGGGGCTTGAACCCTTAACCTAGGTATGTGCCCTGACCAGGAATCAAGCCCACCTCCTTTTGGTGTGTGGGATGATGCTCCAACCAACTGAGGCCCCCAGCCAGGGCTCTGCTTCCTTGAGTACTTCTCTGTCCTCAGTGCCTACAAGGAACAGATTAAGCTCTGGGCTGCTTCTAATCTGAGGAAGACTGGGCCATAGAAATAAAACCTTTCATCGTGTTTCAAACCAAACCAAAGCAAACAAACCCAGCAAAGCAAAACAACACCAAAGCATGCACTGTGATCTCCTCTTTTAATGTAAAGATTCTGTCCCGGGCCCAAATCATTCAGTCCGGCAGATAGAGAGAAGACGGGGGTGCTGCCAAAGGTTTCCTTTGGGACCAGGGCCTGCTAGCTGGGAACCACCGTGACTTGCAAATTAAATTTAAAAGCTCGCATCCCAAGACCCCTGAGCAAAGGTTACTCGAGGTCTATTCTGGGTTCAGGCGGAAAAAAAAAAAAAAAAAAAAAAAGAAGCTTTATTTGGCAAGGAAATGCCTTGTGAGCAGGCGCTCCGCTGACCAGGGGCATGAGGAAAGCTGTGACTCAGTGCATTTTTCTTTTGGCATTTACAGCCCTGAAAAATGATTGCAGCTTCCTCTGGCCGCCGGAGCCGGAGCCTGAAGGAGTGACCTTTAAGGAGAGCCTGTTTACTCCATCCTCAGGCAGAGGGCCCTTGCGTGAGCTCGGCGAAGCTGCGCCCCGCCTTGGCACTGACCCCTGGGCCTCCATCCAGACTGGCCGGTTTGGGAAAAACATGGAGGACAGGGATCTGG
Organism: Pipistrellus hanaki; assembly: GCF_964339955.1. Taxonomy (NCBI): domain Eukaryota; kingdom Metazoa; phylum Chordata; class Mammalia; order Chiroptera; family Vespertilionidae; genus Pipistrellus; species Pipistrellus hanaki. The sequence goes on from NC_140517.1 coordinate 25,048,373, forward strand.
GGCAAGGGGCTCCCCTGGGTCCAGGTGAGGACACCCCTCTCCGCAGAGGTAGGTCTGGGTCGCCTTGCAGCCAGGCAACCTGCGGGCTTGCCTCTCTGTCCTGGAGTGTCCGGCCAGCGGGTCCACGTGGACGTGCGGCCGCATACCACATACTTTCTGGAAACCCTGTCCCAAGGCCCACGTCGACCTGCCCTCACTTTTTAGATGGAACAAGAAGCAATGAGCCTGGGTGGGGACACCCCTCTCTTTGTGGGCCACACCACGCACTGGATGTGAATCTTGATCCTCTGACTTTTCCACCAAAGTGCGCAGAGGGGAAGGGGGAGAAGAGGAAACGGGCGAGCACTGGGAGCTCGCCACCAGCTCGGAGGTGAAACCATCCCCGGGTCTCATGGCAGACACGGACCCCAGCGTCTGATTCCTCCCTCCGCTGCTCAAATGCGAAATAAATAAGCACGTGTAACGGGATCTGCTGCTTTTCCAGAGTAGGAATAAAACTTGAAGACTTGGGTTTAAGTTTTGAAAGGTCTTTGTGAAACCTTCCTACGTACAACATGATCGCTACGAATTTTCTCTTTGTGCCCTGACTCAACAATCTTTTCTTTCAGAGAGACAATGTTTTATTAATAATTCTCTGGTTTCTGTTATAAATACAATACTTTCTTTGGAGAACATTTAGGGGAGTTTAAAAAGGAAAATTAAATTGAGGTGAAATTTTACCACTCAGAAGTAAGCACTATTCACATGGCAGTGAATTTCTTTTCAATGTGTGAGTGTGTGTGTGTGTGTGTGTGTGTGTGTGTGTGTGCCTGCCTCATAGCCAAGTATCAAAAAGTTTATACTGTACTGTGCTCACTTGTCAATATTTCAAAAGCTTTTCCCCAAGTCATTAAGGTCCCTAATAAATATAATTTTAATGGATGTCTAATATGCCATCTTTTGGATGGGCCATAATTTATTTTACTATTCCTCTATGGTAAGAAAAAAAAATGTTTAAAGTGTTCAAACTTCCTTTCCCTGTGGAAAAAATAGAATGGCTGCTCTGGAATGGTTATTTGTGATTTCCTGAAATTAGGTAAAAAATATTAGACATTTTTTGTTAACCTAAGTGCCTTCTTCCTGGTGGATTCCAAATATTGACCCCATCGTGACCGGAGGAAGGAGAGCGGCCAGCCCCTTTCCTTGTGGGACGTGAGGTGGGTCCTGCTTGGCCCCAGTGAGCTTGCTCAGTGGTGGTGAGTGGCTTCCCTCCCCAGGCCGGGGACAGGGCTGGCCTGCGCTCAGCAACTGTGCGTCACAAGCCGCACTGAGAACAGGATGAAAGGAATCGTGGGGCTGTGTCGGGAGCAGGCATTCCCAGGGCCCACACGGAGTTCCTGGCGTCTCCAACCCCTAAGCCTTACTGAGCCCTTAGGAATTCGGGGCACACGTGTTTGATGAATGGGGTCCTCTGTGACCCAGCTCCAAAGTGATTCCTGGACCCTTCCCATCGGGAATTCTGGGAAGAAGGCAAAACTCCTTGAGGTTTTCTGTTGGCCTTGTTGTTGTTGTTTGAGCACTCACCGTTGTCAGAGAAAGCATTTGTTTTTGGAAAAAAAAATTGAGAAACTATAAAATTCTCTCCAAAACTGAAAACATCAATTGCAAAGGGAGGTTACCAACAAAGTGAAACTTTTAGATACTTTTATGGGTTGTGCAAATCCTATGTCACACACTTAAAAGAGCCACAGAATGAGCACTGCTTCAGTGGGTGGAGAAAGGAGCAGCCGCTCCTATTTATTCGACGTGGTTTTATGATACAAGGTATTTTATGAAATTAGGAATGACACAGTTCCTTTTCCTCCAGGAAACATTAGTGCAGCCTGTTCTTCTCTAATACTCGCGGCCTCTGATTTTTAATTCCATTCTTTTTTTTTAAAAAATATATTTTATTGATTTTACACAGAGAGGAATTGAGAGGGACAGAGAGTTAGAAACGTTGATGAGAGACAAACACCGACCAGCTGCCTCTTGCACCCGCCCCCACTGGGGATGTGCCTGCAACCAAGGTACATGCCCTTGACCAGAATCGAATCCGGGACCTTTCAGTCCGCAGGCCGACGCTCTATCCAGTGAGCCAAACCGGTCCCAGCTAATTCCATTCTTTTATATAATATTATAGCATCGCATTGCAGTTCAGCTTCCTGATGCCAAGTGCATCCTTGGGGACTTCGCCAAACTCTGGAACACCTCAGTGTCTTCATCCATAAAATGGGGCTTCTGCCTCACAGAACTGCTGTGAACATCAAAGGAAATAGGCATGGAAACCGCTTAGCACACTCTGGCACTTTACTTAGGAGGCATTTTGTTGGTTCTCATGGAAAATCTCGAGATGCAAATAGATGTGAAAGTAAAGCTCTGTGGCTGAAGGTTTTGAGAAGAGGGATGAGATGGATGTGACTGCACTTTCATCACTGAAGATCTTGGAATAATTAATGCTACAATTTCGTATAAATTAAATCAGTTATTCTGAAAAGGAGAGAAAAAACAACAACACTGCATATCCACGAGTCTGAGAGAGCCCAAAGAGAGGGGCATGTAAATGAACTGAAAGGCATTTTCTCAAGTAGGGTTCCATTTTATAACCTCACCAGCAATGTATGCGGGTTCATTATTTTAATAACATTCCTGGCATAAATATTACACTTGTTGATTAACTATTCCTATAGAATAAAAGCTTAATTTGCAAGTTGTCCCCTAAACCAGGAGTTGGACCAGGGGGTAGGGCTGGCCCACAAATTGGCCCACCATCCCCCAGCCCACCCCACTCCTGATCGGCTTCCCTGACCCCAGTTGATCCAGGGCGGCTGGCCAGACCCTACCCATGCACAAATTCGTGCACCTGGCCTCTAGCTAATAATAAACCTCACACGGCTGTAGAACAACTTAGTCCTCAGGATGGCCCTAACCTACGCCGGAGAAGTACTGCAGGGGGACAGGCCCAGAAAGGCTCCCGTTGGTCTCAGGTAACCAGGCTTGTGAGCTGCGGACCTAAGGGGCAGACCCAGCAGTTCAGTCCCAGAGTCTGTGATTAGTCACCATCCTAATATACCATGCTCTTCTAAGTTAAAATATCCATATGTTTTCTCTTCTAAAATCAATAAAAACCTTTTAACAAAAGAAAGGTTGTAAAATTCAAAAGAGGCAGCTCCTTCCCTGAAATGTAATAACCCAGGAGCTACTTGGTGGAGGCAATGACGAGGAAAAGCTGGAGAAACAGCCATGCCTTCAGATGATTCCCGCTGCCTGAGGGAAATCGCATGTCACTAGAGCCCTTAGGCCCTGTGATGGAGCCCTCAGGCCCTGCGATGGAGCCCTCAGGCCCTGCGATGGAGCCCTTAGGTCCTGCAATGGAGCCCTCGGGTCCTATGCTGGAGCCCTCAGGTCCTGCGATGGAGCCCTTGGCTCCTGCATGAAACACCATTCCTGCCCCTTCAGGCCTGTGCAATGAGAACAAGTGCCCATTTCCTCCCCTGCAGGCCAGGCCGAGCAGTAGGAGCCATTGGCAGGACACTGGCACGTCATCTAGAGAGAGGGGCAAGAGGGAAGGTCCGGGTCTCAGTGCAGACACCTCCATGTGGCCCATCACTTCCCAACATCGTGACCTTGCCAAGTCACTCATCTGAACATGGGCCCGCCATCTTCAAGGTGGGGGCTGAAGGATGCCGGCCATGGCCACCCCAGAGGCTCAGAGGGAAGGCAGTGCTGGCAATGCGTGATCTGCCCTAAGTGCCCGCCATCATTGTGTTCCCCGCTGCGTCCGGGCATGACACCTGTCCAGGCGGGCACCACGTTTAAAAGTGCAGCTTCAAACCCTGTGGATAGAGTGTTGGCCTGCGGACTGAAGGGTCCCAGGTTTGATACCAGTCAAGGGCACATGCCTGGGTTGAGGGCTATGAAGGAGGCAGCCAATCAGTAGATCTTTCTCATCATTGGCAATTCTTTCTCTCTCTCTCCCTCTCCCTTCCTCTCTGAAATCACTAAAAATATGTTTTAAAATAAATAAAAGCACAGCTTCAGGAGGCAGACAGACCCAGGGAGGGCTCCTGGTTCTGTTGCTCTCAAGCTGCATGAGCAGGCCTCACTCCACCAACGGGCATGACATCACCTGCCTACAAGGTTGTTTGGTCAACGCCAGGAGGTGATGCATCTAGAACATTCCTGTGCCTGGCACACAGGACTGGCCAGCATCCTAATGGCCATGTGTGCGAATGCTTGATCTAAACCAAGACCGCCATTCCAACATGAAGCAACGCTGTCCTGTGTGTCCAGTGAGGACGCGGCAGTGATGACAACCGAAGCGAGAGCAGTGCCCTTGAAGGACCTGGAGACAGCAGGGTGGGTGGGGGTCGACTGAGTAACCAAAGAGAGGATGCATTTGCAAACTAGCAGGTTAACGTTAACATAAACGCTGGGAGCCAGGAGGAAATTAAGGACATCACTTTCAATTAAATATCTTAAGTAGACTTGTCCATTCAATGTGGTAAGACAGCCATGGCACATTTAGTCAGTGCCGACTGGTAATTAAAAGCTGGCTTCTCCAGGCTTCGCTGCCGGGGGCAGAGATCCATGTCTCTCTCCTGCAGGGGCTGGGAGCCTCCGCACCATGGTTTTAATAATTCCCGGGCCCCGCGGCCGTCCACTTCACAATAATAATGATTTGTTCTTGTAATGAAATCCTATTTGTTTGCTGCGAATGCAGAGCCCACACTGCACAATATGATCGGTATGGCTAGCCCTGAGTATGACCCAGTACGGTGACGACTTCATGGAAGTCTAGAACATCAGAGCTGGAAGGAGTGAGGGCACACCAAGCCACGCCCCTTCATTTCACAGGTTCAGCGAAGGGTTTGCGGAGTTGCTCATCCATGGAGAGGCACCTGGCTGTGAGACCCCAGGGGGGATTGAGCAGAGATATTCTCACAGGGCTGTATGTCAGGTTCAATTCTTACTCCTCCCTCCTTCCCCATTTCAACCTTCCTCTGCTTCTCTTCCCTCTCCTCCCTCCATCGCCGCCTCCTCCTTCTCTTCCTTTATCTTCATGGTCCTTCCTCCTCCTACTGTCCCTCTCCCATCCCTCCTTTCATTTCTTCTCTGCTTCCTTCTCTTCTTTCTCCCTCTCTCTTCCCCCTCCTCCTCCCCTAAGCACCCCACCTGTTCATGCTGGATGTCCCGTTTGTACCCAACCTCAGCTTTCCAGCTGAGCCAGCCTCCCAAGCCCTCTCGGGGCATCTGGTGCCTGATCTTCCTGGCATTCCTGTGGCAGTGTGGGTGTCCCTTAGGGCAGCTGCCCACAACCATGGCCTTGGTTTTGCCATGGGTGCTGGGTTTTCATTCAAACAGTCAACATCCTGTACCTTTGGTTCTGTTTTCACCCATCTGCCAAAGAGGGCCAACAGTCAAAGGTGTCCCTTCGGTTGTCCCCTCCCAAAAAAGATCCCCAAGAAGTCCTAATATACAGATAACCCCTCGGGCCCTGCTAGGGGTCTCCCAGCATCAGAATCTGACTCCCAGGGCCAACCACCTGCTACCGGGAGAGTCCCTGAGCCTGAGGCCAGCCTTGCCTTGCTCACCTGCTCCCGGCCACCTGAACTCACGCTGCAGCTAAAGAAAGGGTCAACTTTCTCCTGAGCCGAGCTGTCTTCTTTCTCAGAGAAAACTTAATGCAAATTATTTGGAAGTGGCTTACGCTGCTCCCAATTCCCAAAGGACGCTGCTTTCTCTGTGCAATGAGGAGCCTGGGAAGCCACAACAGCACTGCGCCTGTTTCTCCACATGAGGACAAGGTGCTTGCTAATAATGACTGCCCACAAAATCTTCATGCCCTGCTGGCGAGGTCCCAGGTCCCCACACAGGTGCAATCCTGTTTCAGATCCTAATTCCTTTCCCACACTCAGTCTGCCAACTCACATGACCCCAGCCTGAGCCCACTACCTGGCACACGAATAGGTTTCACAAACGTTCAGGACCCAAACAAGATGAGTTGATTCACTGGACAACCAGCATATGCTTATAAAGCACCTACTATGTGCATAGCACTGTGCTGGCCCAGAGTTCTAGCCCAGCTCTGACGCTAAGGGAGCTTACACAGGTGCTGGTCCTGCTAGCTGCGGGGTGGAGAAGTGAAGAAAGGAGTAAGTGAATGAATGAATGAATGAGTGAGTGAGTGAATGAGTGAGTGACTCTAATGCATGTGCTGTGTAATTCATGCTGTGGGGTTGGTTGGTAGTGAAAAGCACCCATCGGACAAAGCCTGTAAGTCTCAGTTTGGCAGCATCCATTCTGGGCCAGTCTCAGAAGGAGTTAATCACTGGGCTGGAGAGGGCCAGGAGAGAGGGACTGGTCAGCACATTCTTGCCTCACGGCTCTGTAGGGAGCCTTTTGCTGCTCCCCAGAAAGGCCCGCCCACCACCCATACTCTTGGTGGCCAAGTGACAAGGGCAGAGGGGTGTCTGTGCTTGGAAGGTCCTCATCTTTCATCTCACCTCTAAGGGCCACCAGGAGGGAAGGGAGAATGACAGCACACACACACACACACACACACACACACACACACACACACACCCCGCGCAAAGCAGCCTGGGCCCTGCTCCCAGAGCTGGTGGGCTTCCGCTCTTCCAACGGCAGGCTCTTGCCCAAATGATCCAAAGGGCCTAATTCTCCAAGACGTGGCCACCCCTTCCTGCAGGTTGGTTGTTTCAGGCTGGCCTAGGAACAAAAATAAAATAAAATTTTAAAAAGGCAGGATTCCAAACAGAAGTGCTCATCCCAGCCGGTTTCGCAGACAGCAGAACTTTCCTCTCCCCAGCGTGGCGCATGTTTATTAGCTTGTTGCCTAGTTTCTAAGCCCAGGACGCACACTCGGTGAGCACAGGGCCTTTTTCTGTCGTTTCCCCAAGACGCAAAACAGGGCCTGGCTTTCGTAAGTGCTCAAGATGACTGCCTGGGTGAGGGACGCACGAGCAAGCAAATCGCCTTTTCGGTGGTTTTCAGGCCCGATTCCACTATAACCAGCTGGGGAGCTATTTAAGAAATACTTTCCTTTTAAAAATATCCCCCACGTGGTTATCATTTCAGCCACTAGTGAGGGCCTATGCTCTGGGGAGATCAAGCTTTAAAAACCCGTCCCTGGGACAGACATGCTCGTGCATGGCTGGGGTGTGCCAGCGGGGAGAACCTTCCGGAAGGAGATTCAGCAGTGTGCTCATTCACATATGTCTACTTCCAGGCACCGATCTTCGGGACCACATGAAGGTGCGGGCCTAGTTAGACTGCGGAGATGGCCACCAACCCGGCTGTAATGGCCACAAAGGTGGGATTCAGCAACAATATTGAAAGTGTTAAATTACATGCTACTCTCATCCTCCGGGATATTAAATGCTACTAAATGTAATTTGAGGAAAAGTCTTCATTGAAATAAAAAGTTCACCATCTGCTATAAGGTTTTTTAACCAACAGGTTGAGCAAGACACTATAAATAGTATAACGGAATTTTTAAAATGACACATGCCTGGGAGTGCCCTCTGGGAAGAGAAAAAGCTTATTTATCCAGGAGTGCTGGAGACACTGTGGATCTTGTTATGTTACCTTGGAGTTACGTGTCATATCTATGACATGACAGGCGGTGCTATCATTAGCATCCCAGTCAGAATGAGGATACAGGCGGGGAGAGAGGCAGTGACTGGGCCCAGGCAGGTGACTCCAGAATCCGTGCTCGCCTGCCCTGAACTGGATGGAGGCACTGGGCCAGCACTGGTTGTGTGGGGGGCTGGCATTACAGCCGTTTCCCCTCCCTTCTCTTTCTGTATACATTTATTCTCTCATTGTCCTACAGCGGATATATGTCAACTGAATAAAAGTATCTGAACATTGAGGACAGGTGACATCTTTCTGGCCAGTGCTATACACACTGCCATCCTCACGGGTAAAAGTTATTTGGTAGCTGGCCTTCTCCCCCTTAGTTTAATTGGTGTGGACTCGGCCAAGGAACCCCCTGGGCCCAGGAAGGGGCACTGCCCCTCAGCCCCTCAGAGCCTCCTGATATGGGGCTGTTGAAACTGCACATGAATTCTGATTATAGCCTTTGGCTGCACATCCCTGAGATGTCAACAAGTTGGAAGCTGTGTAGGGAATTGCAACAAGAATGATTAAGGAAGAAACGGAATGAATTTGTCAGGAAGGCTTTACAAGAGCTAAACACGATGGCTTGGAGTAATGGCAACTGTCCATCAGCATGAGCAGGGTCCAAACAGGAGAGCACGGGAGAGAGAACTGTGGCTCTCGAGGAGAAGATCTGGGAGAAATGAGATGGGATGGGACCAGGAGCCTTCCTGGCTCTGTGGCAGGAGGAGCATGCTCAGAGTGGGCTGGCTTTGAGGTTGTGGAAAGAACCCTTCCAACTGGGCATCACTGGGCATTTTAGGACATTCATTCTAGGTAACATCAGACATCACTGGACATCACTGAGCACCACTGAGCATCATTAGGCATCAATGGGCATCATTGAGGGCACTGGATACAGGGAGACTGTACGAAGATGTAACATCTGCTTACAAAATGTTTATAATCCAGAGCGGTAGTAGACGCATGTACAAGACAACTCTGATCTTACAACATGGAAGGTGCTTAGGTAGTGTTGCCTACATAATGCTAGGAGAGAACAGGATGAAATTAATGACTTCAGCTGGTAATGGAATTTAGCTTGAGCTTCCTGGCAGCCAAAAGAAAAGGAGAACTATGTTGGTTATATGAATCTCATTGCTCAAAGAAGGTGTTTTTCGGAAACACTGAGCCACACAGCCTACGTCCTTCACCTCACTTCACCTCATCACATAGGAATCATATCATTTCACATCATATCATATCACTCATCACAAGAAGCAGGATGAGTTCAGTACAACGAGATATTTTGAGAGAGAGAGAGACTACATTCACTAAGCTTTCATATTGTTATAATTGTTCTGTTTTATTATTTGTTATGGTTGGTAATCTCTTACTGTGCCTAATTTATAAATCAAACTTTATTCTATAACAGACTAATTTGGGCAAGGGGGTATCCATTAAAGCTGAAAGCTATATAATAAAGTAGGTTCTCTAAATACATATTTTTAAAATTGACAAATAGCTTACCTGTTTTTTTTTAATTATGCAGATCTGTTTGTGTAATTAAAATTAAGCATGTGTGAAAATTTTAATTTCACAGAAAAGTTTTCTATATGTATTATTATAATTTTAAATTTATACTGAACACCCATTCAGAGCAACAAATGGGGGGAAAAAATTAAAGCAGGAGGAGAGCTTAAGGAAGCTTTGGGACAACATGAAAAGTAACATTTGCATTATAGAGGTAGCAGAAAGAGAAGAATCCAAGCAAGGAATGGAGAACCTGTTTGGAGAAAAATTTCCTAACCTGGTGAAGGAAAAGGTCACTCAAATTCAGGAAACAGAGAGTCCCAGCCAAGATGAATCTCAAAAGACCCACACCTGGGCACATAATAATTAATATGGTAAACATTTAATACAAAGAAGAATCTTAAAGGCTGCAAGAGAGAGCCAGAAAGTTACCTACAAGGGAGCTTCCATACAACTGTCAGTTGATTTCTCAATGGAAACATGTCAGGCCAGAAGGGAAGAGCATGAAGTATATAAAGTAATGAAAAATAAGGGATTGAACCCAAAACTACTATATCCAGCAAGGCTATCATTCAAAAATCAAAGATGAAATAAAGAGCTTCTCATGCAAAAAAATAAAATAAAATAAGTAAAAGCTAACATTTATTACCACCAAGCAAGCACTGCAAGAAATGCTAAAGGGACTGGTGTAAGAAGAAATGGAGAGGAAGAGGAGAACAAACACAGGAATAAATAGTAAGAATGGCAACAAATAAGTACTTACCAATCAGAACTTTAAATGTAAATGACTTAAATGCTTCAATCAAAAGGCATATAGTAGCTGAATGGATAAGAAAACATGACCCATATATATGCTGTCTACAGGAAACTTATCTCAGAACAAAAGACTCACACAGAATGAATGTGACGGGATGGAAAAATATTTTCCAGGCAAATAAATGAAATAAGTAAATAAATAAAGCTGGGGCAGCAATACTCATATCTCACAAAATAGACTTCAAAATGAAGGCCATCATAAGAGACAACAAAGGTCACCACAAAATACTAAAGGGATTGACCCAACTAGAGGATATAACTCTGGTAACAATATATGCACCCAATATAGGAGCATCCAAATATATAGAAATCTTCTAGAGGATTTTAAAGGAAATATGGACAGCAATAAAATCATAGTAGGGGACTTCAACACCCCACTGACGTTCCTGGTTAGATTTTCTAGATAAAAAAAAAAAGGAAGCAGGGGTCCTAAATGACACACTAGGTCAGATGGAATTAATTGACATTTGCTGAACATTTCACCCCGAAGCTACAGAATATACATTCTTCTCAAGTGCACATGGGACATTTTCAAAGATAGACTACATGTTAAGACACAAACTAAGTCTCTACAAATTCAATAAGATTGAAATCATATTGAGCATCTTCTTAGATCAGAATGGCATGAAATTGGAAAACAACTACATAAAAATATTCAGAAATATTCAAACAAATGGAGACTAAATAGCATGTTATTAACCAATGAATGGGTTCCCAAAGAGATAAAGTTAGGAATAAAAAACTTTCTGGGAACAAATGAAAATGAACACACAACAATCAAAATCCATGGGACACAGTGAAAGCAGTCCTGATAAGGAAACTCATAGCACTACAAGCCTACCAAAATAAAATAAAATAAAATAAAATAAAATAAAATAAAATAAAATAAAATAAAATAAAATAAAATAAAATAAAATACTTCTAGTAAACTATCCAGTCCTACAACTTACAGAATTATAAAGAGAACAAGAAAAGCCTGGAGTAAGTAGAGGAAAGAAATAATAAAGATCAGAGTGGAAATATATAGAGACTAAAAATAAAAATACAAAAGGTCAACAAAACCAAGAACTGGTTTGTTGAAAAGATAAACAAAATTGATGAACCTTTAGCTAGACTCACCAAGAAACAAAGAGAGAGAACCTAATAAACAAAATCAGAAACAAAAGAGGTGAAGTAACAGCTGACCCCACAGAAATGCAAAAGGATTGTAAAAATATATATATACTTTGAACAACTATATTCCACTAAGGTGGACAACCTGAACCAAATGGACATATTTCTAGAAAAATGCAGTTTTCCAAAACTCAATCAGGAAGAATCAGAAAACTTGAATAGTCCCATAACTACTGATGAAATTAAAGCAGTAATAAAAATTAAAAAATTAAACCTCGCATCAAACAAAGGGCTTCACAGGGGAATTTTACCAAACATTCAAAGAAAAACTAACACCTATCCCCCAAAAACAATTTTTAAAAATCCACGAGGAAGGAACACTCCCAAGCTCTTTTTATGAGGCCAGCATTATCCTACTTCCAAACCCAGATAAAGACATTACAAAGCCGGAGAATTACAGGTCAATATCCCTGATAAATATAGATGCTAAAATCCTCAACAAAATATTAGCAAACCAAATCCATCAATACATTAAAAAGATCATACACTGTGACCAAATGGGATTTATTTTGGCGATGCAATGCTTATACAATATTTGCAAATCAATAAATGTGATACATCACATAAACAGATTGGAAGACAAAAAAAAAAAAAAAAAAATCACATGAGCATATCAATTGATGCAGAAAAAGCATTTGACAAATCCAACACTCTTTTTTGATAAAAACTCTCAGTAAAATGGGGATAGAAGGATCATACTTTAACATAATAACAAAGGCCATATGTGACAACCTACAGCCAACATCGTACTCTATGGGCAAAAACTAAAACCATTTCCCTTAAGAATAAGAACAAGATAGGGATCTCCACTTTCACACTCTTATTCAATGCTAGAGGCCCTGTGCATGAATTTGTGCACAGGTGGGGTCCGGCAGGCCAACCCTGATGGGGGCCACCACAGTGCATGTCATAGGAATTGGTCGTTCCATTCATTCCAGTTGTTCTTGTCATTTTGTCATTCCAGTCACTTGGCTTTTATAGTACTGGACTTACTAGCCTCAGTGATCAAGAAGAAAAAATAAAAAGCATCCAAATTGGGAAGGAGGAAGTAAAACTCATTATTTGCAGGTGACATGATATTATATATAGAAAACTCTAAAGACTTAAAAAAAAAAACTATTCGATTTAATAAATGAATTCAGCAATATAGCAGTGTACAAAATTAACACTCAGAAATCGATGGCATTTCAACTCCCATGTGACCTAGTAATCCCATTTCTAGGTATACATTCTAAGAAACCCAAACGCCAATCAGAAAGAATATGTGTACCCCTATGTTCATAGCAGTTCAATTTACAATAGCTAAGATTTCAAAAATAGCGCAAGTGCCCATTAGTAGACAAGTGGATAAAAAGCTGTGGTACGTTTATACAATGAAATACTATGCAGCAGTTAAAAAAAAAAAAAAAGGAACTCTTACCATTTGCAACAGCATGGATCCAACTGGAGTGTATTATGCTAAGTGAAATAAGCCTGTCAGAGAAAGATAAGTATCACACGATCTCATTATGTGTGGGCCCTCACCCATAGGGGTTTGGCCAGCCTGGGACAAGGAGCTGAGGGCATTCCCAGGCTCCCAGCCCCTCCTTGAGCAGAGGCTAAGGCGGGCTGGAAGCTTGGCTTCCTCCATTGCCATGGGCAACCCAAGCCTTCTGCTCACTCCAGCTCCATGAGCACTGTCATCTTTGTTAGGTTGATTTGCACACTCACTCCTGATTGGCTGGTGGGTGTAGTGGAGTGATGGTCAATTTGCATGTTTTTATTTTATTAGTGTAGATATGCATGGACATAGACAATAGTATGGCAAAATATTGGGAGAGATATGTGTGAGGAGGAGGAGGTCAATGGGGGGAAAAACAACAACAAAATAAACAAAGTAAATACCTGTTATACTTTCAACAATAAAGATAACTTTAAAAAATAAATTTATACTGGATAGGTCTAGTAAATGTATGCATTCACCAGTCACCTGGAGTGGAAAATGCTCCCGACTGGGTGTGGCTCAGCACATGTGGGAATATTGGCATGCACACGTAAAAGCTGCTGCAGAAAGTCAGGCCATGTGACAACAGAACCAATTACTATGGCAATGCGGTGTGATCACATGCTAATCATTCATTAAACAGTGTTTATGAGCCGTGACTTTTGGATTTAAATATGCAGACTATAGTTGTAGATATATAGTATTTATTTATGTCAGTGAAATTACTGCAGTGTTTTTTCCAATACAGCCTATTCGCTAAAATGCATTAAAAATAACAGTGATGTACCCTGCTGGTTTGCTCAGTGGTTAGAGCATTGGCCCAAGGACTGAAGGGTCTCAGGTTTGGTTCCCAGCAACCAGCACATCCCTTAGCTGCAGGTTCTTGTTAGGGGTGCGTGCCAGGGGCAACCAATCAACGCTGTGGGACACAGGACAAATTGTTAAAAATCGGGACTGTCCCGCCAAAAGCGGGACATCTGGTCACCTTACTGTACAAGGAAATTCTAAATGTAGCCCCCCGTCTGCCAACAGTCGTTCTGCAGGGTGTGGGAACAGGGGAGGGGAGGAAGCACCTACTTCTTACTTGCGTCAGTCTATCTTGGTTGAATTTGTTAAAGCAGGCATCTGTGTCTTTCTTAACTAAAAAATGGGGGTGTGTGCTTGAATATATATAAAAGGAAGAAATCTTCCCCCCAAAAATTTCTTATAGTGGAGGCTGATTTAGGCACTGGTGAGCCGTTCTGAGAAAAGCTTCAGGCTACCCACGGTCAAGTGCACACCAACCCTGCCAGCTGCAGGCTCCTCCTGCCACCATGACACTGCAAAATGCTGCCAAACAGGAGGCTCTGGGAAGGCCACCTCCACCGTCTCCCACCCGGCCTTGCCCATCAGCAATGGGCTCCCGTGAGGCAAATAACAGGCTCACTTGGACACTTTTTAAATTAAAACAACAAAACAAACAGAAGGGTGCATCTGAAGGATCTCCTTGAGATCCAGGCGGATCTGGTCCCCTTCTCCGACCCTGAGTCTAGAGGCACAAATCAAAACCTCCATCTGCGGTCACGCTGGGTAGCAGAGGTGGAAGTGAACGGCAATTGAGGAGGGTTTCCTGTGATAAATGCCTCAATCTTCCTTGAAATCGGCGCGCTCCCAGCTTTATGGCCGGCTCATGCTGGATGGAGCTCTGCAGACCAGGCCATGTCAGAGGTCACGCTGCCACTTTTTAAAGATTTGGCCCGAGATGAGGGTCCTTCGCTATCAGATGTCCCCGGTGGCCCCAGCCGGACAGAGCTGGTGCGAGATCTGCTGACCTCCTGGCCAGCTGCGCGGCACTGGGGGGCCATCGGCAGCAAATTGCTTCCTGGGCCTCCATCTCCTCATCCATAAAAGGGACAATCATTTCTGCTGGGAGGTTGCTACGATACGAGCAAGCAAGTGAAATGATAAAAAACAAACAAACAAAACAAAAAAACACACCATGATGTACTGAGTAATAAATAGATAACAAAGAGCTTGGATCCTGTGTCCTTGGGCAAATCCGGATTTAAATCAAGGTACCCATTCAACTAACTGCTGAGACTGGGTTCCCACACCTGTCAGATGGGCATCTCAAGGCACATGGCAATGACCTCTGAGCACCCTACTGACAACTGCAAATACCCATACCTCCACCCACTTCTCTCTTTTCTCCAAAACACATGCCACTATCCTGGCATCCCATTTATTGATTTGTTTCATTGTCATCTCCCATCCCCCCCAACCCCAAAAGCTTCATGGGAACAGGAATTTTTATTTGTTTTGTCCTCTACTCTATCCCCAGCACCTGGTACAATGTCTAGCACACAGTAGGTGCTCAATAAAATATTAGTTAGCATTGTTGCATTCGAGACTGTGCATACTGGGTACTTCTGAAGTTGATTTGCAGTAAATCTAATTTATATATTTAAGGTATTTTATTTGAAGTATTTATTTTAAAGTCCTCTCTTTTCTCCTTTTCTGGAGGTTTTAAACTTTAAGGTGTAAAATTCTGATGGATGGGGGGGGGGGGGCAGGAGGGGAGAGGAAGGCATTGGGGATTTGGTTGACATCCCTGTGTTTGGGGCCCATTTAAATCCACCTCCTACCCAAGCCCTCCTCTGCATACCCTCCCCACCACAGACTTAGACTGACTTTGTCTGTGAGCAGGTGCCTTCCATTGCAATCACAGCTCCACGTGTCTCTCTGTTTTCAGAGAACTAAGCGCCTCAGGTGAGCACTGCTCCTAGAGGGAGGAGGAGCCTCCTGGGTCTCAGGAATGGTCCTCCCCTTGGAATCCATGATGGAGAACAAGCCTGGGATGGGAGCAGAGCATCCGCTATACAAAGTGCTGGTCTGGAGCTTTCCTCTGGCCAGGGCCCGTGTCCAGGTCATTGGGGACAGTCTGTCTGCACCAGGGTGGGAACCAGAAAACCAGGAGACATGGGGGGGGGGGCAGGGGGGGGGGAGTGATGGCCACTGAGAACCCGCCCGGCATGGTCCAGGCTGGGAGGGAGAAATGCAGGTCTGACTGGATGCTGGAAAGGGTTCTGATTAGTTTGCATCAGTCATGCCCTCCCCTTTCTAATGTTCCTTTCAAATCAAGTGAAACACGGAGGGCGGGCCAGGCATTGAAACGTGGAATGTTTGGGACGACCCCAGGCATCGGAACATCTGGTGAATCCCAGGCCTGTGAGCATCTGGTCCGACTTTCTTGCTTATCTGGATGATTCCAGTTGCAACACCATCTCGTCTATGGTTTCACTGTTCATTATAAAATCATGTTTCACTTTTAAAACGCAATAATGGTAGAACCAACCTCATTAGGCACCAAAACCAAAATCTCCCAGAAAAAGAAAGTTTTCTTTTTTGCCCGCTACAAGGGAGCTGAAATCAGATTATTACTAAATCTAATTTGCAATAGGTTAAGAGTGAGGAACCAGCATAAGCCTTTTAATTGATTTCAGCGACTGCGCCGGAAACAAGCCTCTGGAGGAAATGATAATAGCAGGCAAGAACACGTTGTCATGCATTGGCATGAGCGATCGGGAACTTTAAGAGGCAGATTCTCGGTTTAATGCTCAGCAAATACCTCTTCCCTCTCCCGATTCCCACGTCTTTACAACGGGAACAAGAGAATCAGCTTATTTCCTAAACTTTCTAAAGACTTGGATAAGAATACAACCCTCCTGTCATGTGCCAGGAACCAAAATCAGTATGTGTCGCTCGGCTGGGAAGTATTAATATTTCTTCACTCACCCTGAAAAACGATAGGACCCGCAAACCCCAGGATGAGATGGTCCTTTACATCGTCCACTTAGCAATTGGCTCTGTCCCCCAGCCCCAGCCCATTTTCCTCCTCTCTCTCTCTCTCTGCAACTGACGCTCTTTTCCCAGGGTCAGCATGTCCTTCGGAGGCCTCCGCGGTCATTCCTTCCCTCCCCCTGCCCACGCACTCCCCGCACTCCGGCCACCAGCTGGCCCAGCATGTCCGGGCCATTTGCGTGCGACCAGCACGCGCCCTGCCCAGCTCGCAGGATCCCATTACCGGATGCTTCCTGTGAGGCTGGACTGCACGAAACTGCCATTTTTGTGGGTCAGAAGCTGTTGCATGTTGGCGTACGATATGGTTTCAGCAAGGCGCAGGAATGAGAGCATCTGGGTTCCAGGTGGGCGATCTGTCCTCGGGTCAGGATGCAGTGTGGTGCCTGCCTGCACGGCCTACTCTGTGGCCTTTGGCCATGACCTTTTTTCTGTGCCTCAGTTTCCTTGTGGCGGTAGCAGCAGCACCGATGTCATGGTGAGGTGAGCACAAGACACTGAGTCATAGAGCCAGACACCTAACGGCACAGGTGCATTGCAGCCAGTGAGGGGCAGC
The DNA here is from genome assembly GCF_964339955.1 of Pipistrellus hanaki. Lineage (NCBI taxonomy): Eukaryota > Metazoa > Chordata > Mammalia > Chiroptera > Vespertilionidae > Pipistrellus > Pipistrellus hanaki. Next base: position 25,065,409 of record NC_140517.1, read on the forward strand.
TGCCGTCTCCTCTCCTGAGCCCCCAGACAAGCCCTGAACCAGGGGGTGACTGCTACCCACCTGTCCAAGGTCTCCCAGCTCCCGGAGGCCCAGGCAGGCGTGGGTCTGAGACCTCCACGGCCAGCTGCCTCCTATCTCCGGCTCCGAATGAGTCCAAGCACGAGGCCTCCTGGGCGCTTTCAGAAGTGGTTTCGCACAGGGTGAGCGGTTTGGCTGCCAGTTCGCGGGACAGAGATATTTACTCGGGTGACTGTCCCGTTCTGGGAGACGCCAACCCCTCACCGGCTGGAGGGGGGTCTCCGGCACCCCTCGAGTTGAATGCCATGTATTTTGGACAAGGTTGTCTTTCCCTCTAAGCCCAACCCATCCTTAGAGTTTTCATACGCATTTTGGTGGCTTCAACACGTGGGCTCTGATTTGCACAATCAAACAAAAATAACCCCTCCTGAGGGACTGGCTTGTGCCGTGGAGTCCAGGGGGCTTTGGAGGGCAATCAAGAACCTCCTCGGCAAACAAACAAACAAGCAAACAGACCAGGCCTCCTTCCGCTCTCGCTCTCCCTCCCACAAAGGCGCACGCAACGTGCCAGGCGTCCCGGTCAGGGGCCGGTCATCGGCTCCGTCAGCCCCACGGACCTCTGGGTCTCGGTGGGGAGTCTGCCTGGGCGATGGGGGGCAGGCAGCCAAGGGAGCTTGGACAAGCGTCTCGTGTGTCCCTCGTCGCTGTTTCCAGCGCCTCTGGGTCCCTCACAGGCCAACACAGGATGTCCTGTGTGCGTCCCTCCCTCCCTTGGCACTCCCACCGCAGCTCCATCAGCGGCTGATCCCTGTACCTTAATTCACCCCGGCGTTGCTTCTCCAAAAGCGACTCGGCAGGCAGGAAAGAGAGTGAAGCTTTTAAAAATATATATATACTTTTAATCTTTCTGTCCCGTGAACCAGGAAGTCATGCTTGTCTAAGAGCAAATGAACTGCCACCGCCCCCTACCCCGACCTCCACCAAAGGCTCCGAGAGTTCAGAGGCAGAACCTGCCAAATTTGGGTGGAGACCGGCTCTGGCCTGGCGCCCTCGGCCTCCTGGCTGCTGCCAGGCCCAAAGGGACAGAATGCTGGGACGGTCGTTTTCCTGAGTGACCGGGCCAGAGGAAGCCTTTCTCAAGGACGGGACTCCCTACCTCTTCCTCCTCCATAGTGAATCCATTATTTTAAAAATATATTTTATTGATTTTTCTACAGAGAGGAAGAGAGAGGGATAGAGAGTTAGAAACATTGAGAGAGGAGTCATCAATCAGCTGCCTCTTGCACACCCCCTACTGGGGATGTGCCCACAATCAAGGTACATGTCCTTGACCGGAATCGAACCCGGGACCCTTCCTTCCTCAGGCTGATGCTCGATCCACTGAGCCAAACTGGTTTTGGCGTGAATCCATTTTTTAAAGCAGGAACAACCAGGTAAGAAAGGAGGGCGAAAGGTAGGGGGTTTACAAGGGTATTCCCTGTGAGGGCTTTGCATGCTCATAAAAAAAAATGGAAAGACCCCCACATCCTAGGCATCACCTGCCTTTGGTCCTGATGTCAACCCTATGACATGAGCCCTGCATTCATCCCCATGTCACGGAAGGGGAAACTGAGTCCCAGGGTGCCGAAGACTTCTCTCAGATGCCCACTGATACCTGTCAGACGCTAGAGCCATGAGCCCCTCGCCCTACTCACAGGGGTCCATCAGTGATGGCTGGAGGTAGAACCAACCAGAACCCCCTCCCCTCCTCACGAAAATGGAGACCCAAGGAGAGGAGGGCGCTTGGGAGGGATGGAGTTGCTGCCAGTGTCATGTCCTCTGTACTGAGAGGCCCTATACAGACGGCAAAGGAGCCGTCCCGCTTTTGCAGGTGTTTGAAGGTGTTCGCTGAGGATCTGTCCTTCTCTGAGACCTGCTCTAGGGACGGGGGAAGTGGCAGGAGGCAAAGGCTCAAGGGACAGTGCTGGCTTTGCCTCCTGAAAGGATGCCAGTCCCTCTGTCTTTACCAGGATGAAGCAGCAGGGGATGGGAGGGGGATGGAAAAGAGAGGAGGAGGAGGGAGGGAGAGCGGAGGCCTGCAGCCTGCACCCACATGCTTGTTGTTCCCTCACGTCCATGCACCATCCCTGCATCTGCCTGTTCCAGGGGGTCCCAGGCCCGAGCCCCATTCTGGGGCTCAGCACCCCTGCCCTTCTCACCTCTCAGAAAACCCTCCCACGCAGGGAGCTGTGAAAGGCTGAGAAACTGCCGAATCATCTGCTTTGGGTTAAAATAAAACAAAATCAGATTTTTAGGGAAAAATAAAAAGAAGAGAGAGATAAGCTGGGGGAACTCGGAGTACAGGGCCCAGGCCCTCTGCCCGGTGGGTTACCGAGTCCATGTTCCCTGACCTCTCTCTTGACACGGGCCACCTCGGTCTCATTAGCTGGAACCCAGGACCCCTGGCAGGGCACGGCCCTCCTTGGAGGGCTGGAATCCTGTACGCCGGGTGTCGGGCTCCCGGAAACCGAGCTCTCGGTGGGCAAGCGCAGGCTCAGAGAGCCCCGGGGCGGCGGCAGGCAGTGGGTCGGGCGGGGCAGCGGTGGCCAGAGTCGGTTTATTGTACAAACATCACCCGCCTTGGTCACCAGGCCGGTAACTGGAGATGGTTGGCCTCCCCGTTTGACCTTTCACCCCTCTTTACTAAATAGGCCTAATTATTGCATTTGTCTGTCATTTGAGCCACAAATGATCCATTCAGGTCATGGGGGGAGGCTGTGCTTTTCGGCCCCTGTCTGGAGAGTGCCACTAATTGTATCCTTCAGAGGAAGTTCGGCGGGAGGCTGGCCCGGACCCCGTGTTTCCGGGGAGGGGACTCTTCCTGCTACAGGGGACGGGATGTCACTGAGCTACAAGCATCATCCAGCAAAGTCCTGGGCTCTGGCTCTCTGCTGGGGAGGGAAGCTGGCTCTTCCTTCTCGGGTCCCTGGGCTTTGATTTTAGTTCTGCCTGGGTGCAGGGCTTCCCTTTCTGTGGCCTGGCCCACCGCACATTGTCTGCCCAAAGGCCACTGTGCTTCCTGATGCCCATGAGCCCCTCTTCCTATGTGTGTACAGAGACTACACATCCCCGCCTCCTGCGGTTAGGTGGCCACGTGACCAAGTTCTGGCAATGGCATGTGAGCAGAAGTAGGGAGTGTCCTCCCCAGATCTGGACCATAAAAAACCTCCTGTGGCCCATCCTCATTGTCTTTCTCCACTTGTTACCTCTAAGCACCTAAAAGAGGGGGGAGCCACAAGATAAAAGGAGCCTGGGTCTCTGAGTGACTTGGTGGAGCAAACCTCCAAAGCACACATCCTATCCCTCAACCTGTGATATACTGTGGTATGAGCACAAAATACCATTTATTTTATCACATCTCTGATATTTGAAGGATTTTATAAGCAGTAGGCACACCCTGCCTGATATCAGAGGCCCATATTTATTTCAGGAGGTAATGCACGTAATAAAGAGACAGTAATTTTCCAGCTTCCCTTGCAGCTAGAATTGGCTAATGAAAAGTAAGCAATATTATTGGGTAGAACATCTGGGAAAGCTCTTTGAGAAATAAACAGATAGTAGTACATTTCCTTTTACCATCCTTCAGCAAACATGATGGCTGGAGCTCCAGCAACCATCTTGATCCATGAGGTGCTGAGGATGGTGGAGCCAAATACAGATGTAATCTGAGTCCTTGCTGACTGTGGAGCCAGCACTGGCCCTGGGCTTCCTTTTTCTAAACTTGGTTTATAAAAGAGAAAAATAATCTCTTATATGTTACAACCACAGTAATTTGTTGTTTTCTGCTAAACATATCTGTGTCCTGTCCTAACACCTACATTCCTTAGCTATAAAAATGTAGGAATCTTTCAAGGGTTAAGTGAGGTAATATTACATAATGTAAAGAATGCATTCTCACCCATACAATTGTGAGCTGATTTCTCAACAGAAACTATGCAGGCCAGACAGGAATGGCAAGAAATATTCAAAGTGATGAATAACAAGAAACTACAACCAAGGTTACTCTACCCAGCAAAGCTATCATTCAGAATTGAAGGTCAGATAAAGAGCTTCACAGATAAGGAAAAGCTAAAGGAGTTCATCACCACCAAACAAGAATTATATGAAATGCTGAAAGGTATTCTTTAGGAAGAGGAAGAAGAAGAAAAAGATAAAGATAAAAATTATGAACAACAAATACGTTCTATCAACAAGTGAATCTAAAAATCAAGTGAATTACAAATCTGAGGAACAGAATAAACTGGTGAATATAATAGAATCAGGGGCATGGAATGGGAGTGGATTGATAATTCTCAGGAGTGAAGGGGTGTGGAGGGTGGTACACCTATGGATGAGGACAGTGGAAGGGAGATAAGGGCAGAGGGCAGGGTAGTAACCTGGTGGAGGGGAGCTATGGGGGGAAAAAAGAGGAACAATTGTAATAATCTGAACAATAAAGATTTATTAAATTAAAAAAGAAGAAGAAGAAGAAAAAAAAAGAATGCATTCCATGGCAGGACCAAAAAGCAACCCATGTAATCAGGACAGAGCTTTGTCACATGATTACATTGTGGTATAATTATGTTCACAACAGGAAGTTGCTTCTGTAAAATGAAAATGAAAATGCCAACATGAGACGTGCATGAGATGGAGGGGCCACCCCCTTGCCTGGACTCCCAGCTGCTGCTTCTTCTCCCTCTTCTCCCCCTCCTCTCTTCAGAGCCTCCTTCTGCCCCCGGACCCCAAGACATCCCCCCACTTTCTCAGACATTCATGACATATGATTAGAACAACTCCGATTGCCGTGTTACAGCTAATCAGGGCCCTGGACACTAAGTAATCATAGCAGCTTCAAAAACACTACCTTCCATTGCAGAACTGCCCCAGGCAGGTTTCTGATGCCACCACCTCAGAGATTCAAGGCAAAGATGCCCACAGGAGGCCTCTGAACCTAGTTTCTCCTAAGCAAGGGGTTAGCCTCTCCGGGTGATAGCAATTTATGAAAGCGAGGACTTAATGGAACTGACATGTGTATACAACCAATTGCTGACATTTAACCATGCAATTGCCCTTTCTTGTTCTTGACAGTATATTTCCTTGTGAAAGGCATTCAGGAGACATCCGGGTCTCTCTTGCACCCTGGGCTGCTGGGTGCAGTTGTGTAAGTTGTTCACTGTACAGGGCACACAGGCGAGGGACAGGTGGCCAGCCCACCCTGCACTCACAGCTTTGCATAGGCATGGCTCAATTTGCACAGAGATACTCTATGGGCTGGTGGCAGGCAGCTTAGATCACTGAGTGGCAGACCTCGGTCTCTGTGAAGTTTCTACCTCTTTTTGCTCAAGACTTCCAAATGAGAAACAAAGTACTGAAAGCACGCTGTGGGGATTTGGGCCACTCCCTGGAGATTAAGCATTCTTATCTGAGTGCATTATCCTGACTTAGAGCTGCAATCCCTTCATCTTGAATGGTGTTGTTGAATTCTCTCTTCTCCAGGTTAAATGACTACCTCATAACAATAAGGGTGTCCACCAGCTGGCTCTGCTTTCAGGGGCGTGGGGCGAAAGGCAGGCAGGTAATTGGTGCGGATAAAGTGAATCCTGGGTATTAAAATGCTCCTTAGCGCCCCCCCCACTCCCCAACCACACATGGGTTCTCTTAAAGATGTGAGATGCCTGCCTGCATGCCCCTTATTCTTCAGCCGCCCCAACTGCTGGTCCTGGAAGGGTCTGTTTCCTGAGAAGAGCCCTCGCATTTTATACCTGAGCAGCTGCCTGAAAACACAGATAGTACCTGGGTACAAACCAGGTGCTTTCAATGCTGGTTATGGTGGGTGGAAACCCCATAAAAGGGGAAGTGGGAGGGAGAGGGAGAACCGCTTATTCCAAGATGGGGCAGGGAAAGTTCAGGATGAACCCAGACATCTCGTCGTGACAGACATGAGGACATGCCTGATGGATCATGGGGACATGTCAACCTGAAGGCCCCCGCCCCGCCCCCCCCCCCCCCCCCCGGCCAAATTTAGGACAGTTGGAGCAACAGGACAAGTGCTGGTAATAGTGAGTCATAACCCAGATAATAAAAAGAGATCATGGGATTCACACTGATGGAATAAATGAGGGAGAAGGAGAAGTTATTTTGTACAATAAAACGTCAGTGAAAGACTCTAGCAGGAATGACAAGATAAGAAATCAATCACCAGTGGAAGCCACTCTTTGATACTTACATCAGGCAAAAATTAGCAGTGGATGCTGGAACTAGTAGGAGAAAGCGTGGAAAGCAGAAGGATTTTGCATAGTTTCAAAGGATCTCTCTATTCTCAAAGAGAATTTATCCACTACAAAGGGGGGAAGGGTGTCAGAAACTTTACAGGGGAGGGGCACCACCCTCCCCACGTGATCAGATACCATCACCAGCCATGGGACAGATGATGTCATGGGCCCCTGATATGAAGCCTTACCAAGGACACACATCACTCCTGGTTTTTTTTCCACCTAAAATGTCTACACTGAATCTAACCACGAGGAAACATCAGTCTAATCCAAACTGGGAGCCTTTCAACTAAGTAAGGAGCCTTCCATCGTCAGCAATGTCACCATCATGAGAGACTGCAAATGGCCGAGGATGTTTCAGAATAAAAGAGACTAAAGGGACAGGACAACTGGCTGCCCGCTGGGATCTGGATTGGATATCAAACCAGAAAAAAGTGTGCGTGAGTGTGTGCGTGTGTGTGTGAGTGTGTGTATTCCCCCACCTTTGTCTATAAAGGACATTCATGGGACAATCGGTGACATTTGAATAAGCTCTCTAAAGTAGATGAAAGTACTATATCAGGCATAAATTCCTCATTTCATTAACACTGTGTTATGTAAAAAAAAAAAAAAAGTGTTCCTGTTTCTACAAAATATACACTGGAATATTTAGAGGTAAGGGGACATCATGTTTACCAGACCGGACAAAGCAGATACGGTAAGGTGTTAGTTAGCATTTGGGAAATCTCAGTGAAAGGTATACTAGAATTCTTTGTGCTCCTTCGTAACTTCTGAAGGTGTAAGGTTATTTCAAAATAAAATGTCTTAAAGTAAAAAAAAAAAAATGATTTTGTATAATACACACACACACACACACACACACACACACACATCCATGTTCCCTAGGAGGCCTTCCCAACTGGTCCCAGCATATTCCCTCAGGTCTCTGACATGCTGACCCAGTCAGCACTGTGACCCTCACTCCCCCCAACATATTAGTGAGCTTTCCCACGTCAGTGTGTCTTGTCCCCACCCCAAGTGTTCATGGTAAGTTGCTGCAGCTCTCATGGCTATTGTTAGTACAATTTAAGTGAAACAAAAAGCAAAAAGTTCCCCCTCGAAACCAAAATATGAGAAGGTGTGGGCGGAGAGGACAGGAAGTCCTCAGCAACGTGTCTGTCTTGACCAGCTCCCCCCACAGTCTTCACGGTGTTTAATCCAATTCCTTTCTCCAAACAACCACCCCAGGTCACTGACAACAGGAGCAACCAAGTTGTTCTAATGATTCATGGCCCCAAGCTGCCGCTGCGATGGCCATGCTAGATTTTGCTTTGTTTTGTTATGGTGAGAGCCCAAATGCAGTCCCCCGCTACCACAAAAAATGCAGTTTAATTTCCCACATTTGGGGAAATCCCAGGAGGTCAGCACCTCCGGAGTGCAATGGATAAGCCTTCATGATCATGGCATCTCCCCTGCCAGGTAAGCATTACATGGTTTTGTTACCGTAATTCTCTTAATAGCCATCATCAAAGTAAGGACTTGAAAATCCCCCAAACTCGGGGTTAATTAACTTACTGGAGCAGATACTGAGGCCCCAGAGCTCTAGTCTGCAGTGTGTGCTGTCGGGACAGCTTCCAGAAACACATGGTTTGAACGGTCAACTGGGATGCGTCCAAAGTCGCTGATGATCGCAGGTGATTGGACATGGAGGAGGACAGAGCCCCAGAGGTGTCCATGGGGACCGAATTCCTGGCATAGCTGGGCAGCGAGGAGATGTCAATAGCACAGACCATCCCCACATCACCCTGCAACGAAGATGCTGTAATGCTTTTAGGGGGAAAGAACAGATCATACGGCGCTTGGCTCCCTTCCTAGCATCTGTTTTCTTTTTTGGCTCGTTGGGAAGATGGAAACGAACACATGAAATATCCTTGCTGGACCACATGTTGCTGAGACAAAGAGATGAGGGATTTTCACAGACAAAGCTATCTTCGATTGGAATGACAGCTCTCGGATAAGAAGCCAGCGTCTCGGTCCCAGCACTTACTGAATGCTGGCCGTGGGCCTGATGCTTTACAAACACCGTCTCTTTGAATGTTCCCACCAGCCCTATAGGTGAGAGCACAGACACTTGACTCTGTTTAAGTTAATCCACTCGCCAGGGCCCCACAGCCCATGAGGATCACAGGATCGAATCCCAAGTCTCCCCGAAGCCAGTCTACAATCCCTCTTCTTCTTGGGAAACCTCCTTCTCAGTGAGGTTCAACCTGCACCCCTCCCATCCCCCCCGCACTCACCTGGAGGGCCCTGATGACCGTGAATCAGGATTCTAAAATAAGGATCAAATCAGGGTGGACCATCCCCTGTGAACTCTGACCCCTGGCGTGAGTCGCTGCCCACATCAGTGACTCAGCTGAGCCTGGAGCAAGGAGACGGCAGAGAAAGCTGTGTCGCCATGGAAACTGTTCCCTCCCCCAGAACTGACCTTCCAAAGCGTTTCAGGGACACTGAATCAGCAGCACTCATTTTCCAGACCGAGGGCCCGCACTGCACACCAAAGCTGGGAGATCGGAGAGCAGTGAGAGGTGCTTCTTTACCTCAGGAGCCTTGAGAGGAATAGAGGGTGGCAGCCTGCCTCTCTTCCCTCGGTGTGCATGCATGTCTGGGGCAGGCTGTGTGCTGGGCGGGCCGGGCTGCAGCCTGGACCTGGCATCCCACGTCTGCCCTCAGGAAGCGGAAGCCTCCTGGACGCCGCTCCAGACCCCCTGCCCCGGCAGCCTCGGCCCAGAAGTCCCTGCGGCAGCCAGAGTGAGAACCCCTTTAGCTGAGTGTTGGGTTTTACAGGTGAGATGTTTGCCTGCTAAAGCGTCATGGTATCTGCTCTTCATAACCGAGCTCTAGGTAACCCCAGTTTCACCTGGTTTTCCCAAGGAGAAGGGATCTGATTTATAAGGCTTGATGGTCATCTGATTAGGTGATCGTCAGCCACTGGGGGCAAGTTCTCCTGGTTAACCTGCCCCACCTTCCCTACCCCAAGACCACCCCTGTGCCTCCCTCCCACACGGCATTTGATAAGAGATCCCACCCTGTTCGGGGGTGGGGCTGCCATGTTCTTCCGGGGACCTGGCCCCTGGCTGGCTCTCCCAGGCCTGGTGGGCTGCCCCTCTCCAGCTCCAGGACCGTCCTCTCCTCTCAGTCTGCCATGTCCTGAGCTGGTATTAGCCCAGCTCCCCCTCCCCAATCATTAGAGTCCCCACACCCTGCCCTCAACAAGTCCTCTGTCCAACTCTACTCCAATTTCCCAGTGTGACTGTCACTAGCTCTTTTGCTCCCAGAAGCCTGACAATACCCACCCCTCACTTGTTAATTTGGGAATGATCCAAAAATCCCTTCTCCAGCGCCAAGCACGCCAGGCACTGAACTCCACCTGAAGTGGGCATCACTCAGAATATGCCCTGGGTCAGGGGGCCTGGGAGGAGGGCTGGGTGGGGTGGGGGCTTTAAATGTTCACTGTGTTTACAGAGAGGCCAACCACTTTCTCAGGGCAAGCAATAGCCTGGGGACTGGAGGACTTGGGAAGGCACTATTGTGCTCCGTGACCTTGGGCAGATGCCTTGATCTCTTGCATTTTAATTTCCTTTTGAGAAATCTGAGGAGGTTTGGAGTCTTCGCTAATGAACATAAGGGAGAGAGAGAGAGCCCTTTGCCAAAGCAAGTTCAGCATCCATTCCTGGGGCTTTTTTCGGAGGTTATTTTTGTGTGCCGGTGTGTGGATGTGAGCGAGTTTGATAAGGCGCTTCCTGGAGGTGTTTGTGCGAGTCGAGCAAGCCAGGGGTCCTGGGCCTCAGGAGCTGCGGCTCCTAACTCCAGCACTGTGTGTGTGTGTGTGTGTGTGTGTGTGTGTGTGCGCGCGCGGAGAGGGGGTGGCGAGGGGGAGGAGGAGAGAATTCCATGCGGACCCTATTTTTGTACTATTTTCCCCGAAATAGAACAGCTCGACTCTGTCCCGTTCGCATCCCGGTGGCTTTGCCTCCTGGAGCGCTCCCTCCGAAGGAAGGACTTCCCTTGCCTCCTGTTTCCTTAGCAGGTTTCCTCAGACCCCTGCTCAGGGGAATGCCGGCGCGGCAGGAAGACACAGGCGGCCAAGGTCTTTGGAGCCTTCGCTGTCCGGCAGAGGGTCCCGCTTCAGCCCTCTCAGCCCTCCCAAAGGACCGGATACCCGGGCACATTCACTCCCCAGGGGTCACATGGTCCCTGCTCAGCAGAGGGGTCCCTTAACCTGGCCTCCTTAGAGCAGGAGGGCGCGGGGCAGGGCACCTGCTGGGAGATGGTCTGCTCATGTCCATCACCCTACAGGGCAGCAGCAGGCGCTGGAAAGGGTGGGAGGAGTAGGGGTTTGGAGGCTCACACAGGTCTGCCTTCAATCTGCAGTCTCCCCATGACCAGTTGTAAATTGGGGGCACACTTTGCTGCCTCAGAAGTGACTCCCTAGGGTTGCTTGATTAAACACAGGACACCCAGATAAACTTGAATTCCGACTAATCAATGAATGACTTTTTTTTTTTTTTTTAGTGCAGCATAGGATATACTTTTATAAAAATGGTCTGATGTTTATCTGAAATTCAAATTTGCCTGGACATGTTGTATTTTAATTATATTGCATCTAGCAACCCTGACTGGGTATCAAGCAGCTGCCTCACCAAAGGCTCTTGCTCTATTTACTCTTTCGGCAAGTACTGACTGCGAACCTACTGTGGACCTGGTTATGGGGGCATTGCAGGGAACAAGACAGAATCCGTTTCTTGCTGCTGCTGTAACAAACACCAGGGACATAGTTGGTGACTTTGATGACACACCTGTGTTCTCTTGCGGTTCTGGAGGTCAGACCTCCACACAGGCCTCCCTGGGCTGATGCCAAGGTGTCAGCAGGGCTGCGGGTTCCTTCTGGAAGCTCCAGGAGAGGATCCGTTCCCTTGCCTTTTCCAGCTGTCAGAGGCACCTGCATTCTTTGGCTGGTGGCCCCTTCCTCCATCTGCAAAGCCAACAGTGACCACCTAAGTCCTTCTCATGCTCCTTTGTCCTCTCGCTGTCTCTATCCTCTGCTTTCAAGAACCCTGTGAAGACACTGGGCCTACCTGGATAACCCAGGATGCTCTCCCGGTCCGATGGTCAGCTGATTGGCAGCCTTGATCCCATCTGCAGCCTTCATTTCCTGTTGCCATGTACGGTAGCATATTCACAGGTTCTGGGAATGAGGAAGCTGGGGTGCATCTTTGTGGGGTGCATCATTCTGCCCACACACTCTCTGATCTCACGCAGCTCACCGTCTGGGGTGGGATGTGGGGGGGCCGCTCTTGAGAGAGGCGGGCAATCAACAAGTAAACATAAAATAAATGAGTCTACATATAACTCAGGGTCTCTTCTTTCTCTTCCCGTGTATGCTCAGCCCCTACCACAGCCCAGAGGCAGCTGGCATAAGCCTGGACCCAAGACATAAGCCAAACAAGGGCAAGAAACAGTGAAAATAAGAAAGTAGTGCAACCCCATTGGGAAACAGAGTGTATCTAGTGGAGCTCATGTATCTATGAGCCTCGCCTCTGACCCGGAGGTTCCACACGTAGGCCTATGCCCAAGTACAATGCGTGTGTATGTGCCCCATGAGACATGTGCCATATTATTTGGGAAGCACTATAGTAATAGTGAATGACTAGGAACTACTGAAATGCCTTTCAACCGTTGAACACACACATTGTGGGATAGTTATACAGTGGAATATTATGCAAAAAAGAGAATGAGCAACTCTTGCTATACACAACAACAGGATGGATGCCACTCATAGCGCTAAGTGAAAGAAGTTGGCACAGGTCCCTGTTCAGATGGGTGCACCCATGTGGGTGCCGGGCTGCATTGGCCCAGCTGAGCTGGAGCCACTTCTCCCCGCGTGGTCTCAGGTTGGAGTTGGCGGAAAGAGGGCCTTGCCCCGGATCTGAAGGGGAGAAGTGGCACAGTGGTCTTTGCCCTCCAAAGCCACAGCAGCCACCCTCGTAAGGAATGGCACAGAGCGATTCGCGCCTGCCAGGCTCACGGACCAAGAGCATCCTCTGGACCACCAGTTGCAGAGGCAGCTGTCCATAGGCTTCTCCATGGGCTCCACTGCCGGGTTCCAATCCGGCAAACCAGGTGCGAGCCTGTGATCCGGGTTTTCCTGCCAGCCACCCTCAGCCTCTGCTCAGTGCTTCTGGAAGGCTGGGGTGGGCCTCCTCTCTGACCTCCGGAGCTCCTCCCACAATCCTGTAGGGTCTAATCCCTGCAATAAATCTGTTACCCCACATCACGTAGGCAGTTCTGCCTCCCCCGCTGAACCTGGCCTGATAAGCCTAATCAGGAGCCCAAAGAGTGGGAGGCACAGCTGGAAGGGGTACAGCGGGGCAGCCCGGGCTCCAGGGCTGCGTTTATTTCGAAAAAGTCCACCAAGCTGCGCGCCTATGATGTGCACGCTGTTCTGGATATTTCAATATGCACTTTTTCCAAGGTTGTTCTTAGGTTCTGCTGCTATCACAATGCTTATCTTGTTCCCAAAGCAGGTCTGCCAGGCTCCTGGGCCACAGGAATCAGCAGGGAGCGCCTTATCTCCTCTGAGTTCCCAGGGCCTGGTTGGCCCAGCCCCCAGCCAGGCTCAGTGAACATCCACTCGGCCAGTCATGGGTGCAGGGCCACTGGGAACAGGACCGGTTGGGGGTGGGGGAGTCTGGGAGGAGGGACAGGGAGAATCCCTTCTCTCCAGAAGCCACATCTCCAGATGAGACCCATGGAGTCCTCCTCCACATTAATGGACTCTTATCTGGGGGCATTGCCCGAAGGAACGGACTGCCTCATAAACCTCCGCAGGGGCATTTTATGTGCTTTTCCCACCGCCTTTTCCAGGGACCTGAGAGAGACCCTTGTACTGTGATTAGGTGGGCGGGGTGAGGGGACATTCCTGACCCAACTCAAGAGGTCAACCAGGGACCCAGGACGCATGTGTGGGCTCGGACAGAACGTAGCAGCTGGGATCTCAGGTGTCCCCACTAAGAATGGATTCTACCCATTCAACACTTTCAGGTAAAGATCGCTGGCTGGGTGTCAGGCACAGGCTTCAAAGAGACTCATCCCTGCCCTGGGGGGCTGTCTAGGTGCGGGATGCAGAATGATCTCCGTTACATGTGCTTATCTGTGTATATTGCACATATTTATGTACGCACAAATTGATGTTTGTCCAACACATAGAAAATAATAATATTCTATAAGCTATCATTTGCATATATAAGGTTGTATATTTATGTAATATGCTATGTAAGTATATAAATTACATATTTGTATTATAATTATACTTTGCAAACGTACAAAAATATAATTTTATTTATAAAAATTTATATTTATATAAAGTATGGGTATGTAATTTATAAATGTAGTCATATATGGTATGACTTATGTATATGGTATAATGTGTGATTTACTTATGTGTCATGTAAAATAAGTGTATTTGAATAGAAATACATTTAAAGATAACATATAGATTTCAATGTCCATCTGGCCCATCAGTCCACGTCCATCTGCAAAGGCACAGTTTACCTGCTTGAAGCCAAAGGACACACACTTCGGGGATCTGCACCTTCGTGTCATGTTCCCAGGAGAAATGTAAAGTCCTGATGGCTGGCGCTGGGAGGAGTGGCCCGGGCGACAGGGGGCCGGGTGTGGGGACCCAGGAGACTCAAGCCCCAGGCTCTCTGTCCTTCTCCCTCCCTCCCCTGCAATCCAAGGTCCTTCAAGTGGCCCAGGATCCCCCGAACTGGCCCCTGCTGCTCTCTGGCCCCAGGTGTCCCCTTCCTCAATGCCCCTCTGCCCCTCGCACACCCCAGCCATGGAGCAACTCTGCTAGGAGTGCAGAGACCGGGAGCCCGTGTGGCGGCCAGCGCTCCCATCCTCCTGGCTCCTGCACAAACGTCACCAGTGCAGAGAGGCTGCGGGACAGTCGCCTTGAATAGCACCATCCACTTGCTACCCTGTTTGTGCCACTTGGTTTTTCTTCCTGCAACTGGACACCTGCAGGCATACTGCTCCCTCTCCCGTCTGTCCCTGTGTCACCTGTCTCCCTGGGCTAGAGTATGCGCTTCCTGAGGACGGCCACGGTCAGGCCTCGGACACAGAGAGCAGGTGCTCTGGAACACCTGTTGAATGAATGAATAAATGAAAGATGGAATGCATGAATGAGTGACTCATCCTTTCCCCGCCCCTTCCTCCCTTCACTCGGCCTATCACTGCCATTTCTGCTGAACGTGAACAGATGTCCTCCTGGGAAATGTATGTTCCTGTCAGATTTCCAACTACTGACCTTCTGAAACAAAAGGTCCCTGCACCCCTCACAGTCTCTTCCGACAATCAGCTTCCTACTCGCAGGACTAGTGCCTGCTCCGGGGTCCACGTCCGCGGATTCACAGGACCTGCGTGGGGGAGAGCCGGGGCCCAGCGGGGCCGCTGCAGAGGCCTCCCCGGGTGGCAGGGAAGAGCCACGGGTGTGAGTCTGACTAACCGTCCGTTCTGTGGACGCCTCCCTGAGTTTGCCATGCTGGGTGTGGGGTGGGAGGTACTTATGAATGTATTTATTGAGTGATTGAATGTGGGTGTTCCCCACCGCTATGAGCAGGATGAAAACACAGAGCCCATAACACACAAACAAGCCAAAATAAAAACCCAGAGGGGTTCTTCTGGGGAACAGAGCCGGGGATGGGATGGAGTAAAGCAGGATGCTAGTGTTTTTCATTAGAAGGTTCTCAGGATTATTTGATCTTTCTTAATCACGTGCACTGTGACATCAGGGAAAACAAAAGTACAAACTGGTGAGTGTCAGTCCCCCACAGGAACCACCCCTGACACCCAGAACCCACAGAACGTGACCCCTGCCTTTCCCCGGGTTCCAAGCCCTGCGGGTCTGGCCTGCCTCCCCGCCTCTGGCCTCTGGCCTCTGCTCCAGCCACACATAACACCGGAGGGCCTTTGCACATGCTGTCCCCTCCTTCTAAGTGTCATTATAGATTTAATTTTTCCCAAATGTCACTATGGATTTAACCAGGGTTTCCAAATCGAATGATCTCTTTTTTTTTTTTTTTGTGGTTGTTGGACTTTGTTCTCTTCCCTGATCAATTCTAAGTTCCCAGAGGGCAGGGGCTACATCTGTTCACATATCAACACACACCAGCCCGGCACAGTCCGGCTCCCACTGGCTCTCCACAGCTGGGCAGCAAAGGGGGGCAGCTCACCTCTCAGGAAGAACCTGCAGAAGTCTCTGTCTCTCTCGCCCTGCTGCTCAGCGCTAGAGCGTTTCCTATTGGCTACAATGGAAGGAAAACAATGTCCTGCTGGTTGGGGATCGTCAGAGAGGCTTCTGATAGTGACAGGGAGGCGGGGAACGTGACCTAAGCAGAGACGTGAACAGAGGTGAGGAAAGGATAAAAAGACCTCCTACAAACCATCTCCCCGATGTCCCTGAAATTCTACACAGAAGCCTCTGGACTCAGGAAAGACACCTCTGAGCACACGAATGAGATCCAATTAGATGATGCTTATGGTGCTCAATTGTGGGGCAGGCTGAAAAGCCAGAGACGCAATGTTCCTGCACCGGGCAGTGCTTTCATCTGCATCCACCCGGCACCTGCCACAGACTTGGCTTCTGGGGCGTCCACCTGCCCCTGAGCCCTCAACACAGGGAGCGCCCCGTGCATTTCGTCCTCGCCACCAGGGGGCGAAGGAGAGTCCCGTCTCCGCAACTGTAGACTCAGGTTGGGGCTACACTCCTATATATATATTTTATTGATTTTTTTTTTACAGAGAGGAAGGGAGAGAGAGAGAGAGAGAGAGCGATCTAGAAACGTCAATGAGAGAGAAACATCGACTAGCTGCCTCCTGCACACCCCACACCGGGGATGTGCCCGCAACCAACGTACATGCCCTTGACCGGAATCGAACCTGGGACCTTTCAGTCCGCAGACCGACGCTCTACCACTGAGCCAAACCGGTTTCAGCGGGGCTACACTCCTTGTTCTAACTTGGGTTTCATCCCAAACACCTGAAAACTTGGGTAAAAAGAAAATATTTACAAAAAAAACCCGGGTCTGTGTCACCCACAAATGGACTTAGCACTAAAACTCCATAAAGAAGTGGGTCCCACCCATTGTCCATCGTGAGGGGGAGGTGGAGGGCAAAGGAGAGGGAGGCCTCATGATGCATTTCAGTTCTCTGCCTTTTGACCATGACCCAGTGCCCTGCTCTGTGCACACCCGTCAAGGGGGCAGGCAACAGGCATCCCCATGCCCATGAGAGAAAGCCCCTGGGAAGCTATAGAAGGGGCAGCGTCTGCTGGAGAAAGGAGTCTTCTGACTTGTCTGCGGAGGCCCAGGGCCAACATTTTTATTTTTTTCACGTTTTATCTACTTGTTTACTAAAGAGTCTTCAGTTGGACTCAGGTGCCCTGCTGAGGGCACTGTGTTCCTCCCTGGTCCCGGTGAGTCCCTCTCCTGTTTCATTTCTCTACCTCCTTTTCTCTCCGAGTTCCCACTTCTGCCCCCTCATGCCACAAAGGTCCTTGTGTCCCTGTGTGAGCCATTTGCCGAAGCCAAATGATGTTACATATCTCATTCTCCTCCACAGCTTTGGGTGGACCCAATTCATTGCCCTACCTGGTGTCTGCCCTCCCGCGGTACCGCCCACTGTCCCCGTGACGGACACCAGAGTTCTCCCCGCTGTAACTACACTTCCAGGGACATCTTTGCACACGTCCCACGTGCACCTGAGTGAGAATTCCACAGGATTACTTACCCAGGACACGGCACATGGTTGATTATTGCTCGGTGTGCATGTAATTTATAGGAAATGCTATTTTTGTTCTTTACATTCTTAGCTTTTTCCGAGAGCTTCTGAAATCAAACATGGAGACCCGCTGGTTCGCAGAAGCAGAAGAAGATTCGAGAACATGAAAAGTGCAATCCAGGATGGGCAGTGTCTATGTTACTTGGAGCGGGTCAGCAATGCACAACTCAGGACCCCTCCCCCCGGGAGTCAGAGGCTGCGGTGTGGAAACCCATGTTTGAACAAGGTCGCAAGGGAATTCTCAGACAGAATAACACTTGGGAACAAATGGAGATAAACCTGAGAGCTAGGCAGACAGACAGATGACAGATACAGAGAGGGAGAGAGGGACAGAGAGGGGTGGTAGGTTGACAGACAGGCGGATGCAGCTTTTGGCCAATCCCGGGACACAGGCACACAAACGCAATCCTGCCTCGGAGAGCACTTCCTGGCACATTCACTGCGCAGCGGGAAGGGCCCTGAGCCTCCTGGGACTGTGCAGGGGCCTCAGCAGGCGGGGCCATGCCACCAACTATCTGCCTTGAAGCCCCCAGCTTCCAGCCAGTTTACAAATGTCACCTCCTGGGAAGGTTTTCCTAGAAAACACGATCCTGGGGTGAGACAAAGTTGAAGACAGGGCTAGTCCAACCCCTGCTCCCTTCAGAGACAGGGAAACAAGCTCAGAGAGGTGATGTGCCTCCCCCAGGTCACACAGCCCCTGGGCGGCAGAGCCGGGCTCCGTTCCTCTCCCCAGTGGCACGCTTAGCCCTATGTGTGGAAAAGAAGGTTCTGGAAGCACCCACAAAGCTCTTGGGCAATTCCAAAAGGGTCAGGAGCTCCTATTACAGAGGAAGGAGGTGAGGCAGGGCGGGGAGGGCGCCTGTGTGGGGGGGTGCCCACCCCCACTCCGCTGCCCACCCGCCCGCCCCCAGACACTCCGATAGCCAAACCCGCACACAGCTGGCAGCCCGGGCTTCCCGGCCAAGTTCGCTCTGACATTACGAGACACAAAGCACAGCCGTGTTCTGACGGGAGAGGCCGTAACCGCGGTGCCATTCAATAGGGTTTACGACTTTCCTGGAGCCTCTCAGCCGGGTGATGCCAGAGAGCGAGCCAGAAAAAGAAAATGCTTAGGTGACGTAAATGCAGTCAAGACACTGGTGGGTGGCATGTGCTCTTCCTGCCCCGGGAAGTGGCGGGTGTGGGAGTGGGGCCGTCTCAGAGCCAAGCAGACAGAGAAAAGGAGTGTGTCCCCAGCCCCGGACTCGCTCCCTCACACAGGGTCCCAGGGTCCGTGAGCATCCTGCCTTCGCTCCGGAGCCAAACGCCTCGGACTTCATGAATGCTCCCGGTGATGAGCAGCCGGAGGACACGCATTAAATCGCCGGAGCTGAGATCCCGAGGGCCCTTCAGAGAACGGACACCAGCGGCATTATTTTATTTCCAGATAACAGTTATGTGGGGGGGGGGGGGGGCAGCCTTGCCAGAGGACAAGGTGATAAGATCAGAGGCGTCTTTCACTGCCAGAGAGCTGATTCGGGCCCAGCGGCCAGGACTCTGACGGCAGTCGGCTGGGGTGAGCTGGAGGGATTTGTTTCGGAGAAAAGCTGGAGAGGTCGGAAGACTGGCCTGTGAACCGGGGTGACCAGCTCATCTCAGCCTTAGCATGTCCCCTCTCTTCCCCCGACACCAGGGGCCCCCAGCCCTGCATCCCGTGAGCCTTCTTAAACCTTGGAAAACCAAGTTGGCCTTCACAGGGTCTGGGGGGTGTTGGGTAACGTGGGTACGTTTCTGATGGCCCAGCCACAGTGATGGTGTGCACATGACAAAACAAAACAAAATCCTCATGCTCTTCCCCTTCAGGAGAGGATCCTGGCTCCTTAGCAAACACGGAGGTTGGACTTGGTGCCCAGCCTCGGGTCTCTCTTGGCAGCCATCCAGAACTGAGAGGGAGAGGGGGAGGGTAGGGGATGAGAAGGGGGAGGGCACAGGGAGAGAGAAAGAGTGGGGGAGGAGAGGGGAAGAGAGAGTGGGAGGGGGATAGAAGGGAAGAAGGAGGGAGAGGGTCAGGGAGGAGAGGAGAAGAGGGAGAGGAAGAGGGAGATTGTGTACGAAGTGGCTGTTTCTCCGAGAAGTGTGTCTGGTTCCAGGGGGACACGAGTCCCCTATGAGAAGGTGTCTGTAGGAATTTGCTCATCAGCCATGAAAACAGCACTGTGCTTAGAGGACCGACAGCCTGCGGGCAAAGTCATCCTTCTCTCTCCTTCCCTAGGTTTCTGCTGTTCGAGCCAGGACGGGCAGCCATTGCCTAAAAGCACCTGGCCATTGGGAGACTGTGCCCCAAGGGGATAGAAACTGGGGTGGCAGGTGGCTTCTGCCTTCATGCTAGGGTGTCCCAGCTGGGGACGACCCCAGTGAGGTGAGGACCAGCTGCCTGTCTCCTCATCCACACATGGCCCCTACCTTGTCCACACAGCACTGTGGAGAGATGGACTGTGAAGCCAAGCTCAAGAGTGCTCCGAAGATGGTCTAGCGCTGTGGTCAGCAAACTGCGGCTCGAGAGCCACGTGTGGCTCTTTGGCCCCTTGAGTGTGGCACTTCCACAAAATACCAAGTGCGGGCGCACATACAGTGCGATTGAAACTTCATGGCCCATGCGTAGATGTTGGTTTTCAGCCTGGGCGAGTTTATTTTGAAGAAGTGGCATTAGAACACTCAAGGGGCCAAAGAGCCACATGTGGCTCATGAGCCGCAATTTGCCGACACTGTACTAGAAAGTTTGTGATGTCAGAGGTGACACACGAGGAAGTCTTGTGTCCTGGATTTTTATGGGCAACGTGTGGCCGGGTGGATTGCACTTGAGGCTCAGAGCATGTCCCAGGTGCCCCTCTCCCCCTGCCCCCCCCTCCCCCAATGCCTCAGGAGTTGTGATTGCTGGGACAGTGCTGAACGGAGACCATCTGGCACTCTCTCATTTTGAAGACCTGGTTCCTCAATGTAAGACTATAAATGGGATCACGTGGACTCTCTTTTACTTAAAACCACTCTATGTGCATCCTGCAATAGACACATAGTAGAAGTTAATTCTTTCTCTCTCTCCCCCTCCCACCTTCTCCCTTCCCCCTCACAAGCATTGATGGGATACCAGTAATAATGATGACAGTGAATTTTATGAGTGCCTACTCTTTTCCAACCAAACCTAAATTGTTTGGATGGATGCATCATTTCATCTCAACTTTATACCTATTTTATACCGTTTTCCTTTCACTTTTGTAAAGTATACATAACATAAGGTTTGTTATTTGAGCCTTTTTTAAGTGTCCAGTTCTGTGGCACTGAGCACATTCACGTTGTTTTGCAACCATCACCACCACCCATCTCTAGACCTTTCTCATCTGCTCAGACTGAGACCCTGCACCATGAACCATTGCCCCAGCCCTGAGTGGCCAACACTCTGCTTTCCGTCTCTCTGGGTCTGTCTTCTCCGGGGACCCTGTGCATGAAATCGCCCTTATGCGGCTGGCTTGTCTCACTCAGCCTAAGTCCTGAGGGTTTGTCCGTGTTGTAGCATGTGTCAGACCTTCCTTCCTTCTCAAGACTCATATGCCACTTTCTGATTATCTCTCTCTTTTTTAATCCTCACCCAAGGATATATTGAGAGAGAGAGATGAAAGTGAAACATTGATAGATTGCCTCCCATTGGTGCCTGGACCAGGGATCGAACCCATAACCCAGGCAAGTGCCTTGACCAGGAATCAAACCCGCAAACTTTTGGTGTACGCAAAGACTCTCCAACCAACGGAGCCCCCTCGCCAAGGCTTGTTTATCTCCACCTGTTGATGGGCAGTTGGGTTGCTTCTCCTTACTTCCTATTCCATGATGCTCAACTAAAGAAAACCTTGTTTGTTTGTTTGTTTGCAGGCTTTTTGTTGTTGCCATTTACAGGGTTTATGTAAAGACCTGGGAGAGGCCACGGCCCCTGAGATGCCAGATTTACTCCTGGCACCCGTGCGCCTGCTTTACCCAGGAGACCTGCGATTTCTGAGGGTTGAGTTTGCGGAGGCCAACGTGGGAGGCAGGTCCTGGTCCACTTCCCTCAGCCAACCAGGAAGCTCAGAATCCCCCACAGCCCCACCCCCACCCCTGCAATCATGGAGAATGCCGGGATCCGCTCTCTGGGTCCCAGCTAGGTTCTTCCTGAAGGAGTTCAATCTCCCAAGTCCTGGTCCTTGTACCCGGAAGGATCTCTGTTTCATGGGCGCCCTCTTGTCAACCTGCCTCACCCCCAGGAGGCTCCTCTTGCCAAGGGTGCCGGGAGTGTTGGGGGCTTGGTCCTGCTCCCCCATTCCCAGGTGTGGGCCCTTAGAGGTTTCTCTGAAGATTTCCATTCATAAACTCTCCGCAGAAGCCCATCCAAAGCCAGGAACAGCCTCTCCCCTGCCCCGCTCCCGTGCGCTGCCTTTACAACCTCCTCCTCAGCATAAACAGAGCTGATCACTTTATACCCTTTGTATATTGTTTCTTAATATGAATGAAGTGAAACAGCTAACCAGGAGTCATTCAAATTATTGCCTAACGTAAACTGACAACACGCATTGAAGTGTTTAGCTTCAGAAACTGTGAAAATGGTCACAGCTCGGTAATTAACTCACATTTACTTAACCCCAACCTCCACTCTGTTAATAGTGGTATTTTTAATCAAGGAGGCGAGGTGCTGTCGGCCGGATGAGGATCTGATCTGATTGTGTCCCCATTTATTTTCGGCTGACCCGACCCATGCCCCGGTCCCTGCCGACCCACAGTCAGCCTCCCCGGGACAAACCCAAAACCCATGCCACGGGCTCCAACACAAACAGCCGCCCCGCCACCGGGCTCCGGGGCCTCGGCGGGCAGGGCTCGGTCGACACCAGGGCACGCGTTCAAAACAAACAGAGCGCTTTTACCTTTTTGCCAGCAATTCTGTAGGCAACATTTGTTTTCTATCTTACTTTTTTTTTTTTTTCCTTCTTCATTAAATCACTTTTATAAACTCCTCAAAAGTTTCAGTTTATTCAGTGACAATTAGTTTATGGCATTTCTGAAGTGGATTTAGATTCGAGTGATAAAATTACAAGCCAAAATTGCAACCATAATGGAAAATCCTGGTTCATGTTTGGCCCTCGAGACCACAACTGAGAGAGGACGGGCTGACGCCAAGGCCCCGGAGAAGTAGCAATCACAGGGCGTTCTCCTCCATCGCGGTGGTGGGACCCCACTCTGCCGTCAGGACCCGTCCCCCTGGGCTCGAGGCCGCGGCTTCCTGCGGTTAATGGCGGGACCGGAGAAGCCGCTTTGGCCTCGCCCCGACAGGTGGAAGGGAGAGAGGGGTTCAGCTGGCAGATCTGCCTCCTCTCACCCTGAAATGTGTTCTTTCTTTCTTAAACTCCAGAGCCAGCACTTTCCTGAATTCCAGCCCGGCTGATTGCATCTCAGTTTCTTGGTGTTTAATGGAGACCTTCCTGAGCTATTTCCTGATAGCAGCTGGGAGCCTTTTGAACCGTCAGCAGCGGGATTCTGGAACAATCTAAACTTGTAATGGCAGTTCCAGGGGCAGGGCTGACTTTGAACTTGAGCAGGAAGTGCACCACGCAGCCAGCTAGCCCACTTTAAAGTCTTTTTCCTCTGCACGGTTTCAACCCCAGCAAGCCCCTCAAATCCTGTTCTCACGGGGAGAGACCCGTGGTGGGAACTATGCTTTACTGAGCATCTACTACATCCCAGCACCCGGGTGCGGCTGTGCATAGACAGCCCAGGTCCTTGCCCTCCTCAGAGGGGACCGAGGCAACAAAATGGAGACGGGGGGTTCAGAGCGCAGGTACAGCCATCCTCTCCTCTCCTCATTTCACAAGCTCTCCAACCGCCTCTGACCCTCAGCCCAAGGGCCCGGGGGGCAGGCCCTCCTCGTGGGGAGCTCACTGCACGTGGCAGTCAGCACAATGAACCCCAGGGGCAAGGGGCCCTCGTGGCCCTCTCCTTCCAGGGAGATGAGCTCACTTCTACCCTCAGGGTTTGGGTCTGTGAGGTGGCCCTCAGGCACCTGACACACTCACGGGCACAAGCTGGAGGGGAAAAAATCCAAAGAAACCATAGTCCACATTTTGGTATGTGTCCTAACAAACAGAACCAGTCTTGTTCTCTATTTCCCAGATAGATGGATAGGTAGATAGACAGATAGATAGATGGATAGATAGATAGATAGATAGATAGATAGATAGATAGATAAATAGATAGATAGATACACAGATACACAGACGTATGCATGTAGAAAGATACACACATGCATACAGATACATGCACATACACAAGTACATATACATGCACATGCAGAACAATATAAAACTGGAATTACTCTACAGCCTATTAACTTTATTAACTTAGTACTAACTGGATAAGCACAAGCCCTATCATCAGCATTTGCGTATAGCATTGCTTGTATATTTACATTACCAGGACAACACGAGCGCTCGTCTGTAACAACTCAGACAGCACAGATTGGAGTCATGCAGAGAGCGCGCCCCTCTGTTCCCCGTTCCACAGTAGTTCGTGTTTCCTGCCTCGCGTGCTGCTGTTCTGATTCAGGCAGAAGCACACCCATGTGCTATTTGTTGGGACAGAAGTGGTGTCACACCGCATGGAGTTTCCTGCAGCATCCCTTCACTCTGGTCTGGCCACCTTTTCTGCTGGTCCGCATGCACTGCCCCACATCCATGGATGCAGCTGGGACCCTGCGCATGGATCCCAAGCCTGCCTTTTTGGAGACGCTTGTCCACACAAAGGCAAGCAGAATGACCTTTTGCTGCCCCCAAAATAGCCCTCAGCAATTTTGTGGATGAGATCCCACCTGGTGTTGGGAGAGCGCTGGCCATGGCGTTGGGTCCCGGGGCCAGTGGTGGTAACATTCTAGATAATGTGCCTTTTATAGACCGTCTCCCTTCCCTGTCCCACGGCCTGTCCTCACTGGTGTTTCCTGGGGTCACCTCCCAAACAAACTCATTGTACTCAAATCCTCATATTATGGGGTGCTTCTGGGGGATCCTAGACCAAGAGAGCATCAGAGTGTAGTGACTCCCCATGGGCAACATTAGGTTGCTCCTACTCCGAGAGTTGTAGTGGTTTGCTGATATTCTGCCTCTACCTGGAGTAGGCCACAAATGTGGCCCACAACCTGTTTTTGTAAATAAAGTTTTATTGGCATGCTGCCAGCCTGTTTGCTTATGTGTGGTCTATGGCTAGTTTCCCACAACAGAAGGGGAGTTGAATAGTTAGATATAAATGGTACGATGCAAAAAGCCTAAAATATTTACTATCTGGATATTTGCAGAAAACATTGCCCAACCTTTGGTGTAAAAGAGAAAGCAATCCCATATTTAATCAATATTCTATTCTAGGCATTTCTCACCCAAATTAAAAATTCTGTCTTGTTGTGACCTGTGTGTTTTGTTTGAGTGTGTATAAAATCACACTGCATTTAGCTTCATTGTAATGAAATCTTTGTGCATGTATGCAATTATTTTCTTTAGACAAATGCCTCAGGAAGAATTATTGAATTAAAAGCTAGTTGCATTTTTAGGCCTTTAAAAAAAATCTTCACCTGAGAATATGTTTTATTGATTTTATTTAATTTTAAAAATATTTTTATTTATTTCAGAGATGAAGGGATAGGAAGAGAGAGAGAGAGAGAGAGAGAGAGAGAGAGAGAGAGAGAGAGAGAGAGAGAAATGAGAGAGAGCAGAAACAGGTTTGGCTCAGTGGATAAAGCGTCGGCCTGCAGACTAAAAGGTCCCAGGTTTGATTCCGGTCAAGGGCATGTACCTTGGTTACGAGCACATCCCCAGTAGGCGGTGTGCAAGAGGCAGCTGATCGATGATTCTCTCTCATCGATGTTTCTAACTCTCTATCCCTCTCTCTTCCTCTTGGTAAAAAATCAATAAAAATATATTTTTAAAAAAATGATGAGAGAGAATCATTGATTGGCTGCCACCTGCTTGCCTCCACTAGGGGTCGAGCCCACAACCTGGCCATGTGCTCTTGACTGGAATTGAACCTGGGACCCTTCAGTCCTGAGGCAGATGCTCTATTCACTGAGCCAAACTAGCTAGGGCTGTTTTATTGATTTTAGAGAGGAAGGGAGAAGGAAAGAGAAATATTCATGTGAGAGAGAAATATCCATCGGTTGCCTGCCATACACACCCCAACCAGGGATCAAACCCACAAACTGCGCTGACCAGAAATCGAACCCAAGGCCCGTCAGGTGCTTGAGACGATGCTCCAGCTGAGCCACACAGGTCAGGGCACATTGTTAGGCTTCTGATGCCTATACTTAACATTTCTTTCTAGAAAGACAGTAGTAACTGATCCTTCCACCAGCACGTTCTGACCATGTCAGAAATATAAATAGCATTTCATCCTTATATCCCTCACTGCAACCCTAGGGGGTCAGTACTAAACCCAATAAACATGAGGCGGCCAACTCAGAGAGCTTAAATGACTTGCCCGACAATACACAGCATGGTGTTTGTTGGTTTCCCGGGTCTGCTGAAACCAGTGACCACAAACTGAGTAGATTGAAACAGCAGAAACGTATTGTCTAGGAGGCTGGAAGTGTGACATCAAGATGTGGCAGGGCTCTTGGTGGCTCAGAGATGCAGAAATCAGGAAAACCTCCCAACACGATAGTCAGAATGACATCCTTCCTACTGGCCAGGCAACTCAGTGATTTAAGGGGTTGACAGTTAAGAGACCAGAGTGGGTGAGACTCAGTAAGTTAGGTCCATGCCTCCTTACAACCAGCCACAAGAAGCCGGGCCACCTAGGGGCCCAGAAAGGAGTATTCCGGAGCAGAGCCAGGCCTCCTGCTGCATGGTGTTCAGGACCCTGGGCACATAGTAGGACCACTGGCATTTAGCAGAGGCCAGGAGCTCTAAGAGGCAGTTGGTCATGCATGCAGTCACCACATCTTTCTGAGGGCTCCTGACCCTGATGGGAGAGAAAACCTGTTTTCTGATGTCAAGAAGTACAGGGTCCTGAGGGAGAGCAGAGGAGGGGCCGGTGCCCAGAGGGAGCCCGGGAGAGTCCTGCTCATCTCTCCCCTCCCAGTTCCTTCCTGACCAGGACTCTGCTCCTACCTTTTATCCAAGAGACCAGCCTGGCTACATATACACTTGACCAGGGAGCTGGGGAGCCATTGAGGGTTACTGAGCAAGGGAGGGGTTGTGAGGAAAGTGGTGCTCTGGGTTGCAAAAGTTGGCAACAAGGATGGATGGGAGTGGGAGATGGCAGTGGGTAGCCATAGAACTGTTCATCTGGAGAAGAGTCCTATGGTCTTACACAGATTATTATGATCGCTAAACGCATAATAATCTGGCCACTTAGTGTATATCTACATAATAAAAGGCTAATATGCAAATTGTCCCCTCAACCAGGAATTCAACCAGCAGGCAAGCTGGCCAACTGCCCATGTTCCCTCCCATGGCCAGGCTGGCCAGACCCTACCCATGCACAAATTAATGCACCGGGCCTCATACACACACACACACACTGAGTGGGCAGATTATTATGAATTTATCGATCATAATTATCTGGCCACTCAGTGTATATAAATAGTCCTCAAGCCTCAGCTCAAGAAAACAGTCACGTGAAATGCCAAGAATCTCTTAGCCTAGGACAACTCTCCTTTGACAAATCAAGTTGGCCTTTAATGACAGGGGGAAATCTGCTCACAGGATCTTGTTATGCCAACATCATGCTACATTAACATGTCACAAATGCTAATTGTGTGCCAACTGCAGCCCTGGAGACCCTGAGGGAGATGGACATAGTCCGGGCCTCCTAGAGCTCACAGTCTAAGGCAGGCATTTAAGAAAAGTATGAGATCAGGGAGCTATGAGTACCCCAAGGAGTGGTAGCCAACCTCATCTGAAGGATCAGGGAAGCAATATCCAGGTGGAGTAGGACCTGAGAGACAGGCGGGAGTTAGCTTAGCTAGAGAAGAGGTGAGGGGTGCTCCAGGCAGAAGGGTCAGCATGTGCAAGGCCCTGAGGATGCAGAGAAAACAAGACGTGCTTTCTAGAATGAGCAGGGACAGAAATGCTTAGGGAAGAAGGCAGCTGAGTCTTAAGAGGAAACCAGCAGGCATACGCTATGCATGCAGCAGCAGCTCATTTAGCGGGCAAGGTCAGGGCTGGCCCATGTTGAGCTCAGCTGGGGTGGCTCTGATCCAAATGTCTTTTATCCTCGTTTCGGGTCCAGAGGGCCAAGAAAGTGTTATGTGCATGGCCATGGCAGAGGAGCAGAGAGCATGCCAGGCCCCATAGGACTTGAGCTCAGGACTGGCACACTGTCCCTTGCACCTCACTTGAATGACCAAAGCAAGTCACATGGATGAACTCAAAGTTAAGAGGAGAGGGAACTACATGTTGTCCCTTTGGTGCGGGGGAAATTGCAATGTCACATGACAAAAGTCATGGATGCAGGGGTCATGAGGATTGGAGCAGTGATATGATGCACTGGAACACGGCAGGCATGTATGTGAAGAGCAGGGACAAGTTGCGGGGGAGGAGCAGGAGAAGGGGAAGACAGAGAGGGGAAGGATGAATAGGTAGGTGAAAGACAGTGTGCAGAAGTCAACGTTTTTACCAGCCAGGACCAGAACGCAAATCCAATCTCAACTCTTGAGAGCACAAGAAAGATGGAGGGAGAACACAGGGGGCTAAGCAGACCCAACTGTGCTAGGGAGAAATGATGGCCCTGTGAGTCCATGTGCCCGTCTCGGAAAAAAGGATGGGAGATCGCCCGAGCTCACACTGAGAGAGCGCTCAAAATAGTGCCCGACATGTCATTACTGCGCGCTATGAGTAGTTTTTAAACATCAACATGAGGGGAACTGGACATTACGCTTGCTTAGTTTCTCATTCTGCATCGACCCTGTCTGGAAAGGAACTGTCCCCCTCCAGCCCACCACCCTGCACCCAGCTCCTCACCTAGCATCTTGCACACTGCTTTCCCTCTTCCGCAAAATAAATATACCGCTTCCCTCCGGGCAAAAGAGGAATAAAAGCAGTTCCTTGATGCATCAGAAGAAAGTATGGAAGAAATTCCAGTTTGATGGTCTACAGGTATGTTTGTTTGGACTGGCGCATATAAATCAGTGCCTGGCTTACATCAGATTATCACAGCGGAGTGGGCTCTGGGCTGATTGCGTCTTTACAATCTGTTTACGAGGAGGGCTGAAATGAAGCGTTCTGGAAGGGGTTGCTGCATAAGCCTTTAAAAGTTTTCGTAATTGCTCAGCCCAGACCGTTCCGTTCTGCACTGGGAAATGCATCCTCCTGGGAGTGCCGGGGTTGGGCAACCAGCGTCTTTTCTGCCTGCTTCTCAGCAACCCCAGAGCCCCAGTGCTGGCCCGCGCCACCCAGGGATGGCCCTGGGAACACGGAGGGATCTTTTCTTCTGTGTGTGTGTGTGTGTGTTTCCTTCCCTTCTGGGAATATATCAATGTCTCTGTGACTTTACAAAGGAGACCACACTGCCTGCCTATCTAATGGATCCTGGTAAGCTCTTCCGTGTCAGCTGCTCCCTCTCCAAGCACTTCTATCCCTGCTCATTCCAGAATGCACCTCTGCGTCCTCAGGACCTTTGCACGTGCTGTCCCTTCTGCCTGCAACACGCCTCATGCCTTCTTTGGCTGAGGGAACGCCTGCTCAGCTCGCAGATTGGCTGCGGCCTTCTATGACTCCTCTGTCTGACAGGGGTGCTGCTGTGAGCTGAATGGTGTCCCCCAGAATTCACATAGTTAAGTCCTAACTCTTAGTGCCTCAGAATGTGACCTTATTTGGATATAGGCTTGTTAGAAATGACACTACCCTGTTTCTCCGAAAATAAGACAGTGTCTTATATTAAATTTTTGCTCCCAAAGATGTGCTAGGTCTTATTTTCAGGGGATGTCTTATTTTTCCATGAAGAAGAATACGGTACACATTTATTGTTAAATGAAAATAAAGGAAATGTATTACCTGTATACGGTACAGTAGTATGGTAGTTGTCAACACAAACCAGACAAACTGAATCCTACAGTATCAAGAATTTACTCATTTATTCAATGACAATCTCTCTCATGTTTAGCCTGGCGGGGGGGGTGGGGGGGGCTTATTTTCGGGGGATGCCTTATATTTCACTCAGAAGGAAACCTGTAAGTAGGTCTTATTTTCGGAGGATGCCTTATTTTTGGGGAAACATGGTAGTTAGGTTAAATGAGGTCACACTAGAGTAAGTGGGTCCTGAATCCAAAATGAGCAGCGTCTTTATAAGCAGGGGACATTGGGCACAGAGAAGCACGCAGGGAGGATGACACATGAAGATGGAGCAGAGAGGGGTGAGGCTCTGCAAGCTGAGGAACATCAGACTGCCAGCCGACCTGCAGGCCTGCCAGAGGCTGCACAGATCCTCCTCTCAGGCCCAGAGGCCCCAGCCCTGCCCGCACCCTATCTCGGACTTCTGGCCTCCAGGGCTGTGAGAATAAAGTTGCATTGTTTAAGATGCCCAGTCTGTGGTACCTTGTTAAGGCAGCTAGCAAACTAGCACGGGGGTCCCTGCAGCCCCCTCCTGCTCCCCAACATCGATTTGAGAGGCCTCCCTCGGTGGATGGTCACTGGCCTCCGCTCGCAAGCGGGAATCGGAGAAGGTGACTGAGAGTGATGATGGAAAACAAAACCAGACAAGCTTGGTGCTGGGAAGGGGAGGGGAGCTAGAGATGCTCTCCGAACACATCACCCTGAGCTGGGCGGGAACACTGCGCTGAAGTATGAACATGTGACATGTGGAGAGTTTTTCAAAGGCTGATTATTATGTAAATCAGGACTCGCACACAAGCCTCTGGAGGAACCAGGCAAGTAACTTAATTGGGTCAGAGAATTGCTCTTACAGAAATATGCATGTATTTTGCTGCATGTGCTCACGGTTACATGTAAATGTGCACATGCAGCATTTCCATCGACGTTTATTACCCGGAGCAGGGTCTCAGGGCAGAGGTGCAGGCCAGGGGTTACTGTGGGGAGCGGGAGGGAACAGCCCAGGGCTCCAGAGAGAGCCCAGACTGCAAGGGTTGCAACTGTTTGGATAAACAATTCGCTCAAGGAAAGACTATCTTCCTACACGGCGGTCTTCAGAGGGGCAGGCCCAGGGACACAGGGCACTTGGGAGTGGGTGCTAGGGTGGCCAGGGGACCTGGTGTTAAGTCACATTGGCTAACGAAGCGCCTGCCCCTTTTCCTTGCTCAGCCTCTCCTCTGACTGGAGAAAGCCGAGGAGGGGGGGGGGGTGTGGAGGGGGGAGGGGTGTGTGCCCATAGGCCATAGCTTCTAACTCACCAATGTCCCTCCTGTGCCAAGGAGCCAGCAGACCTGGAGCTCCAGCTGGTGTCTGCATTCATCTCAGGCTCACGCTGTCCCGACACGTTGACTCTTTAAGAGTCACTCTCTACCTGTAATCGGTGTTTCTGGGGCACTGCATGCAACTTTATTTAAAACGTCTTTGAAAATAAATCTGTCTGGTAAAAGTTGAATGGACTGAAACAAAAATGTTGGCAGAGGTCCTACCGAACCAGGATGGTGAGCGTGCTGTGCAGAGAGCTGGAGTCTGGGAAGTGTGGGCATGCGGACAAGCACTGAGCTCGAAGTCCGACAGAGGGGCTCCGGCCTGCTCTTTGGGGCAAGGATGCTTAGGGACAGAGAGTCAGGTAACTGGCCCCAGAGTGAGACATGGAGGGAAGGGTGACTCCGGGCTGTCTGAGAGCTCACCTCTCTGCAGCCCCTGAGCCCCAAGCTGCCCACCAGGTGCATTTCCTGCCAACATCACCACCCTCAGAGCCCCTAATTAGGGGTGTCGAACTCAATCAGAGAAGGGGCCAAAATCTAAAATCCAGCCTAAATCGCAGGCCGAATGGTTTACTGAACAGTCATAAACTGACAATGTCATAAACTGACAGCAGAGTGCAGTGATGACAGCGCGGTGCGGGCCACATTGCAAGGCCTGGCGGGCTGGATTTGGCCCGCGGGCCTTTTGTTTGACACATGTGCGGCCTAACTGAAAGCAAAGAGGATCCTGTCTCAGTGAAGGGAGCACTCTGCAAAAGCCACTCTTCTTGTTTTGGCTTGGCTTGGTCTTTTTAGACACCATTTATTTTCTGGCCACACAAAGGAAGTCATAGCATGCGCAAGGGATGCTGCGGGGTTTCCTGCAGACACGAGTTTAGAAATACTTCCTTTGCAGTGGGGTGTGACCTGGTGACACACTTTGGGCCTATGAGTTGCAAGCAGAGTCCCAGTGGCTTCAGATAGACGCTGCCTTTTGGACCTTCATTGCCACCTTCTTCCTGCCTGGAACATGGGTGCAATGGTAGAGATGAAGCAGTCATTTTGATGCCACGAGGCAACAATAAAGCAAAGTCCAAGAATAGTGACAAGATCTCAACTGAACTACTGCTCTCTCTGCCTTCTCAGCACCTGAGAAAAATAATATACCCAGTTGTTGAAGCCACCATTTGGGGATTTCTGCCAGGAGGATTCCAATGCAATTGCCAAGTGAAACACCCCACCAGGGGCAGGCCCTGCTGGCCTGCTGGCCAGGACAGACTCTGCTTGGAGCTTTCTCTGTGCCCACAGACACTCACTTTCGGAAATGCTGTTCCTCCTCTAATCAGATAAAGAATGTTCCCGTTTCCTGGGGACCCACGGGCTGTTGGCCGGAGTCCACGTCCCTCTCTGTCATCAGCATGCTCCAGCCCTGCCTGGAGGGCTCTGAAATGACAGCCTTCAGCTTCCCGCGTGGGGAGGGAGCATTCTCCGTCGACCGCATCTACTCTCAGCGGGAGGACAAAAGCTGGCACAGTGTGCGCAGTGCAGGGAGGAAAAGGAATTTATGGAGGAAAGAATCTGCCTCTTGCTCAACCCCAAGAATGAAAAATGAGACCTGCATCAGATTATTATGCCAAATATGCAACAATAGGGGCATGGTCAAGTGATTGACAGTATATCCTATAGCAGAGCCCTACGCACTTAACACGATGCCATACAACACACAGCGCTTACAGAAACAGTCACAGTACAGGGGTGGGCAAACGTAGGCCTACAGTTCTTCTTTTGGAAGATCATAATAACACAAGAATAAACCCTGGCACTAGCTAGTTTGGCTCAGTGGATAGAGCATCAGCCTGTGGATTGAAGGGTCCCAGGTTCGATTCTGGTCAAGGGCACATGCCTGAGTTGCAGGCTTGATCCCCAGTGGGGGGTATTGCAGGAGGCAGCTGATCCATGAATCTCTCTCATCACTGATGTTTCTATCTCTATCCCTTTCCCTTCCTCTCTGAAATCAATAAAAATATTTAAAAAAAAAAAAAAAAGAATAACCCTGTGTTTCACCTACTCATAATTGTAAACCTGCTTTTGCCCACCTCTAGACATTAATTGGGGAAAATGGTTATTTATCAGCAGCTGTGTGGGGTGCAAAATTCATTTCAGGTGTGAGCACAACATGCATGAAAACCCTAAAGGAGAGTTACGCCTGGAGTGTGAAGGAATTTCCGGAGCAGTGGGGTTATAAGCGATACCTCCCCTTCATGGCCCGTCTCCACGTTTTCTTGCCGCCATACAAGAAAAACCAAGGATGGTACGAAAGTGCGTCTGTGTTTTCACTCAGCTGAGCGCATCCGGTTTCACTTGTAAAGGGGTCAGCTGAGTCCCTGGCAAAATTCTATTTTCCACTATTATCCAGATAGAACTGGCTAAATATACTTTTAACAGCAGCATTCTTAGAGTGGCACTTGTTCCACCGCCCCTCCCCCCTTCTTTTTTCCTTTTTAAATCTCCTTTACAGACTTTCGCTCTGACACACGCAGGAAAAACCTAGTTCTGGGCAGTTGCTTTCTCCGCAGTCGGACGGGCTCCTCTTAGCCACCTCCGAGGGGCTGTTACCGCTGCAGCTCCAATCGCCAGGGGAAGCATTTATAGAGCGCCAGCTGATTGCACCAGGAAGCACAGTGTCCAGGCAGTCCTCAAGGGCATCACCATCTCTTTTGGGGGAGAAAACTAACGGCCAAGGAGGAATACAAGATTTGAGGGTGAGAGGGGGAAGCATATCCCCGCCACAACCGGCAGGGCCTTTCCAGCAAGTTCCAGAATCATCTACAGAAGATGATGGAGCGTTTCCATAAATCAGAGTCTCCTTTAATGACACTGGCAGCCCAGCACCTATTTTTAAAAGTTTACGACCTTGGATTTGCGAGTAAAACCAGCAAGGCGCTGCCCGGAGCCGTGTGGAGCTAGGGCATTTTTAAGTTTCCATCTCACTCCCAAGTGGCAATCCATCATGATAAGAAGGGGCAGGGAGGGAAGGAGCCAGGCTCCCGAGGCCTCCCGGCTGGTGAGGCTGTTTAAGTGGCAGGCACCGCGAGCCCAATCCATTAACCAAAAAAGGGCCCTGGGCCCAGAGCCATTCCAGGGCCCGGTGGGCGGGGCCGGAGTGCCTTGTGGATTCCCGCGCAGGAAGCTCCCGAGTCTAGCGCCCAGACAGGACTCTCCTCTCTAATTTCTCCCGGAGGAACACAGTAGGTACACGGGATGTCTTGGACGGTGTCCTTCCACATGGGTGTCCTGGGACTGCCACACGAAAGACCACAGCCTGGGGGCTGGCAGCTGGCAACTCCTCCTCTCCCTTCGGGAGGCCAAAGTCTGAAAGCGGTGCCAGCTCTGAGGGCTCCGGGGGGCCGCCGTGTGGCTCCCCATTTAGAAAATTCCAAGGGCTTGAGCATCTCTGCTCCAGGAACCGGGACAAAAGCCAAAGACTATTTCTATTATAAATCACAGTATCACAATATTGAAATCCACAGAGCCCTTTGTTCAAGTGTATTTCCAGAAAACCCAACGTGCCAATGGGATTGCAGCTGGTGGGGCGGGGGCGAGGGGTGGGGGAGGGGGGCGTGCAGGGCAGATGCTCCCCAAGGAAGCTGCATGTGTAAGTGCCTTTGGTCCCCAGCCAGGCCTGCAGAGGTGAATCAGACCAGGAAGAGGCCTCGGCTTCTTATTCTGCCACCGAGTAGCAATGATGGCTGTTTCCTCTCCCATCTTACCTCAAACAGGCCAGTCCGTCTGTAAGGCCCACCTGAGCTTACACGCATTACGCAAAGCAAAGCAAAGAAAGAACTAGATGAGAAGACTTCACACATCTTAAAAAAAAATAAGACCAACGTGCATTTATTGTAGAAAATGTGGGAAACATACCTAAGTTCGTAAACTAAAATGAAAATTACATACAGCAGTGATCTTTTCATGGTCTCCACCCCGTTCGCTTCAATAACCGAAGCATGTAAATAATGGCCAACATTTAGATTCATTTCAGGTTGTTTTCTTTTACTAGGCTAATAAATAAAATATTTAATTTTAAAATCAATAACATTTATTTTTAACCTATTTTTTCTGTTAGATATTTGCTCTATAACTATATTTTATAAACTTTTCTTATACTTTTAAATATTTTTTTAAGACCAAGGGCTGTGGTGGGAGTGGCTGGATGGGGGTGTGGAGGATTTGCTGAGACCCATCCCTGTGCCCACCACAGCCTCACAGCACACAGTTCCTTTCAAGGTGCATGAATTCACGCACTGGGCCCCTAGTCCTGTAATAAGTATAGATGCTATAATATACATAATATATTACATATACGTTATATCGATTATCTATATATATATATAAATTATACTATAATATAATGTTATTAGTATTTATATTATACATTATATATTATGTTATAGGTTATATTATTATATTATGTTATTTATATTATATATTATAACATTATAATATATGTATTTCATATAGTATGTTACACTGTATTTTATATTATATAAATGTTAGATGCTTATTTATCTTTATATGTGTGTGTGTGTGTATAAATATATATATATATATATATATATATATATATATATATATATATATATATATATATATAGCAGTACTGCCTTAGACAGTGCACATTGAATACCCTGTGTCAAATTGCCCTCCATAAAGGTTTTTATCAATTTACAATCTCACCAGCAATGTGATAGGAGTACTTTTCTCAAAAATCTCATGCTAGCATCCTAACTTAACGATCCTCAGCCACCCACTGTGGCGGGTGGTGGAGGGGTGTCGGGATTGCCACTGCGGAGGGCACGTTCCGCTGAGCGCTGAGCGGCTGTTTGAGCCCCTTCCTTTGAGAACTGCTGGAAGATAGTTGCTGCCTTTTCCTGTTGAGGCCATTACCTTACTCTCACTGATTTACGTGTCATTTGCATATTAAGAATTTTCATTTGTACTAGCCCTCTCTCGGAACTCATTTCTTCTTAGTCTTCTAGAGGCCAATTAAAAGGTCAGCCCGCCTTTCACAGACGCTGCCAGCATTTTCCCTCGCTCGTTGTTGACTTTCTAATTCTGTAATGGGTTAATAAAAAGATTTAGCATGGTCAAATGCACTCATCTTTTTCTTTAAGATTTCTTTCCCTCCCTATAAACGTTGAAAGATAGGAAACGTAGCTTTCCCTCAATGGGTGTGGAAACAATTAGTAAGTATTAAATTGGGCAAATCCTCCTTAACCCAGCAATGGGAGACATGAACCTGATGACGTCACAAACTTCTGTTCTAGAAAAAGAAAGTTTGACTTGGCGCGGGGAGCCCGCTGGGTTCCTTGTGTTTTGCTCACTCCTAACCTTCTTTGCCTGGATAATGAGTCTGTGTTTAAAAAATGCCTCCCCGGATTTGCTTGACGCACAGCTGAAGTTGTTATTCCCATGTAATAAGAAGTTCCTCTTCCCCCTCCAGCCCATAATCGGCATCTCTTTAAGCATATCCACATGGCGGAATTCGGAGCCCAGTCCCAGAGGCAGATAAAGAAAAGGAACGTTTAGCTGCTTAAATACTTAAACTGTTTCCCCGGGACTGTGGGCCAGCGATGGAGCTCGCCCATGCCCGGGAGGAGTCTGCAGGACACGCCCTGCAAGGTGGGTGTCAGACCCCGTGACACCGGGATCCGGGGCCACCTGACTTCCTGACCAACCGCTGGCGCTTCTGTTCTGACTCAAAGGGCCTGGGTGGGGCCAGGAAGCGGC
Source organism: Pipistrellus hanaki (assembly GCF_964339955.1). Taxonomy (NCBI): domain Eukaryota; kingdom Metazoa; phylum Chordata; class Mammalia; order Chiroptera; family Vespertilionidae; genus Pipistrellus; species Pipistrellus hanaki. The sequence goes on from NC_140517.1 coordinate 25,101,751, forward strand.
ATCTTGAGCAATATCCCCAGGTGCTTCTGTGGCTGGTGGTTCCTGGTCTGTATTTTGAGAAACCCCTTCCTAGGCCAAACCCTTTAGTGCACAGCTGAGGAAAAGGAAGCTGGAGTGGGAAACAGTGACAGGTTCTCACAGTCAGGGGTTGGGGGTGGGGGGGAGAGAAGGAGGGGGACAAATCCAGGCGGGCGGTTTGGTGTCTAATTCTGAGCGCAGCCCTCCCAGGCCCCTGCGGGCGTGAGGACCGAGCGCCCCGAGGGTGGGGGTGGAGGGATTTGCCCTACATCACTGCAGAGCCCGTCAGATTGCCAGACTCGTCACTCCTGAGTCCAGGCAGAGTCACTATGGCAGCAGATGGCGTGTGAGTGTCTTGTGACTGCTGTAGCAAATCCCCACAAATTGGGGGCTCAAAGCAAGAGAAATGTATTCTCCCACAGTTCTGGGAGCCAGAAGTCCAGACCAGCAGGGCCACGCTCTGTCCCGAGGCTCCAGGGAAGACGCCTTCCATGCCTTTTCTAACTCCTGGCTGTTGCTGGTCACCCTTGGCTTGCAGCCATCTCTGCCTCGTTGTCACAGGTCTTTCCTTGGGCCTCAGAGTGAGGCCTCCTCCTCTGTGTTCTGTCTCTGTGTCTCCCCCTCTTCTTATGAATGGCCCACCCTACTCCAGTATGACCTCATCTTAACTTGACTAATGACATCGTCAAAGACCCTATTTCCAAATAAGGTGGCATTCCGAGGTTTTGAGAAGGACATGAGTTTGGGGGGCGGAGCACCATCCAGTCGGATGCGTGTGGTCAGAGACAAGTCTGATAGTGGAGAGGGGCAATCTGAGGGAAGCTCAGTCAAGGCCACCCATCAGAATCAGAAGAGCTCTTACACCTTCCAAGCGCTCCCGCCCACCCACACCCACTGAGCCACAATCTCTGGGCCCAGCATGTGGGTTTTAAAGGTGTTTCCTTGGAAATTCTGCTGAAGAACTGTGAGCCCCCTTTCTCAGAAGCATTGTCACTAGAGCAGCTGCCAGGCCAGGAACTACATTTCTTAGCCCCTTGCACCTGAGGTGGCTCCAGGACAGATTCTCTTGGTGACATGTCAGTGGATGTCACTGACCTAAGGGACTCAAAAGTGGGTGTGCCTACTTCTTCCTCCTTTCCCCAACAGCCAGTGGGAAGAGGAGAACCATGGAGGAGAGAGGGTGGCAGGGCCTCAAGGTGAAGCCTCTTCGTTCCTGAGTGATACCACCTGCACGCAACTCACGCATGTGCAAAGCGTGACCTTTTACTGCCTGAAACATCGGGGGGGGGGGGGGGATAGTTGTTACAGCAGCAAGTAATCATGGCAACTAATACACAGTCCTAGTTGGGTTTGTAGACTTGAGCTCTCTGTGTTTCTGACCTCCCCACATCTTTTTCCTATCACCTTTGGGTGACCTTAGATTTGAATATGGGACTGTTTTGTATCTTTAACAAAATAGAAGTCAAAACCGTTTTCCACCAACCTTAAATAGGAACCTACTCCTTAACGTCCTCCTCGAATTGAATAACAGGAAGACGCTGATGATCCTGAATCATTTCCATTTTGTCTTGGCTGCCAGGAAGTTCAGAGTAAAATTTTATGTTTAATTAGAGCACCTAACGCACTCCAGATTCCTGACCTCTCTGCCTCCACAGGATTTCAGATTAGCCTTTCACCAGGCATCCTCACGGCTCACCTGTGTCTTAAGGTTGCAAGTGAACATCCACCCCATTTTACATTTGGCGGCTGATCAATAATAAAGGTGAACCCACATCCATCGGTGCAAATCCACATCCACAGCTGTGGCGCACGGGTCACGTATAGGATGTCAAGGAGATCATTTTTTTTAATCAGCTAATTAATTAACTAATTAATTAACAGGTATTATTCCCCTGCCAAGGCCCTGGCCACATGCCAGGCACCCAGGAAGATGTGCAGACCTGGAGCTTTTTGCCATCAAGGAACTTGTGATCTGGTAGTGGAGACAGGTGTGCTCACGAATAATCATAATATTGGGCCAAAATAATAATAATAAACACTATGCTTCATAAACAGTCTGCAGAGAAGAGAATCTCCGGTTTGGAGTGGAGGCTCTAGGGAAGGGTCACAGCGCTGAGGCCTCTGACCTGCACTCAATGAGCTTGACTGAGGTATTGAGGAGGGGAGTTGTTTTGGGCAGAAAGGACAGCCAGGGCTGTGAGAAAAGGGCGCAAAGAGCTTTTGGAGGGATGTTTTTGTTTTTGTTTTTATCATTCTTTTCTTTTTTCACCCTGTTGAGGGGTTCGAAGCAGCATCTCCTTTCATTATTTTGTTGTTGTTGTTGTTGTTGTTGTTTTCACCTAACGTGTAAAGTTGCTCAAAATATTCACCGTGTCCCAGCCTTCCATTCTGGGTCTTCCTAAGATGAAATCAAAATTCTCCAGCCTGGAAGGTTCCAGCCTTCGGGAACTTGATGGAAGTCTGACATGTTTCCCTTGGCAAGGGCCGGGTGTCCTCGCCGTGCCAACAATAAGAGAGTAAGATAATGTTGGTTTCAGATCTTGATTCTTCAGAAAAGGCCTCCGGCGTTGCACTTTCTGTAACATAATGGAGCGCACAGGACAGTTCCAAGAATTGCACGCCCGAGGTCCTCGGGGGAGGCAGGCCCATTTATAATTATCGCGGAGGAAGGTTCAAAGACCCTGTTAGTCAGCACCTAGGCCCCCCCGCCACGCCCCCCAGGAAAACGAAACAGCACATAGCAAAACCGGCTAGGAAAACCCCTCCTTTGACAGAGTTGCTTATGCCAGAAGAAAACATAACGTCAAAAAGAGTTCTTTCCCATGGGCGCTTACTCACGCCGCTCTGCAAGACCACATGTGCACGGTGCTCAGTTCCCGCGCTGCTGCTTCCAGAAACGGGGGCTGGGGGTGAGGTGCGGGTGGGCACTTAGGTCTGGCACCCATGTGTCTCTTGATGCTTTTTTGTAAGTCTCCGTAGGAAGGTGAAGCTGTACAGGAGCAGGAACCAGAGATGAGAGGGAAAAGACCCAGATTCTCCAGCTGCCTCCTATCTCCACAGCCACCTCTGACCACCGTGCACCAAGGACACCCCATGACCTCCACCTCCTCAGGATGGGATGGTTTCCCCTCGCTCTTTGCTCCATTGCTAGTGCAGCTCTCCCTGACTCCAGCCCTCCCCTGGCTCCCTGAACCCAGACAGCCATTCTTCTTTAAAATATTTTTTTTAAGAGAGAGGATGGAAAAGGAAGAGAGAAACATTGATGTGAGAAAGAAACAATTGATTAGTTGTCTCTTGCAAGTGCACCAACTTGGGATTAAACTCAAAACCTGGGTATGTGCCTTGACCAAGAATTGAACCGGTGACCTTTGGAAGCACGGGATGATACTCAACTGAGCCACCCCAGCCAGGAAATGTACAGCCATTCTTTTCCAGCTGGCCCTTCTGCCATCTAACTCTGTGTGGCCCGTCTGACCCTCACAGAACTCTGTTCTTGCAGACCTGTGGAACGTGGCATGCCAGGGGCATAACTGGTGTTTGTTGGATAAATGAACGAATGATCAAAGTGGGGAGGGCAATGCATGTCACTCCTCTCCCTCAAGATAGGCTGAAGACTTCTTACTGTGCTTCTTCAGCCAAGAAACACTTACCTGGAATAGATGACTCCAATCATTGATGGTCCTTTCTTCCTTCTCTGTACAGACCATCAATGATTGGAGTCATCCAGTTTCAGACCAGTTTCAGACCCAGAAACAGACCAGTTTCTAGGCAGGGAAGGACCTGCTAATTAAGCATGAGTCACAGTCCACCCCATGACATGGGAAGGGCAGGACACCGTGATTGTATAGGACTTTATTGGAAGGAATAATTCCTCTCAAAGGAGCAAAGATAATGAAGCCAAAGGACTGGACTTTCTGGGCTTTCTCATTAACAAGGAATGCCCAGAACACAGGCCAAGTCAGAGTGCTCTGATCAAAGAAAGGTGCAGTGATGCTGGGCAGCCCCAAGACATGGATGTACATCCCCTCAAGGTCATGTAGAAAGTTCATTCATTCACGCATCATTCATTTAACTCTTAGTTATGGATCAAGTCCCACTGTGTTAGGACTTGAACTCAATTGCCTACCTTGAAAGTTTCTCTATATTGCCTTGGAGTTGGGTTCTGTAGGGCATACTGGACCCTGCACAGCTTAGCGAGAGCTACGGCACATGCCCATTACCCATAATGCACTCACTGAGGCGAAGTGACCCTGTGACTTGGCCAGCAATGTCCCCTCCCCTGACCCACCAACCCCATGACAAATCTCACTAATTCCTCAGGCAGAGCCCCATCATGTGGGGTCTGTCCAGCAGGGGAATCTCTGACAGACTGAGCATCATCCTTATCTGACCTCTGGCGACCTTCCCAGGGCCATGACCCCAGCAATACCTGGCCCAAGGAGCCGGGTCTTGAGGAAACTGATGAGACCCCAGCAAGGGGCCCATTTTTCGTCCCAGAAAGAGCTGTCTTCTTTGTATATTTCCCACCAACCTGGGAGGGGCCAGGGAAGGACACTGACGGGAAAGCGGATTCTTTAAAAAAGGAGCAAAGATATGAAGCCAGAGGACCTGGCTTTTCTGGGATTTCTCACAAGGAATGTCCAGAGCATGGGCCCATGAGCAGATGCCGTGGCCAGTCTACAGGTGCCCTCCCCGTGGGCTTCAGTGCCTCTTCGGCAAGGAAGGCTGTGATGGGCAGCCGGAGCCACACCTGTGCATGTGCACACACCAAATGTGCTGCCGTGACACCTTGGACCTGGGGAGGCCTGCTGAGGCCTAAGTCTTTGCTGTGAACAGGAGCTCCAGATCACTTGTGAGGAGCTCTTTGGGCTAGTTGTGTTGGGTGAATGAATGAATGAATGAATGACCAAAGTGGGTAGATCAAGGATAGAAGATGCTGCCGAAACCGGTTTGGCTCAGTGGATAGAGCATCAGCCTGCAGACTGAAAGGTCCCAGGTTTGATTCCGGTCAAAGGCATGTACCTTGGTTGCAGGCAAATCCCCATTAGTTGCAGACACATCCCCAGTGGAGGGTGTGCAAGAGGCAGCTGATCGATATTTCTCTCTCATCAATGTTTCTAACTCTCTATTCCTTTCCCTTCCTCTCTGTAGAAAATCAATAATATATATATATATATATATATATATATATATATATATATATATATTTTATTTTCTTTAAGGGATAGGAGATGCCCTCGTGACCTCCTCGTAACTAGTTGTGTTGGAAAAGTTGAGGTTCCTCATCTACGCAGAGCCCAGGACTCCATGGCCCACCGGGTTGAGGTGTAGCTTGGATGGGCTTCACAGGGGATGGATGATGGATAGAAAAAGCTGACCCCATGCATCCAGGGAGCGCAGTGGGGTAAAGTCTGCTGTTTGGTGCCAAGCAGACCTCAGTTTCCAAGCTGGGCCCACTTCCCTCTACACATGTGGCCTTGACTGACATCCTCAACCTCTCAGAGTCCCAGCTTCCTTCCCGAGTCTTCTAATGCACTGGTCACTGGCCTCGACGTGGACCAAATTGCTTCTGGCAGGAGGCATAGAAGGGAGAGAGTCTAAGCTAGGGTTCAGAGGAAGAGTCAGGGTCAATTCCTTTGACATTGATCTCATTTGTGTAAAAGTCATGAAAACCAAGCAATAGTGCTTCACAGAACTGTGGTGAGAAGGATGCTTGCAAAACACACACAGCGCCCTGCATAAATAACCATGATATGGCGCTCATCTTTTATTGCCTCATCTGTAAAATGGGGTGATAATTCCTCACTTTGCAAGATGCTGCTCAACCTAATAAGAGGCGCACGCCTCCCATATGGGAAGTACTTGAGAAAAGGCAGTTTCCTTTTCCTCCTCTTCTTAATTGTCCATAATTGCCCTAATTCTTAATGACCATGAGTAGTCAAGCAGTCCTGGCAGCTCCCTGCAGAGCTGATAGATACTCAGCCAAGGCCAGCTCAGCTCTTGAAGATCCCTGTTCTCAAACCAGAAGTCATCTTCTTTCTTCATCCTTGCTGACCCCCTGAAAATGGACTCACTAGTTGAGTTTTATTCTGTATGGGTATAGAGAAGATATTCCGTTGTGTACTCAAGATCCTTTCTGTGCTTCTCCCCTACCAACAGAACTCATCCAAAGATTACCATTCCCAGGCTCTCTTGCAGCTAGAGGTAGTCACGTGACACTTCTGGCCAATGAGGTGTGAGAACAGGGTTGTTGCTAGGAAACCAGTGCTTCCTGGATCCTATTTCCTGCCTCTTCCTGCTTCATAGTCAGACATGAGGGATGTAGCTCTGCTGTTTTCATTCAACAGTGCATCCCATCTAACAAGCTCCTGAAACTATTTCATTTCTTAAAATGAAACTAATTCCTTTTGACTTGGAATCATTCATACACTATTTTTTGCTGGGTTTCTAACAGGTATCATATGTAACAATTTGCTGTTTGAATTATAAACATGGTCACATTTTGTCATGACAAGAAGGACCACATTTGAAATCTCTAATGAAGACTCACACCTATAGAAAACTGTAGAAATCCTAAGTATACAGCAGGAAGAATTTTTACTAACCGAACATACCCAGGTACCCAGCACCCAAATGGGAAAACAGGCATTACCTGCCCCCAGAAACTCTCCCTTGTCTGTAACCGTCCCGCAAGGGGCAATCTCTATTCTGGCCTCTGGTGGCATGGATCAGCTTTGCTAGTTTTATACTTTCTAGAAATGGAACCCAACCATGTGTGTTCCTTTGTTTCTAGTTGTTTCTGCTTAGTACTAGGTAGGTGAGATTTCTCCATGTTGGTGCCTGTGGTTATGAATCTTCCATTCATGTTGCTGTGTGATATTTCCCTGCATTTACCTCCCACCAATCTGTGGGTCTAACAGCTGCCCAGTGCTCTAACATGTGAGCACACCATGCTTTATCTACCCAGGCCTCTTGCAATGTTTCAGGGAGTTTCTGTTTGGCCCATCACAAGCCATACAGTAGTTATATTCCTGCATATACGCTGATGCACTTTCACGAATTCCTAGCTTGTCTTTTTATCTACCTCTGACCATTGGGCTTATTAAAGTATCATATAATTATTGTAGTGGAAAAAAATCCAATAAATTATATTCAAATTGTCAAAGTGCCCTCATGGAGTGGGGCCATTCCCTCCCTCGCCTTCCTCTCCCTCCACTGAGGCAGCCTCACAGCTCACAGCTCTTCTGCTGCTCGCCCCTCCCGGGTCTGGAAATGATTTGACAGCCTCGTGAATTTTATAGGCTCTAAGCCTCCATTAGCTGGCCTAATCATTTTCAGAGACCTGAAAGCCAGAGATATCCATGGTTTTGCCAAACCTTCGCCCGCTGGAAATCGGAATGGGGGAGATGGCTCCCGTGTGGTCCAGATCTCCAGAGAGAATGGGGAGGGGGGAAGCTGGTGAGACCCATGTTCATTAGAGAAAGAGAATTCGGGGGCCTGAGGGAACTAATAAAAAGGTTGCAAATTGCATTGTTAAATACAAAAATTTGTTAAGGCCACGTGTGTCACATATTCTATTGTGGTAAATGGGGAGAATCATTTGCATATACTTGAAAACAAACTGCTCTCCATGCTATGGAGGCTCCCATGTGCATAAAAGTTGTTCTTAAAGGGGACAATAGACACCAGAGAGAGAAGGGGGAGGGCGGTGGAGGGAGTGGAGAATGGGGGTGGAGAATGGGAGGGGCCAGGCCTGAAATTTTTGTGTTATTTTTTTCTGTACTGTTTCAATTTTCTAGCCATGGGCATGGTATTATTTTTCTATTACTCTCTAACAATCAACCCCAAACTTTGTGGCTTAAAACAACACACACTTATTATCTCACAGTTTCCGAGGGTCAGGAATCTGGGTACAGCTCCTCTGGTCTCTGCTCGGGATGTCACAGGGCTGCAGTCAACGTGTTAGTCAGGCTGTGTTCTCATCAGAGGCTCAACTGGGCCAAGGTGCACTTCCGAGCTCCCTCGGGTTTCTGGCAGAATCTTTTCTGAAAGCTGTGGAACTCGGGATGCTTGTGTCTGTAAGGCAAACAGGAGGGACAACCTAGAACCTCGAGAAGGACCTCACTCTCTCTTCCAGGCTCTCGCCTGAGTAAGCCAGGCCCACCCACGGTAATCACCCTCTTGATGAACTTGAAACCCATTGATGAAGGACTTTTCTTGCATCTGCAAAGTCCCTTCATCCGTGCCATATTCTGTTGGTTAGAAGCAGGTTACAGGTTGTGCCCCCACTCAAGAGGAGGGGTTCGCAACGGTGTGGATGTGGGAGGCGGGGACAGGGCATCTTAATTTTGCCTACCACACACCTATAATCCCGTTTAATCAAGGAATGTTAATGAGTTGTCTTGGGAAAAGGTTCATGGTCATGTTTGGGGTTCCCTCTCTATTTTTCTGTGTGTTTAAAGACCAAGCGTGCACTTCTTGAAGGAGTGTTTTGCAATGCTCTCCCCACCTCCCCTCTCCCTGTGTGAACAGAGTGCACATTTCCTCCCCTGCCTGTCATATGCTTCCATAACCAAATACAATCATGTGCTCCCAAACAGAGATCTCACCCCTATATTTTTACCCAAATGAGATTGAGCCATAGATAGTGCTCTGCACATCCATTTGTCTTCCTGCTCCTGGGACAGCGCCTCTGATGCTTCACCAATTCCTTCTGCATCGCAGCTGATACCTACAGCCTGGATGACTCACCCACCCCCAGAGAGGGACGTTCTGTTTGTGTCCAGGCTGCTTGGTTTATTTGTCTGTGTTGTTGCTGTTGTTGTTGGCTTCCACGCCATTTGATGCTGTAAGTGATATCCCTGCAAATGTATCCTTACACGCTGGCACTCTTCCTCCCACGGGTGGATTTTCAGAGGAAGATTCATGGGCCACATCATGTTGCAAGTGGCTGTCTTCAAAATCACAGCGATCTGCACTCCCACCAGCCCGTTTCCCCCTGACCCTCCGGATGAAACAATTTGCCAAACCTGAAGTCAAATCCTGCTTCCACCAGTTCCTCCCGTGTCATCTGCCATCTGAACACCTCTGAGCCTCAGTTTCCCCATCTGTCGAAGGGAAGTTAGGGTACCCACCTCGCCAGATGGATGTGAGGATTGAACGTGTTAACACAACCAAGTGCCCAGCCCAGAGCCCTGCCCCTGCCACGGTTCAGTTTGTGGCAACAACTCCGAGGAGTGAAGAGCGAAAGCTGGCATTCGGAGGCCCGCCCACAGCGGCGCTCCTGTCACCCGTGCCTTTGGTGAGATCCCTGTGTTCCAGCTGGAAGCCCTAAGCCTGCATTCTCTAGAAGTCAGGGCTCCCAAATGGCAGGGAAAGCAGGACTGTGAGCAACACTATCCCCACCACCATCGTTGTCATCGTCATGGTAACCCCACTTACTGGGCACTTACACTAGTAGGGAAGCTCCTGTGCAGGAGGGTTACTGAGAAGGTGTGTCCTACTTAGTCCTACTGTGAGTCAGCGAGGAGGAGTTCAGCTCTAAGTAGCAAAATCCCAATCCAAGGCAGTTTAGGAAAAGGAAAACGTATTGTCTTGCAAGGAGAAGTTTGGAGGCTCAATGGCTCCAGGACTGATCCATTCAGTGTCATCATCAAGAACCCACGTTCCCCGCTCTGGTTCCTCCCCCATCCTCAGCATACTGGGTTCTTCCTCAATATCACAAAACGGCTGCCAGGGTTCCAGCGATCACTTGCAGATGTTGCCCTGTGCAGCGGAAGAAAACGAACGGTCTCTCCTTTGTGCCTCTAAGAGCAAGAAAGCCTTAGAGGTCAGGACACCCAAGTGTCCCCTCCCTGGTCCAGCACCAGACAACTGTGCTCACGAGTTAATGAATCCTGTCTCCTACGCTTAGTGCAGGGGTTGCTTCACCTCTCTGTAACCCGGGCTTCTCATCTATAAAAGCTGATAGAGCGGTATCTATTTCAAAAAGTTGTTGTGAAGATTAAATGCATTGCCAGTCATGCTCCTGAACCCGGGGAGGTTTTAAAGGTCCTTACTATTATTGTTGTCCTATTGTTGTTGTTATTGCTAGCCCGGGGCAGTGTCTGGCTCAATAAATACTGGAGTTGCCGAGTGATTGACGGGAGGGAATGTCACATCAGCGGGACGTGGGGAAGGGGCGAGAGGTGTGGGAGAAGTGGGAGCTGACAAGCGGCCCGCCCGGGACCACCCAGCACGCGGCTGCAGGCCCGGACTCAGCGTGCAGCAGTGACGGATTCCGAGTTCCGCCTGAGGACCCTGCGCCGGAGGGGCCCCGCCAGCTGCCCCGGACCTTCCCAGCCTTTTGTTTTTATCTGGCCGGCCCTCGGGCTAACACTCCGTGTCATTACTCTGCTTGAGACGCTCAGGTACCAGCTCATTTGTCAATCAGCACCGAGCATTCAGTTGTCAGAGAGGCTGAGATCTTTGCTCAGGCACAGCCGCCTTTGCAGCGGAGACGGCCCCGGGCTGCTCTTCAGTGAGCCGGCACAGGGAGGGGCGGCCCCGGGAGGGCCCACGGAGCCCGAGAGAGACAAAGCATTCCCTGAGCCAGATTCAAGGTTCACCACGAAGTGATGTAAGGGTGCAGACAAGGGCCAAGGCCTCAGGAACCGGTGACCCAGGGCCCCAATGCCCAGTGGAATACTCTCGTTGTGCCCCCACTAGTTAAGGTGACCAGACCTCCCGCTTTTGGCGGGACAGTCCCAATTTTTAACAACTTGTCCCATGTCCCGCGACGTTTTTAAAAAGTCCAAAAGATTGAAAAGAATCTTTCCAAAAATCGGGACCTTTTCTAAAACACAGTGGGACTCGGGACAAATTGTTAAAAATCGGGACTGTCCTGCTAAAAGCAGGATGTCTGGTCACCTTACCCCTAGCTGAGTGACTCGGGGCAAGTTACTCAACCTCTCTGAGCTTTGTTCAACTCTTCCAAAAAAAATAAGAGTCGGACCAACTGGTGCTGTCCTCTGGGCTCCAATGGTACAGCCAGCTCCTGGAAAGAATACGGGCCGCCCCGAGGGGGAGGGGGCTTGGGATGGGTGGAGGCCAGGACCCCAGGGGCAGCTCTGGCCGTGACACCGTAGGCGTCACTTTGCCTGCCTGGGCCTCTGTTTGCTCAGATGATATTAGGAAGAGGGGAGGAGAGGTTTAAACAAGGACACAGGATGTAGGGCTACTGGGGTCAGCGGGAGCCACGCACATGGCACAGGGCACTGGTCTCAGTGACACAGAGCGTCCAGGAGGGAAAGGCAGGGACAACCAGCCCCCAGCCCCCGTTCAGCGCTGTGTCACGGTCCACACTGCCCTCTACCCCCTTCCTCTCCCACCAAAAGTAGCCCAAGACTCCTGTGGCCAGTTCGGCCACACTGCCAGCCTCCTGTCATTGCCCCTTAAAAAAGGGAAAATTCCTGTTGTTTTAGGATTAAGTCATCAGCTTGTCATTTATTTCTCCAACCACAACTGCAGCGTCTGCTGAAGAGCCGGCCTCAGCACCGGGAGGCGCCCGCCCGGCCCTGCGGCTGAGCCCGCCCTGCCCCCGGGCGGATGCGGCAGCCGTCAGCCAGGGCCCCACCTGCCAGCCGGGCCAACAGCGGAGACCCCAAGAAGGACAGGAATGGCCTGGCTCAGGTCCCTGCGAGAATCACTTCAGGCACTCAACACTTTCCTCCTTATCATACAAAAGCAGCCACAGCGTGACATACTCCATTCTTGAAGCTCAGTCTTGTCCAGACTGGCGCAGGGCACGGTCCTGGACTAAGGTGCCTAACCAGCGTCCCAGTCCTCGGAGACAGGTGTAGTGCACATTGCTGCTCTTGACTCAGATGCTGCAGCCTGGGTTGGGAGGATGGGGGAGACGCGGGGGTCGAGGCGCCTGCCTGGGGTCACACAGCAGCGTGGAGTGCCCGGGACCAGACCCCCAGCCTCAGGAGCTGGTTGTGATTCCCATCTCATTCCGGGGACCAGAGGGATCCAATCCTTTTCTCCAGTCACTAAGCAAGAGGCAGTGGTGCCTCCAGTGCTCTTGTTTGATCACACAGTTGGGTTGTTTTCAGTGAATTCAGAGATCTGTGCAGCCACCACCATGGTCATGGTTAGAACATGTTTATCACTTCTGCAAGAAGCCCTGTCTCCTTCACAATCACTACTACTGACCTGCTGTCCGACTCCGTGGCTTCACTCCTGTGGACCTTTTATAGGAACACAATCATGCAGCACATGACCTTGGAGTCTAGCCTCTCCCTTGGTGCGATGTTTTTCAAGCTTAATCCATACTGCAGCCTCAGTCCTTGGTGTGTGGCCCCAGGGCTCCTGGGGAGAGAAGACCCTCGGGAGCTGCCCCCAGTGCAGCCCAGGGTTGTTTGCTGTGAAAGCGACAACACCACTGGCTGTCAGAGGCTCTGCAGAGGGGCCTGTAAATATCAGGCACTTTGGTTGCTCTTCCCTCTGAGAGTGTGACCCACGTCCCTCCCCTTGGGTCTGGGTGGGCTTCTGAGTGCCCTGACCAATGAGTACAGCACAAGTGACAGTAGAAGCCCCTCTTTCACCTGCTGGGAGCCCTGCCCTGGCCAGTTAGAGCCCTGGAGCCCTGCAGCCTCCCCGGATACCCCTGTACTGGTGCTTGTAGAGTAGACTAAGGTGACCAGACGTCCTGCTTTTGGAGGGACAGTCCCGATTTTTAACAATTTGTCCCACGTCCCTCGGCATTTTAAAAAAGTCCCAATTTTTGGAGATCGGGGACTTTTTAAAAACGCCGCGGGATGTGGGACAAATTGTTAAAAATTGGGACTGTCCCGCCAAAAGCGGGATGTCTGCTCACTTTATTATAGATGCATAAGCTTGCATCAGAGCCCCAGCTGCGCACTGAGACCCGGACATCTCGGACATCTCGGAAAGAGACAAACCACCTTGCTGTGTCTTTTCTGAAGTCTTAGCCCATGATGAGGAGATACAGTAATAAAAAGTAATTATTTTCAGCCACTAAGCATGGGGGCCCTTTGTTACACAATCGTGGCTAAAAGTATCAGTAAGTGTTCCTGTCTCTGCCACCGTCTGCCCTTCTGCGTCCACCGCTCCCTCCTTCCCACACAAACAGCAGGTTCACTCCGTCCCAAACCAGACAGGTTGGAAGTCCCACCTGGAACCTACCCAGCTCCAGCCCCGGATCTGCGGGGTGTGCTGGATGGCACAACACAGGGGTGAGAAGACCAAAGCCCTGGATCTGTTCAGGACAGATAAGGCTAAGCGTTCACTGAGTGATGTCAGTCCCTGCTTAGGATTTCCATCCCATCAGTTCATTAACTTGGCACTAAATAATGCCAAAGCAGTCCTTGTAGTAAGGAGCCTTTCCTGGCTAAGACTCTTCCTCCAGATGTGGCTGGAAGGTGACAGGCCGCCCCTGCTCACCGCATGGGTCACTGTCAAAGTGCATGACATAGACTGCATGGTGGTCTCTCTGGCGGGCTCAGATGTGGAGGCGCGTGCTGGGGCATCTGCATTAAAAAGTGATTTGCCCTCCCCCACCCCTGATGGACAGAGCAGGGAGCATGGGGAGGAGGCACAGGGTAACCTCCGTTAACACTCCAGGTGCACCCATCACTGGTCTCAGGCACGGCTCAAGTCCAGCCGGGCCGTCCTGGAGTGAGCTCGGGAGTGGGCATCTCTGGAGTGAGCTCTGGAGTGGGCATCTCTGGAGTGGGCATCTCTGGAGTGGACATCCCTGGAGTGGGCATCCCTGGAGTGGGCATCCCTGGAGTGGACATCTCTGGAGTGGGAGCCGCCTGACCAGCGCTCCCTGCTACACTCTTCTCCAAAGCTCCCTGCTACACTCTTCTTGCTTTTCTCTCTCCGAACCTTCCATGAAGCAGACATGGGGACCTGCACCTATGTCTCGCCACCTGCAGAAGGCTGGGACCCCATCTTCCACTGTAGTGCACCCTCCCAAAATCCCAGCAAGATGCTTAGTATTCGACTGCCGCCAACCTCAGGAGCCCACCAGCATGCCCTCGGGGCGGCTCGAGAAGAGACACAGCGCTCAGACATTGGCCTCTGCTTTCTCTTCTCCCCGTTCTCTCTGTTCTGTTTCTAGACTGGACTTGCCATTCTTCTCTGCCTGCAGTCGTTTTGCCCGACTGAAAAGCATTCCTGGGTACCCCTGTACTGCTCTGCAGTTGGACCCGAGGGGACTTCATTAGGTAAAATCTGTTGTAAAGGTTTCCCTGGCTCTTGGTCTCGGGTTCTCCTGGCTTTGTCGGCTTTTGCCGGGGCTGAGGAGCGCCGGGCTCTTCATGTCGCAAGACCCTTGCTTCCCTTTCGCTGTTGCTGCGAGTGAGTCGCTTTCGTGAGCCTGTCTCTTCTTACTGCACTTTGCCAAGTGGGGCCCATCGCGTTCCAACTCCTTCCCCTGAGCTGCAAGGTCATGTTTACAAGCTGCATCCAGAGTTCCTGCAGGTTTTACCAAGCATTTGCCACCACGTATTCCAGGCTCCCTGTTCCTGGCACGCAGTGCGTTTCCTTGTCTCCTCAGAGGGCTGAGCCAGTGCCTAAGGCTGCAGGTTTTTGTGAGACACCAGGTTCCCCTCTGGCACCAGTTCCTGTCAGTCTGGGTAGGCTAGATTGTGCTTGGGGGAAAATTAAACTCCAGATTCCCATGGCTTAACACAACATAGGCTGACTTTTCGCTCATGCTCGCATCCATGAGGGTGAGCAGGGTGCTGGCTCCAGGTGGTCATTCAGGAACCCCTGTTCTTGGCAACACCACCCACCACCTCGCAGCGGCACTGTCTGTTCTGCATACCACGGCGCCCAGGTCCTTATGCGGGACGGAGGCCGACCAGAAAATTCCCTGGTGCCTTCTAGCTGGAAGCTCATGTATTATATGAACTCCTGGTTCATTGGCCAGAGCTAGTCACGTGACCCTCCTAGCACGGGGTGTGCTCAGGATTAAAAGGCTGGTGGGCACTGCTGCCTTTGGCGCACTGGCCTCAAACATGGGACGGGACACCCTCCGTGTGGCGTTCAGCTCTGGCACATGTCAGGGAGACAGCCTTCTACAGGACACAGGAGCTGTGTGTTTGTTGGGGGCATGAAAGATGAGCTGCTTCTAAACGTCCTGAACTTGCTGTATCAGCTGGGCAAGCCTGGAACCTGTGTTCTGGCAGACGCTGCTGGCCTGGTCAGGGCCCAACACATCCCCCGTCAAGAGCTGCCCTTAAAAGGGACCTGTGGCCTGTGACCTTGTCCTGACGCCAGGGTATCTGACCACAGCTGCCACCTCATTCAAAAGCAATTGGCCAAGCTGCTCACCAGCCAGCCCGGGGGAGGTGGGGGGAGGGGGGAGGTGGTGGTCCTGGCCCCAAGGCTCTGCCCTACAGCAAGACAGCTCTCCTACGCCCTGTGTCCTACGTCCGGCACTCCCCTGCAGGTGCTCATCCCATGTGCACGCCCACATGCAAACCTCCAGAACACATGCCTG
Source organism: Pipistrellus hanaki (assembly GCF_964339955.1). Taxonomy (NCBI): domain Eukaryota; kingdom Metazoa; phylum Chordata; class Mammalia; order Chiroptera; family Vespertilionidae; genus Pipistrellus; species Pipistrellus hanaki. The sequence continues at coordinate 25,117,283 of NC_140517.1, forward strand.
GGACGGTTCCCAGAGGAAGACCATAGCCTCCTGCATTCCACACGCATTCCTGTATCCAACCGGGGCTTCTTGGGGATGGGCAGGAAGCCCCTGATTTTCACAACCACGGGAGCTGGCTCCCACTGAGGACCTGAAGCAGGGTTCCCCCATGAGGTGCAGGTAGAGCTGGACAGGGCTTTTATTTATTTATTTTTTTAATATTTTATTAATTTCTTACAGAGAGGAAGGGAGAGGGATAGAGAGATAGAAACATCGATGAGAGAGAAACATTCTTCAGCTGCCTCCTGCACGCCCCCTACCGAGGATGTGCCCAAAACCAAGATACATGCCCTTGACTGAAACCAAACCTAGGACCCTTCAGTCCGCAGGTCAATGCTCTATCCACTGACCTGCACCCGTTGCGGCTAGACGGGGCTTTTTAATTACTCAGTTCCAAGAGTTTAAGATTCTATAACCTGAGCTGTACTCTGAGCCACAACCTTCTGTGTGTGACTTAGGTATCCAGAGCCCAGGGCTTTGTCCACAAAATCTCCTGGAGACCCCCGAGCTCCCCAGTATGACTCACCAGGACACGTATAATCTAATTCCTGCCAACATCTCCCTCCAGTCATAAGCACACACCCTTCCATCCCAAAGCACTCCCCGACCTTCCATGCCCCGCTGGTCCTCCCAGCCTTGGCACATGCTGTCCCCTCTGCCAGACACACCCTTCCCCGCTTGACCTCCATCTCCTTTTTCAAGATACAGCTCAAGCTCCACCCCTTCTGTAACATGCCCAGCTCTCCCACTGCCATACCACCAATTCTCCTTACTGTCTTCCCGAGGGTCTAGAATGCCCTAATCTCATCAGCTTGAAAGGATTGGTTGATATTTGCGGCCTTTAACCTGATCCCCAGGACCAGGGAGAATCCCATGAAAGAAGGATGTTAGCACAGTCAGCCTGTATCCCAGAGGCTAAGAGGGGCATGGCACGTGAGGACTTGTTGAACAAGAGATAGAGGGATGGGTGGTTTAGGGGATGTATGTCCAATTAAATGCTTGGCTAAAGGAGTAGTGATTGCTTGCAAGAAAGAGGGAGAGAGGGAAGAGAAGTTGGAAGAAAGGAAGGGAGGGAGGGAGGAGGTAATGGGGAGAGGAGAGAAGAAAGGAAGGTAGGAAGGGAGGGAGGAAAGAAGACAGATTGCCCCTCCGTCACTCGAAGAAGATTATGATGGTGACCCAGGAGCTATTTTCATAGATTCAGAAAGCCTAATAGAAATTGTACATGAACCAAAATAAGAGTGACTTTAAGGTCAAGTTTCACTGCTTTTGGCAACAGTTGTGCTGATTATCTCATGCTCTGATTGGCTGCCATAAGTGTGTGTGATGAATAAGGAATGAGGAAGCTGTTATCATTTTGTAGCAAAAAAAAAAAAAAAGTTTCAAAACTTAAGATCCAAGAGGGTGTCATTACTGACGGGGGCAAAGTTGAGAGCCTCTGTTCCAGTGACTTGCCGCAGATATAAAAGCAGAGATCTGGTACTGCGAGTTATTCTTAGGTTTTATTTTTATTATTTATAAACGGCCCTCATAGGAACAAGTCACTTCAGTTCTCTGGGTTTTAATTTTACCACCTTTATTTTATATCTTTTAAAAAAACATGTTTTATTGATTTTTAGAGAGAGAGGAAGGGAGAGGGATAGAGAGATAGAAACATCGATGGTGAGAATCATTGATCAGGTACCTCCTGTGAGAATCATTGATCAGGCCCTACTGGGGATCAAGCCCCAAGCCTTGCATACACCCTGACAGGAAATCAAACTGGGTCAATCCTCAACCACTGAGCCACCCTGGCCGGGCTGGTACTGAGCATTTCTAAAGCAAGGCTGACAGTTTTTAAAGGGACCCAAATAAAATATTATAAAATGAACTTGCTTATTTCCAGACTAGTAGTGAGCACTGCTTAGAAGTGGCTCTAGAGTGAAATGGGTACGAGTTTCAGGCTGCTGGTGCCTGCAACACGAGAGAGACTGTGGAAGGATGGGACCTCAAGGTGCTCCCAACAACGCTCCTCTGTGTGCCGGAGTCCTCTCTGAAGCTCCCCGGAAGTTCTTGAATGCCTCCCCTGATGGTGAACTCACTACCGTACAAGCAGGAGCTGTTGGACAGTTCTGATATCAGGATGAGGAGAGGGACCATCATTATTTCTGCTGCTCTCTGGACCACGTCTCATCCAGTCTTCCCAACAGCCCTGTGAGGGTCTCATTGGTAAGCTCTTGACAGACAGACACTGGGGGCTCCAGGGCCCAGCCCTCCTGTGACTCCACGTTCCCCCAGCAGCGAGCTGAGTTGCCCTCAGTCAGGAGCGTTGCTGCTTTAGGCAGGTGGCCATTCTCGGTCTGGGAACGAGGTGGTGGAGGGCGATCTACTTGCCCTGTGCCTGACCCCATTGCCAGGATGAGACATCAGCTGCTAGCAACCTCTTATCAGACTGAGTGTGTTCTGTCTGCAGGTTAGGGTATTTTCATCACAGGGGCCCGGTTTTGTGTATTTTGTTTTTGTGTGAGGGCTCTGAGGAGGGTCCTGGGGTCCTCAGAGGGGTGTGCATTGCTTTATCTAAAAGCTATTGGGAAATGTTTCATTTCCCACCAACCCCGGTGAAGGCTGCTCTCAGTCCACATGTCGGCGTGGACACCAGAGTGTCACTCAGTCCCCAGCACAACGCGGGCAGAGGGAGCACGCTACGCCTTCGGGGGCGGCACAGCGCCGGCATCTCCACCCGCCCGGTGCTAGCTCCAACGAGGAAACCGAAGCTTCGAGGACCAAGTTAATGTTCCAAAGAGGGGTAATCAGACGGGTTCTCCCCAAGCCTCTGGTCACATTTGGTAGCAATTTGTTGACCAAAATTGAATGAATGATAAAGCCCAAACCAAAATCAAAACAACAACAAACAAATAGAACAGAAAGATATGAGGTGGAAAGTTAATTGATTATATGTAATCTATAGTATAATTCGCATAATGTAGCTCTTACAACTTTAAAAAAAAATTATTTTTGTTCTTTAACAAATAAAAACAGTTAGCCTGTATGCACACACTCATACATGCACACACACACACACACACACACACAGAGAAATCGCTGCTTGACTTATCACACACTTGGCTGAACTCAGTGGTCCAGGCAGCACTCAGAGTCTGAAGCATCCTTTCTGCACCCGCGCTGACCCAGGCATTGAAACAGGACACTGAGCCTCATTAACGAGCCCGGGCCTGCAGTGTCTCCGCTGAAGAAATATTCCCCCTTATCAGGCGATGGAATTTCCTCAAGGGACATGAGCATCGTGTTCGAAGTGTGACCGACTCCGAAGCACAATCAGGCGGCGCTCTCCGCAGAAACACCGTGGCTGGGGACAGGGTCAGCGTCCTGGGCTGATGCAGCAAATGGCCACAAGCTGGTGGCTGATGACACCGTCAGCTGATTCTCGCACAGCTCTGGAGGCCGGAAGTCCAAAATCCAGGTAGTGGCAGGGCTGCCTTCCTCTGAAGGCGCTAGGGGAGGGTCCTTCCTGCCTCAGCCAGCCCTGGTGGCCTCGGGTGTCCCTCGGCCTGTGGCAGCATACTCCAATCTCTGCCTCTGTTGTTACCTGGCTTCTCTGTGGTCATGTCTCCTCTTCTGTCTGGTACAAGCACACAAGGCCTTGGATTGAGCGCCCACCCTACTCCAGGATGAGCTCACCTCGAGATCCTTGGTGGCATTATTGAAGGCCCTATTTCCAAAAAAGTTCATGTTCACGGGTTCTGGGGGTGAGGATGTAACTGTGTCCTTTTGAGGGGGACACAATTCAACCGGCTGCAGTGGCCACAGCAGATCAGCCTTACTCCTGCCAAAAGGAGGTTTCTCGTGGGCGTGGTCCCCAAGGGGCGAGCTCATGGGGTGGGTATTCCCACGCATTGCTTTAGCATCTCACCACTCGTGGAGAAGCTCGGGAGTTTCTGAGGGGACACACGGATGACTGTGTGAGTGAGTGGCTAACCCAAGCCTCCCAGCAGCTTTGATGAAGTCCAGGTTTTCAGGCGACTGCAGCCCTTGACTCCATGCTGTGCCCGCGGCAAAATGGCTGAAACCGCGCTCGTCTAGCTGCACCTGCTGGGTGATTTGGTGTCATCGGGGGACGTGCCGGATCCCAGGGGCACTGAGTGGAAAGGAAGCCTGCGCACCACCAAGTCCAACCTCCTTACCTTCCAGGTGAGAAAACTGAAGCTGGGAGGGCAGGGATGTGCCCAGGTCAGCAGCCAGGTGCATTTAGATCCCCTCCCTCCTCCTCCTCCTCTTCCTCCTCCTCCTCCTCTTCCTTGTCCTCCTTGTCCTCCTCCTCCTCCCCCAGGGTGGCACCATGGTCTCGCCTCTGCCTGGCCTGTGCTCAGCCTCTCACACATCATCTCTCACCTCCCCACCGCCTAGGGCCTCACCCTCCATCCTCATCTCCATCTTACAGGCGGCACCTGTAAGCTTTGTGTGCACTGAGAGCTGAAGTTGCTTCTCAAAAGTCCCACTTCTCACAGCGAGTCATGAAGCCAGGACTTTAATTTAACTTGTCCAGACTCCCAAACCAGTGCTCCAAACCCGGGGGGGACAAACCGCAGCTCCCAGGCCGCACTGGGGCGCCGCCCAAGACCTCGGTCTGATTATGTTCACCCACCAAAACCAGGAGGTTTCTCAGGAGAATGCATCAAGTTTCACTGGAACACGGCCAGGCCATTCTTTGTTCCTTTTTCTTTTTGTTAATCCTCACCCGAGGATATTTTTCCCATTGCTTTTTAGAGAGAGTAGGAGGGACGGGGAGAGACAGAGAGAGAAACATCGATGTGAGAGAGACACATGGATGGGTTGTCTCCCGCTTACCCCTGACCAGGGAACCAAGCCTGCAATTGAGGTACCTTCTGTATATTACACTGTATATTACACTATACTGTACTGTATACGGGGGGGGCAAAAGTAGATTCACAGTGGTGAGTATGTGAAACACACTTTATTCTTGTACTATTATTTATTAATGGTTATATTATTTTCTATGTGAACAACTGTAAACCTACTAGTACCTTACCCTGTATAATATATTGTATGAATTATACATATCATATTCACTGTATATTCTGCCATTCATATCAAAGACTTAAGGCTTCTCATTTATGATTTCTCAGTCTATTTTTACATTTGATTCTCCAGTGAAATCCACCAACAATTAATTTACATGGAACCAAACACTCCCTAAAGATGATGGCCTTACCTATTTCCACAGGTACGTTTTTCAAGTGGATTATCCCCAAGTGACCAAGTTAGGAGGAGGTGGAGGAGGAGGAAGAAGAAGAGGAAGAGAAGGAGGGAGAGGAGGAGGAGGAAGGGAAGAGGAGAAGGGAGGGAGGAGGAGGAATAATGAAAAAGCCCAACAGCTTGAAGTGCCACAACATCTGCACCAGCAGGTCTGTCTGCGCTGCTTTTCGGCCTATGCTGGGAAACGTATGCCAACATAGAGTCTCTTCCACATCAATAACGCATCTCCCCATCCCCGACGGGAAATGACATGACAAAAGCCGGAAAGGACATCAGACGCAGTGCTTGGCAGCCGCATGCACATGTGGAATTACTGTCAGAGTTCAAAGGAAGGGCTCAGAGGTGTAGGCGCCGGCCGCAGCATCGCCCGTAATGCTTTCACCTCATGGGACGAGGCACAATGACAGCCGCTCTGACCCGGCCACCAGCTTCCTGACACCCATACCGATCTGGCAGGGTGCCTGTGGGGCTGGGCTTGGTGGGCAGCATGGTTCCCGGATGCCACCACACGCCACTCCGGCTCACCTGACTTCCATGCCAAACAACCTTTCCAGGAGCAGGCGGTGCGGCCCATTGACTGTTTTCCTGGCTGGTCTGCACACTGACTCCCTCTGTCCCCGCTCTGTGCCAAGCATGAGATGTAGTCTCGTGTCTCTTGTGTGGCCTGGTGAGGTAGAAGCTGAACTGACTCCCCACCTATGGATGGGGAAACTGAGGTGAATCAAGGTTACTTCGTGTGCCCAGCATCACAAAGTCAGGGGAGGAGCCATGATTCAAACCCAGAGATTCCTTCATTCATAACCACCAGGTTTCACTGCCTCAACCCAGAAGCCTCCTTGGGAGACTCAGCCCACTAAGCCCAGGCAAGGTTAGACCTGAGGTGTGAGGGGCTTGCCTCTCTGGATAAAACAAGTCATCGAGCCCCCACTTGGGGATTGAGTTTCATCAACTTTCAGGTAAGAGGGGTCCAGAGAATCGATCAGCAACTAGGCTCAGTCTGCTCTAGCGAAACAAGTGACTGGGCTCAACCATCTGACTCTTTAACCTGCCTGTTAAACTCCTACTCATCCTTCAAAACCCAGCTTAAATGTTCCTTCCACCATGAAGTCCCCCCTGTTCCATAAACAAAGTTAATCAACCTTTGTGCTCCTGTGTTGCGTGTGCAATGCCTCTGTGTGACCTTGAGTGAATTGCTTAACCTCTCTGATATCAGGGTTCTCATCTGTAAAATGGATATAATCACTGTAGCTACCCAACAGTGTGCTGGAATTGACTGTTACATTTTAATAAAATTAAAAATTTTGCCATTATTAAAAATTAAATTGTGGCTACTTAAACATTAAATAAGCTATATTACAAACAAAGGTAAGCCAAAACCGGTTTGGCTCAGTAGATAGAGCATCAACCTGCGGACTGAAGGGTCCCAGGTTCCATTCCAGTCAAGGGCATGTACCTTGGTTGCAGGCACATCCCCAGTAGGAGGTGTGCAGGAGGCAGCTGATGGATATTTCTCTCTCATCGATGTTTCTAACTCTATCTCTCTCCCTTCCTCTCTGTAAAAAAATCAATAAAATATATTTTAAAAAATAAAAAAACAAAGCTAATCACTTCCTACTTATTTTACAATATTCTTTCTATTGTCCCAAGAGTTGTTTAAGTCTATTGAATCACTATGATGAAAACAGACAACAATAGTGAGCTACTGCACATCTCCTGAATCCACGTTCATTGACCTCACACTGGGAGCCTGAAATTAGCCAAAAGAAGAATATTTACACCATGGTAATTAGCAGATGCTACAAATCAGTTTTTTCACTCCCAGAGAGCTGGTTATTGAGCTTTTACCAGCACACTACTCATAGTAAACAGTCATATGTGTTAGTCATTATTGTCACTGATAAAAAAAAAACAAACAAAAACAAAAACAGAGTGTGTAAAGAATTAGCCAAAGGTATGGAAGATCAGTATATGGCTCCATTCACTGCAGCTCCATAGCTAGCTCCTTAGCCAGGTATAACTCAAGGCACACCACAGAGTAGGGGCCAATAAGTAGTTGTAGAGTAAATTAGCAAACATCAAATTAATGGGTCTCATTGATAATAAGACAAAACAGGGCATGATGTGCACGGCACTTGGAGATTTACAAAATGCAACCACCTCCGTCCTACTTTAGTCTCACTATGAGATGAGCAGAGGAAGCACACTTATTTACAGACCAGAAAACTGAGGCTCAGAGAGGTATTGGCCTAAGCTCATCACTGCTCAGACCTGGAGCTTCTAATTTCAAGCTGTGTTTTCCCTCAAAATCAGGATAAGGAAGAGGGATAAGGAAGATGAGGCTGGGTCCCAATAAGTCAATGTCCATTCATTATCTTGGCTCTGCCACTCACTAGCTGTGTGACCCTGGGCAAGTTTCTTAAGCTTTCTGTGCCTTAGGTTTGCTCAACTGAAAAACAAAACGGAAATCATTGGCAGCCTTCTCTTTGGTTGTTGCTAATTAATTGATGTAAAAATGCTTCTTAGGATGTTATTCCAAGTGGGTTCAATCATGTGAGAAACAGCAAGCATGGTAAGAGCTATAAAGACATTGTCACCTTGGTCTATTTTGTGGCATCGCATGGTTGGCTCGTCTTTGAAAGGCAGCCTACCAATTTGGGGCTAAGACGGAAAGTGGTTTCCTAGGCTGGAAGTTGGAGATCCTGAATTGGTCCACAGGTATTCCCTGGGCACATATTATGTGCTGATGCTTTGATGTTCCCTCTGACCTGATGGCTACATGGAATTTAACAGCTAAGAAGGAGAGTGCCAGGTTCCCATGGACATTATGTAACTAACAGGCTTGTAGCCTTGCTCAACACCCTTATTCTCTAAATCTCTTCCTATCTGTAAAATGGATGACAAAGAAAATCAACCCCCTGTGGGAGTGCACTGACCACCAGGGGGCAGCTCTTGCATTGAGTGCTTCCCCCCTGGTGGTTAGTGTACCTCATAACAACAGGTCGTTCTGCCATTTGGTTGATGTGCATATTAGAATTTTATTATATAGGATTCCCTACTCACAGAAACTCTATAGGGTTGATTTTCTTTGTCATCCCATAAAGTCAGGCTCACAGAACCTCTCTCACCTCTGTGGCAGCACTAAGGACCCCTGCCGGCTTAGGCCCACTCCCTGCTCCCCCGAGGGTCTCAGACTGCGAGAGGGCACAGGCCAGACTGAGACACCCCTCCTCCAGTGCACGAATGTTGTGCACTGGGCCTCTAGTTTTAAAATAAAAATGTTCCTGTAAGGTATTTTAGTCTAGGGAAGCAGATACCAACCCTGGCTATAACTTAGAATAATCTAGGAAGCTTTAAAAAAAAAAAAAAAAAAAGCCACTGTGCCCCATCTTGGTGATGGTGGTGTGATGATGATGATGATAATGGTGAAGGTGATATTGACAATGATTATGGTAACAGTAATGGTGGTGATGATAATGATGGTGATGATGATGGTGATGTTGGAGATGATGACAATGATGATGGTGACAGTGATGATGGTGGTGATGGTGATGATGATGGTGAAAGTGATGATGGTGATGGTGACAATAATTATGATGACAATGATTATGGTGGTGATGGTGATGATGATGTTCTGCCTGCCTGGAATGTTCTTTTATAATAGCTTCTCATGGCTGCTTCACTTGTTTCTTTCATGTCTACACCAGTCAATCCCTCCTCAAAGAAGCCTTTCCGGCACATCTTACAAACTGGTACCACCCCCCATTCTTCGGCAAACACTTTTCTGTTGTCTGTGTTCCTAGCTCATATTATATTGCACATCAATTTGTACGGTTGTTATCTGTCTCTGCACCAGGTTATAAACCCCTGTGAAATCATGCTGATCACACCTCAGAGCTACTCTGCCTAACATGAAGGAGCTTGGGTGTCCATGCTCCTGGGGCTTTAGCCGCCAGCACTTGGGGTCTACCAACATGCTGGGCAGAGAAGAGTGCAGTGACCAGAGGACAATTCAGGCTAAGATGCCTGGGTGCAGCAATGGTAAGGGTTAAAGAGGTAGGAACTGGCTTACATTGTCTGCTCCACTCTCTAAGCCTTGTTTTTCCTCTCCGTAAAATGGGAATATTTATAGTACCTAACCTGTTCTGTTTGGGGTGAGGGAAAACCGATGGTGCCTGTGAAGCACACTAAAAGGCAGTTATCACAATTACCACTGTGTTTACCCCCTGGATTCCTGGCCCAGGGCTGGACACCAAGAGGTGGCAGCGTCTGTGTGAGGTCAGATCTGTAGGGTGAAGAGCAAGTGTTCTCGGTCACACAGAACTGGGTTCAAGCCTGAGCTCAGCCCTTTGCTGGGTCACCTGAACCCAGGAGCCAAATTCACCCAGCCGCAATTTCCTCTTTTGTAAACAGAATCATCTGGTTATTGGGAGAATTAAATGAGATCTTGAATAAGATAGCTTTGAAGAGTAATATTTTTCAAGTTCAGAGAGGTGATAAAAATTACTGTTAGATGAAATTCTCTCTTTTTGGTTGACACTAGACTAAAGATTTTATGGACTGGGCTGAAGATGAAAAGAGCAGAAAGGCTAGACCCAGAGGAAAAGAAAACGAAAGCACAAACATGTGTATACACTCACACACACACACACTCTCACATTCACAGACACACACACACACTCATGCATATACTCACATTCACACACACACACTTTCATACACACTCACACTCTCACACTCACAGACACACACACTCACACTCACACACAATTACACTCATGCATACACTCACATTCACACACTCACACACATTTTCACACTCTTACACTTTTCATACACACTCACACACACCCTCACATTCTCACACACACACACACACAGACACGCTAACACTATACACTCACAGACACCCTCACATTCTCACACACTCACACTCACATTCTACACACTCACGCACATTCACACATGCATGCTCACACTCTACATACACTCTCATACTCACACTCTACATACACACACTTACACATGCACACTAACACATGCACACACTCTCTACACACACTCACACACTTACACATACATGCAGACAACACTCCCACACAAACACACACACACTCACACACACACTCTCTCACACACACACATACATACACACTCTCTCTCTCTCTCTCTCTCTCACACACACACACACACACACACACACGCACACACGCACACACATACTCACAAAAAGGGCAGCCGCAGGGACCCCGTTAGCGTATAAACAAAGGGTGGGGGTAACCCTGAAGCCGTGCCTCTGACAGCCGGTGGCGGCAGTGATGAATTTGTGAAGTTATCTAATTTTCCACTGTTTTAATTAGAGACCTGGGCTCTGAGGCCTCGCAGCTGGCGTCTTTGTGCTGCGTTCTGTTGCCTGACAGAGAAAAATGTCTCCTCCAGCGTCAGCCAAGCTCCGAGCCTGACCTGAGCGAGTGAAACTTCTGGGATTCATAAGCGTGTGGTTTCTGGGCAGAGGGTCGTTTGAACCAGGTGTCCTCAGGAGCCACCTCGAACCAAGGTGGGGGGACCCCCACCATGGGAGGGGCCGGGGAGAGGGCAGGGACCAGGAACTGGCCCCCACGTCATTGTTTTGAGCCTCGTCCCTGTGAAATGGCGTCTCCTTGTAGCTTCTAATTGAGCCCAGCTTGGAGAGGCGAGCGCCGCTCCTGAGACAGTGCCTTTGATTGCAGAGTGTGTTCTCTGAGTAACTTAATTTATTGCTCATCTTCTGCCAAGTGATCTTTTACAGTGCGGCGTCTGATGAACACACAGCTGGGGCAGAGCCCTCCCCACCTCTGCTGGCTCGGCTGCAGTCCGCCTGTGACTCACTCTGAAAAGAGGCAGAGCGGGAGGTGGACGGGCCAGGGCCCCGAGTCCCACACTCGCTTCTCTCCCTATCCCTGGCCAGCGGGCGCCGCCTTGGCTAAGGGTCCCATCCTTGAGTCTCTTTCTCCTCTGCAAAATGACAGTCGTAAGCATATTGCTTGGACAGGGAAGAGGTGGGGATTGACAGGAAAAGACATTAATAACGTAGGAAAAACGCCCCTGTGGGATTCGAATCAGCTCTTGGGTGAGGAAACACTTTGGACGTGTGATAAATGCTCGGCATGCGGAGACCACCCCAGAACAACAGAGTCCACCTGCTCCAGAGGGTGTGCATCTCGGACTCTGAAGACCTGTTTGAAAGCAACTGTCAGGCAGCCCCTCCTCTGCCTCACAGCTTTCCGTCCATGGCTGGGGCCAGCCTTCCTCTCGGCCTCTCAGGGAAGAAACCCTGCCTTAGACTCTGTGCCCTGCACGTGGTGGAGCCCTCAGGATGGCCCTGGTCGCTGGTTCTGTGACAGTGAGGACAATCACTGTGGACCAGGCCCATAAGGGCAGGACAAAGATGGCTGGGGTTTGGTTCGCCAGCTGACCATGAGAGAAGTTCCCACCAAACCATGAGCTCCGTGAGTGCTCCACAGACACCCATCAGGCCAATTTCTTCACCTGGCGATGGCTTCGCACAGAATCACGGAGTAGAGTCTCAAAACATGAGTCAATTGCCTACCTGCTTATTCATAAGCAAATAATAATTCAATTTAGAAAGAAAGAAATCTTAGCCCAGGTTGTGAACCTCCTAGATGCTCAAATGCCGGCATTTTCTGCAGGGGGCATGGTGGGCACAGGGGTGGTCTGTGTGGTGAAGGGTGCTAGGGATGCAGCTGAAGCAGCAGGTCTGCAAGGCACCTGCTTCCAGTCTCTGCAGCTCCCCCTGCCCCCGGCCGCCCTCCCTCCTGCTACCGTGGACTGTTCTTTGGTTCTTCCCTCCTTTCTTCCTTCCCTCCTTTCTCTCCCATCTCTCCATTTCTCTCTGTCTCTCTCTCCTCCTTCGTCTCTCTGACTGTCTCGCATGTCTGTCTCCCTCCTGACTTCCATCTTTCTTTCTTATTCACTTTGCCCCCTTTTCAGTCCCATGAGCAACCACGGAACATGCCAGGAGACGATGAAGACCCAACCCTCAGCTCCCTCCCACGCTGCGCTAACTCAGGCCCAAATGCCCTTGCAGGGGACAGAGAGCTCAGCCACATCGTCCATCGTGGCCAATCCTGGAGCCCCCGAGAGGAATCCTGAGCCAATTCCGGATGAAAGCTCAGTCCTGGCGACAGTGAGAGTGCAGAATGTTCGGGGAACTAAAACCTGGGGAAGAACCCGCTCCCATTAGCCCAGGCTGCCCTTCCAGGCTCTTCCTGTCTCCAGAAGAGCCTCCACCGGAGCCTTACCGGCTTCGGCTCTGGAGCCTGAGCTGCCACATGTCCCCGAGGGAGGCTGGCCTGAGCGGACCGGGGTCTGGCCGGCCAGGTCCAGTGTGACAGGCTTAGTGCCCTCCACTTCTTAGGGCGCCATAATCAGAGCCACAGTGGGAGCTTCCCACAGCAATGCACCTCCAGACTTGGAGACGGGGGGGGGGGGGGGGGGGGGGGGGGGGGGGGGGGCGGGGGCGGCGGGGGGGCGGGGAGACTGGAGGCCAGGTGTGGGCAGGCTGCACCCGCTCCAGGTTCTGGGGAGAGTGTGCTCCACACCTTTCTCTGAGCCCCTGGCAGTCCTTGGTGTTTCCTGGCTTGTAGACACGTCATTCCAGTCTCTGCTCTGTTGTCGCTGGGCCGTCTTCCCTCAGTATGTCTGTCGGTCTGTCTTTGTGTCTCTTCCCCTCTTCTGATAAGGACACCAGTCATGGGGGACGAAGGCCCATGTCCTCCAGGATGTCCTCACCTCACCTAATCACATCTGCAGCAACCTAATTTCCAAATGCGGTCACATGTGCAGGAAGCATATGAATTAGTGGGGGGGAACACCATCCAGTGGCTAAAGGCAGGGCCTGGGGAGGGTTGGAACCCCTCTGCTACACTGAGAAGATGACTTAGCACCTCTGACAGCGGGGCCAGCTGAGCCCCTCCTCCTGACTCCCCCTCCTCTGACAAAGGGACAGGGATGGAGGAGCACTTCATGCTGTCTCTAGCGCCTAAGAGGAGAAGTTTAAACTGAGCAGGCTCCCGAGTTCGGGGAACAGCACTGGAGGGGGAAAGGAGAAAAGAGGGAGACCTAGAGAAGAGGGGACAGTGAAGAGAAAAAGAGAGTCAAGATGCCTGGCACAGAAGACTGAGGATCCCAGAGTGTCAGCTATTCAAGAAAACAGTGTGCAACCATGGCTCAGATGTGCTTGACAACTAGGCCTTCTATGTAATTTGTGTAACACTATCAGGGGATGCTGTCACTTTCCTCTGGGCCACAAAGGAGGCCTGGGAGAGCTGAGCTCAATAGCATGTAGCTAGGGCATGGCAGAGCGGGATTTGAACCCAGACCATCTGGCTCCAAGCTCTCACTCTAACACCTGGAGAGCCTCACCTGGCTCACCAGTCTCACCTGCCAATTGTCAGCAAGATTTTCCCAGACACCATGAGGCCAGGGGGAGGGGCTCAGCTGGCCTCAGCTGGAGACCCACCCCCCATGCCGGTTTCATGAACAGCTACTCAGAGGAACATCTGCTCATGGAGTGCCCAGGGCCCCTGCCTGGGAAGGGGACTCAGAGGACCAGAGGGGTCTAGCTGGAGTGATGGCCACAGCCAGGCTGCACTTGGCTGCTTCCACAGCTGGTCATCATCCAGCTGAGGCGGGGTCACCTCCTATAGCCCCCTGGCCTCCTCTACTGCCTTCGCCTTCACTGGGATCTTCCCAGCTCTCTCCCTAGATAAGGGGGACCTCAAGTTCACTGCCTTTTCCTGACTTGCACCATCACCGCTGAGCAGCTGCTGGGGCCTCCCACCAAGACAGCAGGCAACTGGGCAGGACACAGAGGGCTGCAGTGGGGAGCTGGGGGGAGCAGGAAAGGGGACAGTCCAGCTCTGTGAGGACACTGTCCTCTCTCGACTCCAGGCCCCTGCTCTCGCTGATCCCGAGGTCTGGCCACCCTTGCTGTCATCTGGAAAACTGCCCACATCTCAGGCATCCACTCCTTCTGTGAAGATTGTGTCTCCACTTGCTCTGAGCTCCTAAAACCTATGTCTCCCTACCATGCATAGCGGAGTTGCCCAACTACCTCCACCAGGGCACTGCCTTTTCCCTGCACACCATGTGTGTTCACTACCGCATACGCCTCCTAACCCTTCCTGAGCGCCACCTCCCTCCGCTCCACTCCAATCCCCCCAGCAAGAGACCATGGGTTCAGACACCACCTCCAAAACGTCACCAGCCCTGGGCCTGGAGGAGGCTTGTCGGTGCCTGCAGGCAGCGTCACGTCATCCCCAAGCGAGGCGAAGAGAGCTGCCCCGTCCTAAGCCGTCAACCACATGGCCCCACCGGCACTCTGCACTCTGCCTTGAGTGCTCTCAAATCCGGGTCCGGGTCCAAGAGTTAAAATAATATACATTCTGCGATGACTAATATGGGGGGAAATCCAGTGCTTCTCAGGAAATAATATTCCACAGGCCGTGTTACCTTTTGCTGGGAAACACCCAGTTCCCACCAGAAACACAAGAAAAGCCATTAATTTTCAGGCAGCCGAGCGAGCGCAGGACCTGGGTCTCCAACCGAACCGCATCGGCCGCGCTCAGAACACCTGTCCGCCGGCAGGAACAGGCCTCTTCCAAATAAACACACGGCCCTGGGGAAGGAGGCCTGGCTGGGGGAAGGAATCCGTCCGCCGGGCTCCGGACATCCTGGACAACAGTCAAAACGCTTCCTTCCACTGTCTCAGAGAAAAATGGCACCTCCAGCCAGCCAATTCTCTTTTTCTTTTCAACTGAACTATCCTGAGAATGACTTCCAAAAAGTCAAAACAACCTAAACATATTCCCTGGACTGAGCAGAGTCTGATGACTTTTTCATTCATTCCTTCATTCTTTCCTTTCTCCATTCAACAAATCTGTGTGGAGGCTCTGCTCAATAAGTAATATCCTGTGCTGGGGGTCTGATGTTGAAATCGCTTTTCCCCATGGTGCTCCTGCTCTGTTGTTATCAACCCAAGTGTGTGAAGGTAGCTGATTGCCCACCAATGCGCTGCGTTAGTCGCTGCTGGGAGGTGACTGCCCAGCCAGGAATGATACTTCCCAGTCCACCGGGCAAAGAAGTAGGACATGTGACTCGAGACCAGTCCTTCTGGACTGTCAGCGGAAGAAATGTTAAGGGCCCCCCAGGAGCTAAAGACACCTATGCTGAAGGGAGAGGACCTAGCATCTTAGGGGAGGGCAGAGTCACAAGGTGGACGGAGCCTGGGATCCTGAGTGGCTACCAGGAGCTGACTTCATTAGACTGCTCTCTTAGCAGGAAACTCAGGAAGCTTGACCCCACCCATAGTTATTCGGCATAGTGATATGCCAAATAACTATGTTTCTGTCAATGACAAGAATATACAATGGTGATCCCACAAGATTATAATGGAGCTGAAAAATTCTTATTGCCTAGTTATGTCATGGAGTTGAAACATTGTCATGCAATGCATTACTCACACGCATGTGGTGCTGCTGGTGCAAACAAACCAACTGTGCTGCCAGTCATATAAAAATGGACTACGTAGCCGAAACCGGTTTGGCTCAGTGGTGGAGCATCAGTCTGCGGACTGAAAGGTCTCAGGTTTGATTCCGGTCAAGGGCATGTACATTGTTGCGGGCACATCCCCAGTTGGGGGTGTGCAAGAGGAAGCTGGTCGATGTTTCTCTCTCATCGACGTTTCTAGCTCTCTATCTCTCTCCCTTCCTCTTCTCTGTAAAATATCAATAAAATTTTTTAAAAAATGGACCACGAACAATTATGTATATTGATGGTGACGATAAACAACTATGTTACTGGTTTATGTATTTACTACACTATACCTTTATTATTATTAAGAATACATTCTTTCTACCTATTTTTAAAAAATAGCCTGCTGTAGAACAAGGTGCCATATTATGCCCGAAGTGGCCTATACATCTTGTTTGATCATGTCTCTTCTTAGTATTGCATCATTTGCTCTTGTGCTTGATTTAATCTCCTGTTGCTTTGTGCAGTGGCATGCTATGCAGGCGAATAGTCTAGGAGCTGTAGGGTACCGAGGACCTATGCTTGCAGTAGGCTATAACCATGGAGGTTTGTAGAAGTGCACTCTACGACATTCACACAGAAAATGTGCATTTCTCAGAACATATCCGCATGTTAAACAGCAGGTGACTACGTAGAAATCCCTCCCTGAGGGGAACTGTGTACCCCCATAGTCCCCGGGAGGGACCAAGGGGCACCTTCGCAGACGGTTAACAATAATCAAAAAGCCCTTTGGGAATCTGATTAGGACCTCTACACCCTCTTCCCGAAATCAGACACATAATTTACATATGGACAATATCATCCCTACTTGATCCACTTTCTATTGGAGGGGGATTATCTATGCCTCTAAAACCCTTAAAGGGCATCT
This sequence comes from Pipistrellus hanaki, assembly GCF_964339955.1. NCBI lineage: Eukaryota > Metazoa > Chordata > Mammalia > Chiroptera > Vespertilionidae > Pipistrellus > Pipistrellus hanaki. The sequence goes on from NC_140517.1 coordinate 25,134,054, forward strand.
GCGGGAAATCTTGTGTAGATACGTTAGCGTTGGAGAATTTAACTGTTAGGGTTATTAGAAAGCAGCAGAAACCGTCTCCAGCTGATAAAAAGAGAAAAGAAGTTTGTTAGCAGATCCTGTTGTAGCTGATCATTGCTGGGAGGGTGGGAGAATCAGACAGAACTTCTGCAGACAGAACTAATAAAATCGGCTGCAGCGCTCAGCCACTGAGCCTTGCCCTCCATTGCTGCTGTGCAGGCCGCTGCCTCCCATCCCGCCAAAGCTGCCGAGCTGGGAACCCAGAGCGCAGACTCTGAGGCAGGGCTTAGCATGAGGGCTGGTGCCAGGGAGCAAGGGAGGAAAACAGAATTGGGCAGAGGGGACGTTGAGCCAAGAAACAGTCCCAACAAAGGACTTAACCTCCCCCATGGGAGCTGGGGGCTGGGCTGGCCTTCCATAGCTGTCCCAATCTGGGTGAGAGGCTGGGTCCTACACCCTGTGAGATCAGACAGGGGATGCGGCTGCACTCAACAGCAGGCCATGACCTTGGGCAAAGGGTTTCTTCCCCAAAGAGATTTTGTCTGCTGGGTGTCCTCTCTGAGCCTGGGGAGGAGGGGTTAAGCCCTCTTTCTCAAGGTGGGTCAGGGCAGTGCAGCCCAGTGCCCACCCATCCCAGCCACTGCTGCCAGAGAGGCCCAGCAGTGACCAAGCTCCAGACTTCACGTCCAGCACAGGGGTTAGTGGTGGAAGCCCAGGTAGGTGCCCTCGTCCCAGGTGTAGGGAGGCTGGGATGTGACTGCCTGGAATTCCCACTCTGTCCTGAGCTCTGCCTCTTCCCTCCACAATGCAAATAAGGGAGATTTCCCAAACACGGGGGGGGGGTGGTGGGTGGCCAAGCATGACAAGTGGTCACTGATGCACCGGTGAGCGAGGGGTCCATCGGGCCTGGCAGGAGACAGTTGAGGGGAGTTGAGTAAAAGGACACTTTCTACAAAGGGTGTCGGGGAATCACAGGTGGCACAGAGCCTGCATGAGGGGGAGGGGCAGGGTTTCTACAGACCAAGAGCAGGTGCAGACAGCCAAGGCCACCACTGGGAGACCAGGGGCCCCACCAGGGAGGGCCGCGGGAGAGTGAACACAGCCTTCCACCTCTTCCCTTTCAGTTAAAGGAGCACCCCCTCCCCCACCTGACCTGGCCCAAACTTTCACAGTTAGGAAGAGCCAGCACCTACTGAGGGTCCACTCAGGGTTGAGCATCTTGCTAACATTTGACACATATTGTCTCATCTACCCTCGCACTCATCCTGAGACTCGCCCTATCTCATATGTTGGTGGCAGATGCTTTGGGTGCCCTACTTTCAACCTTTACCCTGGCCCTGTCATGCACCCTGACCTGAGCCCGGAGCCAGCACCTGCCCATGTGACCTGGGGTTAGTGCCCTGAGCCCAGAGGGCCGAGGAGTGAGCATCCTGCAATGACACCCCCACCAGTGATTATGGAAACGAGAATATAAATACTCCAGCCACCCTGGACACCACTCTGGATGCCCTTGAGGTGTGTGTTTGCCTTTGGCTTCTAGTAACTGGCTTAACAACATTCCTGCACTGCTCCTTCCCTCCTGGTCTGACCTCCTGCTCCCTGAGTGTGCTTCCTGTGGCCACTCCCAAATGAACTCCTCAGTCAATTCCTCGCCACATCATGTCACAGGGTCTGCTTCCAGGGGAACCAAACTGAGTGCCCAGAGGGGTCAAGTGACTCACCCCAGGTCACACAGCCTCACTCCAGTTGAGCATTGAAGGCCAGCTGCCTCATCTCGCTTGCCCTGACCTCCCCAAAGCTGCAGGTCTTGGAAATGGTGGCATTCCCAAGTTCAGAGCCTCTCCAAGTTCTTGGGTGCATGCCTAGTGAATGTCAGGGTTCTGTCTTATGTGTGCCAGGAACGGTGCAGACTTTGCTTTGCCAAGGAATGCTCTAGAAGGGGCCTGGCATTACCTTCTGGCTGGTAGCCAGCCACGTTCCTCCCCGGGCACTCGGAACGCAAGGCCTTCTGTGCCTGTCCACAAGGCAGATGCGTGAGGAGGGTCTGCTCAGCATCAGGGGCAGTGACTCCGGGCGGGGCCTGTGCCTAGCACTTTGCATTCAGTGCTGTGCCCATCCTCACTGCAGCCCTGTGAGCAGCAGGTTACAGACCCCTCTCACCTGCCTTCCCACCTGCGGTTCTGAGAGTGTCACTCCCCACCCCAAATCCCTGCCCAGTTCCCTGGGTAACCGCCTAGTCCTTCACCTGGACTCCAAACCCCTACAGTCCTGGGCCCCAATCCCCACACCCCTCCTGCCTCATCCTCCACCACATTCTCCTGGTAGCTCAGCCCTAGGACATGGGAAGGAGGAGGGTCTGGGCAGGAGCCACAGCGTAACTGTGAGCTGACACACATCACTAGCTCAGGGCCAGGCCTGGTCTCAGTGCCTCACCCATCTATTAACCCTCTTAGCAATGGGGAAACTGAGTCATGGTGCTGATAATGAGCTCAGCCTGGACCTAACAATTGTTATGTGAGTCTGCACGGGCTACCTCAGCTCAAGTGTTCAGAGAGCACCGGTCAAGCAGCAAGGACGACTCAAGATATTGACAAGAGATGAGAATGAGATTGAAGGGGTAGTCTTGGAGAGCTCCCGGGAGGAGGCAGCATTTGAGCTGGGCTGGGAAGGCAGAGAAAGTTTTAAATAGGAAAGGATTCTGGAACGGCGAGGACAGCATTCACGGTGACATGGCACCGCATAAGCAAAGATGGACGGGAACCCGTGAGTTGGCCATTCGACGGAAGAGCGTGCGCTCAGCTCAGTTCTGGGAGGTCAACCTGGTCAGAGGAGCTCCTGAAAGGACAAGAACGGCCGTTTTTCCAAGCTGCTGGATGGCGAGACACAAGGAGCTGTTCACTGGGGAGTCCATCTGAGCGCCCATTTTTGTTGTTGTTGCAAGTTCCTGAGGCATTTGGGTAGAGTGTGAAATCGCATTTATACAAAGAGGTGGGAAGCTTTCTGAGTGGCCATTTATCCCCCAAATAGATGCGCAAGTCTTGTGGGAGCCCATGAATACTATTCTGCACAGCCCACGGCTCCTCCGTCAGCCCCAGTGCTTGGCTGCCTGGGAGAGCGCGCGGCTGGTTTCTCTGCTATTTTTGTACCCCTCAATGTCTGGGTGCACAGTCACCAACTGGATGCATGTGTTTGATTTGGCAGCGGAATGCTGGAAAGCGCTGGGAAGCCCTCGAGATATTTGGAACTGCCAACGAGATGGTCATTGGCTTATAACAAATTTGCATTCCTATATATCAGCTCCTCAGGGTCTAAGCTTTAAAAAGAGGTTTATTCATCAACCTGGGTGGAATTTGGTCTTGGGGTTGCTGGTTTCCATTCCTCTCCCCTGACCATGTAATCAATCATGTAAATACCTACTATAAACTGTAAGGAACAATGGAGTCGTGTAGTGCATTTGCAGGATCCTGGCACAGCTGGGGCTCGGAGGGTAGTGGGCCTGGGTGGGGTTTGGACATCAGGAAATTCATAGAGTCTCATTGCAATGGACTGAATTGTGTGCCCCCCCCCACCTCCCAATTTATATATTGAAGCCGTAGCCCCCACTGGGATGGTGTTTGGACATGGGACCTTTGGGAGGTGATTAGGATTATATGATGGTGGGGCCCTCATGATGGGATTAGTGGCTTTATAAGAGGAAGGGATGGAGAGAGACTGTGCTCTCCACCATGTGAGGAATGCAGGGTGGTTGTCTACCAGCCATGAAGAAAGTTTTTACCAAGAACCAACCCTGTTGGCACCTTGATCTTAGACTTCCAGCCTCCAAGTCTGTCCTACAGTTGTTTAAGCTGCCTAGGCTGTAGTGTTTTATTATGGCAGACCAACCTAATAAACTCACCCATGGAAGGTAGCACAGATGGTTGGGAGAAGTCTCACCCAGGGGTAAGCTGGGATGGCCAGGCTGATGAGGAGTCAGTACCAGAGAGGTTCGACTGGAGAATTGGGTGCAGAAGATGAGGAAGAGGCAGGGCTCATCCTTCTTCTTGTTATTAATAGAAGCCCTTTCCGTAGTCTCAGTAGGACACATGACTGCCAAGCTAGAGATTCAGCTTTCCCACCTCTCCTTCAGGTGGGTGTGCTCATGTGACTATGCTCTCACCAAGGAGGTGAACAATTCCATATCACTTCCTTGTGAGGAATTGCTGCCCTCCATTCCACTATTCCTGCCCCAGCTGGAGCATGAACATCGTGCTGGTGGGTCAGCTTCCATTGTGTAGGCAAGAACATCACCCCAAGAGATGAAACCAGAAAGAAGGCTGAAAGGACCTGGATGCCTGTGCGACTCTATGGAGCACAGCTAGTCACCCTGATCTGCCCACTACTAAGAGAGAACCAGGCCTCCACTTGTGTGAGCCACTGTCCTGAAGGGTCTCTTTGTTGCAGCAGCTGAGCCTGAACCTGACTAATCCATGGGTTGAATTAGAAATTCACTCCTTGGGGAACTGTCCTTATCATCTTGAACAGATTTTGTTTTTATCTTGGGAAGAAGTTGGCTGTGCATTCAGTAGTTTGTTATAATGGCAAGCAAGATAAGCTTTATTCAGAGCTGAGACCCATGGGGTCATGCTTGTACCCACATGCCACTTAGACATGCTTGCTCCTTAGAGAAGCATGGGATGTTTTGGTATGTTCATAGTAGAAGAGACCAAGAGGTGGGCCCGTGAGATGTATAAAAGCGATGTCTGGCAACCTACTTTTTCAGAACGCACACAGTGACCTGGAGTCAAGGAGAGGTGGGTTCAGATTTTGGTTCCATGTCTTACTAGTAACTAACAATGGTAGTTATTGATGTTTTTCCCTCTGTAAAATGGGATAAGAGTGCCCACTTCTAAACATATGTAAGGATTGCATTTCCTAGACCACAAAACTAGTTCTGGCCAATTAATCATGACTACAACACTATTTAATTCTGGCATGAGACCCCTGAGAGTTCCCTTCCTTCCTCTCTCACAGTAAAGTCCAAGATGACAGCTGCTCCATCAACCTGGGTCCCTAAGTAATCTCAATGTCCCAAGAACCTACAATGAGCATATGGCATGAACATAATTAAACCTTTGTCCTTTTAAACCACTGAGATTTCAGGGTTATTTGTTACTGCAGCAGAACCTCAACCATACTGACTGATGCACCAGCTGTGTGACCTTAAATTACTCAGCTTCTCTGAGCTTCCATTTCTTCACCTTCAGTATTATGGGGATGTGAAGATGATGTGTTTCTGACCTAATTCAGTTTGTAGAGAGCTCAGGGGGAAATTATATCTATTAAGTGCTTAGCAGAGACACCAGCATTTGGTAGGCTCTCAATTAAGCATTCTGATCCCTGCAGGTGATTTTGATTGATCTGCATCTGGCACCCCCGGGCTTTCACTTTCCCACCTTTTCTTCTCTCCCTTGACTTCATTCCCAGACTGCTCAATTTGGCTGAAGCCCCTGGGGTTTGACGTGTGCTGTTTGACACCCAGGTGACATGTTACAAACTCCAGGAACCTCTGTCAGGAAGGCAAGACAGCAGTGCTAGTCAGTTTCCCTGAGGGTGCAGGGTTATTTTATTCTTTGAGTCCACCCTTTCCATTAGCTGAACTTTTATAGCTTGGAAAGAAGACAGCAAGTTGTACACATTTCCAAGAATTCTTAACTTAAGTTCCACGGAGTCCAGGACTCATTAAGCATGCACCTAAGTCCCAGTTTGGGACCCAGAGAGCTGGGCTAGCTCCCCAGCAGCATATCTAGAGTTTTCTCCCTGGGCAGTGTGGCATCCCAGTGTGGCAAAGAGCCCGGGCCAAGGGGCTAGTGGCAGGGTTCCAGCCATGGCTCTACCATTCACTACCTGACTCCTTTACCCTGTCTGAGTCTTAGTTTTTCCCTCTGTAAAATGGGATAAGAGTGTCCACTTCAGAGAATTGCTACTGAGTTAAAGCAGTTAATACATGAAAAGTGTTTTGACTGGCATAGTCTAGCTGCTATTATTGTATTATTAATATTATCTCCAGTTGGATCCAGATGAGCCTGACTCTCCCCCTTCCTGCCTTGTCCTCTTAAAGGGTCTTTTCTGTCCAACCAACACTCTCAACTGGAGTTTCTGACATACTGATGAGAAAAGCCCCCTGTGTGGCAGATCACAAGAATTTTCTAGAAAGAATAGTTCATGTGCTATAGTTGCTGAATATACAAATTACTCACTTTTTGTTTTACAAATGAAGCCTGGTTTATGAAGCAGAATTTTAGAAAATTTTATAAATTATACCTCATTTACTAGAACCTGATTCATGGCTCCCCCCTCTCATAGTATCACACTCATTTGCACACTCTGATTTGCTTTTTTTTTTTTTTTTTTTAGTGGTATAGATACTCAAAAATTAGGATACGAATAAAATAACTTAAAGAAGAAAAATGAGAAGATGCAAATGAGCAAAAATAAGAAAATGAAAGTCGCCTGGGTGTCAAAACAATGCTCCGGTGATAGGGAGCCACTGTTCACCTGTTCACACATGTTCTTCCCCACAGGTGCGTGGTGGAGGTGGTACTGTCCGCTCCGGGCCTAAGGCATTATCTCTTTTGACCCTCACACCGTTCTGAGATCCATTTTGCTCATTTTCCCACTAAGACTCTGGAACTCAGGATGTAATATAAAGGACTTTCTCACCAACAACAGTAGGAAATGGTGGGATACAATCAACCAAGTACTTTAGCGCAAGTTTCTAAGAAAGAGCTTTGCAGGACAGGTTGGAGCAGGGGGAGGACAGGGGAGGGGCTGAGGGAGGAGGTGGTCTCTGGGGGAGCTCTGGAATGTGAGCTGCATCACAGAGTTGCTTTGACTTGGATTCAATCATTGGCCAATGTCTTGGGGGTTGGCAGGTGCATAGCTATCAGTGACGGGAGCTCCCATTCAGCCATGGGCACTTCTGTGGAGAAAGGGCAGCTGAGAGCTGTGACCAACACTTGTGGCCTCTGGGGCTGCGGCAGCAGGCCAGGCAGAGAGTCCGTAGGCAAAGAAACAAGCCGAGGAGATAGTAAGACTGACAATTGTCCTAAGGGAGACATTCAGAGTGGCCGCATCCGAGGTCAGCACAGGGGGAGCTGGGCAGCACACAACCACAGCACCAAATGTGATCAACCACACACTGAGAAACACATTTCCTTCCTCAAAGACAATGCCTCCATCAACCCTTCCAACATAGGGCGATTTTCAACAGGTAGCGACCTACCTATTCATCCCACAGATAAATACTTGAAACACCTCAGCCCCTCCCCACATTATTCCCCCCACCCCCCCACACACACACAGTCTTCATCAGCTGAGAGAAGAGAAATGTATACTTTTAAGTCCCTAAGATCTCAATAAGGATAACCCAGGCAGAAGCTGTGCACCGGCCTATGCCATCCCACCCACACCCACGGCATTGGCATTATTGCTAAGCCAGAAGGAAGGGGGAAGCTGGGGTGGAGGGAGTGGCATTGTTCAATAACAAAATACCTATTGTTATTAAACTATAGAAAGGCCTAGGAATACAGAGAAATAGCAGAAAATTATCATAAAAGGAGAGGGTTACTAGGCAAATGGATAAACACATTGTGGTACATCCCGACAATGCAACACTACTCAGCAATTTAAAATTTTCACCTCTCTGAAGAAAACATTCTTCTGACCATACACAACATATAACGTTTTTATGCAACAAACATGGGACTCCTATGATGCATATTACATAGTGGAGTTCTCCGTCCTGGCGCTGTTGTCATTTGGATGGGCAATGCCCTGTGGTGAGGGGCTGCCCTGTGCCTGTAAGATGTCCAGTGGCATCCCTCCGGCCCCTGCACACAGGGGCACCCCACCTCATAACACCGAACATGTCTCTAGGTGTGGCCACATGTCCTTGGGTATTTCTTCCCAAATTGCGAGTCTGTTTTTCACTTACACACAGGCAATAAACATTTTCCAGACCATCAAGCATTCTTCTGAAATAGGAATTTTCAACAGATGCACGTTACTTATCTCTCCTGGAGGCATTTTTTAAATATTTCAGTATGTGTATGGGCGATATATGCCTATTGCAAAATATTCTAATGTTTAGAAAGTTTATGCATCGATTCAATGGGCCACACTTTACCAGCCAACTCTTGCTGGAGGTTCATTCCCAGTTTTGCTCGGCTTGTTTTCAAAGCTGGAGCATCCTCTAAGTCCTTGCTGCTGCTGTGGGACTTCAACCTCCGCACTACACTTGGTCCAAAAAATGTTTCTTTTTGTGCTGCAGAGAGTGCCCTGGGAAATCTGGTGGGCTGCGGCTTCTGTGAGGAGGTCTCGGGCAGGAGGAACTGCTTTCAAAGACTTGGCAAGCACGACCTTCACCTTGCTGTGGATTTCCTGCGACGAGCCGGGCCCCCGAGATGCTAAACAATAGATGCTGCTCCTAAGGCCTCCGTGGCACGACCTCTTCCCTCGCTGCTGGAAATCACTACAAAAAAGCTCAACGCGGCTTTCTCTCCCAAGTCATTTAGAGCTAATTTAAAACTTCCGATGAAGCCAGCGTGTTAAAATGGCAGCCTTGTGCTCTTATTTCTTCTGAATAGTTATAGAACAACTGGCCGACCTGGCTGGTTTATTGAACAGAATGCCTCAAATGGGGCTCCCTGTGGTAGGCTGGGATTGAGACAACCTGGGTTTCTGATCCTGAGCTTAGGACACTCACAGAGCCTGCAGGGCCTCGGTCTCCTCATCTATAAGATGGGAATTATGGACAGCACCTCCTTTACCTGACTCACAGGTATTGGGAGGATTAAATGAGTTGCTGCATCTGAAGATGCTTTGCAAACTGTCAGAACTTACAGAAATGCAAACATAGGGTTGTTGGGTCGAGAAGGCTTTCTCAAGTAGAAGCTCTATTCTCAATTAGATATGTTTCCCTCAGGATTCAGGGCAGCAAAGAGAACTCACTAGAAGGAAACGAATAATAACAAGTGCTGGCAAGGATGCAGAGAAATTGAAACCCTTATATACTAATGGTGAGAACATCAAATGATGCAACTGCTGGAGAACTATATGGTAGCCCCTAAAGCAATTAAATCCAGTCACCATTTTACCCAGAAGTTCCACTCTCCAGCATAAGCCCGAGAGAACTGAAAACACATCTACATAAAAAGGAAACACACATGATCATAACAGCAATATTCACCATAACAGAGAAGTGGAAACAACTTGAATGACCATCCGCTGAGAAATGGATAAACAACATGTAGTCTATCCATTCAAGAAAACATTATTCATCCATCAGACTGAATGAAGCACTGACACACTACAACCATTGAAAACATTATGCTCAGTGAGAAAAGCCAGTCACAAAAGGTCCTATATAATTCCACTAACATGAAAGGTCCAGAATAGGCAACTGGGTAGAGACAGAAAGTAGATCAGTGGCTGATTGGGCTGGTGGGGGTGGGGAGAAACACAGAACCAGGAAAATGACAGCTGAGGGGCACAGATTTCCTTTGAGGTCATAGACTGTGGTCATGTTGCATACATCTGTAAGAAGAAGCAATGTTGAGGTAGCTCTTGGGTGACATACAAAATGACATCATTTTTATCTTTGACTTTGGGGTACAGTGGCCATGCGTATAATTCGCCTTGGTAACTTTACTCAGACATTTAACCCACACACAGCAACCTCTGCAGGTAGGTCCTATCATTATTCCCATTTTATAAATGAAGAAACAGAGTGCCTAATTTGCTCTAGACATGAGTTTGAAATGATATACGTATAAAGTTATTCATCGCAGCACTGCTTGTAGTAGCAAAAGATTGGAAGCAAAATGTCCAACAAGTGTAGCTGTTTAAATAAATTTATGGTACATACTTTGAATGGAATAAATTTAGCTGTTAAAAATGAGACAAATATTTATATATTAATATGGAAGTATCTCCAAGATATATTAAGTGGGGGAGAAAAGCAAGATAGAAACAGCATATTCAGTATGCTATTAATGTATTTCTGGCATATGTTTTGATTACATCTGGAAGGCTACTCAAGAAAATAACAGTGGGTGCCTCCTAGAAGAGAAACCTAGAGGCTGGGCATATAATTAGGCGAGGTTAGTATATGCGGCAGTAACAAATAGCTCCCAAAATTTAAGTGTCATAAAGGACAGAGGTTTCTTCTTCATGCATGGAACATCAGCATGAGACAATAGGGGTTCTCTGCTCGTAGATCACTCAGGGATCGGCACTGATGGAGCATACCCCATCTCTAACATGCCAGACCAAAGCAGATTCGGAGGTCTTGAGCTGATAAATAACTATTCCCGCCATCTGTCACTTCTGCTCACAAGCCCTTGGCCAGCACTTGTTGCATGATTTCCTCAGGCACAGGAGGGCCCAGGAAGTACGAATCTATGGGTGCCTGGAGGCGGAGCGCTGGTGAGCTGCACTGATGTCTACCACCCTGGGAATAGACATTGGAGGGAAAACTACTTTTCTCCATAAACTTTCTAAACATTGGAATATTTTGCAATAGGCATATATTGCCCAAACTTTCTAAACATTGGGATATTTTGCAATAGGTATATATCGCCCATACACATACTGAAATGTTTAAGAAGTGCCTCTAAAAGTGGTGAGTAACGTGCAAGGCAAACATAAGTTTCAGGGAACTTGTAGAGACCACGAGTCCCACCAGGTAAGAGAAGGGAAACGTCACTGCAGGCTGAAGGGTCAGGGAGAATGCAGGCCATTTGCCTCTCAGTGGGCACTTAGGGAGGAGCTATGTGTGCCAGGGGATGGGCTCAGCAATGGAGATGGAGTTCAATACCTGGTCCTTCCCTCAGGAGCTCGTAGGCAACCAGAGGCTAATGAACTTGACTGGAAGCTGGGACCACCTGAGCTCAAACCCTGTCTCACCTGGGTAACCTCATTTGTTTCGCCTGTAAAATGAGCCTCCAAAACCAACCACAGATTACAGAGAGGACTCCTTACACCAGAGTGGCCAGGGGATGAACATATGTGGACTGAATTGGACTCTGTTGGCCTCAGAAACACCTCACACGAGGAAACGATCCCTTGAGATGCTCACAACGTGACAATGAGATAGGAGACTGTAAACTTTTTTCTTTTTTTTCCTTTTTTTTTTCATATCCTTGTTTCTGCTAATGGATCAACTAACTTTTTGGGGTTAATCAGGCCACTCTTCATTCTGATAAAGCACATCATTTTTTAAATCTCTGCACTCACCAAATCAACACAAACCATACTAGAAGTTACTTGTGGGGAATAACCTGCTTCCTATCTTATCAAAACCTTGAAAGCTACAATGTGGTTCAGATGGGGGCATTTTAGGGCTGCACAGGGGGAGGGAAGAAGAATGTCAGAACCCTGGGATTATCAAGATTTGGATTAGCAGGCAATTTCCTGAGTTCCCCGACTTCATAGATGAGGTCAGAGAGGTCCGTTCTGAATGGAACCCATTAATCTCCGGCTGCAGCGAGGAAACGTTGGAAAGTGCAGGTGTTAACAGTCTCGGTGTTATTTTTGGGAGAATGCGAATTGAACACTCGCAGGAAGTGTACTATTCCCTTGCCAGCATCCTGGAGTATTATTTTAGGCAGCAGAACTGAGGCTTGTGAGCAGAAGCAGCTTTCAACACACCTCTAAGGCGAGAAGGGTACTTCACAGGCAAGAATGTGGCCTCGCCGTTTGGAAAAACTAAAAGAATCAGTGTGTTCTGCAAAGATGCTCGAAAAGGCCACCCGTCATCCTCCAGGAAAGCAAAGCCAAGGCCCTGGGCCACAAGCCCTGTCTGACTCAGCAAAACATGTGGACCCATCCCCGCTCTACGGGACACAGGGTTAACCTGCGTGCCACCAGCCAAAAGACGCAGAAATCAACTCAACGAGGATGCTTTTGCCTACAAGGGCTGTTTTCCCGATAATTTGAGGAGCTTACTTTTTAAAAGTAGATTTAAAAAAATGTAAACTGGAAATAAAACCATAGTGTGTCCAAGCATCCTGAGACTGTTCTGCTGGGCACAGAGAGGTATGCTGTCCTGTGGGTGCTCACAATGCACAGCAGTTCGGAGTAAATGCTAAAAGCAAAAACCCGGACACCCAACCGTCTGGCTTCATCACTTCCTAGTAAGGTGCTCTTGGGCAGGTTTCTTTTTTTCTTTTTAAAATATATTTCATTGGTTTTTTACAGAGAGGAAGAGAGAGGTATAGAGAGTTAGAAACATCGATGAGAGAGAATCATCAATCAGTTGCCTCCTGCGCACCCTCTACTGGGGATGTGCCTGCAACCAAGGTACATGCCCTTGACCAGAATCAACCTGGGACCTTTCAGTCCGCAGGCCAATGCTCTATCCACTGAGCCAAACCAGTTTCGGCTTGGACAACCTCTCTGTGCCTCCGTTTCTCCATCTGTAAAGTGGGGGCTCATTTTAATAATGTACTCATGGTGTGTCCCTGCTTGGGTTGCTGTGTTGAATGAATGCAGGTAACCCACATGGAACTGTGCTGGCACATGGGAAGTCTGCTGTGGGTTGGTTATGAGGAGAAGCTTTGTTGAGGCACTTGATGTCTAACAGAGTGAAAGGCAGAGGAAAGGGCTCGGGAATCAGAAGATGGAACTGCAAGGCAGACTCCACCTCTTCCCTACCAGAAGCTCACTTTGCTTTTTTTGGGTCTCAGTCTCTTCATCTGTAAAATGGGTGCAGAGGCCCTTACGCAGTCAGGACCCAGTGAGAGGCTGCCTCTGAAACATGATGCAAGGTATCTGCCACTGGTGATCCTTATGAGTAGCATCTGTAGCCACAGTCTCTGGCCACACTATGTGCCTAGTGGGTGTGCCTTTGGGAGAGAGGATAACTCAGCAGGCTGGAAGTTCGTCAGTCCCACCCGAGCTGTTAGAACAAGCAGGCCCCCACCTCCATGCCTGAGGCTCTCATTACCTCACACCAGGAAGCAAATGGAAGATAAAATTACTAGTGATTGGAGTCATAAATACTTACTTTCTCTTTTAACATTTTTACGATACTCCCTCTTTTCAGATGCAATAATTTACCCTAATGTGTTCCTCCCGTTGTGTTTTCTGCATCTGACATCTGCTTAAGTGTCAGGACAGCAGGCGAGAGTAAATTGCGTTATGCTGACTGTATGTATTTCATTCTATGGTGTGCTGCCGAAGTCACGTCGGCTCCAGGGACCCATGCAAACGCCACACTCTGCTCTTTGCATCGTCTGAATGAGCAGGGCGTGCGCTGTAACTCCCGCAATGTGGAAGAGAGCCAGAATGCCATCGAATCGGTCTGGCGGTGTCTTAGTTGGAATGGAACATATTGTCTCGTCCCATTCACCCAGGGAACCATGAATCAGTGTCTACTGAACCTGCCACTACTCACTTAACAGGAGGACAGGCTACCTGTTTTCTAAGACCGCAGTGTGTGCGAAAGTTCCCAGATGGAATTTTTGTTGAGTTCTAAAGTCATTTAAAGAGATATGTCTTCACTGGGATATAAGATGTCTTCACTGAATAAAATAAATAAATAAATAAAGCAAAGAATGGCAGCCTTAACACACAGCATTTTATTCTGTAACACACAAGAAGAAAGAGGGGACATTCCCCAGCTGGTGTGTTGACTCACAGAGTTGACAGGGGTCCAGGCTCCTTTCGCCTTTCCCCAGTGTGGCCTCCTCCTCACGGTCCAGGCTGGTTGCCTGGGCGCCAGCCATCACATCCAAGTTTCTGACAACAGGATGAAAGGAGAGAAGAAAGGTCATGATTTTTAAAAATAGACTTTATTATTAAGACAATTGTTAGATTTACAGGAAAAAAAATGTGCACATAATACGAAGACTTTCCATATACCCTTCACCCAGCTTCCCCTATTATGAATGCCTTACATTAGTATAGTACATTTGCTATGATTAACAAATCAACATTGATACATTATCATTAAACAAAATCCATGCCTTATTCAGATTTCTCTGGTTTTTACCTAATGTCCCTCTTCTGTCCTAGGCTCCCTATCCAGGGTCCCTCATTACATTTAGTCATCAGGCTCCTCTTGGCTGTGACAGACAGCTCATTCCCCTCCTTTTTAAGGAGACTTCCCATAGTGTCACATGACCCTTTCTCTTACTTTTCATTGGCCAGAACTTAGTCACGTGACTGCACATAGCTGCAAGAGGCTCTGAGATGAGTCTTTATTCTGGGCACTACATGCCCAGCAGAACACTAAGGAAGAGGTGGATCCTGCTGCAGAAGGGGCCTAGGAGACCACCGTGGCCAGCCTTCTGTGTCAGGCCCATGAGTTCCTAGCAGCCCCGTTTGGTGGGCAACTGTAGCCAAGAAAGGTAGCACAGCCAGGCCCCAGGGAAGAGGAGACCCCACATCCCTCTTTCCACTCTACCAAGCAACCTTCATCTCCTCTTCCTCTCAGCCTTCTTTCTGAGCAGATTCCAGTCGTCGTCATCCCACTCCCACTTCAAGCCTTAGTCAAACATCCTCCAAGAAAGCTTGCCTCATTCCTGGGCAGGGGCAGAGGCTCCTCCCTGTTGCCTGGGCTGGGTCAAAATGACCAGCTCGTATGTTCTGGGAGTTTCTACTGAACACTCACTATGTGGGGAGCATTGTGTTCAGTGCTTTCCCACTTATCTCTTGGAGTCCCCAGAGCAACATCATGACGTAAGCATTGTTACTTTTCCAGCTTTATGGCAGAGGAGAGGAGGTTTTCCCAAGGTTAATTGACCCAAGGTCACAGCCAGTACCACGGGGAGCTGGGAGCTGGGATTCCAATCAGACTGTTTTCAGAGACCATGCGCTTAGCCGCAGTATTACACAGTGTGAGGGCACATCTCATTCACACGGGACAGAGGGTGTCTGGGGCTCTCTGTGGGGGCTCTCACAGCTCTGGGGACAGAAGTCCAAAATCAAGGTGTCAGTAGGGTTGGCTCCTTCTGGGGGATTCTGAGGGAGAATCTTTCCCATGACTCTGTCCCAGCCTCTGGTGCTGACAGCAACTGTTAGTGCTCCTTGGCTTATGGCTGCACCTCCATCATTACATGGCCTTCTCCCCTGTGTCTGTGTCCAGTTCCCCTCTTCCAACAACGAGAGCAGTCATTGGACTAGGGCAGCTTCATCCAGTGCGAACTCATCCTAATTTGATTACACCTCATTTCCAAATAAGGTCATATTCACAGGCACTGGGGTTAGATGTGAACATGTCTTTTTTTTTTTTATGGGGGCTGGAAGGGGGTGTGTGGAGAAATAATATGAGCAGCCCCAAAGACTAGAAGAAGAGTCTTCGCACTCAGCATGGGGCGTGGTCTGCTGGTGTGTTTGCTTATTTAATATTGTTATTAAATCAAAGTACCAGCAATAAACCCATGTCCCTCTCACATGTGGACCTGAAAAGAGTGCAATAGGGGTGACTTACAAAGGAAGCCTCCAAGGCGTGGTGAAGCAGCCAGCATGAATGGGGAGTGGGGCAGGGGCAGTGGTGCCCGACCTCCTCCAGGTCTGAGGGCTGTGGGAGCTGTCAGAGCTGCAGAGGAGAGCGGAGGACTTTCTCAGACACCAGCAGCCAGGAGCAGCGAATAGGTACCCCGGCTCCTCTCCTCTCAGCCCCTGGTTTCTTTTCATGGACTGAACTCAACTGGAAGTGAGAACAGGGAACCCAAAAACTTCCCTACAGAGTACTGTGCCCCAGCCTCCCAGGGCACCGATGGGGAAGGAGGGAAAGGCCAGTGAAAGGCAGACCGGGTGTTCCACGAGGGCCCTCGCTGTCTCGCCAAGTGCTGAGGCGTGGGATGCATGTGGTGCTAGCCCCGCCTATGAGATGTGCGTGCGCGCCTCGACCTCCCAGGCCAGAGAAGCTCCATGGGGGTGGCGCTGCACCCCGCCAGCCTGGTTCTCCGCTGATTCCCCAGGCTCTCATGGCCACCTCCTACAGCCTCTGAATATTCTATAAGCTCAGCTGTATTCTCTTCTAGATGTCCCCACTGCTGGGTCAGGCAGAGGAAGTTTTTCACTCTGAACAAGGACCCTTTATGGTGTCAACGGTCTGGTTCCCGAGGAAAAAGCTGACCTCGGCCTGATCTCTGGAGAGACTTTTAATGGAGGGGCTGTTCACAGGCTACCAGCAGCCTCAGGAAACCGACACCTCAGGCCCGAGAGGGCAGGGGGAGGAAATGGTGTCGGGAGCCTGGAGGAGCCCCGAGCGGTAGGAGAGAGAAGCTTGGTGGGAAGGGGCACGCAGGGCCAGGTTGCTCCAGTGCGGCGAGGCATGGAAGGCAGAAGTGCTGACACCTGTCTTACTTGCCCATCAGTCTCCCGACGCCTCCAATGGCTACACCCGCGAGGAGTCCAGAAGTAGACGAGGGAGCGTAGGTGCAGCTGCCTCTGGTGTCAGCGCAGGGCGGAGTGATGGAGATAAGCCTGGAGGTGCGTGAACGTTGGTGGGTGTCACTGTGGGCTCACTGGACACTGTCCAAATGCTTTACTCACATGACCTTGTCCTATCTTGACCCTGCGCTGTGGGGCAGCCGCAGAGACACGCTGATCACCATAGCCTGGGGAGGTGGCTGACTCCAGGCCAGAATCACAGCTATGGCACTGGAGCTCACAACACTTCTGGTAGCTAAGCAAGATCTTTATCTGGCCCCCAGTTATAAGATGAAGAAAACAGTCTCAAAGAGGTTAAATTCGCTTCTTGAGCATGTATCAGTCATTTTGGCTCACTGCTGAAACAAATATCCCCAAACCACTCCAGGCGCTTGACTCTGCCCAGATCCCTCTTTCCTGCTGTGACCCCGTGTGGGACAGCGAGTATGTGGTTGGCTGCTCACAATCATTCTGGAACCCAGGACCAGTTTCCAGGATCTTGGAGCAAGAAGGAGGAATCGTGGAGGAGGCAGGGCAAGTCCAGGGCCCAGGCTGGGCGTAGTAACACACCACTCCTTCCCACCCACGGGCCAGAACCCAGTCTCGGGCCCCAGGTGATGCTCAGGGGGTGGAGGATGAAGTCGGGATGTGTACCAGCAGGAAGTGAGAAGCCCGGGGCTCGGTAGGCATTGGCAGCCTACAGAGCGCCTCCAGGGGAGTGCTGGGTGGGAGGCAGATGGAACTGGAAAGGGGAAGTCAGGGGCATGATTAGGGGCTGTGAGGACAGAGCCCTCCTGCAGGCCTCACAAGCCTTGGCTTTGGCAGCCATTGAAGGGAGGGATGGAGGCAGATGAATTGACGCCCCCAAAGCCACTCTGCTACTTCGCTGCCACGTGAGCCCACACTGGGTCACTTTGATCCTGGAGCTCCACACTTCCTCACCCCCCCAAGTTACTGCAGCTTTCAGAGGCAGCGACCGCCTCATCCCACACCGTCCAGGCTTGGGATCCCACCTCTTCCCTGAAGGACGAAGCGTTGTCACTGTCCATTTTCCCAGCAATATTTGAGGTGGAGCTTCTGGGGGCACCCTGAGTCCAGCCCGCAGTTTCTAAGAGACACCCGGGAGCGGGAGCATACCACAGGCAAGTCCCTGCCGCGCAGGCTGCGAGGCGGCTGCCTTACAAATTGCTCCCTTGAACCTAAAAGCTTCAGCAATCCTGGGGATTACGAGGCGCCCTGTGAGGCCTTGTTAGGACGGGCCTCCGGGAGAACATGGAAGGTATTTACATTTGTTGAAGGGCCGTTTCGGTGAAGGATGACAGGGCCTCAGCCTCAGAGAGTCAAGCGTGCATGGGATTTTTTTTCCCCCAGCAAACACTCAAACTCTCAAGAGGTCAGATACAGTGCAAGGCAGACATCACGCTCGCTTCGGGCGGGGATGTGGTTGTGGGCAAACAGGGCGTCGGGTGCCCAGTTTCCTGGATCCTGGTGTCTTCCAGGTCTGGGTTTGGTGAGCTTGGCAAAGATGGCACCTTTCCCGGACACCTTTTCGTGGGCTCTAACCAAATTCTGCAGACACCTGGCTGGACCCCCCCCCCCCCCCCCCAGCCTGGCACCTTCAACCGATGTCCTGTTGCCTGGGGCAGTCGGTGCTTCAGGACTCGACTGGGGCCTGTGCAGGCCTGGCCGGGAGTTCGTGCACACGGAGTGACTCACTGGGTAAAATTCCTCTTCTCTCCTTCTCGGAGGGACTGATCTGAGAAGCAATTGCTTATATGGGCTTTAGAAAGATGGTCCCCTAAAACCGAGCAATTAATTGCTCTCAATACCAACTGTTTCAGGTTGGGCCCTCCTGTTGGCTCTCCTTCCCTCACTTTGGCTGCCTGGAATCGCACTTCCTAATGACGGGAGCTTCTGCCTCAGGCTTTGTTTTCTGGGGAACACACATACACTCCTTTATACACACACTTGCACACATGGAAATAGAGATTATCTTTTTTTTTAAATATATATATTTTATTGATTTTTTTACAGAGAGGAAGGGAAAGGGATAGAGAGACAGAAACATCAATGAGAAATAAACATTGATCAGCTGCCTTCTGCACACCCCCTATTGGGGATGTGCCCGCAACCAAGGTACATGTCTTTGACCGGAATCGAACCTGGGACCCTTCAGTCCGCAGGCCGAAGCTCTATCCACCGAGCCAAACCGGTTTTGCCTATATGATGATTATCTTGAAACAGTCTCAATCCCCATAAGCCCAGGAAGCTCTCTTTTTCTTCTACAAAATGGTTAATAGCGGCAACTTGATTTGTCATCATTGAGACTATCAGTGGAAGAAACCGATAGATTGTTCTCAGAAACATTTCCCTTTTCCTCCAGGGCACACAGCCACCCACACTTCCTAGTCTCCCTTGCCATTGGGGGTGCCCCAGTGGCCGAGTGGGCAATGGAATGTGACAACAGTGATGTTGCTCACCTCCAGCTCTGATCCATAAAACACTAATTTGCAATCTTGTCTGTCCTCCTTCCCCATCCGCGGGCTGAGTGAGGAGATCTGAGGGGGCCTGGAGAAGATAGAGCCAGAGGATGGAAGGAGTGGGACTTCCAGGAGAGACACCAAACCCGGGGGAAATTGATGTTGGGCTCTTGGGTGAGAAAGAGGTAAATCTCAATTGTGCCATGGTGTTGAGCCCCTAAAACTTGGGAGCTGTATGTTATAGCAGGAAGACAATCCTCAGACGTATGAGCTATCAGACGTTGCATGAAGCACATTTCTATGCACCGTCCTGTTTAATCTGCACAGTAAACCCGGACTGCTGCAGAAATCAAACCACAGGAGATAACCGCAGTTAGAAGTTCACACAGCTGGCAAAGCAGGGTGGGGGACTCTAGAATTTTATTTTATTTTTTTTAAAAAATATATATTTTATTGATTTTTTACAGAGAGGAAGGGAAAGAGATAGAGAGATAGAGAGCTAGAAATGTCGATGAGAGAGAAACTTTGACCAACTGCCTCCTGCACACCCCCCACCGGGGATGTACCCGCAACCAAAGTACATGCCCTTGACCAGAATCGGACCCGGGACCTCTCAGTCCACAGACTGACGCTCTACCACTGAGCCAAACCGGTTTCAGCGACTCTAGAATTTTAGCACCAAAATAAAACCTCACTCCTGCCAAGGACCAGTGACCTACTTGAGGTTTCACTCAGTACACTGCAGTGCCAGTGGTCAGCTCTCCGACCTCCCAATCTCCTCTGCCCCTTTTAAGGCATTATGGGCTGAAAACTGTCTTCACAGTCCTTGGCTGTCTCTACTGAGGGTGAAAGAGAAAATAAGAAGTATCCAATGATGAGTAGCTAAGTCAAATGGACGTTGGACAGAGAAGCAGTCATGTTGCTCCAAAGGGCACAGACAGAGTTGGATCGGTTTATCTAATAACTAGCTGTGTGACTTGTGACAAATGACTTAACCCCTCTGTGCCTCAGGCTCTCATTTGTAAAATGAGGTTACATAATGGAACTACCCAACAAAGTTGTGGGGTGTTTCTAACTGTTAGCTATTATTGCTGTTGTTTGAATTCACTATTCAGCCAATGGCAAGGCTATCGATATTTACCAACTCGCTCTATTCCTGCCATCTTTTTTTTTTTTTCCTTTGTCTCTCAAAGTTCCTACCTCCCTTCCCAGCTTCAAACAACCATGGCCACACACTGACTCCCCTCCCCCTCTCTAGACTGGGCTTTCGGGAAAAGATCTAATATCAGGTGGATAATGTAAACCATCAAGCTGGCTTGCTCAGGAAGCTTCTCCTGCTCAAAGATCTAATACCGTTCAATGTAGGTGCGAGCAGCACGGCTCCCTGGCATGGCGCGTAGGGTCTGAGCTGGCAGGCAGGGAGCAGGTGCAAAGGACGGACGGGACACTCTTCCTCAAATGCCCAAGTGGACATCCCTCCCCTGCCTCCTTACGCAGATGCCCTTAACCATGCGTCCCACCAGGCCCTTATGTGGGTCTGAGTCACCTGATGACAGGGATGATTTCAGCCTTTTCTCACACTGAAATTCCACAATATCCGCTCCAGCTTGGCTTTGTGGTTTTCTGTTTTTCTCATTCCCCAAAACGAGGTCCTCGGAAGGAGGGAGGCCTGGTGCTCCGTGATTCCTGGGAAGGATGGGGTGAGAGCAATTTTCTTTGGACATCAGAGACACTTTTTCGGCGGGAGTGGGGGGGGGGGAGGGGGGGGATGTGGAATGTGAGGGAGCGGGGAATGTGGGAGGAATGCAAAACACTTTACCCAAAAGTGCTGTTGACCCTGCATTGGACATGATCTGAGGACACTTAGGTTCCTCTCACCTCTTCCACAGACACCATCTATCCACCAATCCATCCATCCACCTACCTTCCTTCCTTACTTCTTTCCTCCCTCCCTTTCTTCTTTCCTTTTTCCCTCCCTCCCTGCCTCCCTACCTTTCTTCCTTCCTTCCTTCCCCCTTCCTACCTCCCTCTCTCCTTCCCCCTTCCTTCCTTCCTTCCTTCCTTCCTTCCTTCCTTCCTTCCTTCCTTCCTTCCTTCCTTCCTTATTTCCTCCCTCCCTTCCTCTTTCCCTCCCTCCCTCCCTCCCTCCCTTCCTTCTTTCCTTCCTTCCTCCCTCCCTTCCTTCCTTCCTTCCTTCCTTCCTTCCTTCCTTCCTTCCTTCCTTCCTTCCTTCCTTCCTTCCTTCCTTTCTTCCATCTATCGACACACACATCCACCCACCTAACTCATTCATTGACTACATGCTTATTAAAGCTTTAGATATGGGCCTTACACAATAACTCACCCACTGTCTTGGTCCGGTCTCCTCCAAAAGCAGACCATGAGGCAAGGAATGCACACAGTATATTTGGAAGATGATCCCAGGAAATACCCACAGGGAAGTGGAGAAGTGAGACAGGACAGGGAAGGCAGCCAAGAAAAGATGCATTATTGAGCAGGTTCATCCCTGTGGAAACCTCTAGAAAGCTTGTGGAATGTCTGAGTCTTCCCAACTGAAGGACAGGAGAGCTGAGGTGGCTCTTCTGTCCACCACTGGTTAGGGGCTGCTCTGGGGCCCCTGGGCATCCTGGGGCCCAGGGAGACCAAAACAGCCCCCTACTCAAATGAGCCCCACACATAATTGGGGGGAGGCACCACATATCTTCTTATATCTGTGCAGGAAGGAAACTATTCTGAAAGGAGGAGCAAAGACCAACAGCAAACTGTAGCGAGGTTACTGTGTGTGAGCTCAGCACACACCGATTGGCAGCCAGCTAGATGGAAGCAAAAGGTAAGTAGAAGGCACATTAGAGCAAGGAACAAACTCGCATGTATTTCAATAGTGGTAAAGCAGCTTTAGGAGAAGGCACGGAACCTCTATGGAAACATTGAAAGTTTTATTCGATGTGAAAGAAGACCTGAACCAATGAAAAGCGACCCCTGCCCGGGGCAGGATGACCTCGCCTCACTGAGCTGCCAGTCCCCTACAAATTAACGACACATCTAATGACACATCCCGTGAAACATCTGTCAAAATTTCAGCAGAATCATTTGAGAAACTTGACAAGAGGCTATTCTCAAAGTCATATGAAAGAATAAATCTTCACACACAGCTACCCAAGACAATTATGAAAATGTACAAAATGTGATCTTTATCTTGTGGTTCACCACAGTTCTTTATACTGTCGTCCCACTATACACACATTTTACGTATTTTTCTTTACATTTTTTAATGTATCACTTGAATCTTTTTTTAAATTTCTTTATTAAATATGGTATCATATAATTGTCCTTATCCCCCATTCCCATCCCAAGCACCTCCCCACGTATGCCCCCACCCCCCTGTTGTCCATGACCACTAGTTAGGCTTATATGCATGCACACATGGTTGATCTCTCCCTCTTCCCCCCACCCTCCCCTACCTTCCCTCTGAGGTTTGACAGTCTGATCGATGCTTCTCTGTCTCCGGGTCTGTTTTTGTTCATCAGTTTATGTTGTTCATTATTTTCCCTAGATGTGTGAGATCATGTGATACAAGAAATACACTTGTAAGAACCAAAAATGATACAAGCCATATGGTTATTCTGAGAGGCAAATGCATCAGTTTCTAGTGAGTTCTTTTCTGGGCCAACAGTTTTTTGTTTTTTTTTGAGTTCCAATTTCAATGTCAAAGTTCCTTACGTGTACATGTCAGCAATGATATTTAAGTTCTGGATGGTGGGGAAATGGTGGTAAGCAGGTCCGACCCTCTCTGGTTTGGTCCTGGGCAACCTTCAGGTATCATTTGAATCTCAACAATAATAGTTGAAAAGCCTCATAAAAATTCATCAAGTTGCTTTAACTCAATTTTCCTAAGCTCATCCCTATTGTTGACATTTCAAATTCTAGGTTTTTATCTTCCTTTAAAAAAATTCCACGGGAGTGGAATTTGGTTTATTCTC
Source organism: Pipistrellus hanaki (assembly GCF_964339955.1). Lineage (NCBI taxonomy): Eukaryota > Metazoa > Chordata > Mammalia > Chiroptera > Vespertilionidae > Pipistrellus > Pipistrellus hanaki. The sequence continues at coordinate 25,156,951 of NC_140517.1, forward strand.
AAGTGCACCAAGCAGTGCTGTTACACTCAGGGACTGTTCTATGCAGCATGTCTAGAACTTACCTTGTATAACTGAACCTTTACACCCATTGGCCCACGTCCCCCCATTTCCCCTCCACCCAGCCCCTGGCAACCACCGTTCTACTCCGTTTCTATGAGTTTGCATTTTTTGGGTCCCACATATACTGGTAAGTGAAATCATGCAGATTTGTCTTTCTCTGTCTGGATTATGTCACGTAACATGTCCCTCAGCCAGGTTCATCCATGTTCTGCAAATGGCAGGATTTCCTTTTTGTTTAATGCTACATGGTATTCCATTATATATATATATATATATATATATATATATATATATATATATATATATATATATATCACATTTCTTCATCCATGCATCCACTGGTGGGAAGATTGTTTTAAAATTTTGGTTATTGTGACTAATGCTGCAATGAACACGGGAGTGCCGACAATTCTTTAAAATCCTGATTTCAATTCCGTTGGCTTTGTACACAGCACTGGGATTGTGGTATCACATGGTAGTTCTATTTTCAGCTCTTTTAAGGAAACTCCATACTGTTTTCCATAGTGATTATACAAATTTACCTTCTTTCAATAATGCACAAGCCTTCTCTTTTTACACGGGCTAGCTGTGACACAGGCTAGCTATTACGCACGGGCTCGCTAACACTTGTTATCTTTTGTCTCTTTGATGGTAGCCATTCTAACAGGTGCGCGGTGATATCTCATTATGGTTTTGATTTGCATTTCCCTGACGGTTAGTGACACTGAGCAACTCTCCCATCTCTGTTGGTCATGTGTGTGTCTTCTTCGGAGAAACCTTGTCTCTGGGGCCCGGTTGTCTGGAGGGACAGCTGATTGGGAATGTCGCTCTTTAGCAGATGGAAGGAGGATGCCAGCCTCTCCAGGCAGATCCAGACGGCTTATCTCTGAGCTCCTGACGGGAAAGGGAGGTATTTACAAGGGGTAAAGTCCCGCCGCTGGCCACGAGCCAGCTCACATCCTCTTATAGAAGGCAGGGTTTTTTCCGACTTCCACGTTCTGTTGAGCTGAAGAAAAGCATTTCTTACTCATAAAAATAAATAAATGCACACACGTAAGAAAAAGAATGATTTTAATAATCAGGTTAGTGTAGTTAAAATGAGATGTGAACATTGCTACCGTATCTTGCTTGAACTTCTCTCAGAAGAAAAACTACATTTATTTATTATTCCCGTCCTATCCTGACTGCACACGTGAGGGCCTTTCCCACCTGTTAGATTAGCTCTGGTTCGGGGAGCAGAAGTCCCAGAGCTCACAACGTCTGTGAATCTGATACGTGCCACATCGACACAGGACATAGATTCTTACCGTCCTTTGAAAGATATTAAGAAGTACAAAACAAACAAAAAAAAGTCAAATACCTTGATTTAGTAAGAATATCACTTCTTGAAATGTATTCGAGAAAATAACCAAAGGAAAAAGGAAGACGTGTAGGAAAGTTCCTGCCAACAGTTTGATAAGAGAAAGAAATGAAACCAGGCAAGTTCAGCAGCAGAGTCTACATCACCAACTCGGTGAGACATCACAGGGCCTTGGACCCAGGAAACAGAAGAGCAAGGCAGTACTCAAGGTGATGCATGGGAAAGCATGTGTGTTCACTGAAAATGTGTATGGCATCTAAAAAGGAATGTAAGGAAACAAACGATGACAGTAAAAGGCTGGCGTATAGAGGCAGGATGGTTGGGAGTCAGTTATCATTATTTTTAAGTTTCGAGGACTACTGGGTATTGATATAGTATAAGGTAATGTATGTGACTTTGAACTATTAGATAACTTAAATAAAGCCAAACCTGGAATGGATGGGCAGAGGTGGATAGACGACCAGGTCTCACAGCCACCACGTATCCCTCAAGCTTCGACCCACAGGAGTTTGTTCCTTGTTCTTCCGAAACGCTCAGCATCAGGTTGACCCTAGGCGACACCTGTGTGTGCAGCTCAGGAGGGGAGATCATGGCACTGAGGTTGGTGGGCAGGAGCGCAAACCCAGCTCAGCCACTCACAAGCGACATGATGGGCAAGTCACCCCCTTCCCTATCACCATCCTATGTTTTACATGATGGCTCATTCCATTGCCCAAACATGCGTTATGTAAACTCTCCACCTTACAGTTCTTTTGAAAAATATTAATTTTTTTTTTAAATCCCTCCATTTTGGAGGGCTTGCCCCAAGGGGCTCTGCACTGTGCGGGGGGACATTCCAGAGCTCAAGGTTGAGTTGTCTTTTCGATTTTTGATCCATGCGGGCTGCCTTCAGCATCCACTCAATTGTGTGTCTCCCTTGAGTGCAAAAGCACATGGGCCGGCCCCCATGTTGTTAACAGCTCACGTGCATTGTGTGGCTGTCAGTCCTTCATCCTCCGAAACAGCGTGCCGGGCGCCCGTAAAAATGCACAGGCGCTAACTTTCCTGTTTTCCCAGGCACCAGCTCTCGCAGGAAATGGTCACCATGCGGGGCTCTGCTCTGGTTCCCAGGCCTGCCATGGGAGGTCGCACCTCTGAGTGTGCAGCCCTGTGCAAGGCACCCAGCTCTTCACTCTCCGGGGAATGGGCAAGGAGAGCCGAGGGCCAGGGACTCTGCAGGTGATGGCAGTAGCCAGGCCTTCGTAGGCCCCTGTGCTCCAACAGCACAGACATACTAGGCACCAGATATTCCTGCCTTTGAGAAGACTCGATTTTGTGGGGATGATCCCAACAGCTAGAACTTAGTGGCTGTCAACAACACGCATTTTGTTACCTGTATTCTCTTGCTGGGCTGCGTAGCAGAGTGCCACGGGCTGGACAGCGTAAACAACCGCAATGGGTCCACTCAGTGCTGGAGGCTGGAGGCTGGAGGCCCAAGAGCCTTAGCTTGCAGTAGCATCACCTTGATCTCTGCTTCATCTTCACGTGTCATTCTCCCTGTGTCTCTGTGTGCAATTCTCCTCTTCTGACAGGTTTGCTCCAATGAAGGCCCACCCCAATGACCTCATGTTCCCTTGAGTACCTCAGCACAAACCCCATTGCTGAATAAGGTCGCATTCTGAGGTACAAGGGTAGGTCTCCGATGGAGGGAGGGCACAATTCAACCGAAAGCATCTCCCATGGGTTCCTTGGTCAGGATCTCTGGAAGGGCTCAGCTGGTGGTTCAGAGTCTCTGGTGTGGCTGCAGACAGATGGCGGGGGCCGGGGTGTGGCGGGCACAGGGGCAGCTAGCTGGCCTCCCCTTTCAGGTAGTCTCAAATCCTCTTGTATGGTCTCTCCCACTGGGCGAGTCTGAGCTTCCTCACAGCATGGCTACCAAAAGCTTCAAATACCAGCATCCCAGTGAGCATCAGAGAAGTTGCTCCACCTTCTGTGAGCCAGCTTTGGAAGTCACAGAGGGTCACATCAGCCATCCTCCAGTGGCCAAAACAGTCAGCCCACTTTCTGGATTTCAGGGAGGGGAAGGGGGGTCCCTCCTGTTAATGGAAGGTTCTTGCAGCATCTCTGGAAGGTACAGTGACCACAGGGACGATAGCGCTTCAATAGAAGGAGGGTGTGCCAGGTGGTGACTGCTGTTTCTCAGATAGCTTGGGCTGCTGTGCAAACTCAGGAACTAGGCTCCTGGGCCCGAGTGAGGAGCCAGGAGGGCTTCCAGAGGAGGCTAGGCTAAGACCTCAATGGGGTAGGCAACTGTTAGCTGGACAAGGGGAGAGGGGTAGCCTCCGCAGAGGGACCCTGTCTATGCCAAGGCCAGGAGGCAGGACAAAGCATACACGTTCTGCAAGAAGCTGGAATTTCGCTGGGCAAGAGCACCCTCCCAGCTTCCCTGACTCCTCCAGGCCCCTATGAAAACCTAGATTTGCCTATGGCAAATCTCCTATACCAGTGTTTGGCAAACTGCGGCTTGCAAGCCACATGCGGTTCTTTGGCCCCTTGAGTATGGCTCTTCCACAAAATACCATGCCCTGGGTGAGTCTATGTTGAAGAAGTGGCGTTAGAAGAAGTTTAAGTTTGAAAAATGTGGCTCTCAAAAGAAATTTCAATCATTGTACTGTTGATATTTGGGTCTGTTGACTAATGAGTTTGCCGACCACTGTCCTAGACCAGCTGCAGGAGATCCTATATTGCACGGTTAACCCAGACTAGTAAATCCCTGCCCTGCCATGGCTGGGACCCTTTGTGATTCTATGCAGTCATGATTCTGACATTGACTCTGTTTGTCTAGATCAAAGGCCAGGAAACTTTTCCCATAAAGAGCCAGGGAGTAACATCTTATCCTTCAGGGCCTGTGGTCACCGTGGTGACCATCCAGCACTGCCGGGGGAGCATCAAAGCAGCCGGCCTCGATACACAAGTGACGGGCACCCACTGTGTTCCTAAAGCCTTTGCTCACAAAAACGGGTGGAGAGTGGGGTTGGCCCAGGGGCCGTGGCTTGTGGACTCTGGCCTGCACTGAAGTTTGTTCTGGTCAAAATTCGAGTCCTGGCCTCCAGCACTTCTCTGTGTGACACTGAACGTGGCTTTCAACCCGATAAGCTATTTCCTCTCCCGCAAGGTATTTCCATTTTTGCTGTCTCTGTCACAACTACGGAAAGTCCTCACTTCAAGTCCTTGAGAGTTCCACCGACATCATAGTGAAACCACATTGAATGGTATGACGTATCCAGGGGCCTGCTGTCCGTGATTCTGCCGCTGCAGAGCCGGGGGGACCCAGGGCGGGAAGAAGCAGGGCAAAGCGTGTGAATGTGCGTGGACGGCTGTGCAGCACTAGGGCCGGAGACTTTGGGTGTTGCTATAGCAACGCTTGTACACACTTCCTAGTGGTGACCTTAAGCGGCCTGAGTGGTGGGAGCCTCGTGTGTAAATAAAAGAGGAATAAATGTGGGCCACATGGTGTGAAGACAGGGACTGAATGAGATTCCCTAGGGCCACACGTGCGGGGGCAGCGCGGGCATTCCACTTGGGGGAGCCAGCTAAGCAATGGGAACTCCAACAGCAAGATGTGGGGGCGAGGGGTCTGAGCTAGGTAACACTGGGCAGCCCTTTGGGCAGATGTATTTAAGAAGAGTCTATCGATGTAATAATTTTCTGTCAGTGGTACTTGGGGGTGGAAGAACGAGGATATAGAGATGCGCCGAACCCTTATCCGTACAGGCATCGCCGTCGATGTGGCTCTGAGTGTGGCCAGCTGGTGGAGGACAGAGGCCACCCCTCCAGCCCCTCCCTCATGGGCCAGAGTCGGGGAGCTGGGACGGATGCTCGCCTTGCAGGGCCTTCACCCCAGACACTGCTTCCTCCGCCGCCACACGGGTGCTTCCTCACTCCCAGCACGGAGCCAGCCCCTCCCACGTGAAGGAAAACAGGGTGCCAGCCCCCTCGTGGAGAATGTGACATTCCTTTCAAACACGCCCGTTGTTTTACAGTCCTGCTTTGGGAAACTTCAAAAACATAAAGGCTCTGAAATCAAAGGCTTCCTGTTATAAATTCATTTCTACACCTCAGGTACGTGGTGGGGCGGGGGAGGAGAAAACCAAGATTCACTGAAAGCGGTTGAAATGCTCTAAAAATACCTTGCCGGTGCGGGGAGCAGGCCGGCGGGTCTCAGGGCTTCGGGGTGGCCTGGGATTTGGGAGGCATTTCCACGTTCAGGCATTGACATTTTTGTTGTTCGGAAATCTTCAGTGCCTTAAAAATAATTTTTAAAAAAATATTTTGAGGCTTATTGACAACTAAGTGCATGAAAATACATTTTAAATGCAAAATGGATCTTCTCGATCCGACCTCCTTGCCTGAAAGATGAAAAACCGAGGCCTGAGACTGAGCGGTGGGGTGTGGTGGACAGCCGGGGGCAGACAGAGCAAGGCAAGGGTATAGTTCTCTTGGAAGGTTCCAGAAAGAGAAATCACACCTCTCTGACTTCTAAAAAACAAACAAACAAAAAACCTAATTACAGAAGCAACATGTGTTTACCTGGGACAATTCATCAAATTCCTATGAACAGGAAGAGAAGAGTGGAAATTGCCTGTGACCTGCCACTCACAGCAACCCCTTTGGCGTCGGGCCTCCCCTCTCTTCCGGGCCTCAGCGACCCACCTGATGGCGCGAAGCTGTAGCCAGAGCTGCAGAAGCCGCTGTGGATGCCAACACCTCTGGGTTCACCTCTAGCGATGGTGTCTCGTCTCCTCTCAGTTCAGGCCCCATTCTCTCCACTCCTCACCACAAAGGCCCTCTTCTGCCCTTGCAGCTGCCCAGGAGGCTGGGAGAAGAAGCCAGCCTCTGCAGCCTGGATGGCAGAGGCAGGCACGGAAAACAGGACTTGCGGCTTAGCGCTGGCTGGGCAGCCCACCGCGTATGTTGGATGCTATTTAAAAGGATGGTAATGAGATGGACCTGGGTTTCCAAAAGATCCCTGACCTTGAGGATGGAGGCCAGATCTCTGGCCGCGGTGGCCCACCCTGGAGCGTTCGCACCTGCATTTATGTTTGGCGGATGCCTTCCGATCTCACTCTAATTAAGCTCCTTTGGGAAACCATCCGCACCCCTCTGCACCCCCTACGTCTGACCAGGTGCCATCTTTGCCTTTCCCAGCCCGAGTGCCACATCCTTAGCCAGAATTGTCCTCCTCCCTACACATTGCCAACACTAGCTAATCTGGATGATACTCTTAAGTTCGCCATCCTGGTGAGTGTGGAGCACTGTGTGGCTGTGGCTGTGGCTGTGGCTGTGGCTGTGGCTGTGGCTGAAGTTGCACTGCGGACACCAGGAAAGCCCTCTCTCTTGGTTGGCCCCATATTAACTCACGATGACGAGGACAACATCAGGGTTTCAAAACATCTCTTTGTTCCCATGTCCAGTGCTCAGCCACTGAGACTGTTGCGAGGCCGGCGGCTTGAGTAAAGGACTATTCCGCCTACAGTCATCTTCTCATGGCACCTCGGGTGCGAGCCTGGGCCTACAGATGCCGAATCCAGACCGAACCTAAGAATTCCCACCAACCGCCCCCTTTCCAAACTGCCAGGTGCTTGGTGTCAAGTCCCCCAAACACTTGCTGGCTGAGCTGAACTTTCCAGGTGTCTTTCTCCGGTCTCCTGCCTGGGAGAAGGAACTCTGCAGGCGGACAGTCATACTCCCAGGGCAGGCGCCAGCCCCAGGGGGCGGTACTCTCACCTGATCAGCAGACGCCGATTGGTCCAGAAAACACAAGCAGGCAGGGACAGGCTTGGCCAGCGAGGATTTTCACAGTCCTTCGGCATAGCTTTTAGGGATTTTGAATAATTAGGGCATTAAACTAACACATTGACACATGATCAAAATAATTAACACACAAGTGGAGTCCGCCCATGGCCGGACACCCAGGCAGTACATACATATGGTTTCAAAATACAGTTGAAGCTGCAGCAAATAAATGGAATTTTGGAATGATTTGCTTTACAGGTCCCATAAGTAACATTATCTTGTTAAAGACATTAACCTCAGGCCTTGGCTGTTATATATTTGCTTTTATTGTTTTCATCCTGGGAGCAACTTGTAGGAGAGACACTCGTCAGCGAAAGAGGGGTCAAGGGTCGTGAAAACATTGATTTTCAAGGTGGCTGAATGGCTGTCTGGGGAACACTTGCCAATTATGGAAAACAGACATCGCCTTTCAGAACCTCCTTTATAATTTGAGGGGAAAAATTATGAAATCTCAAACATTAATAACCATTTCAAAGTTTTCCCCAACCTGAGGCAGCCTCAAGGACATGCCCCCTCTGACCCCGCTTTTCCTGGGAGAAATCTGCAGGTGGACGTTTCTCCCAGTGGGGCCAAGGCTGTCCCCGGCCGGCCATTGGGAGCTAATGCTGCAGGGACTGCCCCCCACCCCACAAGGTCTGCAGCCTCCACTGCCAAAGTCCTTGGAGCCCAAACCTCCATTTTCTGCTGCATTTTTTTGTGATACCCCCAGACAGAGCACAGGTTTGGGGTTTCAGCCAACCTCTGTTTAGGACTCTGACCCCTATTTTCTCATCAGTAAAATGGGGGATTCAATAAGCTTACAGGGAACATTCTAAATAATGGAGTAAAGAGTCACCCATCACTGACGTCATCTTCCCCAGCAGCTGATATTTCGGCTGCTCCAGTTAGGGAATCTCTGGACCACATTCATTCCCTTCTTGGTTTTCGTTAAGAATTGGCACAGGTACCATTGATGAGAATCTGTGGTCTGGGTATCTTAACAACACACAGACCACCACCAAGGGCCCCTGGCTGGAAAGATACAGAGATTGAATTTGTCCACAAGTCCATCTCACTCTCAAACCTGGGTCCTTCCACGGTGCCACCCTGTCTCCCACTTGCTTATTCCAGTGGGCTCTTGGAAACCCTCTTTATTTGGGGCTCAAGGTGTCCCCAGGCCTCTGGAGGGCCACGTGAAAAGCCCAAGGAGGCGTGGCTGGTTGTGAACCGCTGGCCGCGAAGAGCAATCAGGTCACAGCCCAATGGGTGGACATCCTGGTCAACCCCTAGCCTGCCCTGCTCTAGCTACGTAAGGACACTCCATGAGCGCACAGCACAGCCTGTCATTTCCACACTCCGCCTTGAAATCATCTCCAAAGCTTAAGACAGATTGTGTGGAGCACTGGGGTACAATCCTTTCTCAACTGTGACAGAGGAGATTCTCTGTCTTTCTATAAAGGCCAGCCTCGTGCAGGAATAACTTGGAAGACAACGTGAGCAGCGCACCCATCCATCCTAGAGAAGGGCCTTTTCAAGGAGTCCGTGCAGGATTAGTTCCCTCATCCTATGTCCCCTCACCGTCCTTCCTTCCCAGCATCACAGATGGCTGGCCCTGCTTCCCAGGTAACTGGACTAGTCTGCCTTGAACATCATCCGGGGCTTAGTAACCAAAAAATCCCCTAAGACATGGGAACCCTAGTGAAGAAACATTTTTTAAAAAAACCTCTTGATTCTGCTCAGATACAACTCTTGGACGTGTAAATTGGGTCAGCTTTTCCGGATGGCGATTTGGCAGTATCTACCCAAACTGCAAGTATGAATAAGCAGTGACTTGAATTCCCCGCTGCCAGGGATGTAAAGAAAGGAGATGTTGAAGGGTGTGTGCAAAGAAATTTGACTCCAAGGTGTTCACTGCGGTGATGTTTATCTAGCCATCCAACCCTAAGGCACTGAGTGAAGAGTCAGGAACCACAGAGGCAGGGCAATGAGAGAGAGAGCGTGCGCGCGCAAGAGAGAGAGAGAGAGAGAGAGAGAGAGAGAGAGAGAGAGAGAGAGAGAGAGAGAGAGAGAGAGAGAGTTGTGCGTCTCTATGGGTAGAAGACAGATTCCGCAAGCAGGCTGGCTCAGTTCACACCCCATTTCTGTCACTTATGTGACTTTGAACAAGTCATTTCACCTGGGTCCAATAAAATGGGGATGGTAATCATGCCAACCTGGAAGACTTGTATGAGATCATAGATGTGAAGCTCCAGGGGAAACAAATGCTAAATGAATGCAGCCAAGCATGTTTTAAAAACACATCAAAGGAAGGAATGTAGGAGATTTAAATATTCAAAATCGTTATCTCTGATTGGTGGGATTACCCACAATCTTTTTTTTTTTTTTCCTTTCTTGCTTCTCTGATTTTTCTGACTTTTCTACTGTGAAAATGTTACAGGGATGTGCACAAATGAAGAACTTCATCCTTAGGTACGGGAAAGAATAAATACTCATATCCCTCTGACGCATACAGCTCAGTCAGCAGGGCTGAGCTCAACCCCTGAGAGGAGAAGGTGGCTGTAAGCATGGGGTGAGGATGGCAAGTGTACAGGGCAGGCCGGTGATTCCTGGAGTCTGATGTCAGAGTCAAGTCACCTGCCCAAGGCCCCAACTGGTAAGTGGCCAAGCTGGGATCAGCCCAGCAGTGAGCCTCTTTCCCCCCACCCCCTGCCCTGCTCCTCCCTAGCCACTAGGCTGCACTGCCAGCTAATAAAGCACGGGGCTCAGAGCATGGCCTGTGTTTGGGTCAGGACTCTGCCATTTCCCAGCTGTGTGACACTGGGCAAATGTCCTGATTTCTCTGAGATTCAGTTTCATTATCTGAAAAATGGGGGAAATAGTGACACAACCTCATGGAGTTGACATGAGGATTAAATAATGAGGCCATGCTAAGCAACAGGAGCAGAGCAGGAGGTGCCCTGCCCTCCTGGAGCCTAGACCTTAGCGCTCAAAGCCAGTGGGAATCACATGATCACCCACTTTGTTGTAAAGTCCAAACTCTCATCTGTTTAATACATAGTAATGAGTGTCTGTCCCATGCCAGGCATGCAGCTGCAAATAAGAGGGTCAGAAGCTCCTGCCTCGTGATGGTGGCCTGCAAAGCTTTCTGTCTGCAGGCTATACATCCACAACAATTTACTTGGAAAAAAAAAAACTCTACCTTTTAAAAACGCTAATAACTTGTGAATTTGCATAAAAAGCACATGAGGTTCATTGTTCAAGTGTGGCTTTAATTTTTTTTTTAATATATTTTATTGATTTTTTACAGAGAGGAAGGGAGAGGGATAGAGAGCTAGAAACATCGATGAGAGACAAACATCGACCAGCTGCCTCCTGCACACTCCTACTGGGGATGTGCCCGCAACCAATTTACATGTCCTTGACCGGAATCGAACCTGGGACCCTTCAGTCCACAGACCGACGCTCTATCCATTGAGCCAAACCGGTTTCGGCAATTTTTTAAAATAGGACATAGGGGAGGTATGGGATCTCTGCCTTAATTCAAAGGGGGGACAGAAAATAAAATAAATAAGTAAAGTAAAGAGGTTGTCAGCTGATGGTAAGCGGCGTGATATAAAAATTATACCAAGAAGGGAGATGAAGAGCCAGAGAGGTGGTTTAATTTTAAGCAGGGTGGTCAGTGGCCACCCCAAGGAGAAGGGGACATCTCGGCAAAGGCCTGGGTGTTCTCTCTTGCTCCTCCACCCAGAGCCCTGGGACTGGCTGGTGGACTGAATCGCCCAGGCCCCCTGCCTGCTGGCTTCCTGTTGTGTTCAGCCAATAGGAGGCAGCAGGAGGGATCAGCAACAAAGAAGCGAGGGAGATTGGGGTACTTCTTCTCTGCCTCAGCAACGCGTCTCCGCAGGTGGCTGTGTCCCTCACACTGAGAGTCCGTGGCTCTCGTTCTCAGGAACACTATCTCTGGCTCTTCTCCAGCAGCCTCAGGGTGGAAACACCTCGCTGCTGTTGCTCCTGAGGGTGTCACCATCCCTCATGGTCCACTTCTTCTGCCTCTTAAACACTGGGAGTGCATCCCATCCCTTGCTGGCACCCTGAATGGAAAAGACCTGAAGCGTGTGAGAGAGCGAACACAAAGACATCTGAGGGAAAGCATTCCAGGCACATGGCAGCTAGTGCACAGGCCCTGGGGTGAGCATGTGCCTAGCTTGTTAGCAGGGAGGCAGATACTGGAGCGTGAGGTACACGTACTCTGAGTGAGTCATACACAGCTGTTGAGTGTGAGTGGCCTGGGAAGAGTTTGTAAAAGATGAAACTCAGAGAGAGAGATGGAGATGGTGAGACAGGAAATGCAAAAGAAATCATGCTGGCCTCCACCAGCTGTCTGAGGAGCGAACCAGGTGGGGTGAGCATGCTAAGTGCTCATTAGCAGAGATGACATAGCTGGGTGGTAGGGTGGTGAGGGAGGCCTGGGAGGCCAGGGGAGAGGTTACAGAGCAGTGACCTGCACAAGTGGGGTTAGAGAAGGATGGAGGTGCAGACTGGAAGCTCTCGTGAGCAATCAGGCCCATTCGCAGCTGCTGGTCAAACCCAGCCATGAGAGGACAAAGCCAGGAGAACAGAAGGGAAGGGCCGGATTCAATACGGTTTTTTGCAGGAAACGCTGAGAGAACGTGATGCCTGAGTGAGCCTGGGGGCTGATGGGAGAAGCTGAACACAGCATGAGTTTGCAGGGCACCTGGGCCCCAGGGACACAGACTGGGTTTGAATCCTCACTCTGCCTGTTACCATGTGACTTCTGGGACCACCTGAATTCGTCTCCCAGGGCTGCCATAATAAGTACCAAGTGGGGGCTTAACCAACAAACATTTATTCTGATAGTTCTGGAGGCCAGAAGTCCAAGGTGAAGGTGTCGGCCGATCTGGTTCTTTCTGGAGACTCCTAGGGAGAGTCGTTCATACCTGTCTCAGTGGCTGGTGGCTGCCAGCAGTCCTTGGCTTGCAGCTGCATCCCTCCCCTCTGCCTCTGTTGTCACATGGCCTCTCCCTGTGTGTCTCTGTGATTGTGAAGATCAGGTGAGCTCAGGCATGGAAGAAGCTTGGTACAGCGTCCAACTTACAGAATGCCTTCAATAAATGACAGCCCTTGAGGGTTTTAGACTTTCTGTACCTTTTTCTAAGTGGGCGTGTGCCAGCATTACCTTCTGCGTTTTTCTCAACTTTAGACAGGTTGGCACTGCCATCCGAACCTGCACCCAACTCAGCGCCTCCCTGCACAGCTCAGAAAGCCTCCCACCCATCCTTAGCCATCCCTCCATGGCTGCAGAAGGCAGTGGGAAGGAGGGAAGGCCACCCCCATCCTCTCAGGAGCAGAGAGGAGGCAGGCCCTGAGCTGTCGGTTGGGGAGGAGACGGCCGCAGACATAAAGTCCTTTCCAGCTTCAGGCTTTCCATCCTGGACTCGGGAGGTCTTTCCCCAGGTCGTGACGGAAAGCTACAGTGCCTGGCAGCTCGCTGTGGGCTGGCAGGGAACCTCGGCACCAAGTGTGACAGAGGGCGGGCGGGGAAAGGCACCCGGAGTTCAAACGTGCCGCTCAGATGAATGCCTGGCCTGGGCACGTCGGGAAGCGGGCTCCAGTGCCCAGCTCCAGCTCAGCAGACAAAGGCGCACAGTTGGGACCCAGGGAGCCGAGCCTGCAGTTGGCTGGCGGGGAGACTGAGACGTGAGAGGGAGAGAGGGAGGTGCCCAGAGGCAGGATAAAGAGATGGTTAGGTGCCCTCTGATCCCTGCTCAGTCAATACTGTTCAGCAACTGTTCTGTAACCAGAGAATAATAGCCATCCTTCCTTATCGGTGATCATACAATCGAGGGCAAGGATTTTCTGAAACAGCAGTTGACACATAGGAAGTTCTTCTTAAATGAGAACTATTATTCTTATTTTTAAAATATGTTTTTTATTTATTTATTTATTTATTTATTTATTTATTTATTTATTTATTTATTTATTTTTATAGAGAGGAAGAGAGAAGGATAGAGAGTTATAAACATCAATGAGAGCGAAACAAGAGAGGGAAACATTGATCAGCTGGCTCCTGCACACTCCCTACTGGGGATGTGCCCACAACCAAGGTATGTGCCCACAACCAAGGTACATGCCCTTGACCTAAATCAAACCTGGGACCCTTGATTCCGCAGGCCGACCCTCTATCCACTGAGCCAAACCTGTTTCGGCGAGAACTATTATTCTTTTCTCCAGTTACTGGAAAAGCTTGAACCAGAACCTGGGTCTGCAGACTCTCTCCATAGCACTCTTTCTTCCAGGCACAAGATGCCAGGCCAGTTAAATCACTGTGGCCAGGGTAGTGGTGGGCCAACGTTCCTGGGCCCCAGCTGTCCCTCCGCCTTCCTTCATAGGCATTTGGGACGCACATCCCCTGTGTCCCGTTCACCTTGAAGGAGGGGGGAGCACACAGAGGAGATACACAGCCCAGCATGAGTTCTCAATGGGTTTGCTGTCTGGCAATAAGGATGCTGGATGAGGCTATGCTGAGGGTGTGTCAAGGCAGGGAGGAATGAGTCATGAGGGCTTCCTGGAGGAAGGGACATCTGAGCTGAATCTCTGAAGGTGCCTGAGAGTCAGCCAAGCACAGTGTAGGAGAATGGAGCCTCCCACATGAAGCCAGGAGATTACAGAGTAACCCCAGGACATTTGAGACACTTCCCCCATCATGTTGAAATATGCTCCTGGGTGGGGAGAAGAATGTTCTAGCCTGAGGACCTCCCAGTGCCCAGTGAGTCAATGTTGCCCAGAGCAGCCTTTGGGCAATGAATCATCGCCCTCAATGACAGCTCCTGGGAAATGGAGCGAAGGGCGTTGCCCAGCTGACAAAATGTTGGAGGCATTAAAGCCAGGCTAGCAAGGTGCAGGGGTGGGGTGGAGTCGGGGTGGGAGGGGCTCAGATGCCTGAGCAACAGGGACAGGGAGACCTGCAATGGAGCAGGACACACTCTAGGTTCAGGTCTTACTTCCTGGGCAAACGACTTCCCTTCTCTGGGCTTCTGATTCCACCTCTTTAAAATGAAGACAAGATCAGATACCATGGTGACCGTGAGCATCAAACACAACACTATGGGAGTTGGGAGTGCTGTGTGTGAGAGGAAAAACAAGACAAAATAATAGCATAGATTTATCTCTCACAGTACCCTGAGCTCGGCAGCCAGCCTGGCTTAAATGGGATTGTTTATGCCCAACTTGCGTGACCCTGATGGGCAGGTAGGCAGCATGCCCTGCATGGTAGCTGGTGTGATTTTTAGACCTTCATTGGAAAACACCTGTGTGGTGTGTAACACGCCACCCCAACACTTAGTGGTTTAAAACAACTAGCATGCATTTAGCTCAAAGATCTGTCTTTCGGGCAGGGCTCCCCAAGAAGGCTATCTCTGCCCCACTGGGCATGAGCGGGGGCAGCTGGACTGGATGCCAAAGAACCCCTTTCCAAGATGGCGCAGTGGAGGGCCGGCCAGGGAGGTGCTGGCTGTCTGCTGGAGCTCAGCCTCGTGAAGGCTTCCCGCCTTGTTCCTCTCCACAGAGACCCACACACCGGCCTCTTAGGCTTCCCCACATGATGGTGTCCGAGTTCCAAGAATGGAGGTCCCAACAGGTCCGCACATAAGCAGTATCTCCACTTAGGGCCACTCTGAGAAGCTACAAGCTTCACTCATGCTGTAGCCACAGGCCCTGGGATCCGGGGTGGGGGCAGTGGTCCCCACCTATCGGTACGGCTCTGTAAGAAGAGCACGTGGAAGGGGTGATCTTACTGCATCCATTTGGGGAGATTCAATCTAGCAAAAGCCTAACAGAGTGTGAAAATGAGGGAGGTCTTTGCATAGACATAAGATGCCGCCGTTCCTTCTTCCTGGCACGTGTGGTCTAAGCTGGAGGTCAAGATCACCCTCAACTTCCAAGTCTGTGTCCTGACATGGGAAACAGCGAGGACAGAATCACCCCAGGCGGGGTTAGGCCAGACCTACCCAAATCATTAGGCCTAGACTTTCCACAGATGACCCCACAGGTCTTTCTGAGACAGGGCTGTCAGCTTTTGTTTCCAAAATGGCTTATCTTATTCAACGCAATACACCAAACCCCAGTGCAAGGCCACCTCTAAGTAAACGGCCCACTAAAAGCCACCAGGATAGCATCAAGCAGGAAGGCAAAAGCTAGCGAGGGTGAGTCGCTCTTGAATTTCTTTTTCCCCACATGGAGTTCCTGCTATCCTATTCACCATAATCAGAATATACACAGGCCCATTTTTAAAGAAAGAGAAACCCCATTAATTTTGAAATAAAACCTAGAGACAGACCGCCATCTCAGAGTCCACGGCCACATGCTTGTCCTGACTTGTGCAGGGTGTAGAGAATGGGGTGCCCCTGGAGCATGGCCTGGTCTGCTAAGCCCCAAGAAGCACCCCCGCCCGCCCCCCTCTTCCCAGCAGCCTCCTGGCTTAATGAAGCCCATGTCATCTTGAACTTGGTCATGAGTCACCCTAGGGCCCCATTCCTCCTGATCTCCCTCCATTGGGCCCCCCGGAGCAGGTGTTTGCCGAGCTCAAGGTCCCTCTGCTTACATAACCCTTGTTCCATTTGGAAGGATGAAAAATCGCCCTGGGGTTTATTGTAAACAGGCTTATGTTAGCCCAAACACCCGGAGGAAAGGTCACAAATTATTCATG
This sequence comes from Pipistrellus hanaki, assembly GCF_964339955.1. NCBI lineage: Eukaryota > Metazoa > Chordata > Mammalia > Chiroptera > Vespertilionidae > Pipistrellus > Pipistrellus hanaki. Next base: position 25,172,910 of record NC_140517.1, read on the forward strand.
CGCCTCTCTCCCCCTGCCAGGCTCTGTCCACCCCCACCAACCACAGGCACATCCCCCACCCAGACATCTGGGCAGCGGTCAGGGCCTGTGCCCAGCCACTCCACCAGGCCATCGGGGGCACGGGACCCAGTGATGGGAGCCAGGGCCACCTTGGCAGCCTGGTGCTTCCCTGGGCCCTATTGGGGGAACCATCTCCACTGGGCCTGCAAGAGGAGGCGAGAGGGAGAGGGCGCAGGGGGCAGGGGAATTTCTTGACAAGCCTCCATGAGTAGAGGCTTGCTCATGGAAAGACAATCCTTTATGATGACAGAAACGGAGCCAGGCACTCACGGCGAGGGGCCTGCATGCTTCACGCAGGAGAGGGAGGGCCGGTTTGCTCCACAGGCCGCTGCAGTGCCCGTAATATCACCCAAGTGCATTGCATGCTGGGTGCTTTATAAAGACCTGCTCTGAGGTCGTGTTCTAAGGCCCATTTCACAGATGAGAAGCTGAGGGCAGGGCTCAGCAAGGAAGACGAACGGGCCTGAGCTCTGCTGAGCGGGGGCGGCTGGGGACCCGCTTCCATGGGGACATGGTGCATGGCTGGTGTGTTGGTGCTGGCTGTCGCTGGGAGCCCAGCCCAGGGGAAGGCTGGGTCCTCAAACCGGTCCTTATGGGACTGCCCCCTTTGGAAATGGTGTTGCTTGTCCCCGTGATTGGGGGCCCTGGTTAGACAGCCTGGGCACTGGCCTCAACGTCGTTAAGTCAAACTGGGCAGCAAGTCACTCCGTGGGTGGTTCTCCAACTCAGGCCCTCAGTCCCACAGCCACAGCATCTGGGAACTTGTCAGAACTCGGGCACCCCCCAGCCTCACACATCTCCAGCGGGGAGAGATGGGTAGGGGCAGGCGGGCTCCTAAGGTTCAGGATACCCTCTCTGATACTGATATTCGGGCCAGGTTTGAGAGTCGCTGCCTCAGGCCAAGGTCTGTCAGCCCCTGCTCAGCAGTCGGAGGGCAGCAGCCTGGGGCCCAGGAGGACTGGGTGGGTTTTCCCATCAAGTGGCTCCTAATTCAACTGGTGGGAGTAGTCAAATGTGTGTCCCCATCCCCACCCCATCCTTGTCCTGTGGGTCTTCAGGACCTAGTGCCCGTCCTGCTCAGACACAGAGCGGTCAGGCCAGGCTCCCAGGCTAAACGGGACGGACAATGCAATGGGGCTCAGGATCCCCTGTGTGCACCCTGAAGGGACCCAGCAGACCCGGAGCTAATGCTTGGATGCTGGCCCTGGTGGGAGCTGGCTACCCTGGGTAGGAAGGTCCAGGCAGTTTGCGGTGGGGGGTGGGGGGGGTGTGTGTGTAGAGGGGAGGTCCAGACCATGAGGAGGGCTTGGTGGGCACAGGACAGGCAGAGGCGGAATCTCAGGAGACTGCAAACTCTCTCTTCCCACTGGCAGCTTTGGACAAGTTAACCAACATCCCAGAGCCATAGTGCCCACCTATGAAGGGGGTGAGCCAGGGCCTGGGGAAGCCCTGCATGAGGTCGGGGGGGAGGGGGAGCGAGGCGAAGCCAGATGGAGGAGGCAGCCAGTTTCTGGGTGTTTATCGCCTTGGACTCCCCCAGGTGGGGCTGGGCCCCCATCAGCACCCTGCTGTGAGCTCTCCTTTGGGTGCCCCTGATGTCCTGGTCCAGGGACCCGGAACGCCCTGGCACACACCATCCTGGATGGGCCAACCTCACAGGAGTGGGGGGAAGAGGGGTGCAGTCCACAGACTCAACTAGAGAGGGTGCAGGGCAATTGTTTGGTTCTGTGTTTTGTTTTATATGTTCTTTGGGGAAGACGACGGAAAATGCAAAACTGTCCATGTGATGACAACCCCTGCCTTTTGCCACCTACTCAGGTGGGAGCTGGCAGTGGCTCACTCTCCCAGCCTCAGTTTCCCCATTTATTAACGGGACTCATGAACCTTCATCTGCTAAGCCCTAGCGAGTGGCTAAGGTAGCTGGATTCAGACAGTCAGGAGGATCCCGTCTCCACCCCTCACTCAGCCACTGCCCAGTGACTTGGGAAAAGTTACTCAACTCTGCATGCCTCAGTTTCCCTGTACGTGCAGTGGGGATGATGGTAACCCCTGCCTCAGAGATAGAAACCATGCTAAGTTCTTAGATTTAGGAGATAAACAAGAAGAGCAGCTGCTGCTGTTTCCATGGTGATGATGAGGGTAGTCTGCTGGCCTCAGTCTCATTGCAGAGCACCCAGGTCCGAGGACTGGGCCCAGCAGACTCAATCCCGTCCCCGGGCGAGCGAGCTCCGCACCTCCCTGAAGGAGTGGAGGGTGGAAGCGCTCTTCCCCGGCTTCTATCATCTCAGCGCCAAGAGCCCCCACCCCAGCACCTCCTCCTGCCCCCCTCCCCCCCGTCCCCAACTCACTTCCTGGGGTGGCTGGTCCCCTTTGGAATGTGCCTGGGCTGGGGTCACCTGGGTCTTTGCTCATCCTACATAACGGCTTCCATAAACACAGGAAATGCGGTTTTATTCCTCAGGCACGATAGCACATGAGACTCTGCTAAGTGGGACGTGCTCCTTCCAGGAAGAGGCCCTGAATCCAGTCTCAGAATTACCCTGCCTGGGTTCCACACACAGGCAGGCCCCAACCCAGCACACCAGGAGGAACACTCTAGGCTTGTGGGGTTCTCTAAAGAATGGGGGGGAGGGGAGTGCCCTGACCAGTTTGGCTCAATGGATAGAGCATCTGTCTTCGGACTGAAGGGTCCCAGGTTTGATTCCAGTCAAGGGCATGTACCTTGGAGTGCCCCGGTAGAGGGTGTGCAGGAGGCAGCTGATTGATATTTCTCTCTCATCTATGTTTCTAACTCTCTATCCCTCTCCCTTCCTCTCTGTAAAAAAAAAAATCAATAAAATATATATTTTTTAAAAAGAATGGGGAGGCAGTGATGTCACACTTGGAGAAAACACTTATACAACTGAATGAGGCATCACCCAATTGGAGCTACCAGGTCCCTACAGGGAAAGCAGCCAGACAGCCTGGGCACTGGACTTGGGGAGGCAAAGTGTGACCTTGGATAAGTCACTGTGCCTCCATTTCCTCACATGTCTTGGAGAGCTGACATGGGGATCACAGGAGGAGTGTATTGTGAGGAGTGATGATGTTCTGGGTAAATGCTTTTTGCACAGATAGATGGATGAATGAATAAATGAGTGGGATGAATGGGTGGGTAGGTGGGTGAGTGGATGGGTGGGTAGGTGTATGGATGAGCAAATTGATGAGTGGGTGGGTAGATGGTGGATGGATGGGTGGATGGGTAGGTGGGTAAATGGTAGATGGATGAATGAATGGATGGGTGAGTGGATTGATGGATGTATGTTGGATAGATGGTGAATGGATGGGTGGACAGGTGGATAGATGGGTAGATGAGTGAGTAGGTAGATAGATGGTGGATGGTGGATAGATGGGTAGATGAGTGAGTTGATGGATAGATGGTGGGTGGTAGATGATGATTGGATGGGTGGGTGAGTAAACAGGTGGATAGATGGGTAGATGAGTGGATATGTGGATAGATAGTGGATGGATGAAGGAATGGATAGGTGGATGAATGGATGGATCAATAGGTAGATAGATGGATGGTACAAAGGAGAAGAAGAAACTTGCTCAGTTTTTAATTTTTGTTTTACTTTTGTGCTTAAAGAAATGCAGTTTTAATTCTTGGAGTATAGAAGGAAGTGGAGATCATCAGAGGCACTGGCAATACCTGCTGTCCAGAGTGACTGCTCGACACCCATGTGCATGTTTATGAGAGAGTTAAAGCAAGAAGGGCCAGTTGCATTCTATAGTGACCTCACCTTATTAAAACCTAAAACAGATGCCTTAACTGGTTTGGCTCAGTGGATAGAGCATTGGCTTGAAGACTGAAGGGTCCCAGGTTCAATTCTAGTCAAGGGCATGTACTCTGGTTGCAGGCACATCCCCAGTAGAGGGTGTGCAGCAGGCAGCTGATTGATGTATCTCTCATCGATGTTTCTAACTTTCTACCCTTCCTCTCTGTAAAAAATCAATAAAATATATATTTTTAAAAGCCCTAAAACAAGAGATATTCAGATAAAATAAGTTGGCCTCAGAGGCAAAATAATCTGATGCCAACAACAGCAACAAAAATAAACAAATAAGAAAGTTGGTATGTGAGTGATGGACAGAGGGCAGGACAGAGGGCAGGTACAGATGAAGCACAAACAGGAAGGCGTAGCGGCAGAATCCAGGTGGGGTGAGGTATGAGTGGTTGCTTCTTTCAGCTTTTCTCTATGTCTGAACATTTCCATAAGAGAAGTTGGGGAGCACAGTGCCCCCACCTCGGCTGGCTCTTTCACAAAAAGCAAAATCTAATTTTCCTGCAGGCCCTTTGGGCATGGGGGAGTGGAACCACTGCAGCACCCAGAAAAGTGCCAATGATGGCACCTGGGGACAGCCTTTAGCTTCCCCGCCGCAGGGCTCCAAGCCCAGCTTCGTGCCAGGCCCCACAGAGGGATGGCAGGTCAGTGGCAGGCAGCCTCTGGCCTCGGCAGGTCCAGTCCTTCATGGGGGCACTTCTGTGCCTGCAGCTCCCACTCCCCGTGGTCCCTCCTCCTTTTCATCTACCTAGAAGTTTCTAGAATCTGGTTCTGCCCATCAGGTTACTGAGGGTCAGTTGCATTTCTGTGGAGGCTGCAAGCATGCACTGTTAAATCCTTAAGCAGAGGCATTGAGGTTAAACAATTAGACTTCAGAGGTCAAGTTTGTTGCATGTAAAAAAAATTTTTTTTAATTTAAAAGAAACAACCATAGATTGAGACTGGAATAGAGGGATGGATAGATGGGCAAACACCTGATAAATTAACTTCCCAGGCACTTGCTGTTGTGGGAAGGCTCTATGTGGCTGAAAGCATTTTATATTTAAAACAAATCTATGCGGGTTTTTTATTATGACTCCCACTGAACAGAAGGGGAAACTGAGAGTGTTTTTTAAGTGATGTCCAACGGCCAGGTCTGTGCCAGAGCTTGAATTTGAACGTAGGCAGACTTGCTGCACACTTGATGTGTCTGGTTTTGCCCAGTGTCAGGCTTGTGGCTGAGCCAAGAGCACAGTCTGGCCAAAGGGCCTGCCCAAGTCCAGCCAGAAGCAGTGCCCCGAGAGACATCGGTCCCCTCCAGAGCTCGAGTACCCCACCTTCCCGGCTGGCACTGAGCAAAACTCACCAGAGAAGCCAACACCATGTGCCCTTCACCAAGTTTAAGACCCAGAGGACCATGACAGGCCAGCCTTTAAAGTGGCCTGGGCTCAGGGACCGTGGCCCAATCAGGCCCGAGGACTCCTACCACCCTGACGAATCTTAGTGGCAACTCAGACGTCAGAGAGGTTTCCTCCACGGGCAGCAGGCAGCGAGGGGAAGGCTCGACTGTGGGAGGTGAGTCACCGTGCAAACCCATAATAATAATAACGCCAGGCATGGACTCACGTCTCTGCCAAGCCAAACATATGGCGGGGGCGGGGGAGTATTTCAGTTTATAGATCTCTCAGGCCGTTTATGAGGCTGGTGGTCTGTGTCCTAAGTGGGCAGCATGGCCAATTCTGTTATATCTGGGCCCATTCCAGGCCTCAGTGGTTTGAAAGAAAAACCAACCCTTACAGAATAACAGTGCCAGGCCCGCGTCCCCAGTTACAATTGTCTTGATTGACTCTGTAAATCTACCCACTTTTCAGATGGCTGTTGGCCCAAACGCTGTTCTTCAGCTGCGGCCCAGCTGTCCTTCCCTCAGCTGGTCCTGCATAAGCTCAACTCAGCAGTTCATTCCTCTTAAAGGGGATGGTGGGGCGGTGAGTGTGTGTGGGGGGGTCTCTGCTCAGGGAAAGCCCTCTGGCTCAAACTTTCTCAGTCCTTGCTGTGCATTAGAATCATCTAGGCACATCTACAAGCTAGAGATGACTAAGACTACTGCCCAAAATTTGAATTACTCCCCAAAACGGTTCAAAGTTGGGCCCAGGAAGGGCTATTACCCCCTCACAAGTATTGAAAGGGGGTGGTGAGTGGAGAGAATCATGACTGGTTCTAACTCTTGGGCATCAGAGTCACCTGGGAGGAAGTCAAAGATGAGCATCCCCACCCCCTGGCCAACCCGACTCAGTAGATCTTGGGTGGGACCCGGGAGTCCCTGTCTTTCAAAAGCAGCTTCCTATGCAGATTACTGGGAGCAGCATTCCGGAAACACATCTTGACCAGGGTGTCCTTCCTTGGCCTTGGGAAGTGTCCCCTGCAGGAGAGGCTGATACCAATGTACCTGCTCTCACCCTAGCCCTCCCTCTCTCCCCCAAGCTGCATTGGGGGTGCACTGAGGAATTGGGGGTGTTGCCTTCAATGGTTTATACTCTAAAGTCACAACAATGGATCAAGCACATCAAAGTCTTTTCAACTTTAATGGTGAGGGAGTTAAGGGGGTGAGAGGTGCCTATGAGCCCTGGGTTCTTCCGGAGAGCACATGTGTGCTTTGGTGCACATCACAGGCTTCATGTTCCCTGGGGGAGACCCTGGCTAAGAGTCACCAAATTAAATTGGATGCTAAACCCCTAGGAATTGATACACAAAAATCCATGATGAACAAAATATAAATTTTTAAGTAAGGACAGAATCTAATACGGAGCTTTCCCAACCCTACCTACCTCATTGGCCACACCATAAGATTGGCCCTTGTTCCAATAAAACTTTATTTACAAGTAGTGACCCTGTCCATGAAATTCATGCACATTAAAATGGAATTAATTAGAGGAAATATTTTAATATTATTATTTGCCCTTTCTCTATAATAGAAGTGTTAGAAATGAAATAAAATTAGTAAAATGTTTACAAAAATCTTCTTCTTATCAGAATCTGGGGCAAGCCATGGGAATCAGAGTCAAGTCTCCACCCACCCATGTGTGCCTCGAAATCACAGACCTGGCCTGCCCCACACCAATTGGGCTAGATCCAGATCCAGACTCAGCCGACCCTATCCCCCTCAAGCCCTGCTGGGTGTGGGGCATGGCCTCATGTCACCTGGCCCTGCACTGGGGAGGGGGTGTGTGGCCTGAGATCCCCGTCAAGCCGTGCCAGGCGGGGGGGGGGGGGGGGGGGGTTGTAGCCTGAGATCTCCCAGCCCAGGCTAGGGCAGGGGGTATGCCTTGAGGTCCCCGTCAATCCCCTCGAGATGGGGGTGTGTGGCCTGAGGTCCCCTGGCCTGGGCCAGGGTGGGAAGCACTACCTGAGGTCCCCCATCAAGCCCCACATGGAGGGGGGGGGTGCGGCCTCAGGTCTTCCAGCCTGGCACCAGGGCGGGGGCATGGCCTGAGGTTCCCTGTCAAGCCCCACCGGGCGGGAGCTACAGCCTCAGGTCCCCGGCCCCAGGCCAGTACTATGCAGCCTCAGGTCCCTGCTGATTGCTCATTAAAGCTCCATATAGGAACTCAGCCTCCGCTGTGGGCGCAGCCATCTTGTGTTATGGGATTCCCCACCTCTGCTGTGGGTGCAGCCATCTTGTTATGGTGTGGCAGTCAATTTGCATATTCCCTCTTTCTTAGATAGGATAATATGCCAACAGCAGGTGGTAGTTTCCCAGTTTGTTTTTTAATATTATACTAAAATGTTAACTTAATTTGATTACCAAGAGTTTTGGAGCTCCCTTAAAATTTACACCCAGTCTTGCCACTGCCCTATCGGCCAAAGTCCTGAGGTGCCGGGCGCCCCAGCAGTGCCCAGCCCTGCTGCCCCAGGCAGCTCCCCACCCTCCCCTCACTTAGGGAGACTGTATATTTGCAGTGAACATTCCCGAGCACATTGCTGCTGACGGGGCAGAGCCCTTGCCAGGGGTATGCACATCAAAGTCTTTTCAACTTTAATGGTGTATGACATTTTTGAGACAAAATATGGTTCGGTTAATCATATTTTAATAGCTCTACCTTTATAAGCTGCCTGACTTGGAGTGTATACAGTAATATTTTAATTTCTTAGCTCTGATGAGCATCATTCTAACCAGGTATTCAGTTTCTCCATTTATAAATTTCGCTCCCAGATGTTGGATGCCAGGGAAATCTACAGAACAACTACACAAATATGATATTTAATATTGGATGTCAGTTTGGGTGTTCCACTCAATTTCCTGGAAAGAGCTCGAAACTCCTCTTATTTGGGGCGGAATGTCCAATCAGTTTCATACTCCGAGGCCCTGCCCGGATGGCCATGTAATACCGCATAACTAAGTTCTCTAATTTCTGAAATGCAAATTTGGAGCAGATGTAGGAAAAGTGTGTCATTTATTTCCAAATGCAACAGTTATCAAGCTGAGCAACCAGAAGGGATAGTTAGTGAGGGGCCAAGTTCACGAGCCAGCCCCCCAAAACAGGAGACTTGCTGGACAATGCACACTGTCCCTGGCAGGAAGGCACATGAGGGTGGTAAGCTTCGTGCCTCCTATCAGCTACTGATGGGGGAGGCCAAACCGGACCTGCAGGCCTGGGGCGGGTTTTGCATCTGACTTTGAATTTAAAAATAATAATAAACGCCCTCGTCGGCTTGGCTCAGTGGATAGAGCGTCAGCCCAAGGACTGAAGGGTCCCAGGTTTGATTCTGGTCAAGGGCATGTACCAGTTGCGGCTTGATCCCAGGCCCTGGTCAGGGCGAATGTGGGAGGCAACCAATCAATGTGTCTCTCTCACATCGATGTTTCTCTCTGTATCTTCCCCTCCTTTCCACTCTCTCTAAAAAACATCAATGGAAAAATATCTCCAGGTAAGGATTAACAATAACAACAAAAAATAAGAAGAAGAAGAAGAAGAAGAAGAAGAAGAAGAAGAAGAAGAAGAAGAAGAAGAAGAAGAAGGGGTGCCCCAGCAGGATGGTAGACAGAGCACAATCCCACCCCTCGATTTAAACTTGAGTCCTTTGATACAAGAGAGTGTCTCCAGTTGCCCAGTCACCCATTCCAGCTAAAACCCAGGCTCCTTGACTTCCTCAGTCCAGCTTGCTCTCAGCTTGGGGGACCACTTGTTCTGTGAGACTCAAAGGAGCTTCTATTCTTGGCAATGCCTTCTTAGTGAACTTATTGTGGGCAGTCGGCTGAGAAAGATGCCCTGGGGTGTAGAAACCAAGTGCCAAAACAATGCCACAGACAGCCTGTGCCTCTGGGGACCAGGGCCAGCCCTGGTGGCATGGCCAAGAGAGGGATGTCTCTGGGGTGGAGGGCCTCTTTTCAGGGATGTCCCAAGGAACCTAATAAGGACACTGGTGACTTGGACGGCAGGAGGTTCCGGGTCTAGCCCCATCTCTTCTGTGACCTTGGGTAACTCATGCCTCTCTCTGAGCCTCAGTCTCCCCTTCTGTCAGAGAAGGAGGTTGGACGCTGCAGCCGAGAAGTCCCTGCCAGCTCTCAGGAGAGTTCTGTCTGGCCACCCCCGGGGTGAGGAGGGAGGATGCAGACAAAGGCGCCTCATCGTTTTCTTCCAGGGGAGAAAGGAACGTGAGTCCTTTGCGTGTTTGGCCCCAAGTAGAGCTTAAGGAGTCACAGCTGCAATGCCATATGGGGGAAGTGTGTGGGTGGTTCTGGCCTTTCCTGCCGCTTTCATTCTTGGTCGGGCCAAGTTCAGGAGCATCCTCACTCTCCCTCTGCCAGAGTATCCAGTCACCTCTCTCCCCTGCCCACCCCCCTCGCCGTCCTTTCTCCCCTGCTTTCCAGACTCCAAGCAGCCTAACCTCTGCTGCGGCAGCCTCGCTGCAGGAAGCGGACCACTCAAGTCTCCCGGTTGTCTGGGGGGTCTGCTGCTAATTGGATTGTAAAAGATGATCCTGCCGCACAGCTGTCTGCAAAGCTGGGCCTAGTGACGGGGGATAAATGAAATGCAGACAGTGGGGCGGGGTTACCTGCTAAAGTGCTGTGCAAAGCCCAGACCTCAAAGGTTGGAGAGGAGCAGAGGAGAGGCAAAAAGAGACCTCACCTGGAGCCCCCAGTCAGCTGCTGAGACCATCCCTCCCCTGCAGACCTCCTCATACCCACTCTCAGCTCCCCGAAGTCTATGAATCAAAGCTGCCAGAGCCTCATTTCCCCCTACAGTCAGAGCACTGCTCCCTGGGACCTCTTAGCTGCTGAGCCAAGGGCGCCCTGCACCTTTGATCCTATGAGGCCCATGTCTGGCTCCCACTGCTGGCCATTGGTTTATTCAGTTACTCATTTGAGAATCACCTATGTACTGAGAACCTCCACCCTTCTGGCTCTAAGCTGAGCCATAGGAATAAACAGATAATGTGGACAAGATGGCAGCCCTCCTACCTGTTTGCCATTCTCCATGGTGAGAGAACCCCGTGTTTAGTTAGGGGCTTAATCAGAATTAAAGTTTACATTTCCCAACCTCTCTTGCAGCTAGCTGTGGCCATGTGATTACATCCTGACCAATCAGATTAAATCAAATGTGACAGGCCCTTCCTTTAAACAACAAGCACAGCTAACCCAAGCCCCTGGCCCTTTCTTCTCAGAGGTCTTCTTTCCTGCTGACTGGAATGCAGATGTGATGGCTGGAGCTGAAATGGCCATCTTGAGCAAAGTGACTTTGGGCAAAGAGGTCCCATTGGTCCATTAATAGGACAGATGACACCAGCCAACATAGCTCAGTGGTTGCATGTCAATCTATGAACCAGGAGGACACAGTTTGATTCCAGGTCAGGACACCTGTCTAGGTTACAGGCTCAGTCCCCAGTTGGGGGTGTGCAGGAGGTAGCCGATCAAATGATTCTCTCTCATTATTGTTGTTTCTGTCTCTCCCTCTCCCTTCCTCTCTGAAATCAATAAAAATGTGTGTGTGTGTGTGTGTGTGTGTGTGTGTGTGTGTTTGTTTTAAAAAAGATAGTTGAAGTCATGTCCCTGGAGATGGTATCGAGAAGTGCCTCACCCTGACCTGCCTTCCTCCAGACTTTGGTGTAAAACAGGGGGGGAAGGGGGTGCCTTCTTTAAGCAACTGTTACTTTGGGTTTTCATTGTTTCTAGCTGAAGATAATCAAAACCTGTAATGTACTAACATTATATACCAGGTAGTGGTGTATACCTCAATATGCACCAAGTAATGCCTTTCCATCATGGGCCTGCAGCAGTGGCTACACAGAGGGACCTCCTGGCCAGTCTTGGGGACCTGATGAAGCTTCTCTTATTTTCTTGATGGTTTTTATTGAGAGAGGTGGGGGGGAGAGAGAGGGAGAGAGAGAAACAGCCATTTGAGAGCAAACATCAATTGTCTGACCCCTGCACACCCCCTACAGAGATTAAGCCCACAACTCGTGCATGTGCCCTGACTGGGAATTAAACTGGCAACCCTTTGGTGCCGGGGACAAAGCTCAACCAACTGAGCCACAACAGCCGAGGCACCAGATGAGACTTTTCCCAGGAGGCTGTCCATGGCTGTGACCTGCAGGGAGTGTTAGCCAGTTGGGGATGTACAGGAGGCAGCCGATCAATGATCCTCTCTCATTATTGCTGTGTGAGGGCGTTTCAGGGAGAAGGGAGGCCAGTATAGCATATTTGGGGAAGCACTGGGTCCTTCAGGGAGGTGGGACCTTCTGCTCTGAATCTGGAAATGCAAGGATGTTATCCTGATTCAAAGGAAGAAGCTCATTACTTATAACAGAATACAGGGTCATTTTGCTGCCAGGGGTGAAATTTTGATTTTAAAGACTAGTAAAAACCTGGTAATAAGCTCATACAGAAATTCACAATTGTGGATCTCAGCCTCCAGGACTGCCTTCTAGGCTCAGAGCTTGATGGTGTGCATCCTTCGATTCAGACAGTCCCCTTGCTGAATGCCAGCAAGTCCCCAGAGCGCCAAGGAAGAGAGGTGCCCCCTCACTGCCAGGCTCGGTGAAACCCACGGCTGGCCTTGCACAGACACCAATATGCCATCTGAGCAGAGGGTCCATCCTGAAGGGCCAGCAGGCCAGCTATGGAGCAAAAGCTCCCTTCTGGATCCTGTGGTCACCCGTGTCCAGCTCTGTCCCAGGACACTCCAAGGCATTCTGGGAAGAGACAGCCTAGAACGGCCTGGACTGTGGGCTCAGGAAAGCAACTTGAGAAGAGAGGCAGGGGACAGGCAGACAGTAACAGGACTCCCTGAGCAGATAGCCTCTCTGAGGAGGGGCCCGTGTTGTGAGACAACTGGTGTAGTCCATTTGTGTGAGAAGGTTGATGCTCCTTCTAAGTCGTGATCAATATGAAAAACCCGGGCTGGGTGTTGCCACCCCTGGGGCTCTTTTTCCCAGATGAGAAACTGTCCCACAGCTACTAGTATCTCAGGAGATGCAGCTCAGGCTGTCTGACTCTAAAACCCATGCTGCTGCCCGATCTGCCAGGTTCTGCATAGCTCTGTGCATTTAAAAATGAGGAGGAAAATGCCAATGGGTCTTGAGCCCTCACTGTGTGCTGAACCACAAACCCTCAGGACGTGCAGCTGTGGCCTCTTCAGCCCTTGTGGAATTCAGCAAACATGGTGACAGCTCAGCTCCTACTGGGAAGTGGCACCGAGTGAGCATCCAGCAGAGATCTGCAGTCCAGATTGGCCTTGGGATACTGCTCAGCATCCGGGTACCAACCCATCCGGTAGCATCATCAGCAGCTGACATGCTTTTTGTCACTCAGACAGAATAGGAACTACCCTGCACGTAGAACCTCACTAGTATTGCCTACGTTCCCCTTACACCTCCTGGTTATTGCCCAATAGCAAGTTCAGTACGTGGACACCATTATAAAGTCACTCATCGGAAGATGCTTAAGCCCCGAGAAGTCGACATGATCACCCCTCCTGTTGCTCCTGAGGTCATGGAGAGCAGCAGATGGAGATTGGGTGTCCTCGAGGTCCTCACCCTGGGATGCCAAGATGACTCAAGATGACCACTGCTCTCAAAGCCTATTCTACCCAGAGGGCAGCCAGCCAGGTCCAAAGGCACACTCCCCACTACATGCACGCTGTCTGCAGGACCTCCACGGACCACCACCGGAGACTCCTCTCAGCACAGACGAGTTCAACACGGGCAAAAAGCAGGAATGTGTGGCTGGGCTCGGGCCACCTCAGATGCATTTTCCTCTAGTGGATTATTAAATTACATGCATATTTAAGCGAAAACCATGATCTCCTCACTGGTTTCAAAGGACATATTTCGGAGAGGTACTCCCATTCTGTTGTCGTTTAAAACTAAAAATCAAGACATCATTTTTGATGTTCGGGTTGCTCCTTCTGCAGAAATACACACTGCGGTGTGTTACAATCATTGCTCCACCAGTTGTGCCTTAGATGTGCTTGTAGGTATGTTTATTTGGTTTTTGACTGCGCTTTTTGCTTAAAAAATCAGGATCACATGTCTAATCTCAAAGCGTAGGCTAATCCCAGCTGGGATGTGAGCTTGGCAAGTGTTCCGATCGGTTTCACGTCACCAGATGGTTCCCATGGTGGGAGGGAGGGCGATGGGCAATTTTATACTCTGCGAAAGATAGCTTTCTGTTGCTTCCCCCATATTGTTAGGAACAAACTATTTTCTCATTTGCAAGAAAACACACACACAGCCCTGCCCTTTTATGGGAAAACTAGTTGGGCTCTCTGCATGTTATTCCACATGAAAGCGGCTTTGCCTTCATTGTGGCTGCCTGATTACAAAGACAAGATCTTTAATTAAAATTGGTTTGCTTGTGTGTATTTCTTTCAAAGAAAACCATCGAAATAGCATTTGTGACTCATTACCTTCTTAACAGGGATGTTATCCTATTTGTCTCCTTATTTCGCCCATTTTGATGGAGACACCGGCCTTGAATGCCAGGAATGTGCCAACGAGGAGCCTGAGGGTGGCTTCCTGGTCCTGGGACGGTGACCTGAGAGCAGGTTTTGGTCTGGCAATATTTCGAGGGCATGTGAGCCTCCTGTCTTCAGTGAGTTCAGGAGGGCAGGGCAGAGGCTCTTGCACACCAGCTGGCATCTTTTGGGTGGGCCCGGGGCTGGAGCAACAGGGAATGCCCCCGCTCAGCGTGGCTGGAAGGGGAGGGAAGCAGGGGCTGATTTTCTCATTATCCCCACATGCCCAGGGTGGGTTTGGGATCACATGGCTTTCGGGAACTGTTTCCAGCCGAGGAACAAGATTGCCTAGATCCGAAAGGCTGTCTAACATGTTAGCAAAATTAGTGCTTAGCAATATTTTTGAGAATTCTGTGGTTTGGGCGTTTTGTGTTTTTTCCCCTGCCAAAACAAGCTCACTAACTTCTTTGCTTCTCTGTTTGCTGCAAAGAAAAGCAAAGGGACTCCAAATCATTTGCACATTTCCTGTTGACAGCATCCTGCGCTAGCACGATCCTAGAGGCGCATGGACTGGAGGCCAGGCTCCAACTTGGCTTTTAATAACAGGGTCACCCTGGCTGCCCACCTGACCCCAGCGGCAGCTGCTCCTCCACCCGTCTCCTCCCATTTGCATTTAGCAGTTGTACGGGGTAAACCTGAATCTGACTTTTCTAAGTGTGCAGGGCATCTTCTATAGAAGATGAGAATTTCTTGGGCAAGTAATGACGACAACAGTTAATTCAATGAGCAGGTCCTTGTTGAAAAGCTTTGTGTTCACTGCTGCATTAAGTCCTCACAATAATCTGGATCCGGGTTGCTGGAATTGAATTCTAGATCTAATGAGCTGTGTGACTTCAGGCAAGTTATTTCATCTCTCTGCATCTCAGAAAGACTTACCTGCTGGGAAAATAATGTGATTGACCCCATAAATGTTGTCATGGGATTAAATATGCAATGGGATTAAATAAGAGGAGGACTGAATGCCTTACAGACACCCCCTCAGCATGTTAGTAATTATTACTCTAAGGGTCCAAAGCACAGTAATTGCCCAGGGTCGCACAGTAACAGCAGCAGAGCTGGGAGCCTAGGCTTTTGATGACTATAGTGCTATATACCGACATGGTAGCTACTAAGTGCCATCGCTGTTGTCATGGTATTTGCATAAACAGGCTCCTTACACGAACATTGCTCATTGGCTGAGGGTGTCTGCATGCAAGGGTAGCAAACACTGGGCCTCCTGAAGGGCAAGGCCCAGGTCTGTCTGTGCAAGAAGGCAACTATGAACAGAGGAGTGTTTACGGCCACCCCCTGCCCCACCTCAAGCACCTGTACCTCATCCTCCCCACCTTGGGGACAGGGGTCCAGTGGGGCATCAGAGTCATAGATAACTGCCCCAGCCCTCAAACCTGGGTGACTCCACCAGGTTTCTTAGAGCATCTCCGGGGGATCAAACTTATCATGAATTAGAGCCTTTGTTTTCTCTCCCTCCTTCCGTCATGCTGTCCCCATTCCTCATTCCTACTTGCTGGGGTCCCCTCCCCCCAAGTAAACCATCCACGCCCAGGTCCTCTCAGGCTCTGTTTCTTGGGGGCCCGAACTTATACACCCGGAGACAAGGAGTCGGGATCCCAGCTCACAGACTCAAGGTGGCAGCTCATTTCACCCCGCACACCCACCAAGGACCGAGCCCTCCCTGTCCTCATGGAGGACCAGTGCTTCCGCTTAGGTAGGGGTGTCGAACTCAATCAGAGAAGGGGCCAAAATCTAAAATCCAGCCTAAATCGCGGGCCGAATGGTTTACTGAACAGTCATAAACTGACAATGTCATAAACTGACAGCGGAGTGCAGTGATGACAGCGCGGTGCGGGCCACATTGCAAGGCCTGGCGGGCTGGATTTGGCCCGCGGGCCTTGTGTTTGACACATGTGGCTTAGAGGAGCCCAGGCTGCCCTGTGGACGCGCTCGCCGGGAAATCACACTAATGTGCCCCCCTCGCTGGAAAGCAGGCCCTTCTCAGAGGTCTCTGTCCGCCTCTGCTGCTGCGGCCCCATCGCAGCAGGAAGTCCGCCTCCTGTCTGGCACACCTTTGACTTACATTCTGGGTCATTTCATGGAGCCAGGTGACTCAAACAGCAGGGAGCCTCCCAGCTCCAGCAATAAAATGTGGGCATTGACGAGTGTGTGTCCTCGAATGACAACCAACACGCTGGGCCAGACAGCTCCGATCCACTCGGGGCTGGCGCTGTCACCTGGCCGAGACGGAGGCAGCAGTCTCCAGGCTCCTCCTCATCCTGACCACCCTCCTCAGCCCCAGTGAGGTGGCTTTTTGTCCTGTGCTGGGACCCGTTTTGCACGGCATGGAGGGAAGCAGCACTTCCATCTGAGGGGAACAGTGCAGTTCCCAAGTGCACCTGAAATCATGAACGCCCTGAGAGCTGCAGCCCCTCGGCTCAACCACACAGCAGCCGAGTTCCCTGAAAGCAATTCTCAGCTCTTCCCTGGCTGCAGGCGCCGCACACACCAGCCCCACAGGAGCCGCCAGCAAGACTTCTTTTGGCCTCTGCCCTTTCCGAGAATTAAGCCGGATTAAGTTATTTTCTTTTTTTAATATATATTTTATTGATTTTTTTTACAGATAGGAAGGGAGAGGGACAGAGAGCTAGAAACATCGATAAGAAAGAAACATCGACCAGCTGCCTCCTGCACACCCCCTACCGGGGATGTGCCCGCAACTAAGGTACATGCCCTTGACTGGAATCGAACCTGGGATCTTTCAGTCCGCAGACCAACGTAGTATCCACTGAGCCAAACCGGTTTCGGCTAAAGTTATTTTCTGAATTAGCTATTTGTTCAGGTGGTCCCATCTTCCAAGGGTCCGGAACGACAGAACGGGGAGTTTTGTCCCCTCCCATCCTTCCTCCAAACCACTGAGCTCCCTGAATGCGACCGGGGCTGCCCATCCAACTTCTGAGACCACTGACACCACAAACCCATCAACCATATGTCTGGATCTTTCTTCCAGGGGAGAGCGGTGCCAGCGCAGGGACGTGGGCAGCTTTCTATATCATCTCTGTTGGAGCAAATAGCCAGCACTTCTCCCCCAGACAAACACGTGTGCCGCCCTCAGAAGAGCGCCCTGTTGGAAATCAAATAAAGGGTTTGTCCCAGCGAGGGCGGGCCCAGGTACAGCATGCAGCCTGTGGCTGCCGAGCCTGGAGCTGGCTAACGAGCCGACCGTGCGGTCCCCACCCTCCGGATCGGCCGCCGTGAAAGGCCCCCTTTGTGACAGGGGAGGGATCAGACAAGAGCCACAATGCTCTCTTGTCAGAGGGGCCTCCTGGAGCTGCCGTGGGGCGGGCAGCCCGGCGGGGCAGTGCAGAAGGAAGGGAGCAATTTTGTGGCGGTTTCCGTGGCCCAGTGGATCCGGTGAAGGCTCTCACGTTTCCAGGCCTGAGCTGGAGCCGGGCTCCTTATGCAGCTGAGGGAGGCCAGGAGTGCGAGTCCCAGCAACATCGCTCTCCCTGGGGCACGCAGGTCCCGAGGCGGGGGACGCGGGGAGGCTGGCTGGGGCTGGCCAGAAGAAGCCAGGCTCTCCATGAGCTCCGTGAGGACGAAACTCACATGTGCAGTCACAGGCGACTCACGTCTTCCCATCATGCTAACACTAAGTGCTTCGCACACATGGGAAGTATTATTAAGTGTGGAGCTGCTGCATGGTCTGTGTTTGGGGCTAATGTCTTGCAGTTTGTGGAGCCTCTGGTTAGCAGACCCTTCAAGGACCGGTCAGAATTGCTTTGACGGCAAATGCCACTTGCGGACATTTCAGCCGGCTCCCCAGCCGAAAGGCTCCACGTGGGAAGCGTGCAAAGGGCATTTCTTTAGCATTCCTCCCGAGGTCTCCGTTCCCTCCTCGGTGGCATCGGAATGGCGTGATCACTGGAAAGCCAACAGAGTGATTATTTTTGTTCACTCCAGTGGCATGAAAGTTTGGATTTTAGGTTGTCTTAGTGTTTCCCAAAGGCAAATCTATAACTGATTCAAAGAGGGGGGAAAAAAAGGCCTGGCATTTTAAAAATCCTTTTCATGTGTCTCCGAAGCGTTTGACAGACACAAATTCTCAAAGCATTCCAGGGAGGAGAGAGGAGGGATTGTGTCCACTTGGAGAAGGAGACGCATTCTTGAGACTGGAGTGAAACTTGAATTTGTCAGAAGAGGAACTTTGGGTTGGGCTAAGACTCCCAGGTGTGGGTCCCGCCCCCTGCTGCCACCTCTGAGTCTGACACAGGGACAGAGAGTGACATCCTATAATGGAATGTCCTAAGGGCTCAAGAAGATGGATTCTGGAGCCAGACCATCTGGGTTAGAGTCCTGGTCCTCCATGTGCTAACCACCTGACCCTGAGCAAGGTACTTAGTCTTTTGACACCTCAGTTTCCTCATCTGTAAAATGGGTGCAATGATCATATGTAGCTGTGTGATTATAGGAGTTAATACTTATACAGAGGCTAAGGCTCCTGTGCATAGTAAGGCTCAGTGAGCACAGCTGTGGTAATCCTTTCTCCCTGCGTGTATGTGATGCCCCCCCGCCCCGTCAGCCCTCAGGCAAGGTCCAGTTCTAATGAGAAGTCAGTCCATGTGTCGAGTTTCCTGGTGGCAGAAAAGCCAACAAATTATCAGGGCTCTGACTTTTTTTTTTTTTTGTCAAACTGACAAGCTCAGACATGGAGAATGATTGGTTAAAACCATGAGGTGTCAACCAATCTCAAGATAATTCTAGGTGGGTGGGCTGAGCTGACAGGAAGATACCAGCAGAGCAGCTCACAGCTCTGCTGGGTCCCCAGATCCCTGCAGGGAAGAGGGCACAGCCAGGGTCAGTGTGATTGGCCCGGCCCTGCAACAATCCGGTCTGTGTGGGCTTGGCCAGGCCGCAGTGTTGCTTTGAAGGTAACTGGTGGTTGTGGTTAGCATCCAGCCAGTCAGCTTTGAAGGGAATGACCTCCATAATGCAGGTGAGCCTCACCCAACCAGGCAAAGGCCTCATGAGCAGAACAGGTTCCCGGAGGTGATCTCAGCTCCCGCCTGTTTCCTGCTCTACAGATTTCAGACTTGCCAGACCCACTACAACAAGCGCCAATTTTTTAAGTTAAATCTCTATCTCTATCTCATCTATATCTATATATCTATATCTATATATCTATATCTATATCTACATCTACATCTACATCTACATCTGTATCTGTATCTGTATCTGTATCTGTATCTGTATCTGTATCTGTATCTGTATCCAGTCTCTTGTGCGGATGCATGTCATTCTGGACCTTTACTATGGCAGCCAAGCCCATACCCTGCTGACCCATCATCATCTGCTCCTTCCCCTTCACACTCTAGTTTTGTTTTCCAGGCATAAGAAACAGAGCAGTTTTCAACTCCAACCTCTATCATCTTAGCACAGATGAGGAGGGTCTTTGAACAGCTATTGTAGGTTAAATGGTGTCCATCCACCCTCACCCCTGAAACTTGGGAATATGACCTTACTTGGAAAAAAACAGTCTTTTCAGGGTCTTAGGAATCTTGAAATGCGGTCATCCTGGGTGAGGCTGGACCCTAAATCCCATGACAGTGTCCTTCTAAGAGGCAGGTGAAGAAGGACACAGAGAAAAAGGAGAAGGCCACGTGAAGACAGAGGCAGACGGGAGTGATGTGGCCACAAGCCAAGGGCCACCTGGAGCCATTGGGAGCTGCAAGAAGCAAAAGGATCCTGCTGAGGTCTTGATTTTGGACGCTGGCTTCTGAGAATAAATCTCTGTTGTTTTAATCGCCATCATTGGCTTTGGCAGCCACAGGACTCTCACACACTGGGGCTCATGTCTTCCTCTGCCACCCCGGAGACCTTGGTCTCCTCTCTGCGGAGTGTGGCCCCATGGAGGAAGCATGGGATAAGCAACCCAGGATGGTTGCTACCATGCAAAGCCCTCAGATCCCCCTGCTTCTCTGAATGCACCCACCACCACCCACCCATCAGAGTCACTCTGATAACCCTGACCCTCATACCAGGTGGCCTCCTCTATCTTCTCAGGCATTCCCTTCTCATAGCCTGGGTCCTGGGTGTGGATAGCGAGATCCTCTACCTGGGGCTTAGGCGACCCCCCACTCCTGCCTCAGGGATCCTGCCTCTTGGTATTGAGGGCGGGTGGTTAGAATGGAGGGACACTCTGGTCACCTCACAGCCTCCAGACCATCGGATGCCACGGACCCAGAGGGCCTATTCTGGAAGTCGGAAGCTTTCTCTCTGCATCCTGCCATAACATCCTAACCCCTCCCATGGTGACCTGCTGCCTCTCAAGGAAAGGCAGACGGACACGCAGAAGAGGCCGGACACTAATATGCACTCAGTTGCAGGCCACATAGAGCTGCTGAGCGCAGTGGCTTAGAGGAGAGCGTGAATGTCTCCTGCTCACACACTCGGAAAAGAAATCCAGGCAAGATGGTTCTGGGACAGAGTGCAAGTACCTCAGGACTCTTAGGCCAGAGCCCTTCACTCCCCTTTGCACACCAATCTTTATGCCACAAGACAGCTGACGAAGCTGAGAACAGCAGGGACAGCCTGCCCTGTGCCAGACAGCTCCCTCGCCCTGGCCCATTTAATCCTCAGAACCCTCCAGCATTGGCCTGTCTTACAGGGTTGAAAGCAGACTTGGTGGGTGGCAGAACTTGCCCGCAGTGACACAAATACTGGAGAGGGGTTTGAACCCAGGCTGTCTCCAGAACCAGAGCTCACCACAACTCCCACAGCCATGTGAGCCTTCCTGCGTGTCCTGGCGGGCCTTCTCAGAAGCTGCGCTGCCCTCAGCAAAGGAATATGTCTCTTCTGCTTGTGTCCTTCTTTCTTGCTTGGGATGGGGGAGGAAGGACATGATGTAGGATTCTCATCTTGCTCCTCCAAGCTGTGTGACCTTGGCTAAGCTACTTGTCTCTCGAAACCTCCCTTTCCTCTCGAATGCAATGAGGATGAACGATACACCTTCTGACATGAAAGCTCTGGGCACAGTGCTTGCTCCATACTGACAGCTGGATAAAAAATAGCGGCTGCTTCTGAGCTGTCCAGCAGGTTGTCCAGACTGGACATTCGTACTGGCAGGATGAAGGTTCAATGTCACAGCAATGAGGTGGAGTCCCAAGATGAGCCGTTGGCTGCCATCAGGAGATGATGAAAACCACATTGCAGTGTGTGTCTTCCCAGGGACCTCGGCTCCCAGGCCACCTGGTGCTGGCTGTGGGCAGAGAAAAGGTAGACGTTGTTTTCATAGCTACCTGATTACAATGCCTAATTTTTTGAAAATGTTGTCAAAGCCCAACCAAAACACAGCTCTGATGGAATATGTGTATATCTGACCCTCCCCTTTCACAGACATATATATTCATTTTAGGAGCTAATGTCTTCATGTAAAAATAAATCTGATACCTTGCTCTGCATGGAATGATTGCAAATCAAATTTACCATGATATGGAACTAATTTTTACAACATGTCTCTTTACGCGGGGTCCATCGGATTCAGAGTGAGGAAAAACCCTGCTCAATTCCAGGCGTGTTTCCAGGTGGAGTACCCTCTGTCCCAAGCAGCCAGCCTTTCTCCGTTCAGTTTTTGCTGAGAACAGGAGTTGAGCGATCTTTGGACACTAAGATATGTTTGTGCCCTGGCCCACTGGCTCGGTTGCAGTGTCGTCCCATACACAGTAGGTTGCAGGTTCGACCCTAGTCAGAGCACATACCTAGACTGTAGGTTGGATTCCCAGTCTGTGGGTTCGTATGGGAGGCAACCAGTCCATGTTTCTCTCTCTCTCCACTCTGTGTCCTCTCTCTAAAAAATAATGAACTATAAATTAAAATTAAAATATATTTTATTCTAGTGAGTCTCAGCCTTCCAGAATCTCTGTGCTTGGCTTCTGCTTCTCCTCCTAGGACCCGTGAGAAGTATTGCAGAGCAGAGCCCTGTGGGGGTCAGTGAGGGGCTATGGAAAGACCACGGGGGCTTCTGCATAACAAATCATCCTGAAATGTAGGGACTTAAAACACAGCCATGTATTTCATTCACAAATGGACAATTTGGGCAGGGCTTAGGAGGGGAACTCCTCTCTGTCACCTCTGCTGGGAAGGTGACCTGGGGCTGGAGAACATGCTTGCAAGACCTTAAACCACATGGCTGGCAAGCCGGCAAGGAGCTCAGCCAGGGCCATGGCTGGGGCCTTGGGTCCTCTCCCCATGGGCCTCCCCATGGCTGCTTGAGCTTCCTTGCAGCATGGTGGCTGGGTTTTGAGAATGAGTGTCCCAAAGCCTCAGAAATCACATCCTGCCACTTCTATGGTCCCCTCTGGTAGAGGAAATCTCGGAGCCTGCCCAGACTTACAGGGAGGGCACAAGCCAGGTGATCTGGCCTCTCCACCCCTCAGCTGTCGTATTCTCATTGAAGGTTCAATGAAACATGAAAAGTGCCAGGCACTTAATAGGTGGCACACAGGTGTCAGCAGTTGTTGAAGATACTTCTGCACGAGGTTCCTGAGGTCAGGACTGATCTGCCCCTGGGTGCCCCTTCTACAAGGAGCTGGATCCAGATGTTGCAGCCAGACACTGCCTCAGCACCCAAAAGTGACCCCCAAAAGGGAACAGGCAGAACCTTCCCAGCCCTCAGGACATGGCCTTCCCAGAGGGGCCATCAGACACTAAACAAAACCTGTAGGCCAAAATGGTGAGGGCTGGGGTGGGCGCTTGGAAATGGGGCAGCCCCTCTGCTCAGGTAAGATGCCAGGTGAGTCTGGCTGAGGGTGTGGAGACAGAGCCAGGGTGAACTAATTGGGCTTCTCGCTCCCAGCAGCTCTAAGCCCCTCCTCACCTCCTCCTCACCTTCCCCAGACTTTGAGAAGCCGTGGGGCTGAGAGTTGAATGGTGCACTCAGTGAGAGCTCAGTGGGAAAGTGACTCAACCTCTCCATGCCTCAGTTTCCCATCTGTAGAACAGGGATGATGAAAATAATCATTGTCTGGCCTCCTGGAACTACCGGGGGAATGAAATGAATTCGTGCATGGCAAACGCTGAGAACGGGTTCCCAGCTTTAGGAATCCCGGGAGCACTGCTGAGCTTTCAGAAATGGTGCTGTTGGTTGTATACGGGAGGGTCAGCTGCCAGAGGTTCCGACTGGTGTGTCCTGAGACCCAGGGACGGATGGAGTCACACGCTGGAATCCTGACCCCGAGGGTGGAGGCTGGGCTCCAAGAGACCTCAGGAGGCAAAGCCACCCTCGCACTGGGCTCGAACCCTGAGCCAGTCAGGGTGCAGCTGATGTGGCAGCCCTGACCCAGCACACTGGTGAGCGTTTCTCAGAAAAGGTTTCCACTCCCTTCCCTCAAAATGAACAAAACCCCAAACTCCACAGACACCACCACACACACACACACCACCCACACATACACACACACCCAACTGTCTAGAGCTCAAGCCCTGCTTCCACGCTGGTGGGATGGTTTACCCATTTAAGTCACTGAACCCTTTCTGTTTGTTTCATGAAAAAAATTTGTTTCAGCCACAATGTTTGTTCTTTAAAGGAATGAAATAATTATAACAAAAGGAACCCTATGTAGGCTTGGATTTTTATCTTCATGAAGACATAAAAAGCATAGAATATACATACATACACATATATATATATATATATTGTGTATATATATATATATATATATATATATATATATATACACAATTTAATGAATTTTATTCCTGATGTATCATTTCATATCTTTTACTTAACAAATATATTTGTTTAGATGCCCTTGGCGCATGGAGTCATCCTCCTGACCTCTGCCTCTGCTGTCACATGGCCTCCCTCTGTGTCCTAACATGGTGTTCTCCTCTATGTGTCTCTCTCTGTCTTCTGTAAAACCACTTTCTTTGCCCAACTCTGTCTGAGCTGGGTAAGCAGCCAGGACCCTAGGCATGAATCTGTTGTCCCAGGTCATCTGGTCACCTTCCTGCCTGCACATTTTTGAGGACGTAAATACTCGGAGGGGGTAAGTAACCTGCCTGATGTCATGGCTACTGGGAGAGCAGGGATGTGAACCCTCGCGTTACAGCTCCAGCGTCCGAGCTCGCACAGTTGATGCCACCCTGCTTCCACCCTCGCTCTAAACGTCATGTGTCTAGAAACGGCTCATGTTGCTGGATCTTCATTCAGTTTTCATCACAGCGTAGTACTCCACCATGTGCACACCACAGTGTTCCTATCTGTTCCCCCAGAGAGAACCACCTCGTGGCCTTGGTCTGGGCTCTCCAAGCTCCACGCTGATGAGTATCCTCGCAGCTCCATGCAGGACCAATGTGAGAGTTAGTGCTAACCTGCTCAGGTCGGCACTGAACTGCAGGATCTGTGTTTGGGGTAACGTGTGCATCAGTTCTATGGAGCAGTCATGCTCTGCTTTGTGGAGGAGGATGGGCCCTTGGGAATCCAAGCCGGGGGGATCAAAACTAAGCCAGCTTCTCTGGCCCATCTGTCAGGATGCAGGCCAGAGGGAGGTCTTGAATCTCGCTGTTGGCTCGATGCTCACACCCAGAGCTCCTGAGAGGACAGACCTTTAATGCAGAGGCTGAGGGTAAGGTGAGAAGGCCCCGAGGTGATCCTTAAATCCCGGTGGACTCTGAGTACAAAAGCCATTCTTCACAACCAGAGTGGACCCCTCAAGTGGGCTCAACTTCCACAGATGGTCCCCAACAAGGCCACCCTCCCTGTGGCTCATCCGGCCGTCTATCTCAGAGACGGAACTCATTGCCCAAGTTCAAGTCCAGGAGGCCCTCTCCCTGCTCTGGCCAATGGGATGATGGCTGGGACATCTGAACCAGGTCTCTTTTTTATTTATTTATTTTATTGGGGTGGCATAATTCTACATGAACGTATAGGTTACATGTGTGGGTTGTTAATTTATAAAATCTGTATATAGGACCATGTGTCCACCACCCAAAGTCAAATCTCCTCCTGTCACCTCATTAGGACCTTTCCCGCCCCCTCCCTCTAGCAACTACCACTTAAGAAGGCTGGAAGGTTCTACTTTTCCTCTGAAAATCCAGACACCCTCATATCAGAGGCTGGAACCATGTGGTGAGCCATGGGAAGGGAACTGAGGCACTCTGGTCAAAAGTCTCAGCAGAGCTCCCAGCCCAGCTGTCAGCTTGGACACCCAGCCCAGTGGATGCACATTGAGCATCATGTGGAGTTGAGCATCCCGGCTGAGCCTGGCTGTCCACAGAATCCTGAGAAAGAAGAAAAGGGTTGTTTTAAGCCACTAAGTTTTAGGATGGTCCCTTACACATTAAGAGACACAGAAACAGCCAGCTGCATGGCTCAGTGGTTGAGTACCTACCTATGAACCAAGAGTGCACATGCCGGGTTACAGGCTCAATCCGAAATGTGGGGAGTGCAGGAGGCAGCTAATCAATGATTCTTTCTCATCATTGATGTTTCTATCTCTCCCTCTCCTCCTCCCTTCCTCTCTGAAATCAATCCTATATAATAAAGAATCAATATGCAAATTAACCCTCATGTTCTCACAAGATGGCTGCCTATGACCAGGCCAGCAAGGGGGTTAGGAAGAGATGACCAAATAACTGAGCATGTCTGGTGTGGAGCGACCAGGCTGGTAGGGGGTTAGTGAGGGATGACCAAATGTCTAAATAGCAGGCTGTGTGAGGCCACCAGATCAGCAGGGGGGCAGTTGGGAGCTACAAAGCAGGCAGGCAGGCAGGCAGGCAGGCAGGCAAACGATTAGGAGCCAGTGTTCCAGGACTGTGAGAGGGATGTCTGACTGCTGGTTTATGCCCAATCCCCAGCGTTGAGTGTAAACCGGTAGCCGGGCATCCCTCACAGGGCCCCAGATTGGAGAGGGTGCAGGTTGGGCTGAGGGGACCACCCCCTGCCATGCATGAATTTCATGCACTGGGGCTTTAGTTAACATATAAAGAGATATAGGAACAATATGCAAAAGAAATGTACATGTGATGCACCAAAAGACATACTAGAATATTCACAAGAGCACTCAGGAGTGGAATGAGTAAAGAACTTGTGTCACATTGTGTGATGGCTCCCTGCGACAGCCCAGTGAGTCACATGCACACAGTGCCTCAGGGAAATGGCACATACTGTGTGATTCCATTTACACAACCTCCAACGGGAGGCATGAGGAGACTGGTCACCTCTGGCGTCTCAGTCAGCTCAGGCTACTACACCACAGTGCCATCGACTGCGGGCTTCAAAAACAAGCATTTACTTCTCACAGTTCTGGAGGCTGAAGTCCAAGATCATGGTGCCAGCAAAGTCAGTTTCTGGTGGGAGCCGGCATCCTACTTCACAGACGGCACCTTCTCTGTGCCCACACTTGGCAGAAGGTGCAGGGAGCACCGTAGGGTCTCTTCCAAAAGGGCACCAACGTCATTCACAGGGGCTCCACCCTCATGACCTAGTCACCTCCTATATGTTCATGTAGAATAATGCTGATCCTCCAAACAGCATCCCACTGGGGGTTAAGATGTCAACATATGAATTTGGGGTGGGGGGAAGAGAGATCACAGACTTAGAGTCCATTGCAAGGCAGTGACTGGCAGGAGGGATGGGGGATCCTGGAGGGGTGTCTTGATCTGCATGCTGCTTATGGTGTGCATTGTCTTTGAGAAAACACGTCCAGTTAATTTGCAGACTTCTCTATATACAAGTTAAAGTTCAATAAATAGTTTACTTTAAAAATGTAAATCAGATTTTTTTCTGATTATCTATTGCTGCATAATAAATTGTGCCAAATGTCATGGCTCTATTATTTCTCACAGCCTCTGCGGGTCAGGAATACGAGAAGGGCTGGGCTTGGGTGGCTCTGGCTCAGGGTGTCTCATGTGGTCGCAGTCACGTGGGGCTGGGCTGGGGTCATCAGGAGGCCTCTTCACTCACATGTCTGGTACCTGGGCCGGGAAGACAGGAGCAACGGGGGCTGGGGCAGCAGGGTCTCCGGGCCCCTCTTATCTTTTTGTGGCCTCTCTCTCCAGTGTGGGGCTTCTGAGAAGCCCGACTCCTTACACTGCCATTTGAGGTTCCAAAGGTGTGTGTTCTGGATGAGGCAGGCGGAAGAGACTCTTTCCCACCTGGCTCTGGAAGACACACAGTGTCACCTCTGCCACATTCTACTTATGGAGGCAGTCTCAAAAGCCTGCCCAGGCTCACAGGAAGGGCATGGAGACTTTATAGCCCTTCTGAGACAAAGACCATCAAAGGATTGGCAAACATGTTTTAAAACCACCAACAAATCATATTCCCATCAAAAGCCTTTCACGGTTGACCATCACCTTTAGAATAAAATCCACTTTTCATGGCCCAGTGCACCAGCATCATCACCCTGGGCTCTGCCCAGCTTCCCCACCTCCTTTTCCACTTTCTCCGCCTCCTCTGCTCTCTACACCCTCATCCCAGCGGCCCTCCCTGGATCCTGGGAGACCACAGAGCCTTTGCATGTGCTGTTCCCTCTTGATAGACTCTCTTCTTCCTGATGTTTGCCTATCCCACTCCTTATCATTCAAGCCTGGTTTCAGAGGGCACTTCAGAAGTGCCCTCTTTCATCACAGTCTATCTCACTGCCTGTTTTTACTTTCTTCATTGCCATTGATTGAATTCGAAATTAGCTTTCCTGTTGATTTGCTCTTTCTTGTTGCTAATTGTCTGCCTCACCCAACCAGAATGGAAGCTCCTTGATAAAAATGCCTGGTGTAGTAAATACAGGGGGTCCACAGAAATGCACACACATTTTGTATAATGATAAAGGAAGTATTTATTAAAATACATTTCATTCTCAAAATGGAATAGACTACGGACATTGGGTAATTGCTTTGTCAATGCCTGTTTGCAAACTGATGTCCGTTCTGCTCCAGGCACTGCTGACAGCGCAAAGGAACTGCAAACATCAAGAAGCATTTCATTTGGTATTTGAGTGCATTCGCGTTCAGTGGCTACTCTCAGCGCAGCGACTGCTGCCGGTTTGGTGGCATAGACTTTATCCTTTAAGTATCCCCATAAGAAAAAGTCTAGAAGCCTGAGGTCAGGAGAACCTCTTTGTCCAACCCACCTGTTTGGCAAGATCTCATCAAGGTAGAATGTTATAGCACAATGGTAGTGAGGGGGTACCCCACCTTGATGAAAATAAAACTCCTCATCTTCAAAGACCTCTCCAATGCATGGCATGACAGACTGTCGCAGCAAGTTCAAGTACATGGGGCCAGTCACAGTAGCATCAAAAAAGAACGGTCCAATTAATCCTCTTGATGACAAGCCACACCACACTGTGACTCCTGGTGAATTAACAGAAGGTTCCACCACCATGTGTGGCTTCTCAGGTCCGCAGTAGGCAATAGTGGCGGATAACCCAACCATTTAATTTAGATGTGGTCTTGTCCCTCCACACCATCTTTGTTGGAAAGTGTGCATCTTCTACACATCTCGCCATGTACCATTTGCAATGTGCCACTCTTCGGTCCAGAACGTCTTCACTGATAGCATGAAACAGTCTTGGAACATCATTTTTCCAATGGCAGCGTTTCAGAATGCGATGGATGGACGACTTTGAAATTCCTACATCCCGACTCGCTTGCTTCACAGACTTTCCTGGACTTTGGTGGTACATTGCCAGGACCCTTTCTTGCTTTGTGGGGCTTGTGGATGTCCATGGTCTTCCGGAACACTTCCTGTGGACATTCTGGGCAGTTCCATCCGCTCAAACTTATCCCTGATTTGAGTGATGGTAAGTCATGTAGGTGGATCTGTTTGAAAAGCCCTCCTAAACTGTTCCTGTACTTCAACTGTGTTTTCAAACTTCCAGTAGCATTTTAGGATGAATTTCCTTTGTTCAAAGCTTAGTCTGGCTGCCAACCCATTTAATTCCAATGGGTTAAACCTGGAAAGAAAGAAACATCAATTGAGCCATCAGCTGTTAAAGTGTCCACACATTTTTGGGGACACCCTGTATGCGTTTAATGAAAGCTAGATAGTGGAAGGATTAATAACCCTAAACACAAAACTCTTATGTGCTTTTTGGGTATGTACTTGATACTGTTCTAGATGCTGGGGATAGCAGATGGGTGGGGTACAGGGAGACAGAGGCCAAAACTTCCAGCTCATCCCAGACAGCTGGACAAGTGCTCGGCCAGTGCTGGGAACAGAGCCCCCGCAGGACACAGAGGAAGGGACCTACGTTGTGTTTGTTGTATATGTTCGCCTCCCAGCATCCACTCCCCTTTTCTTATGTGTCTTCCTGTAAAGAACTACATTTCCCAGACTTCCTGTAGCCTGGGAAAATGCTGCATGTGAATGAGATTCAGCCAGTGAAAAGCCGTTGCCCAGGTCCAGAGGCAGAAGGGAGGCAGCCCGGAGCACAGCCCACTGGGCTCTGTGGGTGTGCACAGGTGTGGAGACCCCAGGTTTTCTGCAGCAGCTTCCCAGCATCCAGTCACCTGCCTGGGGGAGTCAGGAGGCAGATAGGTGGTGATTTCCTGATCTGGGATGGAAGGCATAGCTGTGTTCTTGAATTCAGTAGATCCAGCGGCAACCTTCCACTTCCTGTTTGAGATAAACACATAGCTTTCTGGAAAGGCCATTTACGTGTTGTTCCAGAATCGGTCTAAAGGCCCAGCTAGAACACACCCCTCCAGCCTGCCTGTGAATTTGGAAGTCTCTCACCCCTCATATTAAGTCCCCTTCCAGGTAAAATGCTTCCAGGGTGTCCTATCACCTGCCATGATGGGAAGGTCTGAGACAATGCAGAGGGTGGAATTATGCAGAATCCAGCCACTGCATTCACAGGCACTTCAGCAGATCCCAAAGCATCCTGAGAAAACAGGAGGCCCCAGCCCCACCTCAAAGCTCTGGCCACAGACCACAGAGCATCCAGATGTGTGGAATGTCCAGATGACTCACTGCTCATCTTTTGACCCAGGTGATGAGTCTACGTCTTGGTTGACTGCCTGCTTCAATGTTTTACAGAACAGCAAATACTTAATTCTTTGCTTCTGCTAGATGGTCATGGTTTAAAAAAAAAAGAAAGAAAGAAAGAAAGAAAGAAAGGACCAGAGCTATGTCATTATGCAATCTAGTCCTGGCACTATAACTAGCACTGCTGTGCCAAATTGGATAAGCCACTTAGCCTTTCTGGTCTTCATATTTCTCACTGTAAAATGAGAGAAGGAAACACAACCATCTCAAGTTTCCTTCTAGTTTTAAATGCCTGGATTCCTTTAAATGCCTATTTTGTGTGTGTGTGTGTGTGTGTGTGTGTGTGTGTGTTTAACTCATCCTTTGATCAGTGAATTCTGCACAGTTCTATCCCACCCACCCCTACCATGTTGGTTCCTACAAGTTCAAAAAAGGTGACTTCAATTTTTTTTTAATTTTTTACCAAAAAAAAATCAAGCATGCAAAGTAATTACTATAACCAACCCCCATCTGCCCATTGCTAACATCAACAATTTACCAACTCACATCCAATCTCCTCTCTTCCGTGCCCCTTCCCACATCCCTATACCCCTGGATTATTTTGAAGTAAACCCCATCTGGGCCTATTAGTATCCTTAAAAGACAAGGACGGAGCTGGGTTTGATGGTGATGCAATTGCTGGTCAAAGGAAACACTGTGCATCCAAAAGCTGTCTTCAAATAGGAGTCCCTGCTTCACAAATCCTGCGTGGGAAAGGGTCCTTTGCAAGAACAGATGCTCCAGGTGTCTCACAAACACTAGCACACAAATACTAGTAAGACCCTCGCCCCATCCACCCACCCACATACACACACACCCTTGTTAGAAAGCAAGTTTTAGAACTTCAGGAGTGATTCTGGAACGGTCTGAAGTCAACTAACCATGTTCAGAAAGCTATGAACTAAAATGTAGAAATTGGGCAGCTTATTTTAATAGCTACCCAAGCCAGGCCCCTTCTGCACCAGTCATCTCCAGCGCCCTCCTCCTGCACGTGCAGAACTCCCCGTACTCGCCTGTGCTCGAGGTCAGTGGTGCAGGCGAGTGGACAACCAGGTCTCCTAAGGACAGAGGGTCTGGCACTGGACGTCCTGTCAGCCCTATCACTGCCACTCAGAAAGGTGTGACTCACCGAGACCGGTTTGGCTCAGTGGATGGAGCGTCAGCCTGCAGACTGAGAGGTCCCAGGTTTGGTTCCGGTCAAGAGCATGTACATTGGTTGCGGGCACATCCCCAGTAGAAGGTGTGCAGGAGGCAGCTGATAAATGTTCCTCTCTCATCGATGTTTCTGACTCTCTATCCTTTTCCCTTCCTCTCTGTAAAAAATCAATAAAATAGCCGAAACCGGTTTGGCTCAGTGGATAGAGCGTCGGCCTTTGGACTGAAGAGTCCCTGGTTTGATTCCGATCAAGGGCATGTACCTGGGTTGCAGGCACATCCCCAGAAGGAGGTGTGCAAGAGGCAGCTGATCGGTATTTCTCTCTCATTGATTTCTCTAACTATCTATCCCTCTCTCTTCCTCTCTGTAAAATCAATAAAATGTATATTTTTTAAATCAATAAAATATACTTTTTTTAAAAAGAAACGTGTGACTGCTCTGCACCTCCATGGCCTCATCTGCAGAATGGGAAAAATAATTTCAAAGTCTCCCTCCTCCCTGCTGCTTTGGGGGCTGAGATGAGAGCACACGCAGCGTAAGTGCCCTGGAAACTGTTCTTCTAGCAGGGGTCTTCAAACTACGGCCGAGTCTGATCTGGTCCGCCAGGTTTTTTGGGCAGTGAGCGCAGCCGAGGTGTTACAGTAGAAATTAGTAGTTCATATAGTCCGGCCCTCCAGCTCTCTGAGGGACCGTGATCTGGCCGCCACTTTAAAAAGTTTGAGGACCCCTATAGAGTGTCCTCCTGTTTTCTAGACTGAGATGAGGGCTCCCTGTGGCTGGATGCCCAGTGGACCTGTCAGACTCCCCACAGGCCAGCTGGAGAAATCTGCTAAACCCAGAGAACAGACCCAAATACGATACCGAAAGGAAAAAGTTGTCTTCGTGAGCCTTAATCTTCCTGGATTTTCTGCGATTTCCTCCACCGCCTGAGTGAGCCTGACACAAGGAAGGCATTCAATCTGGCTCTCGTAGTGGAAGAAAGCACAGAAAAATACCTTTTTCACAGAAAAAAAAAAAAAACGTGGTTTGTGCAAGAGCTGCAATTTCAGGGCCCCGGAGGACACAATTGGAGTGTTGTACTTGGGGCTCCTCATTGGAGCAGCCGGCTAGCCTGGCAGTAACACACTTCTAATGTGACACAAGTTTGGGCCACAGCTGCTCTCGCTCTGAGGAACAGGCAGTGTACTTCCAAGCGCGCGTCAGGCTGCATGCGTGCATCATCTTGATGGGAGACCCTCCCAGCAACAGTAGCCAGGACGCCAGCCCTGCCGTGAATCCTGCTTCGGATCCAATCCACAGTGTGTCCAAGGAGGTGCTTTTGGACCCACTGGAGGCGGATGAATCTGAGCAGAATCACCCAGCAACATGTCTGCCCTTGCTGCCTGCATCGCTCTTTCCCGTCTTCACTCCCTGGAATTCCTGGGTAATTAATACATGTGCTGCCCAAAGAAACTCAAGCCCTGAGTGTGCGTTGTTAGAGCAATAAACCACAGGCACATTTCTAGTAATCAACCAACAAAAAAGACGTCTTGCAACATCATTTTATGGAACTCCGTTTGATTAAATAGGCTGCATTTCTCCCTGTGCCCCGCCTTAGCCTCAGAGCCCTCAGAGAAGCCCGGATCCCAGAGTGACCTCAGGATTAGATGAAATGAAGCACCTGGTGCGTGCTTTCTGAAGATGGTGGGGGTCCTGGGGGTGGCGCCCCGTCAAGAGACAGTGAAATCAAACTAAGAAGGGGGATCATCTCATGAACCTAAAGGTAGATGGTTTAGTCTCTGGAGAATAATACAGAATCCCCATTTCCCAGAAGAAGAAACAGAGGCTCAGAGGTGGGTGGGACCTGCCCACCCATGGCCCATGGCCCATGGCCCACGGCTGTGAGTGACCGTGTCATCATGCCATCCACCTCTTCCCTCTCAGAGCTACAAACACCTCCAGAAATGGCCACGACGCGTGAAGACGAAGAAGGAATGTCGGCATCCCTCTCCAGGCCAGGACTGAGGCCCAAAGGCCTTCTGGACTCCTGTTTGTTTTCACATGGGTAGCAGGAAAGAAAGGGGGTGGTGCGCTGAAAGGACAGCACCCCAGGACAGTGAGGGGCTGCTCTAAGAAGACAGAGTTGGGTACCTGGGTGCGTATGTGGGGGCGTCTACAGGAGGGGTCTGCGGAATCTGCTCCTGCCCAACACAACCCACATCTATGCAGCAGGAGCTCCCAGGATCTCTGGGCAGGACGTCCATGCGGAAGGGATGGAGACTGGGAATCCTGCCGGCCTGGAAACCAGGGAAGTTGGAGTGTGGCCAGCAGGAGTGGGGGTCACGGCCTCTTTCCTCTAGGACACACCTGCCCTGTCTGAGGGGGGCCATTCGCCTTGTAATTAATCTACTTGCGTAGAGGCCTTGGGCAAACATTTAGACTGGGGACTCCCTTCTCTGGTTTGTCCAAATATTTGTAGATTGTGGGTCACCCACGCGCTTCCTACGGAGGCTAAATTTGGGGTGGTTCAAGCCCACACAATTTCCATCGCTCCAGAGCTGCCAGGGCCAAGCTGAGCAGCATCGGTGTATCTGGAAACTTCTGGTTCCAACCAGGGCCACCCTGACATTCGGGATGTTGGGGGAGGGGGAAGTAGGCGGTGAGATCAGGTTTGATCACCTTTTCTCATGTGGAGCTCTGCCCAGGACACCACACAGCAGGACCTCAGCTACGCTGGGCAACTCTGGGCCAAGCGGTGTTCAAGGATGAGGACCCTGGAGCCTAGGCACGGAAAATAAGTTCCCCAGATTGGTGGGCACAGCGGGTGATGGTCTGGGCCCCATTCAAACTCAAAGGTGCCCAACACTGGACTCCAGGTCTCCCACAGCCTCTTACACAAATGGCATCATTCATTCATTCACGGCAGCTGTGCATCAATTAATCCCACCGGGACCTTCCTCCCCCTGGACCAGGAGCTGGGATAAAGCCTTCATTCACACTAACATCTGATCTAACCTATGTGCCTTCTGGGAGGCGGTCTGACTTCTCCTTATTTCATTCATGAGGCTACTGAGGGGCAGAGAAGTTAGGTACCCCCTCTCCCCCGACAAGACCGCACAGCAGAAATAGAACCACTTTAGAAGCCAGAAGTGTCGACCCCATCATTCCACTGCATGGCTGCTGTGCCACCTTCTTACAACCAACCTTACCCAAGGCCTTCTCCCTCCAAACCAGGCAAACGGGCTGTAGGGGGAATTCCAAACTCGGGAGCTGAGACCAGACAGCGTATAGGAACACCCTCCTGCTGCTTATCGAAGTTGCTCCTTGGGGGCTCAGTGCACCCTGAGGCAGCATCTTTGGGGCGTCAGGAAGCAGTGTGCCCTGTGGCCAAGCCTGGGGGGAGTGGAGGGGAGGGGAGAGAGAGAGACCAGCAGAGCAGGAAAGGACCTGGAAGCCACTCGTCCTGCCTGGGGTCTCCTGGAAGCCAGAGCCTGTACTTAGTTCTCCCTGGTAAATAACAGCTCTGGTTTCTGCTAAAAGGATTCATTCCCAGAACACAATAATTTTCATCTCCTCCTCGCTACAACCCATAGTTTATGGCTAAATATACGCCATAATGAGCCGCTGGCCTGATAGCGTCGTTAGGGAGATATTTGACCTTGGGTTTAATTGCAGGATGGAATAAGTGGCTGGGCCATGCGGAGGGGCTCTGCCAGCTCCAAGGTGGTTCGAGGCTCGGCCTGGCATCCATCAGACCCAGAGAAAGTGGTGCTGGTTAAGAAAATGGCTCCCGCGGTGCCCAGGCTGCCAAGACCTGGGAATGCTCAGGAGCCAAGTACAGTGGTGCAGTCCTTGGCCAGGGGCTGCCCCAGAACCCTACTTGGTGGGTGGAGAAGGGCAACTGCTAACCCTGGAGAGTGGCCCTCACTCCATCTTTTCACCTGGGCGCCTGCTTTCCAAAACTCCCCAGAAAAAAAAACAAAAAAAAAAACATCACCACCCTACCTCCATGACCAGAATGCACGTCCCAATAATTGGGCATTCAGTTGGCTCAGAAGGCGCCTCACCACCAATCGGGACAGACTAAACACCAGCTTGAAGTGTTTCCAACACAAACCTCCTATCAGTCTGACTGGTGGGGGCGCAGGAGAGGGGACGGGGAGGAGGTGGCCAGGCACCTGCTGAAGGCTATTGAGAGAGGAAAGCAGGCGCTGGCAGACAAATTGGTGACCTGGAGCAGAGCAGGCTGCAAGCGGGAAGGGAGGGGCTCTGCGAAGCAACTGCTCTGTCTGGGCCCCGGCTGCACCCCGCACTTCTGCCTGCAAACATGTCCCAGCTGGAGCCTGTGACCCCGCAGCCTGCTGGAGAGGGGGCAGATTCTGGCCTGCAGCAGCGCTGGGTGCCTCGCACCCACACCCTTTCTTGCTTGGATTTTTCTCTCTGCTGCTCAGTGTCAAGGCTACAAAACCGTCAGGGGAGTGTCAGCTCAATGCACCGGCTTGACAAATGGCAGCTCTCTGAAAGAAGGGGGTGCCAAAAACCATGGCTTTGGCCCCATTTGTTGGATTTAGTGGTTCTTATTTGGGAGGGAAGGTGTTAGGGACTTTGAGCAATGCCGGGGCTGCTCTGCCCCCAAATGTACCCACACACCTGGTTCTGCACCTCCTGCCTGGAGGTCCTTCGATCTGGAGTTAAGAACACGCCCCCACGCGCAAGTCCACTGACTCATCACCTGAGACCCAGGGGGCATAGGACCCAAACTCCCAATCCCTCCAACCGCCCCCACCCCGTTTTCAGGGGTGGGCATGGAGCCCCCCCAGGTGCAGAGGAGGGGCACGTGGTCTTCCAATGATGTCTTCTCCTCTTTAACTCGCGGGCAAGCTCTACCTAGACTTCGGGCTTCAGATGAGTCACCCTACCGACTCTGTGCCTGAGAGAGCAAGCCCCATGTAGAACTCTCGGCAGTCTGGGGATTACCCCAACTGTCCCTCTTCCTTGAGAGGTGTTTGTTTCTTTGGTCCCCAGGACTTGTTTACTGTTGGGGTGCCAGGCCAGGGGGAGCCGGTCTTTCAAAGCCTTTTTGAATCACGAAAGACCTCCAGGCAGGAGGTGCAGAACCAGGTGTGTGCTTTGTAGTGAGGAAGGAAGCAGATATTCAAACAGGGGAAGGGGTGGCCCCAAGGTTGCTACTAGACCCCGGGCGGGTGGGCCGGGGTGTTCTCTAGGCCTTGGTCTGGCACCTGCATGGGAGGTGAACTGGTGCGAAAGCGGGGAGCAGCGTCTATGCAAGCACAGCAGCATAGCGTGGTGCAGAGCTGTGGCGGTGTGTCCAGAAAAGGCCCTGAACTGACCGCTGGGCTGGCCATGCCGGGTCCCTGTCTCACGTTGCCTGTGGAGATACAGCCGCAGGGTGTTTGGAAAGAAACAGAGAAGCGGGCCGCCAGGATCCCAGCCGGACAGAACTCGGGTGGGCCCCGCTATCTCCGGGGCGGGCGGGTTAGACTCTCTGGGCAGCTGGTGGCTGCGATCCCACCTTCCTTTCCCTTCTCCTCCCTTCCCGGTACTATTTAACTAAAGAATTGGAGGCAGCAGCGGACGCCACCTCAGTGCTTTCCGATCAGCGGAGGAAAGAGGCGGTGGGTGTTGAGAAAGAACAAATTATCTGGGGTTGGGGGGTGGGGGGCTGGAAAGCGGAGTGAAACAAGTCCTCAAGTCCTCGGGGCCAGAAAGCAAATGTCAAAGCCCAGGCGAATCCTATTATTTTAAACAGAAAAGAGGCAAGTGAAATGCCGGCGGTGGCGGGGAGGCAGGAGGCGGTGGGACTCCCTCTGGAATGTTCTCTTATAAGACACAAAAGCGCTGCAGGACTCAAATGAGGGTTTTTCTTATCCAAAACCTGCTGGTGCTACCGCCGGCTGCCTGCCCGGTAGGGAGGGGGGTGAAGGCAGAGGTTCCCTATGCGCAGGGGGCGGAGGGAGCAGACTCGATCGCACCCCGTTAGACAGAATGGGGGTTCGGCTAACGGTCCGGAGCGGGCCCAGCGGGGCCCAGCGGGCGCGCCCTTTGATTGGACCTGGGACGCGCGTTCCGGTGGCCGCGGCGGGCGCGATCGGCGGGCTGTTTGTAATTCCATCCTTTTTTTCATTAACATAAACACCACTTGAACAAAAATATACACGGCCACCTACTTCGCCAGGAGAGGCGGCCCAGCGCCCACCAGCCCGCGCTCCGTCGCGCCGCCCGCCAGACCCTCCCTGCGCTCGGGGCTCCGGGATCCACCCGGGCCCACAGGGCGCGGAACCAGGCTGAGGCCGAACTAGGGCGGCTTTGAAGTCTCCATCCTCCGGGCTCTCAGGACAGCCCCCCTACCGTGCAGCTTGTCCTCCCAGCTGGCGGCCGCCGGGCCCCGACCGAGGTGCTGAGTTGTCAATGTAAATTCCCAGTTAAGCCGCTTGTTGATAACGCCGCCGCCACCGGGCAGATTGGTTCATCTCTACCTGCGCGCCCCGCCCCCCGGCGCGGGGACCCTGCCCGGGGCGGCGAGCTGAAGGCTTTGGAACCAGTGGTTTCCCAGCTGCACGCCCGTTGGGCCGTAGGAGGCCGCCGGGGGCTGGGGGACAGGCCGCCTGGGCCCGGGGTGGAAGCCCAGGGTGCTGCGGGGGGCTTTGGGGGAGAAGCCGGTAACGAGGCGGTGGGTAACGGGGAGGTGTCGCGGCGGCCCACAGAGGCGGACGCAGTACCTGCGGGCGCGGGGGTCGGGCCTGCGGAGCCCAGGGTCTCGCAGTTCGGGCTCCTGTTTCTCGCGCCCACGCACACACCCCGCACCTTCCTGGGTCCGCAGGGCCTCCGCGCTCAGCAGTCAGCCAGAGCTTCGCCCCCTCCGCCGCTCTCTGAACTCCCAATGCATCCTCCCGAGTGAGCAATCGGCTTTGGGGGATTCCAGTGGGTATCAGCCAGACCCCTCCAGTGCCCCCAGGTCCAGTTGGACCCGGGCACGGGCAGGTGGAGAACTGAGCTCATTTCCCGTAGAATTAAGGAATTAAGGCCCGAACAGTCCCCGCTGCAGGCTCCGCCGTGCCTCTCCTGCTTTGCATTATGGCACAGTCTTTGGAATCCGCTGTTTCCTATTGCCCTCAACGTCCTAAGCAATCTTGCTTTAAATGAATGTCCCGGGTTTGCAGGGGTGGGGGACAACGGGTTTGAAGCCTTTCACCACCGCCCCCCCCCCCGCCCCGTTTCATGGACCTTAAATTCCGGTGTCCCCCTCCAGCGCCAACCTAGGTTGCATCCAGGGTCCGGTCCCTTCCTATCCTCCCTCTCCCTTCGAGCGCCGCGCCCCAGGGGATGGGGCATTCCCACCACAGGCCAAGGAGGGCACCAGAGCCCGCAACGCGCCGCGCTGCCCTGGTTCCGACCGCACCTCTCCGGGAGCGAGAGGCCGGAGTGCACCCGGGACACCCCCCTCCCCCAGGGACCCCTGGGACCCCAGCCTCCGCTCAGAGGCTCGGGAGAAGGCTGTCTGCTCCCACCAGGCAGGGCCCAGGGAGCGAGAAGGGGAAACGCTCGCCCACCTCCTTCCCTCTCCCCGGGAGCCCCGGGAGTTTGGGGTTGCGGCTCCGAGGTTCGCCGGGCGCCCGGAGCGCGCCCCTTGCCGGGAGGAAAGGCGGAATACACGCCGCGCTCTCGCCGGCAGAACCGTCTTCAGCCCGAACCGCGCCTGAAATACTCGCTCGCTTCCTCGCAGAACCCGCGCAGCGGTAACTCAGCAGCTAGCCGGGTTTGCCGGGTTTGCCGCCGCCGCCGCTCCGGCCCCTGTGGATGCGGAGCCACGTCGCGGCCAGGGCGGGGATGGGACACCGGGACCCCGCGGCGGCCTGGCCTTGAGGAGCCACCTGTGCCGCGCGTCCTACGAACGGCCCGCGCCCCGCACCGCCTCGGCCGAAAGCCTGCGCTCTGCCGGTTCTCGTCCCGGAGGCTCCCGGAGGCGACGCGAAGCAGACGCAGTCGGACTCGCCTGGAAAAGCAGAGCGAGTCTCCACGGCTTTCGGGGCAGAAGAGGGACGTGGGGGGCCGGGAGGGAGGGGAAGGGCCACCACCCTGAAGCCAAGTCCTTCGGAAAACGCTGCTTGGCCAATTCGCGGAGGAAAACGTGGGCGCGGTGGTACTGGCCTCTTTAAAACGAGAATTTGATTCCTAATTGAGTTCGTTTTCACGGCGAATTAAACGGGTCTCAGCTAATTGGGGAGGGAGAGCGTGTGACCCTTGGGGGCTTTGCCCGCTGCCGCCACGTGGACCTCACTCATCCCCCACCTTTGCCAGCGAAAAGGGAGGCGTGAGGAGAAACAAGATAAAAGGGTCGATGTTGACCTTGGGAATACAACAAAATGTTTGAAATAGTTTGAGGTTTGTGCTCCTTAAAATAGCAGGTCTCATACATCTTGCCATGTCAGGGGTAGAATTTTGCAGGTAACTAATGGCTAATTATTAAGAAAAATAAAACCATCCAGGATGAGAATTAATTGGTAGTGGGGTAGAGAAATGAAGTACATATATGAAAACGAAGTGCCCTGAGGAAATTGCTCTTTGAAAACGAACTCATACTAGGATCTGTGTGCAATCAACGTGTCCAGAGCACTGGTGTGTGGGCCGTGGCCGTGGCAGGTCGCTAAGTTGATTAGAGCGGTGAGATAGCCAAGGCTGTGGTTTGATCCCGTCAGGGCACATACAAGAATCAGCCAATGAATGCATAAATGAGTGGGAGAACAAATGGATGTTTCTCTCTCTCTCTCTCTCTCTCTCTCTCTCTCTCTCTCTCTCTCTCTTCCCTTCCTTCTCTCCCTCCCTCCCTCCCTCCCTCCCTTTCTCTCTAAAATGGATAAATAATTCCAAAAGTTTTGGTGTCTCTCCAGCATTGATAAAATATTTTTCAAAATAAAAGGACTGGAAAGTTTGAGTGTCGGTTTTATGTTTTCACCTCTATTTGATTTTTAAATTCTACAGGGTGGAAAGCTATTTGTTGGTAACAAGGCAAACACTGGGTAAGAGAAAAACATAGTAAGAGCCAAAAGGGACAGAGTCAAGTTTTAAAGTATAAGTTCACTCAGCATAAGGTTTGAGCAGCAGCAGCTGGGTGGGGGCTCTGTAATCACCCCAGGGAGAGACCTAGTGGGGGGGGGGTAGGGGGTCCTCACTCTGAAGAAAAATTGTCCTGGAGGCCAGCTCCTGGGGACAGGGCTCGCGGGCCTCCGAGGAGCTGAGCTGGGAGCTGCTCCAATGCTTGCGTTGCTATGAGTCCTCCTGCCCCAACTTCATGCCACAAAAAAAGCGGCAATAAAGATTTTCCCTGAACACCCTGGATGGGGGCAGTCTAGGGACTAAATGAGCCCTCCACCCCCAGCAAGTGGAAACTGGGGCCTGCACCCACCCTCCCTGGGCTGTTGGGGAGTGTGCCAGGAAGCAGGGGTGCAAGCAGGAAGGTTAGAGAGCGGACTCATCATGGTCAGAGGCTGTTATTTTGTTCTTACTGGTGGCGGAGAGCTGGGTGCACTCAGCAGAGCCTCTGAGTTTGGGGGTTGATAGTCTCCTTTCTTCTTCCTGGTTTGTGAATGGCACAAACCCTTGGAGGAGGGAGGCAAGTGCTGTGCAGTGGGTCCCGCGTGTATGAGCCCTCACCGTGTGCCCCTGCCTTGCTCTCCTCTACAAAATGGGCTCGGTAAGAGCAGACGCTTAGCACAGGGCTGGCATGTAGTCTAGCTCAGCGGTTCTCTAAGGAGAATGTTCTCAGTCAGTCTTCACACAGCCCTAGGGCAGAGATGCCTATATTTTCACCACCATGCGAAGCAGAAAGGGGCTCAGAGGGGCTAAGAAGCTGCAGAAAGGTCACAGAGCAGGTGGAGCAGGGAGGTGGGATTCTAACCCAGTTCCTCCACAGCCTGGGCCCCGGTCTAGGTGGCCGCACACCCATGAGCTCTGTTGGTGCAGGGACCGAGCCTGCTGCTAGGAACAACCGGGGGCACCTCAGCTGCTGCCCCGCCCCCCCCCCTCCCCCCGCCCTGTGTCTGGAAGTCCATTCTGAGTCACTGCATGGCCCCTGGAGGCTCCCCTCCAGGACACACAGCCACGCAGCCGCCTGGAGTCCGTGCAGGATTTGAGTTTTTCCCATCCACACTGAGGAGGAGGAAACTCACTGGTGGCAAATGCCGAGTCTACAGGGAAAGGGATTTATTCAAAGTCCCTCTGTTTGTTCACTCCGCCAAATCCTTGGTCCCTGACACCAACTCCATAGACTGGGTCCCCACAGGTTTTCGGTGACTGCCAGGAGACAGACATGAGAAATCCCATCCCCCCAACCCAAGCTCTCTGAGGAAGCACTCCTACTTATAATGATCAGGCCAACAATTACTCATTTATTTAATCCTCCTGGCTCCCCAGAAGGAGGCACTGTCCCTGTCCACCTTCTGCCAACGAGGAAACCAAGGCTCAGAGAGGGAAGGCCACCAGCCCACATCACACAGCAGTGGAGCCAAATCTGGGCAGGCAGGTCCCATGCTCTCTCTGGCTTGCTCCTTTGTTTGGTTGCTATTTAATAATGCTGCCAAGGTCAACATGAATGCCACACATACACACCTCCCCACAAGACCCTGCATGGAGATTTCCGGCATTACTTCTCTGGACAGAGAATTCATCACCCCCATTTTAAAGATGAAGAAACTGAGGCCCCTAGAGGTGAAATCACTTGCCAAGGCTCTTCTTGGTCCACCCTGCCTGTGGACTCCTAGCAATTTACTCACAAATACCAAAACGGTTGCTACCACGAGGCTCTCGTGGCAAAGGGCCACCACACCTGGGCTAAATGGGAGCAAGTCTGGGACGCACACCCAGGAGAACTGGACCCGGAAAACAGCGTCAGGGCAGTCACTGCCGGCACATCCTTGAGCATGTCTCTTCTCTTCCTCTCTTTTCCTTTCTCTCTGTCTCTTTCCTTTTTTTTTTCTTCCTCCCTTCTCTCCTTCTTTCCCTTCCCCTCCCTCTTTCTTCCTTCTTTTTTCTTCTTTCTTCTTCTCCATGTCTCTCCCTCTCCCTCTCTGTTTTTTCCGCCCTCTTGCACAATCCCCACTCCATCTGAGGCTCCCTGCTTTCTAGGTGCCAACCCCAATCCCCAAGCAGAAGACCAAACAACTCTGTCCATCCCAGTCAGATTCATATTCTCTCTCTCTCTCTCTCTCTCTCTCTCTCTCTCTCTCTCTCTCTCTCTCACCCACCCCCAACCTGGCTTTGCTCTCAAACCTTTTGTGTCTCTCTCACCCCCGTAAGCAAACTTTTGAGTCACTGTGTGTGTGCCCATCTCTCTCAGGGCCCCACTCTGTGGGACTCTGACTCCAGGTGTCTCTGGGTTCTGGTGACCAAGTACGGGCTCTCTCTGGGGAGGACAGGATCTCTGTCTCCAGGCCCCCAGTGCACAGGGCAGGATGCCCAGCACCCCGCCAGCTCTGACTTCCCAGGATCTGTGGCACCTTCACCCATGTCACACACACACACACACACACACACACACACACACACAACAACTGGCTCTACAATAAATCGTGCCGAGAACAGGTCCAGCAAAGCCGAAAGTCCCCCACATCCAAGTGTGGATTCTCCCAGGGGTGTCTGGAGCAACCCGCCTGGGACAAAAGCACCCAAACCAGCCTCGGGGGAGGGCGGGAGACGGTGGCACTTCCACTTTCTCAGCAAATCCAGGGCGGCCCCCTCCCTCGATCCCTCCCTGAGCCGGGCAGGAGCTGAGCGAATTTGTTTTCTCGATGAAAATCACACGTGTTTGTATCATTTTCAAGGCCCTCTACATGGAACTAGACGAGAGCATTGCCAGCTCTGAGGGGAGATCGCAGCAGGCACACCGGCAGGTTCCTGGGAGCTGCTTTTGATTAAGAAACAAATCTGAGCGTGTCGCCCTGCCTTGCTGGCCCTCATTTCCCAGTCTCACTCAGTTCTAGCTCCCTCTTCCCCCATGGGCGGGCAGGCCATGTGTGTGTGTGTGTGTGTGTGTGTGTGTGTCCATCTGTCCCTGGCTCCTGGCTGTCTTTATTTTCTCTCTCCATCAAATAAAAACTAGGAAATACCTAACCCCTGAAATTAAATTGATATATTCCTTTTATTGAAACTCAGACAGAATTGATTTTCATATCTCTCTATACTGCCTCCCCGCCCCCCCCCCCACACACACACACTGGGAGCCCCACCCCACCCCTGAGAAGGCACTGAGCTACAGCCTCCCTCTCTGTGGCAGCTTTGGGGCATCATCTCCCTCCTTCCCCCGGGAGCCTTTGCTCAGAAACAAGCCCGACACCCCCCACACCCCACATGGGAAGGAACATCTTCTCGCCACCTTTCTGAGCACGGCTGCGGGGGCAGTGGGGCACAAACGTCGGATGCTTCAGAGCAACCTCTGTGGGAAGCGGCAGGGTGGCTGACCAGCCAGGCATCCGGAATGGGAGCGAGGGACACTCCGTGTCCCCAGAGTGTCTCTGTCTCTTACGCCAGAAAACTCCCAAAAATCTCGCAGGGGGAGAAGGCTGTAAATTCCTGGGCTGCAATGTTGTCCAATATTTCATTGAAGAACGTCATGGAAAATGTGTGCTTTTGGGTAAAAGGGCCAAATGAGGGGCAGGCTCAGGGCTGCAGCCTTGCAAGCGCGGGCCTTTTTTTTTTTTTTTTTTTTTTTTTTTTCTTGACCAAAATATGAACCTCTCCCTAATGTACAGCTGACAGGGAGATGGACTGCCGGGCCTGGTGCCGGGAGGGCCCCTCCCTTGCTGCTCCCCCACCGTGGCCCCGGTGGTCCAAACAGGTGGGATTTCTGAGCCCCGCCTATGGGCCAGGGGGTGATGGCTCTCTCCTCATTTTGGGGTAACACCCCATAAAGAGTCTTAGGGGGACCCAGAGACCAGCTTCCTACTGACAACAGGACTGCCTTGGTTTGGAATTTAGTCGGCCAGCAATGGGGCACACGTGGGATACTGCACCCCAAAATGTGGGTGTGGGCTCCGATCGGGAGCTTTCTCCGTGGCCCCAGTGCACCAGGCGGGCTACCCCGTACCCACACCTTTTGTCCCTGTACCGGCTGCAGATGGAGGACTACAGGGTCCTGTGTTCCAACCTCCTGGAGGCCAGCACAGGAGACACACGGTCCCCCAGACTCTACAGCACTTCCAGAGCTGCCCTGGCTCCCCAGCACAGCAATGTGCTCCAACGCTACAAAAA
The DNA here is from genome assembly GCF_964339955.1 of Pipistrellus hanaki. Lineage (NCBI taxonomy): Eukaryota > Metazoa > Chordata > Mammalia > Chiroptera > Vespertilionidae > Pipistrellus > Pipistrellus hanaki. The sequence continues at coordinate 25,217,199 of NC_140517.1, forward strand.
TCTGTAGGAGAGCCGCTTGGCTTCCTGGGACCTTGGCTTCCCTGGAGCCTGGTATGGCAGGGCTGCATGAGCTAGTAATTACCTTGAGGGGCCTCAGAAGAGCACACAGTCAGGCTTCAATAACCCTTAGCTGAGTGGTCTCTGCATTTCTGTTACCGCGTGTTAGATTCATGCAGACCTCCTGACAGCCTTCCTCTGCTGCAAACACGCTGCCTGGAGTCTGGGGGACTGAGCTCCCCAGGGTAGACTCCTCTCCTCCGAACCGGCTGTACCCAGATGCACTGTGAACACATTTCCCATGATGCTCTGTGCCCAGAGGCATCAAATTGTACATATTTTACAATGTTCATGTAAATCCAATATATATCATGTTAATACACCCCTTTATATCATACACATATGATATATGTGTATATATCATCACAACCATCAATCGAATTCCATATTCTCTTCTCTTCAGAGCCCACAATATTCTGTGTCTGGAATACAGTGCATTGTACACACCTTCCGACCATCCCATGCACATAACTGGCTATTCTAACCTCACTCTGTAAAGATCTGTATACGGCCCCCTCATACTGCCCGTGAATATTCTGCACACGTAATGTGCTATATTGTTCACGTCTTAAAATACTAATTGCACACGAAGACACCACACAGTACTTACATCCTCTAGTGTTCAGTGCAGCAAATGAGTCATATTTGTGTATTTCAGCTGTTCTGTGCACAGCCCTCACCCTGGCACCCACCTGACACTGTAGTGCCTGCCAGACACTACTCAGTCCCACAGTCCTGCCCCTCTACAGACTGGCATGGTGATGTGTGTGCACATCCAGAGTTTGCAGAGAAATTTTCCCCTTCTGTGCGCAGATCATGTTATGATTGAGGGAGGAAGAATGCCCTCTCTCCTCCTGACTTTGACGTTTCTCCCCAAAGTCCCTTGTCTGCAGGTTGCATTTTCACCCATAGATGTCCCATCCATCCCTCCAGCCTCCCTACCGATATCCCCTGGCCAGCCGGCTTCCCTCACTGCCCAGGACCTGCCAGGGGTTTGGGGACCAGCCCGCACTACCTTGGGTCGCCTTTGGACGTCCTCTGGAAGGGATGGAGGGAGCAGGGCAGGGGGGTGCTGGCCAGGCGCTAATGCAGAGCAGGGGCGCAGCGGGGCGAGGGGGCCGCCCTCGAGGTGGGTGGTCGGCGGCTGCCTCTGCCCCCGCCCCTGAGGCCAGCCCGGGCACAATCGGAGCAGGATCTGGTTCCCTGCTCGGGTTACTGCGCGCTCTCCGCCCGGGCGGCTTCACTTAAGCAATTAGCCAGTAAAAATACCTTGGGTTTGGGGAGTGGGAGTCATGGCAGGCGTGTCTGTTTTTACACCCCCGCCCCCATCTCGGGATTCCTGGGGCTGGCGCTGGGCTGGGGCGCACATTGGATTTGGTTGGTGCGGGGGTCTTTATGGTGCTTTCAGCTAAGAGCAAAAAGCTGCCACGTCCCAGTCTGCATTTTCTCCGACTGCTCCTCAAGCCGATTTTGTTTGTTTGTCTGTCTGGATAGCCTAAGTCTGTCTCTGCACAGTCTTGTCCAACGCTCCCAGCAGCCCAGAAGAAAAGGTGCGATTATTCGTCCCACTTTTTAGATGAAGAAACTAAGCGACAGCCTGGTGATTACATCTAATAATACTGTATCATATCCTTGAACGTTGCTAACGGAGTAGTTCTTAAATGCAATCACCACATACACACACATTAACTGTGTGGAAGGAGTAGAGGTGGCCGCTAACTTTATTGTGGTAATCATTTTGCAACATATAAATAGGCTCAATCAGTACATCATATACCTTAAACATAGCAAGGTCATGTTTGATTTCTATATCAATAAAAAAGCTGGGGCAGAAATAAACCAATAACAACTCCTTCTCCTCTGCCCCCTCCACCCCAAAGTGAAACTAAGGCACAAACAGCTCGTGCAACATCCCTACACTGGGGAGGATGGGTTCAAATCCTGACCATGATTTCAAATCTGCAGGCAAAGGGTCTTTGCTCCGACCATACCGCTGACCCTCACCCTTTGGCACCAACGGAACCCAGGGTGAGCCAGGACCAGTGTATTCTCACTGAGCCCCATCTGCAAAAGGTGGGACTTCTGTGGCGATTAAACAAGTATCTTTGGGGCCTGGGTTCATGGTTGGCTCCCACCCGTGGGTTCAAAATGTTTGGTGAAAACTTGAAAACCATTCCACAAATGTATGTGCCTTCTGTGTGTGTGGGGGGGGGGGGGTAGGGGTTGGATGTAATTTTCAACAGTTGGCCAAAGGGACCCTCAGCCCAGAGAACACCCAGGGGTGTTAATAAGGTGATGAGCAGTACTTGGGCATGATCAGCAGTTGAGAAGTCCTGCTGACACTGTTTGTGGTGCTTGTTATTTTTATCACCATCAGTTCTCCACCAGGTCTCCGGGGCCCTGGGGCCTAGGGAGCCAGGCAAGCCAGAGGTGGAGCACTTCAAAATCCCACCCTGGGCAGTTGCGGCCTCAGAGAGGCATCTGGGAGGGTCAACCGAAATGACAGTCTGTTCTTCGGGGTGGAGAGGCAAGATGAAGAGATGTTTGCTGGTCAGCACTGGCTGACCCAGGCCAGGTCCTCCCTGTGCCTCAGTTTCCCCAACCTAAAATTGCAAAGTGAGGTGGGCCATCTTAAGAGATAAGAGCTTAGTTCCTGGGCATGTGAAAAAGCCCTCCTTACGTTGGCTGTGGTTTTCCCCAGATTTGAGGGGGGTTTCACCCCAAATTACAGATCTAGGAGCTCATTCCTCCTCCCTTCCTTCTCATGCCCCCCCTTTGTGTCCTGTCGGGGTGCTGATGTGAGCATGGGAGGAACCTCCAACTGCTACATTTCTGAGGCTCCGAACCCACTGGGACCCCGCTCCGTGGGCAAAGGACTGTAACCACTGTCCTTCCTCTGCAGAGCCTGGTTTGTTGTCAGAACCTGCAGGCTAAGTGGAGGCCAGGTGGAGTCTCACCTCACACTTCTGGCTCACGAAGGCATAAGCTCACCCACCCCAAAACACTTAGGGGCCCCCAGGCAGAGCTGGTGAGAGGTTGGCTGTGTAGGAGAGAGGAAGCCTGCTCTGGGGGTTCGGCCAAGATGCAACTTGCATCCCCTCCCACCTGTAGAGGACTTCAGAGGAAAGGGGGCTCCTGGAAACTTTGGAGGCTCCAGTCGGTGGAGGTGGAGCAAGAGAAAGGAAGGTATTCCTATCGCTTTGGGGAGCCCTGGGCAGTGCTGCACCCCTGGATGGCTTTCCAGCAGCAGCCTCCCCTGCTTGCTTCTGCAAAGGCCAGATGTACTCGCAGCAGCTGGTGGTGGCGACCCCTTCTCAGGAGCTTCCCTCCCAGCGCTGCCTGGGCCTCCTCGCCTGCAGCTGCCGTTTGGCAGAGGAAAAAAAAAGTGATGGAGAGAATGTGCCGGGGTCCCTGCACACGCAGAGCGCAGGGCGTGCGATTGCGGTGCATACGGCTGGCTGTGCGTGGGAGGACAGGCAGTGCTGGGGAGCGTCTTAACCTAAATAAAGGGTGTCCTCAGCGGTGGACAGGCCTATGCGTCTGTGAGAGGTGGGGCACCTGAGCTGGGTGTGTGTGGAGGGGGGGTGTCCTGGAGGCAGGCGAGGTGTGGAGGATGTCTGTGGTCTATGGGTGCTCTCTGGGCCCAGAGAAGAGGAGGTGGGTCTGCCTCTGTGCATCTGCAACTACCTGTGTGAAAATACTAGGACTGACGCGTGACGCTTAATGCAATCACTTCCTACCCTCATCCTTTCCCCAGGCTAGGTAGGCTGGCTGCCTGTTCAGAGCCTAGGCCGGGAGAGCCCGGGGGAAGCTCAGGGCAGGGAAGGTGATTCTCCCGCCTCCAAGAGTGCGGCTCCGCTAGATCAGGCGGTGACCGTTAGCCAAACAACGCCAGCCAGCGAGCCCCCAGCTCCCCTCAAGGACGTGCCAGGCGCCCCAAAGGCAACGAGGCGTCTACCACCCAGTGAATGAGCGGCCTCCGCAGGAGACCAGGAGGCCAGAGAAACGGAGAGGTCGGTGGGCTTTGAACAGCGGCGCCATCCCGCTCTCTGAGCCCGGCGCAAGCCCCTCACCCCAGCTCCAGCCAGGAAACTGCATCTCGGCTCTTCTCGATGACCCGCAAAAAACGCCCCTGGTCTCCCTCCACCAGACCCAAGGCCCCAGCGGGAGAGGCCGAGCCTGGTGCCCCAGTCTGCGCGCCAGCGCCAGCGGCACTCACCTGGGTCCCTGGGTGCCACGTCCCTCGGGCTCCTGCGCGGAACTGCACTGGGCGCCGCCGCCCCTCCTCGCCAGTCCTGGCCCACAACCCGGTGCCGTGCCGGGATGTTGGAGCGGGGAAGAGGGGGAGGAGGAGTGCGTGCGAGACCCCTGCTGCGGGCAGCCTGGCGCTCCGGGGCCGCCGGAGCCTGCGCTCCCCGCCCGCGCAGAAGGCTCTCCTCCGGAACCTGGCCGGGCGCGCAGAGGCAGAGGCCCCGTCGCGGCGGCGGCAGGCCGGCCCACAGGGGCAGTAGGCCAACTCCCCCCGCCCCGCCCGCGCACGCGGAATCCTCTATTATTATTATTAAAGAATCCCTCCGAACATGTTTACATTGAGCCACATAAACTTCCTGCCAGGGCCTTCACCATCCATGGGAAGTCGGAACCTGCGCTTGGAAAGTGGGGACACATCAGGGCTGCGGGCCAGATAATAGGGTTTTCAGCGTGTGGGAGGGGTGGGGCTGGCGGGGGGGAGTCCACTGGACTACGAGTGGGTTCAGACCCCAGCGTGGCTAGTGCACATGTGAGGGTGAGTTGGTGAAATGTGAGTTCCTATGGGCCTATTGTGTGTGCGTGAGTGCGCGCATTAGTGGGCACGCACAAGCCGAGTGCGTGAGTAACGCACAAATAGAAGAGAAGAGAGATTACACATGTGAGTCCAGTCATTTACCGGGTTTGCGTGTGCATCAAGGCTTGCACATGTGTGTGCATGAGGGAGGGAATGAGCGGGGTCGCTTGCTCTGGGAGCCTGTAGGATTTGATCCCCCAAGACCAGCCTTCTTCCCTCGCTCCTGTCTGGCCGCGCAGAGCCGGAGACAAAAGCAGCAGCGACCCGCGCTCACTTTCGTTTTCCGCCTTCGCTCGGCCGGGCCGTGGCCCGCAGGCCCGCCCGCTAGCTGCTGCCCAGAGAGTCCGAACAGTCCCGGGCGCTGCGCAGTCCTTCCCGGGGCGGGGAGAGCGGGGAGGCGGGCCCTCGCGCGAACCCACGCCCGCCGGCCTCGGGGACCGCCGAGCCCACTGCGCCGGGATGGCCACGATCCGGAGGCCGCCGCCGACGCCGCCGTGGGGACCTGCCCCGGGTCTGTACCTGGCGGGGAGGGCCCGGGCCCCGGGGCGCGTGTCCCTGGGAGGCGCCGCCCGGGCAGGGGAGGCGGGGGGCGGGCGCGCGGCGGGGCTGCCCCGCGGGCGGAGAGCGCAGTAACCCTCGCTCGCCAGGTCGGTGGAGGCGGGGCGGGTCCTGCCGGCGGCCGCTGGGCGGCGAGGGTGGGGGCCCTGTGAGCGCCCACCTACGTGGGGGCCGGAGGGAGCGGGGCGGGGAGGAGACGCCCGGGCAAAGGGTCTTACACGGCCCCGGAGGCGCTGCCGGGAGGAGGTCCGGGGAGGACGGCCTCCCTCCACTGGAGCCGCGGAGCCGCGCGCTGCGGGCGGCGGGGACCCAGCGCCGCTCCCCGCGGGGGCGCACGGAGTCGGTGCCTCCCCTAAAACACCGGTGTGTGTGTGTGTGTGTGTGTGTGTGTGTGTGTGTGTGTGTGTGTGGTGAGGGGGGGTCCCGCAGCCTCCGCCCCTGCTGCCAAGAGGCTGCCCTCAGCCTCCGTTGGGCTCCTTCCCTGGTGGGAGGGCGAGAGGGAAAGAGGGAGGAGATAGAGGTGGGGGAGGAGGGACTGGTCAGAGAGGGGGTTCTGCGCCAACCACCGGCCGCTCCAGCAGCTCCTCGGGGAGGACGGGCCGGCGGGCGGGCGGGGGAGGGCGCGCCGGGCTCGCTCGGGAGCAGTGGCCGATGACGGCAGAGGTGCAGCCAGCCCCGCGCGCGCAGCCCCCTCCCCCTCGCCCAGCCCCCCCTCCTCCTCTTCCTCCTCCTCCTCCTCCTCCTCCCCGCTGGCCGGCGGCGCAGAGCAGCGGCGGCAGCGGCGGCGGCGGCAGCAGCCACCCGATGTCTTCGGCGCCCGAGAAGCAGCAGCCACCGCACGGCGGCGGCGGCGGCGGCGGCGGCGGCGGCGGCGGAGTTGGCGGCGGCGGCGGGGGAGGCGGCGGCGCGGCCATGGACCCCGCGTCGTCCGGCCCGTCCAAGGCCAAGAAGACCAACGCCGGCATCCGGCGCCCGGAGAAGCCGCCCTACTCCTACATCGCGCTCATCGTCATGGCCATCCAGAGCTCGCCCACCAAGCGCCTGACGCTCAGCGAGATCTACCAGTTCCTGCAGAGCCGCTTCCCCTTCTTCCGCGGCTCCTACCAGGGCTGGAAGAACTCGGTGCGCCACAACCTCTCGCTCAACGAGTGCTTCATCAAGCTGCCCAAGGGCCTGGGCCGGCCGGGCAAGGGCCACTACTGGACCATCGACCCGGCCAGCGAGTTCATGTTCGAGGAGGGCTCCTTTCGGCGGCGGCCCCGCGGCTTCCGAAGGAAATGCCAGGCGCTCAAGCCCATGTACAGCATGATGAACGGGCTGGGCTTCAACCACCTCCCGGACACCTACGGCTTCCAGAGCTCGGCCGGCGGCCTCTCGTGCCCGCCCAACAGCCTGGCGCTCGAGGGCGGCCTGGGCATGATGAACGGGCACTTGCCGGGCAACGTGGACGGCATGGCTCTGCCCGGCCACTCGGTGCCCCACCTGCCCGCCAACGGCGGCCACTCGTACATGGGCAGCTGCGGCGGCGGGGCGGCCGGCGAGTACCCTCACCACGACGGCTCGGTGCCCGCCTCCCCGCTGCTGCCCGCCGCCGCCGGCGGGGTCATGGAGCCGCACGCCGTCTACTCGGGCTCCGCGGCTGCCTGGCCGCCCTCGGCCTCCGCCGCGCTCAACAGCGGCGCCTCCTACATCAAGCAGCAGCCCCTGTCCCCCTGCAACCCCACAGCGAACCCCCTGTCCGGCAGCCTCTCCACACACTCCCTGGACCAGCCCTATCTGCACCAGAACAGCCACAACGCCCCAGCGGAGCTGCAAGGTGAGTGGGGAGCCAGAGCGGTTCACGTCCCCGGGAAGCCCGGCATCTGTGAGTGCGCTGCGTGGGCCCAGCACCCTGGTTTGCTGACAGCCCTTAGAGCCTGCAGCCACTTCTGTTGGGTGCCATCCCCACACTGGGGTGTCTCTCAGCCCCACCTCTCGCCCTTGAGGGGGTGAAGGCAACTTAGGTCCTGATTTGGGTCAACATGTCGTTTCTCATTTTCTTTTCCTTCGGGAGCACGGCCAGGTCCCACCAAAAGGCTCGGATCCAAATATCCTACATTGCTCCTGGTCCCTTAGGCCCGCTCACACCTCAGCAAGTTCCCAGGATGGAGATGGGGTCCAGCCTGGCCAGCCGGCTCCCCCTTGGGGGGGTGGTCGGTCAGAGAGCGGCCAGAGAGTCGCCTGCCTCTGCTCCTTGCCCTGGCCGAACAGAAGGGTTAGGCCCAGCGCCGCCTGGGCCTGGTGCGCAGAGGCTCGGCGCCCTGGCCTTTCCGAGGACCGGGCCTGCCGTTGTGACTGTTGAGCTGGGGGCATTCGCGGTGACACAGGCAGAAAGGAGGGTCTGTGCCAGGCCCAGAGCAGGGATTGGAGCTGCAGGCCCCGCAGACAGACCCTTTGTTTCTCAGGAGCCAGGTTTTGGGGTCCTCGGGTGCCCTCTCCCCAGCTCTCAGGAAGATGAAAAAAACCTCCCTCCCTGAACTCCCGCCTTGTTCTGGCAGGAGCTTGGAGGGAGCTTAGCAGGGGCCTCTCAGGGGTCAGCTGTCAGCAGCCTCCGGTGGGAGGCAGGAGCCGGGCCTGGTGGCTGAAAGGCCACTTCTCTGGAGGGCTCTGGGGTTGCCTTGCTTGGGCTGCTTCAAACTCAGGGGGCTCTGGCTGCCCGGGTGGCCCTGTTCTCCAACAGGGGCTTCCTCCGGAGAAGCCCCCCTCACTCAGTGATGGCCCTGTGCTTCTTGCTCCCAGCGCCCGCCTCTGGCTGCACTGAGGCCTCCGCAGCCTTTGAGCTGGGGAAGTGGCTGCCCTGGCGCCAGGCCGCCCGCCTGTCCGCCCGCCTGCCCGGGAGGTGGAGGCTGCCAGAGCCCTCCGTGAAGTCTGCAGACCCGTTGGGGGCCCCCACCCCACCTCTTCCTTTTAGGCATCAGAAGCCCCCCAGCCAGCCTCTGTGTCCAAAGCGGGTGCAGGCCCTGGCAGAGAGTGCTCCCGGAGGCAGGGACGTGTCCTGGTGTCCCAGGATCATCCCCTGGGGCGCACAAGCCCAGGGCCCAGACAGGGCTGGGAACTCGGGGACTCTGTTCATGGGCGTGTGGAAAGTGGGGAGGACAGGGCCCCCCCGTGTCCAGAGCTCAGCGGGGCAGAAGGCTTCTCCATCTTGAACTCTGGCCCCTTGTTACCTCCCTCACAGGCATCCCTCGGTATCACTCGCAGTCGCCCAGCATGTGTGACCGAAAGGAGTTTGTCTTCTCTTTCAACACCATGGCGTCCTCCTCCATGCACTCCGCGGGCGGCGGCTCCTACTACCACCAGCAGGTCACCTACCAAGACATCAAGCCCTGCGTGATGTGAGCCCGGAGCCTGCGGGTCCTTCTGCGCGGCCATCGCCGCGGAGCCCCGGACCCATCCCTAGAAACTGCTTTATTTCTCGAGGTATAACCATCGGCAGAAGAAAAAAAAAGGGTTTGACCCCCTCCCCAACCGGATTATTGCAAAAGGCACCCCCAGGGCAAAGAAGCGGCACAGAGGTCTGCACCTCCTCTCCTGTTCCCTCAAAATATTTTAAAAACGAACGGTAGTGGCGTCCAGGCCTCATCTGACTGCAGCTGTTGGTAAATAAATGTCTTCTTTTCGATCCGATTGAAACCGGCTGAGAAGGTGCTGTGTTGGGGGGGAAACCCTCAACATCTAAACAAAAATTCTGCTGAGGTCTCTCCCCCACCCTTAACCCTTTAATGGAAAAAGTCAAGGGGGGAGATTTTTTTTAGAAGAAAGACAAACGTAGGAGACCGTCATTATCAAATGCTTTTATTTGGGAGGCGGGCTGAGTATTTATCGTTGTTATTTTTAACTTTCCTTGGGAAGAATGTCTTGGAATGCGCAAGTCGAGTGGTAGAGCCCCGTTTTGCAGGGAGGGGGGGGCGGGCGAGAGGCCGAGCTCTCCTCCCCACCTCGGAAGCCCTGCAGCCGCAGGTGGATCTCTGTGCACACGACTTGCATGTTCCTGAAGCCACTGTTCGTTGTTTTTTTTTCTTTAAAAAAAGAAACCAATGGAGCCCAGAAGCGGGCAGCTCTCGGGGCCTCTGCCACCCCCCTCTGCCTTCCTCTTCTTCCTTCCCTGCAGTCTTTTTGGTTTTGTTTCCAATGTTACGTGTAGTTTTTTGGAGGGTGTTTTTCTCCCGAGACCCGCTGTCTCCCGACCTCTACTGTAAACTGGTGCGAAAGCGGCGCATACACGGCCCGACGCGGGACCGGAGGCCGGCCAGCGTGCGGATTCAGGATTGCGGCGATGCAGAAAGGTTAAGGCACTTTTTAAAACTATAGCAAGGCTCATCCTGTTATTTATTCTTTCTTTCCCTAGTAATCGAAACACCGCATAGGCTCCTCCGTTTATCAGTATTAATGGTGTAACTTTGTTGGCAATATTTGCCGCGTAGAATTTTTTTTAGATTATCCATTGTAAATTTGAAACAAAGTCCAATGTGTGTAAAAACAAATCCCCATATGTTTTATATAAATATATATATAAAATGAAGGACTACCCCCCCTTTTTTCCTAGTATTTTGGCTGCTGGGGTGCAGCGTTTGTGACACGTATTTTAAATTTCCTTCTGCACTGTATAAAATGACAATTTGAGGATGTGTTGCCTTTTGTGTATTTTTTTCCTAAAAAAAGAACAAAAATAAAAATGTATAACATTTGTACATGGCCTTTAACATTGTATCAACTAGAAATAAAATCGCATGAGTATTTCATTGGGATTGCAGAATATCTTCCACCCCAAATATCGACAGAAACCAGCCTGGGATAGTTAGACTTTTTATTTTATTTTATTTCATTTTATTTTATTTTTGTATTTAAAATATGGGAGATTCTCAATACTTTTTCTTTATTTTTATTATTATTATTTTTTTTGCTAATCCTCTCCTTTTCACTCTTCATTCCACGTGGAAGTGAAATCTGGACACGAAGAACTATTTTTCTTGGCTTCTGTTTTTTAAGAAGAGCCCTTTGCCCCTCTAAATGTCATTCTCTTTTTAAAGAAACAAACGTTTGAAGAAAAACTAGAGTCCTTCTCCCAGGGAAGATCATATATATGTAAAATATACATAAATATATAAAAACTATATTTTTCCCATTCCAAGACAAATGAGAGTTTTACTTTGAATTTCAGACTTTACCGTTCCAATATTCCAGCGGTTATACATCATGAAAGAACTCTGTGGTTTTGTAGTTGTTTTTTTATTTCTTGGGTGCCCTACACTTGTTTTTCCCAAATCAGGAATTGAGTAAAAAGGGCGCAGAAAAATGCTGCTGGTGGGAGAGCACGGGGATAGGCATGTTTCCAGTCCCTGAGCGTGTCCCTCTCCGCCCTCAGGGACCAGAGGACATTTCTAAGAGCCCGTGTCTTTGGCCGATCACGCTCTTTCCATTCCCATCCCCGCTGTTTGGGAAAACAAACACAATAAAGTCGCATTGTCCTTGCGGCGGCCGCTCAGGACCCACCGCAGTTCTTCTGAACCTGGCTCTTCTCAAAGTTGACATGTTGGACGTGAGGGTAATTTCTCCGGTGCTCTGTTACATCAGAATTATCAATAAACTCGGCCCGGGCAATTAATGTCCCAACCTAACAGCTGTCTATAAATGGGAGATAAAGGGGACAGGAAAAGGCTGGTGACTCAGTGTCCCCCGGGGTCCCGGGCAGGCGCGGCGGCGGCGGCGGCGGCTGGGTCTCGGGGCGAAGCGCGCTGTCGCCGGCGGCGCGAGTTGGCCTTGCGCTCCGAGAGGAGGGTCTCTGCGATGGAGAAGGCGCTGCGCTCCGGAAGGGACCATCTCTCCTCTCCCCCGCCTCCCACGGAAGCCCAGGGAAAAACAAAACAAAAACAAAACAAAAAACAAAAAACACAGAGAATAGCCCCCAGGTCTCCAGCGCAGGAACTTTGCGCTTTCACCCAGACAACCTTCTCCGCAGGCGAGGCGGCCTCCTGCCTCCCGGAGGCTGCGCCCCAATTAAGTCGGAGGCTCCGCTCCGGGGAAGCGGGGCTGATTAGGAGAAACCCAATGCCAGCCCCGCCGGCGCTCCCCGGGCTCCTGCGGCCTCTCCAGACCCCTTGCCCACGCGCTCGGACCTTGGCGCGCCAGCCAGCGGCCGAGGTGCGTCCGGCGGTGCGTGGCGTTGGCGCCGCGGCGGTGCCAGATTCCAGGGCGGCAGCGGCTCGCGGCTTCCCCTTCATCGCCCGGTGGCGCCTGCAGTTCGGTGGGATCTCCCAGCGCGTCCCCATCCGGGGTGCAGGAAAACCTCCCGGAGCCCTGGGATGGGCCTACTTGCTGTTTTCTGGCTTGACTTGGGGCCTGGGGGGTGACAGAAAAGTCCAGCCTTCCCCGCGAGGGAAGCTGGCTCCGGGCAAACCTGAGAGGGCCAGATTCCGAAGGCAGAATTGCCTCCACACCCTCATCCGAGATTTCACACCGCCACCGCCGCCGCCGCCGCCGCCGCCGCCACTGCTGCCGCGCAGGACAGAACTCGCCTGCGCTGGGTCTCCAAGGCCCGCTTCGGCCTGGGCTCGCACCAGGGGCTGCAGGGCGAAGCTCCCGCTGTCGTGCGCTGCGATGGAAGGGTGACCGTCACGTGCAAGTGACAAGCTTAAAGTGCAAAGGCTCCTTTGAGTCCAGTGCAAAACCACTGGCCCTGTGGACACACGTGGGAATCCTTCTAGCAGAGGGACATCCTCCACAGGATCCATTAAAAATCTTTGCGCCGCCGCTTTTAGGAAGTTTGTCTTGGAACAATGCAGCCCTTAACACGCCCTAAATGTATGCAATTCCACCCCCTAAATGAATGCAGTTCCACCCCTCGTCGATAATAAAAGGCCCAGAGGCAGGGAAGTAGCTAGGATGTGTGCGACTGGGTTTCCCTTCCTGGATCACAGATTCCGCGGTTTTCCACGCTGGGCCGAAGCCCTGGGCGCACCTGAGCTTCAGCAGCCCGCCCGCCGGCCCGTTGCACTCTCTGGGAGCAGAAGCGCCCCAGCGAGGCCTCGGGGCTCCCCAGGCCTAGGTGGACAGAACTGCAGTCCCAGCGGCCAGGCCACCGCCGCCCGGAGCTCACTGCCGGGCCCACGTTGGACGCAGGCGCGGGGACAGCGGGGACCGCTGGAAGACACTCTGGGTGCCCATTTCTGATGGGAGAACGCCTGAGCTCCGCGGTGTCCCGTTTTCTTCTCCCTTTGGGCCTGGGGGCCTGGGGGTGGGAAGGCAGCACTGTGGCCCCAAAGCCTGGCTCCCCGCCTGCCAGTGCCCCAATAGCAGGCTCTCTCCGAGGGGACTGGAAATGCGGAGCTAGAGTCTGGGCTGTGCCTCGGCCACCTAAACAAGCCATCCACGTCACCTCCGAGCCTCGGTTTTCTTATCTCTGATAATGCTGTCTTCAAGGGCCTTTGGGGGAGGGGGTGGCACCAACAGGAGTGGCCGTGTGACCCACACATGTCTCTCCCTCCTCCCCCAAGAGATCGGCTGCTGTAGGTGTGAGCAGGTGGCTGGCGGCATACCAGGTGCCAGAACCCATATTTGACAAGGCCTCCTGCTCAGGCACTTCCTATCAGCACCCTCTTTGGGAACCACTGAACCCCCCCCCCCCCCCCCCGCCCCATCTTCTGGTGTGACACACTTGGGGAGGAGGGTGGCATCTGTGGGGTTCAAGAGATGGAATTTGGAGTTGAGTCTGGGGCTCTGAGGAGGACTCATCCCCAGGATCTCCTAACCTCCAGGTCAGAAGGCCCCTGAGCCCGTGGCTTCGCTTCTGACAGTGGTTCCCAGAGTGCAGCCCCCAAACCGCCCTCATTTGAACACTTGGGTGGTCCGCTCCAACTGCAGAGTTCAGAGTGGGGCAGGGCCTGGAGATCCATGGGGTTAGAATCTCTGGAGGGGGTTCCCAGGAATCCCAGTCTTTACAGATTCCCAAGTGGCCCTGGTGAGGGCTAAAGTTTAAAGTTTCTTTCTCCTCCATTCTTCTCTGGGCTCCCCAGAAAACTCCAGAGGAGGCAGCTCGGCGTGGCCTCTGCTGCCCCCTCCCGCCAGCAGCCGGGGCGGCCTGTGAGTGCACTAGTAAAAGTAGTTGATGGGGAGAAGGTGGAGCCCAGCAAGCCTGGACTCACAGGCCACTAACATTTACCAAGCTGACCTCTACAGGCCCTGGTGAGCCCTTGGGCACACCCGCTCAGTTCATCTTGGCAGCCCTCCGGTAGGTCCTATCCTGACCCTCGCTTTCTCGATGCAGACATAGAGCTTGGACAGGTTAGGGGACTTGCTCCAGACACTGGGTAAAAGGTGGAATTTAAACTCAGACCCAGGATTTTCTGACTTCAAAGACCATGTCCCTAACCATTGTATTGCATGGCTCCCTGTCTCCCATTTTCCTCCAGCTGTGGTGTCTAGTGAAAAAAAGGGGGAAGCTGAAGTGTGATCCTGAACCAGCTTCTGTGGCTGTCAGCTTCCACTAGCGAGAAGAGGAAGGAACCACACAGGGGTCCAGGGTCTCTCAACACAGCGCCTCGCACACCCCTCCCTGCCTTCAAGCTATGGGGAGGCCATGTGGTGGGGTGGGAGATGGCACAACAGCCCCAGCTCAGACCCCCTGACATTTTTCTCCCTCTAGGACTGTGGTTGGCAAACTGCAGCTCGAGAGCCACATGCTGCTCTTTGGCCCCTTGAGTGTGGCTCTTCCACAAAATACCACAGCTTGGGCGAGTCTATGTTGAAGAAGTGGCGTTAGAAGAAGTTTAAGTTTAAAAAATGAGGCTTTCAGAAGAAATTTCAATCATTGTATTATTGATATTTGGCTCTGTTGACTAATGAGTTTGCCAACCACTGCTCTAGACAATGGACTTGGCTTTCATGCGTTCCCACCATGGCCCCTTGTGAGAGCTCCCTTGACTTCCTTGGGCCCCCTGGGTCCATCAGAGAAAATCTCATAAGTTGAAGCTCAGGGTGAGAAACGCCAGCTGGGGCCTCCCTGCTCTGCTTCTGGGATGTCCCGGGCAACAACATCTCTGAGTTCAGGGCTGTTTTAAGGAGAATGTCCCCGGTCCAGCATCGGCTACAGGCACACCCTGAGGCGGAGCTCCGCTGGCAAGCAGTGTGGCCAGCAGCCTGGACAGTCGGGAAAAAGCCGGGTCCGTACATCGTTGCACTGAATTACCGTAGAACCAAGAACCATGGGCCTTAGCAATTCCATTATGTGCTTTGCGGCTGGGCAGGGAAAGAGGACAACTGATGTTTGCTAGAATAAAATATTATTGGCGTGCAAGAACAGAAAGACGGGAAAAACCACCTCAGCCCCATTCATGCAGGAGACATTGAGCACCTACTGTGTGTCTGCCATTGCAGCTGCACTAGACTAGCCTTAGTGATTGACACGCCCCATCATCATGACAGGCCCAGTGCATTGTTCCCAGTGTTTTCCAGCACCAGGACACTGGGGTGAGGGTGAGGTTCATGTCCACATCCTTAAAGGGACAATGTCACCAAGGTCAAGGAAACTGGAGCCAAAGGAGGAGGACCCCACGGCGAGCACAATCGCCAGGGTGCCCCTCCAGCTCTTGCAGTGGGGGCTAGGGATGTGGAAGAGAGCGAGCCTGTCCAGAGTGGACTAAGTTGATGTGGCCAGATGCAGGCCACACCCACGGCTCATTTCCTGCAACGCTTTGTGTCAGCATGATGGCAGAGCAGGGAGAAACGGTGCCCGTGGGCAGGGGTCTGGGAGGAAACAGCGGTGACAAGCCTCTTCGAGCACCGTATTAAACTAGTGAGATCACATCCGTGAGGAGGCCTGGACCACACATCCTACTGTGTGCAGGGTTGATGGCCACAGGGCAGTGGGCCAGGTTCTCAGGTGTGCCCCTGAAAGGTATAAAAACGTTTGTGTTTGGAAATCTCCTCTAAAGCAGCCACAGATCAGCACATCACGTTTCCGTGTGGTCAGTACCGTGGAGCAGGGAGGGCTGGGCCATCTCTGTCCAAATGGTCAGAGGCTTCTGAAGCGGTGTCGGACGTGGCCAGTGAGGGCAATGGGACCCGGTTAACTTTCCAGGGGGCTTCACCGTTATGCTCCTTCCAAGAAGAGAGAGAGGCACACCAGCCACCCCAGGCATGTCACACCCTGGCTGTTTCTCTATGAGGCGGTAGCGCCACCTGCTGTCTGCTTTGAGACAGCAGCAGGGTCTTACAAAAATAAACCCGGCCAAGGCAAATTGATTTCACAACAGTCTGGACAGCAAGCCATGTGCACAGATGAACCTGATTTTGGTGTTTCGGGCTCTTTGACCTTTGTGAAGGGGTAGCTGCCTTTTTTGGGGGGGAGAGGGTCAAACTAAATTAGTATTTTAGTAATTATACAAATGATAGGGTTTATTTAAAATAAAACAAATAAACCTTAGAAAAGTGAAAAGAAAGCAAACATTGCCCCCGCCCCTCCCCCCCCGCCCCCCCGGCCCTCCCAAGACAGCTGTGTGGGTTTCAGTAGAAGCAGAAAACAAATGCAGTGGTTGGAAATGTGGGAATCAGAGAGCCTGCATTCGAGTCCTGAGTCTATCTCTTCCTAACATTGTGATCTTGGGCAGATGCCCTCCTCTCTGAGCCTCAGCTTCCACATCCATAAAATGGGGATAATGGTAGGAGCACTTCTCTCAAAGCATTATGGTGAGGCTTAAATGAATAAAACCTATGAAGGGCTTACAGGTGAAACTGAGGCACAGAGAGGGTAAGTAAGCACTTTGCCCAAGGATACACAGCTTGTACAAGTCCGAGGTGAATTTACTGCAAACCTGGTGTGCTTTGCCTCCCCACCACATTCCTCCATCATTACTCATCTCTCTGGTGCTCCCCACAAGCCACTGTGGCTTCCGATTACCCCCAAGGCCCTGTTGGTGGTCAAGAGATGAGCCATCAGAGTTTCTCCAGAGGACAGACTCCTCCCTTGCTGATTGAGGCTGGGGCTAAGGCCAGCTCAGCTGTGTCACCTTAGCAAGTTGTGTAACCTCTCTGAGCCACATCCTTCTCACTCTTCATGGGGTTAAATGAGCTAATCCACCCGCCCTTTGAGACAGGGAGGGCTGTTCAGTTTGCTCACAACTCAGCGCTTCGGGGCCTGAATTTATTGCTTCCAAACTATCCAAAGTGCAAAATGTCCACATTACATGGTCACATGTCAGCTCCCATTTTAACTTTTGTGATTTATGGACGTTGAAAGTAGAAGGGTCATTACAGGGAGAAACCCTGTCCTGTCAGAGGAGCAGGAGTGTGGGCCCCACTTTTTAGAAGTCTCTGCTGGTTTGAAAGCTCGCCCAGGCCGTCTCAGGTGAAAACCTAGGATGAGGACAAGGACTGGCAAATGGTCAGAACTCAAAGGAAGGGGTGGGTGTCAGAAGGGGAGCAGTAGAACTCTGCCGTGCACTAGGGAACCATGCTCGGTGCCTCGGTTTCCTTATCCACAGAGGAGTCAAAGCTGGTCCAGTGCCCGCCACGCACTGGGCTCCCATCGGGGTAGCTATTTGGAGATGTGCAGATCAGAACTGAAGGGGCAGGATAGATGGAACAGAGTGGACAAGCCTGCTGCCCATGGCCAGGAGACTCTCCTGCAGGCTTCTGAGCTGGGCCACCTGAGCTCAAGGTGTTTCTGCCACTGGCACGCGGGTACCCTGGGAAATCGTCCACCCCTGGACTCTGGAAGGGCCCTGGCTTTTCTGCCCCTTTCTGCAGTTTGCGTCTCAGCTTCACTGCCAGTCTGTTCCCCTCTCGGCACCTCGGCTGTGTCTATGAAATAGTCCCTCAAAGTGATTGCAAGTACATGTTTGTGTTTCTGTGCATATAATTTCCATTTGTAGATGGTATCTTCAATAATGTATATTTACATATAAATGCATCATATAATCTACATGTGAATATCATTATCTCTAATATAAATGCAATTATGCAACTGATTATTGAGGAACAGGTCATTTCCCAATTTTGAAGCAGCAGAAGTCATTCATTTCACTCCTGACTGCGGTGTGGGCCTGGCTCAGCGGGAGCAGCCTGCCTCTGCTCCAGGAGGCATCGCTGAGATGGCTCCGCTGGGGCTGGAGGATCCCACTTCCAAGATGGTGTGCCCACATGGCTGGCGAGGTGGTGCTGGCTGGCGGTTCCCTCTCCACAGGCAGCTTGGGCTTCCTCACAGCATGGTGGCTGGGTTCCAAGAGTGTCCATTAAAGACAAAATAGAAGCTGAGCATTTCCTAGGCTCCTCATGCAAGCTCACAGCGGCACTTCTGCTGCCGCCTATTAACCAGGCAGCCCCAGAGCCCGGGTTCAGGGCATAGCCCCCTTCTCTAGAGGAAAGGTATGTCAAAGCACTCGGAGGCCAACTTTCACTACTCCCACAGCATTCAGAACAGCTCAGTAGATCTGGGACATTATTTTTTTTCTTAATTTCTTAATTGATTAAGGTATTATATATCTCATCCCCTTATTACTCCCCAAACCCCCACTCATGCTCTCATTCCCCTCTCTTTGTCCATTGGTTAGGCTTATATGTGTGCATACAAGTCCTTTGGTTGATCTCTCCCCCTTACTCCTACCCTCCCATACCTTCCCTCTGAGGTTTGATGGTCTGATCGATGCTTCTCCGTCTCTGAATCTGTTTTTGTTCATCAGTTTATGTTGTTCACTATATTCGGAGAAAAAGGAACCCTTTTGCACTGCTGGTGGGAATACGGAGTGGTGCAGCCACTGTGGGAACTCCCATTTGACTCTGTGATCCCACTTCTAGGTATATATCCCAAGAAGCTACAAACACCAATCAGAAAGGATATATCCACCCCTGTGTTCATAGCAGCACAATTCACCATAGCTAAGATTTGGAAACAGCCTAAGTGTCCATCAGCAGATGAGTGAATTAAAAAAGTGTGGTACATCTACACAATGGAATACTATGTTGCTGTAAAAATGAAGTTCTTACCATTTGCAACAGCGTGGATGGACCTGGAGAGAAATAAGCCAGGCAGAGAAAGATAAACATCACTTGATCTCATTCATTTGTGGAATAGAATGAACAACATAAACGGAGTCATTATTATAAGGAGAAAGTGTCAACAGGTGAAAGAAGCTACCCCAGTTGAGGATGTGGTTAGGAGGCAGCACCCGTCAAGGAATGCTTCCGGGAAGTGATTACCTGTTCACCTACACACTACCCTCTCGCCTGCTGCCTGCGTGGGGCTCTATGTAAGGCTTATTTTTTTAAAAAAGGTGTCCCAGCAACCCCTGCCCCAAAGAGAAAACCATTTTGAACATGACTGGAGCCCCTTAAGTTTTAGGGGTATCTATTCTATTTGGAAGACAGCTTAGATTAGACCCAGGCAAAGGGGAAGTTCAGCAACACCCACTCAGTTATTTGTGCTGGGGGTAGGGAGGGTGAAATCAACATTTTGAGGAGCCATCTGTAAGCCAGGTGCCTCCGGGGCGGCAGGGGAGGGCAGGCGATGATGTGTGGGAATGCGCCCAGTGAGATCAGAAGGTGAAGGAAGGAATCTTCACTTTTGCTCCTTTGGCAAAAAGCTTCGTTCTCTCCTGGCAAACAAGATGGCCTGGCACATTAAAATGCAGGCCTGCAGGGATGGTCACTGGTGTCTGAGGGTGTGGGTGGAGAGTGCTTTCACTACGTGACCATCCCGTCCTGGCTTTTCCTCTTTTTAATTGTTCCCATCTGACATGGGATTCCTCTCGCCAATCTCCTCGCCAAATGCAAGCTCTTTTGTGGTTTTAGCTGCACTGGCTCTTTTCTTGGGTAGTTTTGTTCTCAGCCTCTCATCTGCCATATTGTGTCATCAGCTTCTTTCTCCTTATGTGCTGTCTGGGGCGAGGTCTGTGTGGGTCACTGGGTGAGATGGGGAGGCCAAACGATTCCCAAAGGATTGGGAGAGCAGAGACCCAGAGGGGCGGGGAGGATGGGTGTGAACAGTGCTGTCCTTGCTCTTCCGCTCCCGGAGAAAGTAATGGACAGCAAGCACCGGGGTCCTTCCCCTCGGCCTGGGTTTGGAACCCTGAACAAGTCCTATAACCCTTGGAGGACAGCCTTGTGTGTAGGGGTTCAGGCAGGTAAGGAATTCTTACAAGGCTGAGCTCTTGCCCACTGGGGGTCTTCAGCCCAGGGGGGCCCGGGTGTGAGAAGCGGGTGCAGAAGTGGAAAGAACACTGGCTTTGCAGCGAAGACCTCTATTCTGTAAAGTGCAGTTCTGCCAGAACGGGCAGTAGGACCAGGTTGGGGAACCACTTCATCCTGACCCGCCTGTCTTCCCCATTTGTAACGGTGGGGAGACCACTGCTTCCTGCGCTGCACCAGCTCGGCCAGGTTCGGTGAGCCCGAGGAGGGGCGGTGACGGGTTAAAGACAGACAAGAGAATACAGCTGGGGCTAGGCCCATCACTGTGCCTGGATGAGGAAGCAGTGACCCAGCCTGCAGGCAGAAGCTTTATTTTACAGTCAGAGCACACAAAGCAAAACAAGGGGAGCGGTCAACACGTTTACAATGCTCTTAGGAGTTTCGCCTTATATTGGCAGCACTTGCTGCACCTCCCACAGCCCATTAGCTACCCAGGAAGGAACAAGGGAGGACTAGAAGGTCAAGCTTAATTATGGGCTCTGCCCTCCAAGCTGGGACCTGTCACGGGTCAGTCTGAGGTTTCACCCTATGGCCGCTCCCTACAGACTCCCACCTCACAGGGCTGAGCAGGGTGTGCTGGGGCATCAGCAAAAAGATGCCTGGGCCCGGCCAGTTGGCCCTGCATCCCGCCCATTTCACTGGGCAATGCGATAAAATGCAGGGGAAATCTGTGGAAGGAAAAGGAGCTGGAAGAGACTGGGTACCAAAAGCTTGGGTTTCCTCCTGGAGATGAAATTCTTTTCCAGGTGTTAAAACTGGAATTACTATAAGCTCCCCTTCCTTCCCTTAGAACAGAAGTGGCGGTGGTGGGAATGGGGCTCTTCACGGAGTCACAAGAAAAGCATTTTGGAGACCCCTGCCTGGGAGGATGAGGTGCAGTGGGAAGATTTATCAAAGTGAAAATGAAGGACTGCCTCCAGGCCCGTGTCTCATCCATGACCAGGCGGCTTAGCTCCATCCTGCTGTGAAAGAAGTCCAGCCTTGTCTTCACCAAGCCTAGAAGAGTCAGGGTCCCGAGAGGTTGTGCCATGACTCAGCATCAGAAGGGCACCTGACGCTGCTGTAGTTCAGTTTAGTCCAATGCTTAGTCCAGCTGTCTCTGTCCCCATCTGTGAGTGTAAGATCTGTTGCCGCTGCTCTGGCTGGGGCTGAGCTGCCATACAGAGGCCCAAGGTGGGCCTGTGCAGCTGCCCAGGTGCACAGCTGCAATGACCTGTGCGTGGCGCTCCACGGCTGCTACGGCTACTATGGAGAGAGAACATGTGCAAATAGGCCAACAAATGAGCAGGTGCACACTATGAGACAGGCCTTGGCTTGGGAGAGAGCCGGCTTCCTTTCAAACTAAGGCATCTCTTTCCTAATGCCTCATGGGCTTGTGCTGGGTCCTTTTCCATCCAATCTCTTTCCTAGATCTTCTGGGGTTTCGTGCCCTCATCCAATCCAATCCTTTTCTCAGGCTAGATACCTTCCCTTTATGGGCGCCATCTGGACTCTTATTGCACATGTGCCAGGCAAATGAATTTCCCCTCCCTTTTCCGCCCTGGTAATCTGGCTAATGGACTGTTCCCTGGGAGACTGGAAAGTGGATCTCCCAGGGATTAAGTCCCCTTTGGCAGAGGATGTGGCTTCCCTCTGGTGTCTGAAGCTGTAACTTCCTGACTTAATCAGGCTCAGCCAGTCTAGCTCCTTTCTCTTTTTATTGATTTCAGAGGGGAGAGAGATACAGAAACCAATGATGAAAGATAATTATTGATCAGCTACCTCCTGCACACCCCACAGTGGGGAAAGAGCCCACAGCCCGGGCTTGTGTCCTGACCGGGAATCAAACCATGACCTCCTGGTTCATGGGTGAACGCTCAGCCACTGAGCTTTGCCAGCCGGGTCCCTTCTGTTTTGTAAACTCCTAGTTGCCTTTGCTAACAGTATGACATGAATTGGGTGCCAGCTCCCAAACTCCACAGAAAGATAAAGAATCTTCCATGCTGATTTACAGATAGCCAAGGTTTGTTGCATTAGGCAGCTTTGAAGAGGTTAATACCCACTAAATGCATGAAATGCACTAGTCAATTTTCCTACTTGGATAATGTTCTTCAGATGGCTCATCTTGGGGTCATTTGGATTCTGTACCAATCAAAATCTGACATTCTGAGAGGGAACTAAGGAACAAAATCCTTAAATTCAGGCTGTTTATGCAACCCTTCCCAATGTTATAAAACATTCCCTTGTATTATCTCCAAATTCTTTTGTTTCTTTTTATGTCTATTAAATTAGCCTGGATTTTAATTTTATGTATGGTATGAAATCCAAATTGCTCTATTCACCCTTCAAAACACCAGCTAGTAAGCTCTCATCCCATTTCTTAAGAAGCAAGTCCTTCCCAGCTTTGAGATTACTCTTAGTAATATATTCTAGAATCCCACCTGCTTGGGGGCGTTATGTTCCATTGATGCACTGATTTGCCAGTACCATACTGCTTTCAGCACTGACACTTTAGAGTAGGTTTTGACATTGGCTTTATCAAGTTCCATGAAAACATCCTTTGGGATTTTGATTGTCAGATATAGAATATCTTAATACATGAAGAAATAAGAACTTTATAATATTGAAACTTGCGCTGCTGGGCTCTCAGAGGCCAGCACTCATGGTGAGTTTCTGGAAACTGTGCCGCTGCAGCTTTGGCCCGAGGCAAATCCACTGGCAAAGCACACCACCATTTAGGAAAATACAGATGGGACCCACAAGCCAAGACAGCTCCACTTAAAAGATGTCTGTATTGCTCAGCAAGTTGTCAAGTGGTCATTTTCCGTTCTTTAACCTCATTATCGTCATGTAAATTATATAATTCTGATTCGGACAAGTACTCAAATCTTGGGAAGAAAAAGCTGGGTCTTCAGCATTTGCCCTGCAATCTGAGTGCTCTTCCTGGCGGCTCTGAGGAAGGATGGAGGGATGAAAGGTGGGCCTAGGCTGGTACATTTGGGGGAGTTATATTTCAGACACATGGTCTTTAGTTTTCCTTATATTACTTTCCCACAAATATAAACATGATAATACTCATTCAGATGATCAGTATATCAATACATCTGGATTATTCTGGCTGCAAGTGACAGAATACCCAAGTGACCTGGTTTAACCAAGAGGGATCACTATTGATGGGTGTCACAGTCCACGGCGGGCTGGTGTAGGCACAACTGGACACAGGGCCTCGGGTGGTATCATCACGCTCTCCTTTCCCTCTCTGGGCTTGGATGAATCCATTCACATATTCGTTTCCGGAGCTGCTACGTATTTGCCAGGACTTGCTCGCAGCTGGGGTACACAGGAGTGAAAAAGATAGGCAGTGACACATTTCCTGTTCTGGAGTGCTAGTCAACAGTGAAAACGTCAACAAAAAACAAACAAGAGCATGCCGAATACAAGAGGTGTTCAGGAAAAAGAGAAAAGCTACACAAAAGGCAACAGAGTGAGGAGGTAAGATGATCAGCTCGCTGCTCTGGATTGGGTGGCCAGAGTTGGCCTCTGACATCCCGCTGAACACCCAGTGACAAAACAAAGCCAGTCCTGCAGACGAGGTGGACATTCAGGCCAAGACAGAAGAAGCCTCAAGGTCCCAAGGCAGGGAAGGTCCTGGTCAATTTTAAGATATTTGTTTACTCTTTTATTCATGACAACTTGGAAAAGGAGTCTGCATTTAATGAACAAATCTAAGGATGGTGAAAATGAATAAACAGAAACCTCGTTGAAAGTGGAGTCCAGAAGCTGGAAGAGAGGTCTTTCACACGTGTCACTCTATGCACACTACTGACCCCAACAGGAGGGACGCACCCCGTTTCTCTGACAGGGCATGAGTCTACTTGCTGCCTCAGCAGGAGGAAGAAAGGATTCCTTCTGGCCTAGTAACAGCTCAGCCAATGGGAGGCTTCCATAACTCAGCCAACGAAAAGTCACTACACTTCCATCGTTCAGTTTCCTCCAATGGACTCTTCGTTTACAACAGCTCCTCCCAAATCCATAAAAGAGCATTCCTCTCCTTTGTTTCTCAAGGCTTTCACATGGTTTGCCCGAATTACAATTCTTTGTTCTTCCTTATTGTCCCATTTTGCTAAAGAAATGTCTATTTGGATATCTATTTGGGTAGATTTTCTTTCTGAAGTCTCCACAGAATTTTCATTGTAAAACCAAAAAGAAAATGCTTTTTCCAAGGGTGATTGAGTGCTTTAAGAATATTTTCTTGAAAGTTCGTGCAAGGCCTGGCCTCTTGAGGCATAATAATGTACTTAAAATACACAGTAAGACCCTCTGGTGAAAAAATAAAATTTCCAATGCGTGTACATTGTAGAAAATAAAACCTCCACTTAAATGCTTATTTTGACGTTGTGCCCAGGATCAATTGCAAAAGTGCTTCTGTTTGGAAAGCATAGTTCAGCCAAAATCCAGCTTCCTTTTTAGGAACAAGGAACTAGAGGAAAAAACTCGAAAACACAGGCTTTGGGCTAATGGGAGTGTGAGCACACCTGCGGGACTGCCCGTGACCCAGGCCTGGATGGCTCACTTTCCAAAGCCACTGTCTCCTGCGAGCCAGTGCTTCCTGCTGTGTGCAGGGGGGAGGGAAGGGGGTGTGGCCGGCACTGACAGAGGGCAGAGCGAAGCCAAGAAAGAGGAGAAGGGCTAGAAAGGTAAGGAGAGCAGGAGAGCCCACACAACCAAGGGTCCAGGTCGCACCAGCTCTCCATTTCTGACACCAGGACTGAGTTGAGACAAGTGGTTTGTACCCAGGAGGCGGAGGTACTTGGCTTCTGCGATATGAATGCAGCTTTCCCCTCCAGCAGTGCCAGGCAGGGTCCTAGGGCACGAGCGCATGCCTGGTTGCCCACAGTGCTCCTGCGTCTGGTCCCTGCCGGGGCCTCAGACTCTCCTAAACACTGTCACCACTTACTCCCACTCGCTTATTGCTCATTGGTCCCCTAAATTCTCCAACTGCTGTCTCTCCAGAGGACCAGCCTGGCTATACCACCCAGTGGGCTAAGGGCAATGACAAAGAGAACTGAATCCTTGGGGAAGTCAGCCTCCGGAGTGTAGGAAGGGCACTGGTTAACTTTCCTACTCGTCAGGAGGTCACCAGGCAGGGCCTGAACCTTGTCAAAGCAGCTCGTGTAGCATCAGTTGGGCCGCATCCTACTATGTGGGCCTCTGGAGGTCCAGCTGTCACCGTCAGTCAATGGTCTGGGTGTGGGTCTCTAGCATGGCCACCCGCTGGGTCACTGGCCCTCTGCTGCCCGGCCAGCTCCACCTTCAGGGTGTTGGCACCCAGGTGTAAGCCCTGTAAGCGGGAGAGGGCCTCCTGGGCCGAGGCTGGGTCCAGGAAATGGAGAAAGGCCCTGTGCTGGGGGCCCTGCCAGGTGAGCCGCAGTGGGGCTGCGCCCCGTTCTCTGAGGGCTTTCTTCAACTCACTCACTCGGGTGTCCTGGGGGAGGTTCCCCACATAAACAGTGTCAGAAGGCACATCCTCCCCGTTCGGGGAACCTGCCTCCGGCTGGGCTGGGCCCCCGGGTCTTCTTACAGTGCCTGGCGGAGCTGCGTGTTGGCTGCGGGCTTCTAGGTGCGGCTGCTCATCCTTAAGCGTGACGTCTCTCCCGGCCTGCTTCTCTCGGGAGCGAAGGCTTCTGAGTATTGGGATTCTTCCCATCATCGAACAGCTGATCTGAAAAGGTAAAGCAGCTCCAGCTGGTCAGGGTGTCCAAAGGGACCGTGACTTGGTCAGGAGGGAGGAGATGAAAACCCCACAGGGGCCTCTGCCACATGTGCTCTCTATCTGCACGTAAGCCACAAGCCCTGTGATGTGGGTTCCCCCTCTCCTTCTCAGTAGCTTTGAGCCTCTGGCTGAGGACATGCCGTAGCAGCTGGCAAGAACGGGCAGCTTTCTCTATTCTCCCAGAGGCCAGAAGCAGAGAACTGAGGACCTCCCGCACAGAGGAGGCAGCTGCGGTCAGCAGTATGAGGGCTAAGGGTCACAAATGGCATGTCCCCTGCTGGCTCCCCAGGATAATGGCTTTTTTGCCTCTGTATCTGTCCCCTCCCCCTGACCTATGCCACTGGGCAGGATGAGGTCTGTAATAGGCAACAGGGATCCCCTCCTGCTCTCCACCCTCCACTAAAAAGAAGCATTTCTCTGAAATAGAACTGATTCAGCAATGAGTGTAAAATAACAAAAACTACACACACACACAACGTTAAGTCTCAATGGACAGGACTTCTATACAAAGGACATCTTTGGCTTTTTGGCCTAATCAATCAACAGATAATTCCTGAAACCTACAACAAAGGAAAGGTAGGTGTCCCAGTAAATGAGGCTCAACTGTGGAGCCTCCTGAACAGGCTGCAACTGCTTCCATGGGCCCGCAGTGTGGAGACGGCTGGCTCTGTCCTGCTGGGCAGGGACCCTAGGGCTGCCAGTGGGTCAGCCTGAGCCTGGACCACTGAGCTGGGGCAGAATTTATACTATTAAAAGAGTAATATGCTAATTAGACTGGACGTCTCCAGGACAAAGCCGCAGTGGTGCAAGGCCAAAGGCAGGCAAATAGCCGCAGCTGTGAGGGCCAAGGGCAGGCCATCGTGGAGGTGGGCAGTGGCAGCAGCAGCAGCGGGTGACGGGGGTGGCGCCTTTCCCTGATCACTCAGTCGCCTCTCACAGAGGAGGCCAGAGGCAGCAGCAGTGGCGGGTTGAGGGGGGCAGCACCTTCCCGATTGGCCCGGCCACCTCCTGCAGAGGTTGGGGTTCCCACAATTCTGTATACAATTCCACAGTGTCTGTTCATGGACTTCCAAACCACAAGAAGTGTTCAGGCCTCAGGTTAAAAAGCAATGAATCAGAGTAAGATTTACAGAAAACAAACACCTAAGAATAGCCTAGCGCCTTCTTACTGACTTAATTTAGTACCTGGTCCAAGTAACACTCCCCCCCTTGGCAAAGCCCCTCTGTGGGTCAGAGCTCTCTCCCAGTGGACACCAGCCTTGCTCCCTGGCAGAGCCAATTTGGTTCTCTTTCACATGCTACAATCACGCTCACTGAAGCACGCACTCTCAGTCCCTTAGAGAAGCCTCTGCGAGCGGCACTTGTCCTTCTGGGCTTCAGAATGGCACAGACTCGGCTGCCATGGAAAGATGGTGCACAGACAGGCTTGCTCTTTCTCATGTTGCTCACTGTTCAGACACATAGGAAAAAATCATGTCTGTGCCATGGGATTTCCACAAGATGTGACTACTCTTTTCTGATTGACAGAAACTTTTTGCCCACTGTCCCTCCAAAATTCTTTTGAACGGATTCATCAAGAGGTGATTAAACTCACAGGCCTAGAGGCTCTAGGTCCCCCAAAATCCCAAAGATTATCTAAGTCCAGCCCACCCGACTCCTTCCCATGTCCCCACTCTACCTTCTTAAGAAGTTCAGATTTTTGTAATCTTTCAGAATATTTAAAAACTGACTTAAGCCGAAACCGGTTTGGCTCAGTGGATAGAGCGTCGGCCTACAGACTGAAGGGTCCCGGGTTCGATTCCGGTCAGGGGCATGTGCCTTGGTTGCGGGCATGTCCCCGGTGGGGGGTGTGCAAGGGGCAGCTGATCTATGATTCTCTCATTGATGTTTCTAACTCTCTATCCCTCTCTCTTCCTCTCTGTAAAATATCAATAAAATAAAAAATAAAAAACTGACTTAAACTAATCATAATTAGATTCTTCAGGTAACTAGATGTGGTATATAGAAAGCATGATCAAAACCTGCAATTACAACCAGAGAAAAAGTCTGACTATACCTATGTGGAGGAGCTAAAGCCATTCCATGGCAAGCAGCAGCAGCGGGAACCGCAGGCCTCAGCCCCTGCTGTCTGGGCCGGGGGAGGGTGACCACCCCTCATGTGCTGTACCCCCCGTGGGTTTTGCCCGGTGGAACCACAGAGCTCCCTCAGGCAGAAGTAAGTGTTCTCGGGAAACCTGGCCCACGGGGCAAGGCTCTACACTCGGGCGACAGAAGTTCATTTTAAAACATGTCACATGAAGCAAAAATACGTCCTGCTGCACACACTCTAGGCTGGCACCGAACCACCTGCAACCAGCTGGAGAATATGAAACGCTTTCACCCACAGCGCACACTAGCGGGGAGTCTGCAGCACCCTCGCACCAGCACGTGCAAAGGGCCTTTAGAAACTGGGATGACGGATGCGTGCTTTCACGTAAAACTGATTGCTTCAAGAGCAGGATGTTCATTGGGTACAAGGAGTGACAAGCTAACATCAGCGTATCTTCCACATCCCCCCAAATTCTAAACGGAAAAGCCCCCGGCAGCGAGGCGGCTCCTGCCAGCTGCCTGCCGTTTCTGTGCTCGATGCTGACGGCTCGGCGATGGCTCCCCACGCGGACAGAAAGGCCTCTGTGAGCCAACCTACGGCCGCACATCACACTCAGGACAGCTCCACGGCAGTGCTACTGTTTTTCCTGGCTGGCAATTAGGAACATTTGTGCCATGTGCAATGAAAGATGTTGCTTGTTAATCAAACATAAAAACATATTTCCATCCTTGTGTAACTAAAAAAATAGCAAAGAGCGAATTTGATTTTCTTTTATACGCTGCAATCACGCTTCACTGGAGCACACAGATATCAGTCACTCATGTGCCCTTTAATGATTCCTGTCCCTACAAACACATGTAAGTCCAATATAAATCAGGGATCTGACACGGCAGGCATCTGCTGTCAACCCAAAAGAGCCTTGGGCTCCAGTTGTACCTCAGCCACACAAGGCTTTACGGTTTGGATACGTGGCTTTCCTTCTGGCTCTCGCTTTCCTGAACCAGAGATGAGGAGAGAAGGATGGGGTCTTTAAAATCCCCTCCATTCTAAAATGCTAGGGCAGGTCTGAGCCGCTGCCGGCAAAGAGGAACAGAAAGCCACAAGTATTTCCAATGGAAATACAACCCTTCTGCGTGAGACTAGAGCTTATCACTGATGACAGTGCTCTGAGGTCCCTCCAAATGCCAGGTGGAAAGGTTCCAGAGGAAGCGCACACAGAGGAGGACAAGCCAGGACATGGGCTGTCTTCCCCAGATGCCACCCATGCCTTCAAGTGCCCACTAGCTTTCTAATTACAGTATCTCTAAGTATAATGCTATAAACCAGCTGGCAAATAAATCCTAGTCGCTAGCCCTCCTAGTGATCGGCTCATTTCTGCTGTCTATAGCTAGATGACTTGTGGAAAGAGACCTTGAACCTGGCTGGTAATCAGAATCCCACGGGTGTGCAAAGTAATTCTTACGTCTGTGCCTGGAGACAGCGATTCAGGAGCTGAATTATTGAAAAGCTCACGATAACTCGAACGTCCAGCCATGTTAGATGGAGAACACAGGAAAGAGAGATGCCTCCAAGCTGTGGCCAGCACTGGCCACGGGAGGCTGTGGCTGCCCTCGATGCCACACGCTGACCCACCTTAGACCATATGATTCCTGTGGGCTTTGGGCGCTCGCACCCCGTGGTGATGACTCTGGTTGGAGTAAGAATATAGTCCACGGTGAGGTCGTGATCCTCAAGAAGTGCTTCAGGTATGTCGATGACCTAGGCAAACAGAAGTGGTAAGGAGCTGACGGGAACACGCTGCAGTGTGCACGGCACCATGCAGTGGAGGTTCCATCTCCCCGGATCCTCTGGGAGCGGCCTAGCTGCCCCCTCACTAAACAGGCCCAGCCCCAGCTGATCAATGGCACTCATGACACAGTGTGGACTAAAGGGAGGGACTGGTCTGGCCCCCCCCCACCGTCCCCTCCGTCCCCACGACCCCTCACTCTCTCAGAGGAGCACGGCAGTGGCTCATTGGCCACAGGAAGCACCTGGCAGTCGTGGACGATGGTGACCACTGGCGTCCCCTGGCTGACTGCTCCCATCGACGCCATCATGGCATATTCAAGGTCAGCAAAACCTTCTCCCTTCCCAATTCTCCAGCCTAGGAGACAACGCAGAGAATCAACATCTGAGCAGGGTCCGGGTAATCATTCAGGAGTAAACTTTTCATTACGTCACAGTGAAGGGAGAAACATGGACCCCATATTCCTGGCCTTCCATAGTAACTCCACAGGTGGCCCACTGAGAACTAACTTAAAGAGGAATCAGAGAGGAGTAACAACACTGAGTACAGTGGCTAACACAACAATGAAGTGAAAGTCAAACCGATTAAACATGCTACAAAAGGTAACTGAGCCTGCGTTTATGTGAGCTTTGTGCTATCAGGGCTCCATTTAAAAACAATGAAAGAGTTGTTTTTAAAAGGACTAAGAGTAACTTCCTACTAAAGGCAAAATCTTTTTCATCTCCTTCCTTGAAGGGAAAATAAAAGCTCTAAAATCAGGGCTATGTGATTTAAGATGGCACAGCTACCCAATCAACCCTACAGCTCCTGAGGGAGGGTGGTATTTCTGCTAATTCGTAAATGGTAGCATAGCAAAGGGATTATTATCCGAGGATACAGGAGGAAAGAACACAGCAGGACAGTAAGCAGTAACATGCCTCTGGCTCCCAAATTGAGCCTATACAGTCCTCTGGGTAGCAGCCATGACAGACAGTGCAGAAATTCTGACTTCTACTTCACATCAGCCTCACCACCGAGAGTGTAAGTAAGCATCACTGCTCGTGCACCTGAGATTCAGATCTGATCATGATACTTTTACAATTAAAAGCCTTCAACAGTGCAGGCAAAGAAATAAGAGAAAGACTAATTCAACAGAAAAATAGCAAGGGATATGAACCATCCACAGAAAGAGATGGGCAGATGGACAGCACACAGATGAGAATGTTGAATTTCACTCCTAACTGATGCAAATCAAAGGGCACATGAAATGCCATCAGATGGGCAAATCATTACAGTTGGATGATTTCTGTGATTAACAAGGCGGTGGGAAGAGAGGCGTGCAAGGGCCAGCCCTGGTGTCACTTCTGAGATGATGCCCTGCACAAGGCTCACAGGTGCCTCCTCTGACCCCGCTGCTGCCCGTC
Organism: Pipistrellus hanaki; assembly: GCF_964339955.1. Classification (NCBI taxonomy): domain Eukaryota; kingdom Metazoa; phylum Chordata; class Mammalia; order Chiroptera; family Vespertilionidae; genus Pipistrellus; species Pipistrellus hanaki. Next base: position 25,247,886 of record NC_140517.1, read on the forward strand.
CTAACTTCCACCCGATGCTGTGCACATGGTCCTGCAATTGGGCTGCTGTCTGCTCCTCCCACTCACTGTGGGCCCCGGGCAGAGAACACCCCGCTGGCCTGGCCTCTGGCCCCTGTGAGGCACGCAGGACGGGTGTGCTCATGTGCAACCCCCTTGTGACAGGTAAAGTATCTGTAACTGTGCACAGGTAACACAAAACATCTTCCATATTAGCTCAGAGCTGGGAAAAGACAGAAAGTAAATTGAAGGTGAAGATGCTGCGGACCAGCATTTAAAAACACCAAGCTCAATGATTGCCTTGGAGCATCTCTCACCAACTACTTACTGAAAACCTCTCCTGAAGACAGAGCTGGACCTTGACCAATTAATTTCAAAGAGAAAGCTTTGGGTGCCCAGCCTGCATGGCTCAGAGTTTGAGCGTCGACCTATGAACCAGGAGGTCACAGTTTGATTCCCGGTCACATGCCCAGGTTATGGGCTTGATCCCTGGTGTGGGGTTTACAGGAGGCAACCAATCAACGATTCTCTCTCATCATTGGTATTTCTATCTCTCTCTCTCCCTCTCCCTTCCTCTCTGAAATCAATGAAGACATATTTAAATAAAAACAAAGAGTTTTGGAGATGAGAGGAGAGAGAACACTTTCCTAGTGGGACCCAAATCACACTGTATAAGCAGGTCTGAGATTCCAGCAAAGAATCAGCAGATTGTTTTCAAAGAGCAACAGGCTGGACTGGGGCAGAGCAGTGCAGGGGGAAGAGGTCCCTTGAGAAGCACAGGGGCCCACCCGAGGGTGCCAGGCAGAGGGCCAGCGCCACACTGCTCACCAGCCTGCACCACGAAGCACCAGGCCTCCCAGCTCACCTGCACCCCAAAGCACCAAGCCTCGCAGCTCACCTGCCTGCACCACGAAGCACCAGGCCTAGGGCACGTCTTGTCCAGAATGCTGCTGCTCCATAACAAAAGGTGTAGCAGTTAAGGTTTCCCACTTACTGGAGGCTCCCCAAAACCAGCAATTTACTGACATACTGCAAATAAATTCAGCTCGGTGCCAGTTAAGAACAGAGGGAAAACCTTTCACCACCTGAAGGGGACATCTTACTGTATTTTTCCTGTTGAGAAGAGTGAAAATACTGTAAAAGTGTTAAGTGGGGCCAGGAGTGGGAGGGATGGAGTTAACTTTTCAAAATGAATGATAGATGTACTGGTTTTGGAAGCCAGGCATGTGACCAGAAGCTGAAATTCCTTGCTGTTGGTGCCCAGAAGCAGAGCAGAGCCAGTGGAAAGCAAACTACAGGCTAAGTGATCACACTGGGGTTTCTGTTTTTAATCTTACCTTTTTCAGAAACAGCCACGGAGCCTACCACCACCAAGTCCACGAGGACCCTGGCGTCCAAGTCCACGGGAACACTGTAGTCCCTCACGCCCTGCGGACAGAAACACAGACCTGAGCTTCCCCGCAGCGAGCGGCTGCCCCACCTCACAGCTCACAGAAGACTGCGAGTCGGAATCAACCTCCTGCGAGAAACAGATGCACACGCAGCCCTACAACGATGGCAGAGACGGAATCCCAGGAAAGACGCCAAGAGGAACTGACAGCACAAACAGATAGGATATTAACCTCATGATTTTTAGCAAACCCTTTTCCATGCCACAGAAGAGCACCGTGATCAGAACACAGGCAGGCTCAGGAGACCCTCTGAACGGGTCCAGCTCCCTCTGCCCTGTGACTCAGCAGGAGGACGCGCGCACTCTGGGCTTCAGTTTCTCGTCTTTCAGACAGGGGCACCACCCAGGGTTGCTGGGCTGGTGTTACGATGAAACGATAACACGGAGGTACAGCATTTGGCACCTAAGACGTGGCCACATTCATGCAGTATGAAAGGCTGGAGGCCATTACCTTGGTGTATAGCACACTCACTTCTGAAATATTACTTATTCAACCAAAGTGCACTGAAAGTACCCGCATGTGTGCTAACTAGTGGAGGCCTGTATTTAACGAATAGGGAAGCTGATAGGCCGTGATTCCATAACAAGGGCTACAGTTAATTTAGGAAACAAGATTGGGACGCTGCTCAGAGCAGTACCTGGCAGAAGTGAATCTCTGGGTGTGGTATTGGCCCCTGGCCCCTGTCTACAACCATATGACAAGCCACAAACAGAATCAGTACATGAGATTAGTCTGGGGGACTCCCAACAGTCAAACTAGTCAACAGCATCGGTGTTCCCACTGCGGAAAACCTGTTTTCCTCACTCTCAGAGGGCACGGAGGCAGGCATCTCATGTCCACAGCCCTTGTCCCCAACTCAGTTTTAATGAGCTCAGTGCTGGGCAGCCGCAGTGAGCAAACAGCTGTGTGGGGTTTCTGGGCTGTTACTCTGTCATAATTCCTCTTCCCTCACTCAGCCAGCCTCACCTGCTAAGCCTCGCCAGACAGAGCATGAGCAAGCAGGAGTCTCCCGATTCTCCAAAGTCATGTTCTAATCAACAAAAAGAGTCACTGATGGGTAGACGGACTTATCATGTGATTGACACACTTTTCTGCCTGCCCTCGGGGTGGTTACCAGAACACTCCTGTGTCCGAGCAAATACAACGACAAGGATGACAGACATAGATGGCTGGGTGTGATGGTGTCAGGAGGCTGAGGTGAGGACAAACTCAGAGACTCATCTTCCAAGAAATAAGAAGCCCCCGGAGCCTCCTAGAGTAGATAGACACTGCAGCAGTATTTCTGCCACTGAGCTTTGGCAAACAAAATAATGATCGCACTAAAATCTGTATCTGTGTGCAGACATGTCTCTCCCCACTTCACCACTTTCCCTAGCCATAAACCAAATGGAAATGAAAATCTTTTTGAAGTTCATGACTCGGGATCTCTGATTTGGATCCAGTATCTCATGCTATAAAACGCCCAAACCCTGCTGTTCAATCCTTATTAAAGTTCAGCCATGGGAATGGGTCTGGGCTTCTCGTGGGCTGTTTAGCTTTAAGGAGTGCATATGTGGGACAGCCAGTGCCAGTGCTCCATGGGCAACTCCTGGCAGAGTGGTGATCCCCTTTTGGAGGGGAGAGGGATGCTGTTTCGACAGACCACTATAGCAGCACGAACCTGGACCTCAATCCCAGGAAAAGACTCTGTTACTGTCATGAGCCTATGACTTACACAGAACACATCCCCTGTCGCTCCAAGAAACGTGGGTTCAAATCTGCAACCCAGGTTGCCAAGGGAAGAGGGTCACAGGCTTGCAGTTGTGAGCAGCAACCTGAACCACTGCTGCTTCTTATTCTTCTTCCTTATTTTCCCTTTGCACCTTTTCCCACACATATTTTATGATTTTACTTTATTTTATGTACTATTGTAAGCCTCATCAAACTCCATTTTTGGAATACAACAGGTTATCAATAAATAACAATAAAGCATTCAATTTTTACACATTAGACTCAAGTGAAAAATCTCTGTAAAAAAGGAATATCTTGCTGCTTTATTTTTTATTCCAGCAAATTAAGAATCAAATGACTGGAGAAACCAAGATGGTGGCATAAGGTAAATACCTAAATGTAGCCTACCACAACGATTTTAAAATTACAACTGGAAAACAGAGCCGACATCATCCAGAACCACCAGAAAGCTGGCTGAGTGGAAGCTCTATCCACTAGGAAAAAAGAGAAAAGAACGCTGAGCCTCAGGAGCTGTGGAGGTGTGGAGATCTTGAGGGCGAAAAGGACGGGAGGCTGAATATGCTGCTGGGCAGCTAATGCGTGGCTAGCTTTCTTGTTGGGGAGGAAAACAAAACCTCCTGATTGTACTGATATCCAGCTCTAGACAGGGAGAAATTGGACTGTCTGGCAGCGGGCGAAACTCGAGAGCAACCTTCTCTCAGAGGTGCACGCAGTCAGCAGCCATTGCCGTGAGACTCGGAGAACAGGGCCCTCTTAGGGCGGGGCTGACAGGAAACCAAAGCTTGTCTGCGCCACTCTGAGACTCTGCTCCATCCAAGCTGAGCACAGAAGCCCTCCTAGCGGAGACACTGCTGATCATCACAGCCATTTGGCTTGGAGATCAACTCTCCCCAGTGATACCAACAACAAGCAAGGCTTAACTACAACAAGACTGCACACACAGCCCACAAAGGGCTGCACCAAGAGGGTCCACCACAGATAACTGGGGAGGCTGAGTTACTGGGTCCTGCTAGGACACGTAGCACACAAAGCCACTCCATCAACTCAGGAAAGCAGCTAAAATGTGGAGACAAAGAGGCAGGCCTCAATTGAAGGAAATGGAGGAAAGCAAAAGACTGGGTATAGAGTTCAAAACCAGTTATAAGGTTTTTCAAGAATTTCCTAGAAAAGGCCGATAAATTAAATGAGTCCCTTGAGGATATGAAAAAGGAATCAACTAGACATTAAGCATACACTAATTGAAATAAAAAATATTATACAGAGACCTAAGGCAGACTAGAGGATTGAAAGAATCAAGTCAAAGATTTGAAATTGCAAGAAGCAAAAAACACTCCTCTTGAAAAGCAAAAAGCAAATAGAATACAAAAAGTTGAAAATAGTGTAAGAAGCCTCTGGGACAACTTCAAACGTACCATCATCAGAATTATGGGGGTCCCAGAAGAAGAGAGAGAGAGCAAGATACTGAAAACCTATTTGAGGAAATAGTGACCGAAAACTTCCCCCACCTGGTGAAAGAAATAGACTTACAAGTCCAGGAAGCACAGAGAACCCCAAACAAAAGAAATTCGAAGACAACCACACCAAGACAAATCATAATTAAAATTCCAAGAGCAAAGACAAAGAGAGAATATTAAAAGTAGCAAGAGAAAAGCAGTTAGTTACCTATAAGGGAGCACCCATACGATTGTAAGCTGATTTCTCAACAGAACTATGCAGACCAGATGGGAATGGCAAGAAATATTCAAAGTGATAAATAGCAAGAACCTACAACCAAGATTAGTCTACTGAATGAAAGCTATCATTCAGAATTGGAGGCCAGATAAAGAGCTTCACAAATATAATAAAAAAAAAAGCTAAAGGAGTTCATCACTGCCAAACCAGAATTATATGAAATGCTGAAAGGTATTCTTTAAGAAGAGGAAGAAGATGATAAAGATAAAAGTTATGAACAACAAATACATAACTATCAACAAGTGAATCTAAAAACCAAGGGAATAAAAAATCTGATGAACAGTATTAACTGGTGAATATGATAGAATCAGGGGTATAGAAAGGGAGCGGACTGACGATTATTGGGGAAAAGGGAAGTGGGGGGTGCAGGAAGAGACTGAACAAAAATCGTGCACCTATGGATGAGGACAGTGGGGGTGGTAAGGGCAGAGGGTGGGGTAGGAACCTGGTGGAGGGGAGCTATGGAGGGAAAAAAGAGGAATAATTGTAATAATCTGAATAATAAAGATTTCTTAAATTTAAAAAAAAAAAAAAGAGTCAAATGACCTGGGTCTACTCTAGGAGTCTGAAAAACCACCAAATTATATTTCTTTATCTGTAAACTACAAGATAAATTCCATTATAATGCACACTAATGTAATAGTTACACACTTTGGTTTTATTACATGGTGAGGCATTCAATAATATCTTATATACAATGTATATATATCCTCATATATACATACCCATTTATACACATATACATATATAGGGTGACCCTCCCAAATGTATACACACTATGTCTGTAGGTTTTATTATATTTAAAAACTGAAATGAATTTTAATAAATACTGTCTTTATAACTATTCAAAGTGCGTGTGCATTTTTATATACATACGTACATACATATGTATATATAAGCAATAATTAATTCACAACTGGTGAGTCATTACAACTGAACATATTTTGGAAATTCTATCCTGTGTTCCCAATTGCTCTCATGGCCTTTGATAAAAATCTACAGACCACTAAATATCACAGATTAACACTAGAGGGGGCTAGAGTACCAGGTAATTTGTTTTTCCTTTTCTCTTTTAACAGAATTTATAATCTGCCAGTTTAGTACAAAATTAGAAACCAAGGTATAAAAATAGAACCCATGTATTCATCATGTTTCTACCTGGCTCCCTTAATGACAGGACTGCTGAATACTTTGCAACATCTCTGTTCATTTGACTGTGATAAAAATAAATTTCCATCATTGTGGTAAATTATAGGCTATTCTAACTGAGCAGAAGCTGCAGCTGAAACATTTCTCTCCTCTTGCACTTACCTGAGAGGTGGCACATTTTCTCAGGATGTCTTTAGTTGCCCCAGGGGGTGGTGTGATCCGATTAAATAACCCTGTTCTCAGTCTTGGTGTTGGAACCAACAATGTTTTTTTGCTCTTTTAAAAGAAAAAATTGATAAATTACAAAATGAAATAGGAACTTTCTTGCGTATGTTTTTAACATTTCAGGAGTGAAACAAGTTACTATTATCTGCAATTTCTTGGTGTCTGCCAAGGAAATGACTTGTTTGCAACCAAATAAATAAATGTGTGGGGGTTCATTTTACTTAGAGACACTACTTTCCCCAGCCTTTCGCAGGGCATTTGTTAAATGGCTAATTCTACTTCACTTGCCAATGAAAACTGTGACATGCAAAATAATGACAACATGAGTCCAAACAAAGGTCTGTTCTTATAAAATTTCCAACCATAACTTTCCCATGTTCCCTGTTCTCAGCATTATATAGTTACTGTTTTAATTTGAAACTAGTTGCTAGAGCTACATTAAGAATGTTTTGCCATCAAGCATTTATCTCTAGTTTGCTATTCAATAAATCACAATCTAAAAGGTCAGCACTTGGATAGAATCAATATTATATATTCATCCGTGTCAACAGCCCTTATCTTCTACAGTGGAACCTCGGTTCTCTAACTAGGCTGTTCAAGAAGTGATTTGTTGGAAAACTAAAACATTTTCCTCATTAGAAATAATGTAAATTATTTATGAATTAATGAATTAATCCATTCCAGACTCCCAAATGATTCCGTTTTTTTTTGTTTTTGTTTTAAATATATTTTATTAATTTTTTACAGAGAGAAAGAGAGAGGGATAGAGAGTTAGAAACATCGATGAGAGAGAATCATCAATCAGCTGCCTCCTGCACACCCCCTACTGAGGATGTGCCCGCAACCAAGGTACATACCCTTGACCGGAATCGAACCCGGGACCTTTCAGTCCACAGGCCGACGCTCTATCCACTGAGCCAAACCGGTTTCAGCTGATTCCCTGTTTTAACCTTTCTTCTATATAGTACATGTCTAATGTACTGTTTAATCTATAAACAAACACATTTTTCTTAAATTTATCTAACCACCCCCTACTAACCTTAAACGAAATTTCTATGTACCACTGCCTCCAACATGCTCTCCTAGGCTAACTGCCTTTCACTGATCCAATCAACAACAGTTTTCCCTGTATTCACTAGCCTGTGCCTGTGGTTCTATGAGCATTTTCACATCCTTAGTAACATTAGCACTCCCTATGGCCTCTTTATGTTTTAAAATTGTGCTAATCGCCAGCAACATAAGCATTCTCTCCTTTGTTGCCTAAGAGACACTTTTTGTCTTGCTGATCATAAAAGGGTGGTCAGGTTGAAAAATAAAGTTTTGTTTGACAAATAAGATTTTTTTTTTTTTTCTGTGAACCAAACTGGTCAACATGGGAGCCGTTGGAGAACCAGGTTTGACTGTAGTCTCAGATTGTGAGTGCCAGAGGACACAGGGCTTCTCAGAGTGGGTGCCCCTGGGCAGCAGCCATAGAAACCCATGGCACTTGCTAGAAATGACCTGAAGCCGGCCCAGCAACCTGCTTTAACAGCCCACCTGGTCAGTCAGGAGAACCACTGCCCCGGGCATCTCTGTTGATCACCACAGGCAATCATAACATTCATAAAATCTTTTGTGTAAAAAATACTATGCCTCAGTTTTTGTGCAGGAGAAGCCAGCCTGAGGCCAATAAAAGACCCATGAAATCAGTTTGGCTTACTAAAATAAACATTTTCAACCACGGAGAAGAGTATTTCATACAAGCAATGACCGCATGCTGTTTTCCTTTTGAGCGCTAACCAGTGTTGGGTTCCTGGCATGTGCCGTCTCCGATGACTCGGGCACACTGAAGGCTGATTCCAGTTACTCCCTCTTCTCTGGAAGCTGCTCACCCTGTAGCTCAGCAGATCTTAACCCTATCTGTACATTAGCAACTCCAGACCTGCTCAGAGCCTGACTCAGGACCTGACTTCAGTGACAGACATCTTCAAAGCTCCCGGAAGGGTACTGATGTGCAGTGAGTGTTGGCAAGTGCAGCCAAGGCCAATGGTTCTCAAGCACAAACCAATTCAAGGCCTGGGGTTGAGCTGGGAAGCCAGGTCCCTGCTTGCACTCAGATGGGACTGGGGAACCTGCAGTTTTACCTGCTTCCTACATGATTGTTTACCCACTACACAAACTTGTAGCCCTAGAGCATAGGGGCTATTTATTTCCCCTAAATAAGTAAAGTGACAATGGGGACTCAGTGTCCCATCCAGTCTCTACCATTCCTGACGTGTGACTTAGTCAAGACACTTGACCTGTGTCTGGTTTCTCTAATGTCACATGGGAAGAGAGATCTCTCCTATGGGGCTGTCAGCAGGATTAAATGAACACAGGAAAATGTTTAGATAGAAATGGGTTTCCTAGCCCTAGCCGGTTTGGCTCAGAGGATAGAGCGCCAGCCTGCGGACTCAAGGGTCCCAGGTTCGATTCCGGTCAAGGGATGTACCTTGGTTGCAGGTACATCCCCATTGGAGGGTGTGCAGGAGGCAACTGATCGATGTTTCTCTCTTATCGATATTTCTAACTCTCTCTCTCTCCCTGCCTCTCTGTAAAAAGTCAATAAAATATATTAAAAAAGAAAAAGAAAAAAAGAAATGGGTTTCATATATACCTGCTCACTGTGGGTCCTTCCCTGCTGCTGCTATCACCACCTCTAGTTCATTAAAGTGCTTTACTGACCGGGAAAATAAGGTGGCAAGGAAGAATGCTTCCAGAAGAGCCTACACCAGAGGCCTCTTGGGGCTGAACCGCAAACAGAAGGCAGAATCACTTCCTACACTTCCTACACCGGATAGTGCAGGATCCCTACACTCTCCCCATTCCTGGTAAAATTACCGTATTTTTCGGACCATAAGACGCACCGGACCATAAGACGCACCAGTTTTTAGAGAAGGGAAATGAAGAAAAAAAGATTCTGAAACAAATAGTGTCCTAAAATATTTTATGTGCATTAAAACCCAACATCACAGTCATAAACACATGTAATCAACCCTGTATAGTAAACAGCAGCATTTAGAACCATTTTAGAGCCGGGCAAGCACACAGAGACCACACAGAGCCGGGCAAGTAAAAAAACTTTTTTTTTTACAGTATATGTGTAGGCTATATTTGGACCATAAGACGCAGGGACTTTTTCCTCCCACTTCTGGGGGGGAAAAAGTGCGTCTTATGGTCCGAAAAATACGGTACTCTATGGTATTCCTTTCACCACGTGGGTTGAAAAGTGCCCTATAGAACGAAGGCTTCTCTGGACGGCTAAGAGGAGTAGGGAGGGTAAGTCAGAATTCCGAAGACCCTGCCCCGCTGCTCTCAGTACTGCATTCCCATTATCAGCAGCAATGTGTTCAGCAAAACATCACCCATTCCTAAAATTAGTGGTTACATGAACGTTACTGCTTTTAAAGTTTTGTTTGTGTTTAATTTAGTAGTATGTTTATTTTCATGTTATCATTGCATAAGAACTATGAGCATTAAAATTTATACCAAGTTTTATGTTTACACTTATTGAATTACAATAATGTAAAGCAACCCTGGAGAACGTTTTCTGAAAGGGGGCCTATACAATTAAGAAACACTGTTCTAATTTATATATTTTGGGAACTCAAGAAATTCCTGACTTGTGGGTTATCATATTTCCAGGAACTGCAATATTACAAAGGTAGTAGAAAGAAAGAAACATATTGTACTCTTCCCCTTCTGATGGAGCACATCAGAACTGAGAATGCCTCAATGCCATCATCTTGCATGTCTTTTATCTTTGAATTCCGGAAACATCCAGGACTTCTGACTGACAGACTGCTGAGCAAGTGAAAGACATCTGGACTGTTCCTGGAAAAACAACTCCAGGGCACGTTCTGCGTGGGAGGGACTAGAACAGGGGTCTTCAAACTACGGCCCGCGGGCCACATGCGGCCCGCAGAGGAGTCTGATCCGGCCCGCCAGGTTTTTTGGGCAGTGAGCGCAGCCGAGGTGTTACAGTAGGAATTAGTAGTTCATATAGTCCGGCCCTCCAGCTCTCTGAGGGACCGTGATCTGGCCCCCACTTTAAAAACTTTGAGGACCCCTGGACTAGAAGAACCAGCCTTCTGAGCACAGGACAGCACGCATGTACCAGCCACGTGGGGAGCGCCTTCCGGTCAGGGCCAGGTCTCTGTGCTCTGGGGACGTTTCAGTACCAGGGACATGGGATTACCTGCAGCGCCAGCAGGCGAACGCCTTCCAGCGGTTTATCGGGGTCCACTTTAACTTCCTGCGTTCTGGCAAAAAACTCGAGGTCTTTGATGTTTTGGCAAGCCAGATAGGCGTCCTGGGTAGGCAAGCAGACAGAGTTGCACTTACGTCCAGGACGAGGAAGCGAGCGTTTTTCTGGGGAGCATCAGGGTTGACTTTAATGGTCCTGGCCATTTTGAATGCCTGCAAGCGTGGGAAGTGCTCAGCGGCCCGAGACGCACCCTGTGTTAAAGGCAACTGCACGTTACTGAGGACGACTGCAGCCCGAGCACCTGCTCCGGCATCCCTCCCAGACAGCGGAAGCACTCACCGTGCGAGAAACAGGATTTAAGAGTCACACAAAGAAACGTCTAAGAAAGCAGTCAGGGTAGAAAGGGGCTGAGAAAGCTGGCCTAGCCCCAGTTTGCTACTGATATAAAACACACTCCCCCAAAGGGTACCAATCATGTGTCAGCTTAATGAATTTTCACAAAGGAACACACCTGTGAACACCACCTGAACGAGACAGAGCATATGGACCCGGGTTAGAGCCCAAGCCCAGAACCCCCGTCCCGGTCCTAGCTGGTTGTTTTGAAAGATTATCACTGACTCTGTGCACCTCCCATCCTTCCCCTGTACTCACGTACAGTTCTCTCCCTGGAGTAACAAGCATGAAAACAAAGCAAAGTAGCAACAAAACCATCCAAAAGAGCAGTTTTTCAGAAGAACAGGATGGCCTCGCAACCAGCTCGGGTAAGGACCAGGCAAGGGCTGGGGCCTGCTTCTCAGGAGCCAGGCTGGGAGAGAATGTCCAGCCCAAATGGGGGTGATGGCAAGCACACGGGCCACACCCTTCCGGCCGAGAGAACAGTGTATTTTCAACAGGCACTTGCTTTTTCTCTCGGGAAACATGAATGCCAAACATTAGAGCTGTGCATGTGGCCTTTTTCATCTTGTTCCTACTGATCCTCTCACACACAGAGACAACTTTGACTGTCTTCTGTTCTGAGCGGCTGGGAACCTGAGGCCCAGAGCCGTCCGGGCCTGGCGAAGCCTCCTTCTCTCCAGAGGTGCTAGCAGTGGGCTGACATCTCAGAGAACATCGCCCTTTCCATCCTGGGGGACCCAATACCATGCGTTCAGCCAGATAAACATTTCATTCTGCATCAAATAGTAAACGTAGACTGAGAACCACGTCGATAAGACAACCCACCAACCCACCCTGCACAGAAAGGGGCCCGAGAGTGAAGGGACACCCCGAACACAGAAACACTCCCGCCTGGTGGTTTGGATTTCACACCACGGAACAGGGTGGTAACGGTGTCACTAATGTTTTTCATTTAGGAATACCGTTTCCCTCCTGAATGCTCTGGGGACGTTTCAGTACCTTGAAGTTGGGAATTCTACGATGGACAGGCCAGGGAAACTCAGCTATATTTTGTGCTTCCATGTAGTCCCAGATCTGCTCCCGAATGCCCTGTTTAGAAACACCTGTCATAACAAGGGTGTCTGATTAAACATCGGCAAGGAATTCCGTGGCGCATGCACCCCAGGGCCGCTCCCATGCCTACTTCATGCACCCTCCACTCTCTACAGGCCAGACCAGGACCAACAGCTTCTGAACTCCCCATCATAAAATCAGGGTTAGTGAGAAGTTCTACATCCATGACAAATTATTAAAGTCCAAAGACAGAGTAAACTCAACATAATCCCAATATTTAACTCAGTTCTACTAACCTGTAGCAGAACAAAATGCAACCCACACCATGTAACCAGCATCGCCAGGGATGCGTGTTGTGCTCAGTCACAGCGCTGTCACTCAGCACTGTCTATTCGGTCTTGAAGCAGCTATGATTGGTCTGCTCCTGCTGTAAGTCCAGTAAGCTTGCCTTAGCCCTCAGCTACGTGTACACCGGCTGTTATTTGGGACTGCCAACTCCAACGCCCTTTGTTAGTGTGGGCATCTTTTCTTCTACGTCCAACTTTGGAAATGCAATTTTGGGCAACAAATATACTGTACTTAGACTGTGGCAGTCCTAATAAAATTTGCATTGGCTATATACTCCTATTGGAGTAAAGAAATAAAAAGGCAGTTTCCTGTTAAGTAGAAAAACAGAACCAGCACTTTCGAATAGAGACATTTAAAAATATCCACTGAATTTTTGTTATTGTTGGCCCAAACGGATAACCTTGTACAGAAATTTGTTCCAAATCACTTTGTATCTACCCGTGTTTCTCCGAAAATAAGACATCCTCCGAAAATAAGACCTACTTACAGGTTTCCTTCTGAGTGAAATATAAGGCACCCCCCCCCCCGAAAATAAGCCCCCCCTAGGCTAAACTTGAGAGATTTGGTCCGCTGATTCTGAAAGAAATGGAGTCACAAGAAATTCACCAGGAAATTCAGGAATTACATTGTTATGATGATGTTCCAGAAGATGATGACATGACTGTCATTGAATAAATGAGCAAATTCTTGATACTGTAGGATTCAGTTTGTCTGGTTTGTGTTGACAACTACCGTACTACCGTATACAGGTAATAATTTCCTTTATTTTCATTTAACAATAAATGTGTACCGTATTCTTCTTCATGGAAAAATAAGACATCCCCTGAAAATAAGACCTAGCGCATCTTTGGGAGCAAAAATTAATATAAGACACTGTCTTATTTTCGGGGAAATAGGGTACTACTTGTTTTCATAACAATTTATTATACAGCATCACTGAATTATGAAGGAAAGAATTTATGTGTTAATTGCCTTCAGTGATATACTCTCACTACCAAGCTGGAAGTAGACTCAGTGCCCACATGTAAGCTCCTGTGAAGAGGAGTGCTATCTATCTATGTACCCTACGTACCCAACACTGCTCTGCACTTTGTTCCTTTACTTAATATCTTGCCGATTAGCCCATATGGTATCTAAAAGCACCCTCATATTTTTTTGCAAGTTGCACAGTATCCCACTATTTGAACAGGTCAAAATTTACACAAGCAGTCCCCTACTGATGGGCAGTAAGCAGGTGGTTTCCAGCCTTTTTTTTTTTTTTTACTGATGTATGCTTTTATATTCCTCCCCCCATTTTATAGCAATTGTTAACCGTCTATGTGTAGTTCTAAGATGTAAGGGCCACAGCTAGAGGTTTCTACTGCCTGCCCTCAGACTAGACCTAAATCCTCATGGCACAGCATGCATACGGGGCCCTTCCCAGCCAGACCCCAGAGCCTCCTGCAGCCCAGCCTGAACACTGCTGGTGCCTCGGCCTGGCTGTGTTTCTGAACCCCTCCAGAAATAAAAGGGCAGACTCGCTGTGCTTAGGGAGCACACCTTCCTAAAGATGCAGGCTGAGACTGTGCTGCTGTCCGCTGGGTGGGCCACAGGGGCAGCTTCCAGCACTCAGCTGTTACTTCCTGCCAGGGACTCTGCACCTGCTGGCCTCTGCTGAAAAGTCTGTTCAGCTCCCTGTCCCTCTGGCAACCCTTTCTTCGAGGCCCAGCTTTAGCACCACCTCCAGGAAGTCTCCCCTCCTCCATTCTGCTCCACTGTTTTGCAGATTCCTCTGTTGGAAGGTGTGGAATGAACTGCAAAACTCTGCTGGCCACTTCAGCCTCATCTCCCATCATTCCTCACTTCAAATCCAAAAAGTGGCTCAACCATTGATGGTCCCTGGCCCCCACACCTGCCCACCTCTCTCATTTCCAGGCCTTAATACTTCTTCTCTCTCCCCTCCTCCCAGGTCCAGCCCCCCTTCTCCCTTCAGGACTGAGACACCACCTCCCCCAGAAGGCATGCTCTGAGTGCTCAAAGACAGTCATCCTTCCTTTAAGCACCCAGAGGCCCTGGCTGAACCAAAGCCCGGAAAGCTCTAGGGACAGTTGCAGAGCATCATCCTGATATGTCAGGTTGTAGGTTCAACCTGAAGTAAGGGCATATACAAGAATCAACACATGAATGCATAAATAAGTGGAACAAAAAAATTGATGTTTCCCTCTAAAATCAATTAAAAAAAAAAAAAGAACCCAGAGCATCCTCAGAGTTTTCTTTTTTTTTTTTTTTTCCCCCAAAACAGAAACAATTACATTGACACAACTATCCTAAGGCTATTACATCATCACTTTCACTAACAACCCAGAAGTCCTACAATATCGCTAACGGGACCCTTCTGTGTGGAACACAAGACATGCAGAAACCGGGGCCCTGCCCTGGAGCGTCCATTCATCACAAACATTTGAGTGACTTCCATTCAGAACGCACTGGGCTAACTGGGAGGGCAGGGAGAGACTACAAGGGCACGGTCCTTGCCCTTGGAAAGTTCTGAAAACATAGGAAATGGTCAGAAAAATAAAAGGCGACATATATCAATGTGTGAAATGCCGGGCCCTGTGCTGTGGCTGCAGGTCAGGTCAGCTCCGGTTTCACTCTTCTCCCTCTAGCTCTGAGCTCGGTCCTGGCACGTGGCAGCACCTCCAAGGGTCTTTTTTTCTCACCCCCCTGCGTTGTCAGCAACTGCTTACTGTGCGGTGTTCACGCCGCACGTGCAGTCAGGGCAGGACCCTGCGCACCATGAGCTCTAGGTGATCTTTACCGGGCACTCCTGCAACTAGTCACCAAGGCCGCTCTGGGCCCAGCCTCCCCAGTGCCTGGGACGCCCGAAGCATCAGTTAGGAAGACAATGACGGACGAAGTGCCCCGGCGTTTCGGTAACATTGCAAGCGGCTGAGAGCCTGTTTCCCTCTGTAAAGCAGGAATGGTAGGGAAGGGAAGATCTCTCGGGAGCAGTTGTGATGATTGGTACAGGGCTAAGGGACGTCACCTCCAGGCCGGTCAGCAGCCCTCCTCCCTCTGACCCCATTATCTCGGTATCCCGCCCGCGTTCGACCCTAGCCCTCTTCCCGCATGACCCGTCCGCCTTCCCCATGGGCCCTCCCTGCCCCCATCCTTCCCTCCGTAGCCTAGGCCCTCCGCCAGATCAGGGACAGGACCCTCACCCGGCCTGAGCTCCATGGCGACGCGATCAGTGCGCGACACCCGGGCCGGGTCGACGCAGAGTGACGTCATCCGCGTGCGCCCTCCCCCGCGCCTGCGTGCTGGCCGTGGAGCGGGGCCGGAGGGGAGGGGTCGCCGCGCAGAGACGGGGGTACCGGGGAGGGGGAGCGGCCGGGAGGGGGGAGCCCCTGCCTGCGGTGTTTTCGTGGAGCACGACAGCCTGGAGCTTCGGCTCCCACATGCGTTTGCCGGGCGCTGAGGCTGCGGACGTGAACAAGCCCGGGGCTCTGGCCGCCGTCGCCAATCCCAACCACCCGCCTCTTTATCCCCAGGGGGCGCCTCCTCCGGGAAGCTGCCCTGATTGCTCCTCCAGAACTACAGACCCATAGGCCTCTCCTCTGAGACCTAGAGAGCCGGCTCCGGCGGCGGCACCTGTTTAAAATGTCAGGTTTTAGCCGAAACCGATTTGGCTCAGTGGATAGAGCGTTGGTCTGCGGATTGAAAGGTCCCAGATTCCGGTCAAGGGCATGTACCTTGGTTGCGGGCACATCCCCAATAGGGGGTGTGCAGGAGGCAACTGGTCGATGCTTCTCTCTCATTGATGTTTCTAGCTCTTTATCCCTCTCTCCCTTCCTCTGTAAAAAATCAGTAAGATATATATATATATATTTTAATGTCAGTTTTTAAATGGAATGGAATTCACTGGGTCTGGGGCCGGGCCCACCCCAGACCCTGGTGAGTGGTAAGCAGGCTCGGAGGCCGCACTTTGAGCCCACACCCCTCAGATTTCACCGTGGCCTCTGCATCTCCTGGCAGCCTGCGTCTATATCATTCACTCATTTGTTCTCTCATTCATTCAACACAGGATGGGTCCATCTAAGGGCTGTTGGAAGATATGGGGCTGAAAGGACAACCAAGTCCGTGGCCTCCCTGCCTCTAATCTCACTGGACAGATGACGGAGGAGGGTCGGTTTGGCCGCAGCATTAGGAAAATAATCCCTTTCCCACAAACAAAGTGGGGGGGTTAAGCCACTAGTAACCACTCCCTGTGAGTGATTCCACATCCTTAGCAACTTGAGTAGTGCATTATAAGCACTCAAAAAGGGTATCCAGTTTTCAAGGTTCTTTACACAATCCTTACAACCAATGTGAAATAGACAAAGCAAAAACAATTTTTAAAAAATATATTTTATTGATTTTTTTACAGAGAGGAAGGGAGAGATAGATAGTTATAAACATCGATGAGAATCATCGATCAGCTGCCTCCTGCACGCCGCCTACTGGGGATACTTGCAACCAAGATACTTGCCCTTGACCGAAATCGAACCTGGGACCCATCGGTCCGCAAGCTGATGCTCTCCGCTGAGCCAAAACCGGTTTCAGCACAATTTTAAAATTTTTATTTTTATTGATTTTAGAGAGAGGAAGGGAGAGTGAGATAAAAACACCAATGTGAGAGTAATACATTGAAGCCACCTCCTCCCACACCCTGACTGGGGATTGAACCCACAACCTGGGTATATACTCTGACCAGGAATCGAACCCGCCACCTTTTGGTGTTCGGAAAGACACTCCAATGAACTGAACCACACTGGCCAGAGGTGGACAAAGCATTTTAATATTCACTTTATAGATATGGAAAATGAGTTTCTGGGTGTTCCGGTGACTTATTCAAGGTCTCACAAAACTGATCCTAATCCATTTGCATCCACCATAGAGAACATGATTAAAACCAGTACTAAACAATGCTACTAAAGTGCCAGGCTCTGGGCTCAGTGCCATAGAGGGCAGACCTAAATATAATCCCCACAACTGTAGGCAGCAAATGTGACTGGCATTCCAGAGAGCAGGAAACAGAGACTCACGATGTTGAAGAACCTTGCCCAAAGCCACCCAAATGGGAAGGGACCGAGCATGATACAATCCTGACGAGGTTATTGCAAACCTACAGCTCCTGGTCACAACCCTGCATGGCCAGGTGGTATCCCTGGCATTGATGCATGAAGACATTCACAGGCCTTAATGCTCCATGCAAGGGGCCAGGTCTTTGACCAGGCTTGAGAAGAGACAGTGGAGGTTATAAAATGAAATCTCTCAGAGAGGTGGAGTGTCCTTTCCCAGTTCAGGAGACACAGTTAATGGGTGCAAAGCATTCTACGCAAATTGATCTGACTCACTGTCAGCCAGGGGTGCTCAGAGCAGAGGCCAGGCTGATAACCTAGTCCCGCAGGTGGCCAGGCTGGCACGTGCCCCAGATGGAAGGAAACACCGAGGACAATCTCCCCCAGGGGCGAATTTAGAAAGCAGGTGGTGCCAGAGGAAAGGGCATTCCATTTAGTTCTTTTACACCCACATTTCAAGTTCGAAGTACCCCCAAACTCCAGGCACTTAAAAGAATAAATAATTATAAGAGGACAAGGCTGGCATGGCTCAGCGGTTGAGTGTCTACCTCAATGAACCAGGATTCCCAGCCAGGGCACATGCCCGGGTTTCAAGTTCCATCCCCAGTCGGGGCATGCAGGAGGCAGCCGATCAATGATTCTCTCTCATCATTCATGTTCTATCTTTTTCACTCTCTTCCTTTCTTTCTGAAGTCAATAAAAAATATATTTTTTAAAAAATAATTTAAAAAGAGACATCTTAGAAGAAATTAGCTGGCTCTCTTGTAAAAAGATATTCTAGAACTTTAACTCAAATGCTTGAAGTTTGGTTATATATATAAATTTGCATTTGGTCACTTGAGGATTTTTTAAAATAGACTTTACTGTTTAGAGCAGTTTTCAGTTCATAGCAAATTTAGATGGTACAGAGAGTTCCCACATAGCCCGTTCCTCCTCACACAACTTCCCCCTCTATGAACACCCCCGTCACAGAGGTACATGACTGAAATGGATGAATCTACACTAACACAAATGATCACCATTAACTGAAAGTTTGTGTCCCCCCAGTTCATATGCTGAAATCTAATCCCCAGTGTGATGGCGGTAGGAGGTGGGGCCAGCGGGAGTTGACTAGGTCATGAAGGCAGAGCCTTTATAAAAGGGACTCCACAGAGCTTCCCAGTCCCTATCACCTTTGAGGACATGGCGAGAAGAAGGCTGTCTGTGCACCAGGAAGAGGGCCCTTGCGTTGCCTCCCAAAATGTGGGAAATAAATGTTAAGTGATTAAGCCGCCCAATCTGCTGTATTTTTGTTATGGCAGCCCCAGCTTAGACACAACCAAGTCCACCGTTCACATTAGGGTTCGCTCTTGGTGTTGTACCCTCTGTGGGTGTGGACAAAGGTATAATGACATGTAGCCACTATTACAGTTTATACAGAGTACTTTCCCTGCCCTAAAAATCCTCCCTTCCATCTACTCCTTCTGACCCCGGGCAAACACCGATCTTTCCACTGTCTCCACGGTGCTGCCCTTTCCAGAATGTCATAGGGCTGGCATCGTACAGCATGCAGCCTTTCCAGATCGGCTTCTTTCACCTGGGATGGTAATGTAGGAGCCCTTACGTTTCCTGCATGTGCTTGCAGCACTGGGTACAATGGCCCAGTTTAATCTCTGCACCCGCTACAGGACATCGTGCTAGCTTCCAAGTTTGGGCCATTGGGAATGAAGCTGCTATAAACATTTGTGTTCGAGTGTACTTGAGGATTTTAAAGCTTGTCCTAGGCATGCCCTTAGGAACTCTCACCAGCCTGTTAGAAGCTGGCTGGAAGAAGAAGGTAAGTGGGCAAAAAGCTCGGCCATGGAGTGCTGTGTGACTGAGGTTAATTAACACCACCTCTCTGAGGTCCAGCTCCCTCTTCTGCAAAATGTCGGGGAGTGCTGCCTCCACTGGAGTCAGTGAGAGGACAGAGTCAGCGAGAGGACGGAGCCAGCCAGAGGATGGAGTGGCTGGTACCTGCCCAGCCCTCCGCGAGCACGCTAGAAATGTCAGCTTTGCTTTTTCCATACAATCCTCTCAGGTGCACGGGAGGTGCCGGTGTTGAGAGATGAAGTCCAGCACCTAAGGTGCTGGGTGCTGAGAGCTCAACCTCTCCCCACGTGGGCTTCTGAAATGCCCGCGTTTCCAGCCCCCCACGCGTCACAGGATGGGCGTAAAACACGAAACGTCAGATTCAGCTTTCAGCTCTCTGCATCATATTCGCAAACGCAACTCCTCGCGCTATCACAAAAACAACAAGTGAATGATTCTGTAACAAAGGCTGCTCCTGAGAAGCTCGAAGATGCCCTTCCACTTTCAGGCATTCCTCTGCCAGCTGCTCTGCTCTGTGCTGCGCGCCCTCTCCCCTCCCGGGATCAGCTGAGGCCTGTTCGTCAGTGGGTGGCAGCTGGTGGGAGACTGTACTTTGGCAAGACGAGGATGCCTGAAGTGTCACAGTGATGCCTTGCCATTCCTACTGCACCACCCAGGCCAAAGATGTCCCTCCCTCTGGGCCTGCCTCCTTCTCCTCCTCCTCCTCCTTTTCCTCATTATCTTCCTCCTCTCTCTCTTCCTACTCCCCTGCTTCCCCTTTCTCACCCTCCATGTACCTGAATTCTTCCAGTTGTGACCCTGGCTCGATACTGCCTCCACCTGGCAAAGCACACACCCCTCACCCGGACAAGCAAGGCCCTGCTTGACTGCCAACTGGGGTGCACACCTCCTCTCTCAGCCAAACAACACCCTCTCAACCCCACCCTGCCCTTCCCCTCCTGCTGGGGTTTGTTCATGTTTTTTCCACCCCAGAGATGCCGCCCTGCCCCATCCCAGTTTTCACAGGTCAGAAAGCCCGCCCCAAGTTGGCCTGAGGACTATTAGGAGGGAAGGGTGGGGCACCAACAAACTCCTCTAAGGAAGCAGGGAATCCACAAACACGTGACAGCTGCGGGAGGGAGCAGTGAAGGCGAAGACGCTTTACTTACAGGCACAACAGGAACCGAGGAGCGAACAGACAGCCCTCAGGGAAGCTGTGCGGGCGGGCGGAGCCAGGGCGCTGGCATCCTCAGGTGAACCCAAGCGTTCTTGTAAATTCACACTTCCCAGCCGGCATCACTGGAATCACGTGGGTCATGTTTTCAAAGGCCACTTCCCACCCCCGCCCTGCCCCGCCCCACCCGTCCCCCCCCACAGGAACCAGCCAATTTCTTCTAAGTAAACTTATTACCATCTTTAAACACAGGGCAGGAAGGCAGAGGATCATAGAAACTGTCACCAAGAAAAGAAATAGCAGCGAAGTCTATTTTTTTCCAGAAGCACGGGCACCTGCCAGAAGAAACAGTGACAGGCGCTAACGGTCCTGTGAGAGGGAGAGGGTGGTGAGCAGATGCTCCTGTCATTTTTTTGACTTTCTACTCAGGGTTTTAACCAGGCGATGTGCTACGTAGCACAGTGGTCGGCAAACTCATTAGTCAGCAGAGCCAAATATCAACAGTACAACGATTGAAATTTCTTTAGAGAGCCAAATTTTTTAAACTTAAACTTCTTCCAAGGCCACTCATTCAAAATAGACTCGCCCAGGCCATGGTATTTTGCGGAAGAGCCACACCCAAGGGGCCAAAGAGTCGCATGTGGCTCAGGAGCTGCAGTTTGCAGACTACTGGGCTAGTACGATGCTCATTTGAAGTCGGTGTGATTCTCCCCCAGCTCCCGCTGCAGGCGGTCACTGCTGTCTCCTGCACAGTAACGGAGCCGAGTGGCGACTCCTGAATTGCAACAGTTCTTGATAGAGTTGTTCAGAGCGGCATCTAATACTTCATAAATGTGAGATTGCTTAATAAGCTCGAACACAACCCAAGGCTGCTGGAAGAAAGTCTTTTTCCCCAAGGCAGGTTTACCAGATGAAATACAGGGTTCCTGTTCATTTGGCTTCAGAGAAACAATGGGTGGGTCTGATGCACAATGCGGGCATCTGCATTTTTCTCACCAAATCTGACAACTTCCAATGTCAAGGAAAAGGAAGGCCATTTCCTCACGGCCCAACGTGTCGTCACTGCCCACTTCTCCAAGCTCTCCTCGATCTCCCTTTTCTTTTTCTTTTTTAAAAATGTTTTATTGATTTTTTTACAGAGAGGAAGGGAGAGAGATAGAGAGCCAGAAATGTCGATGAGAGAGAAACATCGACCAGTTGCCTCTTGCATCCCCCCTACTGGGGATGTGCCCACAACCAAGGTACATACCCTTGACCGGTCAACCAAGGTACATACCCTTGACCGGAATCGAACCTGGGGCCCTTCAGTCCGCAGACCGATGCTCTACCACTGAGCCAAACCGGTTTGGGCTCTTTCTCCCTTTTCTGACTCTTGGTTTGCTCAGCCCTGCCCCCTGCCCCAGCCTCCCCCTTCTCGGTGCATGGCGGCCACAGATGGGACAGCACCCGGAGCTCTCAGGAACGAGTCTTCCTGCACCCACAGGAGGGGCAGAGGGCCGGCTGGCAGCTCCTCTCGGTGCTGGTCAGGAGAACAGTGCCTTCCTGGTGAGGGCGCCCTTTGCTAAAGTTAAAGTTGCAGCAGGTGCGCCTGCCAAGCTGGGAACCAGGGAGCACTGGGCCATGTGCAGAAAATAAATGCCAGCTTGTGTCTGGGTTGGAGTCTGGGTCTGAACTGCTAAACAGCAGACCGTGCCTGTGGTTATGGCAGGAAGAGGGGTGTCTCTGTAGCCCCCCAGGGGACACCCTTAGTTCAGTTTATAATTTCAGAGCATGGAGTCATGCCGAGCAGAGCCGGGTGCTGGGGGCAGTGGGGTGCGCAAGGCCTGCCTTCCTGCCCTTTACAACCTGAGGCGGGCGAGGGTGGGGCGCAGATCACCAACAGAGGAGCAGCCAGATCCCATGAGACAGGGTGGAATTAATCAGGGTGAGGGGTGGGTAAGGGGGGGAGGAGGAAGTAGGTGGGTGTTAAGGGGAGGCCTCAGAGGAAGTGGCAAGGCAGGAAGGAACCGAGAGACCCAGGCAAAGGGCAGGGCGCGTGCAGAGGCCCTATAGAGAGAGGGTGCACATGCATGGCACAGGCTGGGGCCAGTGGGAGAACGAACGGCCTTGGCTTTCTGGGGATTCCTGAAGGTGAAGAGCAGCCAGTGCCAGCAGGGCAGAGCCGCTGCTGCTGACTTCATTCTGTCCTGGATGGGTCCCTCTGGAGCCTGTCGCAGCTCCTGCCACCCAGAGACCTGGCAGCCACGCTGAGGCACCAGCCCAAGCTGCTCCTGACCGTGACTGCTTATTCCCTAGGGCTCAGAGCACCCGCCACACCCGCTGTAAATTGGGTGAAAAACAGGCCACCTCACCTCTTTCTCCCCGTGGCCTTGCCCGACTATCCCAGCCCTGCCCACACCCCGCAAGGAGCAGCCTGCCTCACAGGCTCCGATAATGAGTCACGGACCCTACAGGGTTAATTACAGGGCTTCGTGTTGGGAACGTAAAAAGCCGAAGCTTCATAGACCTTGAGTCACGTGTGTTCAGCAGTCATGCCTCCATGAATACACTATTGACTGCGCATTTATCATTAGAAAATTATATGGAGGTATGTTTCCATACAGACGTTTTAGTTATACAGAAGTTTCTCGTTTGACTTTTTAAGTCTCCTCTAATTTCCAAGGCCCTAACCCTAATTTCAAAGGGACAGCAAAGTAATGAGTTCGGTATTTCAGATCGTCAAACCTCAGTTTCCTCACCCTTTCAACAGTGACGTGAATAGTACACCCCTCCTCCCCCCCAAAGAAGCACAGACAGAACATTTAGCAGAGGGCGTGGCACACAGTATGCACACATCACGTTTTTTCATATATGAGGGAAATCTTGGAAAAGTCACACGTTTATTCAACTATTATTGCCAAGGTATCAGGCAAGGCAGAGGGACTGCAGAGGGGAACAAGGCCGAGTCACCGCCTGCCCAGGGCATGGGTGGCAGATGTAGGCAGCTAAACAAATGTCAGGTAGCCTGGTGTCTGGGCACAGGGAGACTGAACTCCCTGTCCCTGGGTGTGTTGGGCCCATGTGACCAGCTCTGGCCAATGAGCTGGGAATGGAAATGATACATGTCACTTCCAGGCAGGAGCACAATTCCCAGGGCAGAATGTCCCTGGCTTGTCCCTGACAAGATGACAGGAGAGGAAAACTTGGAACACGCAGGCTCCAGAGTGATTCTGATGGGCAGAGCCCTCTCTGATCTGGGGTTAGCAGTATTTTCACCAAAACAAAAGAAAAAAAATAAACAAATGGGACTACATCAAACTAAATAGTTTCTGCATAGCAGAATTAACCATCAACAAAATGAAAAGGGAACCCACTGTATGGGAGAACATATTTGCCAATGATACATCTGATAAGGGGTTAATTTCCAAAAAATATAAAGAACTTATACAGCCCAGTCAGGTGGCTCAGGGGTTAAGTGTCCACCTATGAGCCAGGAGGCCCCAGGTTCGATTCCCAGTCAAGGTACATGCCCAGGTTATGGGCTTGATTTCCAGTGCAGAGTGTGTAGAAGGAAGCTGATAAATGATTCTCTCTTATCATTGATGTGTCTATCTCTCTCTCCCTCTCCCTTCTTCTCTGAAATCAATAAAAATGTATTTAAAAAAAAAAAACTTATACAACTCAACACTAGGAAAACAAACAACTCAGTTAAAAAATGAGCAAAGCCCTAACCGGTTTGGTTCAAAGCCCTAACTGGTTTCGTCAGCCTACGGATTGAGAGGTCCCAGGTTCAATTCTGGTCAAGGTCATGTACCTGGGTTGTGGGCACATCCCCAGTAGGAGATGTGCAGGAAGCAGCTGATCAATGTTTCTCTCTCATCGATGTTTCTAACTCTCTATTCCTCTCTGTAAAAAATCAATAAAATATATTTAAAAAATAAAAAACGAGCAAAGCCCTAGCTTGTTTGGCTCAGTGGATAGAACATTGGCCTGCGGACTGACGGGTCCTGGGTTCAATTCTGGTCAAGGGCACATGCCTGAGCTGCAGGCTCAATCCCCAGTAGGGGGGCGTGCAGGAGGCAGCCAATCGATGATTCTCTCTCATCATTGAAGTTTCTATCTCTCTCTCCTTCTCTCTTCCTCTCTGAAATAAATAAAAATATATTCAAAACAAAACAAAACAAAAAAATGAGCAAAGATCTGAATAAACACTTCTCCAAAGAAGACAGACAGATGGCCAATAGACATGAAAAGAATGCTCAATGTCACGAATTAACAGAGAAATGCAAATGAAAACCTCAATGAGATATCACCTCATACCTGCCAGAATGGCTACCAACAAACAACAAGTGCTGGCGAGGATGTGGAGAAAAGGGAACCCTCGTGCACTGCTGGTGCGGATGTAGACTGGTGCAGCCACTGTGGAGAGCAGTATGAGGTTTCCTCAAAAAATTAAAAATGAAGCTGTCTTTTGACCCAGCAAACTCACTTCTGGAAACATATCCTAAGAATCCCGAAACATCAACCAGAAACAATATATGCACCCTTATGTTCATGCAGCATTGTTTATATTAGCCAAGATCTGGAAACAGCTGAATGCCCATCAGTAGATGAGTGGATAAAAAATCTATGGTACATTCACACAATGGAATACTCTGAGGCTGTAAAAAAAGAATGAATTCTTACCTTTTACAACAGCATGGACCTGGAATTATTATGCTAAATGAAATAAGCCAGTCAGAGAAAGACCAATACCATATGATCTCACTTATATGTGGAGTCTGATGAACAAAGTAAACTGATGGACAAAATAGGACCAGAGACGTGGATACAAGGTACAGCCTGACATATGTTAGAGGGGAGTTAGGTGGTACTGGATGAAAGAAGGTGAAGAGATTAACCAAAGAACATGTGTACATAGCCCATGGATAAGACAATAGCATGGTGAGGGCCAGAGGGAGGGGAAGATGAGATCTAGGTGGAGGTGGACAAGGAGGGGGATTATGGGGGACATCTGTAATAACATCAACAATAAATGACGTTATTTAATGATCTTATAATAAAAAAGATCAAATCATGAGACTGGGGGTGTTTGTTACTATGCATACACCAGCCTTAACTGACTGTTATACCATGTTAGCAAATCAATTATAGCAATATGCATAAAGTCTATAAGACTTGTATGAAATGGGCAGCACAGAGAAGCATGTCATGAACTCTATTTAAGAAAAAACATGCATATCTTTAATATTCTCCTTTGAAAACATATACAGCAGTCTTGGGTTTCTTGCATCTTTGACTGTATTAATTGTGACGATGCTTGAATTATAAGATAGATATGCTTTTAAGAAAAACAGCTTTTCAGCTGCCAGGCCCGGAGCTGCCGGGCCCGGAGCAGCCGGGCCCAGAGCAGCCAGGTCGGGTGCGGCCAGGCCAGGAGCAGCAGCTGCCAGGCTGGGAGCGGCCAGGCCCGGAGCAGCAGCAGCCAAGCCCAGAGCAACCAGGTCGGGAGCGGCAGTGGCCAGACCCGGAGCAGCTGGTTGTGGAATAGACCAGAGCAACAGAGGCCAGGCCCGGAGCAGCCAGGCCTGGAACAGCTCGCTCCTTGCCCGCCCCCGCCCCACGGCTGCCTCTCAGACATGGCTGGAAACTTTTGCGGGAACTTGAGGGTCTGCTGAATTAAGTGATGAAGGCTTAGATCTGGATGTGTTGAGTTAGTATAGCGCT
This sequence comes from Pipistrellus hanaki, assembly GCF_964339955.1. Taxonomy (NCBI): domain Eukaryota; kingdom Metazoa; phylum Chordata; class Mammalia; order Chiroptera; family Vespertilionidae; genus Pipistrellus; species Pipistrellus hanaki. Next base: position 25,274,001 of record NC_140517.1, read on the forward strand.
GGGGTGTTGATCTGTGAGTGCCTTGTGTGGGGCCTAGATGAGGTTGGTTGACCTATTTGGAAATGTCTTTTGTATGAAGTGTATCTTTGGGCATGTGGAGGTATTATTGATATGAGAAAATGCTAAGTAACTGATTTACTATCTGAAAAGGGATTTACTATCAGGGAAAGGGAGGGAGGAAGAGACTGAACATAAACTGTGCACCTATGGATTTAGACAATGGGGGATGGGAAGGGGGCCGAGGGTGGGGTGGGAACCTGGTGGAGGGGGGAAGAAATGAGGAACCTTTGTAATAATATGAACAATAAAGATTGATTTAAAAAAATAATAAATAAATAAATAAATAAATAAATAAATGAAAAAGGAAACCAGCTTCTTTTTTTTCTTTTCTTTGACAACCACAACTTATTGTGATAAATTCCGTGGCTGTTTTTTTTTTTTTTTTTTTTTTTTTTTTTTTAGAAACTTCCAGAGCCCAAGGAGAGGGAACACAGAGGTCAAGTTGGGTCCCCATATTAGGGTTTGCAATTCTGTAGAAAGATGTCTACTTTGTGTCACATCCCTTTTTAAATGTTCAGAGTAGCAAAGGTATTTTCCTCCAATTTTTTTTTAATTTTGAAAATTTTTAAACTTACAGAAAAATTGCAAGAAGAGTACCCAGTGAATACCCACAAGTCAGCAATTGTTCTCATTTTACTATATTTCAGATACCCTTCTCTCTCCTCCTCCATCAGTTCCCCTACTCCTCACCTTTGGCAGAATCTTTTAAAAGTGGCAGAGATGATGATTGTCAGTGCTAAATATTTTGACATGCACTTTTTAAAAACAAGAACATGTTCTTACTTGGCCACATAATTATCACACGCAAGAATTTTAACCTTGATACAAAATAATTATCTAATATGCACTCCATTTTCAAATTTCCCCAGGTACTCTCGAACCTATCCTTTATTAATTTTTTTAAAGAAATAAAAAGCCAGCCGAAACCGGTTTGGCTCAGTGGTAGAGTGTCAGTCTGCGGACTGAAAGGTCCCAGGTTCGATTCCGATCAAGGGCATGTACGTTGGTTGCTGGCACATTCCCGTTGGGGGGTGTGCAAGAGGCAGCTGGTTGATGTTTCTCTCTCATCGATGTTTCTAGCTCTCTATCTCTCTCCCTTCCTCTCTGTAAAAAAGAAATAAAATATATTTTAAATAAATAAATAAAAAGCCAAACAAAACACAGATGCTGCTGCAGACACGTTTAAAAAAATCTCCTTCAAGTTAAATCCAATGCCACATACACATCAAGTACACACATTTTTTTTCTGATGAATTCCCTGAAACTCGTGCAGGGCAGAAAAACAGCTGCCTGGGAAGACCTGGTGGAGCAATTTGTTCAACAGCCCTGGAACAAGAAACGAAGGAAGGAAGGAAGGAAGGAAGGAAGGAAGGAAGGAAGGAAGGAAGGAAGGAAGGAAGGAAGGAAAGAGAAAGGGAGGAAAGAAAGAAAGAAAAAGAAAGAAAAGACTTAGCCACCTAAGAGGCACAGATTTTATTTGCTTAAAACACAAGAGAATCTCCCTAGAGAGGATTTCATGCTCTCCTAGCAGTTTCAAAGACATTTCTGTTTTCCAACAGATGGTGTTCTTGACACATTGCAAAGCTATGGCAAATGTTATGTGTTACTTGTGTGTTTTTTAAACCACGCACGGCACACAGTTTATTTACTTCTGATTTTGAAGGCTTTATTTCTGCCATGCAATGTTAAGTTGCATCCATAAGATGTCAGCACCTTCATTGTAGCCAGAGGATCTGATTTTTTTCTTCTCCTTTTTTTAAGAGTAGTTTTTCCGTTGGCCTCAAGGGGGTGCCAACACTCCAGGTCACCCGAGCCGACTCCAGGTGCCTGAGCTGGTGGCTCGGAGGAGAGAATGCAATGGGGTGGTAGCGATGGTGGTGGTGGTGTGTGTCTGGGTGACTTGAATATCTTTTGTCTTTACCGTCGCTTATTATTCTAGAAGGACACAGGGCCTCCTGGGACTGGATTCTGCTTTCAGCTCATGGATAACGAGGTCAGGAAAGGAAGAAATCAGCAAGAAATGAGAGCAGCCCCCCAGTCCAAAATACCCGAGCAGGTTACAGAAAAGATCGGAAATATGGTTTTTGCAAAGCCCAGGTGTGTGGAAGGTGTTGTTTTAATAACCTGAACAAACATTTCTCCCAGAGTCCTACTGAGCGGAGAAGAAACCTAATTCCAGGGGCAAAGGAAAATGTCTCTCTCACCTTTTCTGTCTTGATTATAAGGATTTCTTTCCTCCAACTCCCACCTTTTTTTTTAGGGGAGGGGGAAAAGGGGAGTACTAATTTTGGCAACTCAACTTAGTGCTTTTCAGATGACATTGGTTTAAACCTGGACAGCCTGGTAAGTGCAAACTTCTGCAGAAACTGATATTTTTGAATGTATTTTCCATGGTCCTTGGCTATTTTGGGTTTTCGCCTATCCCTGTGATAAAGCTTTTAAGAAAGCACCTCGTAAAAGCAGGGTAAATACTATTTCTCCAGGAAGCCTGCAGACCGAGGAGTGTTTCTTGACCAATAGTCAGCATTTCCAGTAAAACTGTGAGCAGCTCTGAGTGCCTGTCACACGCTCCCCGAGAAAGGCACTTTTCGCCAGAGTACTTAAAAAAAAAAGAAAAAAAGATGGATGTGAACATACTAGAGAGGTATTAAAAAATAATAAAGTCGTAGTGGGAATTGAGGGGGTGGGGTGAGAGAACTCTCAAACCATTCACCTGTGAGCTAAGGTCTGGGAAGCTTTATGTTACTTCGTTGGGGAAAAAAAAAAAAATCAAATTAGAACAAGAACTCAGAGCAGCCATAAAAAAATAGTGTTTCAGAAGCAGGCTAGTCAAGGTAATAGGAACCTGTTCTGCACTTTCTCTTTGATTCTGAGTTTTTCACGAGATAATATCATTTGTCGATCATGCACGTACATGTATTTTCTTTTGCCCTTTTATTGAAAATGAATGAGAAGCCCCCCCATGCCTTCTATTCACCTCCCAAAAGCCAAGTGTGATGGTAGATTCTCGCCTTTTCCCTGGGAATCTATCTGATGAGGGTGAGGAGGGGAAAAGGAAACCTGAAACAAATGTTGTATCTGGTCTTCTTCCCCACCCAACCGGATGGACAACTTCCAGGAGAATTCTGACCAGCATTTAGCCCTTCTTGGGGGGAAGGGGGATCCCGCCCCTTCAGGGGAAGCGGGCAAAGGGGGGCCCGCCGATCCGAGGTGTTGACGGGATAAATATTCCGTCCACAAATAAACAAACTTTCCAGGATTCCTAGAGAGAAAAAGAAAACTTGGAAGGGCGAGGACCCCTACGTTCCAAGTCCTGATCCCCAAGAACAGCTTCTCTGGGGGGGTGTCTGAAACCGTTTGCAGTCCGCTTACTTACCTACCACGGAGCCCCGGTGCCCGAACCACCTATCCAACACCACCCCGCCAAACCCCACCGAGAAAACAAAAATCCTTTTGGAGAGCGCCAGAGGGGCTTTGCCGGTGGCGCGGAGAGGAGCCGCGGCCCGGGTCGGCGGTCGGTCGGGGCGCAGGCCAGGTAGGGAGCCCGCGCGGGGGGCGCGCGTCGCGGGGAGAGGGCCCCGCGGGAAGCCGCCGGCCCTCCACTCGGGCCGCGGGGCCGGGCTCTGCCCGCCGGGGACCCGCTGCTTTGTTCCCGGCGCTCGGAGCGCGTTCCAAGGGCATTTCTCTCCGGGAAAAGGGAGCCGGAGTTGTGGGCTGCAGGCGTCTATGCGGGAGGGGAAGGGGGAGCTGAACGGAGTTGTTTCACCGTAATTCCCCAAATTCCACAAAACTGCTCACACGGACGCGGCGAATTACCGAATCCTCCTGCGAGTGTACAGGATTAAAGGACCAAGATATTACTATCCCTCCCCTCATGTCCCCATATAGATACCGCGGCCCACCTCCTCAGGTGGGGGCAAGGGGCACTCCATTTCTGTAATGCACCCCAAAAACCTTCCTAGGTTATTCTTGACGGCCCCGAACCTGGAAACTCCCTGTTGATTATTAAATATTGGCTTCAATAATAACATCCAGGCGAGGCCCCTTCCAGGCCAAGCCAGCACGTTTGCTTCGAATCCATTACACCTGGGCCCCGGCAATTAGGAAATCTAATTATTCTCCTCATCACTCATTAATAAGAAAAATAGTCCCTGGGTCTTTGGTACGTATAAGGTTTTTGGGAGAGAGAGAGATTTGACTACATGAATCAATTCGCTTTTATTTTTCAAACTAACTTTTTTTTTTGCAAAGGAGCATCTTTTTCCCCCCTCTGCGCACGTGGGCCCACGAACCAAAATTTGATAATAAAATAAAACTTAATAAGATATAACTCTTTTTCTTGAAAAAAAAATCTTTTCACGTTGAGACTGAGCAGTGTTCAAGCCTGGCTCCGCGCGGCTGGGTCTTAGCGCCGACGGATTCCCCGCGCCCTGATTGGGTGCCAACTCCCCGCAGCCGCGGAGCCATTGGTGCAAAGTTCCCGGAGGGGGCGTGGCCGGAGGAAAGTAAAAACTCGCTTTCAGCAAGAAGACTTTTGAAACTTTTCCCAATCCCTAAAAGGGACTTTACTTCTTTTTTCCGGGCTCGGCGGCAGGGCAGCCCGTCTGGACCCCGGCTCGCTGACCCCCAGGGCTACCGGTTTGCCGGGAGGCTCCGAGAGCCGCCATACCCCTCCTGGCACCGACCAGGGGGCCAGCCTCGGTCCGCTGCGCGCGCGGCGTCCCCGCTGGGTCCCCAGCCGCCCGCCGGAGCTGCCACCCGCCGGGTCCCGAGAGCCAGCGAGCGAGCGAGGGAGCCAGCGAGCAGGGGCCGGCGCTGAGCTCGCCCGGGTCGCGCCCTCCAGGATGCTGATCCCTCCGGTCCGCTGAAGCGAGCGCGCCCCTTCTCCGTCCGAAGGCGGGAGCCAAGCGCCGGCGCCTCCTCCAACCTCGTCCCCGAGGCTTCCAAGCACCCGGGGCTCCCCCCGCCCGGCCGGCTCCCTCCCTCTCTCGCTCTCTCACTCCCGCTCGCTCTCTCGCTCTCGCAGGGCCTTCCTCGCGGTCCGTGCGCTCAGCACAGGGGCGGCGAGCCTGTCTCGGACACAGCATGCAGGCGCGCTACTCCGTGTCCGACCCCAACGCGCTGGGAGTGGTGCCCTACTTGAGCGAGCAGAACTACTACCGGGCGGCGGCGGCGGCGGGCGGCTACGGCGGCATGGCCAGCCCCATGGGCGTCTACTCGGGCCACCCGGAGCAGTACGGCGGCGCGGGCATGGGCCGCTCCTACGCGCCCTACCACCCCCACCACCACCACCAGCCCGCGGCGCCCAAGGACCTGGTGAAGCCGCCCTACAGCTACATCGCGCTCATCACCATGGCGATCCAGAACGCGCCCGAGAAGAAGATCACCTTGAACGGCATCTACCAGTTCATCATGGACCGCTTCCCCTTCTACCGGGAGAACAAGCAGGGCTGGCAGAACAGCATCCGCCACAACCTGTCGCTCAACGAGTGCTTCGTCAAGGTGCCCCGCGACGACAAGAAGCCCGGCAAGGGCAGCTACTGGACCCTGGACCCGGACTCCTACAACATGTTCGAGAACGGCAGCTTCCTGCGGCGCCGGCGGCGCTTCAAGAAGAAGGACGTGCCCAAGGAGAAGGAGGAGCGGGCCCACCTCAAGGAGCCGCCCCCGACGGCGGCGGCGGCCAAGGGCGCCCCGGCCGGCCCCCCGGGGCTGGCGGACGCCCCCAAGGAGACCGAGAAGAAGGTGGTGGTGGTGATCAAGAGCGAGGCCGCGTCGCCCGCCCTGCCGGTCATCACCAAGGTGGAGACCTTGAGCCCCGAGAGCGCGCTGCAGGGCAGCCCGCGCAGCGCGGCCTCCACGCCCGCCGGCTCCCCCGACGACGGCTCGCTGCCCGAGCACCACGCGGGCGCGCCGCCGCCCAACGGGCTGCCGGGCTTCAGCGTGGAGAACATCATGACGCTGCGAACGTCGCCGCCGGGCGGCGAGCTGAGCCCGGCGGCGGCGGGGCGCGCGGGCCTGGTGGTGCCGCCGCTGGCGCTGCCCTACGCGGCCGCTGCGCCGCCCGCCGCCTATGGGCAGCCGTGCGCGCAGGGCCTGGAGGCGGGCGCGGCCGGCGGCTACCAGTGCAGCATGCGCGCCATGAGCCTGTACACGGGCGCCGAGCGGCCCGCGCACATGTGCGTGCCGCCCGCGCTGGACGAGGCCCTCTCGGACCACCCGGGCGGCCCCACGTCGCCCCTGAGCGCCCTCAACCTCGCCGCCGCGGGCCAGGAGGGCGCGCTGGCCGCCGCCGCCGCCGCGGGCCACCACCACCCGCACCACGGCCACCACCACCCGCAGGCGCCGCCGCCCCCGCCGGCCCCCCAGCCGCCCCAGTCGGCGCCGCCGCAGCCCGCGGCCGCCGCGGCCCAGGCGGCCTCCTGGTATCTCAACCACAGCGGGGACCTGAACCACCTTCCTGGCCACACGTTCGCGGCCCAGCAGCAGACTTTCCCCAACGTCAGGGAGATGTTCAACTCCCACCGGCTGGGGATCGAGAACTCGAGCCTCGGGGAACCCCAGGTGAGCGGGAACGCCAGCTGTCAGCTGCCCTACAGATCCACGCCGTCCCTGTACCGCCACGCCGCCCCCTACTCCTACGACTGCACCAAATACTGACCCTCTCGGACAGTCCCGGCTTCGCCTCGCAGACCTGACCCTCTCGGACAGTCCAGCCTTGCAGAGACGAAGAAAAGAACCCAAACGCGACCGCCAGCTTTTTTTCTCAAACCCGGGAGCAGAGCGGGAAGCTGCAGGTAACTTACATTCGCCGCCCCGTTTCTGAGGTTCTTGCGAAGCGCCCTCCCCGGTGAAGGGACGTAGCCCAACGAAATGAATATTAAAATCCCCCTCCCCTACCAGGATGGCTGTGCTCTCCGCTCCACTCGGGGGAGGTTTCCAAAATTAAATTATGGACCAAATCCCATAGCGACCCAGTAAATGACTCTCTGTAGAGACTTCCATAGGCTTATGGGGATCTCTATAGATTTGTGTATGTGCTGTGTGTAATTTTAAATTTCTCTAACCGTGCTGTACAAACGTGTGGATTTGTAATCAGGCTATTTTTGTTGTTGTTGTTGTTGTTGTTGTTGTTGTTGTTCAGAGCCATTAATATAATATTTAAAGTTGAGTTCACTGGATAATTTTCATCTTGCCCAACCATTCTAACTGCCAAGTCGAAAATTCATAAAACCTTATGTGGGGTTTCCCCCTTGGACAATTACCAGATATAATTCTTTCCCCAGTTGTAGGTCTTTTGCAAAACAAGAACATAATTTATTTTTTTTGTTGCTGTTGGCCTAAAAAAGAAGTCAAGTATCTGATACTTTTTATTTACAAAGTGTGATGGTTTTGTATAGTAGATTTCTCCTTGAGCATTCCTAAAAGAAAAGAAAAAAAAAACCTTAAAAAATTTAACGTCACCTGTGTCTGTCTTACGTGGTCTTCATTGTTGTACGTACCTTAAAATAAACCCATGTTGTTTTTCTGCCCCCAGCACAGTGTGTTTGTGTTCTCGCATTTAAAACAAAGTCGCGGTGGGTGTGCAAATCCACCTGCGTAGGTTATTTCTGTTACACAGGCGGGTAAGTGTGTAGACAGACACATCTAGGTGATCACAGAACAAGGGGGATCCTTCCCTCTTGTTGTCTTCATGATTGAAAAGGCTTTCTATTAATTTGGAATTTCAACCTGGTTGAGGCGGACCAGACCATGGACGGTCCCGCTTAGACGCAACTGCCAGAAGGACTGCATGCTGGAATGTCATTTGCTGTCATGCATTTTGCTAAAGGCAGAAAAACAGGCCAATTGTCCAGACATGCAGTGCCATTCCACGTGAATGCCCACCCTTCCCCGATTTAGGTGGGGAAGGAGACGCGTCTTCTGTTAGCGAACTGCAAACCAGGAGGAGTCCAGCTTCGCCTGGATTTCCTAAAATGCGGGCTTACTCACCCACTTCAGTGGCTTTTTGGAGACGAGTTTGCACTGGGCCAGTGAACGACCAGAGGGGACCGAGTCTGTAGCGTGTAGTGACCATCCCAAAAATGGCCTGTTCAGAGGTGCATTTCAGACCTCTACTTGATTTCCAAATCCTTACCCTACTGCAGTGAAAAATCATAAAGCTTCCTTGCTCTTCAAAAAACAATTTCCAGGGCTTGGGTTCTACATTTATCCACCTTTTCAGACTTTAAGTAACGAGGTTATTTCTTTTTTCAATGTTGATATCTCATATTTTTATTTTTAATAGCAACACAAATTTGGTGAGATGTGGCCAAAGGGGACACGGTTTTGTTATCGATTTCACTGGCCCAAACCCGCCAACTCCCCTGCTGGTCCGTCCCTGTGCCTGAATGTTGAGGCTGGAGCTCCAAATAGGGGGATGTTTCCCATGCCAGCAGGTGAGCTGTGCCTCCCCCAGGGCCAAACTCCACGTGAAAGGGACATTATGAGCCAGGATGATTTCCCAAAAGGTGATTTTCCTGGATGCAGCGACTACGTGAGATATAACCTGGGTGCTGTATTGTTGTTTTAAACATGGCATTCTGTCTCTAGGTCGTGCTGAGATAGAATTAGGAAAAGTTTGATCATAACAATTTCCCCCGTATATGTGACCCAGATTCTTTCAGTCTGTGGCCCCAGAGATGGCATGTGGTTAAAACGCTGCCTTCTATTCCTTTTCATAATGTGCAGGGACGGGAGCCCCAGTGCTCCAGGCTTGCCTTGGGCAGGCCCCCAGGCCACAGTGCTTTGGACTAGCTAGCTACGGGGTGGGGAGAGGTGTGTGTGTGTGTGTGTGAGAGAGAGAGAGAGAGAGAGAGAGAGAGAGAGAGAGAGAGAGAGAGAGAGAGCCCCCTCTCTGAGCTGCAGAGAAAGAGGCAGCCCGGCTCCTTGCCCAGCTCTGGCAGGCTGGTTTCGCTGGTTTCGTTTTGCTCCTGTTTCTTTTATGCTGTTGCCGCAGGAGAAGCCAGAGTATTCTAGCTGGCTTTCTCCCTTCCCCAGGTGTTTCAAAGAGTCCTCCCAAAAGATTACCCTCATCTTAAGTTTTGGCAATCAGAGCAGCTCTGAGAGACACGCAGAGAATACAAGACAGAGAAAGGGGATGGGGTTAGGCGAGAGTCCCAGCTCAGCCTCTATACGCCCTGGATCTTCTACATTCAGGAAAGCATCTGAAGTCCCCATTGTGGGGATAGCTCTCCAGAAAGTTTCCCCCAATTGGGTGCATGACATAGTGAGGGGCTCCTCATTCCCCTGGGAACATGGGCAACTTGGGGGATCGCATTTCGTGTGGAGGGCTGGGGTGTGGAGGGTCACCTGGGGATCCCTCAGTCGGAAGCCCTAGGAGCCAAGCAAGGTGTGGGTGCCAGAGGGCTGGCCCATGTGCTGGGCGCTGAGCTCAGAGCTGGCTCAGCTCAGCCCTTACAGCCACGATGTGGACCTGGGGCCTCGGGGAGCCTGTTTCTCCCGGGCTGGCGGAGTAGGAAGATCCTGGAGCAGGAGCAGGACACCTCGAGCAGCAGGCATCCAAGCATCAGCGGGACTGCCTTTTGGTGACTTCCCAGCTCCCTGCACGTCTACTGCCCAGGCACACAGACTGAGTGCTGGGCCCGCAGGCTGTCTGCTTCTCAGATCCACTTGTTGCCCTTTCCTTCAGCCAGTCGGTCCTCGGTCCTCCCAAAGCCCAGGGCCTGTCCGGGAAGGGGGAAGGAAATACAGGGTGGAAGGGCCTGAAAGTCTGTGCAGGCTGGTGGGCCTCTGTGGTTCACCAGAACGCAGTCTGCATAAAGCCATGCTGGCATTTGTGTTCCTTCGTGACCTAATAAGATACAGTCCTGCAGGTCTCAAAGATACTGCGGATAACAAGGAAGCAACCCCAAGACCATGGCAGAAACCATTTCCCTGGAAGTTGACCCCGTGTCTCTCACTGGACCGTGTCTCTGAGCAGTTTAGACAGACATGGGCAGCCTGGAGAGACCCTGAGGCCTCTGAGCACCCCGATCGCTCCCAGGTCCAGAGAAGCGGCAGCTGGAGAAGCCTCTGCTTCGCACGTAAGACGTGGAGAGATGCCCAACCTCGCCTCTCAGGGAGGAAGGGCTGCTGGTGTGCCACCACCGCCCTCCTGACCTCTCTCCAAGGCCAGACTGGGGTGTATGGCTGGCTGGACCTCCCTGCCCTGGTTCAAAAGGCCTTTCACCGTAACCAAAATCAGTGTTGACATCCATCCTGGAAGCGGGAGCGCTGGGCTAGGAACCAGAAGGCCACATCTCGCCGCTGTGTGAAGAGGCGGCTCCGCCCTGGCCTGGGTCTGCTCCTCTGTAGCCTGACCAGGTGAGTGCCAGGGCATCGGGGCAGCCCGCACTTTCCCTCCCCGCCGCTGGGGCTCCTGCCCTGGGTCCTCCGTTATCCCCTCTCCCCTTCCCTGTCAGCAAGAAGTGAAGATCCCATGTGGAAGGGAAGAAAACACAGGGTCCTGGGAACTTCAGCATTTGGCTCGTAAATCTTTCGGGGTCCATCTCCTCCTCTCCACCCCAAGACTGCCTGGGGGTCACCTCCGGGCCTGGGAGAGGCTTGTGAGCAGCACTCAAAGCACAGAGAGCAGAGTTCCCAGGTCCCCCTTGGAGAAAACAAGCCGTGGTGGCTGAGCACTTGCCTCCTCGCTCCTCCAGCTCCCATCCCAAATCCAAAAATAAAACTGGGCCCTCCTGGGCAAGGTTGGTCCGATGAGAAGTTACCTAGAAAAGACACCTTGATTAATGCACAGAACTGTGTATCTTGAGAATGTGCTGGGTCTCAGAGCCTGTGCCTGGCACCTTGTGGGATGTGTGTCGGGCTCGCCCCTGGGCAGCACAATGGTGGCTATCGGTGAGGTGGAAACGGACAAGTAGAAAGCTGAGGGTTTACGGCTTTTTTTTTGTTCTTTAATATATTTTATTGATTTTTCACAGAGAGGAAGAGAGAGGGATAGAGAGTTAGAAACATCAATGAGAGAGAATCATCGATCAGCTGCATGTTGCACACCCCCTACTGGGGATGTGCCCGCAACCAAGGTACATGCCCTTGACCAGAATCGATCCCCGGGACCTTTTAGTCCGCAGGCCGACGCTGTATCCACAGAGCCAAACTGGTCCCGGCAAGGGTTTACGGCTTTGTGTCAGCCAGGCCAGGGACGCCTGGGGGCTGGACTCCAGGTGAGCAGGACACGCTGGGTCGGAGCCACCAGTGACTTCCTGCACCACATACTTGGAATGCTTTCCCAAACTTTGAGAAGCATTCCCTGCCTGCCGGTTTCTTGCGTGGCCTCAGCTCACCAAGGCGTTTGCAATGTTTGCTTTCTGACATAGGCATGTGAGGAAGGGGGTGGAATGCTTTAGAGCGCTTGGAAAGCTGGGCAGCCACAGTCAGGGACAGCCACTGAGCCTGGGAAGACGCCACCGCCTGGACTTGTAGGAGCCTTTCTCTCGCTTTTGCAAGATGCCTGCTGTGCAGCAAAGGCAGAGGGGCACAGCTGGCGGAGAGTTAGGTTTCCGAATGTGTCTCCCTGGTGTGATGGTTTTCCTAGCATCAGGCTTATGGGGACTTCATCCTGGGGCTGTGAGGCTGTGAAAAGCTGAAGTGGAGGGCAGGCGGTGGGTTGACAGATTGATGGGCCTGCTGGCATTGCAAGTCCCTGAAGGGAATGGAGTTGGGGAGCATGGGAGGGCAGTCCCTGGCCTCTTGAGCCTGGACTATAGCTTTGTGCTCAATCTATGGCCACCCAGGTTGGGAGGTCATGAAGGCCAGAGACTCCTCTGACCGCAGACTCAGTAGCCCTTGGGCCTGGGCCTTCCCTTTCCCAGAAGCCCCTCTGGTTCTCCCTGCCTTCATGTTATTCTTGCAGGCAGGCTCCCCAGCGGAGTCTTGGTCTCTGAGCTGAGTCCACAGGCACCAGCGCAGGCCCTCTGCACAGGCCAGTGGGGGGTTCATGTGACCTCGGGTGGGCATACCACCTCTAGCTCTCTGGTCTTGTTTCTCAACTGGAAAACCATGGGGTCCTTAAATAAGGCTGTTGTGAAGATTAATGGATCCAACACAGAACACGAAAGTGCTTCAACAGGACCCAGCCCAGCCCGTAGTAAGGACATACTGTTAGATGTTAGGATTTGCCTGGAAACAGAAGAGAACAGCTTCTGTGGTCTCAATTAGTTGTACATCTCAGGATAAACTGCTTGGTTAGGGCAGTGTGTGCCCTAACTGTCCCTTTTTAGACCCTTTAAATCCTTTGGGGGAACAAGGTGGGCTCTAAAAGATAAATAATTAGGAAAATCTCATCCTGCTCTATGGGTTTCACCCCCTACCCCCATTGCCAAGAAGCAGCAAAGACCTGGCTCTCCAGTCCTTTCAATGTGGGAGAGGAGCAGGGCAGGGCTGGGGGGAACTGGGGCTTCTGGGTTTTAGAAGGATAAAAGTGAGGACGCTTGGTTTCCTGCTTATAATGCCCCAAATCTCCAGCTCTGGTGGCTCTGAGTACCACCCCTCTCTGGAGCTTACTCCAGGCACAGCCCTTGGAGCTTCTGTGGACACCTAAGGCTGTCAACCCTCAGAGAACCTACCTTCGGAGGAAAAAGTGTGAGTTCTGATCCCTGTTCTGCTGTTTACTACCTACAGTGTCTTGGGGGTGTTCTGTGCCCAGCCTCAGTTTTGTCATCTGTGAAATGGGTCAGCCCCCTGCCTTTCATAGATGCTACAGGGCCCATAGCATCCACACACAACGGCTACTACCATGCACTTGTTTCCCTGGCTTTGCAAGGAGGACTTGGCCTCAAGTTCTGGGTCTGCAGAATGGGGACTGGGCAGTTTTCTGCTGTGAGGAATGAATGACCTAACATAAGGAAAGCACTCAGAGCAGTGCCAGCTTATATTAGCCTCCAGTACATTTTAGTTATTAATGGCATTCTTTTTTTTTTTTTTATCATCCTCTTTTCCAATGTTTTCAGGGTGTCAGTGAGGTGACCTGGCTAAGTAAGTCCTGCATCTTTCCACCCTCACTCTTCTCAAATACATTGCACATATGGTAGAATCAATTACACACATACACACATATACATATACACTGTCTTCACAGTTAGAAAGTGAAGCACATATTTGGAGAGATAACACAGGTTGTCATTAACGTGACTGTTGGCTCTTTAATTTGCCAGCGGAGCAGAGGAAGGGTAGGTGACCCTGGTAGTGAAAGGGCAGTAGATTGGAGCTCCTCTCTCCCCTTGCGCCTCTTTGGTCCAGGTTGGCAGCTGGCCTCTGCCCAGCCTGCCCGAGGAGAAGGCTTTCTCCCCCCAGGTGGGACCTGGGAAAGGTACTGTCTACCCTCAGCCCACGCTGACCCCGATTTCTGATTTCTGCCCTGGTCCTTCCGGAAACATCAGGCAGGGCATCTCGGGGCTTCCCTGGGGGCTGGCAGTGGTGCTCGCACTGACATCAGACATGAATGCTCTTCTCTGGGATCTGAAGGCTTAGGAACACACAGGGAACTTTCAGTGTCTCCACCTGGCTTTCTGGGACTCCCCCTCTGCCCAGCCGTCCTGCAATGCAGGCTCCGCTACCTCCCTTTCCCTCTCCCCCATTCCTCCTCTTCCCAGGTCCCTGCTCCTGGGCCTCGGCTCGCTGGGTCCTAACCCACAGAGCTTCCGCACGAGGGCGCATCCGCTCTCAGACTTGAAGGCTTCTGCCTTGCGCTCCCCGGAAATTCGCTCCAGCGCGGTCTTTCCTATCATCGCAGTTGCAAAAGCTCTTCACCTGGGAGGCCGGGATTCATCTCCGCGGGAGAGCCCGGATGGGGCGCCAGGCCCGAGGTCTATGGCTGCAAGCTCTGGGAAACATTGCAAACCTCAGCAAACACGCCGCAAGGCTGGAGATGCCTCTCCAGACCGCGACTAGAACTCGGATTTTTCTCCCCTCTCCGCCTTTACTATCAGTGACCCGCCCACCAGACGCGCGTGTCTCCGCCCGCGTCCGGCCCATGCCCAAATCGGGTGGTGTTTATTATTGTACGAATCCAAGCTCGGATACGCCTTAGAGTTTAGAAGGAGCGTCGCTGCGGCTGCGTGCCTTTCTGGAGAGGCAGGGATGTGCGTGCTGGACTCCGGTGCCATGAAGGGCTCAGAGTGCGGAGGTGGGGGTGGGCGTGTGGATGTCACCAGCTTATCTTTTGTTCTGCGTCTGTTAGAACGGGCGAGGCTTGAAGCCCAGCTGGACCCCAACTTGAACTCGCTGGGGGCGCGCTGATCTTGGAGAGGTTGCGGATGCCCCGGGACTGTGGGGCCCAGGGTTGCCAAAGCGCGCGGCATAGAGGCTCTTTTCTCCCTCCAGGGTTTAAGGGAGTGTTCAGGTAAGAGCCAGAGATCCAGAGAGAGGACAGCGCCCCGCCCCCTGCAGGCAAGAGGGCCACCCTCAGGACCTAGGCCCGGGCGGGCGGGCCAGGTCCCAAAGGAAGGTTGCCCCGGGTTAGAAATGCCGCGCCCTGGATGGAGGCCGGGAGGTGTGTCCCAGGGCCTGGCCTGGCACTCCCTCAAGCCGCGCCTGCGCCCAAACCGGTCTTTCCACTCAGATTGCCCAGTTCCTTTCGGTATTTCAAACGTATTCGCTCTCTCACGGGCTATCCGAAACCCCCAAACTTCTGGACTCCCCATTTTGGGGTGATGTTATCCTGAGCACTCGAAACCAGCCTGCAGCAGCGTGTAGCCTCTCTGACAGCAGAAGTAGCAGCCCCCCCCCCTCCCCAATGCACCTCGAGTGCCTCTATCCCCATCAGGGTGGGAGCCAGTCCTGGGCAATTTCTATGCCCCCCTCCTTTTCACTCCCCCCCCCCCCACACTCCCCTTACACTCCTCCATCTTCTCTTTGGCATCACGGCCCATTCACTCAATGGAATGCCAATTCAGTCATCCGGAATGCTGGTGTTGTGTTTTTTTCCCCCCTTTAAAAGATATTCATCAGAGATCATAAACAAGAACTAGTCACGCCACATGCCCCCCATCCCTCCAACGAGGTGGAGTGAGGGCAGGACACCTCCAAGGGAATCAGCATCATCCAGGGCTTTTGATTCAAACTCTGACGTGGCTACAAATGTAAAATGCACTGGGGGGGGCGGGGGTGTGTGCAACTGAACCCCAGAGTGAGTGGGTGGGTTGGGGGAGACCAAGCAGGCTTTCCAAATGTTTAATGTAATCATGGGCCAGCTGCGTGCACTTGTAAAGTTGTTATAACCCCCTCCTTGTTATAAACAGGAAAGCGCAGAATATAAAGCAAGAGACCCGCATTCACAAATACCAGCTCTCTCCAGCCAGCTGCCAAATTCCCCTTTTATGGTCTTTCTTGCTTGCAACCTCAGTCCCATTAGAAAGACCTTCGCTTCTCCCCCTGAACTTTCCAATCCGGTGTATTTGGAAACTTTGGACCAGGTAGCCCAAGCCCCATCCCGCTCCTTGGCACCAGAGGTGTTGTCTTCAGGAAAGGCTGGGCTCCAGGATCCTTTCCCCTGGAGGTCGAGGCTTGCTGCCCCTGGGGTACTGGGTACTAGCCACCTATCCAGGGCCATGACTTCCTTAGGGGCAAGCCCAGGACCTGCCCTAGGAGGTCTGCATCCTTTTCTCATCAGACTCCCAACCCTCTCTGATGGAGATGCCTCTCCCCACAACAGATGTCAAAGCTTTCAGAGATCTAGGAAGGCATCCCGTGAGACTGTGCCATCTCCACACCTCCTACTAAGCCTGGGAGAAGAAAAGACCTTTTGTGGGAGGCTGGGCTGTTGGGGGAGGGGGAGGAAGAGGGCTCCCCCAGGTCAGCGGTAAAAACTCACCCCTGCGCTCCACCCCCCATCCCACCTCTCCTTCCTGGCCCCGCAGACCCCGCTCCCAGGCACCCGGGCCCACATCCTGCCTCGCTGACTGTGTGTGCTCACAGCGTCAAGGGGTGGACGCGATATTTCAAACATCAGATCAGTGCGTTTATATATTGGGTGCCCGGAAATTTTTCCAAATAAACACAGCTTGATTCAACTTGGGTGGGCGGACTTATCAACAGACTAATTCTATAAACAAATGAAGGAATAGCCCCGACACCGATTGGCTGGTATCGAAAAGACACGTGGAGGGAAAAGCTCGGAGTTTTTTTCGGCAATGAAATTTTAATTAATGTGGGTGGGCTGAGAACACAACGACTGTTTATCATAGACAATTTATTTTCCAGCGCTAAGTCAACATATAATAGCAAACTTACAACAATTATTTAACATTTTCTAAAGCCATGAAGAAGGGACAGAGCGCGGAGCGGCCGGGGAGAGCGGCGGCTGAGCGGGAGGCAGACGCGCGGCGGCAGGCGCCCCGGGAGGGTCCTCGCGGCGCGGGGCGCGGTCCCTAAGCCGCAGGGGCTTCTGGCTTCGCGGGGAGCTCGGCCTCCGGCGCGCCCTCGCCATGAGCCACCTCTTCGGCCCCCGGCTGCCGGCCCTGGCGGCCTCGCCCATGCTCTATCTGTATGGCCCCGAGAGACCCGGGTTGCCTCTGGCCTTCGCCCCGGCGGCGGCCGCCCTGGCGGCCACGGGCCGGGGTGCAGAGCCCCCGCAGAAGCCGCCCTACAGCTACATCGCGCTCATCGCCATGGCGATCCAGGACGCGCCCGAGCAGAGGGTCACCCTGAACGGCATCTACCAGTTCATCATGGACCGCTTCCCCTTCTACCACGATAACCGGCAGGGCTGGCAGAACAGCATCCGCCACAACCTCTCGCTCAACGACTGCTTCGTCAAGGTGCCCCGCGAGAAGGGGCGGCCGGGCAAGGGCAGCTACTGGACGCTGGACCCCCGCTGCCTGGACATGTTCGAGAACGGCAACTACCGCCGCCGGAAGAGGAAGCCCAAGCCAGGCGCCGCCGGGCCCCCGGAGGCCAAGCGGTCCCGCGCGGAGGAGACGCCGGAGCGCACTGCGGTGGCGGCGCGGCCCGAGGCGGGGAGCGGGGAAGGGCGGCCCGGGCCCGCGACCCCCCGCCACGAGGGAGCGCCCTCGCGCCCCTGGCCCCTCCCGGAGGGCTCACCGCCGGCGTCTCTCCTTGGTCCCCCCGGGCTCGAGCCCCCAGAGGTGGATGCGGGGGGCGGTGCCGTCCAGGTCGCGGCGGCGGCGGCGGAACAGCAGGCGCGCCCGGTGGATGGCCCGGGGACGCCCTCGCGCCCCGGCGCCTGCTGCAGCTCTCCGAGGAGCGCCGCCGACAAGCCCAAGAGCTTCAGCATAGAGAGCATCCTGGCCGGACGGCAGGGCCAGAAGCCGGCTGCAGGGGCCGAGCTCCTTGCGGGTGCCAAGCAGGATCCCGGCGTTGGCGGCTGTTTGGGGACCTCGCTTCTGGCCGCCTCCACTGGTCTCTGTCCGCCTTTCAACGCTTCCCTCATGCTGGACCCGCACGTCCAGGGCGGCTTTTACCAGCTCGGGATCCCCTTCCTCTCCTACTTCCCTCTGCAGCTCCCCGACACCCTGCTCCACTTCCAGTAAAAAGCGCACAGCGGAGCCGTTCTTCCCCCGTCTGCCCCGGTCTAGGCTTCTCCCGAGTCACCGGGGCTCCCACTGCTGGGGGAAGGAGACTGAAAAACCAGCAAAAAAGCATCTTTTCCTCGCGGAAGTGTGGATCCTGGGATGTGTTTCCAACTTATGCGCGCAGGTGTGTGTGTGTGTGTGTGTGTGTGTGTGTGTGTGTGTGTGTGTGTGTGTGTGTTGGGGGTGGGGAGGGGGTGAGGGTGTAAGGAGGCGCTTCTGGGAAGGGATCTTCCCGGACCTGGACTTGTTCTTCGGATATTTAAATGATCCTGCCCGCTTGGAGGTTGGGCATCTCAGACCTCCTACTGTGGGATGAGAATTCCTTGACCTGAGGTCGGTTTGAAGGTGTGATCTTCGGCCACCCACCACATGTCCTGCGTGTCTGGGGCACACGAAGGCTCAGGCACCCCGAAGGCAGGACGGCAGGAGGAAGAGTGGCCAGCTCCATTGTGGCTGTGACTCAGGCCTTGGCTCCCACAGGCCTGGGAGATAGGGGGGTGCCCACAGCTGGGATGGTCCCTGAAGTCCAGTTGCGGGGACACCGAGGGTGACCCTGTTTTTCAGGTTCTTTGCCAGATCTAATCCCTGGTGAGGATTCGCAACCAATGTCCAGCTGGAAGATGAGAAACCACATTTTTATTTTAAATAGAGAAGCTTTCTGTTTTTTTTTTCTTTTTTTTCTTTCTAGACAAGAAAAGAAACATGTTCTATTCTTGGCTAAATACTTGACTCTTTTTTACTATAACAATTGCCCTGTGAAAACATTTATATTAACAACTGTTAAGAAAGTGCACACTATATAATTTAGTCATTAGTCATTAGTCAAGACACAGGTTCTCCAAGGCACGTTACCAACCCTAGCAGTAGTCCTATCTCTTTACTTTTGTTTTTAAGGGATCAAAGATTTCAGGGGGGACCGGAAGTGTGTGAAGGGGAGGGAAGATGTCGCAGACAATGTAAGATTTTTCTACTTTCATGTTTTCTTCAAGATCTAGGTTTAATTGCTTTTACATTTTTAGAATTGGGTAGTGAAGGACTACTAGCATCAAAAAAGTTGGGTGAAACAAACACATGGAAAGCAGGCAAAGAGAGAGATGGGTTAGGGGCTGGAGGAGTAAGGGAATCTGCAGGTGGCCACTCTGTGGATCCCAAAGAACATAAGGCATGTTGGGAGGATTCTTTGAGATATTTCCAGCCCCTTGCATCCCAGTCTGCAACTTGACCCCGTTCCTCCCTCCAACCCCTACCAAGCAGACCCAGAGCCAAAGCTAAATAAACCCATTATGGAGGTGACTGGAAGTCTGGTAGGAGGGGTGGGTTGCAAGGCAGGGGTCCGCAGCAAAGATCTAGTTAAGAAAATTGAGATTTTTAAAAAAAGAAATTGAGATTTTTTCAGCCCAGTTTAAGCTCAGAACTTCTGGAAAATGCACCTAACCTCTGTGATATCACTCTTTGGGTTATCTTAAAGCAGATTTCCTGAACTTCCAAGTTACTTTAATTTTATCTAATGTGGGATAGGCACAGTAAGTCATAAGTTCTGGAGGTAGGCATCAATAGGGCTTCAAAATGACCTTTAAATAGTTTCTACGACTTATATAAAAATGAACACGAACTTTACATTAAGAGAACCTTATTGGCTAATATGTTGGAAAGGAAATTTAGGACAAGCCTAATAATTTAATAATTTGTAGGCACAGAATTGACTTTCTGAGAATTCATCCTTAAAGCTATGTGCTACTGACTGACTCATCAATGTTTCCCTGACGGCATTCTACCCAGGCTGGTGGGAACATGTTAGTGAGCTACAGAGTGCCCTTGACGTTAAGGACTTGGATGAGATTCTGTTGCTGAGATCTAGGATCTACTGTGATTGATTTAAAATGTGGCAGAAGAGCTGCCATTGGCTAGTTTGTTACCCCAAAGTTTCAGCCTCTGCGAATAAAGTTGTTTTTTTACTAACCTCTCAGTGACTGGCTCGGTGGATTACTGGGGGGAACAAACAAACAATGTAATAAGAAAGAGGGGACTGGGATTACATGTGGGAACTCTGTCAGCATCTCAGGGGCCTGAGCAGGAAACCCCAGGGCCATTGGATACTGCCTGCATGTCCAAAAGCATGGGATATGGCCGCTGTATAGGATATGTTTTATATATTTTTCTTTTTTGTGTTTGACTTTCTATCTTGTGTGTTTTGTTAATGTGTGATGGCTGTCTTCTGGAGAAGCCAACAATCTAATTCTGCCATTTAAAAAGGATGGCATTTTAGAGTTACAGTTCTAAAAATATAAACATTTTTTTTATGTCACAGAGGGGAAAAGGCAGAAATGTACATCTATTTTGTAAGGAGGTTTATGCATATATAAGAGACATTCTGTTACCTCATCCCTGCATTTATCTGGCTTAAGGGAAGCCAAGAGGAGTGGACAGTGAGGTCATTTTCTGTGGGTTCTACACAGTTTCATGAATATGTCTTCCTATTGAAGAGAAAGAGGGCTTTGGGTCTTAGAAATCCAAATAGCTTTCCTAATGTTCCAGATTTAACCATGGGCTTCAAATAATTAAAATACTTAGGGTAAAGGAGAAGTAGCTATCATTCTGAAGGTATGCCTCTGTGCTCTCATCTAAACAAGGGGTACAGGCTCTGTTTTCTGTAAATGACCTTTGGTTCAAGCCCCGATCTCTCTCAAACACAACACACACACACACACACACACACACACACACACACACCACACACACACACACAAGTTCACTTGTGATCAATATGGGGGATATGCAGGCATGTGCACAATATTAAATAATGTGATTGTATGTATATATGCACATACAAGTGTTCATGTGTGTGTATGTATTTTATGTTTGGTGTATATAGATGGTCAGACATTCATCTTTTTTGCATATAGGTGGGACAGATAGTCTCAAATCTAGTGCTGAATCCTTTAAAAGTAGCTCAAGTATTGATAATTTTGAAAATATTTTGTTTTTCTACATAGTTCAAGCCAGGAACAATTTAGTTTTTGCACTAGTGTAGTGAAAACTAAAAAAGACTTTATGAAAGAATCTTGGAAGATGTATCAACGTGAGACCTTCACTGCCATGGCTTTGAGAAGGATAAGAGAACTTTGCACAGGCCTTTGCTTTGTCTGGCCTTGCACATGTGCAGGCTCTTGTAGAGGCTTATGGCCTCCTGAGTCTCAAATGCCCCTTAAGGTTTTCTAGAAACTGAAGGGGAGGTGTTTAGTCATTTTTGCATGCAATCGAGCCTCTCTGAAAAGGAGGCCACATGTGTCTCCACCATTTCATGCAGAATGGTCAGCGTGTAACCATTTGTGGGTTAAAGAATTAGCCACACGTGATGATATTGTTACAGCTGGAGGCCAGGGCCTATCTGCCCAGACATTGGCAGGCTAATGTTACCACCACAAGGGTGGGTGGCATTTCCAGGAACAAGTGGGAGTGAAAGCCGGGACTGGGTGGACTTCCCACATACATGGTGGCTGGAGTCTCGCTTCCATGAAGTGGGACTTGTTTCATAGAGTAAAAAATACACAATATTAAGCAAAGTTTGCTTTTATAATTAGAGGGCATCAGTTTTTTGAAAAGTATTTTTCATCTACATTTCAAGCAGTTTTTGCAAAATGCCTGAATAGCCAAAGGCAAGTTCTCTACTGCCCTTTCCCTTGTTCAGAGGCCCCACATTCAGGGCCCTTGGGGTTAGGCAGATACCCTGGATGTGTGTGGGAGTCTGGATGAACTGGGGGGTTTCTCTCTTCCAGTGGCATCCGAATGCCAACTGCACTGGGCTCACTGGCCAGATGTGGATTCAAACCCAGGGGCTACACTGTGGTGGGTGAATGAGATGGAGCACAAAATGTAGTTCTCTCCTGGGAGGTGGCTGGAGGAAGGGAGCAGAGGACCTGCCGTAAGTCTGGGAGGTACATAGTCAAGTCAGGTGTCTTTAATGCCTTGGCAGTGAGGAGGGAGGGGAAAGGGAGGTGGTAGGGCAGAGATTTGGTCCCAAAGTCCTTCTTCCATCAGGCACGAGAACCAGGACTTTAGGAGGAAACAGAAACTCACTTAGATGGGCCACTGGGAAAGAGGAGGGTGAAGAGACTCTTTACAGGGGTGAGGAAGCTGGGAAGGTGCCCAACCTGGGGTGAGCACAGGGAAGAGGGGATGCAGCAAGTGCTGGCCCAGGTGGAAGCCAAAAGAAACATGCTCCTCTCCCACTCTCCTCATGTTCAGACCTCTGATTGGCTGAGCCCCTCTAGTAATCCAGCCTACCGGGAACCCAAATGATGCAGTCCATAGTGGTCAGCCTGCGGGGCCAGAGCAGGGGCTGAATGCACCTAGCCGGGTGGGGCAGACAGAGATGGCAAGCGCAGCCGAGGACTTTCCCCTGGGGCCAGTTGGTTGCAGCTTCCCTGACCACACCTTTGATAGCCAAGAGTCAAGACTAGACTCTCCCCGATAAAACTGGGATAATACTGGGGGCCGTAGCTGGCTTTCTGGGTGATTGAATTCTCTCACCTGGCAACTTTCCAAGAGAAGGTGGTTCTAGACCCTAATCTGGGACCCTCTTAAGACACCAGGGTCTGGGCCTGGACTTAGCTCCCCAGGGCCTGTCCCCTGGCTGTAGAGACCCTGCCTTCACTGCTTTGGGCCGGGAGAAGTTGTTAAGGGCTGTGAATGGCTGTACATGGATTTGTCATCCGTTCGCTGAGTACCTAAAACAAAGTCATCCCTCACCGGGTGATGTCCTTGAACATGGCTGATGCTGTGGCCCCCTTCCCACATGTGAATCACACGCTGATGAGGGTGTCTGTCCCCATGCCCAGGTCCAGAGGAAGTAGGATTCAAATGAAGTGTCTCAGCCCTGGACAGGGTCTAGGTCAGGCCTCTTCCAAGGGTGGAGCGACGGCACCTGGTGTTCCCAAGGTTATGTCCTCGGGCAGCAGGGACTGCAAAGCACGACTCAGCTCCTCATGATGTGCAGTGCGGAATGTAAATCTCAGCCTCTCCAGCATTCTGGCATCGCCATCTTCCCCAGGTAGCTGCTCTCCACAGCCTCCTCTGCACTTTTCTACAATAGGTCTCTGTAGACACCTCCTGTCATTGGGGTCTTACTGATTTGTTACTAGGCAGAAATGTGAACCTCAGCTGGGCAGGGAGGGCTACACTAACCTCATCATCTGTGTGGCCTTGGAGCCCACCAGACAGAGGCTGATGACCCAGCTCTGCCTTCACTTGCTGTGTGTCACCGGTAACTTAATAGTAAAATAACTTTAATGAGATTTACCTTTCTCCTCTGTACAAGGGGGGAGTAACTGTCTCATCTGGCTGTTGTGAGGGGGAAATCAAATGATGGATTAAATCCATAGGCCAGCTCTGGCCCCCTTTCTCGCCTGTGAAATGGGAATACTCGTGACTCCTCCTGCATAGGGCCGTTGTTGGAATTGAATTAGTTGATGCCTATGAAATAGCTGGTGCACAGACAGCATCAAGGAAAGGGAGGTTTTATCCACGTAGACAGAGAGAGCCTCGAATCTAAACATGTTTATTTTACAATTCCATCGCAACTTCTTAGTTGGGTAACGAAATCATGAACCAACAACTCTCGCTCAGGTTACATAATCCTGGAGGTAATGGAAGACTCCTGGGGGCCGGCTTCTCCGGTTCTCCCTGCGGGCGGGCTGGCCTTCATGTCCATCTCTCCATCGCAATGTTCCATCTCCTAATGATCCGATCGTCTGAACACGAAACCAAAAGCAAAAAAGCAGCTCTGCGTGGCAGGGGAGCCACGGAAAACCACAGGAGAGTCTGTTTGCACAGGCCGAGGGGAGCAAAGTCCCTGTGGGGTTTCCTAGGAGCTTAGCAGGGGCCCCCAGGGATGGCAGCCCTGCCATTGTGAGCTCAAGGGCTTTGGGAATGAACAAAACTCCTTATTTCTGCCCCCGCACCAAGGCTTTTCCTTCGGGCCAGGAAGAAGTTCCATTCCACTCCTGGGGAGGCAAGGACCAGACTGGGGAGCCGTTTCTCCTAAATGCCTTCATTTCCAAGCCCGCCTTATAAAGTGCAAGGAACATTTCTTTAAACGCTGTGGCTAAATATAGCAGGGGCTTGGTCAGTTGGAACATTTTTAGAAAGCACATTACAAATCAGGAATGCTTTGGAGAAATAAATAAACTTTCCCACATTTTTGGACTTCAAGTCAGCACTGGGGGCTTCCATCTTGAGAACACGATGGGGGGAGGGGAGGAACAATCGTGTTGGGCTCCTGCTGGTGCCCCGAGAGCACTGGCCAGTGACTCCCCCTTTGCTCCCTGAGTGAGGGGTGAGGGGTCAGGGATGTAGGGGGTGGGGAGACACTGCCAGGTTAAGAATAACCCAGAGTCTGGTCTGAATAAGGGCCACACAGTGACATAGGAAGTGGGAGTTGCAGAGACATAAATCTATTTCCAGTGCGTTGCACTTCTTGTCTCTGCTGTGTGTCCAAGAGCTCACTGGTCTTATGATGAGATGAGAATGAACCAGGGGGCCGGCCGGCTCCTCTGCTGCAGGAGCCCGAAGCTCTTGCCTCTCCCATGCCATGGCCTCTCCCAGGATCCCCATTCAGCCAGCCTGTGGTGGGACAGGCAGAGCTTTTTTTTTTCTTTCTTTTTAAAAAAAATATATTTTATTGATTTTTTTACAGAGAGGAAAGGAGAGGGAGATGGATAGAGAGTTAGAAACATCGATGCCAGAGAAACATCAACCAGCTGCCTCCTTTACACCCCCCACTGGGGATGTGCCTGCAACCAATGTACATGCCCTTGACTGGAATTGAACCTAGGACCCCTCAGTCCACAGGCTGACGCTCTAGCCACTGAGCCAAACCAGTTTCGGCCAGAGCGTTTCTTAAAGCTCCTCAGGAGAGTCCGTGCTGCAGCCAGAATTGAGCCACAGCGGTGAGGTCCCAACGCCACGGAGGAGATCTGTTGGTGTCAAAGGAAGGGTGTGGCTTTTTCATCTTTTATTCTTTCTCTCCTCCCTCTACCCATGTTTATACATCATAGATGCAAAGCTTCTCTCCACGCACTCAACCATCTTTCTTTTAAGTAGAATGTGTCCATTATAGAAGTTATATGTGTTCATGAAAGAAATGTGGAGTATTTAAAAAAGTATTAAAAAGAGGACAAACCTTAACCCCATGATTACCTGTAAGAATCTTACTTCCAAGAGATTGTGTTATTTCCAGTTTGTTTTTATATATCCTTATTACACAGTTTTTACCTCAATGCTGCCGCCACCATCACCATCATCATCACCATCACCACCACCTCCACCACCACCATCATTATTGTTGTCAAAGAGCTTTCCAGCATACCCTGTGCAGGTACAATAAGGCACAATATTTTTACTTCAATTGCCAACAGCCTGGCAACATGGAAAGATGGGTGGAAAAGACTGATGGACTGACATAAACTTTTTAGATTTTGAAATAATTACACAAGTAGAAGGTGCAAAGAAATGTATAGGGAGGTAAAAGAGACAGACTTTGCGCAAACTTTCCATATCCATTCTCTCATTTAATTTCAACCACCCTCATGTTAAGTAGGTGTTTCTGTAATCTCCATTTACATACATGTTCAGAGTGGACAGCTGGCCATGTCCTAAGACACATGGCTACTCAGTTTCAGAATTAGCCCTGGGGCACACCCCCAGCACTGTGGGTTCTTTCTGACCCCCTGCCCTGATGTTTGGCACGAGGGAATGGGGACAGACCCCCATGAAATAACCACTGGTTGACAGATCCAACCAGTGTCCTTACTGTTCCCTCCCTCACTGGGGTCAGGCCAGCTTCTCCATCTAAGCCAACCCAGGAGCCAAGTTCCACTGTTTTGTTGGTTTCCATCCTCTCCCCAGTTATGGAAATAGCTGCCGGTTAGAAACTCGACTCTCGTCTGTTTAGCTGGTGAACCTCTACCTGGGTAAACACCAGAATCACCGGGGCGTCTTAAAAGAAGCACCGATGGCTGCATCACAGCCCCAGATGGTATTTCAGAAACCTTCTCCAGTGAGTCTAGTGTGCTGCCGAGCTCCGGAGCCAGCAGTTTCCATATAAGCAAGGGGAGGCTTGAGGTCAAGTGCCCGGATTATTTGGAAAAAGCACTTGTCATGAAGAAACAAAAAAGTAGGATCGGGACCGATGGAAGCAGACCAGCTGCCGACATCACTCAAGGCTCATGTCTTCACCTCTCCTTGCACTCTGGGGAGAGGGTATTGAGCCTATAATCTCCGGCACACATCATCTCATTCAGTCATGTCAACCGCTCTGTGAGACGCATACTCTCCCTACTTGATGGAGAGAAGTCAGGGCTGGGGTGTGGAGAATGGACCAATGGCACATAGTTGAGAAGAACCTGGGCCAAAAACTAAGGCCAGTTGTTGCTAAAGCTCCCACTCTCTTTCACACCATCATCAATGCTGTAGAGTTTCATAAATGTTAACACACGTGTTAGCTCAGGATAAAGGGAGCCCATGCATTTAGGAACATGCATGAAGGAGGAGGGTTTATACTTTTCCATTAGAGGTCGGGTGCATGAAATTTGTGCATGGGTGTGGTCTCTAGGCCTGGCTGGTGATTGAAGCGCAAGCATCTGGCATGGGAGGGCGGGTCCCAGCTGACCTCTGGGCCCTGGACAGCACCTGCGCCCCCCTTCGCCTGAGTCATGGCACCCAAGTCCCCACATGGAGATGTAGTGAGTGCAGTCAGATGCCGTGGGCCTGGGCACAGCATGGGCTTCTGGGCCATCCAGTGGTGCCTCACGGAAGCTGGGCAGGTAGTGTGGTCTCTCCTAGTCGGCCTCACAGACTGGCTCCTGTGCAAACCCACTAGGAGTCTGACCAGTCCCTGTGGTCCTGAGGCTGTGGCCTGGCTCACCAAGAAGAGGCTGCATGGGTGGGTGCGGCGTGGTTTCCTCGTGGGCTCCCCGCACCTGAGCTCCGGGGCTTCCCTGGTGCGCAGTCCTGGTGACCCAGGGGGAGGGGGATAACCAGGGGAGTGAGAATGAGCTTAGCAGACACCCCGAATTCTCACTGCACCTCTGTCCCTGTCACCCTGCCCCAGAGAGCCAGTGAGAGGTTGCAGCACATTGCCCATATCCGCCATGTTCCATGCCGCCCCCTGGTGGTCAGCACATGTCATAGTGAGCAGTTGAACTCCTGGTCTCCCAGTTGAACTTCTGGTCTCCCAGTTGAACTCCTGGTGGAATGACCGCCTAGAGGGAACAATTTGCATATTAGGCTTTTTATTATAAAGGATGGTCAGAAGCACATCTTGTACCAAGCAGCCTTTGTAATCAGAATAGCTTGTCATTTTTCATCTAACAAATAGCAAGTGTGTGCTCACTAGCTGGCAGGACTGGGACATGCCTGAGGGTGGACCAGACCCAGGCACTGCCCTCGAGGAGCCTGCATTCAGGTGGGGAAAGCTAGAAAAGCAAATTGACATGCACCAGCCAATGCCCTATGGACATTATGGTTATTCAAAAGTCTTTTAAACAATCTCCACTTCCTGATACTTTCTATCAATCTTACTGATCCTATATAATAAAAACCTAATATGTAAATTGTCCCCTTGACTGGGAGTTCAAATGGGAGTTCAACCAGGGTGCAGGGCTGGCCACCAACCACCCGAGGCCCCTCCCCCCAGCCAGCCTGGCTCAATTGGTCCTGATTGGCACTGGCTGGCTGGATCCCACCCATGCAGGAATTCATGCACTGGGCCTCTAGTATAAAATAAAAATAAAGAAATCCCTATTCATCTCTGTGTGCTGGGGTAGGGTCCACCACTAGATGAACAGGTGTGCTCCTGGGGAGCCAGGTGGGCTAGGAGGAAGGTGTGGTGTGACTTTGGGACTGCAGACCCGGAGCCTAAAGCCTGAAGCTATTCAGGGTTTGAAGTCTTCCATCACCGTTGCCTTGGTGATCAGCTCTGCAGGGCCACCATGCCTGGAACTCAACCTAGAGTCCGTGTTTTCAGCCTATGCTACCAAGATTCTGTGAGCCGTGTGCAAACTCTTTCTGTGTATACATGGAGGAGAGTTTGCAGTAATAACGCAAGCTGATAAAAGAATGGTAAGATCCAGGAGGGGCTGGCAATCATTTTAATATTGGCTGGATGCATTTTAATATTTGCTGAGTACATCCATTTTTAATGTGGCTACTAAAATCGTTAGTTTACTCTTTTTTTACTCACTGGTCTGAAAGATTAAAAAAGGTACCACTGATTAAGAGGCATTGAAAAGCCCTTTATCCTGAAATCCCAGAGATGAGATGAGCATAGAAATGTAGCTTCTGCCCTTAGCTCCTTGCTTAGGGGTCAAGATCTCACAAAGAGGATTACACAGGCTTTCTCAGACCTTGGGAAGGGACTTGGCCGCAGAGTCGGCATCCAAACTATGTTCGTCTCAGGATTACATTTGCCTTGATGCCTGGCTCTCCTGCTGG
The DNA here is from genome assembly GCF_964339955.1 of Pipistrellus hanaki. Taxonomy (NCBI): domain Eukaryota; kingdom Metazoa; phylum Chordata; class Mammalia; order Chiroptera; family Vespertilionidae; genus Pipistrellus; species Pipistrellus hanaki. Next base: position 25,302,143 of record NC_140517.1, read on the forward strand.
GGAGCACCCCTCAGCTTATTATAAACAAGTGCTCAATGCAGGACAGACAGTAGTATTTGCAGACCGGATGTAGAGTCTAATGAAAGCCCTTTTCCCTACTCCTCATGTTTTCTCCCACATAGTGTGGCTCTCCACGCCTAGACTCAGTCAGTCTGGGGCAGGGGCAGAGCTGGGGCTTATCTGATGAGGAAACAAGGGTAGAATTAACTAGGGTATGGGGACCCAGCCTGGCTCTTTATTCCCTGGGAGTGAGCTGCTCTTTCTTTCTTTCTTTCTTTCTTTCTTTCTTTCTTTCTTTCTTTCGTTCTTTAATATATTTTATTGATTTTTTACAGAGAGGAAGAGAGAGGGACAGAGAGTTAGAAACATCGATGAGAGAGAATCATCGATCAGCTGCCTCTTGCACACCCCCTACTGGGGATGTGCCCGCAACCAAGGTACATGTCCCTGACCGGAATCAAACCTGGGACCTTTCAGTCTGCAAGCCGACGCTCTATCCACTGAGCCAAACTGGTTTTGACTGTACATTCCATTTTGCTCTCCAGGGTCTGCCCACTACCCACCCCACCTATGAGGTGGGGGCTGTGGTGGTCGGAGCTGCCACTGACTAGTGGGCAAGGCTTCTGCTCGCCTCGAATATAATCCACAGTCTCCAGCTGAGCTTTCAAACAAATGTTTTGACTCCTGTCTGCCCACTCCTGTCATTTCCCAAACGGTGCAGAATTCAGGCAACCTCCCAGTGTTCCCGGTGAGAATCCCACTGAGGGGCAAGGAGAAGTGAACTCCCCAAAGCACACCGAGTTAAAGAGCGAAGGGCCGAGTGGGGGCTCCCAGCTCCCAGTCCGGAGTGCCGGGGGCTTAGGCTGCAGCTCATGAGAAAATGCTAACCGGAAGAGCGCTTCTGGGCTCGGACCGCCTCCGGAGGCAAGGACCTCCCTGAAGAATCAAAGCGGAGGGCAGTCTTTACGTCACGGTGGACGAGGCCCAGGGGTTCCGTTGTTAGTCTCCACACTCCCCTGAGGGGCAAGGAGGACGCTCAAACTGCACACCCGGCCCCTGGCTCTCTAGGTTTTCCAGTGCTTTGCACCCCTGTCTCCTCTGGTGAGAAGGGCGCTCCCTGGAAGCTGGAGCTGGGAAGGTGGGGGGATGGGATAGGAACAAGGAGGTGGGGTGGCAGCTGGGGACTGTGAGAAACAGGAAAAGTCCTTCAAGCTCCATTAAGAGCAAGCGGTTGTCTTTCCCAGCAGCAGAAATTCTCCATGGGCCCCATAATTCATACCGCAGAGCTGAGCTTGAGATCAGCTCAGAGAAGCTGCCCTTAGTATGAACACACGATGATGATGATGATGTGTGTGGGTGGTTGTGTGTGTGTGTGTGTGTGTGTGTGTGTGTGTGTGGTTGGGTATGTGTGCATGTGGCAAAGTTGAGAGGCAGAAGGAGACTTTTTGGGGGAGGGGGAGAAGATCAAGAATCTCCACCAACGGGTCTTCATCTATCCCCACATCGAGGGGGGATTCTGCCAGCATCCTACGCTTTCTCCTCTCTGTTCCATAAGATCCCCTCTCTGTCTCCGAGGGCTGCCCACACCTTTGTTTTCATTAGCAAAGCAATATGTAATAATAGTTGTTAAAATAATTGTATTTCTGTTTTTACATCTGTAAAGATTAAGTTAAACAGTATGAAGCCCATTAAACTATTCTGTGACACGCTGCCGTAAATTGCCCTTCATTCCCACTGCTACTATTATTCCAGAATAAACTTCAGAGATCGGGCGGCTGCCACGAAGGGTTATTTATAGCGGCTCATTCATCAATAAAAAACTTCAAAAGGAATCTGGTACTCTTCTATTGGGAAGCCAAAGAAAACTCACATAAAGACAGCCCTGTTAAGAAACAAAGCGGAGGCGACCGCAGGACATTTAGTAAAATCCTGATTTCCAGCAAATACCATGTCTCTGAAAGAGATTGCTGGCAACGTGAGTCCATCCAGGCCGCTCGGTTCCCATTGGATAGTTAACGTAAGCTGTTAAACAGTTGTATTTACGTTGGCTTCAAAGGGCCCGGGCCTCCTCTTTGGGTTTTAAAAGTGTAATAGGTTTGTGATCTTGACATAGCAGAGCAAGTCTTTTCATCTTTAGTGAGCCCAGGGGGTGGGCTCATCACTGTGCCTGTTGCTTAGGGGTTGACCTACAGCTTTCTGGGCTTTTTGTGTGAACTGGATTGGGAGCAAAGCCTCCAGTGTTGGGAATGCCATTGATTGAGCACTTACTATACGCTGGGTGCCACCTTTTAGAGGCAGGTATTATTGGCTCTGTTTTGCAGATGGAAAAACAAACAAACAAACAAACAAACAAACTAAACTTGACAGAAGTTCAGTCTGTATCCATCATGCTGGGTGGAAATATAACCTATTTACAGGACCCTACTTTTGGCAACATCCATCTTAAACTGCAGCCCGGAAGGTGAGCTGAAGCTGAACACCCGCCTGTCCTCGGCTGGCCACATGGCCAAGGTGCGCCTGCTGGGCTCCAGGCGGCCGGGAGCAGCCCTGTCTGGACGGACTCTGAGGTTTGTTTGCAAGTTGTGCAGCCTCTCGGAGCCTCAGATGTCTCATTTGGTACCAGATCTTTAAGTGTGCCGAAACGCAGCCATCTGCATGTTCACGGACAAAACAACCACCGCGCACCTGGCTCGCCCACGAAGATGACCCCAGCATGCCAGTGGAGATGTGCAGATGATGGGAGCCCTGGCACTGCCTTGTATCTCCCTGCTTCTCTCCGGGGCAGGCTCTGGTAGGCATGATGCTGGATGCAGGCATGCCCTGGGAGCGAGTTGTGGGCAGGAAAGAACCACTGAAGGACACCGAGATGGAGACATTGGTACTCTTGGAGGTGGAGGGTGGAGCGTCTGGTTGGCAGTGACAGCATAGTCATGAGTGGGCTCAGAATTACCAGGCAATTAGCATGTGCTGGGACCCCTGCCAAGTGAGACTATTACAGGTCTCTGTGGTTTATTTCTCTCAGCCCCGTGACATAATAGCAGGCCCATTTTGCAGATGAGGGGATTAAGGCTCAGAGAATTAACGTGCTCAAGGTTACCTGGCTAGGAAGTGGCAGGGCTGGGACTGCAGCTCAGAACAGGGCTTCGGATGCTGCTCTGGAGTGGAGTCTCCCCCATTTTATCTCTCTACCTGCTCAAAAAAGCGGGGGGGGGGGGCCCTCAGAACTGAGACAGGACAGGGCCATGGTGATTGGTTGTGCAGCTTCTGCACTGCACAGGCCAGGCCGGGAGGCTGAGCTGGGGCAGAACAGCAGCCTGTGCTCTGCCTGCCATGCCTTGCGCCTTGGAGCGGCGGTGCCTTGGGGTTCCAGGTGGCCTGGGAGCAGCCCTATCGGGACGGGAGATCTGGCCTTGCTCCTTGTTTACAAGCTGTGCAGCCTCTTGGAGCCTCTGACTTCTCATCCCGCAAATGAGGTAATAACATCCACAGGATGATGAGGACGAAACGCAATGAGGTCATGTGTCTGCAGTGACTGGCACAGCATCATCATCACCACCGGGGTGAGCCCTGGCTGAGCGCCTACTCTGGGCCAGACCCACACCAACAGCCCTGCACGCAGACACTCATACAATTCTTCCAACAGCCTGAGATGGGAACCCTCACTGTCCTCACTGTTCCAATGAGCCACCTGGCAAACAGAGAGGGTAGGTAGCTTGCCCAGCATCACACAGCTCTAAGTGGTAGAGCCAGAAGCAAACCCAGGCAGTCTGGCTCCCGAGTCCACTCTCTCACCGCTGTTCTCATCCACCTTCTGAACCTTCTCAGTGACGGTGGACAGGATGGGTGCTGCCCTGTAGATGGCACTGCCACAGCAAATGGAACTGGTGCTTATACCCTGGAAACGTGTCGGCCACCAATGCATTTTTTTTTTTTAATTTTAATTTTTTGCTCTTCCCCAGTGTGGCACCATTCACAAGGATTCTCAGTTATGCTCCAGAATGTTTTATTCAATTTCTTCAAGTTGTGCAACCCTGGATGCTGAGGTGCAGCCTGCACATGGCCTGGGAATCGGGAAATTTGGATCCCATCACTGGCGTCGCCGCTGTGTACCTGGATGGGTGACCCCCGCAGGGCCCTGTGCTCTCTGGACTCAGTTTCCTCGCTGGTATTGAAAGGAGGTTGACTCCAGGGATGGCCGAGGAGTATTAGGTCTCTGTCATTTGAGCTCAGCGGGCCCCTGTCTCACACACCTGACCACAGAGTCTGCTTCTAGCCTCCAGACTTGGACTCTCAAAGGACATATGCTTTGCTTTTTTGTTTGGGCCCGAGGCAGGGGCTCATCTCGGGCACACCGAGTGGTGCTCACATTGCTTTCCTCGGGGACAGCCATTCTGGTTCCCCAGAGATAGCCGCAGTGGGAATTTTTTTGGGGGGGCGGTGTCTCTACTAGGGGGTAGGGACCGGAACAGTATGGAAATGCTGACGTTTACAATTTTCTTTAATGCAATTAGCAAGCAGAACAAGGAGATGCGAGGCCCAGCACCACGTTATGGCGCTGTGGCTGAAGTTCAGCTCCCAGTGTCCTGGGGTGATGGAGGGACCGGTGCTGACTGGGAGAAGGGGGAGCTACCCCCCACCCCCCCAATAGCGTTCTGTAGCAGGAGCCTTTCCTTCACGTTGCTGTGAGCACTGGACACGTTCAGCCGCATTTGAGATTTGCCGGCCATCTCATGCTGTTTGTGAAATGCTTGGGGTTTGATAAAACCGAGAAGATATTTGCCAAGCCCCTTTCTCCTTCGTTTTTAAGCCCATGTGGATTTGAAGGGGAATTTACTCCATATGTTTCTGATTCATTTGCTCTTAACTCATCAAAACCTTATTTCAGAAAAGCTATTTGATGTCCAAGGAGCTTTCGGAGTTGGATTTTTAAATCTTTTAAAGTCTTCCCTTCCCGGCTTTGAAATGAGATGTTGTCTTTTGCCAAGCACAAATGAGCTCCCCAGCCGAAAGGGGTTCATGTTTGGTTCACAATTAGAGAACGGCGAATTCCCAGTGGGCTGTGAAATGGGCAAAGCCTGCCTCTTCTGAAGACCTGTCAGGACCCCTCCCCCAGGGCCAGGGCCAGGGCCAAGGCCCCACGGCCTCTATCAGGGGCCTCAGCGCTGGCCCTGGAGCCACAAGAATGATGGAACCACTTACTTTCTGACTCGACTCTCCCAGGACAGGGCAGTCTGGGAGGCGTTATGAGCACTGGTTTCCTATATTTTAGAGGAGCATAACTTAGAGGGACTCCTAATTTGCTTATAAAGCCCGGATCATTGTAAGCTTTCTATGATGAAAAGTTTAAGACATTTGTGAGATGGGAGAATGTCCTACATACTGCTCACCAAGCTTCAGCAATGACCAGCTCAGGAACAACCTTGATTTTGAAATGAATCCTAGACTTCCTCTCATTTCATTCTTTAATATTTGAGTATCTATCTCTCAAATACGAGGAAGGGCTCTTAGGACACAATACCCTGATCGTACATCGACAATGAATTCCTAAATGCCACCCAATATCCAGTCATGATTCATGTTCCTCTGTTTCCTCAACTCTATATCGTTAATTGGGTTCTTTGGATCAGACTCTAAACAAGGACCATGTATTTCATTTGATTGCTATACTGTATCTCTTAGGTTGCTATCAATCCTTTGGTTACTCTCTTCCTTCTTTCTTTTAGAAATGTATTTGTTGAAGAAAAAGGTTATTTATAATGAGGCATTTCTCACATTGGATTTTTTTTATTACATCCTTGCACTTAACACATTTTTTTTCTGCAGAAAATATGAATTTTTTAGGGATTATGCATAAAACAACTTTATACAGTCAATCTTATTAGAACAATTTATTTTACATTTTGGTAACTTAATATTTACTGTTTTCTACCTTGAAATATAGCCTTTGGTCCTGCATATAACTCCATTCTCTGGATATAAGATACACACACACACACACACACACACACACACACACACTTTAAAAATTTATTTGGACCCACAATTACAAGACATTAAATGTGTCCTGTTCCATCATGTCCTGAGACCCATCAGGAGTGAGGGGTAGGAGAATTCAGAACTATCCAGAAAGTGAACATAGAGCTACAGTAAGCATGTTCTCCTGTGTTTCATTGTTAGCTGTGCTCACCTGTGCATTATATGTTGTCATCCAGTGAGAAAGCTTTTCCCGTTTCCATTCTCTCCCACACCATCTGACGACATCAAGGAGAATCTCGGTTGGTGCTAATTTCTCTCTAACACCTGCTGATCTTCTCATCCGAGGAAGACAGAGCAGAGCCTCTCCCCAGAGGCTTGACAGGAAGGTAGAGTTGAACTACACTGCTTTGCTTCCACTGTATCCACTTTAGTTACAGTCTACTTAGGGAGAAATACTGATTCTTCCATGGACAGCAGTCCTATAAACTCTGCTTTTAAAAACCATTAAAGTAAAAAGTAGAAGTGAACTTAAAGGAAGACATTCACCAACTAGTGGAACAGTGGTCTGGACTATGGGAAACCCCACACACAGGGGAATGGCTGCTGTCTGAGAGGCGGACAGGGGAGGAGGGAGACTGAGGGAGAGCTGGGGCTGGGGGGCTGACAGCAAGACCTTTGGGTCTTTTTCATCCTCTTCATAATCTAACAAGTAAATTTAGACTAAGTCCTTTCACCTCTCTGCAATCTGTGGGTCTCACCTAGAGATGGGGATGGTAATTCCTGCCCTGAACCCCCACCTCACCTCTTTTCTCCTTAACTGAAAGCCTGAGGAGCTTCCAGCTGAGGAGCAAAGAGATGAGGAATGTAAGTGTCTATAAAAACTAATTATTACCACAATTTAATCATCTTCTATGTATTCCTCTAATCAACACTTCTCCCTCCTCCACCTTCTCCTTCAATGTAGATTTTACTCTCTCTATTTGATTCCCCCACTCACTCAACATCTTTCTGGAACTATAAAAGGATGCAATGCAGGCAGCTGGGTAGAGACTAAAAAGAAACCACACATCTGTGTTTGAGGAATCAAAAATAACTTCAGATGGCAGCCCAGAGATTCCTCCAGGAGTGATGTCTCTATCAGACATCACTCCTGGGCCACAGTGATTGGCCCTGCTTTAGACATGTGACCCCAATGGGGCCGATCAGAGTTCAGCACAGAAGTTTTCTCACTGGAGCTGGCAGGTAAGTACTCTTTGAGAAAGGATGGAGGTATAAGTACTTGTGACTGTGGTTCCAGCCAGCTGGTGGGTGGGTGGAGCTGACCTGAGAGTTTCCCAGGGAGAAGAGTTCCCCTTTTTATTCTTTCCCACCTATCTGGTTGTGTCAAGAAGGAGAGGTGCAGTTTATTTATTTATTTTTATTTTTATTTTTTAAATATGTTTTATTGATTTTTATACAGAGAGGAAGGAAGAGAGATAGAGAGTTAGAAACATCGATGAGAGAGAGTCATCGATCAGCTGCCTCTTGCACACCCCCTACTGGGGATATGCCCGCAACCAAGGTACATGCCCTTGACCAGAATCGAACCCGGGACTCTTCAGTCCCCAAGCCGACGCTCTATCCATTGATCCAAACCGGTCCCGGCAGGAGAGGTGTGGTTTAGAGGTTCCTTTTTTCTTGGAGGAAAAGAGAGCAGGATGGGGAGGGAAGGGGAGGAGAGAGAGAGAGAGAGAGAGAGAGAGAGAGAGAGAGAGAGAGAGAGGACATATTTGAGTCCCTGAGGCTCACTCTGCTCCTGATACTTGATTCAAGGAGCCGATAAATTCTTAAGCCAGTTTACTGAAGCCAGATTGTGTTGTATTGCTGTCGCCAAACAGTTCTGATGAACTATACCTGTTGAAATTACATTTAAAAGCACATTTTGGACAGATTGGTGTCTCAAAAACAGGGTGTCTGTAAACGGTCATTAGATGGGTCTAGCTGCTTTGTGAGGTGCTCTGCAGGTACCTGGAGTGCTCTGAGAGAGAAGCTGCATTCCTAGTCTCAGCCTCTGGATCTTGAGTTTCCCCAGCTTCATTCTTGCTAACAGCTGGCTTCCGGTGACAGTCTGTTCCACCTAGCACCTTGCATCTGGTCACCTGACTCAGTGCTTTCATAGATACCACTTCTCTCTCAGAGCATCCCTTTGATGTGATTGGTTGATTGATTGATTGATAGAGCAACATTTGATGAGTACCTACCAAAAATGGGGCACCCTGGGGGGATGGCAAAGATGTACATTGGAGTTTCTAAGTCGAAGTAAGTGATACCCAAGACTCTATCCATTTGATAAAGAAACTGAGGCACCAAAGAGGTTAAGTGACTTAACCTTGGAGTTGTAGAGCTTTCAGGTGGAGCCAGGAGTAGGACAATACCTTTCTTCAAGGTGGGGTTCCAAGTTACTTTATTTGAAGGCATGGTACAAATGAAAGAACTCAAGTGGATGATTTGGTACAACTTACAGCAAAGACGAAGGGACTCCAGCACGCAGGCACTGCTTTGGCGATGAGGGCAGTCACCCCTGTGGCTGTGGGAAGCCAGTCTAAGGCTTAGTCTCATCATGGTGGGACCACATCATTTTTATTTTTTATTTTAGTTGCTATTGAATTTATTGGGGTGCCATTTGTTAATAAGATTATATAGATTTCAGGTATAAATTTTTTTTTTATTTAAAAATTTTTTTGGTTCACCCTCACCTGAGGATATTTTTCTCATTGATTTTTAGGAAGAGTGGAAGGGAAGGAGGAAAGGGAGAGAGAGAGAGAGAGAGAGAGAGAGAGAGAGAGAGACATTGATATGAGACACATCCATCGGTTGCCTCCCTAACATGTGCCTACTGGACACATAACTGGGATGAATATGCAACCCAAATAAGTGCCCGTGACTAGAAATTGAACCCATGACCCTTTGGTATGTGGGCCAATGCTCTAACCACTGAACATGCCAGCCAGAGCTCAGGCGTACAATTTGGTAACAGATCCCCTGTATATTGTATTGTGTGTTCTCTGCCCCACGTCAAGCCTCTTTCCACCACCATGTCCTTTCACTCCCCAGTCCAGGTCCTTCCTCGGCAGCCTGCTGCAGATTTTGCAGCGTTGGGATAAAGCTCACTCTAGGATACTTCTCTTAGTTTGCGTCCTGTCACTGGCCAGAGTGGGCAGGTCCCCTCGTGTTGCCCAACTGTGAAAGGAACGTTCAATACAGAAGGCACAGACTGGCAGCCTCAGCTGTTTCCTTTGGGTCAGCCACATGTATTTTATTATTAATTATTTTATCCTCACTTAAGAATATGTTTACTGAGTTTAGAGAGAGAGAGGAAGGAGGGGGGAGAGAAAGAGAAGAACGAGAGAGAGAAACATCAATCCATTGCCTTCCATACATGCCCCGACCTTTTGGTGCACAGAATGATGCTCTAACCAACTAAGCCACTTGGTGAAGGCAACATGTATTTTTAAACCACACTGTGTCACAGGTCTTATCCTTGGTAACAATCTGAGCGACTAGAGTCTCCTGCCTTCCACCAGGCCCATGTCAGCCGCTTTTACAGCCCTCCTGGTCCCTGCAGGGTTTTGAGTCGCAAGGCGATCTCATCTCTGAGATAATTTCCAGTCTTGGCAGTTCTGTGGTTACATGCTCCCATTTAAAAAGACACACAGGTACAACACACAGAACACACATGTGTGGACCGCCTCTCAGATGGTGACATGTAATAGTGTCATCACCCCAGAAAGTTCCTTTGTGCCCTCCCCCGCCCTGGAGCAGCCACCACGTTGACTTCTCTCCCTATAGGTCAGTTTTCTGTCTCTGGACAGTCACGCGCATGAAATCACGCACTGTGTGCTCTTTGGTGTATGGCTTCTTGTCCTCAGCATTATGATGTGAGATTCATCCGTGTGCTTGTGTGTGGCAGTGATGCGTTCATTTTTCATCACAGCACACCATTTCCCTGTAGGAATACAGCACCATTTGCTCAGCTGACTGTTGACAGAAGCTTGGGTTGTTTGCAGTTCTTGATTATGAGGAGTAAAGTTGCTATGAGCATTTTTCTTTTTCTTTTTTTGGAAATTTACATGTCTGTGTCCATATGCTATGAGCATTTTTGCACAAGCTTTCTAGAAGAATATAAACCCTGCTTCTGTGAGTTTTACTCAGAAAAGGAATTGTTGGTCATGAGTGCTTGCATTTTTAGCTTTGGTAGATCCTGGTGAGGCAGAGCTGCTATTTCTCCATTTACTCTTTCCAGAGGGGCTGCATTGACATGGGCCTTCTCACCCTCCTCTCTCAACTCATGGTAAGCACCTGGCACATAGTAGGTGTTCAGCTAGTGCAGTTCATTTTTGGAGAACGACTACTGAGGAAATCCCCCCATCCTCACAGCCACCGCCATCCCCAGCACAGCACAGGTGGCATTTGAGCGCTGCTCCTTGCATAACTTACCACCTCTAACCTTTGCAAAGCCTGGCATCTTCACACCCACTGCACGGAGGGTGAAGCTGAGTCCCAGAGGAGTGAGTCACTCTGCCCCATGGATCCTACTTGGTGGCGCTGGGATGCAGAGCTGCCAGGCCCGGGGGCTCCGTGGTCATCATCCCGTCCACCTCTGAGCACCTCTCCGCCACCCCAGCAGCCCCTTCCCCAGGCAGCCCTCAGCCCTGTCTGCTCCTCGGGCATTGTTTTCAGGGACAAGCACATTCCTAAATAGTCTGGCTTCCCGGGTTGTCTCCAGGGCTATGGTCTGTTTATAAATGGCCCTGGGCCTTGCCTTTACTGGCCTCTATTGACAAATAAACCGCTGACTCACAGGAGTAAAAATATACTCTGGTGTAGAGCTGGGTAGAGTTATTAAAAGTTTGTTGTGTCTACGCAGATGGTATAGCCGCTGCCCTAGGACGAGGCAGCTGACTTGACTGGAGGACAAATATAGATAAACACTTCTCCAGACGCGGGCACTGCCATATGCTGTGGGTCACGGTGACAAGACCCCCGGGGCTGCGGGATGGTTTCCCTCTGGTGTCAGGGCAGCTCAGCGAGCACTGGATCCGGAGCCGGGGCCCCAGGCTGGGCTGCCAGTTTGTCATTTCCCAGCTGTGCAACCCTGGGCAAGTCACCTAACCTCCATGAGCCTGTCCCCTCCTTGGACAGCTGAGAATCAGAAACCTTGCCTCCTGGGGCTGTTAGGAGGAGTGAGCCACAGGATTTCTAACAAGTTGCCAGAGTGGCCACTGTGAGCGAGGAGGAGTTGGCCCGACACAAACTCAGAGAGGGAGACGGGTTTGGGCACGGGAGCCTGGCGAGGCACTGGGGCATGATGGTTGGGGGTGCCAGGCAGATGGCACTGCTGTGCCGCCAGGCTCTGTCCGAGGGATGGATTTCTGCAACTGTGGCGAGACGCTATTTAACACGTCAGAGACAGAAAGGGCCATCTGAAAAGGCTAAAACGATATGTTTTGGCCCCGTCTCTAACCTTTGGCATGGCGCCCAGCTTCCGACAGCCTCTGAGCTGTTCTGGGGGAGGAACCTCGTGCTGAAGAAAAGCACATTCAGTGTCCTTCTCGCTCTTTCACTTCAGCATCCACAGACGCTGAGCCCCACGATCTCCCTGCCTCGGAGCGGGGCATCCCCGGACACCCAGGTGGCCCAGCCTGGCCATTCTTCCCCATAAGCCACCACGAGGCAAACGTGTTCCGAGAAAGATTTTTTTTTTCTGCCTCTAAAACACTCATGGCTCCTTGTGAGAAAACACTCCCACAGTGACTTGAGAAATCATCTCAGTTGAGGCTTTTTATTGGAAGGGATCTTATCCCCCAGTGACCAGCTTGTAGGAAACAGACATGTTCTGTGACTCACGGAATGTGACCCGGCTCGATGACTCGGCTGTTGGAGAACAAGGCGCTACAGATGGCATTTAAAATTCTACTTAGAGCCCAGGCTGGACCAACCAGGGAATGTATAAATAAGTGGAGCAACAAAATCCACATTTCTCTCTCTCCCTTCCTCTCTCTCAAATCAATAAAGTTAATATACAATACATATATATATATATATATATATATATATATATAATTTTATTTTAATATATATATATAATTTTATTTTAATATATATATAATTTTATTTTAATATATATATATATATATATATATATATATATATATATATATATTAAAATAAAATTCTACTTAGAATCTTGGAATCTGAATAGGATGCAGAGCATGGTTTATGTGGGGAATAGAAGGCCCACCATATTGTTTAAAAAGCAGTTAGTTGAATCTGTTGAAAAATCAGTAGTTGGTGGTTATTTAGAAGAACAACGGCTGGCTTGCTTGCTTTCTCTTAGCTTCCTTTGGAAGATGAGTGCTGTGTGTGACATAAGTACACGCAGTGATTTGAAGTTCTAGGCGACATGGCCTTGTCGGGCCACCGGGAATCTGGTCACTGTGTGACTCTGGGTCTCAGTTTCTCCATTTGTAACGGAGAATTTAGCCACGCCATCCTTCTAGTGCTACTGTTTATTAAGAAGAAAGTCAAACAAAACCGGTTTGGCTCAGTGGATAGAGCGTTGGCCTTCAGACTGAAAGGTCCCAGGTTCAATTCCGGTCAAGGGCATGTACCTTGGTTGTGGGCACATCCCCAGTAGGGAGTGTGCAGGAGGCAGCTGATCCATGTTTCTCTCTCATCGATGTTTCTAATTCTCTATCCCTCTCCCTTCCTCCTTGTAAAAACTCAATAAAATGTGAAGAAGAAGAAGAAGAAGAAGAAGAAGAAGAAGAAGAAGAAGAAGAAGAAGAAGAAGAAGAAGAAGAAGAAGAAGAAAGTCATGCCAAAACCAGTTTGGCTCAGTGGATAGAGCTCCAGCCTGCAGACTGAAAGGTCCCAGGTTCAGTTCCGGTCAAGGGCACGCACCTTGGTTGTGGTCACATCTGCAGTAGGGGGTGTGCAGGAGGCAGCTGATCGATAATTCTCTCTCATTGATGTTTCTAACTCTATTCCTCTCCCTTCCTCTCTGCAAAAAAAAAAAAAAAAAAAATCAATAAAATATATATATATAAAAAAAAGAAGAAAGTCAACGTCAGAAGGGGCAGAGACTTGTTCTCTGATTGCTTAGCACAGCACTGGCCCATAGAACATCCCTGGACGGCGGAACTGTTCCACGGGTGGCAGGTGCGTGCTCCCCCAGACAGCGGTCACCAGCCACGTGTGGCACCAAGGATCTGAAATGTGGTGAGAACATGGGAGGAACTGAGTTTTAAATCTGATCTCATTTTACTTCATTTCAATTTCAGCTGCCACTTGTGGCTGGTGGCCGTGGCCTCGGCGGCAGGGCCGGCTGAGGGGAAACGTCCCTAAACTGGTGATCAGGGCAGGTCAGTGTCCCCTCCGGGCCTCACTTTCCTCCTCAGAGTAAAAGAAGGCGTTTGGATCGATTAGAGCTTCTTAAAATTCTCCAATGAAGTCAATAGTCCAGTTGGGTCCAATTAGGAAAACAAGCTGCAGTAGGTATTTCAAAGGAAAGGGACTGGATGGAGGGAATTCGGTGTTTAAAAATCTTTAGAAAACCTGCAGGGGGGAGTCAGGAGAGGCTGTCCGTATTCAGCTTTCGGGTTTGCCACCCCATAGATAATCTAAAGACTGGATGGATTAGTGCCATTGCCCAGAGGTCAGAAAATGGCGGAAAACCATGGCCGACAGGGCTGCCCTGTGGTCCCGAGCTGGGTGGCTGGGTGGCACCATGGCAGTGACCACAGAGGCCTACCTTTGCCAATGCACATCCTCCATGGCTGCCAGAGAAACAAGAGTGGCTTCTGCCTTCCCAACCGTGTGTGACAGCTTCTCCCCATGCCATGTATGCAGGATGCTGGAGGCCAGGGGCTGGGGATGCAGTTCTGTCTGCTGGCCTGTGATACAAAAGGCGGAAGTAAATGTGGTCGGCCCCACACAATACCCAGCCCGCACTTCCAGCACCACGGGAGGGTGAGCAAGGGCCCCCTCCACACACTCCGAAGTCGGAGGGAGTGAGTGCAGTGTGGTGTGGTCCCACCTCGAGGATGAGGCCAACATCTGCTGCTTTGCCTGCTCATGATCAGGTTAACTGTCTCTTAATAACACAGCACCAGGAACATCCCTGGCACCTCCCCTCCCCCACGCTCAGTCCATTCGGTTTGGGTGGGAGTACTGTGCTCCCGGGTCCAGGGTGGCCTGGGGATCCAGGCTGGCCAACCACATCCTCCTCCAGCCACAGACCTGGGGTCGGTCAGGGTCAGATACAGCATCCACATCAATCAAAGAGGCACAGTGGTCATGAGCCATTGGGAAAGGAATGTGTCTGTTAGCCTGGGAGCTCAGGGAGACAGGATGCAAGGCTGGTGCGCAGGCAGCCATCCTGCCTCCATGAGGGCACTTTCTGCCTCAGAGAAGAGCAGACAGAGAGGAAAGCAGAGTTAAAAGACGGTGCTATGATCTGAATGTTGTCTCCCCACCTCTCCCACCCAATCATTTGTTGAAATCCTAACCCCACCTCAATGCAGTGACATTAAGAGGTGAGGCCTCGGGGAGGTGATTAGAGCATGAGGACGAAGCCCCCATGGGTGGGATTAGTGCCCTTATGAAACAGCCCAGAGAAATTCCTGGCCCCTCCCACCTTGTGAGGCCACGGTAAGAAGGTGACCATCTGCAACCAGGAAGTGTCCTATCAGAACTGGCATAATCATTTTTCATAACTTGAAAGCAAAGTAGCACATAGGTTATCAACTCTGATAATATCTTGTGCACTTCTTTACTTAAATTAGACTCAAGCATTGAGAGAGGGTATCCGGAATGTTCTTTTTGCTCTTTCCAGAGTGAAGAGAATGCAAATATTTACCGTGCCATATTGTTAGCAGAGAGGGAAACTGCATCCAGGAGAATAATAACAAAATAAACTTTCCCAACGGTTTACAAAGTACTAGCAACTGAGTTCTTAAAAAATATGTTGGCGGTTTATTTAAAGAACTCTTTTTTTCCTTCCCCAGAAAAATTCACATATATTTGTGAAAAATGCAAGCATTGCCCTGGCCGCTGTGGCTCAGTTGGTTGGAGTGTTGTCCTGTACACTGAAAGGTTTCGAGTTTGAGTCCCAGTCAGGGCACGTACTTAGGTTATGGGTTCGATTCCCAGTTAGAGCACCTGTAGAGAACAACCAATTGATATTCTCTCTCATCTCTCTCTTTCTCTCTTTCTGTCTCCCCCTCTCTTTCTTCCCCTCTCTCTAAAATCAGTAAACATATCTTCGGGTGAGGATTTAAAAAATGCAAGCATCACAGATGTACAGCAGATTTTACTTTTTACATTTTTTATTCAGCCCTGACTGGGTAGCTTAGTTGGTTGAGCATCATCCTGCTGAGCCAAGGTTATGGGTTTGATCTCCGGTCAGGGCACATATAAGAATCAACCAATGAATGCACAAATAAGTGGAGCAACAAACTGATCTCTCTTTCTCTCTCTCTCTCTCTCTCTCTCTCTCTCTCTCTCTCTCTCTCTCTCTCTCTCTCTCTTTTTCTCTGCCTCCCTCTCTCTCCCCCTTCCTTTCCTCTCAAATCAATTTTTAAAAAAAATTATTTAACTCTCTGGCATTTTAAACTGTAATTTTACAGTAATTATTTTTGTCCACTTACATTTTGTTTGCACATGTTTTTCACTAAACAAGTGACATACAGTTATTTTTTTAAAACCCAAACAGCATTAGAGGTATGATGTAGGGGTGTCATTCACACTCTTGGAGAACCACATCAGAGACTGTGACACATGGTTGCATGTCCACCCAACCATCTATTATTTTTATTGCTTTTTTAGTAACAGTGGGGATGAACGTTACAGCCTGTTTTGCTACTTCCTTCTCACCTGATGCTAGACTCTGGGCATTCCCTCTGCGCCCACACACCCGGCTCTCCCTCTGTCATGGCGGGTGCTTCCTGCTCAGTTGTGTTTACCTAACCAGGCCTCTGCTACTCGCTTCTAAAGATTTGCTAGGACAAGTGGCGCTCCAGCGAAAACCCGTGTAGTCATTTTTGGCGTGCCAATAAGCGTGTTTCTCAGGATACATTTCTTGAAGGAGAACTTGAAGTCAAAAGGTAAGTATCTATAAAATACTTCACTGGATGTAACCACGGTGCCTTTCACAGAACTGTTCCAACCAATTGGCTCCCCCAAATGGATTTCCTAATTCCCTACCCTCTACCACATGACACTTTTACAGGTACCTGGTCTCATCGTTTATTAATATTTTAAAAGCAGAATTCGAGGCTAGTTAACTGTAGGTGCTATTGTCCTTATTAAACAAATGTAGCAACGCCCTTCTTAGGAGCGACTCCTAGCTCAGCGCTGGCTGTGACATGTATTACACTGAAGGTCCCTGGATCACACCATTCACCTCCATCGTGGGACCAGAGTGTGACACGGACGTACGTGCTTTGGCCTTGACATGCCTGCCATGCTGACCTTGACCTCTCCTGTTGGTCATCCATCGAGAACCCCTTTTTCCATTTAATTCTTGGGACCAACCCGGTCTCATTTGAAAGTAACGAAGCAATAAGAGCCTGGACAAGCACCTTCTTTTCCTGGACGTGAGAAGAGCACGGAGAGGTTGAAGGGTAAGCTTTGTTTTCTCCCCAGGTGTTCCAAAATTGCTGAGTTTTCCAAAGTCTGCGATCAGGAAGAGCTAAGCTGCGAGAAGTGCAGAGGGAAAGAAGTGTGTCTGAGAGCGAATGGTGCGGGGAGGCTAAAGGGCCATCTCACTGTCCTTGCTCTGCACTCCCCGCCCCCCAGCGCCCCAAGGAGCCAGGTGTGCACATCTGGGCCGCACCGGGAGGGGCCATCGCCCACAGTGCCCGGGTGCTGAGCCTGTCTTCAGGACTAGAGCCTCCCTTTCTCTCGGCTGCTTTCCCTCCTTCCTCATTTTCTTCCTTTCCTCTCTCCACCCCTCCTTCTCGCTCCCTCCCCTTCTCCCCCACCCCCAGCTTTAAAAAAAAAAAAATATATATATATATATATATATATATATATATATATATATATATATATATATATTATTGATTTTTTACAGAGAGGAAGAGAGAGGGACAGAGAGTTAGAAACATCAATGAGAGAGAAACATCGATCAGCTGCCTCTTGCAAATCCCCTACTGGGGGATGTGCCCGCAACCAAGGTACATGCCCTTGACCGGAATCGAACCCGGGACCTTTCAGTCAGCAGGCTAACACTCTATCCATTGAACCAAACCAGTTTCGGCCCACCCTCAGTTTTTAT
This sequence comes from Pipistrellus hanaki, assembly GCF_964339955.1. Classification (NCBI taxonomy): domain Eukaryota; kingdom Metazoa; phylum Chordata; class Mammalia; order Chiroptera; family Vespertilionidae; genus Pipistrellus; species Pipistrellus hanaki. Next base: position 25,319,439 of record NC_140517.1, read on the forward strand.
CTACCCCCCTTCCATGCCTCCCTCTCACTTTCCCCCACAGATCCTTGCTGGGTGCCTGCTTTGGATCCTGAATGCACTAAACAGGATGGGCTGGGCTGCCCCCATGCAGCTTTGCGTGTGTGGAGTTCTTGAGTAGAGTGATTACATGCCCACTTAGTGATGAGACGGAAAAATGTGGGCCCCACAGGGGTGTGGGACAGCCAGGTCTTGGTTCCTAGAAGGCCTGGCTCACATGGGGCTTCTGGTAGCATCCGCAGTCCCCTTAGACTTTTCCTGGGGCAAATATATACATTAAATTCATTTCTGGAGCAAGTAAGTTCCAGCAACCGGGCTGTTAGCTTTTTCTTTAGGACCACAGGTCCACCAGGGCGCTGGTCTCTCCATGTCTTTCTGCCTTGTCACTGTTGGTCACGCCTGACTCTCCGTCTCTCCCCGTCCGGGCTGTGACTGTTCTCAGTCTTTCCAGGATCCGGACTCCTGTCCCTGAGTCTGGCATCACAGAGGACCTGAGAGGGGCACCCATACCTCGGTGCCTCTGACGCTGCCCTCTTGAGCCTGGGCTGAGTCCTGCCCACCTGCTGGAGCTCCTGTTCCCGGAGTGCCACCTGCTGCCCAGCGCCCTGCTCCAAGCTCCAAGGCTGCACCTGCAGCACCAAACATCCAGCCACAGAGGCCGCTCTGCCTCCCAACCCCAACCCCATTGACTTGCTTAGGGGTTCGATTTGATCTATGTTACCAACAGCTCTCAGCCCTTCTTTCCTCTCACATGTTAGTGTTGGGACCAATGTTGACGTCACCTCTTCCAGACCAATGGCAACCAGGTGAGTAGAGAAACCAAGTCACCAAAAGTCTAGATTATCCAAACCCTCATCACCTTTCCAATAAGCCTTTACCAACAGCCATTTGGAGCGCAGGCCCAGTAAGACTCATTGTTGCCAGCCAGTTTCCATCAAGTCTGAAAGAAACATGTGGCCAAAAGGAAAACCACCTTAGATCTCTAAGGATTGGAGGTTGATCTGAAACTCAGGAGGCGGGTACTGAGTCCACGCAGAGCAAAAACGCCCCTTCCGCTGGGAGGAGACACAGTGTCATGTGGTCCATGGCAGAGAGGGCCATCCTCTTTCCCCCTGTCACCAGCAAACACTGAAAGGAGGAAACGCCATGGTTTGGATCTAGGCCCATCGGGGGTTGGTGCCATGGATAGAAAGCAGACAGTGGGGTGTCAGGACTGGGGTCTAGGGGAGGGGTCAGTGGTGAGTGTAAGTGGCTATCTGCTCAGGTCATCTATGGTTCAGCCACCAGAGGAAAACGGATGGCATAGCCTGGCTGCTTTGCATGCCTGGTATCCTCAATGGGCATCTGGGAATGGAGACTCGGGGAGAGACGGTGGAACACACACAGGAGCGGGGGCTGAAGAGGAAGTGCCAACGCAAGCCAAAAAGCCTTCTGGGACACAGTGACTCCAAGCTGGGAAGGTGCTCAGTGCTACGCCGCTCGTGGCTGGGGAGCAAGAAGCTACTTCACGCATACATGAATGTAATGGGTTAGCTGGTTAATGCCTGCTTCCGACACTGCACATGGTTCTGAGGGGCACGGAGAGGAAGGTTCCCCAAACACGAGTCTGAGTCTTGCCTCATGCCCCTGAGCGTGCACAGTGCTGGCAGTCCTCTCTCCCATCTAGCCTTGCAGCGCCTCTCAGCTCATGGTCCTAACAGCAGCTTATTCTCAGCCTAGGACTCTCTAGACCAGCACTGTCAGAAGTTGTGCGACCATGAAATGTTCTAGAACGGTGCTGTCCCAGCTGGTTGCCATGTGGCTATTAGAGCACTTGGCCATGTGGCTGGTGTGGCTGAGGAACTGATATTTTTCCATCTGCTTTGATGGACACACGTGAACAGCTGCAGGTGGCCAGGCCAGTGGGAGCTGACACCGAAGACCTGCTGTGTCCCTCACCAAGGTGGGCGCCTGGCAGCCCACAAACCATACTCAATGACGAGCTTCTATTCCTCTCTCTCCGGCTGCCTGTGGGTTCCTCGATCCAGAGGTAAGTAAGCCCTCTCTCAGCATACTCACATCAAATTCATGGAGACCTCTGGCCAGGCCCACTCTCTGTACAGTACCATCTCACACCTAAAAATCAAACAATAACTTTTCAAAAGAATAAAGTATCCAGTTATTGCTCACATTTTTAAGTTACGTTGGACTCGACGTATGTCACTTTTATGGTTATGTCACCATTTATTTATATAAAACAAAGGTCCATAATTTCGACATTATGTACATATGTGCTTTACGTTTTTTAGTATTTATTTACAAGGTCAGAAATTGTTATCTTTTAATTTTTTTTTTTTTTTTACTGTTTCACTTCATTACTGCTATGTATGTGCTCCATGTGAGTGACGTAGGTGCTTATGTAAGTGGGTTCCAACTTATAGTGAAAATCGCGGTATGTTGTGCCATAGGAACAGATCTTCGAAGTAACCCAAGGACCTACTGTATTAATCTAAATTATCTATATCTGTATCTATATATATTATCTATGATCTACAGGTATATCTACCTATCCCTTATCTGTTATCATCTATCTACACACCCATCGCTATTTGTCTACCCAATATTTATCTCTCATCTCTCTCTTATCTATCCACCCTTGTTATCTGTCTATTCATCTATTTATCTCCATCCACCCATCCATCCAAGTCAGGATGCAAGCAGGGTCCACACAGTGTACGTGACATCAGGGTCTTCGCTCTTCGTCACTTAGCAGTTTCTCCCATCACTTGGTCAGTGACATGAACAGAACCAGGGGCCTACCTCCCGGCCCAGGGCTCCTTCCTACCACCCTCGCTGCTCGCCTTGGGGAGGGACCATGCACACAGCCTGGAGAACAACCCTCCTGGCCAGCTCCTCGGGCTGATGGCTGTCCTGTGGGCCCTCCTATCTCTCCATCAGTTGCTGAGGACGCGCTTGTGAGCCTGGAGCCCGGAGCTGGCAGCCGCACAATCTGATATGACAGCGTCTGAGGGAGATTTCAGCACTTCGTCATCCTCGAAGTCCTGGCGCCAATCACTCCGCCCAGCCTGTTGCCAAGCGGAGCTGTCAGGCCCCACCGTGGAGTTTCGCATGCTTGGACACGGCCAGGCCGCGTCTAGACAATCCTGCGCACCCAGGAAAACAGCCCGGGTCTGGCCAGACTGGAGGGAAGCCGGGCGCCCATCTCAGCGCTGACACCCTGGACGCAGCGTTCAGGGTTCATTGCAACCCTTTTCCACTAAGACTGGAAGACGGGGGAGGGCGGTGCTGGCGCAGCTGGGAAATAGATTTCCACTGAGAGCATTTGGATGTTTTCTGAAAAGCTGAAACTATTTTCCCCTTTGATTTCTTCATTTTCTAACTTCCCTCAAAATCCTACCCATTCCTCGACACATTTCATTAAAGCCACCACAATTCAAGATAACGATCTTTATGGGGTGCCTATAATGCCTTCTTTTTCCTCACAATGAGCTTAAAGGGTTCCTTATCACTCCTGTTTTATTTATTTATTTATTTATTTATTTAAATATATATTTTATTGATTTTTACAGAGAGGAAGGGAGAGAGATAGAGTGCTAGAAACGTCGGTGAGAGAGAAACATCGACCAGCTGCCTCTTGCACACCCCCCACTGGGAATGTGCCCGCAACCAATGTACATGCCCTTGACCGGGATCGAACCTGGCACCTTTCAGTCCGCAGACCGATGCTCTACCACTGAGCCAAACCGGTTTCGGCTATCACTCCTGTTTTACATAGATGAAGAGAGGAGCCCAGAGAGGTTAAGTCACTTGCCCAAGGTCACATAGCAGGGTGGGGGTTTGAGCCTAAGTCTTTGGACTCCAAAGGTTTGAAGGAACTGATTGTCCAACAGACCCATTTTCTTCTTAGATGGCAAGGGCCTGGGGCACCCAAAGGTATGTGTGTGTGGGAGGGGGTGGGGAGAGACAGAACTAGGAGACAGATCTTGGCAGGACCCCCAAAGACGCTGTGGCACAAGGACCCTCTGCACGAGGCCCAGCCTGCACCCTGGGTGGGGCTGTGAATGGACCTCGTGTGACTGACCTCTCTCTCTTTCTAATCTGAACTCTAAGCGCTGTAAGAGCTGAGTCTTCTCAGGCTGCTCCTCATGCATCTCAACCCGGGTGAGTAAACGCTGGTGGCCACTCGCCCACCAGACCACTTGGCCAAGTCGGAATCCCAGTGAAGGTCCCCAAGACACGCACACCATCTCCGCTTAACAGCTAGGGAAACTGAGGCCCACAGGGTGAAGGAACTCATCCGAGGCCCGACGACTGTGGGACTCGAGCACCAGAGCTGAGATTCAAAGCAGCTGCTTGTGCTTGCCATGGAAGGAGCAGCTCTCGGCCTTGACAGGAAATGAGATCCATTGCAGAGCATCAGTGAAACATGGGCACCTCTGGCACCCCAGAAACTCACACCCAACTTGTCCAGGATGGGTTCGTTCAAACATAGATTCCCAGAGGAAGACAGCACCATTTTAATAAATTAAGTCATTGGCCTAAGGCAGGGCGGCAGGAAGGACAAAGATCCTGGTTTTGGAGACGGGCTGAGAGTCTAGGAGGTAGAGACAGACTTCAGAGTATTACACGGCACAGCCACTTTGGAAAACAGTGTGACAACGTCTCATAAAGTTAAATATACATTATACAGCCCAGCCATTCCTCGCCTGCTGTTTACCCAGGGGGAATGAAGGCTTTTATTCACACAAAGACTTGTATTAAAATGTTCAGGTAGGCTCATGCCTAGCAGCCCACCTTGGAAAGCCCCGGTGCCCACCGAGGGGCAGTGGGGAGTGACCGGGAACATCCACACTATTCCACTGAGGGCTCAGGCTCACAACAGAGAGGATGCCCTGTGAACACACTGCACGGAGAGAACGGAGCGAGACGCACGAACACACACTGAGATGATTTAGATTAGGTTCTGGAGAAAGCAAAACCAACCCATAGTGACCCCCTGGGACCAGGGATGCGGCGAGGTGTGCCTGAATGGCAGAGGGGGCACCTGAGGGTCCCTGGAATGACGGAAATGTTCCACATCTCAGTCGGGATGGTGGTTACCCGACGGTCCACATGCCAACGTGTATCACGCTGTACACACACAAAAAAAACACATGCCTTTTATCATATGCAAATAATATCTCAGAAAAATTTATTTCAGGAAGTGGGCCTTGGTGGCAGCCAGATCTGGCTGTGAGTTGAGAGCGCCCTCTGTTAGTGAGGAATCTTGAGCAATTGGCTGACCCTCTCGGGCTCGGTTTGCCCCTTCGGAGAATGGGACGGAGGCTCAGGGCGCGGTGGGCTCATTAAATGGAATGATTCATAGGAAGCGCTGAGCGTGGCGTCTGGGGCATACGGCATGAGCCTTCTGTGACCGCAGCCTTTCCATGCCGGGGAAGCTGTCCCGACCTCCCAAGGGGTCTGAGAAGAGTCAGTGACGGAGCAGGAAAATCCCAGTTCCTAGGCTGCCCCGGGAGCCTGACATGAAGCCCCAGTCTGGGCGGAGAGCCCCAGCCTGTGACCGAGGCCTCTTTTGATCTCGCTGCCTCCTCTGGAGTCTCCCGTCAAAAACCTCATCACTCTCTACCCGGCAGCTCCCCTGCCGGGTGTCTGTCCAGCCTGGGCTGGAATCCTGACTTTCGGCCTCTTTTAAAGGCACGGCCCCCTGCTCCCACATCTGCAGCTCAGCTCTGTGGAGGCGGCACTGCGGGGTGGGGCCCAGCGGAGCCGCCATCCGTGGCCCCGGGCACAGGCACCTTCCCGGAGCCCCAGGGTCCTCCTGCCAGGTGATTCCAATTTGCCGTGACCTTGTACAAAGCATCATTTCATGTGAATAACATGTACCTCCAGTTACATTTTAATTGCTGACTCGGTTCCAAGAGAAATACCACGCATCTTTCGAAGGCCTGGTTCAAGCCATTTCCTCCACTCACTCCCCGGCCTCCCAGCTGCCAACCTCTCCCCTCGCCCTCGCCCCGTGCTAAGCCTCCCAGCGGAGGTTAGCACACAGCCAGACCAGGAGCCACCGCCTGGTGGGTAGGAAGGCAGCCCCGACGCCATGGTGACCAGATCTCCTGCCAAAAGTGGGACATCTCGTCACCTTACCTTACGCATGCTTGTTCCTTTGACATCACACCTGGCCAGGGTGAGCGCCCCCAGGAGCAGACTGAGCACTAGGCTTCATCTGGCAGAAATTCTGTTGACCCCTGCTCCCTAACAAAGGACTCCAAAACAACAGTAATCTTTTCCTTTGTGTCTGGATCTGCCATTTGGGCGGGGCTCCCAGGAACCCATTGTCTCTGCTACCTTTTGTTGGAGGCCTTATCTGACTGCCAGGAAGGGGCAGGGCAGGCCTCTCCCTCTCCACGTGGGCCCTGATCATTATGGCATGGCAGCCTCCAGAAGTCGGGTTTTGTACATGGCAGCTCAGAGCTCCAGGTCAGGTGTCCTGAGAGTCCCCAGGGGAGGCTGTGAGGCCTTTTATGGCTTAGTCTCAGGAGACACCTGCATCTCCTCCTGGTATTCTACTGGTCACCTAGGGCTGGCTCCAATTTGACGAGGGCCACACCAGGCCTGGGCCACTCAGGGCCACCTTGGAGGCCCCTACTATGTTCCGGGAACCGAGTTAGGTGTGAGGACGCAGCCAGGAACAAACTCGAGGAAGACCAACACTGAATAGAAGATACATGTATGACGTGGCAAAAAGTGCCACCAAGGCAAATGTGATGGGGGAGAAGGGGAGTGAGGTCACACAGGGGGAGAGGAGGTTTGAGAGATGTGTGGGAGGGGGGTACTTAGGGGAGAACTTCCCAGAAGAGGGAATGGAACAGCCAGTGCAAACGCCCTGAGGCAGGCAGGCATCTTTGCAAACAGTAAGACAGTGAGTGTGGTTGAAGCAGAGTGGGCATGGGGAGGCTGGGAGTGTGAAGAGGAGGTTGAGGAGGTAGAGGAGGGGAGCCGGGGTCTGTGGATCCTGCAAAGACTTTATTAACTCAAAGTGAAGTGGGAAGCCACTGGAAGCTTTTGAGCAGAGGAACATCTGACTCAGGTTTTATTTTTTTATTGATTTTTAGAGAGAGAGAAACATCAACGAGAGAGGAAGTCATCGATTGGCTGCCTCCTGCATGGCCCCCATTGGGGATCGAGCCTGCAACCCGGCCATGTGCCCTGACTAGGAATCGAACCTGTGACCTCTTGGTGCATGGGTCAACACTCAACCTGTGGGCACACCAGCTGGGCCTGACTCAGGTGTTAAAAGAATCACTCTGGCACGTGTGACATGCTCCATTCCTCAGGTGAGCAGTGAGAGGGCAGGGTGGGGTGAGGATAAACTCCTGACTCCACTGTGGGGCAGGGCGGAGTTATCCTCCATTTTGTGTAACTGGACCCTAGCCCTCACCTAACCAATCAGGGTCAGCCAAAGCAGTGACATCACCACCGGAGTAAAACCCCAGGGCTTGGCGAAATTCGCTCTCTTCCGCCATGCTGTCGGTGTGAGTGGGACAGAGCCCATGCTAGCATGGAAGAGGCTCTTTTGTTTATTGCATCCTTGGGGATCACGAATTCTGGGCGTAACAAGCAGCTGTGCAAAGACCCAGGCTTCCCACTGCTTCCTCTGCCTGCAGCTCCGGCCCTTTCCCTGCTGGGCAGGCTGCTGCTTGTCCACCAGCTCCCGCATAACCCTCCTGTGGCTTGCATTGCTGGGTTCGCTAGATTGTGGACTCGGGGGTCCAGGACAGCATCTGCCCACTCACCTTTCTCCACCGTGTGCTGAGCTCAGGCCGCACTTCGCCCTGAGCAGAGGACAGAGCTGGGGCTTGGCGACCAGAACTCAGCAGCCCCTCCAACCCGGGAAGCCCAGGCGTGGCGAAGAGGGCTGAGGCACGCATGAAGAACCCACCGATCGCCCTGTGGGGCAGATGAAGCAGCCACCCCTCTGCGGGGAGGCAACACTGAAGTGGACATGGAGCCCACACTCCTTTTCTCTCCTGGAGAAGGACCCATCCCAGAGCTGGCACCGACTCCTGACACAGAGCTCCACAGCATGTGCTGTCATTCCAGATGGGGCTGGGGCATCACCCCTCTGAAGGGAGAAGAGGAGAAAGTACCAGAGCAACGTGCTTTCAATCCCCAAGGAGCTGGCCTGTGCCTCAGGAGCCCTCCCTGGTCAGCAGGCAGCCCCGTATGGTGACGCGGAGCACAGACTCAGAGCTCTTTAGTCTTTCAAGAGTGCCAGCTCTGCCCTCACAGATTGGAGGCTGCCTCTCCAATAAAGATTAGGGACTGGTATGATAACAGGTCACCAGCAGGATGAGGGTCACAGGTCTACGTGACAATGAGAAACAATAACACATCTGACTTACAATTCTTCCGTTCGTTAGGAGCTGATTTACAGGCGGGAGATGGCTGCTTTGTGTCCCCTGTGCTGTAAGATGGGCTGGAGCAGCAGAGTTAGGGTCACAGCCCTCTATGAACTCTCACCTCTCCACCAAGTAGCACCAAGTGGATCATGGTTTCCTTAATAGGTGCTGAGAGCTGTAGCCTTTGACTTCTTTCTTTTCATATGCACATTTTCAGCTGTGATCTGTGAAAATGCACACACGGAAGCTGAGTGAGAGAGGTAAGCAGAGGGGTAGAGAGGGGAAGAGGGGCAGGGGGCTGGCGGCTCTGGGCATCCTGGCAATTACTCTGTGTTTGCAGCTCAAGGTTAACCAGGGGTGGCCCTGACAACCCGCCCCTCCCCGCCTCCTCTCTTATCCAGGCTCCCCGCGGTCTGTGGGGTCCCACTCGGGAGGTTGCAGAAATCCGGGGGAAGCCTGAGGAGGAATAAGTCCACCTTATGCCTAGGAGTGCCTTGGAAGGATGTTGAATTATGGGGTGAGACTGAGCAGTGGGGTTTCTCTGCTCCTCAAACACTTCCCAGCTGACCTAACGGTGTGTTTTAAGGAAGTCTGGCCTTAGGAGGAAGTGGTTGTCATCCCTAAGATGAAAATGCTGGCATTTAACCCAAACAACTTCAGATATATCTTTTCTTCTTTCTCTCTCATTCCCCCCCCCGCCCCCCCCCCCCTCCGCCTTTCTTTTGGAAAAGTTATTGATCGGGTAAACACAGATGTGCTTAATATTTTAGGTCAGTTTGCAGCGTCTGTGGAGTGAACTGAATATCTTTGGGTGGAAACGAGCCCAGCGGTTGTTCATTACAGCGGCAAATGAGGGACTGCTGGTGAGAGAGTTTTACCGCTGCAGCGATGGGGTTCAGTGGCATGCGGCATTTGCTGGATGCCTCCCCGGGTCCTTTAACTTCAACAAGTGTGCGGAGAAGTGACTGCTAAGTTGTCTGGTGAAAACCCTGAGACCATCTCCATCATCAACCCCAAACTCCCGTTAGACTTCTGGTTACACGTTATTAATCAAGCTTTTTCCTTTCCTTTCCTTTCCTTTCCTTTCCTTTCCTTTCCTTTCCTTTCCTTTCCTTTCCTTTCCTTTCCTTTCCTTTTCTTTAAAATATATTTTATTGATTTTTTACAGAGAGAAAGGGAGAGGGATAGAGAGTTAGAAACAATGAGAGAGAAACATCGATCAGCTGCTTCCTACACACACACACACACACACACACACACACCCTCCCCCACTGGGGATGTGCCCACAACCAAGGTACATGCCCTTAACTGGAATCAACCTGGGACCCTTCAGTCTGCAGGCCGACGCTCTATCCACTGAGCCAAACCAATTAGGGCTCTTCCTAGTCTTTCCCATCTCTGTCCTTTATGTGCAAGAGGATAAGGATGCATAAGGTGATGGATGTGTGCGATTGCACTTTCCCAGGGGCTGCACCCATCTGTTGGACCCCCTGCTCTTCTTAAGCTGACCCCCACCCACCTCTTGCATCTGTGTCTGTGGAGTCAGCCATGCTGTGTGACAGCGGAGGCTAAGTCATGGAAGGTGATGCAGTGTCCACCTGGACCTCTGGGAGTGCCCATCTTGGGAACCCAGTGGCATATTGTGAGGAAGCCAAATGGCTGTGGGGAAAGACCACACATAGACGTCCCGAAGGCAGCCTCACCTGAGGTCCCCACCCATGCCAACCACTACCCAAGTGCCCAAGGACCACTAGGGGTTTCCATCTCCACCTTGAGGAGTCCTTGGTGAGTGGTGCAGAGATGAAACATCCCAGATGGACAATGCACAAGGTGTAGCTTTGCAAGCAAATAAGTGCCATTGCATTCAGCCACTACATGCTGGGGTGGTTCCGTATGTAGCAATAGCCAACTGGAGCACTGAGACACAAACTCTGTGCGCGGAGGGCTTTAGCCTTGGCTAGCTTGATCTTATTTTCTTTGTCTCAATAATAAGTCATTTTTCAGGATAATTATTTGGGTTTTATCATGCATTTTGAAATATTGAAGAAAAGCTATTTAAATCAAGGGTGATATTCACAAAACATGAAATCCATCACTTTAAAGTGTACAATTCAGTGGAATTTAGTAGTTTCACAATGTTGTGCAACCACTGCCTCTATCGAGGTCCAAAATATTTATTTTTTTTTGAGGTCCAAAATATTTTCATCACTCCAAAAGAAAACTTTGTCTTCACTCAAAAGTTGCTTCCAGTTCCCCCTCCTCCAGTGCCTGGCAACCATCCATCTGCATTTTTCGCTATTGGTTCACCTATTGGATGTTTCACACACGTGAAGCCATGCATACCTTGTCTTCCATGTCTGGCTTTTTTCACTTAGCATGATGCCTTCAGGGTTCATCCATGTGATAGCATGTGTTAGAGCTTCATTCCTTTTCATGGCTGAGTAATATTCCATTGTAAGGATAGACTACATTGGGTTTATCCAACATTAGTTTCTGGACATTTGAGTTGTTTCACCTTTTGGCTAATATGAATAGTGCTGCTATGAATATTTATGTGCAAGTATGTGTTCGAGTTCTGCTTTTAATTCTTTTGGTTATATACCTAAAGTGTTCCTGTGTACCCTTCACCCAGTTTCCCCTTATGTCACTATCTTCTATGACCACAATCCTTTCCCAAATGTAGGAAATCAACATTGGTACGTTATTGTTGCTCCAGAGTATTTGGATTAGGAGTGAAATTGCTGGGAAGATAAGTATTTTTTAAAAAACACCAATAGTGTGTGCTGGTGGAAATGCAGACTGATACAGCCACTGTGGAGTTTCCTTAAAAAAATTAAAAATGGATCCCTTTTTGAGCCAGAAATCCCACTTTTGGGAATATATTCTAAGAACCATGAAACACCAATAAAAATGTATATATATATTGATATATGGATCCCTATGTTCATAGCAATGTAATTTACAATAGCTAAGATCTGGAAACAGCCTGAGTGCCCATCAGCAGATGAGTGGATAAAAGAGCTGTGGTACATCTATACAATGGAATACTATACAGTAGTAAAAAAGAAGGAGCTCTTACCCTTTGAGACAGCAAAGAGGGACCTGGAGAGTATTATGCTAAGTGAAATAAGCCAATCAGAGAAAGACAAATGCCACATAATCTCACTTATATGTGGAAATCTACTGAAAAAAAATAAACTGATGAACAAAATAGGTGCAGAGTCATGGAAGCACAGAACAGACTGACAGATCTCAGAGGGGCAAAGGGTGGAGGAGACTGAAATAAATTAACCAAAGAACCTATATGCACAAATGCATAGCCCAATATCAGACAATAGTGTGGGGAAGGCCTGGGGTGGGGCTGGGTCTGGGTGAAGGAGGGAAATAGGGGAGGGGATAGGGGACATTTGTAACTATCAATAATAAACAAACAAACAAACACCAATAGTGTGTTTTCCAATGCCATCAAATGCATGCAATGGTGAGAGGTTGAGAATCTCTTTTACTAAGGCATCTGAAATATCAAGAAGTGATAGAACACTAGTAAAAAACATTTCAAACCTATTATTATGTTTTTTTTATTTAAAAAAATTCTTTCTTGTTTAAAGTATTACCTATGTCTCCTTTTCTCCCCACTGACATCTCCCAGCATCAATCCCTTTCTCACCCCCAGCCTTTCCCACGCCCCAGCACATGTCCTCACTCCCCCTACTGTCTGTCCATTGGTTATGCTCAGATGCATGCATACAAGTTCTTTGGTTGATCTCTTATCCTTCTCTCCCACCCTCCCTTGCCTTCCCTCTGAGGTTGGACTGTCTGTTTGATACCTCTATGTCTCTGGATCTATTTTTATTCATCAGTTTATGTTGTTCAAATGAGTGAGATCATGTGATATATATCTTTCTCCAACTGGCTCATTTCGCTTAGCATAATGCTCTCTAGGTCCATCCATGCTGTTGCAAATGGTAAGAGTTCCTTCCTATTATTATGATTCTTTTTTTAAAAAAATATATTTTTATTGATTTTTACAGAGAGGAAGGGAGAGAGATAGAGACCTAGAAACGTCGATGAGAGAGAAACACCGACCAGTTGCCTCTTGCACACCCCCTACTGGGGATGTGCCCGTAACCAACATACATGCCCCTGACCGGAATCAAACCTGGGACCTTTCAGTCCGCAGGCCGACGCTCTGCTACTGAGCCAAACCGGTCTCTGCTATTATGATTCTTCAGAGGCAAAATCCTCACCCCAGAAAATATGTTGGTGAGTGGCAGTTTGCCACTTGTTATTTAGATTTAGAGTTGATGAAGATGACTCAATGACATTTCAAAAAAAAAAAAAATTACCCATGGTAGGTCAAACATTGAAAAATTGCCATCTTTATAGGTCAAAACAATAAAATCTTGGCAACGTCCTATAGTTCCACCTAATATAAATTAGGGGTGGACTCAGCTGCAAATTATAGGAACTTGACCCAGTGCTTGACCAAATGAGGTCAAGCTGGAAGGCTTGGTTTTCTCGTGTGATGAGAATTCTGGAGACGGACACGTTGTAGTTGCTGAAGGAACTTAAGAACTGGGTCTCGCTTTGGCTTGCTGCCCTCCTATCCTTAACACATGCCTGAAGCCTACATTTCAGACATGGAGGAGGAGGTGATAAGAGAAAGGGAAAGAGTGGGTGTGCCAAGATTTTTCTTAAAAAAAAAAAAACAACAACAACATGATGCACACACACACAATAGCTTTCCCAGAAATGGCTCTGTGGACATTTTGAATTTTCCTGGCCAGTAAAGGGTCTTTTGGTCACCCCTAACTGCAAGGGATGCTGGGTATTTTTAATTTTAAAAGATGTTTTACTTTGGAATAATTTTAGATTTATAGAAAAGTTAGGGAGATAGTGCAGAGTATTCCCGTGTACCCTTCACCCAATTTCCCCTTATGTTACTATCTTCTATGACCAAAAAATAGGAAATCAACATTGGTACATTACTGTTCCTCCAGAGTATTTGGATCTCACCAGTTTCCCCAATAACAGCGTCCCATGCTGCAGTTAGTCTTCATATCTTCTTAGCCTCCTCTGAACTGTGACAATTTCTCAGACTTTTCATGACCTTGACATTCTCTAAGAAGACTTGTTAAATGTCTTGTAGAATGTCCCTAAAGACACCCAACCAAGAGAGGTTTTTCATGATTAGACTAGAACAGTGGTCGGCAAACTCATTACTCAATAGAGCCAAATATCAACAGTACAATGATTAAAATTTCTTTTGAGAGCCAAATTTTTAAAACTTAAACTTCTTCTAACGCCACTTCTTCAAAATAGACTCACCCAGGCTGTGGTATTTTGTGGAAGAGCCACACTCAAGGGGCCAAAGAGCCGCATGTGGCTTGTGAGCCACAGTTTGCCGACCACTGGACTAGAACTATGTGGGGTTTTTTTGTTTTTTGTTTTTTTTTTGAAAATATACAGAGATGATATGCCCTTCTCATTGCATGATATTGGGTCAGAAAACATCATATTCACATGACTTATCACTGGTGCTGTTGACCTTGATTACCTGATTAACATAGTGTCTGTCAGGTTTCTCCACTGAAGGTTCTTATTATTCTTTACTAGTTAGATGGAACTAAGTTCATCTCATATTCAAGGATGGGATTAAACTCTACTTCCTGGAGTGGAGAGCATCTACATATAGTATTTAGCTTTCTTCTGTAAGAAAGAATGATGGTCAGAATTGGTGTCCCATTGATAAAGAAGTTAGGGAGTATGGATATTACACCATCATCTATAAATGGAGTTACCAACATTTGCCTGATGCTGATAAAAGAATATTCACATTTAATCTTGGGACTTCCTGAAGGTTGGAATAATGGTTGGGGCTCTTATCAGAGGTTGGCAACCTGACTTATATGCCAGAGATTGGAATAGAGGATGGAGACACAGTGATGAATAAGATTGTGGTAGACACAGCTAATTGTCATCTAGTATCCACTTGCCCCTTTGTCTTAGTGGAATCCTAGTGTTTTAGCTAGGTACATAGCTGCCTAGCTAAGGACTACATTTCCCAGCCTCCCATGTATGGTCAGGTGACTGATTCCAGCCAATGGGATATGAATGAAAGTGGTGTATCCAACATCTAAAGTAAGCTATGGACCAGGGCAAGTCTGGAAAGCATAAGTGGATAGAAGAAATTGGATGCTGCTCTTTATTCTTTATTTAACTGGAAGCATGAGTTATTGCATAAAAAAATGCCTCTGGATACCCATAAATTCTCTACTCAGAATGACTCAGATGACAGTGAATCTTAACCAAAAAGAACTTTGCCCTAGATTCACCTCTAATTGTCTGCGTTGACTTGAACAAACCACATCCATTCTGTATACCGTTGTGAACTTATTTGTGCCTCTTACACAAATAATTAGGTAGTGTCTCAATAAATGTTACTTCTATTTTTGTTATCATTATCGTGATTATTACTGCAATGTTTGTAGGATTTTAAAAACACACTTATAATTGGGTCGGAGCTCTACCTCTTTCTTTCTTTCTTTCTTTCTTTCTTTCTTTCTTTCTTTCTTTCTTACTTTTTTTTCTTTCTTTCCTTCTTTCCTTCCTTCTTTCTTTTTTGGGTCTGTTTGTTAAACACAACTCCAAATTACAGTCTCCTAAGACTAGTCTTAAATGCATCAAACAATTTCCAAATTTGGGACACATAAACCAATTTAGGGCATGGGAATTAGCCTTCATTCCGGATCAATTAGGGAAATAGTTTGCAGTAACTACAGCATTTGAAACACATCAGATAAGAAGGAGGAATTGCTGTTGTATGTCACCGTCAGAAAGAAAAAGGAAGGCATTTCTGTCTGATTTCAAGAATGGCTCTCTCACAGAATCCCTGATGGAGCCGCAAGAAATAGCAGGCCCATGTCAAAACCACAGTGAACTTTTCACTGACTCAAAGACCTCCCACCCAATCCCAGGGGACTGGGTACATTCAGTGGAGATTAAAGGCTCACTAAGTCCTGGTAACCAGAGAAACCAAAGTTCTATTAAGTTACCATTTCCATTTTTCTGTCAAGCAAAAAGGCAGTTTCCCTAGAGGGGACAGAGCGTTTGCCCTCAGCCAAAAGACCCCTCAAGACCAGAACTCTTTAACAAAGATTACAAAGGGGAAAAGACGTGTAACTGCATAGCTCTGTCGGGCCTGGACGTTACTGCCAGCCCCGCACTATGAGCTAAAGCCCCTGGCATTTACGTCAACGAGAAATGAATAATGCATTTAGTTAAACATTTCCTCCTACCATGAAAGTCCTCGGTCACCCTCATTTCTTGTTCTACTTGACATTTTCACTTCTTTTTCTGACCAGATATCCATAATAAAACTTGGCAATCCGAGACAAGTGCTTTCTAAGAGAGCCTTCTCCAAGGTTCCATTAGAAGTCTTTGAAACTGAACACCCCCCTTTTTATCCCATATTACTTCCTCCCCTGGAACCGTTCAATCTCTACTCGGCGATCCCATTAGACGTTTAACTTCCATTTTTAAAAAGCTGATAAAAATGTATAGATGTTTGAACCCCATCCAGGGAAGTCGACTTCCAAGCTATGCGAGAAGGGGGAGAGCGCAGCTGGGGAGGAAGAGAAGGCTGGGTTATGGGCCTGGGGGAGCCGCTGTGGCATGGCTTTGTCCCATCTCTGACTGCTCACCCAAGCCTTCTGGGTAGTTGGTGGTCCATTGTTGGCTCATGGGTGGCCTTTGCAGCACCATCTGAGCAGTTGTGGGTAACTGTACAGGTTTTTATGTGGCTTAAAGTACTCTTATTCATCTTTCTGGTAAGTGGCTGACCATTAGAGAAGAAGGAAGAGACTTAGCAGGAAATGCGAGGACTAATCTGGAGGGAATAAGAAGGTGTTTTATCCTGCAGTGAAGGTCAATGGGCTCTTCAGAGAAGGAAGTTGCCAGCTTTGCTGCAGGGTAGGGAGGATCTTTCCCAGAAAAGGAACACAGATCCCTAGGTACCCCTGGGGGAAAAGGGACTTCTTCTTCTTCTTCTTCTTCTTCTTCTTCTTCTTCTTCTTCTTCTTCTTCTTCTTCTTCTTCTTCTTCTTCTTCTTCGTCTTCCTCTTCATCTCCTTCTCCTTCATCTCCATCTCCTTCTCCTCCTCCTCCTCCTCCTCCTCCTCCTCCTCCTCCTCCTCCTCCTTCTCCTTCTTCTTCTTCTTCTTCTTCTTCTTCTTCTTCTTCTTCTTCTTCTTCTTCTTCTTCTTCTTCTTCTTCTTCTTCTTCTTCTTTTTCTCCTTTATCTCCTCCTCCTCCTCCTCCTCCTCCTCCTCCTCCTCCTCCTCCTCCTCCTCCTCCTCCTTCTTCTTCTTCTTCTTCTTCTTCTTCTTTTTCACAGGGAGTGACGGTGAGTAACCCTTGGGAGGAGAGAATTGGCCATCCTGGTTCTCAGCTCCAGCCCCTGCTCCTTCCCTTCCTCTCTGAAAACACCTCCAGGGGCCTTGCACATGGCTGCCATAGGTTTGCCATTGAGGAGCCCTGGCCAAGACCAGAGAGTGAGGGTGGGACATGGAAGAGGCTCTCTCACCTCACTTTCCTCCATCTGAGCCTCTCTGTGCTTCCAGCCTCTTACCCCAAGGTCCTGCTCCCGCTGCTGACTCCGCCAGGGTCCTGGCTCCAACTGGCTGCCTTGGCCCTGGGCAGGGAACCTCCTCCTTAGTGGTGGCTGCCCCTGGCTGCTCGTGATGTCCAGGTTGCTCACAGTCCCCTCATGGCTAGCTTCTCAGCTAGCATCAGTGGTGTAACCACTCCCTCTATTCAATTTCTTCTGGAGGAAGTACCTATTATTACTGCAAGTATAAGTGGGTTTGTTTTCCTGATAGAGGAGAGAAGTGGGGGCTCTGGGGCTGCGGGGTGGCCAGTGCCAGGACCAGGGCTCCTGGGGCAGCCACCCAATAGAGAAATGGGTCTTTGGGCAGGGCTGATGCGACAGGACCTGGAGCATAGACCCTACCTGTGGCCCCTTTGGGGGGTGGGTTTGTATTGAGAAGCGGGCCCTCCTCCTTATAGCCTGTGTCCCAGGTGGAGAGGCTCCCATCACCCCTCCTCCGCGTTGTCTGTCAGGGGTCTCACCCAGTGACCCCACCTTGGCCCAAAGTGCTCTGGACTGATGCTCCGGAGGCAACAGACCAAATATAGAAAGGGCTTAGAGCACAGGTTTGCTGGCAGCTTCACCTCTAGGTGCCCTGAGCAATTTGGCATATTCCTGCACTCATGGGGACACTCAGGAGTGGGGGCTCACCGCAAGGACTCGTGGCCTTGGCGTCTGTGTGCGACAGCGGCGGGGGTGGCCAGTCTGTGCACGTCTGGGCTGCCTTTGCTCAGCTCCGTGGTGTGTTGTTATTCAGGCAGCAGTACAGGGTGGCCTGGATGTCAGTCACACAGGATAAGAGATTATGCCTATTAATCAGCATTCTTTTTTTTTTTAAATAGGTTTTTATTGATTTTTAGAGAAAGAGAGAGGAAGGGAGAGGGATAGAGAAATAGAAACATTAATGAGAGAGGAATACTATCCATCAGCTGCCTACTGTACACTCCATTCTGGAGACTGAGCCCGAAACCCAGGCATGTTCCTTGACTGAGAATCGAACTGGTGACCCCCTGGTTCCTGGGACAACACTCAACTGCTGAGCCATACTGGCCGGGCTCAATCAGCATTCTTATCACAGCAGATTGATATTGATATTGATTGAGTTCCTCCTCTGTGTGGGTTCTTAGCAAGTATTGTATTGGCATTTGTCACTAATTATTCTCCTATTTGCAAATGTGCAAACTGCGGCTTCGACTGGCTAGGAAACCGGACTACATGCACAAAAAATAGCAGCTGCCTGTGTGTGCTGCTTGGTTCCTGGACACGTATGCTCTAAGCCTTTTCTACATTCACACTAGGTCAATCCTGAGGTCGACACAGGAGAGCGGTGCCATTATTACAACAATTTCACAAATGAAAAAAATGTGATTAAAAGACCTCCCTGCCCAAGGTCACATGACTCAAGTAGGACAGGAAACTTGCATTCAGTTGGGACCTCAGGACGCAGAGCTCTCGCTCCCAAAGGTTATTATTGTTCAGCTCTGTCTTAGCTTGGACCTCCCTGAGGCAGGGCCTGAGCCATGGACTTGTACGGCTGGTCTGTTGGGAGGGAGACAGGGAAGCGAGAAAGACAATAAAGGATTCCTTCATGAGTGGTTTACCACCGTGGGCAGCTGAGGCCCTTCCCACTGGGCACGCTGGGTGAGACAGGGCGGAGTACACCTGAAGGTCAGAGGCAGACGTCCCACACACGCCAGTGGCTGTCTGCATTTCTTGGACTGTCTGAGGATATTCTCTGCCCATGCCCAGGACAGGTCAAAGGGCATGGAGCCACTGCCCTCAGGAGCAGCCTGCAATCAGGCGGGATAGGAGTTGGGAGTCCATGGCTCAGCTTTTGGGCCCCTTGGTGGGACAATCCTAGGACATACTCCTCTCAGAAGCGATCCTTTAACTGTTGAGGGCGCCCCTGCCACTGGTTAGAACCTGGCATGTCACTGACAGCTGCTCTCCTTGTTCTTCCGGCAGAAGGAGGAGTGGCCCGTGCCAGTGGGTCAGAGTGCTTGCTCTCAGCTGAGGTCCCAGGGGCCACGCTCTGTCCTTTGGCTTCTCAGACTTGGTCCAGACAGCAGGACCTTGGGGAGGAAAGGTCAGGCTCATCTCTTCTCGCCACTGGACATTCCTGGATGGGGACTCAGCATGCTCAACCTCTGGGACTCTCATCGGAGGCACTGGAGGCTGTGCCTCCGATGGAGGCACAGCAGGCTGCTGGGTGTGGAGTGTGCTGCTCCTCCGGCCTCAGTCTTTGATGACAGGCACTGCATGAGGGTGATGGATGGCAAGTCTGTCCTCTGACAAGCATGGCCAGGGGCCCAGGGGAACAGCACGATTACTAGACCTTGGGGACAGCATGCTCAGCCATGGTTCCTGCCTGGGTACCTGTCTCAGGCCAGGAGCTGGGGTACAGAAAAACAAGAGCAGTGGCTACAGGCCACAGGTAGGAGCTTCCTGGGTAAAGCATCAATAATGGATGAACTGAGCTAAACAGAGTCCCTACCCTCACAGAGCATGACCATGTAGCCAGGCATGGGAGGGAGGGGACTAGGACACAGAAATAATCACTGGATACACACATTTGCCGTTCATGGTCTCCTAAGCCAGGGGTGGGGAACCTTTTCTCTGCCAAGGGCCATTTGGATATTTATAACATCATCTGTGGGCTATACAAAATGATCAACTTAAAAATTAGCCTGCTATATTTGCC
Organism: Pipistrellus hanaki; assembly: GCF_964339955.1. Taxonomy (NCBI): domain Eukaryota; kingdom Metazoa; phylum Chordata; class Mammalia; order Chiroptera; family Vespertilionidae; genus Pipistrellus; species Pipistrellus hanaki. The sequence continues at coordinate 25,339,201 of NC_140517.1, forward strand.
TGGCCAGCATGGCTCAGTGGTTGAGCATCCACCTATGAACCAGAAGGTCACGGTTCAATTCCCGGTCAGGGTACATGCCAGGGTTCTGGGCTTGATCCCTAGTGGGGGGCATGCAGGAGAGTCAATGATTCTCTCTCATCATTGATGTTTCTATCTTTCTCCTTTTCCCTTCCTCTCTGAAATCAATAAAAATATATATTAAAAATTAGCCTGCTATATTTGGTCCAACATATAATTAACTCACCCTAAAGCCTTAGCAGGATGAGACCAAGTGATTCTTGGGCCTTATAAGGCCCTTGGCTGGCGTTCACCACCCCTGCCTAAGCAGAGGCTAATTCTGAATCATGGCTAGTGATGGCTCCCAATACTGAGTCCCATGCATGAGCAGGAACTCTTAATATTCCATTTACATTAGAGGAAATGGGATCTTTGTGCTTTAATACATATCACCTCCTACCAGGAGCCAGACACCAATGGGGCAATCTTGGGTGTACTTCAGACAGGAGGTTATCTTGGTGAGAACTGGTGCTGGGCCTCTAAGATACACAATAAGGTAAAGATTGCAGGGGGAGCGGGAAGGCAGAGAAGGTGGGCGAGGGGTTCATCTATAGGCCCAGGAGGTGCCTCTTAGGGAAAAGGTTTCACATTTTAGCAGAGGTTTTAGGGTAAAAACTTCTCTATTCTTTTTTCCCCCACTCTGTGAGATGTCATGCCCTCTCAGGTAATGGTGCCTTGATGCTCCTCTTGGGTGTCCCTGGGGCCCCGGGAGTGGTGGGGAGAAGAGCATGCACAGTGTGGGAAAAGCGAGGGCCCACAGTTGATCTGTGAGTAGGTTCTGCTTGCAGGTACAGGGAGCAGGGGCTCATTGGGAACACTTTATGGAAAGGGGTTCCCTTTATGGCTGCATGTGACCTGGGACAGGAAGGGGCTGGAAGGGCAGCATGGAGCAGGCCCCGGCTACTGTGGATCTCCCTGTAGGTGTCCAGGGAGATGGGACCTAGGGCCTGGGTGACTTTCTGTTCTGCTGTTCTGCTCTCCACTGCGGGTATATTTTCTTTGCCTTGAGGTTTTCTGCTTCCTCATGGCTTTGGCTTTCCAAAACCCTCAGGATTTCTAACATGAAAACTTAAACCAATCATACAAGTCCACTAAGCAAACACAATCCTGCCCCATAAAATGCATGGTCCAGGGGAAGATGCCTTCGATCTCTGCATCCCTCCTTATCACGTCGCTGTGCTGCAGTGCCACCTAGGGAGGCCTCTTGCAAGGGTATAGCCTCTTCCGCTTTCCTCACAGAGGGCTTCTGATTGGTCCAGTTCACCCACCGGTGTCAAGTCACATCATTGGCTACTTGAAGCCAATGAACTGGCTGCTCTTGATCTGAAGGGAAGCCTTCAGATGTGGGCCAGGGAGCTGTGATACTGAGGGTGGAGGCTCTGTGCTACCCTCAGGGGTCTCAGGTATGTCAGGGTTTGGGTCACTAGTGTTGTCCGATTCTATGGATGGCACTTTCTCTTCCTAGGTTTTGCTTTTCTTAAACTGTATATTTTCTTTTTGAGTTGTTTTCTTGAAGAAGAAAAAAAAAAAATCAATGATAGCCTTGGTTGAGTAGCTCAGTTGGTTAGAGCTGTGTCCCGATATGCCAAGGTTGAATCTCCAGTCAGGACACATACAAGAAGCAACCAATGAATGCATAAATAAGTGGAGCAACAAATCTCTCTCTTCTCTCTCTCTCTCTCTCTCTCTCTCTCTCTCTCTCTCTCTCCCCCCCCCCCCGATCAATCAATAATTAAAAAAAAATCTATGATTCTGCCAATGAATTCACACTAGAAGCATTATGAGGAGAAATACTGTAGGAAAAACATCAAGTGTTCACTAGTTGGAGATTGTTAAACACATCCTTGAGACCCCGAGAGCTCAAACAGACAAAAATAACACATATATGGAAGTTTTGTATAACATCATAACTTAAGTTTACTCTAGTAGATACCTATAGAACTTTATTCCCAACAAACAGGGTACACATATTTTGGTGATATTTTTATCCCCACTCTTAACATACTCCCTTTTTTTTCTTTCCCTCTCTCTGAACCCCATTTTGTTCCTTTCCTTAGACGTGTTCTCACTGTACTCTATGATTTGAAAATTGTGTGGCGCTAAGCAAGAAAAAGAATGGAGCATTGAATGGCATTTGCAAATTACTTTCAGTTTGTGGTTTTGAAAAGAAGGGTTATGTAAAGTATTGATAGCTAAACTGCTTTCTAAGGGGCAGGCTTGAAAAAATGGCAGATCAAAGTTTCCTAAGAATGTGTGTGGGTATGTGCTGGGAGTCTGTTCTATCCAAAGGAAATCTCTGGCAGGTATTAATTTGAGTGAGGAAAAAAGGGAAGTTTTTTAAAGCAAGTCATCACTAGGAGGAAAAAAGGGAAAAGGGAGAAAATTACAGCATGTTTTAATTGTGACTCGGAAACTTTATAAACACAATTTACACATGCATCACTTATAATCACGGTGCTGGCCAGAGCGATAATGATGATAAATCCTTTGTCAGCCCTGCTTAGAAGTCCTTATGAGGTAGTCGGAAATTAGTTCACATTCTAGACAACAGTTCAATAAAAATCGGATCCAACCCAGCCTCTGCATATGGAATTCCACACGGCCTGTAATCAGATGTTCACCAAATCACACTTTTTCATTGCCAAACGCCTTGGCAGGTTAGCATAAACAAGTCTTGAATTCATTAAGTTGCATTTTTTTAGCCTTCTAATTAGCTAAAAGTTGTACATTTCAAGAACAGCATGTCAAGTGCTCAATTTCAAGGTATAATGACATGGCAGAGAAACCAAAGTCATTGCCTTTTGTTGGAAATGTTGGTTGATGGCTCTTTGCTGAACTGGTCTTGGACTGGCTTTGGGAGTGACCTTGGAGATAGCTAGAAAGGGGTTGGCAAGGATGCATTCTTCACACATGGCCATTCGTTGAAAAAGCCACCTCATTCCAATCTCTATCTTAAATACCACTGAGGTTTGGAAATGAGGTCCTCTGTCAGTCACCCAATAAGCAAGTGTGTGGGTGTGCGTGTGCATGTGCATGTGTGTGTGTGTGTGTGTGTGTGTGTGTGTGTGTTGTAAAATATTTCAGTGTTTGTCTTTTCCCTCCTCAGTGACTCCACATCAGCAAACTCAGCCACAAACCAGGCCTCATTGTGATAATGTTAAACACAAACACTGGTAGACATTTCTGACTCCTCTTCAGTGCACTTATGGCATTTATGGAGAGACGACAACATTCTGATGATATTCCAGCTCATTTGTTTAAAATTATAGTTGACTAACATTGGACCAGATAGGGAAGACTCAGGGTAGGGAAAAAAAAAGGAGATTAAAAGATGTCAGATCTTGAAGACCACGGAACCCAATTCTCTCCGGTGTTAGAGTGAAAGCTGAGAACTGGCGGGGAAGAAACTCACCCAAGTAGGTGTGGTTAATTGACAGCAGAAGGGGAAGTTGAAGAGAATACTCCTGTATTCTGTTAGAGGACATCCTTCACTTTTCTAAGACAGTTCCCATTCCTGACCTCATCTCAGACTCTGAGGAGCACTGTGATTCAGGACCTGGGTACCATGCCCTCATCTTACTTCACAAAACACTGAGGGCTAAGGAGGCCATGGTTTGCTAACTAGGATGAAAAATCAAACTTTCCTAATTTTTTACTAGATAAGAAGTCATTTATGGTACTTGGTTATCCGGGGTGGTGGGGAATGCTACCTGGCCTCTATTCTTCCTTTCTTGATTTTGGTAATGGACCCTCCCAAGTTTTAGTGGGTGCCTGATGGCTCAGCTGGAAGACTACATTTCCCATCAGTCTCTCCTAGCAAGTAGGTGTGATCTTGAGACTAAGTTCTGGCCAATAGGATCTGAGAGGAAATTGTGCCAAGTGCCCTTAGAAAAGCAAAGTGCTTGCCTTTAACTTCCTCTTTATGGGTTACTGTATGCAGCTCTGAGGATGTGGGCCAGCTCAGGCCATGCTGAGGGGAACACACAGGGGAGGAGCAACAAAGTGGAAAGAAGCTGGGTGTCTGGATTATCCCATAGAATACCACTAACCCTGGCCACCTGCCCACTTTTCAACTTGTGCAGGAGCGGGAGATACATTCCATCTTGTTAAACTATGGTATTTTGGGTCTCTTTATTACAGCAACATAGCATATTCTGACTAATGCACCAGGCAGGACACACTCCCATGCCTGCACACACATGCACAATGGACACAAATGTTTTAAAAAAACGATGCCTCTTCTTACCACGTGAAATGTCTTCTATTCTATTCTATTCTATTCTATTCTATTCTATTCTATCCTATCCTATCTTGTTCTACTCTTTTAAAAGTTGATTGTCACCCATTACACTGACTTTGTGAGCCACTAGTGTGTTGTGACCTGCAGGACTAGCATACCCTCACCTCTACTGAGTGAACCATGGGCAAAGCACTCTGAGAAAGGAGATGGAAGGAAGCAACCTTCCCTGGCAAATGGGACAACTGTGGAAATGGACAAAATAGCACCACGCAGGACCAAGAGGAAGGGTCCAGGTCTTCCTGGCATGTGCTGAGGCTGGTTGGAGTCGGTGGGAGATGGAAGCCAGGTGCACATAGGCTGGGAGGGTTCCATGGAGGTGAGTTCATACAGGGAGGAGTTACCTTGGATCCAGTAGGATCAAAGCATCCCGGAGCATCCAGGTGTCTGCCTCTCGAATCTCAAAGCCCAACTTGGCACATTTATGAGCTCAAGCTCCCGTGTGCAGAGGAGGAGGTACCTGGGGATAAGGATTCCTTCTTCCCTGGGCAATTTTTTCAGACCACCTTTTCACTCCTTTCCATTTTCTGGTGGTATTTTCATCTTCCTAGGATCTGCTCTCACCTCCCCCCATGGCCTCTTTGCTAACTTTACAGGCAAGAGGTGGCATGGAACGAATGTGTCCTTTGGGCCTAAATACTGGCTACATGACCCCGAAGAAGTTATGTAAACTCTTCTATTCCCAGCTTGCTCACCTGCCAACGGGCCCAGTGCACCTGTCAGCGAGGATGAACTCCAGGGGAAAAAGGCAGGTGGCTGGTGGTTTTTGAGCATCTGCTGTGCAGCAAGTACTCTGACAGGTGCTGGATTCAGAGAGGATGAAAGAAATGATGAGCATAAGGTGCTGATGGCTTTTGGATTGTGATGGCATCTATCATGTAAGTTATCATTATTATTAGTTCATTGGATCCTTGAAGATTTGGGATTAACTTACAAAATATCAGATAATATCCAGCTAACAGAGGGGCAGAAGTATACTAGTAAGCACTTCAGCAGTAAAAATGGTCATAAATGTGTAAAAAATTGAGTGACTGCAAGGGATTCTCATTGATGGTTCTTTTTTAAATTTGGTTTTAGAGAGAGTGGAAGGAAGAGGGAGATGGAGAGAGAGGGAAGAGAGAGAGAGAGAGAGAGAGAGAGAGAGAGAGAGAGAGAGAGAGAGAGAGAGAGAGAGAGAATTGATCTGTTGCCTTCTCCACACACTCCAACACCCCGCCTAGGGATTGTTAAACCTGCAACATGGCCTTGTGCCCTGACTAGGAATCGAATTGGTCATGTTTTGGTGCACAGGATGACATTCAACCAGCTGAGCCACACTGGCCAGGCCTCATTGATGGTTCTTTTTTATTATGAATATTTAATATAAAATAAATAAAAACACACACCACAGTATCACTTCTAACTTCTGATATTATCACATGATGTTGAAAAGATATTAGGTGAAACTTAAAAAATAAATTCCCAGCCAGGCTGGTATGGCTTGGTTATTGAGTATTGACCTATGAACCAGGAGGCCACAGGTTCGATTCCCAATCAAGGCACATGCCAGGGTTGTGGGCTCAATCCCCAGTAGGGGGCGTGCAGGAGGCAGCTGATCAGAGATTCTCTCTCATCACTGATGTTTCCATTTCTCTCCCTGAACTCAGTAAAAATATATATTTATATTTTAAAAATTAAATTTCCATTATTTGCCAAAATAGCAGGATATTCAAACATGAAATGGGCAAGACTTTTCAGAAAGTGGGTGTTTTACTTTTCACTGAGGAGGAGACCACAGAATTCCAGGGAAAGAAAGCAATGAAAACCCTGAGGATTTTGGAATGAGTTTGGGGACCCCAAGGTTTGCATTAGAGACTCATCGTGGCCAGCACCCGGACAAGTCACTGGGTGCTCCCAGCTTGTCTTCTTATCTGTAAATGAAATTCCCCTGATGGCCTGTCTGCTTCACAGGGTGGCTGTGAAGAGAGGCGTCATTTCTATGAAAAAACATCTTAGCTCCGAGTCATTCTCCAGGAATGGAGCTCTGTGCGGTGGGAAAACATTGAGCAGACACTGTGTCCGCATAGAGGGCGCCCTGTTTTCTCTGAGCAAGCACACCTAAAAGTGGCTTTGCTTCCTGAGGACAGCTCTAAGACACCCATTTCCCCGTCCCAGATGGAAGTCAAGGAAGGCTCACATGGGCCCTCACTGAGAGACCCCATTGTGGACTGAGCACAACTGCATAATCTCACCTGGCGCCTCAGCCACGCCCTGAGGCAGGTGCCCTGAGCACCCCCTGCTCGGGCAAAAGACTGACTCCAGCTGTGGCCACTGGAGCCTCCCCTGGCAGCTTCTTCCTGTCCTGCCTCCTGGCTCCGGTGAGACACAGCTGAGCAGACAGGTAGCTCCCAGCTCCCGTCTTTGTCAAGGAGTGAAGGCTGCCCCTTCTTTAAGGAGAGCGGTCTGTATAGGCACTTGGTTTAGAAGTCTGTCTCTCTCCCACTCCCTCTTTAAAAAGAAGACATTTGAGAGCACAGAAACTGCAGGCTGACGAGGCCCCAGGTCATTTCTCTCAGGGTGCAAACCAAGGCGACTGACGCCCAGGGACATCGACCGGGATGCGCGGTGGGCAGCTGGCTACCTGGAGGGAGCATTTTCACCTGCGGAGCTGACGACAGAAAAACGCTCATAGAGGTCGTGGCAGCCTCAGAGGGGAAATTTCAATTTCAGCAAGAAAATGCATTCACTTCTACCTAGTGGGGCTGATGGATTTGTCCATTTAAACCATTTGAAAACACACACACACACACACACACGCGCTTGTGTGTGTATGAAATATATATATATATATATATATATATATATATATATATATATATATATATATACTTTAAAACAATGTTTAGTTTATTTAGAGTTAAAATAAACCTCGGTAAATATTTTTGTGCTCTCTTTTTACCCTGCCACAAATAAAATATAACGAGCTCGACATTGAGATAATCCTCTGATTTTTTTCTCAGTGGACATTTTAGATAAAAGACAAAGAGTTTCTTATTTAGGGGTTCATAAAACACTCTACATTTATGGCTTCATTTTTCTGAAATCCAGATCAAAGCCTGGCTGTGAAATTTCACTGTCCCACTGCTCGCGGGTCTGTTGACTTAGTGCATACTTCAAAAATCCCTCTTCCCTCTCTAGACCCTCTGACCAGCTCCTTTTTTTTTTTTTTTTTTTTTTAAAAGGATATTTGCATTTGATATTATTCAGGATCTTTGAGCTGTAGATTGACAGAGGGAGGTGGGGGCGGGGGAGCTGGAACAACATTTTCCTGGGCTGTAATTAGAAGAATTAACCATATTCATGGCCCGGCCCTCCCCCTCAGCCCCCTCCGTCCCACGATGCATGACGCTCTTGTGTGGAAGGCAAGTGAAGTCCGTTGTTCATTCATGGCCTGTGATCTCTGTCCCCGAACCTCGTTCACTAGATGCCTTTATGATCTTTGTTTATATTAATCCCCAAAGAACCAGGCTTCATTTCGTTTTATTTGGGAGAGAAACCCAGCAGAGAAAAGTTCAGGAGATCCAAATGTTTCCATAATTGCTCTGAGTTTTGAGTGTATTTCAGGCTGACAGCTAAGATAAAAAGCCCCTTGCGGTCTGGTGCGCGGAGTCATTTTTCAGTGCCCTGTGTGGGAAATTGAGCAGGGGCTGTAACGGGGTCGGTTCAGGGAGGTGGAGTTCTGCAGACAGCAGCGAAAAGGGCCCCAACTGTCACTTTAAATCATCCCTGCCTTACAGGCCCAGGCCCCAGTCACTCCACGGATGAGCAACATGGTGTTGGAAACAAATTGGGAGAGAAGCAAACAGGAGGGTGGCCGGGATCTTGTTTACATCTCATGTCGAGTTTCTGAAATTGCTCTCATTTTCTTTTTCCACCCACTTGGATAATTCCCGCTTTCAGCGGTGACGGAAATGAACGGGGGCCAGGATACGACAAGCGATTCCCATGATGATTGCAGCCGAGACCACAGGCCGAGCCATGGATGTGTCATGAGAAAAGCCGGGCCTTGCACCACTTTCCTGGCTTCGCAGGCTTCCTGAGAAATCAGGAGAAGTCAGTTTTTTCTCGCCCAATACCAGGGTGGGGATGGACGGATCTGCTTGAAACGGTCTCAACTTCTTAACTCTATTTCCACTCTGAATAATGGGCCCGTTTTCTTTAAATTAAAAAATATATATTTTATTGATTTTACACAGAGAGGAATTGAGAGGGACAGAGAATTAGAAATGCTGATGAGAGAGAAACACTGACCAGCTGCCTTCTGCACACCCACCCCACTGGGGATGTGCCCACAACCAAGGTACATGCCCTTGACCGGAATCGAACCCCGGACCTTTCAGTCCGCAGGCCGACGCTCTATCCACTGAACCAAACCGGTCCCGGCTAATGGGCCTGTTTTGTTTTGTCCCTTCTTATAGCTCTAAAAAAATTCTGCAAATAATTTTAGGAAGGCTTTTAAATACTCGGGAAATGGAGATCCGTTGAGCCAGAAAAGCTATATGACCACACACCTCTCTTGGAAACCATTTCCCAGGTGGGGTTTAGTTTGGGAGGAAATTTCAGGAAGCACTTAGTCTGAGCAGTGGTTCTCAAATGTTCTGGTCTCAGAACCCTTCTGCAGTCTTAAAAATGACTGAGAGCCCCAGAGAGTCTGGTTTGTGTGGGTTATGTTTACTATATTCGAATTTAACATGGTGACCATTTTAGCATATTTATTAATTTATTTAAAAACAGCAATGATATACCTATAACCCAAATAAGTCATTTTAAAAAACAACAGATAATGTGTTTAAAAAGTCACGGAGAAGAGTAGCATTATTTTACATTTTTGCACATCTCTTTATTGTCTGGAGTCATAGGAGACAGATCTATCCTATATAATAAAAGCCTAATATGCTAAGTGTCTGGTCATCTGTTCAACCAATCGAAGTGTAACATGCTAATGATATGCTAAGGCCACTCAACCGCTCACTATGATGTGCACGACCACCAGGGGGCAGAGGCTCCAACTGGTAGGTTAGCTTGCTGCTTGAGTCCAGCCTATCAGGACTGAGTGAGATGGGCCAGACATGCCCTGGAGCCCCCCCTGCAGTCCCTACCCTGCTGGCCAACCTCCCGAGTCCCTCCCTGGTCCAGATTGTGCACTGGTGGATCTCTCAACCTGCTCTGTGCCCTCTCCCAATATGGAACCCCTTGGGGGATGTCAAAGAGCTGGTTTCAGCCTGATCCTGCAGGCCAGGCCAAGGGACCCCACTGGTGCTTGAATTTGTGCACTGGGTCCCTAGTGTTTATTATATCTTCTCTGTATTTCAAGTTCTTGCACTGTGTTTTGATTTAAGTATAGCATATAAAAAAAAATCAACCACACACAGAGATGTGGTTGGAAAAGGGAAGAGTATTTTGACAAGCTTTGCCAGAGAATTGTATCTTTTTGTCTTTGATATTACACCAAAACACAACCAGCAGCAGTCTCTTAAAGGCAGGTTGCAATGGAGAGTCTGACATGAAGTCCGTGGACTTTTCATTTTCTGTTACATGAAAATCTATTGGCTCCCTGGTGCTGTAAGGAGATCTTCTACCCATGGATGGTTTATAACATCGTGCACTGGTCATCTGGCAAACATTGGCTCAAATATTACAAATATTGACACAATATTATACAATATTTTAAAAATTACACTGATTAATATTGTCACTATTAACATTAGAAAATTCTCCAAGCTTGCAGTGGTGAATACAGATTTTCCAAAATTCTAATTTTTACTTTGAAAGTGCACATTTTATCATTGGCAAAAAATTGTCAGCTGTTTTCTTTGACGTTCCAGCAGGCTTATTGTGTTCATTTCAGAAAGATGCCTTCCAAATATTCACGACTGAATATGGTTTTTTTTTTTTTTTGTCACTTATTCTTTGAAGAAAAAATGGTGTTACATGAAAAAAACAAAGGCTTGTTCAGCTCACAACTCAGGCAAGTGTCCACATGCTTTCCCCTGAGTCAAGCATTGGCTTCAGTGCCTGGCAGAAGTGTTTCATGTTACTTACTTTCTATGTTATCTCAGAGGATAGTAAAAAGATAAAATATGTACCCGAGGGTTGGGATTAAATACAATTATTAATTTCTACTCTTCATCTAAGACATTCTCAAATTAAACTAGCTTTTAAGGTTTTTTTTTTAAAGATATGTTTTTATCAATTTTAGAGAGAAAGAGGAAAAGAGAGGGAGAGAGAAACATCAATGAGAAAGAGAAACATTGATCGGCTTCCTCCTGCACACCCTCTACTGGGCATCGAGCTGGCAATCCTGCCAGGTGCCCTGACCAGGAATCGAACTGGTGACCTCTGGGTGCATGGGATGATGCTCAACCAACTGAGCCATACTGGCCAGAGCTTTTTTGAGTTTTAAATGTGAGGGAAGAATACACTGACTATAGTTCAACTAGTGTCATTGCCTTTATTAATCTTTTAGCCTCAGCAGTTTTACTTCCTGCTGCCTTTGGTTCATCAGTACAAAGATCAACACTGCAAAAAAGGCAAATAATGTCTTAGTATATCATGATTACAGTTTTGTTCTTTCAGACCCGCCGAGTGTGTCAGTGGATCACACTGTGAGAAACACTGTCTAGAGTCTAACTCCTTTGGGAATATGCTTGCCTTCCCAATTTATAGACACCTAGGATGCATTGCATAACTTTGAATCCATAAGATTTACTGAGTACCTACTATGTGCCAGACACTACTTGGAACACTTGGGAAACTGGTAAACAAAACAGTCTTGGACAGAAGATGGGGTCCAAGTTCTGGTTTTTTGTCTATCAACTGTAGAACTTTTGGAACAACAGAGCTAGCATGTTTTGTGCCATGTACCGTGCCATGCTCTGTGCCGGGCATCTTTATTTACTTATGAGTATACCCCTCCCTCCATCTTTCATCCTGTTTATTTAGTACGTACGTACAAGCACCTACTATGTGCAGGTACAGGCTGGGATACTGCAATCAACCGGACACCACAGTCACTGTCTTGGATGCTTTCAGTGTAGCAAAGCAGCTGGGCATCCATCACATAATCACCCCTCTCAGTGTGAGAGCATGAGCTGGGATTAGATACATGTGAGGAAATGAAGGGACCTTGGTGAGGCTTAGGAAAGGGAGGTTACTGAGGGCAGAGCAGGCTTCTCTAGAAAACCGCATTTATTTTTATTTACTTATTTTTGTTAATATTCACTCGAGGATGCTTTTTCCATTGATTTTTTTTAAGAGAGAGATTAGAAAGGAGGGAGGAAGGGAAGGGGAGGAAAAGAGAAAAGGGAGAGAGAGAGCGAGAGTAAGAGAGCGAGAGAGCGAGAGAGAGAAAGGGAGAGAGAGAGGGGGGAGAGAGAGAGAGATAGAGAGAGAGAGAAAGAGAGAGAGAGCATCGACATTTCTAGCTCTCTATCTCTCTCCCTTCCTCTCTGTAAAAAATCAATAAAATATATTTTAAAAAAAAGAGAAAGAGAGAGAGAGAGAGAGAGAGAGAGAGAGAGAGAGAGAGAGAGAGAGAGAGAGAAGCCTCGATTGGTTGCCTCTGGCACATGCCCCAACTGAGGCCTGGGATTGAACTTGCAACCCAGGAACGTGTCCTTGACCAGGAATCAAGCCCAGAACTCTTGAATGCACGGATCAACACTCTAACCATTGAGTAATACTGGCCAAGGCTAGAAAGCCACATTTAAATGAAAAAGTGAGGGATGCAGAGTTGGCCAGGTGGAGAAGATTCTAGACGGTGGTAGGCAACAGCCTGGGATGGTTCGGGAGGGAGGGTCGGGAAGGATGGGTGGGCAGCAGGGGAGAGCCCACTCCATGCCTTGTAGGCCGTGGTGCACATTTCACTTCTCGCCTAGGAAAGATGGAGCCATCGGACGTTTCTGCATGGAGACCTGGTCCCATCTGCAGTCCCCCTTGCTGCTCGGTGAAGAACAGATGGGGGTCGGGAGGGAAGGTGCGTGGGGGAGAGAGTACATGCTGAGAAATGGGTTAGGTGGTTGTGTAATCCAAGATGAGGGAGGAGGTTAGGGCCAGGATGGTGGCCGCCAAAGGAAAGAGAACCAATGTCTGATCCAGAAAAGTGCGTGGTTTCATCTTGTCACTGTGAGGGGCTTTCTTACACCCACTGCGTAAAAACATCAGGCTCACATGCAGGGAGTTTGGGGATCTGCCTAAGAGGTCCCAGGTAACACCCGATGGAACGTGAACTAGCCCTTGAGAGTTACCCTTACGGGGCACATTGGGTGCTGTTTAAGCAGCTGGTAGATAGCAACTCATTTCACCCCCCAATACCGGGTGCTGCTTTCAAAATCTCTATTTTGCAGATGAGAAAACCGAGACCCAAAGGAAAAGTAACATTTCCTGAACATCTACAATGGAGGTGTGACTTGTCCCTGGTGGGTGCTCAACAATGTTCATGAGTGGAATGATTGAGTCCATATTGTTTCTATTCCAACCAAGTGCTCCAGCTCCCAGTGTTCTGAATATCCTGTTCTTGTGGTCTTCGGAGCAGGAAAAGGCCTGGCACACTGGGTATTTTTTAAAAAAAATAGATTTTATTGATTTTTTTACAGAGAGGAAGGGAGAGAGATAGAGAGCTAGAAACATCGATGAGAAAGAAACATCGACCAGCTGCCTCCTGCACAGCCCCCACTGGGGATGTGCCCGCAACCAAGGTACATGCCCTTGACTGGAATCGAACCCGGGACCTTCCAGTCTGCAGGCCGACACTCTATCCATTGAGCCAAACTGGTTCCGGCTCACTGGATATTTTCTCAGCTCTCTGTGAATACTGGTTGGCATTGAACCCTGGTTGGCATTGAACCCTCCCTGTCTACACTGCAGGTGAGGTCTCCTAGCTGCAAGCCAAGCAGGAGACAGAACACAGAAATCCGCCATTGTCTGATGAGCCCCCAGACAGGGAACCCGCGTTTTTCGCCGCAGAGAGCCACGGAGCGCATCTGAACCCTTTAGAAAGCAGGCTCCACGCCACGATGCTAAGGTAGGGGTCAGTTCCTTCGTGGACTTCCGGAAGATCTTGTTTGGAAATGCGATTTCATCAATTCATGGGCGCTTGTCTATGGAGCCTCTACCAGGTTCTCAGCACCATGAGTTACTCCAGAGGCGTTTAAGTCCCTGGTCCTTGAACACTCTTGAATCTACTGTGAATTTATTGAATCAAAATCTCTTTGCTATCAGGGTTTCCATAAATTAGAAAGGAGAGCCGGAGAGCAGATTCATTATCATGACTATTTCACCCTGAACCTGCTTTCTATCAAGTCATCTGTGTTTCCTAGCCTACAAAATATATGTATGTTAACACTGCTCTTTCTCGGAGGGTGTTTGTGGTCTTTCAAGGGGAAAAAAAAAGAACTTGGAGAAATGAATAGCAATTTCAGGAATTTCCAGAGTAAATGAGGCTTTGAGCAGAGCCTATGATCAGTGTGCATAATTCATTAAAAACAAATCACTCTGCAAATTGGGTAAACCAACATCCTAAGACTGTCTCTGTGTGCCATGTGGCGGCCATTTAATCCATGGCTGTTGCTAATGAAGCTCTTTATATAAATTTAAGAGTAAACAGATTTGGACAGCAGCAGCAAGGATCCTTGCCCAAATCACACAGGCCTTTAAAGTGTGGTTTGGAAAACGTTACGTGTCTAAAGATGTGTGTGTGTGTGTGTGTGTGTGTGCGTGTGTGTGTATGCGCAAGTATGTGCATAATGAAGAATTATTTTGCATCATTACTAAGCTATAGAGACACAAAAGCAATGTTTAAGTAACTAATGTATTTCAAATAGGGGACAAATGAAGAAAACAAGATTAGTCATAGTCGTCATGTATTGAGCTTTATTTCTATGCTTTGTGCCTTATCACCTTCACAGCCACCGTGTATGATACCAACCAAGGCTGAGAGAGGTGATGGCATTTGCACTTTACACATGTCACACATCTTGTAAGTGGCAGACGAAAGACTGACATGCAGAGTTTTGAGTCCAAAGTATGTACTCTTTACTTATTTCACTTTATTTGTGGATCTGCAAGATTCTTTGCAAGAAAATGAAACTGAGAATACATCCTTCTACCAACTCGAATGTAAAAACTCAGGTGATTGAAGAGTCATTTGGGATTCACATGTGCTAGATTAGATGTGGACAATGCTCAGAGTCACCTCCAAATTGGTAGGCCTTCATTTTGGATTTTGTTAGACAGGTAGGGTATTTAAATTTTTCTTGTTTTTTTTTTTAATTTTTTTATTAGTCTGTTTTGTTTTAGTTAAAAATTATTTTAATAGGAGACAATCGATTTAGTTCAGAATTGGGACTCAGAATATTCTGGTGAATATAGCTCTGGATTGTTAGTGGAGTTCTCTGCATGAAGTAGACTTTATCCACACAATAGAACACTGCCATGATTTCATGACTGATGGGAAAACGGCATCTAGTCTTAGACTTTCAAAGTACAATATTACCCCGAGCTCTGTAAAAAGCAATTAGAACAACAAAAGTAACAACCATTGAATTTCACCGTAGAGTGAGGTTTCTACGCCTACAGGTTTTCCATATGGAATTCAAGAAGTCATCCTGAGGCAAATGTGTTCAGAGGCGAAGAGAAGCATCTGTGCGAGTTGATGGCCTGTATCGTTCAGGGCAGCTCTTGGGTAAGTTTTTCCAGCTCGTTTTGCCTTGGGATCTTATAATTCCTCTGTTGACTAAGCTGTTTTCACTGGGATTTTGAAAGTGGTCATTTCTTTGGCAGCCCCCTCATTGTTCCCATTACGGAAGCCAACTTCAGATACTAAGGAATCTTCTCCTAAGTAGAGCTCCCTGCTAGGTCCATGGAGCCGCCTCAACCCAGGACTTTCTCTCTGTGGTCTGCATTCCTACAGACATAGCTGACTCCTTTCTGATAGGTTTCCACCTTATTTATTTGGAGGAAAAATACAGAACACATGAATATTTTGAACTGTTTTCAGAACGATTACACTTGCTGGCGGGTGACCCGTTCACGTTTCTACCACATGGAATGCCATCTGGTCCCCTGCCATGCCCTTTTTTTGGGGAAATCAGGAAGGGAACTCATGTGCATTTCAACACAGTGACTTCGATGCCAACAAGGGAAGGGCCAAGGACCTCCTGACCTTCCATGTTTGCCTCTTTATTTTTTGGAACCATCTTGGCGTCTGCCTGGCCACATTTCTGTTCTCTGGTGCCTGTGGGCTGGTTGGCGCTGGCCTTGGTCAGAAAGAGAACAGAAAAATCCTCAGGGAAAGTACAGGATGTGACAGAAAACTGAGTGGTGAATCAGGGGTGGGCTGGTCTCCATTGTGTCAAAAGTGCAAGAGTTCTAGAAGGTTGTGGGCAGGAAATGGGATTGCTGAGTCAGTGGAGAGGACCTTGCTCCATGAGTCAGGGCCCACGAACAGACACACCTTAGGGCACAGACATAGATGAAACACCAGGGAAGTTTACAGCAGAGTTAAGAGGAGAGAGAACTTGTGAGCTTGTTGAGTCTTGGGGCAAAGAAAACTGTCCCAAATCTCAGTGCAATTTAGGAACAGCTATCTTGAGAGGAAGCCTTCTGTGGGTTACCTAAAAGCAGATCCTGGACAAGAACATGTGGGAAAGGGGTTTATGAGGAAAGTTCTCAGGAAAGACAGGTGGAGGAGAGAGGATCTGGGGGTAAAAAGGAAGGAAGTCAGGCAAGAATAAGACTTCCAGCAAAGTGCTGGCTGTTGGGCAGTGGGCACACATGGACAGGGAGGGTGGAGAGCACATGGGGGCTGTGCTGAGGCCAGTCCCACTGGATCAATTTCCCAACTCCGTGCTGAGCGAGGACCATTGACTTAGCTTGAAATCAGCCATCAGAGAATACAGCTATCAGGTCCTCGAATATGTCCTTTCGTCCAATGTCATTTCGTTATAATGTTGATAAGGTGCAATATAAACTTAACTCTTGTTGATTTCAGTTAGCTTATGATAGATTGGTTTCATTATATGTCAGTTCACTTAATGTTGAAAAAAATGTTAAGTATTTAACATATTTAGACTATAGAAATTGGCAAGCGCTACAATTCAGGACTTTTTTTTGTGTGGGGAGTGGAGAGGAACCTATAGTTAAACATTTACCAACCTGGGTAGACCCCTGGCATTGTCTGGTACAGAGGCACACAGCAAATTTTACTAAGTATGTCCTATGTGCCAGGTTTGTTCTAAGCATTTTTGTACACATTAGCTCATTTAATCCTCACAATGACCTCATGGAGAGAATACTATTGATCATTCGAGCTGGAGGCACGGAGAGGCTAGGTGATTTGTGAAGGGAAGTCAGACAGTGAATAAGGGCAAAGTGCTGCAAAGGAGGGAACCCCTTGTGTCTGTGCTCTTTAATGCACGATATTCAACAATCCAAACTCACAGGCTTGTACTGCATAGAAAGTACGCCCCTCACAATAGCAAGATATATTAGTATATGCACGGATCACTCGTCACAATACGACCTGACTTTGAAAAATATTAGAAATTACCAAAATGTGCACAGTTAGATCTGGTTAAATAAATTCTGGTACATCTGCACAATGGAGTCCTAGACAGCTGTGAGAAGGAAGGCGACTGTTCAATTTGAATTGTGATGAGAGGAAATCCAGGGTACATTGTTAAGCAAAAAAAAAAAAAAAAAACCCACCTCAAACCTAAGTGCAAAAAACAAAATATATGGGAGATTTTGCATGTAACATGCATTTATGTATATGCATATTTCTTATACACACAAAGGAATATACTATACCTATACGTATGTATATATATATATGTGTGTGTGTGTGTGTGTGTATACCTATCTATATCTATATCTATATCTATATCTATATCTATATCTATATCTATATCTACATCTATATCTACATCTCTATCTATCTATCTATCTATCTATGGCTAATATACAAAGTGTCCCCTCGGAAATTTGACAGGGAGTTCAATGGCTCGCTATGATGTGTGCTGATCACCAGGGGGTGGCATGACCAGCAGTGGTGGCAGGCGCTGAGGGAGTGAAGGAAGGAGGAGGCAGGGAGGGAGGGAACCTGATCAGCCCTGATTGCCAGCCAGGCCTAGGGTCTCTACCTGTGCAGGAATTTCATGCACTGAGCCTCTAGTATTTATATATAAAATATTTTCCTTTCAAAAGAAATACAGGAAGGGTAAACCAGGAATAATTAAGGATACTGATTATGCATAGGAAGTACTGTAGGAATTTGTGAAACAGATAGGGGAGAAAGTGAATAATTCAAGTATACATTTTTTGAATAGTTTTGATTCTTGGAACTAAGTTAAGGTTAATATTTTACTGATTAAAAAATTTAAATCTGTATGGACAGGGAAAGGTCTGCGAGAATGTTTGCGAATCCTAGTGTGGGCGCCTCTTTGTAATAATGGCCTTTGGCATGGGGGGTGGGTATCTTCACATTGGACTTACACAGGTGCCTGTGGCTTGTGCTGCTCAGAAGGAACCCCTTTCTCATAGGCTGTGCCGGGTTCCCTGGCTGCTGAGGGCTGGGTGCTGCCATAGAGGTTCAGCCACAAGCTCTGAGGATCACCAGGTGCCAAGAAAAAGTCCCTAAACTTAGATCCGAGGGTGCTCAGAAGGAAGAGGAAATCACCCCGGAATGGCAGCATCAAGAGAAGGCCCCTCCAGGTTGCAGACACAGCTCCTAGGAGACCCCCGCAGCTATGTTTCTCCAGAGAAGAGTCTTTCCTGACCCCCCAAAACAGGGGTCAAGAGGCCATGACGATGGATTCTAGGGGTACACATTGGGGTACAGCTTTTGTTCACTCATTTATTCAGTTTTCTTGTGTTGTCTCCCATCTTGTGCCATATCCTTTCTCGTGGGTCTGAAGACTAGCCGGAGACAGGGCCAAGCAAGTCAGCAGATAAGAGAATGTGAAATTAGACTGAACTTCCCTTCCCACTCCCAGCAGCCCAACCAGGCTGTGGATTTCATGAGAACAGGCTCTCTCTTGAGGTTTGCGCTAGTTCCTTTTTCCAACTGGGCTGGGAATACCATCAACCAGCTGTGCTGGTGTGGTCCAGGGTGTCTGTGTTTGTCCTGACAGCCATGGACACGGGAGGACATCTTGAGAACCTGCAGCTGTGAGGATTGGAGTTCCATATTTAGGGAGAAGGGCCGCATTGCTTGGTTCTGCAGCTCATTCTTGGGACCGGTTCTGATTCCATGTCTCTGGTCGAATAGGATAAGAGCTACCCTCTCATCTAATATGGAGGAAAGAGCAGTTAGTGCAGACAAAAGCCCTACATCTGGACCTGAATTTTTCTCTTCCAAACTGTGTGACCTTGGATAGATCCCTTTCCTTCTCTGAACCACAGATGATAAAATGAAAATATTAATATCTAACCTGCATCTGGGGCTAGGCCAGATTGTGTTTTTTTAAAAAAATATATTTTATTGATTTTTTACAGAGAGGAAGGGAGAGGAATAGAGAGTTAGAAATGTCGATGAGAGACAAACATTGATCAGCTGCCTCCTGCACACCTCCTACTAGGGATGTGCCCACAACTAAGGTACATGCCCTTGACCGGAATTGAACCTGGAACCCTTCAGTCCGCAGGCTAATTCTCTATCCACTGAGCCAAACCGGTTAGGGCCAGATTGTTGGTTTTTTTTTTTTTTTTTTTTTTTGTTTTTTGAAAGCCCTTAATGACTTACCTCTATGACAAATAGCTACCCTGGGAATCAAACCCAGGTTTGCCCATTCAAGACAGTAGCATTTCCTCCCATCCCCACAGCAGTACAGTAGGTAAGTGGTTTCAGGTGCAGAGTCCCCTTCACCCTTTACTGAGCACATGACTCAATATTTCTGCCTCTCAGTCTTCTTATCTGTGACAATGGGCTGATAACAGCCCTTCCTCATGAAGCTGATGAAGGAGTAAATAAGTTGAGCTCAGAACAGTGCAACCAATGTTAGTTATTGTGGCCACGGTGCTTCTAGACACACAGTACTTCCTACCTACACAGATATATGTTGAATGTTGTCTTCTGATCAGCCCAAGGTCTAGATCAGGAATAGTAAATTCATGTCACTTACCCACAACTTCCACCACCAACCTCCATGGCAGACATCACCAATCGCTTGCCGCACTCTTCTCTCTTGCCTGGGTGAAGTCTCAGAAAGCTGAGGTAGGCACAGCTAGTTGATGGCAGCCCATGTGAGATGGAACCTCACTGCCCTTCCCTTGTGAAGGTGTTACCAAATCTTGGATCCTCTGCAGGACAAGCAACTTTTCATGGAAACTGAGTCTGCCACTGCAACCCCGGAATTATTCCATCACCTTTCCTGGGTTCAAAAGCAATGACCTCCCTTAGAGGACTCACAAATGAGGGAGACACTTCTTCTTTAGTCATGAAAGAAGGGGGACAGGGCCTGATGCTGTTCCAGGTTTCTGGGATCAGGAAGAGCCTTCTTGAGGGAAGGCAGGGGTGTCAGCATACCATTGACGATATGATTTACTGATGGTCCCACGTGCATGCCCAATGTGCAGAGGAGGCTACGTGAGGCCAAGCCTGTTGCTCGTGGTTACCCAGCTGGTAAGTGGAGGAGCCACTGGGACCCATGGATGCACACCCCAATGCCCGCGGGCTTCCCTCATCCCAGCTGGGCAGCTGGAGCTTTCCCATCTCTCCGTTACAGTTGTTTAAAGGCCGTAAACCCGCTAATCCCCAACCATGTGTTATTCTCTGCCAGTTAATGGGCCTCGCTTTGGAGCTCAAGGCGGAGAGGGCTGGCTCTACCTCTCCATGCACTTAGTGTCCAGATTTCTGATTTACTGGAGAAGCCCAGCACTTCCCCTTTGGTGCCTCGATAACCTGAGCCCATGCAAAGGCTCTGGAGGCCAAAAGGGCCCCCTCAGAATGCATCTCCAGAGAAGGAGAAGGGGAGGGTCTTTTTCCAAATGGGTCCAAGTCTGCTGGAGAGAGGCACCGCCTGCTGGGCAGATGGTGCTCATGGGAAAACAATTTGGCCTCTTTATGTTAAGCACATGGCTTATCTTTGGGTCTTAAATTCCCACAGAATGTTCAAGATAGAAATCAGGTTTGCCCCAAGCAGAAGTCTGATTTACTCAGATCACTGCAGACCCTGGAGGCTCAGACCAAGTGGCCATGTCTGTGCTTTGCATCGTGTCTATACACAATGAACACTGTCTGCTGTGTTAGGAGGCGGCTGTGAGTAACCAACAGCACTGGGCTCAGTGGGGATTGGGTTTAAATCTCTGCTATGTGTTGGGCCACTGACCTCACTCACTGAGCCTCAGTTTTTTTAATCTGTGAAATGGGCAATCTCATGCCCCAGGTCACTGGATCATCCATGAAAGTGTCCATCTCCAGAAAGTCAGGGCTGTTTGGGGGATCAGCATCCGGAACGTGCTCCATAGATATGAACTCTGGTTATACATCTCTGCTCTCAATTCCAGGTCCTTTTGAAGACCTTCTCAGATCTAAAAAGTTCTTTTCTGTGGCAAGTAGCACAAAGAGGGAGGTTTTAAAAAAAAAAATAAAAAAATTATTTCTGAAAACAAAGGTCAATCATTCCTGGAATGCAGGAATCTTCCACTTTGTGTCTGTGTTATGGATATGACGGACACTCTCTTTGGATGACATCGAAGGTATGCTAGCTGTTTCAAAGGCATCCAGGTGGCATCTGTGAGCACACATGCCCTGCTGGCTGCCGGTGGTGACCTGGCTCCAGGTCACCTGAGAGCCACCCCCAGGGTGGTGAATGCCTACAGTTGTCTGCCCTTGGGCTTGTTCCCCCAAGCTTTCTCCATCGCCATCTTTAAAACCACCCGTCCTTTTCAGGAAAAAGAAAAAAAAAATGCATCTGTCTGACATTCCAAGAAACCCCAGGAGGAGGAATGCAG
This sequence comes from Pipistrellus hanaki, assembly GCF_964339955.1. Lineage (NCBI taxonomy): Eukaryota > Metazoa > Chordata > Mammalia > Chiroptera > Vespertilionidae > Pipistrellus > Pipistrellus hanaki. The sequence goes on from NC_140517.1 coordinate 25,360,544, forward strand.
AAAATCAAATGTGCTGGTCCTTATCCAGCGGTGACTCCAGGGAGATAAATGATTTCGCATGCTAATGGCCGCCCTCCACGCTGACATTTTCTTACAATGTACTTAAGTCCCGTTTGTTTTGCTTTCTGTCTCCACAACAATTACCAAGATTTATTTTTTATTACTCCAGTTAACTCTGCCAGGACCACACTTCCTTTTTCTTTTTAAAGGAACAGCCATACTCAATGGAGAGGCCTAGGAATCCAGCATTTTCACTTGCAAAAAAATGAAAATAAACAAAGCTACACTCCTCTTCTGTAGAAGGGCAGGGGCTGTCTCTGCTCCCCATGCCAGAGGGGCTTCTGGCTCTTCTCCGCTGGACAGACAGGATCACCCGATGACTCCACTGAAGTCCGCAAGCCGGGCAGCCCGTTACACTGGGCCCTCCCCCGGGCTCCTCGGAGCATCCCTGGGCGCTCAAAAGGCACTTAGTCTTAGAAGCCTTATCTGTAATCCCTGCTGGAAATAAGCTCCCTCAGGCAAGCGTTTTCACGGTTTGTTTGGTGCCATTCGCTGAGTGCCTGTGCATAGTAGGTGCTCAATAAGCCTTTGTGACATCCATGAACATCAAATTCTTTAAAACTGGATTCCATATAGCTCCCGCCTCACCTTGATCTTCACCATCTTATGTTCTACTTGCATTGGCGGTTTGTTATTCCAGACACATGCAGCTAGCTCTCTCTCTCAAGTCTGTGCTTTTGTACAGGTGAACATCTATCTACCCTGCCTGGTGAGCTCCCTTTCTTCCTCCAAAACCCATCTCCTTTGAAAGGTTTTCTCTAATTCTCTCATTCTAGACTTTTTGTCTCTCCCTCTCTTATGCTTCCTTTAATGGAGAACTTATTGTTCAGAGTTTTTTGCTTTTTTTTTTTTTTTAAACACATCTCTTTCCCTGATCAAACTGTTAAAGCCTAACTTACTTTTTAGTTTCCTGAACTATCTAGTTAGTAGATGCTGACATACAGTTGATGACCAGAAACAGTGAATGAATGAATGAATGAATGAATGAATGAATGAATGAATATGGGCAGGGATCTTGTCTTATTTGACCTGGCATCTCAATTATCAGGCACAGTTTCTGGCACATAGTAGCTGATCGGGAACTGTCTTGTCCACAGGGCAGGGATTTTTAACTCTTCTCTTTTACCTCTGCTGTCCCAGTACTTAGAGCAGTGTCTGGCTCATAATAGGCACTCAGTAAATAATCAATGAGGGAATCAATAGTGGGGCCTGGTTCCATCAGCTTTCTCTCACAGGCCTGCTGAGGAGGGGAGGGGCGTGTGGCTGCAGAAGGGAGAGGGCCTCCAGCCACTCCGAGGTCTCTCCTTCTAGCCTCATGCATATGTGTCTGCGTGAATCACACGGAGAGAGAGGTGGTCAAAAGGGCATGAGTCAGTCCCTTCCTTGGCGTTTCCCAGACAAGGCGGCTCAAAATACCTTCTGTCCAGGTGGGGCCCCGGCCTGGTTATGTATATTGCTGTGGACGGAGGTGAGTCTGCAAATTGAGGGCTGTGGGTCGCCGTCCTCCAGTCAGGAGTCACAGGCCTGGCAGCCTTCTGCCAGGGGAGAGCTTTTTCCTCAGGGCATTGTGCCCAGACCTGCGTGAACCCCGGCCCCAGGCCGTGTGGGGCTGGGCTGCCCCCAGGGCGGCACACCGTGGCTTCCTCAATGTGGCCCTGCAGTTCCTGCTGGTGACTATGGTCAGGACAAAGGCTCTGCCAGGATGGCACACTATGTGGGGTGTCCCTGCGTACTCTCTGGGCACACACATACCTGGCTGAGAAGAGAGAGCTGACCTTGGCGACTCCACCAGGGAGTCAGTGTCGGCTTCTTACTGGGAGTCCTGCCTTTGGGAACGTGGTGAGCAGCCATCCATCTCCACCGTCAGCTACCTGTCTGTCCCCCCCTGCGCCAGGAGGGCTTCCTCCAAACAGGACCTGGGGCTGCTACTGAACGGGAACTGGAGCAGGGGATGGGAAAGGTTCTATTTGGAGGCAATTGACCCATGTGGCCACTCCCCTAGAGTTGCTGGATTTAGAAAAAAACAACCAAACACAAAACAAAAAACCAGGATGCCCAGTTCAACTTGTTATCAACAGCAATGTCAGATAATCAATGGACATGTTTATTTTAGCATAAGTAGGTCCTGTGTAACCGAAGGCAACTGACCCAGAGATTATGTGCCCAAATAATTTTCAGAGAAGTCATGCTAATAAAGGAGGGGTGAGCTTGAGGTGATAGCTGTGGTTACTGCCACACCCACCTTATGAGACTCCTCAGAGGTCTGAGCCTGCCTTCCACCATCGATGCTAGAAAATCCAGACACCTGCTTTCCTAGCTTCCCTTGCAGCTCGGGGAGTGAAATGCCCCCCCCGCCCCCGCCACTAAATGTGGAGCTGGAAGCCAACAGAAGCAGGCTCTGGGGAAGAGGGTGCAGGGGGGTGTTCTGCTTTGATAGCAGTGCAACCCTGACCGACCCTCCAACCCCCCCTCTCTCTGCCTGGACATAGTTCAACCAGATGAACCCTATCACCTCTCTTTTGAGACGCACATGTCACCTTCTCTCTGAAGCGCGAGAAGAGCACACTGGCTGGATGGCCTGTCTCTCGGCTCTGGAGGCCAAAGTCCCTGATCAAGGTGTCAGCAGGGTTGGCTCCTTTGAGGCTGTGAGAAGAATGTATCCCGGGCCTCTCCCCAGCTTCCGGTGCTGCTGGCAGTCCTCAGCATCCCTTGGCTTGTAGACCCATCACCCTGACCTCTGCCTTCATCTTCACATCACTTTCCCTCAGTGCCTCCTTATCTAGGTGTCCAAATCCCCCCTTTATCTAAGGATTCCAGCCATGTTGGATTACCCACCCGAATGACCTCAGCTTAACTAATTACGTTTGCAACAACCCTACTTCCAAATGCAGTCATGTTTTGAGGCACTATGGGGCTAGGACGTCAACATTTAAATTTGGGGGACAATGCATACTCCAACCCACAACACCTTCCCTGACACGTACACCCCTCCTGCCATCATAGCTGTCACTGGTGGAGCCTTCCTCTGAATTTTCTGAAATTTTCTCGGTGCCTCTTCCTTTGCCACCAATGTGACCTCCATGGAAGCAGCGAGCATGGACTCTGTCCCCAGCACGCCCAATATTGTGCACATAGTAGGGGCTTAATCAATGCTTGATGCTTGCTGAGTAAATGAATGAGAGACCTGTCTCCCATGTCCCCTCTGCACCCGGCCAGGGCAGGAACGCGGTGGCCTGTCAGGCCAGGGCCAGCCCAGGGCAAACACTCGGTAAATGCTTGGGAAATGGAATCACTCTTTGGTCCAGCGTCGATATTTCCTGTGACTCAGTAAATCACGTTAACTAATGAAGGAATAACGATCCCAGAGGAACAGAAGTTTCAGCTATGCAGATTATTCTGAGTTTTTAAAAAGTGTCTCTTCAAAGAAATCAGTCCCCGGGGGCCCTCGCTCTCCATAAAGGCTGACTTTCCACTCTCTTAAGTAGCTCGTTTTGGCCCAGTGACAAGACTCAGCTGGCGGGTTTTAATAAATAATGTTCTTGTGTTGCAAAAGTAAAATTTAGAAAATTTACAGATCTAGAAGGAATTAAGAAAAAATAATTCATCAGCCACAGACAACCAGATTGTTAATGTGCCACTGTATTTCTTTTCTTTCTCTTTTTCTATGTGTAGTTTTATGTGGTGATAAACCAATGTGAGTACAACCAGGTTGCTGCTTCCATGGAACAAAAATCCACCTTGAAACTATCCTCCACTTTCCACGTAATTAAGAAACCCCAGATGCGCTGAAGGGGTGAGAGTGGGCAGTCTGGATGGGGGGCAGGAGAGAGAGGGGACGGTGGAGCTCAGAGCCTGGGTTTGGGGGCGGGAGGGAGAGGGAGGAGGGAGCAGCCGGTTGCAAGGTTGTTCCCGGAATCTCAGGACTCGCACGCCCACGTGGATGGCACCACTGAGGTGGCGGAGGCAAAGGGAGGACATGAAACCATTTCCTGGCCCGGGCGCCCAGTTCATCGGCAGCTTACACTTTTCCAATTACCCGGCCCTCCCGGAGCATGGGTGGGAAAGTGCGGCCTCTTCCCGCCGGGCCGGCTCCAGGTCGGCGGGGCCTGGGCTGGGGCTGAGCGCGGGCATTCTGGAGGGAAATGATACATCCCATGCTGAAGCAGCGGGGAGACTCGGGCTTTGTGGTGGCCGCTGATGTCATTTCAGAGAAAGAGCTAAAAGGCTGTTTTGTTTCTCAGACCATGTCTCTGAAATTGTCTTCTTTTTTTTTTTTCAAAAGAAAAAAAAAAATCCGATTCTATCCGAAAGCGGACGTTCCAAACCCCAAACCTCTAATCCAGGCTCGTTGGAGGCCCCGGGCCTGGTCCAGCGCCGATTGCTGGAGGGGAACCGTGGAGGTCGCCCAGCCCATCGGAGAGCTTGCAGCGGGGTGATGGGTCCAAGAAAACCCTCGTTTGCTGCTGACCTGTTCTGGGGCCCAGGATGAGTAGGCAGTGGGAGGCCAGAGAAAGGGGGGCTGTCAGGAGCTGTTTGTTGCGGGGTGCATTTGTCTTCCAAAGGCAGCCATCGCTGTCCAAGTATGCCACAAGTGTGCCCTCAGAAATCTATCTCCCCAGCGTGTGGGGGGGGCTCACCCTTGGCTGACACCCTGGGAACGTCTCAAGTGCTGTCATCGGGACTGGCATCACAGCGGATAAACAGGGAGTGGGAGGGAAGGGAAGCAAGAACGTCCCGCCTGCCTGGCTGCTGGGGCAGAAGGGATTAACACCGGGTCTTCTCTCCACCAGGAAGTCCCCTCCTTGGGTCCTTCCAGTCTGCCCTGCAGGAAAGGACCAGTATTGCCGCCTTTAACACTTTTCTGTTGCCCTCCAAGTCCCGGAATAGTGACTTTGCTGTCTGGTGGCTGGGTGGAGTGTGGTTGGCCACTAACTGCTAGGTTACAATAATGCTGGGGTGCCAGTGACTGAGGCCCTACTATGTGGTCAAGTTCAGTGCTGGGGGCCATGTGCTGTCTCAGTTAATCCTCAACACAATACTGGGGAGTGTCCATTTCGCAGGAAGAGAAACTGAGGCACAAGGAGAGGACAGTCACCGGCTGAAAGTGGCAGAGCTGGGTTCAAACCTGGGGCTGACGGATTTACCTTTGATCCCGTACCACACTGCCTCTAGGTAAAAGTGGGTTGTGTGTACCCCCAAACGATATGTCCACTGGTATTTGGTAAGTGGAACCTTATTTCAAAAAAGGATTTTTGCAGATGTGATTAAATATCTTAAGATGAGGTCACCTGGGATTTAGAGCGGTCCCTAAAGCCAATGATGAGCATCCTTGCAAGAGACAGAAAAGAAGGTGACATGAGCACAGGGAGACTGGAGTGATACAGCCACGAGCCAAGGAAGGCCAGGGGTCGCCAGTGGCCACTAGCAGCTGGAAGAGAGGCATGGATTCAATGGTTCCTGGACACTTTTGAGGGAACCAGCTCGGCTGACCGATTGACTTTGGACTTTTGGCCTCCAGAACAGTGAGGGGAGAAAGTTTTGTTTTTATTTTGTTTGGGGTTTTTGTTTCTGCTAACCCTAATCCAAAGCATAACACTAACACTAATGGGAACCCTAATCCTAACCCTAACCCTAACCCTAGGCCTAGCCCTAACGCTAAGACATAAATCTAACCTTAGACCTAGCCCTAGCCATAACGATAACCCTAATTTAACACTAACCCTAATCCAAGCCCTAGCCAAAACGCTAACTCTGGCCCTAGCCCTAATTCTAATCCTAACCCTAATCCTAACCCTAACCCTAGACCTAGACCTAATCATAACTCTAAACCTAAACCTAGCCCTAGCCTTGACCCTAACACAAACCCAACCATAAAACTAATCCTAACTCTAACCCTAACCCTAATCCCAATCCAACCCTAACTCTCCAAGTGATTCCAATGTGCAGCCAAAGATTCAGATGTGAACACTAAACCTAATCCTATCCTAACCTTAACTCTAGCTCTAAGCCTAACCCTAACTCTAGTCCTAGATATAATCCTAACCCAAACCCTAATCCTAGCCCTAATACTAACCCCAAACCTAACCATAATACTAACCCTAAAACTAGCATAAATCCTAGCCTTGGCCCTAGCCATAACTCTAGCCTTAACCTTTGCCCTAACCACAAACCTAACCCTAGCCCTAGCCTTACTTTCAGCTCTAACATGAACCCTAACCCTAACCCTAAACCTAGCTCTAGTTCTAATCCTAACCCAACCCTAAACCTAGCCCTAGCTCTAATCCTAACCCAACCCTAAACCTAATCCTAGCACTAGCCCTATCCCTAATCCTAACCTTTCACTAATTCTAACCCTTACCCTCCATGTGATTCTAATGTGCAGTTAAGGACCCAAATGCTAACCCTAACCCTAACCCTAACCCTAGCTTACGCCTAACCCTGTTAGAAATAAGGTGAGCCCCTAAATCAGGGGTCCTGGTAGAACACAAAGCATACTTGGGAGCCAAGCAATAAGACAAATATCTTTACTCTGGCAGGAGGGTGTGCGCACACATGGTTCTGGAGCACATGTACACTGAGCAGGCTGTCTGCTTGGGATTTTATACCAAACCACATGATCTGTCCTCCACTCTTGAATGGAAGAGCTTAGGCTCACACTCTTGGGTGATTGGCTAATTTAAAGGAAGGGGTTGGTCTTTGCCATTTCAAACTGGCAGCCCCCAGGGGAGCTGCAGGTCATGTGAGCCAAAATGGTGGCTGCCTACACACCCTTCTTTGACAGAAAAGATTGTTTATTCTCACAATTCCCCCTTTTTATTTACTTAAATTCTTTTCTTCAAACTCGGCTAACATTCACTGACTTCTATGCTCTGCAGTGTCTAGGAGAAGACTGTTTTTCTTTTTGGTCAATGCGGTTTCAATTAACCTTTGGATAAGACCTCTCATACATGGGATGATATAAGATCCACTGCTCTCATTCCCTTCCATTCTCCGAACCATTGCTAAATCGGAGAAAGGATCCTCAGTCCCAGGATTCTCAGCTAACTCATTAGCTAGAGTTGTTAATCCCTGCAGGGCCTTAGTGATGGCTCTGTCTGGAGCTGTGTTGTCAGGGATGAATGTACAACACTGGGCCCCCAACATTACACATACTCCTCCTCTTCTGCCAGAATCATATCCAAGGCCAACCTATTCTCCCACGTCATCCTGCTGGTGGCATCTAGTCATTCAACTATACCTCTGACAGATTCAAATCCTGCAGCAATCTGAGTTCTACCTAGCCTTAAACTCATTTGGCATGCCTCTTGGAACCCCAGTGGAATCTGTGTAAACATGGGGATCAAATGAGCCCCCTGGACTCTCTCTCCTCTTCCTAGTCTGTCTGTCCATTGAAAAGGTTTACAATATGCCCTAGCTGGTTTGGCTCAGTGGATAGAGCATTGGCCTGTGGACTGAAGGGTCCCAGATTCGATTCCAGTCAAGGGCACATACCTGGGTTTTGGGCTCAATCCCCAGTAGAAGGCATGTGGGAGGCAGCCAATCAATGATTCTCTGCCATCATTGATGTTTCTATCTCTCTCTCTCCCTCTCCCTTCCTCTCTGAAATCAATAAAAATATTTTTAAAAAATGAAAAGGTTTACAATATGCCGAAGTGAAAGGGATAGCTAATTGTATCAGAGCACAAGTTCCACTCCATTTGCTGGGCAAGGTCGCAAGTAATGGTCTCCCACATCACCAGCAGAAACAGCACAGGACAGTGCAGCTTCTGAGGATACTTGGCCATTTACACATCTGGATAAATTTCCCATAAACTCCGAGTACTATTTTCCCCTCCCCCCTTTAAAGGCAGGAAGTATAGTTTACATCAGAGGACGGGGCCGGATCATTTGGGGGGACTCTTGCTCTTTACCTCTGTTTCATGGGAACAACAAGGAGAGAGTTCTTACATGAAGCGTTTCCCCAGGCAGTTTCCTCCTGATACAGGGCAAGCGCCCATTCCATCCCATTACTGTCTGAGGTTCATCCAAATGGAAATGGGACCACTAGGCACACTAGACTTCCTGCCAGGCAAGCATAACAGTCGCCGTTTTGGGTTTGTTTATGGGTTTTTGCCACTGAGTTTGTGATATTTTTATAGCAGCCCTTGAGAACTAATGGTCTCTCCATGCCTTATTGTTGCACCTGGTCAAACATGAGGGTCCCTGGCACCTGATTGGTCCCTGATGGTCAGAGAGAGTGGTGACCACCCTCCCAGCATTTCAGAGCTCCTCAATGTGCACATCGCCTGCCTGGAGGAGAGAAGGCACCACCTATCAGGCCCTGGGCAGTGCATGGGCACCTGCATGTGTGTGTGTCCACTCCTTCTTCTGCTCAGGTAAGGCCCAGAAGCCATGGTTCAGCCCAATGCAGGAAATATACCAGCCATGAGTGGACAAATATTTATGGAGTGTCCATGGTGTGCCAGGCCCCGGTCAAGGCACCGAGGATATGACAGTTACCAAAATGAAGTCTCTGCCCTTGAGGAGGTGGCATGGAAAAGGGAGAGGCAGGCCAGGAGCAAGCAGGGAATGGAGGAGAGAGGGGGCTTAGGGAGGAGATAGGAAGGAAATTGGTACAGGTGGCAATAAACCAAATGGAGGAGATTGCAGCCTGATGAGAAGCCAGAGTGGGACGGGGTGGGTGGTGGAGATGATATGGGAGGTGAGCATGGGAACATATGGCAGACACAGCAGTGACGCTTTCCCGGTTATTTCCTGGTTGTCACAGGAATGCTCAGAGGCCTGCATAGTCAGTGACGCTCACTTTACTGATGGAAACCCTGAGCCCCAGAGAGATTCAGTTGCTCCTACAAGGCCACGGGAGACGTGCCAGTATCATTAGCTGTGCCACAAACCACCCCCGCCCAAACAGTAATGTAAGGCAACAATCATTGATTTTGTTGTCAAGTGTTGGGGTTAACTGAACTTAGCTAGCAATTCTCACTCAGGGTCTCTCTTGTGCGGTTGCCATTAGTTGGGGGCCAGTCTGTTTGTCTCAAAGATTCTTCGCTCACCGTCTGGTACCTTGGATGGAAGGACAAAACAGCTGGGGGCTGGACCTGCTGGGCCCCTGTCTTTCTTTCTCTTTGTGTCTCTCCTCTTTCTGTCTCTCTCTTTTTCTCCTTCTCCTTCATCCATCTCTGTCTTCGTGTTGGACACCTGAAATGTCAATCAAAGGCTCCCAGAGCCCGTGTCCTAAGAGAGACAAACAGAGGCTGCCTTTTCTAATGCCCTTCCAGGTGACACAGTGCCTCGTCTGCCAAACTCCATTCAGAACTCAGCCACAAAGGCTTGCACAAGGGGGTGGAGGTTAGACTCTGCCTCGACGAAGGATCCTCATAGGATGTTCCTGCCAGGGAACAGGGCCAGCTGATTTGGCTTCAGAGGCCACCGATTCACACTCATGATGGCTCGTCCCCCCGGCCAGTCCCCCAGCTATGTGAACTGCACCCCAGGGAAGGATGGTTTGGGCAAATACCCGTGATCCATGTTCTTCCTGAGACACGCCACAGAGTTGTCAAACTTCCCAAAGCAATACTTATTATAAGTAAAGTGTATTTTGGGTGTTGGAAATATAAACTTTGGTGCTTGACCAGGTGTGACCATGGACTTGTCTGTAATGGATAAAATGCACTGTCTGTGGATTTCTACCACAGGTTTATATTTTTAACATTTACAACCAATAAATGCTGGCTCCAACATCAACATAAGAAAAGGAAGACCATAAATCCTTCCTTCCCAGTAGTAAAGTGAATGGAGTCCCAGACCATAACATTTACTGTCATATTTTAATAGCATTTGCTATGGTACACCCATTACACCTTCATAAAACTCTTAAAAAAGGGGGGGGGCGGGGCTGAATAAAGAAATATAGCCCTTTTAGAGATTTTCCCTTTTCTAACAGGAAGGAACATTAGAAATCAGACCTAATCTAGACTCAAGAGATTCCCAATGGTGTGTCCTGGACCCTGAAGCAACTGTGGTTTGCAGTCTTGGTATCTGATGCTCACGTACTCTCCCACAACCTGACTTGCCCCTCTAGCCACTGAGGTGGGGTCAAAGTCCCTCCCACCCCCTTGATTCTGGTGGCTTTGTGACCACTAATGAAATAAAGGGGAAGCTGTGCTGCATCCTGTCTAGGCCATCATAGGCCGCATGGCTTTCTCCGGGTTCTCTCAAAACTCTTGTTCTGCAAAAATCCAGCCACCAAATAAGAAGTCTGACCACCCTGAGACCATTACGCTGAAGAGGCTATGTGTGGGCACTCTGGGCAACAGCCCCTGCCGCCTTCACAGCCGACAGCCAGCATTCCCCCTTAGCCATGCAAAGGGAAGACCTGGGGTGGCCAGCCCAGCCCAGTCTTCAGCTGCTGGAAGCCCCAGCTGACACCTGACAGTACCCTCAGGAGAGACCACAAGTGGTAACTGTCCATCTGAGCCCTCCCCAAATTTCTGACCCACAAAACCCTGAACAAAAGAAAAGGGCAATTGCTGTATACCCTGGAATCTGGGTTATTTGTTATGCAGCAACAGTAACAGGACTGGGTCCTGTCAGCCATCGCTGGGTGGCGGGAGAGGGCAAATGAGAATCCAAATGGGTGTGGGTCTGGGATACGGATGACTAATTTGTTGAAGAAAAAGTTCTCAGATCTAGCCAATCCTTTCACCTTGGAGATCAGGACACTGAGGCACGGACAGGAGATAACCAGGCTAGGTTGGTTTACATGGATAGTAAGTGAGCACACTGGTTCTGACATTGAATTGTATCTCCCCCTCCAAGGCTCTACTCTCCGCACATATCTGCCTGCTGTGCAGGTGTCAGCCCCCAGGTCAGCTCTGCACTCTTTCAATGAACCCATTATGGTCTCCACCATATAGACTTAAACATTCCAGTTGTCAATCTTCCAAAAGCAAATATATCTATTAGACTAGTGTAATCAGGCCTTGTGCTTATGAATTTCCAATGCAAATTTGGGCGATCTGCTTTTAATCCTGCAGATTAGTCCCACGTGTTCCTATGTGTGATTGTAACTTTGTTTTTAAAGCATGACTTAGAGAAGCATGTCTTTAAAAAAAAAAAAAAAAAAAAAAAAAAAAAAAAAAAAAAAACTTGTAGAAAGAACATAGCACTCTCACCCACATGTATTTCCTTTCAGTTTCTACCTATCCAGCCCTGGCAGCGCCTATGAGCATCTGCTATGTTACTTTTTTTCCTTCTTCCCCTTTAATGCCGGGGACCTCGGTAGACCAGCAAGCCACAATTGGGAATGCATTCTGAGACCATTAGTACAGGAAGCACGGTGAAATCCGAAGAGACCATGAGCCAGTGGGTTGGAAAACACTCTATGAAAGGCCTTTTCAGGCTGTTTCTTTCAGGAGGAGTTTGTTTTTGGATTAAAGGAGTTTATTCAGGTATTCACAAATACCCAGCTCTCTGCACCAGCTGGAACGTGGAAACCCCTCAGTCATAACCAATTGCCGTGGAGAGGCCTGGCATGTTCTGACTAGGGAATACATGGATGAAAGAGGCGTAATTAGGTGACAAGCCTTCAAAGAAGATGAAAGGTCCAAAACATCCTAAAAAATGTAGGCAAAAATATACCCTGAAATCACTACTTTCTTTATTTTGGAACCAGAGGTTCCGATCACAGGCGAGGTGTCAATGGCATGGTATGTAGCGAAGTCTTGGACTAGGTTTCTTTCTTTCTTTTTTCCTTTTCTTCCTCCCCACTCCCCTCCTTGCTTGGGGAAGAAAAATGATGGAAATGTCATTCCTCTATTTCCTCCACTCCTAGAAAAGGGTGTAAATGCCTCCCTTCTTAGCCAGAGACTCGGGTCTAAGCTGACACTTTGATGGGTTTCCACTTGGGGCGGGACGGGAGGACCAGGGCTTTAATGGCATAAGTATGTGAACACCCCTCCCCGCGCCTCCATCAGAATGGTCTCGGCATTTTCTGAGTGGCTCGTTTGTATTTTTCTCTTTTAGTTTTAAAAAGTCCTCCCCCCCCCCCTTTTTTTTTTCTACGTAGAAAGCCAGGAAAGCACAGAAAGTTTCATGTCTTCTTGCAAGCCCCCCTTCCTTAGACCAGTCCTATTTTCTAATTAAATTACGCACAGAAGGTTGGCAGGTTTTGAGAAGGAGGGAGTTTTATAGCTGGGGGAATCCATCAGTTGATTGATTCTTCTCTGTCTTTTATTTTCAAATGAGAAAAGGGAGCCCACTTTGCTTGGACGATGTGCTCTGAGTAGAGCCAACACAGAAATGTGGAGGGTTTGACTCCCACACGAGTGCCTTTCTTACTGTTTAGGCTACTCCTTTCCATTTCCCTTTATTTTTAATCCTTTAATGGACATACTCTGACCACGTTCGGAGCACTCATTAACACATATTTAAATAATTATGGAAAAATCCGCTTTTAATGCATCCTTAAGCACTTTGACCTCTGGGTTTCTGCAGCTGGATCTGACGGCGCTTCAGCTATTTGGCACATTCTCATTAGCGCTCTGACTGCGCCTTTGCCCCTGTGGTCTTGAAACAGCCGCACAGCACACCTGCCTTATTGAGCTCAGCGCCTCCAAAATGCTTACACAAACACGTGGCTTTTTCTTTCTCTTCTCTCCCTCACCCCCCTTCCCCATCCTGGCCGAATTCAGGAGTGCAGATGAATGTGCTATTCAAAGGCCACTTTGACACCACCACTCACTAAATCAGGGTTCCTTTCAGTTGACAGAATTTTTTCACGTTAGTTCCAGGCTGCAAAGAAGGAGATGGGAAGGCATTCACCAGCCAAGATAGTGGTTACAGTTTGAAGTAGAAGACATATGTATAGAGAAACACACACAGACTACCTATATATTATAGATTATCCATCTATATACTATAGATTATCTATCTATCTAACTATCTATCTATCTATCTATCTATCTATCTATCTTTCTATCATCTATCTATCTACGGTATCTATCTATCTGCATGCCTTCTTCCTCAAGTTCTATATCTATATCATCTATATCATCTATATCATCTATATCATCTATCTCTATCTCTATCTCTATCTCTATCTCTATCTCTATCTCTATCTCTATCTCTATCTCTATCTACATCTACATCTACATCTACATCTACATCTAAATCTATTATCTATCCAAAAACGGACTCACACTGTTTCACAATATGCTTTTGTGTGCTACATTATATTATGCTCACTTTTCCTTGTCACTAGATCTAAAGTTAACGGCACAGTATTTCATCATGTGGATGGATCATTAACTTTAAAACCAAATACCTGCTGATTAACATACACATTTAGTTTACTTATTTGTTTATTTTATTTTGCTGTTGTTGACAGCATTTGACAGGCATGTTTGCACATTTGCCTTTTCAATCTAGTCTGGATATCTACTTGGGACACAGTCCTTCAAGTGTTGTCCTATGAAGGGTGTGTGCATTTAAAAATTTTCCATGTATTGTCAGTTACCGAGAGAGGCAAGCCCGAATTGTCTGGGAGTCTGGCATGTACCACTGACTCCTAGCCCCATTGGTTGAGGGTTACCTCTGGGGTATTAACTGCCCTTTACTCCTGAGCAACTGGGTGGGGAAGGGGCTTTCCAGCTTTGGAACAAGAAAATCAGAGGGATGTTTAGGGCAGTGGTCAGCAAACTGCAGCTCTGTTGACTAACGAGTTTGCTGACCACTGGTATAGGGGATGCTGGCAAGAGCCAGGAACTGCTTTCAACAAAGGGGCTAAAATCAGGCCGGCTAAGGGGATGCCATGTAGGTCCATAAGCCTCTGTGGCAACCTCCTCTTTGTGGTCTGGGTAACACCCCTCAGGATCTCCTGCGTGTCATGCTTTATTTCCTGAGATCCAGCCCCCATATTCAAGGTCATTATGAGCCTATATAATGCTTGTGCACTTTAGAAAAGACACTCCTTCGAGGCAGTTTTGCAGGTGTATGTCCTGATAAGCATTGGCAGGTTGGAATTTACCTCCATGGGTCTCCTGAGCTCAGCATCCTTGGGTAGCACACAAGGATGTGAACAACTGTAGGGGGCATCCCTGAACATTACTCTTGGATAAGGCACTGCACAAGGGTTCCTGAACACACCAAATGGTTTAATTAGTCCTCTAATGCACTTTTGTCTGTGGCTCTCTGTACTGTTCCTTCTGCCTAAAATTTCTTCATCAAATATTTACTGAGCATCTACTATGTGCCAGTCATTATTGAGGGACTGGGGACATAGCATAGAACAAAGCATACACAGACATCCTTGCCTATGTGGAACTTACACACTGGGAGTGGAGACAGACCCCCAAATAAATAAATAAGTATAGAGTATACTAGAGAGTGTTGTGTGCCAGGTGAGCAGAAATCGTATCTAATAAAGAGGGAATATGCTAATTGACCATCACACCCTCACAAAGATGGTGTTGCCCACAGCCAATAAGGAGGGAATATGCTAATTGACTGTCACACCCTCAAAGGTGGCAGTGCCCACAGCCACAAGATGGTGGTGCCCAGTCCCCTCAGCTCCACCAGGGTGGCAGGTGTGCAGCGCAGCTGGTCCTGCCTCAAGGTGGGCCCAGCTGCTCTGCACACCTGCCTCCAGAACTCCCAGTCCCCTCAGCCCCCAGCTGCTCAGGGCTGGCCTGAGGCACAGGCAAGCCTCAGATATTGGCTGTCCAGCTGCCCAGGGAAGGCTCGAGGTGCAGGTAACCAGGGCCAGCCAAAGCTTGTGCTGCCAGCAGTGGCAGCAGCAGAGGTGTGGTGGGGGCATGGCCTTCCCCTGATCACTGGGTCATCTCCTGCCCCTGAGGGCTCCTGGACTGTGAGAGGGAGCAGGCAGGGCTGAGGGACCCCCCTCCAGTGCATGAATGTTCATGCACTGGGTCTCTAGTATTAAATAAAGAGGCCAGAGAAGATGACATTTGAGTGAAGACTGTAAGGAGGTACAAAGTTGGATAACCAGTGGTCTGGGGAAGAATGTTCCAAGAAAAGGGAATAGCACATGTAAAGGCGCTAAGATAGGGATTAGCAAGGAAGCCTCTCATTTGGTCTGGAGCACAGGGAGTGAGGAGCAGAGTCAGGAAATGAGGTCAGAGAGGTAAGGAGGGGCAGGAGAGTAGGTTGGGGGGATGTGGTCAGGGCTACTATATTACTAGGAGTGAGATGGGACTCAGGGGACGGTTTAGAGCAGAGGAGGGATGTGATTCAAGTCTCATTTCAACAAGAACACATTTCTCTTCCTGCCCTGCCCCACAGACTCACCTCACCAAAACTAGTTTGGCCCCCAAACTCTGCGGGAGCCATTTCCAATCTCCACCTGTCCTGCCCCATCCGCTCCTCTGACCATTCCTCCCCTGGCCCATCCTGGGAGCTTCCTCATTGCATCCCAGTGAGAGTGCAGAAGAGAAGGGAGACCAGAGCTCCCACCGTGGCCCTGGGACCTGCCCCTTGGACCAGCGACATGGCCTTCTCAGCTGAGATCGCTCCGGAATATCAGTGGCATAACTTTTTGGATGAGGTGCAGAGGGACACGCCTTTTTGACGATGGAGTGCTGAAGGTCAGCATGGCACGGAAGTGGAGGTTTCCTAAGTCTCAGTTTCCTCCTCTGTAAAATAGGGAGCTTGGGTCTGTGTCACCACCATGTCACTGGCAATGGGTACCCTCAGCATCCTCGGCACACTCTGTCTTCTGGGGTGAGCATCCTGGTGAGTTTTCGTCTTTGCCACAGAGCAACAGGCAGCTTCTGGTACCCATAGCAGGGCCACATCATCCTTAAGACACCCCCTTGATGCTTATGGAGAGAAGGAGTGAGGGAAAAGCTCTTTAAAGGATGCCCCAGGAGACGATGACTGGAAGTTTTGAGGTTGGAGGTCTAAAAAGCTGTCTGACACAGAACCACAATGAGATACCATGTCACATTCATTGGAATGGCTATTAGGAAAAAGGCAGGAAATAGGTGCTGAAGAGAATGTGGAGAAACTGCAACGCTCATGCGCTGCTGGTGGGATTGTGAAATGGTGCAGTTGCCATAGAAAAAGTCTGGAAGTTCCTCAAAATTAAACAAAATTACCACATAACCCAGCAATTCCACTTCTGGGTATATAGCTCAAAGCACTGAAAGCTGGGACTTGCCCATTTCACAGCAGCATTTCTCACACTGGCCAACCCATGTGTCCGCTGACGGATGAATGGATAACCAAAATGTGGTCCCTACGATGCAATACTATTGATCCTTAAGAAGGAAGGCAGCCGGCACCGATTTGGCTCAGTGGATAGAGCATTGGCCTGCGGACTAGAGGGTCCCGGGTTCGATTCCGGTCAAGGGCATATACCTTGGTTGTGGGCACATCCCCAGTAAGGGGTGTGCAAGAGGCAGCTGATCGATGATTCTCTCTCATGGATGTTTCTAACTCTATCTCTCTCCCTTCCTCTCTGTAAAAAATCAATAAAATATATTAAAAAAAAAAAAAAAAAAAAAAAAAAAAAAAGACGAAGGAAGGCATTCTGACACAGGCTACACCATGGATGAATCCTGAGGACATTATGCTGAGTGAGATTATCCAGACACGAAAGGACAAACACTGTGTCATTTTACTCGGATGAGGCCCCTGAGTAAAATCCGTAGAGACAGAACGTAGGATGGTGGGTGCCAGCGGCTGAGGGAGGGGATGGGGAGTTAGTGTTTAATGGAGGCAGAGCTTCAGTTTGGGAAGATGAGAGAGCTATGGGGATGGAAGGGGGTGATGTTTGCACTCAGTGGGCATGTACCTAATGTCGCCAAACAGTACAGTTAACGGTGGTTAAGATGGTAAAAATCTATATGCCGTGTGTTTATGTCGTGTGTTCAAAACCAATCTGACAGCAACTAGCACCCACGTGGGGGACCCCAGGGGGCGTTTGGGAGCCCCTTCCTTGCAGCGGACTGGCGGTGAAAGGAGACACATCAAGATGTCACGGGTGCTATGCCCGGCACCCCCTCCATCTGCAGGCCCAGGTGCTGTCTTCAGAAGCCAAAAGGTCACCCAGGGGACATGCTCCTCCGAGAGAGGTTGCCAATGTGTCAACCCGTCACCACTCAAAGACCGTGGTGCAGATAAGAATGCAGAAGAGGTGTAACTGAAGTGTCATCTGAAGGCTACTGGAGGCTTAGTGGCACTTCAAAGGCGTGACACAGGGAAGAGGCCCGGAGATAGGAGCGCAGACAATGCTCTGGAGGAGGGATTATGACTGATCGTATTCCACCCTCCTCTGTGAAAGGGCGCAGGCACTCTCCAGGCAGGGGAGAAGAGGGAAGGAGGATATGGGCATGTGGCAACTGTCTCCTGAGAAATCCCCCAAACGTGGAGGATGCCCCGAGTGAGAAGGGGACGCCCTGGCTCCCGGCAGGGGTGTGCAGCCTGAGCCCAGGACTGGCAGCAGTGGGAACTGCAGGGCCCTGGCTCTGAGGCCCCGAGGGAAGCACCAGGCTGCCGGGTGGGAAAAGCACGCAGAGGCTGGCGGAATTTGACTCGCGTTCCAGGAAAAAGGATGAAGATGAGAATCAAAGTCCCCCACGCCTTGGTTGCTCCAAATATAAAAAAACAAACACACGCAAAAACACGGGGCCCCAGCACAGGGGTCAGGGAGGGGTTCTCAGTGGGAATGATGCTGAAGCCAAGAGCTGGAAGTGGGGAGTGGGGGGCAGAGGAAGAACGTCTGTCGCACTTTCTATTGGTCTGGAAGGTGGGTGTCAAGAAGGGTGAGAGCAGCAAAAGCTAGAGGTGAGAGGGAGCCGGTGGAGGGATAGACACCCCTTCCGCCGGGCAGTGAGCCCAGGCGGAGCCGGAGGGCCCCTGAAGAGCTCCCGAGCCTTGGGTCTTACCTTGAGGACCATGGGAAACCCTTGAGTGGGTTTAAGAAGAGACCATGGGTTTCATAACTCAGGGTAGTGGGCGTGCATTGGGTGGGGGCAGGGAGGCCTGCCAGCTGCTGTCAGCGTGTCTGGGTGAGGTGTCCAGGGAGAGTGTGAGGATGCAGAGAGGAGGGCAGAACTGGGAAAGGCGTAACGAGCTCCTCAATGCGAGCACTGTCGGGATTTTTTCTTATCTGTGGCCAGGCTCTGCCTTCTGTTTTAGAATTAGAGTGATGGGATTTGTATTGAGGAAGCAGGGTGTGGAGAGGAGAGGGAGGCGGCGCTTGGAAAGAGAAAATGCAAACACGTGGTCCAGTCCCATGTCTTCTGCTAGAGCTCTGACCGGCAGAGTTAGGGATAGCTCACTGACTGTATCCCTCCTGTAGGGCAGAGGATAATGGGGGCAGACAGGAGGTGTCACAAGGCATCCGAATCCAGAATTCACTTTGGATTCTGCTGGTGAACCTAAACCCTGGTTCACTGATGTCACTGGCCAGGTCGCAAGCACATGCCCCCTGGATACTCCTGTTGCTCACATGTGAGTGCAGAGCTCGGCCAGCCCAGCCCTGTGGGTGCGACAGTCAACCAGAGAAGCCAACCAGGATGGCAAAGGCCAGCATGTGCCACGCAGTCTGCCTGATCAGGAGGGATGGTGGTCGCCCCAACATGGAAACACAGCGATGGGAAGATGGGCTACCCCAGAGGGGTATGCACTGCCCGGTGATCCTGACAGCAGTGCTGAGTTGGGGGCCGCCCATCGCTGTGTAGCAGGTGTCAGGCTGCCTTCTGGGGACACAGCCAGTTGAGTGTTGGAGGGAGCCTGGCCCGGGGCTTCGGGAAAGCCCGTCACCTGTCCGACCTCAGTGCTCTGAGAGGGCTGAGCACGGTTGGCCCTTCCCATTGCGAAGGTCAAGGCCAGCCCCTCACCCAGTAACAGAGTCCGCAGTACCAGAGGGAGCTAAGGAGATGTCAGTTCCAACTTGGTGCAGAGTGCTTGCTGACGGCTCCCATGAAAGGGAGCTTGGATTCAGGGTCACATACTTGGCTCCTGTCCCACCTCTGCCCTGCATGGCGGTCAGACCTGGGCAAGTGGTTTCACCGGCCCCGTACCTCCATTTCTCCACTTGTATGTGAGGGGCAATACTATCACCCACTTCCTCTGAGTGGCCCTGGGAAGCATGCCGGTTGCACATGGACAACATGCGCAGCACAGTCATCTCCAGAGCTTTTGACCGGTGGCCATCCCTCTCCATGGGCACCTTGAGGTACATTACTGAATTGAAACATTGGGGGAAGTTCTGAGAGTCCACATGGCCCGGGTCAATCTGACTAGGCGGCTTGAAAACGCCTCAGCTGGAACTCAGCACAACACGGAGCGGTTTAACCTCTCGGTTCTTTAAATAAACTCTCTCCACTCCCAGGGCGCCGTGCTCCTGAGTGCCACTCCGGCCTGGATGGGCGAAGGGCGCCCTGGGCCGCGACTGCCCCCCGAAAGCCTGGCGGCACCGAGCTGTGCCGCGGGGTGTCTCCTTTGTCTGAACGCGTGACCGTCGGCAAATACGCCTCCGGAGTCAGACTGGAAAGAGGCCTGGGAGTCGGCCGCCACGTCCTCGGCTTGATGGAGACATCGCCTTTTGGGTTACTCCGTCATCGGAATGTTCCGCTTCTTGCCAGACAGTCAAGTCAGGGCACATCTCCCCATTCTCAAGGAAACAACAGATTTACAGGAAAACCCCAACGCAGCCTGACATGGGCATCAGCAAGGACCCCCAGCGCCCCGGTGATCTGTGGGCCCCTGAGAGGACGCGGAGCCATGTGTGTTTACAACGGCCCCTCTCCTTGTGGGAGAACAAACTGAACCAGTGGCTTTGAAACAGCGCAGCCCCCGGGGGCAGTTCGCAGGGAACAAGCCATTCACACCAACTCTGACTGGGGGGGTTGGGGGGGCCCCATATGGTCATTGCTGCTGGCTCCTGGCCAGACACTGAGCTCATTCACCTCCAACATGCTATCAAAGTCTCTATCTAGAGCATTGTTGTGAATGTTAAACCCAATAATGGCTTCAAAAAGCATCCCTGTGGTGAGGGATTGATAAATCCCTACAGTTTACTGAGTGCTGATCATGTATAAGGAACAGCTCCTCGTGTTATGTTTTTAAATTAAATTAAAAATAAAAAAAACTGGGACGTGATTATTATTATCATTATCCCCTCCTCACAGATGAAGAGTTTGAGGCACAGAAAGATTAAGTAATGCTCCTAAGGTCGCCCAGCTAGACAGTTCCGTTTTCTTACTGGCCACACCACATTGGCACCCGTGTTGGCTTTCCATATTATTACTGCGTTATTGTCTTTTTGTCTCTGCCCTCCACCACACCCCAGGCGTCTGACAGTCCGGGTTACTGATGCCCAGGCAATCCTTGCTCTGGGTTCTCTTCCTTCCTCATGCTTTTTGCATGTGTAATGTGCATGAACCGACTTTCCTGGGTGAGCTTGCGTTTGTCTTTCAGGGCCGCCACTCAAGCATCACCTCCCCCATGAAACCTTCCCTTCCCTCCTGCCGAGGACATTGCTCCCTCCCTCCTGTTGGCTGTTGTCTGCTTTCCCCACTGGTTCTGGTAAATGGTCACTAATTTGCCCTTCCACCGAGGTTGCAGTCTTTCTTCACCTTGAACCTGGGCTTGGCCATGACACCTGCTTTGGCCCCTGGAAAGTTAGCAGACGTGATGTGAGTGTTTTTGTGCTTGGGTTCCACTGCTTATTGCTCTTATGACACCTACAACAAGCCTGGGCCAGCCTACTGGAGAGCAAGGGCCACAAAGGAGAGCTGAGACAGCCCAGCTGATGGCCTGGTTGCCATGTTACACAGAAATGAAACCATCCTACATCAGCTAGCTCCCAGCTGGCCACAGACATAGAAGGGAGCTCAGGAGAAATCAGCCAGTGCCTCCCAGAGCAGAAGAAACAGCCAGCTTCCTCACACAATTGTGAACTCAATAAGTGGTTGTTAAAACCACTGAGTTTTGGGGTGGTTGGTTACTCTGCACTAGCCAACTGATGTGCCAAATGAGGTACCTCCATTGCCTATAGCAGCACCAGGGGCTGACATAGGAGCTCAGTGAGTGAACAGTGGTGCTCAATTAATACTTGAATGGATGGATGGGGAGGACACTGGCGTGTGATGTGGAGGCAACATTACCTCAATCTGCCCTGTGCATGCTTCAGTTTCTTCTGTTTCCCCATCTTGGGATGGAGTTTCCCATCTGGAGCTGTTGCAACGAACTCCACTAATGCCTGTCAGCCTGAGTCATCCGGTCAGCACTCAGCAGTCACTCCCTGTCCACTTGGCATACAGAGAGATTACTAGGCAACACTTAGAGCTTCCTTAGCTGCTGTGACAAAGAAGCCCTAGAGTCTCATTGGTTCACAGCAATAGAGAGTACAAGTTCACCCTGAGTTGACAATGGCTTTGCATCACACATCCATGCTGCTAAAGAAACAGCCTCCCTCTGGGGCATCTTCTTGGTTGAGGCAGATGGGAAAGAGAAGAAGGTGAGCAAAGACTTTGTCTGGTTCACTCCTCTATCTCCAGCATGTAGCACAATGCCCAGCAGGTAGTAGGTGCTCATTAAAAATTAACTGAATAACTGACTGACTGAATTAATGATGGGGTAGGTTAATGATGGGACACATGATCTCATAGCATCTATAATTCTTTTTATCAGCACATTAACCACATTATGCTTTTAACACTTTAAAAGAATAGTCTTAGCCGAAACTGGTTTGGCTCAATGGATAGAGCGTCGGCTTGGGGAATGAAGGGTTCCGGGTTTGATTCTGGTCAAGAGCATGTACCTTGGTTGCGGGCATATCCGCAGTGGGGCGTATGCAAGAGGCAGCTGATCGATGACTCTCTCTCATCGATGTTTCTAACTCTCTCTCTCCCTTCCTCTATGTACAAAATCAATAAAATATATTAATAATAATAATAATAAAATAAATAAAAGAATAGTCTTAGACTTACAGAAAAGTTTAAAAAAATAATAAGAAATTTTTTATTTACCCTTACCTAGCATACCCTATCATTCATATTTTACATAAGTATAATAAAATTTCAGCACCAGGAAGTTCACATTGACACAACTATAGACTTTATTTGGGTTTCATCTTTTCTTTTTCACAAATGTTTTTTATTTTTTCCAAGACCCAGCCCAGGGTCCTTTATTGCCTGCGGTTGTCATGTCTCATTTTCCTTCAGTCCAGGACAGTTCCTTCCTCTTTCCCTGTCCTTCATGACCTCAGCATTTTTGAAGAGCGCTGGTCATGGATTTTGCCAAATGTTCTTCCATTTGGGTTTGTGTGAGGTTAGCTCATGATTAGACTGCTGTGACGCATTCCTGGCAAGCATGACCCTGAAGTGATGTTGGGGCCTTCTCAAGAGAGTATCCTACTGGGGAGTATAAGAGGCCCATATGCCTTAACTAGAGACCCAGTGCACAAAATTTGTGCATGGGAGGGGGAAGTGTCCCTCAGCACCCTCTCCAATCTGGGACCTCTCGAGGGATGTCGGACTGCTGGCTGCAGGATTGGGCCCAAAACAGCAGTTGGACATCCCTCTCACAATCCAGGACCACTGGCTCCTAACTGCTCTCCTGCCTGTCTAATAACCCGTAACTACTCTGCCTGCTGGCTAGATCACCCCTAACTGCCCTCCCCTGCCAGGGTCATCCCTAACCACCTCTGCTTTGGCCCCTGCCACTGTGGCTTTGTCCCGAAGGACATCCAGTCTAATTAGCATATTGCCTTTTATTAGTATAGATGCTGGTGGTGTTAGCTTAAGGTGGTGTCTGCCAGGTTTCTTTAAAGATGCCATGTTCTCAGACACATTATATTTCAACAGCCAGTTTACTTGTCTATATCTGCATGTGGTGGAAGCCACTGGAGGGCAGGGCCCAGTCTGTCTTCCTCATCACCGTGTCCCCAGCACCTGCCACCGCATCTCGTACTTTTTTATGTGCGCAACATCCAATGAAAGATTGAACCAGTCTTCAGGGTGCTGACATGCAGGAAGTAGTGGGTCTTCAGACTAATTTTCCTGGAGAGAAAGATTTAGGAAAATTATCCCACGGATGCCTCCTGCACGCATTTCCCACATCTTTTATTTAATCTCATATTCTACCAAGCAAACACACTCTGCATAAGCAATGTAAACTGATTTTCCTCCTGACCCATTTTCACTGAAGCGCACCTTCTCCCCACCAACACCCCTGATTTCTGAATCTCTGTGAGGCCACGACCGCCAAAGCCACTGCCGACGGGAGGCGGTTCACTGTGCCGCCGCGGCCACAAGTAACCAGAGATCTGACTAAGAGCAGCATCAACAAGACATGTAATTATCTCCGTGGAGGGAGGCACAGACAGAGCGAGTTCAAGGCTTGCTCAGTGGCCTAATGGTGTCACCAGGGCCACGCCTGTCTTCCTCGGCGGGCACGTTGGCATTTTGTCCTCAGGCGGCAAGATGGCAGCCCCAGCCCCAGCACCACATCCTCTCATGACTGCACACAAACCAGAGGTGGGAAAGGGCTTTTCTTTTGTTTTTCTTTTCTTTTCTTTTCTTTTTTTGCATTTCTCAGAAAGCAGACCTCCCCTTCCGTCTGTCTTCTCAGTGGGAACGGGTCTAAAGACCCTCCCTCACTGCAGGGGGCCCTGGACAAGAGAGCCTCCAGCATCTGCAGCCTCCCCCCCCCCCCCGGGGGAGGGGGTGGATGTGCCCGTGAGCAGGGAGGGGGAGGGTTTGGCTTTGAGTGGACAACTCACACCATCTGCTTGGGGAGCTGCTCGGTGGGGTTTCTGAGTGGAAAACTGGCTGGACCTCAGGGCCAGCCAAGGGGATGGGAAGACAGAGCTGGTCTGGGACAGGCTTTCTGTATTTCTGACAGGTTTTTTTTTTTAGTTTTTTTTTTTTTTTTAAGTTAAGTCTAGGTCTCCCATTTGCCAACTTCTGGATCACAATTACTACAACACAATATAATCACAATGAAGCATCTATGAAAAGGAATTAAGGAAAAAATCCATCCACCCAACCATTCATCTTTTTTCTTCTACAAATTCTTCTCTCCCTCTATCTTTTCTCTCTCCCCCTATTCTTTTAGTATTTATGGTACCATTTGACCTAGTGATGACCGATGAGATGTAAGAAGACTGCCTCTGGAGACTATTCCCCCACACCCTTATATAAGGGAGAGACACTCAAAGAGAGGTCTCCTTCCTCCCTTCTTACTTTGGATAGTGTCAGGACAGGATGTGACGTGTGGAGCTGCAGCAGCCATCTTGCAACAACGAGGCAAGATATATAAGGACGCAATACTCTGAGTCTTGTATTGGGGGTACACAATTAAAAAGAGGGGTGCTGTTCTCCTGGGCTCACAGTTCAGTGCAAGAGATAGAAATAAATGGAGCGATTGCAATCCAGTATGAGCTACCAAGGAGAAGTGCTGGGAGGGGAACATTAGGGAAAGAGTTCCGGAGGACGATACAGTCCATGTAAAGGCTCAAGGAGGAACAGAGTGCTGCTGGAGGAGTGTTCTGAGCAGAGGGCACAGCCTGAATAGAACCATCCCGCGGGGGGGGGGGGGGTGTTTCAAGGTGGTGGGTAGCAGTTCATTTGGGATGGATGGGGAGGGGGCCGTCTTGGGGGCAGTGCTGAGAAAGTGAGACTCTGATGAGAGTGAAATTCCTGCCTCTCACCTGCTCTCTCAGACACCTTGGGCTCCAGAGGAAGGAATGTGCCAGTCCCTCTGACCTCCTTTCTGCCTGCATGTTCCCCGCCAGGTCCCCTGAGTTCAATTGGCGCCTCCCAGCCTGTCCTGGGAGTGTGCCCAGTGGCAAGTCCGGGCCTTGCTTCTCCGAGATGCTGAGAATCCTCTGGCCTCTGATATCTGCTCTAGACTCCTGTTTCCTGCTCTCTGTGGTCTGGGGGCGGACAGAGGATGGCAGGCTCCCCCCTGGCCACCCCACCCCGGCTCCCCCTTGAGAAGGTCAGCCATCAAAGGCTGGTGGAGGAAAGTGTCAGAAGTCACAGCCCAAGCTGCAGCTGACAGATTCATAGCACACGGAAGCGGCTAACGATCTGGCCAGCCCTGCGCTGTCACCTCGCAATGCCTGGCTCTCCCTGAGCCCCTGGCAGGCAAGACTCACAGGAGGCAAACTCCCCTGAACATACTGTTGACAACTGGTGTGTGTGTTTGTGAGGTGAGGGGGTAGAGAGGAGAAGGGAGGGGGGAGCTGAAAGCAAGCAACAGTGAGGAAAATGGCCAGGGACATGGTTCCCAGACCGTTTTCTGGGCCTGGTGGGCCCCAAGCTTGCAGGGACGCCCAGAGCTTTCCAAGAGGCCAAAAGGAACAAAGGGGCCCAGGAGGACTTGGCCCAAGCCCCCTTCCCCCAACATTAACTGCTTCCCTTTCCCTTGCAACGGAGCAGGAAGATGGAAGCGAAGGAAATGGAAAATGCAAACTGCTCAGCGATTCCGCTCTTTGCTGCTTAGAGCTCAGTTTTTGCTAACTTTGGAAATCCCAAAAGAGAGAGGCGTTTTGTCAAGGCATTTGAAAAAATTATTTTTGAGGGAAACAAGACGGGCTATTCATGAGCAGCGGGAAAGCGCACCCAGAGGTGCCCGGCGCTCCCCCGGTGCCCAGCCATTTGATTTAAGGAGATGATGAGGCTGCTGCGGGCAACCTTGCTCAGCCCCAACCCCGTGCCCTGAGAGAGGGCATAATCACAGGCATAGGTGGGACTTCGAAGCTCTATTTTGTGTTCTTTCCCTGCTCCCACCACCTGCCAATTAACACCAGCCAGGAATTACATCCAGGCGTAGCCTAAAGCTGCCCACTGCTGGTTAGTGGCTCCTGACCCTAAGGATGACATGGTGGCTTCAGAGGCAGAAAGTGCCAGGCCCTCCTCCAACCCGGTGCTGAGCTGGGAAGGGGGCGCTATGAGCTGTGGCCCCCAGAGTGAATTGTGATCCCAGGATGATGTCCCCTGAGCCTTCTGGGACCACCACTCTCGTGTGCTGGAATGCTCTCCCTCCAGAACTCCGCATGGCTGTCTTCTTCCTGCCATCACATCTGGGCCAGATGCACCTCCTTCTGGAGGCCTCCCCTGGCTCCCTTAAAAATAGAGCCTCCCCAACAGAACCATTGACATTTCTATCTCATGTCAATGTTTCTCTCTCTTCCTCTCTCTAAATAGTCAATAAAAACATATCCTCGGATGAGGGTTAAAAAAATAGAGCTTCCCCCCAATAAATTGCCCTCCACCCTGGTTTGTTTGGGTTATTTATTTTTCTTCATGGCACTGCATACACTGAAAACACTGGTTTATCTCTTTACTTGCTTGTTTTCTGTCTCCAGCATTAGACTGTCAGCTGCATGAGGGCAAGGCATTGCTGTATTGCTTTCTATGTCCTTACGGTCTTGAGGGCCACCAAGTACCTAGCAAACACTTAGCAAATATCCAATGAGTGTGAGTGTGAGTGTGTGTGTGTGTGTGTGTGTGTGTGTGTGTGTGAGATCTCCTAACAGAACCTGGCATGCCGCATGCACAGGCACAATCAGTCTCTGGTTTGATTTGTTTATTCACACTCTATTGCTCACTCACCCCTCACATCAGCTCTTTGAATAAAGTATAATCTCCCTTTTGCAGTTGAGAAAACTGAAGCTCAGAGAGGCTGTGTGACTTGCCAATGTCACACAGCTTCCTGCCACCACCATTCTCCGTCCTCCCTCCGGAGCAGTCTCCTCCTTTCCCTTTGGCTCCAGCTGTGGTGTCTGAATACCGTTATCTAGGAACTGCTGAGTGTGACCCTCCAGGAGTCCCAGGCTGGGGAATCTGGCTGTGACCACAATGCTCATCAGCTTTGGGCCTCGGTGGCTGGACCAGCAGCCATGGACCTGAAGGAAAGAATGCGGGGCTGAGGGCATCCCAAGGAACCTGGGCTGAGGTCCTGGTTTGGGCCCACTTGGTTCTGTGAATGAATGAATTTCCAGTGGACAGCGACAGGTCCTGAAACTGCGAGAACCCACCTGTGTTATGTGTCCCAGTGGGATAATTCAGTGCTGGTTCAAGTGATGCCAACAGGGAAACAGAATGGATCAGGGATTGCAGTGCCAATACCCGGGCCCTCACCAGGAAGTGGTGAGTCCACAGAGAACTTCCAGAGAGTGGAATTGCCGGGTCACATGGCAACTCGAGGTGATCAGTTTGAGGAAGTGCCAGGCTGTTTTCCAAAGTGCTGCACCATTTCACCTTCCCATGGGTTCTTGTCTGCTTATTGGCATCTTCTAAAGCTTATCCACTACTTACAATGTTTTTCCTGAAAGTGAGGTTACCTAACAGTAGAAGGTGCTGTGGAAGATGGGACATAGCTGTCGTACCACCTGGGATGACCTGGGACTCCAGAAGTGGCCGCCGACTCTGAGAGGACCAGGACACGTCAGGGGGGAAGGGACGCTGTGGAGGACAAAGACGGAGCAGATAAATGGAGGGAAAGGCACACTGGGGGCTGATGGGTGTTTGTGGAGATCACAGACCACACCCCCAGCAACCTTCTCACAGCTCAGCTTGAACCACTGCAATGGCAATGAGGTGTGCCCCATTTCTACACCTGAGGTCCTGTCTCCTGCCCCCTGGGAACCTGGATGGAGACTATCCTGGACCACACTGAACTCTGCCACCAATCATATCAACATTGTTAAAATTAACCATGGGAACTACATGGCAAAGGGGCATGGGCCAAAGGTGGAGTTTTTGGGTCCCATTCTTGCAGGTGAGACAGTAAACCTGGGGCAGGTGGGATCCCCAGGTGGGCATTGTCCTGCTGCAACGTAAGCTCTTAGGCCTTGGCCAGTGCTGGGGTCAGTCCATCAGGGCTGATCGGTTTCCAGAGATCTAGAACTCTATTCATGGCACATGTTGTTAGACCTTTCTAATTTATATACAAAATAGTCTTTTCTCACTCCCCTTAAATACATAATTCTCCTATGTGTGTGGTTTAAAAGAACTCATTGATTTTTGCTGTGTGTGTGTGTGTGTGTGTGTGTGTGTGTGTGTGTTTAATCTTCACCTAGGATATTTTTTTCATTGATTTTTGGACAGGGTGGAAGGAAAAGGGGTCAGGGGGAAAGGGAGACAGACAGGGAGAGAGAGAGAGGGAGAGAGAGAGAGAGAGGAAGAGAGATCAACATGAGAGAGACATATTAATTGGCTGCTTCCCACATGTGCCCTGACTGGGTCTGGGGTTTGAATCTGCAACTTGAACATGCCCTTGATCATAATTGAATCCACGACCCTTTGGTTCTTGGGCTGATGCTCTTACCACTGAGCAACAGGACAAGTCCAATGTTTTTTACTTGAGAGACGTCCTAGGATCTCGGTTTTGTAGATATCATAAATCTCAGATGCCACAGCTTTGTAGACTTCAAAAGGTCATCCAATTCAGACTGGCCTCCCTCTATCCAAACAGATCATTGGACTGATCTTAAGATCAGGAAAGATCCTCTGGATAAGTTATTAAAGCTCTTTCTCTAAGCTTCCTTGTCAGCAAATTGAGCAAAACAAGAAGGTCCATCTCAGAAGGTTGCTGTGAGGATTAAATAAGATATGCATGTAATGTTCTTAGCGCCGTGCCAAGTACATTGTAAATATTCAATAAATGGCAGCATTATTATTATGGTCATCATCATCACCAACATAAAGTGTTTTCTTTGTGTCCACACCTCACCTTTCGAATCAATCAAGTCATCAGTTGGCTCATAAATAAAGCTTCCTTTCCAGCTCAGTTACCACATCGGGGGCGGAGCTCGACAGCTCATTTCAGACTGGCAGGAACCAGCTCTTCCCTTCTGAAGAGGCGAGGTCTGGCACACCTGGGACAGCCCAGGGGGAGCAGTTGGTATTTATGGTGCCACGCCCTCTAGTGGAGGGACGAGGCTCCTGAACTCAGGTGTGTGAGGAGGCAGGTGAACTGGGATGTTCTGCAAAATCAGGTGAGTTTCCATGCCATCTCCACGCTGTTCTCCTGAAACCCAACCAACAATCAGAAGCACAGGCACACCGGATTGCATTGCTCTTCACTTTATTGTGCTTCACAGGCGTTGGGTTGATCCTCCACCAGCAAAAAGATTAGGACTTGCTTTATTGAGATACTCTCTTTGTAGTGGTGGTCTGGAATGGAACCCACCGCTTCTTGAGGGATGCCTGCAACCAGCATCACAGGCAATGAGAACAGACGTATATTTGTAATGTCTTTTTCCTGCTTTGTTTTAAACATGTGCTCAAATATATGAGCAAGATGGGGGGAGAGGTCACTACTAGTACATGTGGGGTTTCCTTTTGAATTGACAAAATGTTCTAAAATTGACCATGCTGATGATTTTCCAACTCTATAAACATACGAAAAACCATGGAATTGTACAGCTTAAGTGAGTACATCTCAATAAAGCCGTTGTTTTTTTTTAAAAGCCAGTATATTTTGTTGTTTTTAGACATTTCTTCAAATACTCCTTTATTACCAAAAATGGAGACCCACATAAAAAACAGACTATTCTCAAATAATTACCTGCACTCTTTGAGTTTCAGATGCATTTTGTCTTCTGGTCGTCAGAGGGAAAGTTTAGCCGCAGTCAACAGTGAGATCCTGTTGCTGGGCCTGGTGCCCTGGGAGACGGGAGACGGTCAAACCCTAAGAATGGATTGAAGTGTCTGGCCATGTTGCGGAGGCCAGACTGAATCTTAGAAGTAAATGAACAAAGAGAGAAGATGACTCAGAATAAGGGGCTAAGTTATGTGCTGGGTGCAGTGTAGGAGGAGGATGTTATGGAAGGCTCAAATAACTCAGGGAGGCTTTCTGAAGGTGGGGCCTGAGCTGGAACTTAATAGGTTTAATACACTGAGCGGCCAGATTATTATGATCTCAGAACACATAATAGTCTGGCCATTCAGTGTATGTCCTATATAATAAAAGGCTAATATGCAAATTGTCCCCTCGACCAGGAGTTCGACCAGCAGGCAGGCTGGCCAACTGCCCTTGTCCCCTCCCCCTGGCCAGGCTGGCCAGACCCCACCCATGCACGAATTCATGCACCTGGCTACACACACACACACACACACACACACACACACACACACACACATATATATATATATATATATATATATATATATATATATATATATAGTGAGTGGCCAGATTATTATGCATTCAGAGATCATAATAACCTAGCCACTCAGGGTAGAAAAATAAGTAAAATATAATAGAAGTAAATAACATGAAAATCACAAGGAGTTGTACTAATAGTAGCTCTTTCTCCCTGGCTTCCCAGGGGTGCTTCCTGCACATCATGGATGTCGTCTAGAAGACAAGCCATTGTTCCGGGAGAAGAGTGTCCCACCGCTCTCTCTCCAGCCTCTTGTCACGTCCCCACTGGCCCACCCCAGCCAGAAGCCAGAGATCAGGGCCCGCTGACATCATCCATGAGATCTGCTTCTGGGAATACAGGAAAGAGGAAAAGACAAGAGTCCTATGAGGGCCGAGCGGAGGCATCAGGCACCTCAATGTGGAGCATGACTTAGCTCGTCCTGGAGGGAGAGAGGGTTTTATCGGACAGATGGTCAGGTCCGGCCTGAGAGGTAGGACTGAGTGAGGACAGTGATGGGGACCCTGGGCTGCTCCAAGCTTTGAAATTGGGGGAGCAGATACTATCACCTTTATCAATAGAGTATGCTGGCCTCTCAGTTAAGTTGTTACGCATTTACTTTATATCCTTGCTACCCAAGTTGCAGTCTCAGACATGACCTGGGAGTTGATTAGAAATGCAGAATCCCAGGGCCACCCTGGGGGCAATGACCTAGAACCTGCATCTCAATCGGATGCCCCAAAAATGGAGATTCATATGTGGGCTGCACTTGGAGAAGCACTGCTTTAAGTCACCCCAGGGATTTGTAGGGTTGGGGTGGAGTGGTTGGGAACAAACCAGTTTAGACTTTCAATGTGGACTGTCGCTTGCTGCAGAGTATTGTGTATCAGCAACAGGAAGTCTGGCTGCTGGCCCCTTTTCCCTCCACCAGGTCTTTCCCGGCAGACCCCAGGGAGGGCCCCACAATTCACCCCATGACCACTTTTTGCCCATTGGGCTGGCACATGAGCTGAAATTTAGTTGCCAAATTTTGTATATGTAACATTGCCCATTTATGATTTTGGCAGTAATGTAAAATCCATTGGTTATCAGAAAACGAACACCACACCCTGCACACACACATAGTACCATGGCTACCAAGCAGCACTCTAGGTGCAAAAACCAGGAAACAAGGAAATGATGCGTGCAAAGCGTCAGGCCTAAAATGGCTCTCTGTACCCTGTGTCACCAGGGGCAGGCTGTGTCTGCCCGTGAGGGAGGGATGCCCTTGACTAGGGCCTGGGAGGATGGGCCGGAATGGCCAGGGGACAAGGCAGGGAGTCATTCCAGGCGGAGAAGGAAGCCACCTGCTATGGGACAAAGGTGGAGCTCTAGATCCCCAGTTTGGGCTCATCTGCCAAAGGGGGTTTGTTTGAGTTTGAAAAGCAATCGTTTTGTTATTTATTTGGTTCTCAAGCATCTCTCACCTGTTGTTTTTATTTTTCAAACCTCTAAAAGGGAAGTGAAACATAGAAATGACAGTCCCAATAATCAGAATTGGGCAGTCATTTTGGAAATGGGTCAGCGAGTGGATCCAGGTTGTCCCCTTCCCGAGCAGTGCCGTGCCCCAGATAGATGCCCAGTCACCGAGTGTTTTGAGCAGATGTGTTGAGAAAGCCCGGGCCAGGTTCTGAGGCCTTGCTGCATGGCTTTGGGCAAATTGGACAAGATTGAAAGAAGCGGTTGTTCCAATTCATGGTGGTTTGGTACGATTAACACGGCTCTGCCAGCGGTAGAACTGGAATGTCCAGATACCAGCAGCCCTGCCAGTGGACCCTGGGAAAGGGGGACAAAGGGATCTTAAGTTACATCTGATTGGAGTGCAGACTGAGTCAAACGCCGTGTAGACATGAACTAATGGTGTGTGTTGAGCAGGGCGACATGCTTGGGTGGGGATATTATGTAACATGCAGATAATGACCTATAGGGTGAAAGGGAACAGTATGCCCCGGGTCTGCTGCACAGCAGAGAGTAACCAGGGTGAGCTACCGTGCTCCCATCACTCGGGGTTCTCTGTCTACAGT
This sequence comes from Pipistrellus hanaki, assembly GCF_964339955.1. Lineage (NCBI taxonomy): Eukaryota > Metazoa > Chordata > Mammalia > Chiroptera > Vespertilionidae > Pipistrellus > Pipistrellus hanaki. The sequence goes on from NC_140517.1 coordinate 25,392,794, forward strand.
GAGGGTAACAGCAGCATGTGGGTCAGTGCCTGGCCCTGAGGAGAGGCTCCATGGAGTGGTGGTGGTGGTGGTGGTTACCCCATCATGTAGACATTCTGCTAACGTTGTGTTACATAATGTGTCTCATGCTGACGGGCGTGGCTGTGCTTGAGAAATAGTTCGCCCATGACTACCGTGCATGAAACACGAAATCTTGATTTAAGACTGCAGGACCCCATTGTGCTCTTAAGTGTATACACTACGTCTTTGCAAGTGTCATGTCATCAGACATGATAAACACTTCACATTTCTATGTTCTCCAGTCTGTCAACATGTGCAAGGCATGTCAGCTATTCCTGGCCTACTGCCAACGCCAGAGTCAACCCAGCGGGAGGGGTGCCTCTGACGACTGGAACCGTGACCCCTCCAGCAGGTCTGGGAGAAGTGCCGGTGCAGGGAAGGAGGGCACTGGTGGTACAGCCTCACCCGGGTGTTTGGCTCCCGGAGGCCAGCTGACTCCTGGGGAGGCACCATTGGGCCTTCCCACCACCATGTCTATTCTTGAATTAATTGCCTGATTTCTCCACAGCTGCCCTTTGGAGAGAAGACATCCTCTTTTTTCTTTCTTTCTCGCTCTCTTTTTTTCCTATATGGTTTCAGATATACAGAAGAGGATCAAAAATTCTCATGATACTTAAGATTCCCCTTCACTTTGATCCCGCAAGTATGAATTTTTACCATATCTGCTGCTCTCTCTCTCTCTCTCTCTCTCTCTCTCTCTCTCTCAGGAAGCTGCAGACAAGAGACACCTATACCACTAAATACTACAGAGCATGTTTCCTAAAAACAAGGAATTCCCTCACATAACCGCTGTGCAACAGAACTAACGTTTAGGGGGTGATGGCTGCACAGCACTGTGGATGTACCTGACGCCACTGAACTATATCCCGAAATACGTCTAACACAGTCCGTTTTATGGAATGTATATTTCCCCACAATTTTAGGAAACTAAACAATTCTTCAAAAGGTCATGTTTCAGAGGAGGCTGGCATTTTAACCCCTTCTGGGTGGAGTTGGGCGGCAGCGTTCACATCTGTCCTTGTCCTGTCCCTCCAAGCCTTTCTGAATCCATTAGCCACACCAGCGTCCGTGGTCCCTATTTGTCCTGAACGTTATCTAGAAAAGTGAGTGCAATACCTGGACACGCTTATAAATGCTCCTCCCTACGGCACTCGTTGGCTTGACATGAGAAATGAATTCTTTTCCATTATCCCTCTTACCCCTGTTGAGTGCTCTATTAACACCACATGTTACACATCTATATTTCTCGCAAAGCGTGGCCCTGGCATCAGTAGGGCCCAGCTGGCACATGGGAGCCAACGGCCTCCCTTCACCCGGCGTGGTCTTGCTTCTCTCCCGGCCAGAGAGCCGCAAGGGCAGGGTCCACGTGACCAGGGGAAAGGTGGATTTTATCAGCTCCACGAGTCCCAGTGCAGTGGGCCCATGTTTTGTAAAACATGTGTTTGGCAAATGACTCCCTGTGGGCTGCAGAAATCCAGATGGAGGAAGTTTTCTAAGTGCAATGTCAGAATTTTACATCTGCTGATCCCAACACGTGCACGGGGCCCAAGGAGCAGAAGTGAGCTATTTGTTCACAGAACCTTACAGCACGGATATGGTTCCGGGGCCACATTCAACTCTAGCAGGTAAAGCCAGCAGCCCACACCCTGCTGGGCCAGAGCAAAGAGAAGTCTCAGCACCTACGAGCGCTCTCCACGTCACATGAGCAAACGGAGGCACCAGAAGTTGGAAAGTGAGCTGCCAAGGCTGCCCACAGTTGGGATTCGAACTGGGGACTCTGTAGACTCAGTGCCTTGTCCTTGGGCTTCACTGTGCTGGGCAAGGCATGGATAAGCAGCGCCTGGTGTCACGGCTTTGGTTCTCTAGGCACTTCCATCCACGCACTGTCACTCAGTCTGATTGCTTTGCCACTTGGATTCCTGATTTCCCTGTGCAGGCAACGGGAGAGGTATTAACAGCTCCTCCCCAGGCTGCTGGAGGCCTAACAGACACCATGCTCAGTACTGAGGGCTAATCGTGGTGAGTCATGACCCAATAATGAGAGGCCAACAGAATGAGGCCTGGATGTCCATGAGGGGTCTGAGGAGAGCTCGGGGACTGGCTGGGGTGGGAGGGGCTAGAAGAGGGGCCATAGACTCCACTGTCATACTCAGGCTGGCTGGGTATCATGCTGGGCAGAGATGGGCTGAGAGGCGGGAGGCTTGTCACCCTGAGCGCTTCCTTAAGACTGACACGGCATGTGCTGTGCTTTGACAATGTGCATTGGAAGCTGTGCTGTTGCTCTCCATTTAGTCCTTCCAGAGACATTTTTCCTGCTGCTCCGTGCCTGGGAGGCTGCCCTGCTGGACTGAATGAGGGCCATCCCCTAGCTTCCTGCTTCCTGTTCCCTAAGGGATTAGCCAATGGGAGACACCAGGAGCCCATTGGAGGGTGGATCAGAGAGAGGCTGCGGCATTTCTCCTCCCCTCCTGGGTGCCTGGCTGTAGTTTTCCCATCTCTCTCCCTTTGCTCCTTCCAGCCCACGTGGTAACAACGCCCTGCTCTCAGTCTTTGGATGCTTCCCCTCCTTTATTGGTTCCCTGAACCCCACCCTCTCTCTGTAAACAAACCTCTGATGACACCCGCATCAGTTCCCCTGAAGAAGGCTGCTTTCCTGGCCAGACCAAAGCTGTCACAGGACTGAAACGGAATTAGATACAGAGCTTATCAGAGGCCACAATGACTCCCCCTCCCACCACCCCGCAGACAGAAGGGTATCTGAGGCTTTGGGGCTGGTCTGGGAGTTAAATTTTGGCCCAGTTTATTGTATCACTAACTAATATCCCTTTCTCCCTTTCCTTCCTTCTTTTCTTCCTTCCCCTTTCCTTCCTCCCTCCCTTCCTTCCTCCCATTCTTCATTAAGCACAGAGCTAAAGAAAACAGACATAAACCCCACTGTGGAGCTTACAACCCAGTTCAGAACATATAAACTGTGGTCCTTAGTCCCGAGGGCTTTCAGAACATCTCCAGGGGATCCATGAGGTTGCACTGTTTTCACAATACTAAGATATCATTAGCCTTTTCTGCAATGTTGATATTTGCACCAATTATGCAGAATCAGTGGTGGGTAAAACCGCTGGTGCCTTAGCAAGGATCAAGGCAGGGCCACCCAAATACACTTGCTGGGTGTCATGAGTCTCAATCACACACTTGCAGTTAAAAGAATGCTTCACTCAATAATGTCCTTCATGAAGCAGCAAAATAGTTAATATTAAATCCTCCCTCTTGAGCGCTCATCTCTCTAATATTCCATGTGATGAAACAAAAAATACCTGAAGAGCATGTCTGCTGGCCAACCATGCCCCCTACCTGGAAACCTCAAGGTAAAGCACTTGAGAAACTGAGTTATGAGCTGAACCATCTACTTGTCTCAGGAAACACTCACTAAAAGAACGAGGACATAAACGATGGTTATTCACATGAGCATACGTAGACTTTTTTTTTTTTTTTTTTTTTTGAGAACGAATTGAGCCTGTCACTTCCAGGAAAAATTCAAAATTTTAAGCAAAAATTAAAATTTTGGCAAACTTGTATCTGTCATGGTGGGCTTGATCACTTCCTAATGCCTAAAAATTTTCTGATGAGATCAGTGGTAATATTAACTAATGTATAATGACAGGTGTCAATATTTGAAATTGCATAACCCATTGAATCAAGGGAATCAATATTTTCCAAATGGCCCATGTGAGATGCTAGAAAATCATGCCTGGGCAAGAGATCCATTCAAAGTACATGACAGTGGCCTGCGGACTAAAGGTTCGATTCTGATCAAGGGCACATACATGGGTTGCACGCTCAATTGTTGGAGCCAGGCAGGAATGACTCTCTCTCATCGTTGATGTTTCTATCTCTCTCTTTCATTCCTTTTCTCTCTCTGAAATCAATAAAAATACATATGAAAAATTCAAAGTACACAACAGACTCCTGTACTGTATGGTCGATGAGTACAAAACGTTCATTGATTGGGTTTCAGATTCCACCTGGCAACCCATCATTCCGGAGCTCCCTCTTGTTGAGTTTTGGTGGAGTATTAGAGAATAGCACCCATAATTATCCAAAAGAACTGCTATTGTACTTCTTAACTTCCAACTGCATATCTGTGTGTGGCCAGACTTTCTCATATGCTTCACCAATATGACATATGGCCCCAGATTGAATGCAGAAGCAGATAAGAGAATACAGCTGTTTCCCAATAAGCCAAACATAAAACTGATTGACAGACATGTAAAACAATGTGAATCTTCTAATTTTTAATATTTTGTCAAGGATGGTTATTTCCCCCCAAAATATGTACTTAACATGTAATGCATTGACTCTTATTCTTGTTCATGTGACCTGCTGGATAACATAATCTAAAATGTTATCAATTTTAATATCAAATTCTATAAATATCGATAGATATCAGTCACTTAAGCAAAGCTCTTTGGAGTCATTAATAAGCACGGAGTGTCTGTTGGGTGAATGGTACTGTAAACGCCAACATCTGGGATGTCTGAGCAAGGGCCAGATGATGCTCCACATTCATCCTTTCATCAGACCCACAGGAAGCTGGTTCCAAGGTTAAATGATGTCCCAGAGGTGAAGGGTCTGGCCATGCAGAGTCAGGCTGCCTCGGAGGTTGGGTTTGCATCCATCAGCGAAAAAGCTGTGCAACCCTGGGCGATCGCGTTTCCTTCCTTGACCTCATCCGGAAACGGAGTGGCAGCGGTTGTCACTGACAGGTGTGTGTGGGCAGCACGTGGTGGAGGAGGTGATACGAGGGAGCATATAACGAACCGGGGCCCTACTGGACCCTGTGTTAGCATTTCATGTCCAAATTCTCACCAAGTCCATGCAGCCCACCCTGGGAATGTTACCCACCGCAGCCCACCTCCGCCCCAGCCCCATTTATAACGAGGAGTGGAGGCTTTTGTGAGTGTGAGTGAGACAATGCCTGTCACACACAAACACCGGAAACCCCAAACCTCTTTAACACGTGTCTGTTGCTAAGATCCCTTTTCGAAGGACGAGAATGCCCATCGGTGGCAGGGAGCATCGGCCCTAGGATGGCACACATGTGGGAAGACACGCCTTCCCTCTCCCCACTCCAGCCCAGGGGTGGCTGAGAAACCCCGCGGGGGAGAAGGGCGATGCCGGCCACAGCGGAGATGGCCTTCCCGGATCCTGCAGGAGCAGGTATTTCACGCTGTGTTTGTGGACAGGAGCCTCCAACAATCCCCGGGCTTGTCTGCCTGGCTGTTGGGTAATTTTACAAATTGGCTTTTACTGGCAAGGGAGGTGTGCGGATGTGGGGAGTGGAATATTCCTCTAGGTCACAGGTTCAGAGCTGGCCTGGTTGTGGGAGATTTCTGGGGTTACCTGCCCTCTGAGAAGCTGTTTGTCGATTTTGATCGGGGCCTGAATCGACATCTTAGGCCAACGAGTGTCTGAGCACCTACTAAGCTCTAGGTACTGTGCTAAGTGCTGAAGATGCAGCGGGGACCAAGCCTGAGAGTTCATGTCTTCCTGGAAGCTTAAGTCTAATAGAAAAGAGAGATAATTACTTAAGCTTTAACAAAGATTTAGGGTGCCCAAATCACCACCTTCTCCTATCTAATTTCTCAAGGCTGAGACATGAGTAAGTGAATAAGCAAATTTAAAAAATATGTCTGTATATGCGCTGGCTGGTGTTGCAAGTTCAATCCCCGGCCCCAGTATGAGTGTGTGAGGCAGGCAACCAATCAATGGATCTCTCTCCCATTGATGTTTATCTCTCTCTCTCTCTTCCTCCTTCTTCCCTCCTTCTCTTCCACTCTTCCTGAAATTAGTCAATGGGAAACATGTCCTAAGAACAATAAGAACAAAAAATGTCTGTATATCTTAAGATGGGGATAAAAGCCTGTGGGTGTTTCTTCCTGAATCTTCCTCTCATTTTCTAGAGCTTTCTCCTCACACTTGGGCTCTGCCTCAGCCCACCCAGGAGGCCCGAGGCTCTGCATTTCCGCCATACTCCCAGGGATGTCCCCAGTGTTGGTGTGAACATCACCAGCGTGGAGGGCAAGACCCTACTGGGCAAGCTTCCTCAGAATTTCTGTTCCGTGCTGATCCCCATTGCCCTGAACAGAGCCTGGCGCCCATTAGGTGCTTCATAAATACTCAGGGGACGGATGGCTTCCCCGTGGCCATTGCCCCGTTTCTCAGGCCCAAGACCTTGCATCTTGCTCTTGCTGCCTGGCCCTCTGCTAACGCGAGCTCTGCCTGGAGATGAATGAGCCCGAAAAGTCACCAGCGCAGACACTGGCTCCCTTTTCCTCCATAACTCTCTATTATTTATATACGATTTCACTTGCTTATGTGTAACCCAAAACCTTCTATTGCCACACCAATCCCACCGCACCTCCCCAAATGAGAGCCAGTGGAGCTGCAGATCCCCACCCCCACCCAGGGCGCAGGCCTTCGCGGCTACTGTTGTGCCTCCCCGAGTGCAGCGGAACAGCCCCCAGCCCGCCCAGCACCGCGGCCAGCCCGGGACTCAATGTGGGCTCTGTTTATTATTCTAGAGAGGCAATTTTCAAGGGGGTCGAAATACTTGTTAAAATTAAGGTAAAGAATGTAAACCACAGCCAGGCTCATTCACCTTATGCTTCAAAAGCCTCTTGTTTCTGCAGGCCCCGCCCTCCCGCCAGCCTCTGGCAGGTCTCAGTGAGCTCTGGCGGAACAGAAGGCCCCTGCCCAGCAGACAGGGGACCGGGGGATGGCAGGGCCCAGGAGTGTGGCCTGTCTCTGGGGCTAGCACAGCTGTCTTGGGGGCTGGAGACACCTGCTGGGCTTCTGTGAAAGGCTGCTTGGGAAGGCTGAAGAAATCCAGTCGATGAACTTGACAAACGATTAGAGCAGAAAAACAAGAGTCTGCAAACTCCACGGGTATCTCAGGGCCCAGCAGTGCTCACAGCGGCGTCGACTCTGCCGGGGAATGACTGCAGTAAACATCCCACTCCGGGCTGATGAGTATTGGCATCTCAGAGCCTGCGCTGTGTCGAAGGGCAAGCACCAGGCGTGCTGACAACTTTAAATGCCTAAAGGCAGAGCCATTTGGGGAAAACCGCGACAGGCGGCTTCCCGGTACAGAATGTGGCTTCTTGTTCCAAGGAATGGCTACTTCCCAGCAGCTCTTTATTCTCTGCAGACGTTTCCCTAAAAAAAGAAAAAGAAAAAGAGAAAAAGAGAAAGGCAGAGAGAAAGAAAGAAAGAAAGAAAGAAAGAAAGAAAGAAAGAAAGAAAGAAAGAAAGAAAGAAAGAAAGCAAGCAAAGGAAAGGTAGGAGAGGGAGCTCCTTAGGCTTGAAAGCTCCTTGGAATGGCGCTGGCTGCGTGAGGGTGAAACCGGAAGGGCTGGTGTGTGCGGAGCTGTCAGCCTGTCCGTCACGCAGAAAGCTGCGGGCTCTCAACTTGGTCCAAATGGGACAGAAGTTGGCCCTTCCGACTTCCCCTGGAGATTAGGTCACAAATGGGGAGGACGATTAACTTTTCTTAAAATTAGTGAATCTGAGCTTTCCCCTAAAGTAGGTTGAGATTCAAGTTCAGGCTCCATCTGTGACGGCTCTCAGCAGCAGCACAGCGCTGGACAGACGGTGCACGCCACACACACTGTTAGGGGAGTCACTGTTCCTGGCAGAGGAGCTCCCGGGGTCCGAGTTCAAGCCCAGAGCCCGCAATGTTGGGGAGCTGGGTGCCCAGGCTGTGCAAACTCCAGGCTCGTGGACTCCATTTACCTTTAAAAAATATATGTTTTTGTATTTATTTATTGGTTTGTTTGTTTGTTTGTTTGTTTAGAGAGAGAAAGGAAAGGGAATAGAGAAATAGAAGCATCAATGAGAGAGAGATACCGATTAACTGCCTCCTGCATCCTGTATCCCCCCCTAATGGGGATGGAACCTGCACTCCAGATATGTGTCCTGACCAGGAATTGAACCAGCGACCTCTTGGTTCATGGGTCAGCCCTCAACCACTGAGTCACACTGGCCGGGCTCCAACATCTTGTAATGTCTCCCTTGTCACAGAGATGCCAGGAGGCTGAAAGGCAGCAGTGCCAGGACCCTGCAGACCGTCACGAGGAGCATTGCACATTAGGTGACACAGCGAGGACTGCAGACGGGCCCTGGCAACAGGCAGATGGGGGCCGAGTCAGCCCTGCTCAGTAAACCCTGATGGGACCTTGACCATGCCTTGCAGCTCCCCGCATCTCAGGGCCCCGTGTGAAGGGGCGAGTATGAGAGAACCTGTGAGGAATTCTGTCCTTGGAGATGATTCTGCTCGTATCCCTGACATCCTTCCAGTGCACTGACCCCAAATGAGAAAGAAGGCGACCCATCCAACTGCACAGGCAGGCTCACAAAGGCCCTGTGGGGGCCTGGAGGAAGCCTCGGGTCTCCCAGGCCCAGGCATCAGTCCCCAGCGAGAACCGCCCTCCTTTCGGACACTGAATCCATCACAGGATTGCTCTGTGGCCAGAGTTTAGCAAATGGAGGGTAATTTAGGCTGGTGGGTGGTCCCACAATCAGCGGGCAATTAGGTGGAGAAACACTCCCTCCCTGACAGACACCACATTTACTCAGCTGTGGGTGAGCTCAGCCTGAGCCCCGGCCCTCCCCAGGGGCAGCGCAGAGAGCAGGGAGAAGCAACATCCTGGGCTCAGGGCCTTGGGCATGCGGAGCGTTTCCCCAGACAGGGAGCGGAGCCCTCACTCAGGTGGCGGGGCCACAGGAAGTCCGCCTTCCACTCCTGGAAGGAGAAAATGGAAGCGAAGTTGCTGGAACACATAAGTGACTCACAGTCGGCGTGGGCATGGCTTCACTCCATGGCTCCCCTGGCGATGCTGGGTGTCAGAGAAATTCTGCTTCTCTGCTTTGCCTCAGGCCGTTCCACTTGCAGCTGCTCCCTCTCTCCCGCCATGTGTTAGGGTTTGTGAGAAATTTAATTTGGGTCATTTTACCATTTTGTGGGGTGGAGTAGGGACATGAAGTTGCTCTTCTAGATCCAGTTATGGTTTAGGAGGGTCTTAAGCAACCCAGGATATTTGGGGGCGGAGGGGGGTGGGCATGGGGAGACGGCGGTGTTTGGAGGCCAACGCAGAAGCCTGCTGGGAGGGTTGAGTGCCGGGCAGACAATCCCACCATGGTCTGATGAAGGGTGGGCGAGGACTTGGTGGAGGGGGTGGTGGTGGTGATGGCAGAGGAGAGGGAGACAGGAGAGCACCCCACTGCCCCACGGCCCTTCTGAGCCCATTGTGGGTGCCCTTTCCAACTCCCCAACAAATCAGGAATATGAACCAGGCCCTTTCACCATTCCTCTGGAGTGATTCCTGAGTGGCACCCAGATTTAGCAAAGCAAAGTGCAGGATGCCCAGTTCAATGGGGATTTCAGACAAACAGTTGTATTAGTCTCCCTGGGCTGCTGTAACAAATCATCCCACACCAGGGCCTTAAAGCAACAGAACACTCTCCCCTCACAGCTCAGGAGGCCAGGCGCCTAAAGTCAAAGTCTCTGCACGGCTGCTTCCCACGGAGGCCCCTGTCAGCTCGGGGGGGCAGGGGGAGGTGAGGGACTGGGGAGAGGGGGGCCCAGGGGTCACTCCAATCTGCCTCCACCTCCACCTCCGCACAGCCTGTCCTCTGTGTGTCTGTGTTTTCACATGCTGCTCTCACAAGGACACCAGTTACTGGATTGGGGGCCCACCCTCATCCAACCTCATCCTCTTTAATTACATCTGCAAAGACCCTATTTCCAAATAAAGCAACGTTCTGAGGTTCTGGGCGGACACTACTCAACCCACAACAATGAAAACAATGTTTCCGTTGCATGGACATACTTTCTACTAAAATGACTCATTAGTTATCATTAACATATCCCAATAGAGATACTAACAATTATTCATTTTTTATCTGTGAAATTTAAATATTGCATGAGACATACTAATATGCTAAAAAATTCTTGGTTGTTTATCTGAAGTTCAAATATTATATAGGACATGCTTTATCCTAAAAATTATTTCTGTCTTATCTGGCAGCCCTGTCCCTGAGTCCCTTGACATCTGTGTCCTGCTTGGGCCCCCGGATTCCTGGGGACAGCACAGCGCCCTGAAACATTAAAAGTGCCAACTCCCCTGCTCCCGGCCCCTGCCTGCAGGTATGAGGAGGGCGGGACTTGGGAAGCTGAGGGATGCTGTTCCCCACTTCCTGGAGGGGGAAGGGAGAGGAAATGCTTTAGTGAGATTGTAAAGCAGGAAAAAAGGTCAGTTGTTAACTCTTTTCTTTCTCTCTGTTAGGCAGGAGGTGAGGTGGCTGCTGGGAGCAGAGGCCTGAGAGCCAGGGCACCCCGCCAGTGCCTTCCCCCTGCAGACAGCACAGGCGGAGGACTAGGACTGCCTCTCCATTCGTCCATCAGGATGATTAGGCAACACGGATTCCGGGGGACCGTGAGAGGACATAAACACCCACCGGCCGTGAACTTGATCTTAGGGCACAAGGACACTTGTGTAGCCACATCCAGACAGAATGCAGCCAGTGTGCCAGCTCTATGCAGAGCCTAGCCCGGGCCCCTCTTGTTTCTGTTCTCACAGCAACTCAGCAGGTCCCCCAAGTGTCCCTGTTTACACGTGTGGGGTGGGGCTTGAGAGGTGGCACAGGGTCATGTGTCAGTAAGTGAGGGCAAAGGATTGAACCCACTATCCTGTGTGCGACTGGGAGCCCACACACACTCATAAACCCAGGCTCCCAAGATTGTCCCCACTTAGTCACACGTGCATCCGTTCATCCCACACCAAGTGCTAGAGACCATGCCAGGCTCGAGGGGTGCACTCAGTGCCACACTCACACAGCCCGGCACTTCCGGAGCTTCTGCTGGATTTGCAGGTGGAGATGATTGCCCTGACCAAGGATAAAGGAGGGTAAAGGTGAAAGAGCAGTGTGAGTTGTGTGTGAGCGTACCCATATATGTGGGTGAGTGTGCCTGAGTGAGTATGTACATGTATGTGAGTGTGTATGTGTACATATGTTGCATGCATGTATGTGGTTGTGTGCATGCGTCTTGGTGCACATGTGAGTATAGGTGTGTAGGCATGTGAGTTTGTGTATACATTCATGTGTATTCTATTAAATGAAGAGATCAGAGAAGCTGTCTGATAGCATTTTGGAAGTAATCTGCAAGAAGTGAGGGAGGGAGTCACACTGATTGAGAGAAGAGTGTTTAAGGTGAAGGGAGCAGCAGTGCAAAGGTCCTGGGGCAGGATTGGGGTTGGTATGATGGGTGCTCAGCACAGAGCCAGTGTGGTTGGGACTGAGTTTACAACTCATAACTTCAGCCTTTTTTTTTTTTTTTTTTTTTTTTTTTTTTTTTTTTGACTGTGGCTCTGTGTACATAGACATCTCTGGGGTGGCATGGCATGGCCAGGGAGCCAAGCTATTTGTTCCAACGGGTAAATCTTGCATTTCGAACCCAATAGATGAGTGAGTAGACAGTTTTTAGAGCAGAGATTAAGAAATATTCACTATATTAGCTAGGGATTGCATTATCTTTTCTTATAAATATAGGCTCTTCAAGGGGGGCAAAGAAATACACATATTACCTACAAATCTACAATGTAATGGCATTTTACTAAAATGAAATATTTCCCCACAGATAGATGTGTGTTTTTTTTTACAGCAGTCTTCACTGATTTGAAATCTCCAGAATCTGATAGTGATTTTTGGTCACATCCAGTTCAACTGGAGACAGTCCCAGGGAGAAATTACCTCTGGTCATGGACAGGAGAAATGCAGAATAAAAGCTGAACAGTGAAAGGCAAAAGCTACAAGCTCAGGGATAGGTCATCAGTTTGAAATGAATTATTGATTCCCCAATATTGTACACATCTCTTACGTGGAGGAACTTTTAAATCCATCATTAAAGTTTCAAGTTAACAAAGAACCAAGCAAACAAACAAACAACCCCTTTTAGAACGCAAGCTGAAAAAGCTAAGCAGTAGGCGGAGCATTGGAATCAGGTAAACCAGGAGTGGAAGCTCCTCTCTGGCCACATGGTCTTGGAAGTTACTTTAGCTGGAAAATGGGAAACCAGTCTTCACAGCTCCCAGCATTGCTTCAAAATAGCAAGGGATGGAGTAGCCATAGGTGACCAATGAGCTAGAGGGAAGTCTCACAGTGCACGGAAAGGAAAAAGACAGAGAGAAAAGCTCCCCGCAAGCACAAAGAGGATGATGGACAGCGAGGGCAGGTGAAGACAATTCAACACACGGAGACCCCAACAAGTGAACCGTGATGCTTACAGAAACACCCCCCTGATCGAGAAGAACTAGGAATGCCAATGGAAGGGCATCCGCACATCCAGAGAAGATGGACAACGCCACATGTCCTTATGGCATTGCTGGAAATTTGGAATTACACAATATTCACGTAAGCCCCCAGGGAGAAAAAATGACAGACCGTGCTCAGGGGAGAAAGGAAGGCTGGTCTGAAATGCCTCCATGTTTCCCGTGGGGCGGTGACGGAGCAGCTTCTGCGGAATTCTGAGGGAAAAGACAAAGAATAGGAAGTCCAGATGACGGTCCTTCGAGTGTGAAGACGACAAGTAGGTATTTCTGAAAGCAAAACAAGGAAACTCGGACTGTCACCTGATTAGTCCTATTTGGGCCACTGCAGAGTTACTTTATGGAATGGAATTAAATAGGAGACGCACAAAGATCAGAAGTGGAGGAACGGTGGTACATGATTGGAGATCAATATAAAACCATACAAATATGGAATTGTGTGCACTAGGGGGTAATGGTTTCAGAATTGAACTTACACAATTAAACACTATCGATACATATGGACCTTTCCACGCCAGGGGCTGCTATTTCAGAACACAACGGACATCTCTAACCCGTGGCCGTGCACAGGCTGCATGCCGTTAGTGGGCACTGCTTCCGCCTCTCTCCTGTGGGAAAGTTAAGCAGCACCTCCTCAAGGGCAGGCCACCTGGGGTCACTCCCTACAGCCCTCCTGCTCCCTTTTCTTAGCATTTGACTGACTTTTAGACATCTTTTAACAAAATAAATGAACACACAAAAACAGAAACAGACTCATAGATACAGAGAACAAACTGATGCTTGCCAGAGGGGAGGGGATCGGGTGGGAAAGGTAAAGGAATTGAGAAATTGGCAGTTACAAAATAGTCTCAGGGATATAGAGTACAGCATAGGGAATATAGTCAATAATATTTTAAATCTATGTATGATGCCTGGTGGGTATTTGAAATATTGGAAGGATTACTTTATAAAGTATATGATTGTCTACCCACTATGCTGTACACCTGAAACTAATATAAAATAATATTAAATGTCAACTGTACTTGAAAAATCAAATAAAAATAATAAAGTATCTTTTTTTGTGGTAAAAAAAATGATTTCAGCAATTATGTCAGTGTTACTTTTTCCCATTAAATTCAAGTAAAATTAATATAATTTTGAAACAGCATGGATGGTATTACCTGTGTGTATCAAATGAGCTCTCTTCAGATTTCTATTTGTATATGTACATGGAGAGATGTCTGAACAGAGAGCCAAGTTAATGCTGTTTTGGAGGAGTTAATACGTATTGGGCAACTGGTTGCTTTCTTAGAATTTATTGCCTGATTTTTTTTTTTTTTTTTTTTTTTTAAAGCAAGCATGAACCACTATGGAAAGCAGTCTGGTGATTCCTCAAAAAATTAAGAATAGAGCAACCGTATGACCCAGCAACCCCATGCCGGGTATATATTTGAGAAACTGAAAATCATTTATATGCAAAGATATATGCACCCTATGTTCACTACAGCATTGTTCACGGTGGCCAAGACATGAAAACAACCAAAGTGTCCTGCAATTGAGAACTGAATAAGGAAGATGTGGTTCACAGATACAATTGAATGCTACTCAGCCATAAGAAAGGATGAAATAGTGCCATTTGCAACAACATGGATGTACCTTGAGAACATTATGCTACATGAAATAAGTCAGACAGAAAAAGCTAAAAACCATAATATTTCACTTATATGCGGGATATAAAATGGAAACTCGTGAACACAAACAGCAGAGGGGGCGAGGGCAGAGAGATTCCTAACATGAGGTAACAGGAGAAGATCTGACTTTGGGTCGGTGCATGATGCTATATACAGATATTATATCACAGAAATCCATACATGAAACCTCTATGCTCATGTTGACCAATGTCACCCAAATAAAATCAATCAATCAAGGATATTTATTAAAAAAAAAACAATAAAGCCAAGACTTAGAAATATACCACTCATATGCCTTTCTTGGAGAAAAAAAACTCACAATGAAATATATTGCAGCTCACTGGAAGATAAATCTAAGCTAATTAATTATGGGAAACAAGTCTATAAACAGAAGAAAACACCAAATCACTGAACAGAATTGCACTTGGATAATTGGGAAGCTGTCCTAACGTGGAGATGTAGATGTCAAAATGACCCCTTTTTATTCCATAATTTATTCATCTATTCAACAACGTGTCTGAGCGCCTATTGCTTCTCTATCTGTGACAGCCCCCTAGCTCCCTCCAGATGAATGACAGCATTACACTCAGATAGACTAGAAATGAGAGCCAGCATTATAGAGGCTCAACTTTATACAGCCAAGGGAAGCTCCCTCCCACAAAGAAGCTGTGATGGTAACTGTCACAGATATTCATCCCCCAAGTAAACATGCCTTACTCTTTTTATAGGAAGCAAAATCTGTTAAAAGTACTATAAGGAGGAGCCAGAAATACAATGATAGAGTCTCTAAACGTTTAGATCAGATAAATCTAAGTTAATTAATTATGGGAAACAAGTCTATAAACAGAAGAAAACACCAAATCACTGAACAGAATTGTTCACCTTCCTCCGGATTTGGCTCCAATGTGCTCTAGGACGTCCAGCCTCCCCTGGCCACGGCCTCTGAAATGGAAACCACCCGCTCCCAGGCGCCTCCCTGCTTTCTGCTTCTCCAAACTTCATCCTCACTGTCTCTCTCCATTGGGGTCTGAGCTAGGGTTCTGTCTGGGTTCCTACTGACAAGAAGCTGGGGAGTATTTGGAGTTTGTTGTGGGCTGAGTTGTGATCTCCAGAATTCATATGTTGAAGTCCTCACCCTAGGGCTTTGGGGTGGCACTGTATTGATGATGGGGTCTTTAGACAGGTGATTAATTTAAATGAGGTCCCTGGGTGGGCCCTACCCCATCTGACTGGTGTGCTTCTAAGAAGAGACACACACAGATGGAAGACCACGTGAGGACACAGAGAAGACGGCTGTTTGCAAGCCAGGGAGAGAGGCCTCAGAAGAAGCCAGCCCTGCCCCAGATGGAGCATGGCCCTGCTGACACTTGGATCTGGGACTTCCAGCCTCCAGATCGAAGACAGAATAGTCTCTGTTGTCCAAGCCGCCCAGTCGGTGGCATTCTATTGTGGCAGCTGCAGCAAAGGAATACCGTGTTCAAGACACACTTGTTGGGTGAATGAGTGAGTGAATAAGTGAATGAATGAGTGAATGCATGCTAGAACTTACCAGACACATCACACATGAGGGAAAGTTCCTGGCTCCATCCCTCTGGACCAGGGAGCCCGTTGGTTCCTCTCCTTTCCTTATCCATTAGCCATTCTGCCCATTTTTGAGGATAGATCTCCAGGAGATGCAATGATAATAAGCCAGAAAGTGTTTTCTGAGCCCTTGCTCTGAGAGGGGGAAGGGGGGGTGTAACATAGACTGATATTCTTCATCATTGTGTCATCTTTAACTGTTTTATCATCTGGTGGTAGCTGCAATCTCCCCAGGATAAAAGCTGGCATGAAATTCTTCTATCACATTCAGTTTCATTTCTCTGTTTTTCTCTACTTTGGCTAAGCAGCAAGAAACACTGGATTGGGGAGCGCCTCTGAGCATCTCTGAGCGTCTCCTCTCACCTTTTCATTCACCTCTGTGGTCCTTCTGACCACAGGTCATTGCACACTGAAGTCAGCAGATGACTAGCTGCTTCCTATATCCAGGGCCTGAGGTGCCTCAGGGAAAGTGACAGCTCAGGCCTCTTCTGTCCGGAGCCAATGTTCTAGGGTGAGGCTGGGAGACCAGAAAAAAAACAAACCGCAACTGCAAATAAACAGAAAAAGCAGTAGAGCCATTAAATAGGTGAAAACAAATAAAGATACTCATTGGGCTTTCCCAGTATGGGTGGGCCTGGATCTAACACTATCCGTTTGTGAGGGCAGGAGGTTGGGAATTTTGGCTCCGGATGGATGGCAGGAGAGGAGTTAGGGACCCTTCCATCTGGACAGAGAAAGGGGGGGAAATAAAATTAAGTATAAATATTACTGAAAATGCCAAGCCAGCTTCTCAGCATCTGCTCACCTGCCTGCCCCAGCTGTCACGTTCGGCGGCCCCCTGACGTCCTGGTCCTTCTCAGATAAAATTTTGGGGGCATTTCCCTCCATCTGTCAGGAGCCACTGTGCTCGGGAGGCCCCTCCTCGTTAGAGCTTTCAGGCCTGAGTTTGTAGAAATCAGGAGGAGCCTCGGGCTCTGAGGTACAAGAGCTTTGCCATGAAGCTTTGACTCTCGGCTTAGAGCAAAGTGCGGATGGGACAGGCACTCTCGGGCCTGTGCCGGGAACCGGGACCCGATCCCGGTCCTGGAAACAGCAGAGCAGCGGTGGGTTTCCTTCCCTTCCTACGCCCGCTGCGTGCACGGGGACACAGCCGTGCCTCTGCTAACCCACCCGAATGCGTGTCTGTATCTTGACCAAGAGCTAAGTCCTATTTGAAGCCATGGCTCCGGTTTGCCACAGGACAGTGGGCACTGGGGACAAATTTAGCCTCTAGTAAGAGAGCAAAGTCTTCTGAGGCCAGACGTGAAGCCACCGTCCTCCCACGGAGCGCATGGAGTGGGGGATGAATGCTGCGTTGTCTCAAAGCATGGCCCTCTGTCTTGGCCATGAGGTTTCCTGGTCTCAGCTGCCCCTAATGATATCCTTCCAGACGTAAGGCTAAGCCCGTGGTGTTGGTACCGTATGTCACGGGTGCTGTCTGTGTGTGGTTTGGGAAGGCTAACTCTGCCCAGTGATTCAGTGTTTTAGGGACTCTTATCAGGCTGGGGCAGCTCACCACCCTCCACCCACCCCGTCTGTGTGTCCACAGGGAGGCTACGGCGGGGAATTCTAGGTCAGCAGTGGCTGTCTCTCTCCAGATGTTTATAGTCTCAGGCCCGAACCAGGATCCAGCGGGGTGTCGTGAAGTCAGCGGAAGTAAGAAAGGATGTCTCATTATTTCCCTACATTGCTCAAGGCCTGATTTCCCAGGCTCCCAGATCAAGGCTTGTTGATGGGGCTCTGCTTCCTCACAGGGCAGGCGGTCCAGCAACTGCAGTCCAGCTTCCTCCCCACCTGGGCATGAAGTGGCCCGGAGATATGAACGCACTGACCAGTAGGGCAATGGTGCTGGGAGCACTGAGCGCTGCTGCCATGGTTAAGGCCCACAGACTGTAAGGGCCCCTGCAGACTTGGCTGGGGCCCCCTCATGGAAGGCAGCCGAGAACTGGGCACCAGGGTAGGGCAGCTGGGGAGCTGGGACCTGGACTGGCAAGACCCCTGCAAGATGGCGAGACCCAGCGCTGAGCTTTAAATTCATCTCCCCAGGAGGGCCAAGGTCACAGGGAAGGTCTGGTCCCTGAGGAGGAGGGGGAGGAGGTGGCATGGGGGCTGACACCCTTTTAATACCCGGTTTCTCCGAAAATAAGACAGTGTCTTATATTAATTTTTGCTCCCAAAGATGCACTAGGTCTTATTTTCAGGGGATGTCTTATTTTTCCATGAAGAAGAATACGGTACACATTTATTGTTAAATGAAAATAAAGGAAATTTATTACCTGTATATGGTACGGTAGTACGGTAGTTGTCAACACAAACCAGACAAACTGTGAATCCTACAGTATCAAGAATTTACTCATTTATTCAATGACAATCATATCATCATCTTCTGGAACATCATCATAACAATCCAGTTCCTGAATTTCCTGGTGAATTTCTTGTGACTCCATTTCTTTCAGAATCAGTGGACCAAATCTCCCATGTTTATCTAGGGGGGGCCTTATTTTGGGGGGATGCCTTATATTATATTTCACTCAGAAGGAAACCTGTAAGTAGGTCTTATTTTCGGAGGATGTCTTATTTTCGGCGAAACATGGTATAACTTTTGTTATATAATAGGTCAACCGAAGATACCGGAGAGCATGTCGGGGTTGGTGAAGGAGGGTGAGGACCCACTGTGTCTGGCACGTTGGCACAGAGCACAGAGACTGCATGGCCGATGGGGGAGACCCGTTGGGGACGCGGCAAGGCGAGGACTAGAGCTTTTAAGAGTTTCCTCGCTGCTCTAGCCAGTTTGGCTCAGTGGATGGAGCATCAGCCTGTGGACGGAAGGGTCCTGGGCTTGATTCCGGTCAAAGGCATGTTCCTCAGTGGGGGCAGGTTCCTCCCCAGTCAGGGCCCCTGGTCAAAGCACGCACAAGAGATAACCAACCCATGTGTTTCTCTCACATTGATATTTCTCTCTGTCTTTCTCTCTTCCTTCCATTCTCTCTAAATATCAATGGGAAAATATCCTCGGGTAAGGATTAAAAAAAAAAGAGTGTCTTCCCTGAGGACTTTGTCCTGAGAAAGCAGTAGCAAGTGGTGAAAACCTTGCTGTTTCTGTCACCTGTGGAAACCTTGCACGTGACCTGGAGCTCAAGTCCACGGTCTCAGGCGGGCCCAGCCCTGCTGGCAGCCCCCGCTCCCCGCAGTGGTGTCTGGCGGAGGAGAGCATCCCAGCTGGCTGACGTTCCTGCGGTGACTAATAGAGAACAGGGTTAGCTGGCACATTCGGTCTCTTCCTATACGGCTGCCATGAACTTTACAAAGTGTGAGGCCAGCCGCAGGTTGTCAGCGTTGTCGCAAAACAAAAACACACAACAGATAAAACCCACACTGCATGATCTCAGCTGTTTAGGTTCTCCTCTGGTCGGGCTGGCAGGAAAATCAAGTCAATCAAATCACATCAGGGCTGTGGGGGCGGAACTCCGGTCACGTCCAGGATGGAGACACCCGTTTGGAGCTGCAGCTGGCAGGGGAGGGAGGAGGTGGCTGCCGGGAGGAGCAGTGACCTTCAGAGAGATTCAGAGGCACAAGTTCATTCCTGCAGTTTATGGAACTTCACGGACCTGATTCTGGCTTGGGGTTCTCAGGATTCGGGGGGTGGGGGGGGCCCTGCCAAGAGGCGCTGCTGCGGGTGGAACCAGCTCCGGGAATCGCCTCTCCGCTCCCAGAGCCCGCAGGACGCACCTTCCTCCGCGCAGGAGGCAGACGGGGTGAATGCCAGGATTGCTCAGAGGCAGCACGTTCTATTTTGATTTACGGCTCAGGCAGGCAGTCCATTAATCCACTTCTATTCCTAGCTTACCGAGCAGGAGGATGGCCGCTGGAAGTGGTTTTGAACTGCTTCCTGTGGTTCCCCCGGCCTGCGGGGGCGGGGCTCCTATTTTTAGAGAGTGAGAATGGCAGCGAAGGTCCCAGCAGCCCAGACAAGCGACGTGGGGACTGGCAGGTAACCTGGCAGACGGGGTGGCTGTCGGTTCAGATGGGGTTTTAAGAGTTCCTTTCAGCCGAAACTGGTTTGGCTCAGTGGATAGAGCGTTGGCCTGTGGACTGAAAGGTCCCGGGTTTGATTCTGGTCAAGGGCATGTACCTTGGTTGCGGGCACAACCCCAGTAAGGGCTGTGCAAGAGGCAGCTGATCGATGACTCTCTCTCATTGATGTTTCTAACTCTATCCCTCTCTCTTCCTATCTGTAAAAAATCAATAATAAAAAAAATATATATATATATATAAAATGAGTTCATTTCAAGTAACACTAGTGGAGAAGGGGAAGACGATATGCCTAGGCCAGCTGGCACTGGGTCACTCAGCCATAAAATGTGTCACCCCCGTAGCAGAGCTGGTGAGCAACTCACGAGGCTGCGTGGCTGGCTTCCACGAGGCACCGAGATTGGCTTGCTCAATCACATTTATCAGGTACCTTTTCTCTTAATACGATCCCAAGTAGTGGGTTTTGATTTCAGAATGGCTCCATTGGAAACACTCTGTTCTCTCCCAGCCAATGGGTCTCCTGTCTTTGGAGTTTCCTGTTTGGGTTTCCCCAAACCCTGGCACAAGGATTCACATGTATGTTGCTTATGTGGGGGGTGGTGCCTGCCAACACCTCTCAGGCAGGGAGACACTCAAGGCTGTCATCGAGCGGAAGGTTCCTCAGACGTGCTCTGAGGCCCGCTGGCCCGCTTCTTCCCTCCTGCAGGGCTGCAGGTTCCTTCTAAGGCGAGGGATCTTCTTGGTCACCATGACATGTCAGCTCAGCCTCCAAACATGGGGCCAGGATGCCAGGGAAAGGAGTAGGAAATGAGTTCACAGAGAGCTGGATGGGGGAGGTTGTGCTTACTGCTGATTTTCCTTACCCTCGGCCGTTATTTCTCATGATTTCATCACAGATGGAGCCTCTCACAACCCAAGATCTGCATAGCACTTCTCTTGCTAAGAAGCTTGATGCTGGCTGTTTCAGATTTCTCTTTCTCCCTCTCTCTCTCTCTCTCTCTCTCTCTCTCTCTCTCTCTCTCTCTCTCTCTCTCCCTCTAATTAAAGTTTAGACTTTTTATCTTACTATATTTAATCCTAAACATTCATTCATTCAAATGCAAATCACTCCCACAATGAAATATCCCCACGCAGCCATGAGGATGGCTAAGGCTTAAAAAACTGATAATTCTAAGTGTTGACAAGCATATGAGGAACCATAACACTCAGACACTGTTAAGAAAAACAGGATGGCCTCTCTTCTCCCTCTCTTATGGAGAGGCAGGCCAAAAATCTGGGCATGGACGGGAGACCAGGGCGGGAGAGCTCAGGGCGGCCACTGGGACAGAGCCTTACCCCATGCCAGGCAGCACTGCTTTTTTTTTTTTTTTTTTTTTTTTTTTTTTTTTTTTTAAATATATTTTATTGATTTTGTACAGAGAGGAAGGGAGAGAGATAGAGAGTTAGAAACATCGATGAGAGAGAGTCATCGATCAGCTGCCTCTTGCACACCCCCTACTGGGGATATGCCCGCAACCAAGGTACATGCCCTTGACCGGAATCGAACCCGGGACCTTTTCATTCCCCAAGCCGACGCTCTATCCATTGAGCCAAACCGGTTTTGGCCAGGCAGCACTGCTTACCTGCATTCTTTCGTGTGCCCCCTGCAACTCCCTCTGAGGCCAGCACGCAGTGTTCTGCTGCTTGCAGATAGGCAAACTGAGGCCTGAGGAGTGTGTGTGTGCATGTCCTGTGCGAGAACGGGATGGGCATGCGGAAAAGTGGATGGGAGAGCTGCTGGGAGTAGGTTCTGCCATGTGATGTGGGTGCACTGGGCTCTAAGGGCTGAGGTATTACACCTGCTTGGGCTGTCCTGCAGGGAATGGGGTCCACTGAGAGCTTCCTCCAGTGCATGCTGGGGCAGAAACCTGGCTGTAAGGGCCTCCTAGGGCCAGCAGAAGGCTGGGAGTGAGGCTCTACTCACCTGTTCCCTACCTGAGTGTGTGTTGACTGCCTCCAGGCGCTATCCTGTGTTACCCATTTTCTCTGCCAACCTCCCTTGTATGCACATGTTCTGGTGTGCTCAAACACACATGCACGAGCAGCAATGCCCACAGAGCCCTTGAGAGGTATGTTTGCTTCCAGATCAGCTATAGAGAAGTGGATGCACAGTGCTCCACCAGGCAGGAGAAAGGGGGGCACATCTGAGTTCTATTAATCAAAACCAACCCCAATCTATTTTTCCACGCCTGGAAATAAGAATTCAGTTTTTGATTTGTGAAAGGCTGTCCTTTGGGGGAAAGGCACAACGACTAAGTAACCCTGAATACGGCTGTGGCCAAGATCCTCCTCCAGACTCCTCTCCAACTGGCTGCGGCCTGAGAGGAGGAAGGCAGGCCCGGTCTCAGGCCCTGCTCGTTTCCATTAATTCCACCCTGTTCTGCTCATCCCACAACATCCCCCTGCAGGCCGCTTTTTGTTTCAACACAAGAACTAGGTTTTGTTTTGTTTGTTTGTTTTTAATATATTTTATTGATTTTTTTTTTTTACAGAAAGAAAGAGAGGGATAGAAAGCCAGAAACATCGATAGGAGAGAAACATCAACTGCCTCCTGCACACCTCCCACATGCCCAAAATCAAGATACATGCCCTTGTCTGGAATCAAACCCAGGACTCCTCAGTCCGCAGCCCAATGCTCTGTCCACTGAGCCAAACCAGTCAGGGTGATCTTTGGTTTTGTAACACAGGTCTGTCAATTGCAAAGGGACATCTGAATTAGATTACCGAAGGTGCTCTCTGGGGGCTGCTGAGGCCTGTGAGACCCGAACAATACAATCCCCGGGACCAGTGCAGCCTCAAACTGGGAGGCTTCCAGCCCAGAAGGTGCAGGAGGGAGTTGATGGGTGTCAGTTCAGATCACACCCATGATGCGCTGCAGCAGGAGGAGCAAGGGCTGTGGGCCCTGTTCCTCAGCGCTGGCTGCACATTAGACTCCCCTGGGACTTCACAATCTTAGTGCCGGGCCCAGCAAAAGACCAGTGAAGCCAGAAATGCCAGGATGGGGCCAGGTGGTCACAATGCACAGCAGGCTTGAGAAGCCCAGGTAGGAATAAGCACTTCTCAAACCTTTCGTCCCAGGAACCCCTGACACCCTTAAAAAAGAATTCAGGATCTTGAAGAGCTTCTACTATCATATTTATCATGTTACAAAGTAAAACGAAGTCATTTACAAAATAGTCAGTTAGTGATTCATTTAAAAATAACAATAAAACGCTCATTTCACATCCAAATGAAAACACATTTTTGTGAAAACCATCTCACAAAACAAAACATTTAGCGAGGAGGAAGGCATTATTTTACATTTCTGTGTATTTCTTTAATTTCTGGCTTAAGAGATGCAGCTGGGGTCCTACCGATGCTTCTGCACCCAACCCTTGCTCATTAGCTCTGTTCCCCAGCAGCCCTGACATGGAACTCACTAGCATCAGTTGGCAGAAGAGGAACCTGACTTGGAGGATGGAATCCCTTTGCCTAAAGTCACAACAGCTGTGAGCACAGGGCCCTCATTAAAAAACCCATCTCTCAACCACTACGCTAGATTCCTCCCCTGAACAGATGGAACAGGCCCAAGGAACTGGGTCCCATTCTCTTTATTTTTAAAAATATATATTTTTATTGATTTTAGAGAGGAAGGGAGAGGGAGAAATAGAAACATCAATGATGAGAGTGTATTATTGATTGGCTGCCTCCTGCATGCCTCCTACTGGGGATCAAGCCTGGAACCCAAGCATGTGCTCTTGACCAGAATCTAACCTGGGACCCTTCAGTCCACAGTCCAACGCTCTATTAGCTGAGCCGGTGGTCAGCAAGCTCATTAGTCAACAGAGCCAGATATCAACAATACCACGATTGAAATTTCTTTTGAGAGCCAATTTTTTAAACTTCAACTTCTTTTAATGCCACTTCTTCAAAATAGACTTGCCCAGGCTGTGGTATTTTGTGGAAGAGCCACACTCAAGGGACCAAAGAGCTGCATGTAGCTCGTAAGCCGCAGTTTGCCGACCGCGGTGCCAAGCCAAACCAGCTAGGGCAGGTCTCATACTCTTTAAAACTGCCCACCCGAATGTAACCAGGAACTGTGCTCAGGAATCTCCTGGGACCCAGCTAATGCCTGCATCTGTACTGTGGTGTGCTATGCCCTTTCCTCACACTCTAGCCGTTAGCTATTCATCTTTATTGGACTCGATGAGATGTTACAGACATTCGCTGAGCACTTCCTGTAGGTCAGACATCCTTCTGAGCATTTCATAAACACTAGCTCCTTCGATATCATAGTCATTCTCTATTACAGCTGTGAGTTTGCTGCCATTTGACAGATGAGGAAACTGAGCCTCAGAGAGGTGAGGTCCAAGCCAGGATTTAGACCAGGCAGCCTAGTTCTAGCTAATAATCAGTATTTTCTGCCTCCAGTGACAAAGAGACTCGTCTGGTCTAAGAGAAGGCCACCTTGCGGAGGTGAAGGGCTGCTGCCAGGAGCATGAGGGATATCATTCTTCCATTTCTGAGTGTCCAGTTCTGAGCAGCCACCTCAGGGCCATCTGGATGGCTCTGCCATTGCCCAACACAAACTTCACCTGTCAGCCTCCAGCTCCTCCTCCATAAAATGGGTATAATGGCAGTGCCTACCTGGGGTTGGTTCTATATTATGTGCTCACAGCATCCTTTCCACTGCACCTCCCCAGGTTCACTGTGGGAGAGGTACTTCTCCACCCTGTTGGTGATGGCTTTGCCATTGACATGCTTTGGCCAGTGGGATGTGGGCACAAGAGACAGAGTGTGAGTTCTCAACCAAGACTTATGGAGGATCGAGGACCCCTACTCACCTTCTAACACTTCGGCCATCCATCATGGGAAAAGCATGTTGGTGTAGCTGCTGGTCTTGGAATGGAAGGCATGGAAAAGATAGAAATCTGGTTCCCTGCAGACACACCCTGACTTGCAGGCCTGTATATGAGAGAAACTTGTTTGTCATGGAAGCCTCTGAGATCCGGGGCTGTTTGTTACGTGGCGTCATCACTGCACTCGCAGACCTGTGTGTCATTGAGATGATGGGAGTGCAGTGTCTGGCACGTGGCCGGCCTCTCACAATCATGAAACTGTTACTGACTCCTGTTTTAGATGCAGCTGCCTGCTGCAGCTTCCACGGAGCCCGCTCTGTTCTCTCCCTTCCTTGGCTCTGTTCTCTCCCTTCCTTGCTCGGCTGCCCCTGCAGGTCACTCGCCCTCTCCACCCAACAGCGTGAGGTGCCCACAGGCCAACCCAGGGACAGGTTGTCCGGGCCTGGGCCAGGAATGTGGGAAACAGCCAAAGTGAATGGGCTTTTTCAACCTAATCTCAAATCCTCTTGGTGTGGCTGGTGGGTTTGTGTCTAATGGTGCTTTCTGAAAGGGTGTTCTGTGGTTTGAGTGTGGAAGAAAAATGAGAACGGGGAAGGAAACAGGCTTGACTTTGTTAAGAAATGTTGGAGGTTTCAAAGGAAACTTGAAAGTCCGTCCGGGCTAAGGGCCTGGCTACGGATTGAAAGCAGGTCCCAAGGCTGTGCCAGGCGTGGAAGGAACCTGCCGTTCCTGAAGGCGTGGCTGGACCCCGCCCTGAGCTCGCTGGTGCTCTGCTTCTTCCTCACACTGACCTCACACACAGAAACACACTTCATGGCTTACTGACCGGGGCAAGCAGTCCACCCATCGGTCCTTTTCTGATCATCTACAGAAAGCAGCAGGATCGGATCTGCTGTGAGGAGCCTGGGCACGTTACCTAACCTCTCTGAGCCTCAGTTTCCACATCTGTAATATGTGGGTACCGGGAACACATCCTCTATAAGGCTGTAGTGAGGACAAAGTGAGAGCAAGCAGGTACAGTCTTCTGAGCCTTTCACTGGGGTCTAACGTTAGCTGTCGGGACTGTGGTCCTTTTCTGTCTTAACTGATGCCCCGTCTCTTCCACGCGTCCCCTTAACTCTGACTCACAGAGGTCATTGCCCAGCTGAAATGCCCTCTGTTTATTGCCATTTCTCATCTGGAGTGAAGATGTAAAAAGTGCTCTGTGTGGATGAACAGAGAAAAAATCCTTTCCCTGCTGAGGCAGGTGGGCAATTATTGGGCAGTACCGGGCAGTCCAGTTAAGACGCATGGAATGAATGGTGCCAGGGAAGAGCTAGCTGGTTATGAAGAAGTTCTGCACCAGTGACAGCTATTGGAGGCACCGGGGACGGGCCCCGCGGTGAGTCACATGAGCCCCGGCTGGGAAAAGTACTGGCAGTTTGTAATTTCACAGGGGAGCGCGGGCCGGACAGAGGGGTGGGGAGATGTTCCTATCTGATAGAGGAGGGCGGGGGAAGTGGGCGCCATGCACATGAGCTGTCACTCACACAGGGGTTGTTGTACGGGGGGGGGGGGGGGGGGGCTTTTGGTATAACTGCAATGGATCCTCGAAACCAAGCTGGACCACTATTTCCTGCTACGTCTCAGACAGCACAGGTATGGACCATACCCTGGAGCTGGGCCCTGTGCAAGGTTCCATTCTATTAAAGGATGAGCTTCAAATGGATCTATAATGAAAAATTAATAATCTGTAATAATAAAAGACAACACACCTTCTTTACTTTTCACGTCAATGAGGAAATCATTTTCCAGATCATCCCCT
Source organism: Pipistrellus hanaki (assembly GCF_964339955.1). Classification (NCBI taxonomy): domain Eukaryota; kingdom Metazoa; phylum Chordata; class Mammalia; order Chiroptera; family Vespertilionidae; genus Pipistrellus; species Pipistrellus hanaki. Next base: position 25,419,237 of record NC_140517.1, read on the forward strand.
TCCCCATGCCCAATTCTCTTTTCCCAGGAAAAACGGGTGCCTCGGGAAGATGCAGAACTTGAGGGGTACAAAATCCTGCCTGGATGCCGCCCTGCACAGGGGCCCGAGGGGCCGTCTCTGATTTGTTTTTGTTCTTCATTAGCATTACCTGGGGTTCCCTGGAGGCTTTGCATTCTGGAATTTCCTTTTGTCTCCTCATTTTAGAATTCCCCTAATAAGATAAGAAACTTGGGGGGGCGGGGGGGGTCTGTGTTGAGAGTAGTGAGGGGTGAGTGTCAGTAAAAAAAGGAAAGAGAAAAGGAGGAAAAACTGTCTGCCTTTCAATGTCCCATCATCTCCATCCACTCGAATGACCTCGATTCTGCTCTTGTCTTGGAGAATGTCAGAAAATCCTCTAACCCTCCCTTCCGCTGGTTTGTGGGGCTTCTTTGTGGCTCGGGATTAACTATTTTAGTGCGAGGAGATGGGGAGATGCGGGCCCCTCTAGCTTTGGTCTACTCCCGCCTGACACGGGGCTTAACCCAGCCCCAGCGAGCCAGACAGGCCCCGTGGAGACAATGCTGAACTGATGGACCCTGGTTGACAGACTCATTACCGTGAATGGGGATTTCTGCTCTCGGAGTAAGTGCCGTGCAGCCAAAGGGAAACTGAGTCCCGGAATGTTAATTACTCTGGCACTATCCCATTTAGCCACGGATTAACTCTTATCAGCAAGCAGCTTCTTAAGACTAATTCTCCCCAGAGAGGAGGCTTGGCACGCCCGAGTGTCACTCTCTTTCTCAGGATGGCCTGACTGAGAGGAATCTGCGGTAATCCCCCCTCACTTTAGTTAATTTCAACCTCCTGCATAAACGCTTTTCCCCAAAGCCACCAATAGGAGATGAGAAAAGCTGGATTTTGCTTCATCCTGTCCTTGCACAGATTTCTGTGGAGATAAGAATGGGCCCTGCAAGGCACCCTGCTCCTTCCTGCAGCCTCCAGAGCCTGGAGAAGGGGCAGAGCTGCGCCTGGGAAGGCTAGTCTCCACTTCCTCCTGGCCGCAGGTGATACCACCCACCCGTCCTGTGCCTTAGACAGATGCACTGTGGAATTCGCATCAGCAGGGCCTGTTCTAACAGCGGGAGTGGCCATGGCACAGGAGAAGGAGGTTGCTCTGACTTGGGTTCTTGCAAAGATGTGGGGCGAACTGCTGGGGCTCCCTGGGCCCCAAAAGATGCGGGAAAACCAAGAGCCCCTCTGCAGGGTGACATACAGCCTTGCTCAGCACCCAGCACTGAACAGCGTGCCTGGTGGTCAGTGGCTGGCGCTGAGATTACAGCGCACCCAGAGGAACCCCTGGATGGGGAGAGTGGTTTCAGGGCTTTTTCGGGAGTCCAACCCAGAGATTGCACCTCTTTTTCCTTTCTTTCTCTGCCTGACAGATGTGGAGCAGATTCTGCAGGAATAGCTGGGAAGAGGCGAGAGTCTGCACATAGCTTGTACAGGGCTGGGGGGTGGGGATGGGGCTGGGATGCATGGGAATTAACAAAAAGAGGAAGGGTTCTGGGGCTGCCTGAGCTGGCAGAGGGTTTTGGGGGGCTTGGAGGAGCCAGCGTGCCTGGGAAATAGATAATGCTCCCAAGATCAACTCCTAGTGGCTGCACCAGGAACTGCACCCAGAACTGGGGGAGGGCAGAGGGCTGCACTCTCCTTCCACTGGGTTTTTAATAATGCCTTGGTCTTTATTTGAGTTTCCTCATGTAAGCAAGTGAACAAGGCAAAAATTCAAAACACCTGGTAGGTCAAAACTTACTCATTAAAAAAAAATCCCGCTAATAAAGACAATAGCAGAAGAGATGAAGTCCAGATGAAACACAGCTGCCGGTTCCAGCGACAAATTCACATCCCTTTCTTCTCTCCGTGTGGGGAAAGGGCAGGTATCAGCAGCTTAAAGCCCTTTAATGCAGATTTCCATCATTGTTATCCTAAGTGGCATCGCTGTTATCGCTGGAATAACATTTGCCCAGGGTCCCCCGTTGGGCGCGGTGCATGTGGCGGCCACATTGTCTTCACCAGCAGCCCTGACAAGGCGGGGGCGCTTTTCCGGTGGGTGGGGAGGGGGCTGGGGGCGTGAGGACAGGCCTTGAGATTCCGGTAGGTGGCATTTCTTCGTCTCCTAGACCTGTTCCATGAGAATAGTAGACCCCTGTTACATCAGGATGGAAAGGGACTCTGCAGGTTTCTGAACAAACGCTGCCATTATTCCGATGCTGCAGAGACCAGCCGTCTGAGTGTCTCTGCTCGGAGTCCGGGAGGCACACAGCCCGTTAACCAGGAAAACCCGAGTGTGAAACTGTGCAGGCCAATGTGCTCAAGGCCGCCCTGGAAGGCCCGCTGCTGTTCTCCCTGTGCTCTGTTCTGGAGAACAGACAGAGGACTAGGTCCTGAAGGTGCAGAACTGGAAGGAGTCCAAGGTGGAGAGAAGCAGAGCAATCTATAACAATAAAAGCATAATATGCTAATTAGACCAGATGTCTTTCTGGACGAAGCCAGGGCTGTGAGGGAAGCTTGGGTCCCCGGTGCCAGAGGGAAGCCAGTGACAGCAGCAGAGGGAAGGAAGGTCTACTTTTGCATGACTTTTGTGTATCGGGCCTCTAGTGTGTTAATAACAGTGATCACCACAATGACAGTGACAAGCACAACAGCTAACCTTCAGGAACAGTGCCCAGGTGCGAGCGTTCCCTTTATGTACCCCTCCCAGCAACCTATGAGGCTGGCATCATTCTTAGCCCCATCTCACAGACTGAAACAGAGCATGAGTGAAGGCTGTGTGACACTCCATGCACATGTATGACTGTCCGGCTGCCCCGGACAAGCAGTGAGACAGACAGGCACCAGCTACAGCGGTGTCTGAGCCAGATGCCTGCCTGCAATCGCACCGCAGCCTCCTCTTCTGAATCCCCCTCCTTGGTGGTGAGATGAGGGCGGGAGAGGGAGTGACAGGGGTGGTGATGCTCTGAGGTGGGGACAGTGGCAGACTTGCCTTGGAGGCAGTCTCAGGAGGGGAGGGTGGCCGGGCTTGGTAAGCCAGGGTGGGGGCATTGGAGCAGGAGGTAGGAGGACGGAGAGGAAGGTGGGACAGTGACCACAGGCTGGGAAATTAAGCTGTTTATCTCTGAGCAGAGTGTTCAGTGCTGGCCCTTGGGGGCTCACAGATCACCACTCTGGTGGTTTCGGTTCAGAATCATGTTCGACTATAGGAGCTCTTCTGAGGTTTCTAAGAATCTAGGAATGAGAAGAAGTGTCGTGTATCTACACATTCTGGTCAGCGTTAGGAGACAGGAAGGACCCACAGAAACTTGTGATAAATCCCCTTTTTTGCCTCTTTTCTGCATCTGGGTACTCCAGATCAGGAACCCCAGCTCCCACGCAAGCCCACCTCCCCAGGGAGGCAGTAAGCATAGTGGGTGAGGAAGCAGGTCTGGAGTCTGATGACTGGGTTTCCATCCCAGCTTTGTAACTTACCTGTGCAGGTTACGTCACATCCTGTGCCTCAGTTTCCCCTTCTGTAAAGGCAGACACAGGCGAGTGCCTCCCTCACAGAGTGATTGCTGGGATGCTCAAACAAGATGATACAGGCAAACAAGAGGCACGTGCAATCAGTGATGTCTATTAAAACGCAGCAATTATTATTGTTATTGTCATTATTATTGTTGTTTTTATTGACATGCAAACCTTGGCCCTGAGATGGAAAGCAACTGGCCCAAGGTCACATGGTGACCCCTTCCTTAGGGCTTTCCTCAGCTCCCTCATTCCTCTTTATAGCCCTTTTCCACAGGGGTGTCTCTGACTGAGAGCAGAGACATTGAATGCCGCACCACGTCCTGGCACTGGTTTCCCTACACGCCCTCTGCAGAAGGTATCCCCTCGTCTCCCCATAAGAAGGGAACATTTCAGTGTTTTCCCCATTAGAGGTGTGATGACTCTCTAAATGTTGAGGTTCCCCAAAAAACTGGAACTGCAAGTGGGTTAGCACAGACCACCTCAAGTCAGGAGGGTCCGACAGAATGACCTTGAGGCCGTGACCTTAGGGAAAATAGGCAAATCAAGCCTTGATTCTTCCGACCACCACATGCCTCCTGTTGTCTGGGCAGCCAGTGAGCACACAGCGTTCATCTCCTTGGTCTCAGGGACCTGTTCAGGGTTCTGAGTCCATGTGTGTGGGGTGTGGCCCAGAGCCCTAGCCCAGGGCTGCACTCACAGCCTCCAGGAGTGTCTCCGTGGCGCAGGCAATTCTGGGGTCCTTGGACAGAAAGGAGCTGCAAGTTCACCAGAAGGCCAAGTTGTGGGGTTCCCGAATTCACATCTTCCCCGGATATTGCCCTGAGGTCTCCTCTGAAACAAGAGCTGGCCTGCCAGTATGGGGAACATGGTAACAGGCTGGCCAGTGCATGGGGCAGGCACGGAGCACATATGGATCATCAGTAGATTCTAGGGTTGAATGGTTTACAAATGGAATACGTCATGTAGTGGGTGGAGAGATTTGGATAGGATGAGAGGCTGCTTGAATCCTTTCCATCCAAGATTCCTCCAGGGGTGAGTGATCTCGAATTCCCTCTGCCGTGTCTGCCCTGTGAGCAGGCGCTGGGGGTGGGAGCATACCACCTTTCCCATTCATGGGTTTCCATCCAGGATAAACTAGGAAATAATGAGCAACTTGCAAGAAATCCCGCAGGATGTGGTTCCAAACCGAAGAGCTTGGAAGCATGTGTTGTTCCGCCGTTTGGAGCCTCTGCACAACTTGAGGTTAACTCATGCATCGGACGAAGTGTTTGCAGGCTAATATCTGGTCTTTGGCTCATAGCATCTACGAGGAAGTCCAGGAGAGGCCGGGGGGGCGGGGGGTGCCTTCTCGTTGGCTCTGTTTATTCTGGATCAGGTACTGCTTACCTGGTTGTGGTCCACGTAGGGCTGGCATCTTAAGGGTGTGGGCTCCGGAGCCCAGCTGCCTGGGTGTGAGTTCTGGCTCCTCCCTTCCCTGCTGTGTGTCCTTGGGAAAGTCAGTTAACCTCTCTGTCTCCACATATACTAGGGAAGCAGGGACGTTAAAGGTACCACATCCAGTGGCTGTGAAGTGCTTCCCCCCCCGTGCGGGGCGTAGCGTACGCCCTCTTTTGGGACACGTTATTATCATCCGTGTACTCATCCTTATCCAGGTGGCACCCTGAAGAAGCAATGTCACAGGGCTGCGTGGCTGTGATCCCGCCTTCTCTTCTGTAGACAAGAAAGGACCTGGGTGGGAGGAGGCAACACCTAGGAGAGAAGCTCCTGGGACTATGCCTTTCGGAGCCCGTTGGCTCCATCTGTGACACCGGGTGCTCCCCATCGAATCCAGTTGTTGAGCTCCTTTTCCTACCTGAGCTGGTGGCTCCTTCTGACCTCAGAGGGGAGTGTGGCCAATCTTTTTGACTCTCAGTGTCTGTCTTGTTTGGGGTTCCTAGGAGCAGTCCGGACAGGCGTCGTTTTTCTGGGAGATGATCCCAGGGAGCATCAGAGGGGGGTGCACAAGTGCACAGGTGACCACGGAAGGGAAGGGGCCCAATGCAGAGGGGCTTGGGGTGTCCTTATCAGCAAGTGAACCCAGGAAATGATGCAGAGCAAGGTCCTGAGGGTTATCCCGCCCAAGAAGAAGGAGCTGGGGTATTGGCATGCCGACTCTCACCTGTCACCCCCTGTGTGCAGGCAGAACAGACTCGTGGGCTTTGGCCAGCCCTCCACCAGGAGATGTGGGTGCTCTGGGCTAGGGCTCCCGGCCACACCCCACACATGGGGCAGGGGAGGGTGAGGGCAGCGCCGGGATAGTCTCTGCTACGAGGCCATTCAAGAAAACGGATCTGCTTCCTCCCACCCACCTTCTTCCTCTGCTTTCACTCCTTTGCTACTTAGGATCACAGAGTTTAAATGGCCACACATGGCTGCCCTGCGGTTGTACTGAGACTTGCTTTTCTGGGTATATCTTGTGCCCTGTGTATAAGTTAAGTCCCCTCGAAGGCAGGAGCATGGCTTTCCGTTTGCACACAGACATGTCCACGTGTTTTCTCTGCTCCCAGGGCCACGACAGAATAGTCTAAGTCAAGGTTGCCAACTGGTGATCTGCGGACCACTGGTGGTCCGTGAGGTCTGAAAGGTTGGCGACCGCTGGTCTAAATGGCCCGCCCCACCTTCCTCTGTCTTTCTAAGGGAAAGCCTTTAGCCACTGAGCAGCAGGTCTACAGCAGAACAATGGAAGGAGGGGCTCCGAGTGGAGAGAGTTTGGGAAGGAATTAGTGTGAAAGCTGGTGTGGCCTCTGAGCTAGGGTATCTGCATGCCAGGAGGGACGCTGAGGGTCATCAGGGAAGTTGTGCAGGTGCCTTGGTGACTCTGGAGAAACTAAGTAAAGGACTGGAGCGACACTGCAATGGCTTTCCATCACTCTATGATGTGTCTTTGTGTTTTTTTTGAGACGGAACCATATCAATTCTGGGCTTATCAGAGCTCAAGCTGTACTTTCCAGAGGACAAAACTGCAGGTAACCAGTAAGTGATTATTGAGTGAATGAATGGCTGTAAGTATTTATTACCTTTTTAAGAACTAGAATATATCGTATCATAGACGTACCTAGTCTAGGGGTCTGAAGCTTGAATGCCTTTGTAAAAATTTCTAGATAAAATACAAGATGACCAGTTAAATTTGAATTTCAGATTAAAACGAATATTTTTTTAAATTTTTTTTTCTTTTTCTTTTTAGTATAGCTACATTCCAAATACCACGTGGGTTCTATGTTCCGAATATTATATGGGACACACTTTTACTAAATTTGCTACATCTGGCAACTCAGGTTTAGGAAATGTGCCAGTGATGAAATTTAAATGGAGTGAGCACGCTGTTAGACAATAGGGAGTGGGGAATTGAAAAATCGGTGAACATGTGTCCTAAGTGCATTTCTTAAAAAAAAAAAAAAAAAAAAAAAAAATCACCTGGTGGGCAAAACAACAACAGCGACAACAAAACACTTGCAAACGAACACTCGTTTTAAGTAAGGAATCAGAAACGCAGGTGCAATGAGCCTAAGGACCCCAGAGAGTTAAGGCCAAGATGAAGAGAGAGCCAGGTTTCCACACCCCCAGGCCGTGCCCTGCCCACTGTGCGGGGCTGCACGTGCTCCGAATGTGCAGCCTTAAGTGCCACCCCTCCCACCTTCAAGGGGGCGGATGATGAATGACTCTTAGGGTGACAGCAATTTCATGAATCACTAGGTAGAACCAGTTCACATTTTCCCCCAAGACAATGAAGCCATTACCAGACTCCGGGCCAAAGCGTGGCTCACCCTGGTCTCCCATGGCATCTGACAGGCACTTGCCTTTTCTCCCTAATGCAGCCAGCTCTTTTGTTTTATGTTGTGTTTATTTTTTAGTTGTTGCCCTTTGAGATGCTCTTGCTAATGGTATTACAATAGTAATATTATGAAATGTGATTCAACATCATGGGTAAATTATCTCCCCTTTTGGAGTCTGTTTTCTCATCTGAAAAATAAGAGCTAGACAGATGGTCTGTAAAGCCTCTCTGGTCTCTAATGAGAGTGATCAGGTGTCTCAGTTTACCTGGGAAGGTCCCTATTTGTGCCCCTTGCTCAGTAAAGTCATCATCTGTGTGTCCCTCATGCCCTCCAAGAAGTCCCCATTTACATGAAAAAATTACCACTCTCTCCAGCCTAGGGGTGTCGAACTCAATCAGAGAAGGGGCCAAAATCTAAAATCCAGCTTAAATCGCGGGCCGAATGGTTTACTGAACAGTCATAAACTGACAATGTCATAAACTGACAGCGGAGTGCAGTGATGACAGCGCGGTGCGGGCCACATTGCAAGGCCTGGCGGGCTGGATTTGGCCCGCGGGCCTTGTGTTTGACACATGTGCTCCAGCCAGTGGTGTGTGGGAGTCACTCATGCCAGCTCTGCAGAGCTGACTGCGTGTTTCTCTGCTCCATGCAGTGAGGTCACCCAGGGAGCCTGAAACCAGCCATGGCAAGGTCATGAGCAAGCGCCGCCAACAGGGCTTCCTCCCAGAGATCTCGTTGTTAACACTTAACAGCACACCACAAACTCCAATTCTCATGACCGAAGAGCACTTTGCACACGTGTCTGCACAAAGGGCCAGGTTGTCAGGCTGGAGAAGACAGAGCCTCCCCGGGCAGCAGCAGCACTTGGAGGTGAAGAGGAGGGCTGCAGTCAGACCCAGTTCCCCATGAGACCTGGCGCATACACAGTGCTGAGCCTCGTGGGTCTCAGTTTGCTCATCTACACAATGGGGGGATTAATAGTGTCTACATTGCAGGGCTTTGGTATGTTTGGGATGCACACGGGATGAGACAAGAATGCAGCGTGGTACTGGACCCATGGTGATTTGCTCAGGGAACGTTTGCTGTTATTGTTAATGTTATTTTTATTTTTTTTTTTGCGGAGACTGCAATTCATTGCTTCTCTGCTCTGTTCCCCTTCTCCCTTCCTAATAGGAGCCTGAGCCTCTCAGTGATGTGGTTTGTGTGCTCTGGGGTGGCTAGGGACAATCACATCCTCCATCTTTGTCTACACGGTCATGGATTTAAGAATGGGGTTGCTACATAAACATGTCTGATCAGAGCGCATCTCAGGACGTGGGCTGGATGAGGTGCAGTTGACCTTCTCCGCATCCCCTGCAGGGGAACAGGGCGGCGTGGAACCCTGGTGCCGCTGGCAGCTACCTGACTCCCTCAGAGGAAGCCCCTCTGAAGGCAGAGCTGCCATGAAGGAGACTCACAGCCCCGCTGCCATCGGCAATGGCTGGAGCAAGCTGGTCCTGAGGCCCACCCTACCTCTGCGCTTTCCAATGATACGGGCCCATAAGTCCCCTTTATTGTTTAAACCAGTTTGGATATCTTCTACTTGCACCTTAACGAGTCCCCTGAAATGCTTTCCCAGGTCAGGCAGTGCCAGCGCTCAACATCTTCAGCTTCTAGTTCAGTGGGGCTCTATGAGAAGCATCTCAGGCAGCACTGAACACATACAGACACTCTATAAAAATTAACAGTGTTCCCTCCCTCCTCCCATTCCCCATTGTATCCACTACCCCATCAGAAATTAGATTTCCAGACAGCCCAGGGAGAAATAGACTCGTTAGTCTGGACTATTTGGGGCTTTTTCAAGTAATTGCATGCCTTGGGAAATATTAATACAATGCCTTTATGTCTCCCCGGAGACAGAATATGTGACACACTAACCCATTTGGAATGCAGTGACGCCCTCGGACACGGCTCGGGTGAGGGTTACAGTGGGAGCTGGGTGTGCTGCTGAGAGGTTAGGAATTGCTTTTCCGCCACCCCGCTTGCTGCTGCGGACTCACAGAGCACGGGCAGGGAGTCCAGCCACAGGCGTTTCTCAGGTGGGCAGGCACTCTCCCCTCCACGGTGTGACTCAGGGACCCAGGCTTCTCCGGTCCACGGCCTGACGCCCCACAGCTGGAGTTCCTCACCCACATAGTGTGGACTCCGGGGGACTCAGGAGGTTCACGAACCGGATGGGAAAATAGTCTACGGTGATTTTCACTAATCCCCGCCCTGAAATACGGCCTCTGCTTCTGTCCTGAACACAGGCGACAGCTGCAGGGGCATCCGCAGCACCAGATGACCCTCTCGCCTGCTGAAGTCAGGTGCTCTCCCTGCACAGCTCCGTGGTCAGTACCTGGGAACTTGGTCCTCATTTGCAACCTCAGTAGCTCTGACATTCTGCCACCGAGTGAGCAAGTGAGAAGTGCTCATGTTGCTATACCACAGGTGCTCATATGTTGTTGCAATGCCTGCTGGGGCCCCAGACATGCTGGTTGTTATTTATTTATTTTTAAATATATTTTATTGATTTTTTTACAGAGAGGAAGAGAGAGGGATAGAGAGTTAGAAACATCAATGAGAGAGAAACATCCATCAGCTGCCTCTTGCACACCCCCTACGGGGGATGTGCCTGCAACCAAGGTACATGGCCTTGACCGGAATCGAACCCGGGACCTTTCAGTCCACAGGCCAATGCTCTATCCACTGAGCCAAACCAGTTTTGGCTGGTTGTTATTTTTGTTGTTGATGTTGCTGCGTCAATAGTATGCCCCAGGTGTCTGTTTCCCTGTCAGTGGATAAAAAAGGGCCGTGTCTGATCCATCTTTATTTCCAGAGCTGTGCACAAGGTTGAGAATCGAGTAGGAATCTAGCAAAAATTGGGACAGTGACTGATAATGTCAGTCATTTTTATGACACTTCTGTTCCCGAGAACAGCTAAATGCTCTTCCTCAAGGCACCTGGACAAGCTCCTAAGCACGGACCCCACCATACCTCTGCCTTCACATGGGGTTGGACAGCCTCATACTTTGTTGAAAGTCAATCACACGTGTACACACACACACACACACACACACACACACACCCCAGCCAGACGCTGTCTCCCTCCTCCTCCAACTCCCACCCTGTCTCCAAGAAGAATATTTATGACTTTTAATAAATGGGGACCACAGCTAATTAGGCTCCTTACCCACTCCCCCGAGGCCCCGAGGGGACGTGACGGTTGACGTTTCGTATCTCTGAGCGTGCAGAGGCCACACATGCCACACCGATGACCTCACGGGGATCGGGCTCCGTCCCCGCCGCCTGGGAGAGCGTGCGTCTCTCAGGCCAGATTAAAAGAAAACAAGAGCGCGGCCCGTCCCCAGCTCAGGAGCGCGGAGCTATGCACTTCACCGAAGCAGGAATGTGGCCCATTAATTACTATGTCGTCAATTAATTACTATTTGAAATACGGCCCCTGGCTTGTGATGCGCACCCCCCCATCCCCGCCCCCGTGGAGGGGAGTGACTGTGCTAATGAGCTGACTGAGCCCTGCGGCCTGGAGAGGGGTCTGGTCTGCATCTGGGTGTGTCAGGCTGCTTCCTGGGAGAGACACAGGGGGCCCACAGTGGGTTGGGGCCCTCTGGGGTGAGGGAGAGGGAAAGTCCAGCAGCCCTGTTCCTGACCATGGAGTCACAGGGCTAGGGGAAGGGCTTGGTGCACCCAGCGGACCAGGCCAATTCATTACCTGCAGATTGTGTGGCAGTTCTTGGAGTGGGTGCTGTGAGCTCTGGGCGGGAACCGAACAATAGTGGCTCATGGCCCTCAGGCTGGCGTGATTGGGGGAAGGAGGTGGGGCAGTACATCTGTTTTTCGCGGTGGGCTAAGGTCATGGTCGGCAAACTGCAGCTCGAGAGCCATATGCGGCTCTTTGGCCCCTTGAATGTGGCTCTTCCACAAAATACCATGGCCTGGGCAAGTCTATTTTGGAGAAGTGGCGTTAGAAGAAGTTTAAGTTTAAAAAATTTGGCTCTCCAAAGAAATTTCAATCGTACTGTTGATGTTTGGCTCTGTTGACTAATGAGTTTGCCGACCTCTGGGCTAAGGGACCCAGACTTCAGGAGACATTCGCAGGCACGATGCTTACTCAGGGTAGGCAGGGAGGAGCGGGTGCCGCGGAGGGAGGCCGTGATTTCCTTCTGGTGGTCAGCACCTCCCGCGGGCTGCTCCCAGTGGAGGGACCTGGGTAGTGACTCAGTGGGTCTCTTTCAGCTTCCTCCTCCTGTATCCGAGATGGTGCAGATGAGGCCTGACTCCTAGCATCGCCAGAAGCGTTCAGCACACGCACCCATGCGTGGGTTTAGAACAAGCCCGGCACGTCAGGGAAACGTGAGGATGCACCGTGCTTCTCAGGGTCCTGCTTGCAAATGCGCCCATGTGGCAGGGGACACTGGTGAAAGTTAGGTTCTGGAGCCCACAGAAGGTGTCAGTAATCGGAGCGTTCAGGAAGCTCTGACTCTGCACTGGGCCTGTGCTAAAGAGCTTGGGTGTGATTGTATGTCATCCTCCTTCGACTCTGCCAGATGCACAAGTGCAGGACCTGAGACTCAAGAGAGGCTGGCAAGTGAAACGCTGAGCCCGGAACTCAGGGCCAGGGGCTTCAAAGCTGGGCTCGCTGTCCAGCAATGCAGTTATTTTAACTATTAAGGCAGGAACATCCTGCACCCCTCTTTTGGATTAAAGGATAAGAGAGAGGGAAATGTGCACAGATCTTAAGTTCAAGGAGTTTTGTCCAGTGGACACCCGGTGTGACACTCCGCTAGCCCAAGAGCTGAACCCATGCGGACCCTGAGCCGGGTGCCCCGCCCTAGTGGCCACCCCCACAGGAGGCCGTTCTGATCGCTGTCAGAGCAATGGCTCTGCTGCTCACGAACCCTTTACAAACCCATCAGACAGCACACGCGCTTGCCGTCTAGCTCCTTTCACTGAACACCGTGTCTGTGGGAGTCGTCCAGCCCAGCGTGGCAGCAGCTCAGACGTTCCCCTCGTCAATGTCAATGTCGCAGCACACTTCCACTTCCTCAACACTGCTGGGGACCGCGGCTCGGTTAGATACTTCCTTTTGTTTTGTCCATGAGTGTTTACTGAAAATAAAATGAAACAGAAATTCAGAAACGTAAGTATTTGGTAGTTCATTTGGAATGATAGTAAACTCATTACATATTACTATAGGTAACATGTTTTTTATATGAATAACTATATTTTCAAAACACGCAGTGAGCTGAGTGGCATTGTTTTTCCTTGTTGCAAATCCCTTTGTGTCTCACTCCACAGCAGGGAGCTGGGTTCCCATGTCGGCTCCTTCATTCTGTACCTGGCCACATAGTTTCTGGAATTCTCCTCCAGGTACGCATGTGATGAGAGCGAAAAAGCAAAGAACATCTTGGTGAGGTTGTGAAACTCGCACTGACCTCTCAGATGCCCTGCAGGAGGCTTGGGGACTCCCCGTGCCCCTGGGCCTCTCTCTGAGAACCTCTGAGACCGGGTCCCCGTGCCCCTGGGCCTCTCTCTGAGAACCTCTGAGACCAGGTCACACTTTATTTCTCCCTTCTCATGTGGATGGACATTGGGATTTCTCCCAGATTCTATGTCATTATGAATACATGTTCTACAGACATTTTTGTATGTCTTTTTGCGCACACGCGCACACACACACACACACACACACACACACACTATTTGGTTGGGTATATCCCTGGAAGTGGAATAGTTGCACACTTGGGTCCAGTAGATCTTATCAAACTGCTTTCCAAAGTGGTTGCTCTAAGTAACAACCCACCAGCAGTACCTGAGGGTTCTGGTTCATCTTTCTCCTGTTCTATTAAAGTAATTGATCTGATCATAGAGTGATAGCAGGAGGGAAGGAAGCCTAAAATCCAGGTGCATTTTTTAAAACCTTCCATTTTGAAGTAATTCAAGATTTTCCGAGAGTTGCGAGGTTCATACAGAGAGTTTTTGAATACACTTCACCGGTGACTGGTAACGCCCATGACCCAGTGACATTTATCGATGCGATACCAACATTGCTCTAATAACACTAAGCCACAGATTCATTTGGATTCACCCAGTTTTCCCAAGAGTGTCCTCTTTCTGCACGAGGACCCCGTCGAGGACCCCGCCCTACTTTTAGTTGCCATTTCTCCTTAGGCTCCCCTGTCTGTGACCATTTCTCAGACTTCCCCTTCATGGCCGTGACACTGGAGAGTCCTGATCAGGTATGTCGCAGAGTATCTCTTGAACTGGGTTTGCCTAAAGTTTGCTCACGATTAAACTGAGGCTATGAATTTGGGGGAAGAATATTCCAGAAGTGATGTGTCCTTCTCATCCCATCCTATCAGGGGGTGCATGCTATCAACACAGCGGGTCACGGGTGATGTTGACCTTGGTCACTCAGAGTGCTGTCTGCCAGCTTCCTCTGCTGGGAAGTTCCCATCGCTTCCTTCCCATGCTCCGTCTGGTCGGAGAGTCACTCAGTCCAGTCCACATTGAAGCGGTACCTCTTGGAGGGCAGGACAGAGATTGTGTGGTCCATGTGCTTCAACCATAACAGTAACCAACTTAGAGGCTATGCAACTATTCTGCTTCTCTCTAATGTTCTACCTAATGTTGGCATTCATCAGTGGATCTTCCTGATGGTGATTTCTTATTTCCCTCATTCCATGATCATTTATTATTTGGAATTCTTCTGTAAGAAAGAGTTGTTCCTTCTCCTCCATTTATTTGTTTGTTCAATCATCTCTTTATATCACAATGGGCTCATGGATATTGTTTTATTGTTTGGGTAATAAACCAGTACTCTGGTTATTTATTTTGTTGCTCAAATTTGTCCTAGTTTGGCCTTAGAAGATGTTTTGGATTAGCTCCCGTGTCTTTTTGACATGGCCCAGCCTTTAAAGAAAAAAAATTACTTCCTTACTTTCTGGCACAATGAGGTACTCCAGGTTCTTCTCGTATTTTCTGTGCCCCTCCTGCAAATCACACCTTCCCAGGAGCTTGAACCAGATTCCTTTTCAACTCTCTAAAGATATGCTATTTATTGATTGATCGATTTTTACTTTGAGCTAACAAACACCATTTTCTCTAACAGAAATTTTTTCAAGTAGCATTTTCTTTAGCATCCATAATGTTAATGAAAAATGGCAAGAGCTCATAAAAAACATTTTAAAAGTTCAATATTAGAATAAGGTGTTTGATCTTTTAGGTAAAAAGATGTAGAAGAGATAGAGATTAAGAATATTTTTTATTTTAAATTTTGTTGTATTTGTGACGTGCATGTTTTCTAACTCTTATCCGTTGAAATAAAAACGAATGCATAATACTCTGCTTTATATTCTCAGAAGTTCTCATGTCAGCAATGCCTCATTCTCTCAAGCTTGTTGTAAAAACGCATTATTTACAAGTAGGGACCGCTGTATAGGATATCCTGATTTCTAAAAGGCAAAGGAGAAGCAGCGTTTTGCTCTCTAACCTGTTGAGTATGTGTTTTATGCTGTATCTTTACAATGTACTCAAGTCTCTGTTTTCCTGGTAACTTTCCTTCATGATGATAATGCTTATTTATAAAGTACCTACGAATTGCTCCACGGCGGGGGCACCCCGTGGCTGAGGATCTGTGCTCTGGAGCCCTCCGGGGGTTGGGGGGCTGGAGGGCTGGGTGTGCAGGTATTTCAGCCTTCCCCATGATGGATAGGATGTGTGCTGACCAGGTCATTCCCCGGCATCTGGCCATGACCGCATCAGAAAGCAGTGCCATTAGCCCGGTGCCTGTGCTGGAGACTGAACTACCAAGTATAAGCCCCTAAAAGTTTTATCCCTCAACCTTTCTTCATTCTGCCTTCAACATGGTTGGTGAGTTGAGTGGATATTTATATAATTCAGTGATGATGATTGGGACCTGCGATGTTACCCTCGACACACGCAAAACATGACTGGTATTGCTAAGGGGAGACATGGATCCCCGCGTGTTGTGGGCAGACCCGGACACGGCTGTTTTCTGAGGGGATGGAGGCTTCTGATTTCAGTCCCGCGCTGTGGGGGTGGGCTCCTGTGGCCATCCTTTCCCCGGAGCCCCCAAATGCAGACGCTCTGACATTTCCTCCGTGAAGTGAGCCGTGTGACCTGGCCATGCGGGCCGCCTCTCCATTTGGGTAGGAGCGAGCAATTTGCACACACACATCTGTTCTCCCTCCCGCAGAAAGGCGCTGACATCTGAAGGGCGGGGCCCCGGGTCAGAATGGCCTTTCCATGTTGGTGGCTGCGGTATTTTGGCAGGAAAGGGACTAGAAAGGGTCCCTCTCCGGCTGAGGGTATCTTCTGATATAATTAGCCCATGTGAATCTCACCTCCCGCGGTTCCCTGGCGCAGGAGCTGTGCATTTGTCAAAGAGCTGTGATGGGACCCCCCACCTGGCAAGGGCGACATATGGCTGAGGAATTCGCATCACCAGGAGCCCCGCCTCGGGAAGTCTTTGTTCCAGATTCATGACCCAAACCGAAGGGGAATGGAGGGCGAGGAGCCCGCCTCACCGCCTCTTCCACTGGTGCTGCAGCCCCCGCTAACAGGAGCCCGTGGAGGGAGGAACTGCGATGGGACTTTTCTTTCTTCTCAAAGCCTCAGACCCGGGGAGTGCCTTCCGGTTGTTACAGTTATAGCGAGCCCCGGTGAAGAATAATTTGGGGCCAATGGCTCACTCAAAGGCTGTGAGGAAAAGGAAGGGAGAAATGCAGTCTGCTAGGCTGGAAAGTTTCTTACTGTTTTTAGCTCCCCTTCATTAAGCTAAAGAATTTGGGGGAAAGAGAAAAAGCTAGCATTTATTGAGGGCTTTCTATGTGCTGGCATTGGGCTGACCTGTATCTATTTGAACCACGTGAAACGTGGAGCTGCCAGTTCTGTAAGTGAAAACAGGTTGGAACTAAGGCATTCCCTCATTTCCTACAAGTCTCTGAGATGGTTAGGCACATGCCCACTTTACAGACAAGTAACCTGAGACTCAGACTCTGAGACCGAGTAACTTGGCCTCGGTCGTAACAAGCATGGCAGCACCAGGATTTAAACCCAAGTCTACTTCACCCCCAATTTCACCCTTGAAACTGCCATAAAATAGTGCTCATGTGACACAAATTAATTTGGGGGAAGTGCTTAGAAAGGTTCTTGACAGAAGGTAACTGCTGCATAAGCGAGGTTCAAAATAAATTCACGGAAGTATTTTGTGTTCATCCATTAATTGTTACATAAATACGAGGCAGCTTTTTCACATAAAACCTGCTGTGCTTGGGATTTGCCCAAGTCTCCCAGTCCACCTGTCTTGCCATCAACCCTCCTCTCGGCCCCAAACATATCACCCATCAGAGGGCAGGGCACTAGGGCTTCTTGCTCACAGACTGGCCCACGGACCCGTCAGCCTATAAATCTGTTTTCCTTTTGGAAAACATGGGAGCCATCACATGGCACTTTTTCTTTTTACCACAAATTTTAGAAACATAGGAGTGGAAATTTCCAGGGACAGCATGTGACCCAGCAAAGCCTCTCCTGGAAGGAGGAGGCCAGTGGCAGAAGAACTGGTGTCAACCCCTCTGCACCTGAGTCAGCCGAGCCTCTTTTCACATCAGTGGACCTCAGTTTGTCTGTCTGTGATGTGGGAGGTGGGCCAGAACTTCAGAATTCTCTTTTAGATCCAAGATTCTATAAGGTTCATGACCTCACTGTGAAGTAATGCAATGTCCTGTCCTGTTTTCATTGAGGAGGACCTCATGCTGGTCACAGCTTCCACATAAAAATGTTTTCTATTCATACTAGAGACCTGGCGCATGAATTCATGCATGGGTGGGGTCAGGCTGCCCGGCCACAGGAAAGTGCCACAGGAGGTTGGCTGGCCTCACCCCCAATTTGGGTGGGGGACCAATCAGGGGCCAGGCTGGACTGGGAGTGGGATCGTGGGAGATTGGCCAGCCGGCCCCACCCTCATCAGGCTGGTTGACCAGCCACAGTGTGCATCATAGCAACCAGTCATTCCAGTGGTTCCAGTCATTGTGGTTGTTCCAGTTATTCCAGTCGCTTGGCTTTTATATATATATATAGATTTGTTTCCAATAATAACACACGTAGCTGGAAACACCTTTACAAGGTAAGAAGAGTTTGTAGTGAAAACTAATTCCCCACCACTACCCCCCATTGCCACCCAGTTTGCCATGAAGGACACAAATGCAGCTGTCACGTTTTGTCAGTCCTCCAGTGCTGGTTCCTGTGTGAAAAGCAAATGCAGGCCCTAACTGGTTTGGCTTAGTGGATAGAGTGTCGGCCTGGGGACTAAAAGGTCCCAGATATGATTCCGGTCAAGGGCATGTACCTTGGTTGCGGGCACATCCCTAGTAGGGGGTGTGCAGGAGAGCTGATCAATGCCTCTCTCTCATCGATGTTTCTAACTCTCTATTCCTCTCCCTTCCTCTCTGTAAAAAATCAATAAAATATAAAAAAAAAAAAAAGGAAAAAGAAAAGCAAAGCAAATGCAGGCAGGTGTGTTCAGTGCATTTAGCTCAGATAGGTGTCAGCCAGACATCACATGTACACCCAGCCTTCTCCACGAACTACCTTCCCTGGGCCCCTTCTGCTGTGTTGAAATAACCATCTCTGCCCTGGTCCTGTTTTCACGCTTTGCTTGGGAACCTGAGTCCAGCTCTCTGGGGCCAAGACTGACAGAGGCCCTAGGCCCCCCTGGACCTCCCAGAGGAGACATGGCTTGGGAAGAAGGCAAAATTCATGGAGGGTGCTGGAGTGGCTCAGCCGCCTCCTCACTGCTGTGAGTTCGAAGGATGTGTAGAGAGGGAAGAGAAAGAATTCCATGGAGAGGAGCTGGAAACTCTTTTCACAGCATTTTTTTTTTTTTAATGTGTATTCGTCTAAAGCACTTGCCAGGAAAGCCATTTGGACTGGGGAACTGGAGGAAGAACTAACCCTGCAAATGTCCCCCACATAGCCATTGCGAGAGGTCGTCATACAACATGCCTTCGCACATGGAATAAACACGAGTTTCCTCATGGCGGCTGCAAGCCCTCCTGGGCCTGGGCCTGTCCACCTGCACAGCCTGGCCCTGAGCCCCCCTGTCCTGGCCTCAGAGCCCTGTTCTCTGCCTCTCCAGCTCCAGGTAGACAGGCCAGTCACCCCTCCCTCTGCCCTTGATGACTCACAAGAGTGGCTCCAATGCCACCGCCTCAGCGAAGCCACCGCAGGCCAAAGGCTCGCCAGCCCCTTCCAGAGGTTTCCTGCCATCATGCTCCACCCTCTTTCATGGCAGTTGACACGGTCTGATGTTATTGCCCTATTTTTAATTTTTATTTTTATTTTACATTTGTAACTTATTTACATTTTCTCTCTCCCTGGCCAGTAGGGTACGAGGTCTGTGACAGCAAGGCTCTATCTGTCTTGTTCCCCACTGTCCCCCAGAGCCTGTGACATCCCTCTGGGCAGGCATGTTGCTGGGAGCAGCTCCAGCAGTCACCACACGACAGGCGGGTCCCATGCTGGCCTCAGCGCCTTGGCCTGGTGCCCCAGTGAAATGCACAACTGGGTACGGCCCTGAGCAGAAGCCCTGCATCCAACTGCCCCCCCAATCTCTCCCCACAGGCCCATTCTTCCCTGTTCCTCCTAAATGGCAGAAAATAGCATTATACCCCGTATCTTTCTAGTTCACCTAAGCAAGTGTTTTACAGCATGTACACCGGGACGTGGCGTTGAAAAATGTTCTGAGACTTGCATTCATCCCCGAGCTTTAAGGAATGACAGCCACCGGGGAACCCAGCCAAGGGTGTCCCCAAACCCATACTTAAGGCTGAGCTTAATGCTAAGCCCCGGGATCCCCTCTGGCTTCTGTGCTGAAGGCCCAGGCTGCCTGCCCGGGCTGCGCCGTGACACACGGCTCCGGGACCTCGTCACGGCCCGGCCCCCGCGGCTCTGGCCTGCCCGGAATTCCGCTGTGCGATTTCCAGACAAGAACTTGACTCAGACCCGCGGTTTGGAATGAACCTGCTGCGCTCACCAGCCCGGGTGCGAATGAAATTCCACACTCGAAGGCAGGGTCTGGGCCCAGGGCGCCTCAGAGAGGTGGGGAGCGCGAGTGGAACTTCTTAGCAAACACAGGACACCCTGCCGCCGATGCCTCTTCGCATGGCATTTACGGCTGCAGAATGTGATTTCATGACAAGTCCCGGCCTGCCCTCCCACGCTTCACATTAGGTTATTTTTTTATGATGCTTGTTTCATTGATGATGTCATGACGTGGCCCATCAAGCCTTAATTAAAACCACGGCTGTAACGTTAGGCCTTCTTCAGACCATGAACGACGGGGCTTCGGGGTGGGGGTGGGGGGTCCCTGGGGAGGACCAGGGATGCTCAGGAGCAAGCAGGCTCTGTGGACTTCCTGGAGGAGGCAAGAGGTTCCCAGAGATGCTGGGGTGCAGAGGGGTTCCGGGGTGTCAGGAGCTGAGTGTGTCCCCCCAGAAAAGATATGTGGAAGCCCTAGCCCCCAGGGCCTCCACATGTGACCTAATTTGGAAAGGGAGTCATGGCAGATGCAATTAGCTAAGAAGGTGAGGTCATCCCGGAGTGGGTGGACCCTGACTTGAATATGACTAGTGTCCCGCTAGGAAAGTGGCATGTGAAGACAGAGACGCAGGAGGGGGCGCCCCCGGGCTTCGGAGGGGGCCAGTCTGCCAGCACCTGGATGCCAGGCTGCCAGGGAGGCAGCGGGCTTCCGCTGTTTGAAGACACTGAGTTTGTGATATTTTCTAGCAAACGCATACACAGGGTTTGGTTGAGTCTCCTTGAGTCAATCCCGCTGGCTCTGAAACAGCCGGGGACGGGCCACGTCTGTTCCCTCCACCTGAACCCCGAGCCCCAGTGGCCCCCCTGACCTGGAAGCAAAGGCATCTTGTGCGTGGGCTGCCCTGCGGGAGGCGGGGTCGGACCTGGCCCGACCCTGGTGATGACCTGAGAGCTCCGCGTTCGGGAGAAATGAACACACCGGGGAATTAATGACAGGGGGGCAGCCGGGAGGCCTGAGCGTTTCCCCGAGTGCGATCGTGTCCGAGGCCCCACGTGAGGCTTTGGAAAGCCAGGGTGCCCGCCCAGGCAGCACTCCTTTCTCTTAGGCAGCATGAAGTGTGGGACCTGAAGTCGGGGTCACTGGGCCAGGGGGGACATTTTCCCCGAACCCTCAGTGGGACCCTGGTCCCTGTTTGCAGGCGAGGAAACCGACGGGCCCCGTCACCCCGGGATGTTTGTGCTTCATGACAGGCTGGCTGCTGTGGTCACCGGACCTGGGCTTGCAGGGCACTAGGGTGTGTGTGTGTGTGTGTGTGTGTGTGTGTGTGTGTGAGAGAGAGAGAGAGAGAGAGAGAGAGAGAGAGAGAGAGAGAGAGAGAGAGAGAGAGAGAAGTATCTTCAGAAAGAAAGCAAAAGGCCTATGAGCTTGTTCTGTGAATAGGTTATTAATGGTTGTTTGTTGTTTTAATTTCCTTTCCCTGCAGTGTCTCTTTTCCTGTTGCCTTGTTTGTATTGTGGTGACACAGACATAACACAACGTGTGTCTTTTTGTCCATTTCGGGGAGTGCAGCCCAGGGGGATTAAGCACATTCACATGATGTGCAGCCGCCACCTCTACCTCATTCCAGAGCCTTTCCACCTCCCCTTAAGGAAACCCTGTTCCCATTGCCTTCACTCCCTGCTCCCCCAAACCGCCCCACCCAGCCCCAGCCCCAGCCCCAGCCCCAGCCCCAGCACACCGCCCCCGAGGCTCAGTGGTCCCGGAGGAGGAGACGGAAGAGAGACTCGAGTCACTCCCTTTACTCCCCGCTGCAGCTCATTGCTCATCTGAGCGGATCAGGGCCAGGTGGACATGAGGAGCCAAGGAGCACGCAGTCCGCACCTGCTCGGACCCGCCACTGTGCTCTGGGAGAAGTCCTGCCTCTGACATTGGACCCAGCTCAGACTTCAGAGCCATCCTGGGAGCTGAACTCACTCTCGCCCACAATATGCTCACCGTGTCGGAGGTCAGAGGGCGTGGCATGGGATTTAAAACCATCACCAGCTCACCTTCTACAGACAATTATCTATGACGCAGGTTAAAGGCCAGCGAGGCCAGAGTCCCGCCACCACAGGCGTCCTCCTGCTAACGTGCCATTCCTTAGAGATGCATAAGCAAGTCAAATAAAGGCGTGTTTTGTGACTTTGGTGAAATTCTCTTGACTTTGCTTACTGATACGAATGCCAGGAGAGTGACTTCAAGGGTGTCAATGCGTCTGGATTTAAAAAAAAAAAAAAAAAAAAAAAAAAAACCGGAGCTGCTTTAGGGAAGAAAGAAAATAGGAGGTTTTTTAAAGCCCCGAACCCAAGCATTCTCATCCCAGGAAGTCTGTGTGACCCCTTTGGATGGGCAGTTGGAATACAGGGTCACTCTACGGGGAACCTGAGAACAACGTCTCTGTTACAAAGAAAGCACGGGCGTAAGGGAATACCAATTGGTAACAATTAGAGACGGATCAGATCAGTGGGGAAAGTTCAGGGCCCCTCTGGGGTGTATTTATATATCCTCTCCAGAGCAAAAGGCTCGTTAACCTGTGACTGGCTATCGGCTTCCCCCATCAGTGACCTGAGCCAGCCTCTCCGCAGGAATTTCAACTGCGGATGACTTTCCTCAACGCTGTTGATAAATACTTGGCCGCGGACACATTTCCCCAGTTATCTGAGGTGCCACAAACCCAGGCACCTACAGGGACTGGGCCGGTGGTGTGGACCAGTGAAGCGAATGGAGGCGGGCAATGAGGAGTGGTGGGGATGGGGGCACACGGAGAATCCAGACTTTGCCCCAAGTGGCAGCCATGGCTGCGCTCCAGGCTCTCCTTTCCAGAGGGGAGCACTGGCCTCGCGTGGCCAGGTCTCCTGAATTCATCAAGAGCAACAACAGGATGTCTGCCTTTCTACAGTGCATGCCCCCATTTTTAAACTCATCATGGGCCAACAAAATATGCCTATGGCAGTTGGAGACTTTTGCACTAAAGTCACAAGAAAGGACAGTGACTTCTCTCTTTGCATTGACCACACCCTCACTTCTCCCACAAAGGGGTGGCCTTTGGTGCTGGGAAGATACAGATCTGTGGTCTGTCTCTCCATTGGGTCCTGGCGGGGCCAGACAGCAGCCAACCCCTGCTTCGTGCCAGGAGGCTCTTCTCGCTCCTCTCGAAATGCAAGTGAAGCACGAAGTGAGAAATGTGTGTGCGACTGATCTGTGAGACACATTTACCCAGTTGTCTGAGGTGGCACACACCATTTCTCACAGATTTGTGATCTGTGAGAAATGCGTGCACGACTGTGTGAATGGGGCTCCACCCACTATAGACCCTTGGAGTCCCAATACTTGGTCCCTTCTCCAAAGTGGCTTTATTCCTTCAGTCACAGTATTTATCAAACCCCAGACATTGTGGTCTAGGTCCATAGTCAGCAAACTGCAGCTTGCGAGCCACATGCGGCTCTTTGGCCCCTTGAGTGTGGCTCTTCCACAAAATACCACAGCCTGGGCCAGTCTATTTTGAAGAAGTAGCATTAGTAGAAGTTTAAGTTTAAAAAAATTGGCTTTCAAAAGAAATTTCAATCGTTGTACTGTTGATATTTGGCTCTGTTGACTAATAAGTTTGCCAACCACTGGTCTAGGTAACTATATAAGGCTGACCTCATGAGGCCTTGGCACAGTGCTGGCTCTGCCTCGGGCTCACCTGGCGAAGCTGATACGG
The DNA here is from genome assembly GCF_964339955.1 of Pipistrellus hanaki. Classification (NCBI taxonomy): domain Eukaryota; kingdom Metazoa; phylum Chordata; class Mammalia; order Chiroptera; family Vespertilionidae; genus Pipistrellus; species Pipistrellus hanaki. Next base: position 25,442,434 of record NC_140517.1, read on the forward strand.
GACAATGCTCCAAGGACGCGTCAGAATCTCTGGGTTGGGTCTCAGCACCTGTGCGTTTGTGAAGGTGCTTGAAGTCTAAGTATGCGTCTATGAGATCATCTTATCCAGCGAGCACCTTTCCTGCAAAATGTCTCAAACTTGTTTCTGCTCATTTAATATGTGGAACGAGAGAGAGAGAGAGAGAGAGAGAGAGAGAGAGAGAGAGAGAGAGAGAGAGAGAGAGAGAAAGTAAATTAGAGGTAACCCTTTGATGCCAGGAACCATACTTCAGCACCTGCAACAGCATGCTATTCAGACATGCTTGTTTTTGACGGATGCTTCCACTTTCAAAGTGACCAGGTTTATCAGCATGAAGCTCTCGTTAGGAGAAAACACCAGAAGCTAATGGAATCTCCTTCCAGAGTGGCTCAAACCTGAATCCCCTACGAATGTAATTGATGCAGAATGATGGCTGAGTCCAATGGCCCCAGAACAAGAGGCAGGGCTCACCAGAGCAGTCGCCTGTGCTGGGGAATGAGCCCTTTCCCACGAGGGATGGCTCTGGTAACTCCTTGGTGTGAAAGCACGGGACACAATTCACATGAGCAAACAACCGACCAAAGCAGCAGGGCCGGCCTCTGCGTTCAGATGTTAATCCGCATAAGCCCCCGCGGCTGATAACCATGACGATCTGGAAACCAGACACCGCCGGTCATTACCCGGCCATGTCAAGCAGTAGGTTGTGCCCTGAACTCTCCCCAGTCTCGGGTTCAAATCCCAGAGGTTGACTTGTGTTCTAGATCCACCCCCTCCCCCGCCCCCCAGCTTTGGTGGGACAAGTTTAACCTCCACCTCGCCTTGTCCCCTTAGGCTAAGGTCACCTTTGAGCAAAGTAGAGGACACACTGCAAAATGTTTATTTTTCAGCTGTCATTCCTAGTTTACCTTGCTGAACTTGATCTTCAAGTGAGAAACAGATACTAGTAGCTACTGAAATCTGTCCGGAATCTTTTTGGTGACTGCCCATAAACCAGTCACATAAGAAAGGTAGAGGTGTCCTCTGCAGAGTAACAGGCTTTTAAAAGAGACGCCACATCATCCTTGGGCACATAACACAAAAGCTGTTTGGCAAAGCCACAAATGCACCATAATGTCCCATCTCCGCTGCAGAGACAGCGGCGCTCTGACGGATGGACGGCTTTTCAGGAGTCCCTCCCGGGTCCTTTGCACGAAGCTAAGCTTGCCTTGGTCGCCTTATCTCTTCTCTGCTAACTTCAAAAGCTCAGAGCGAGCCCTCTCCCAGAAGGGGGAAATTTCCCAGGTGACAAATTCGAAGAGCAAAGAGACTTGAGGTCAAAGGCACAAAGAACACAGTCTCTCATCTGATTAATGGTTTGAATTTAATTAGTAGGGAAAAGCTCAAATCAGGCCGTTTGTGACTTGCTCGCGCCCCAGGTCCCTTCTTGCAAAATTGCAAAAAAGCAAAAGGGTCAGTTGGTCTGAGGAAGGCTGACCTTCCTGAGATGCCTGCTGTTTTCACACTAGTTTAAACAGCGAGTTAAATATGAGTTTAAATAGGCAGGTTGGTGATGTTCCAAGCCAACAGTGAAAACGGTGGTTTTCAGGGTTGTAAATTCTGAGGTTTTTGCAAATGAAATAAACTTTTGAAAATATGGCAGCATATTCCTCATCCTTTATCGCCCTGGGAGGTGTGAGGAGCTGGTTAGAGAGTTTCTGAGAGGTCTGCACTTAAACTCCTCAGAGCCACAAAGGGCTACAGCAAGTAGAAATGTCCTTCCAGGATGAAGCTAGCTTAGTTGAAATAACCCTCGCATTTGTTAGTTCCACAGATACCCATTGCCAGGGCCGCAGACAGCAGCCTAGGTGCCCAAGGAGGGAAGCTATGTGGCCAATATCACACAGCAAGTTCATGGTCGGGTTGGATGAGCATCTCATCTCCTCAAGTGTACCTACCACCCTCACCATCACACTGGGGTTCCCCAATGGCACCCCAGTTAAGAAAACCAGCCAAAGAAGCCTGCACTGGCAGGACTGAGAAGGGTGAGTACTGGGGAATCAAACCGAGCCTGTTGCAATTGTGTCTAAAAGAGGAGTCATTATGCCAAAACTGATTTGGCTCAGTGGATAGAGCGTCAGCCTGTGGACTGAAAGGTCCCAGGTTTGATTCCCATCAAGAGCATGTATCTTTGTTTCCGACACATCCCCAGTAGGGGGTGTGCAAGAGGCAGCTGATCGATGTTTCTCTCTCATCGATGTTTCTGGCTGTCTATCCCTCTCTCTTCCTGTCTGTAAAAAGAACAATAAAATATATTTTTAAAAATAAAATAAAATAAAAGAGGAGTCGTTGGGCCATGAGCGAAATCACAGGTGCTCTCTCACTTACAATAGGCATCACCTCCACAGCAGCCCTCCAGGTTCCTCAGAATCATGTTCCTTTTTTTCTTTTCTTTTCTTTTTTTTCCTTCTAATTCTTGGTTCTTTTTTTTTTATTTTTATTTTTTTTTATTTGAAACCCCAGTTACACAAAGTGTTACTATATACCAGAGACCCTTAAACAGATGCTAGTGACTGTGTCCCATTTCTTATAATTGAATGACTCTCAACCTTAGATATAATGTAGTCAAACCCCTCCCTTCCTAGCGTTTGAAACCCTTTAACAAACACCTCCAACCAAGTGGTCATCTAGCCCCTCTTTGAACAATGCCCGTGGTGGACAGACCAATGCTTTAATCAGACCACTTCATTTGGACCGCTCTCATCATCAGAAACTGTACTGACATTTAGAACATAACCCACAGAACATCACCCCATAGTTCTGCATGCGCCCTCTGGTTGGCTTAACTCTGCGTGCGTCTTTTTCACAATCGAACCAGTGGTTGCTATGCGGCCTGCATGGATCTCACTGGGTGGGCCTGAATTCTCCCACCATAACACCCCCTTCCTTCCCAGGGTAAACAGTGGGCTTTCCAAGTCCCACAGGGTATGTGGGGCTGGCCTTGCAGTTATACAAACCGAGCTGTTCTGAGCTCAATAATGGCACCAGATCCGAAGAGTGCCAAGCGCCGGATGAGGTCATCGCCATTCCAATCCCATTTAGCCTTTCCCAAACACTGCAAGGAGCCTGCCCACCAGGCAAGTCACATATTAAATGTCAGCCGAAAAGGGCCCTAAATCAAGTCAGGTCAGGTATTTAAGCTTCCTAAATCTTGGCTGCGGCTCGGGACGCTGGCACTTGGCTTGGTTTCCTTCAGAGGACTTCGATTGTTTTGGCAGCGCCTTTGACTTAGTCTCCAACATCAATTCTTCCTGAACCCCCCAAAAGGAAATACATACAAAGCAGGTATTTGTTCTTATCCAACAATCTGGTCACTGAGACATGAGAGCTCAGAACTGTAAGCCCAGCTGCTCCCTTGAGGAGGAACTGATACCACCAACCTCAGCGTCTCCCCAGCTGCCATGGGGTGCCCCTGGAAGCAGGTCCTTCATCGCCCGGGAGGTGGAAGGTCTGCCGCCCGTAATGTTCTGGCAGAGAACAGACTTTGCTCAGCAGACGCAGGCTTACCAAGTAAGCCTCAACCTTGTGTGGGACCGACCGGGTGAGAGGAGGATGAAGTGGGTGGACTGGACCAGAAGTTCTAGAAAGTTCCCATTAAATCTAATGTTGCTAGAGTCAAGTGGTTTAGTTTGGGGAATGGGCACCAACTCATGCCTCCTGCCCTCATTTCCAATACAGTATGTGACACTCGTGTGCACAGAAGTCAGCACCGACCAATCGGGGATGTTCCTTGGACCTCAGGGGCTGTCTTGGTTACTGCCCCCACCACCACAACCAACCACCACCATCATCATCACCACCACCATCATCATCATCATCATCATCATCATCATCGTCATCTGGCATTTTGGGATGTTTAGGTGGACCTAACACTCAGGACAGTTAGTGAACTTTCTAGAACAGGCACTGTTTCTCGCTCAGTGAACATAAAAATCATGTTTCTATAAAGTTGCTTAGTTTGTTTTTCATCTTGACAGCACCCCTTTTATCAAATTCGTGTCCTTCCTCCCTTAGCACATGGGTGCACACACACAGTTACAGACAATGTGGAAAATGGTGATGAGTGCCGTGTCTCTTTTATCATTTAATGGGTGTTTTGAAGGCAAGTTGCATCATGTGAGTATAAAATGCAATCAAGGAAGCAAACAAGTGTTTTGACTACATCCTGTTGCCTGCTTATGGAGTGTCCCCATTTGCTGAAATAAGGTGCCAAGTACCCTTTTCTGCACACTGGCAGGTGGAGAGGTGATTTCTCCCTCTGTTTTCTAAGCTAATATGACATATTTTGACAGAATCATAGGCCTATTTTTTATCTCATTTCTTGCTCATCTACATAAAGACCTTTCAGACCATCAAAAAACAGAAGAAGGAGGAAGAATTTTCACAATGTGTACCAAGTCGTCTCCCACATGGCCTAGCGGTTAGGATTCCTGGTTTCCACAATGTGTAACAAAACATTAAGTTATATACCTTAAATATAAGTGATTTTTATGTTAATGATATCTCAGTGAAGCTGTTAAAAAAGAGAGGGTGAGACAAGAGAAAAGGGTGATGACAGAGAGAGAAGCAAATCTTCCCAGAGCACCAGGTCCCACTTCCTTCTACTAAAATCTTAAGACAAACGTGTGTTAAAGAGGATGGAAAAATATCCACATGATCATGGAGTAAAATCAAAGTCTTGGGCATGGTCTGCTCTAGATGTTCCCAAATTCTCAGGTTAGCTGTGTAATTGGTTGTCCAAACTAGAGCCCATTTGAGAATGAAAAGAGACATAAAAACCAGTTAGTAGACATTAATTAGTAAGCAGTTGCCTCAACTTAACTGTTCCAGACTAACTGGGACCCACGGTCATCCTACAGGTATTGGACCTTGGCCCACTGGTCTACAACAAATTCACCAAAGGATAAATGAGAAAAATAAGGCTAATATCAGTATGTACCAGTATGTTCGCGGTCCTCAACTGCCCTTTCTTGAGAAGGTCTTCCTTTATCTGTGTTAAAGTTCTTCTCACTTTGTTGTGTGTGCCAAAAATCTTGTTCAAATATATTAATTGGGTCTAGTGGTAGATCATAAGGATGTGTTGTTTTTGATAATCTGTTTGTTTGCCTGTTACTTTTCAGGTACTTGGTTCTGATGCAATAAAAATTGGCCAGCCTATGTCAACCCTCCCAGATTTTTTAAATTTCTCTAATGTCCCCAGATCTGAGACTGCTTATCTGACTTCTCTAGCTGACTAAGGAAAGGACACCCCCTGGCTGTTATTCCATTAGTTGCCCCACATCCACACCATGCTCAAACCACCCACCCGTCCAATCTTGCTGCCCCAAAACCATAGAGAGGGTCAAGTCCCTTGAGTCTTACAAGAGCAGCACCCCCTCCACACACATTAGCCTATTCCCCAGCCCTCCCCCACCCCAGCAGTGGCAGCCCCTCCATCATCACAGATACTGGAATTTGTCTCAGAACCATCTGGCATGCATAGCTATGCAAAGGTCCCCACTGAGGGAGCCCATGGTCAGATTGCTATCTCAAGACCCCATGTGGGGTTGCTGTTATTTTTAAAGGCAGCTCATTCAGCCACTGCAGGGAACTAATTTCTTTTCAACAAGGCTGCAGCCCCCACCTCTGCAGCACCCATCCTGAAGTTAGGGAAGCCAGACAGAGATGGAGGAGGTGGGGGTGGGGGAACTCTTATTAGCACAATTTCTAGGATCAAAGTCCTTTATGACCTGAAAGATCCAGGCTGTTAGATTATAAATTGGGGTTTAATTAGAGCCTTGTCAATCAACTTCTATCCCTGCCTTGGTTTAGGCAAATGGTTCTTACTTGGGCAAGTCGTTAATTAAGAGTTTTGGAGAACTCAAGCTCAGGGTTTTATGTCAAGCAGAGAAGCAGATGTGGGTGATTTTCCACTCTCAGAAAATGTTTTTTTTCCTCTCCTTCTTTTGGAGAGCAGAGATGCATTCCATTTGCTTCAGAAAAATAACTGGAGATGTGGAGGGTTAAAAGTCTTGAAGTACCCAAAATCTTGTTAATTCTGGGGAAAGATGAAGTCACAACTGTGTCTAGAGGTTAAAGAGACTGAGATTTGTGTAAACTACCTGACTGATTTCTAACAGTGGTACCAGTGACCTCAGGTGAGCTATTTAGCTTCTCTGAGCTTCATCCCCCTCATCTCTACAATGAGAGTGGTGATAGTATCTAACTCATGGAGTTGTCATTAATAGTATTCTTTCATTCAACTACTAGTTATCACTCACCTACTGGGTGACAGTCACTGAACTAGGTCCTGGGAGTCCCATTGTCAATAATACAAATAAAATCCCTTATGAAATTTACATTCTTGGCTGGAGATAGAAGGAGGAATCAACACACCAATAAACAAATACATACATGTTGTAATGCCTAGTAGAGATGAGTTCCATGAAGAAAAACTGAGTAAAGAGTAGGGAGGAAAGGAAAAGGGAGATGCAGATGCACATTGAGGTGTTTGCATTGCCACTGGCACATAAGTGGTCAAATAAAGTTATTGTTGATGAGGATGGGAACAATGATAATGATGGTGATGATGATGGTGGTGTTAAGATGGTGATGATGATGATGATGATCATGATCATGATGACCATGGTGATGATGATGATGTTGGTGGCAATGACGGCAATAATAATGGTGATGTCAGTAATGATGATGGTGATTCCTGAAACTCCCCAGCACACCAGATCCCTTCCTTCATCTGTTTCCATCCTTGGAAACAACCCTTCAATGATTCTAATTAGGAGCGAAGGAATGCCAAAACTATGCCCACTTTTTCTTTTTTCACATTCAACACTTTTCCTTAGACTTGGCCAAAGTTTTTGGAATAAGTATTCAACAAGACCTTTATTAAAAAGCAACACACATGCACAACCCATAAAAGCATCCAAACTGGAAAAGAAAGGAGTTCTTTGTGTTTTGCTACTTGGCAACAAGCTCGTCTTAAATCAGAACAAGACTGATTTCATGTAGATAGAAACTCTTGGAACCAGCTTTCCTCACTGCCCTGAGCCACACATGGCTGAGTGCCCCTCAGCCACACCTGTGCCTTTTATTAAATTCTGGGAGGAAAACTCTTGGACCAGGCTGTTCCATTACTAATTTAGCACTGCAAAGCAAAACAGCAACGAGGAATGAACTTCCCTTGGCTCCTTACCCTTTATGATTAGTGACCATCCCTTGGCAAAATAAAAAGGAGGATCATTTCCCGGTATCCCGGTGACAGTGGCAGAACAGCTCTGTTCCAAGGGCGTTTCTGGCTTCATCCCAAGTGTCAGGCCATCGTGTTCATCTACTTTTTTTTTTTTTTGGGGGGGGGGGAGAATCTACATATTTACCATAGCGGCTAAAATCAGGTTAACCAGGATGATGACTCATCCCCATCCATCTCTCTCTCCCTGTCTCCAGGAGTGAAGGGGAAAAGATAATAGATGAAACGTCACATTAAGGGAATCCCATTGCTGCTTCTGCTCACCCAGAGCCCTGAAGAGTGAAAACATGAGTTACGGGTCATTCAAATTAGGCTGTTAACTAATGTTGCACTCCCAGGAAGGATCAAAAGAAAGTTCCATTGCTTGGGGATTTTTGGTTGCAGTGGAAACATTTCTAACTGAAGAAAAAAGAATTTCATGGATTGTTCTGGGATGGCTCATAAGCTTGAAAGGAGAATTCCAGAAACAGGTCACAGTATGATCAGAAAACTGGACAGCTCTAGGGCCAGGGTGGGCAGTTTGCTTTCAGAGATCATGGTCCGGGTGAGTGGATGCCAACCATAACTAGCCTTTGGGTCCATAGACACCAGACTCAAATTCCAGGAAGGAAGAGCTTGTCAGGGTGAGTGACATGTCTGCTCATTGGCCATGGGTGATGTGTTAGCCTGCTCAGGCTGCCATAATAAAATACCACAGAACACCACAGACTGAAGGCTTAGACAACAGACATTTATTTTTTCACAGTTCTTGATACTCAAAGTTCAAGTTCAAGGTGTTGACAAGGTTGGTTTCTGGAGAGAACACTTTCCTTGGCTTGTAGGTGGCCATTTTCTTGCTGTGTCCTCACATGGCTTTTACTCCATATGGAGAGGGATGAAGAGAGAGGAAGAGGGGAAAAAGAAAAGGAGGAGAGGAAGAGGGAAAGGGAGAGGTAGAGGGAAATGTAGAGGAATAGGAAGAAAGAGAGGGAGAAAGAGAGGGAGCTCTTTTCTTCCTTCTTATGAGGACACTAATTCTATCAGAGCAGGCCCCACCCTTATGACCTTATTTAACCTTAAGTAACTACTGAGAGGAACCATCTCAAAATACAGTTACATTGTAGGTTAGGGCTTTAACATATGAATTTAGGTGGGGAACACAGTCTATACTACTACAGGATTAGCCCAAGTGGCTTGGCAAGAATGTTGGAGGAGCAGACATTTTGGGGGTTAGGGGAAGGGGTTCAAGAGTTCAAGTTTGAACATGAGAAATCTTCAAATCCAAGAATCTGAAGGAGTAAATCCCACAGCACAGAGACGTGCTGAGCAGGGCACCTGGTTCCTAAAAAATACTCAAAAACATTAGTCATTTGGCCAATTCTGGAATGCCTCTTGATGGGCAGGGCACAGCACCAGTTGTCCTATTGGATGCTACTTTATTTATTTTATTTTATTTTATTTTTTAGTATATCTTTCTCTTCTTCTTCTTCTTCTTCTGCTTCTTCTTCTTCTTCTTCTTCTTCTTCTTCTTCTTCTTCTTCTTCTTTTTCTTCATACTACCTTTTGATTTTTGTCCGTCTCCTTGCATTTATCTTTATCTGCCAAGTGAAAGGTCCAGGAAATATGAGCTGTGCCTCGATGGGCCGCCCCAGGCTGTCAGGGAAGATCAATGTCCTGTCTAAAGGGGGAGCTCCCAGGGTTCACGCTGCCCACGCACTCTGAAACCCGATCGTTACCGTGTCTTTTAGGAAGAGGGACCCCTTGGCAGGTGATTGTTTGTGCTCCCCTCTTCCTATCAAACATGCTTAAGATCAGCCACTTGCTAAGGGCCAGCTGTTGACAGGAGGATGGAAGGCAGTGGGCAGAGAGCCCTCTGCTCTCTCCAGGATCAGATCGTGCTAAGCAGAGAGCTCCTTCACCCCAGAGCAGGGGCAACAGGCGACTTGGGGGCTGGGGGTCTGGGGCTCTCTGGAATGCCATAAAGAGCCTGTGCCTCCATCTTGGTTTTAGAAGCTCCTCCTGACCCTTCCTCTGAAATGTCACTCCTTCAAGAAGCCACCTTGACACCTTCCCACTGAGCCTCCCCAATTCGGTGCACTCATAGCAGCACCTGCCCCTCTTTTTCCAACACTCAGCATTCTTGCCATGATTTATTCACCATCCATTAATTGTTCACTACCCTTCTCCCACATGACCGTGAGCTTCCTGGGGAGGAAATCTGTGTCTCTCTGTAGTCACTAAACCCATCCCAGACCCTAACACATGGTAGGGAATTGATCAGTATTGATCAATGAGCTGTTGGCAATCATTTGTACAGAACGCAATGGGAAAAGCTGGGTGTATGAGCAAATAGAAGGGCAATCATTGTTTAGTGCCATTTTGACCTAAGAGCTTGAGACCAAAACAAAAACAAAAACACCTACATGACATACATTTGTTAATAATCTAAAATCACTGATTCCAATCTGTAGGCTACAGATGTTAGAGTGGGAAAGGAACAAAATTATTTTAAGGGCTCTGAATTCATATTGGACCAAGTATTACCCTAATTTAAAATTTTATTATGAAAATTTACATACAGAAGTAGGCAAATATTCTAATGAGCTTCCAATGCCTACCAATTACATGTGACTGTGTAAGGCGTTGACATGGTCCCCAGAATTCATGTCATTTCTTTCCTATAGTCTTAAATATATGTCTTTTAAAAATACAGACGTTTTCTTACAATAATAGCAAAAGCATCCTTAGAGAAAATATGCTGTCTGGCCCATGTGATTGTTTTAAGTGGATGCTATCAAAATTATCCATTTTCTAAAATTAACAGTATTAAAAATTCACAGATATTAAAAGTACAAAGGTGATCAGAGGGGCCGTTATATTTTTTGAAAAGGATAGGAAACTTTTATGTAAAACTTTATTTCAACCACAACCAGGATTTCTCCTGATGGAAATAGCCAGAAGAATATATAGGAGAGGCTCGTGTCCTCTCTTTGAATTGTTTCATTTGCTATTCTGTCATAGAGCCAGCTATTATAGGAAAGAAGCTGAAATCAAACAAGAGTGGAAGGAAGGTGGCACTGGTGGGGCTGGACCACAGAGAACAGTTCAGAATGGACTTTGGTTTCTAAATTGTTTAGCACGATGGATTTGGACCTCCAGTGTGTGGAATATTTAACAGATAACTCAGTTTTCGCCCTCTAATCTGTTGTTTACTAACCATGTGACATTACAGAGCTTCGATTTTGTCATTTGCAAAATGAAGATAAGAATTCTAGCCTCCCTGAACCCTCTCCTCAGGGTTAAAGGCCCAATTGAGATAGTATAGAGTAGACGTATATCAAGCTGTTGAGTGCTACGCACATTTTAAAGGGCACATGGATCTTCTACCTTGCTCTGTCCTTTGTAAAACTTTCTTTTTGGCATCAAGCAACTTGGAGCTTTAGCGAACAACCTAGCTACTCTTCCCATCTCACTCTTTGCCCTGCTCTTTGGCCAGCATCTCAGTGGGAGCTGCCCCCACCCCAGGCTGGAGCATCTGGACTCATTGCAAAGGAACCAATCAATCAGTGACTCCCCCCCCACCCCACCCCCCCGCCCCACATGACCAACACCTGCACCAGCGGATCTCTTTCCTCTCAAAAAAGACCAAATGGCCATCAAACATTTGGAGCCCGATCTCGACCCCAGTGCACAGCTCTACAACTGCTTGCCTCGGGTGGCAATGGCCCCAAGGGGAGGTGTGGGTTGCCCCTGTGGCTGTTTGGGCCAATGCAGCTTTTAATCCTGGCACCTAGCATTTGAGAATCACCTGGTGAATCTTTAAAAGCGACCCATAACCAGGCCTCATTCCAGAGACGTTGGGTTGGCATGTCTGGCATTGGGGCCTGAGCCCTGGTGCTGGCTGAAAGGTCCCTGGTCACTCTCAGGTGCAGCCAGTGTGAAAACCAGCTGGCTGGCCCATTGCTCAGGTCAACCAACTTGCCTGTTCAAGTCAGTGAAAAATGAATCAACCAAATCAGTCATTGGGGAAAAATCATTTTCAAACAAAAAAATAAATAAACGTTTATCCAGAAACACATGGAGATCCACTCACTGGTCTCCAACCCTCAGGGAAGGAGATTGCTGAGGGATGAGTCACTGTGGGGACTTGCTGGCTCTCGTGCACTGGGAGCATTACCTGGTGGACCTGTTACTGGCTCCAGGACAGGAGGTAAGCTTTGTCCCTGAGCTAGTTCAGTGCCTGGATATTTGGTTTGTTTCTCTAAAGTGTTTGGCCAGGACTAATATTTACTCACTCAGTCATCCTTACAGTTGTGGAGGCTTTCTCAAACACCAGGAGCCGTGCAATTAAAATTAAAGGACACTTTAATTACTAGTCATTGTCTTCTGATGGGAAAATTTATGGGAACATAATAATTATAGGTATAACTTATTATGTCTCATTTGTGCCAAGCATCTGCTAAGAACTTGACATTGAATCACTACAGCAACTCTGGAATCCATACACTGTTGGAGGGAGGGAATGAGGTGCAACATTGAAGGCATTGGGTGGTGATGAGATGCTTAGAAACATAGGGAGATTATACTCACTGGTCAACATGCTCTTGGATTTGACCATGGAAGGGATGGATAAGAGCTTGTCTAGGCCAGGGGGCTTCAAAGATCATCTACATCTTTACTAGAACCACCAAGAATTAGGACAGAAGTAGGTTTTGGAAGAGTGAGAAATATGGTATAAGAGAAGGGTATCTTATAAATCAGTGGGTAAATTATTGGGTTTTGTACAGTCCTGAGAAATTAGTTACTTAACAGGAAAAATAAATTACATTTTTCAGGTCATTTACAGAAGTATTTCCCTCATAGTAAAGGATCTATAAAAGTGTAAATCGAAGTCTTAAATCCTCTAGAAGGAAATGTCGAAAAACTGAATTGTATTGGGGCCCAGAAAAATTTTATAACCAAGATTGAAAATTCACAAACCACAAAGGATTAGGTTATTGAATATGATGCTGTCAGACCTCATTACATGCTAAACGAGTGAAGAGATGCTCCTCGTGCTGGAGAATATCTTTGCAGTACATGTATGTGGCAGAGAATTAGTATTCAGACCACATATAAAGGGCAGAGGATATGAACTCGCATTTCACAAAAGAGGAAGCCCTACTAACCAAAATGAGACACCATTCCCCACTCATCAGTTTGGAGAAATGAAGCTGTGAGGCAGGATGGGGAACGTCCAGCCCGAGGGCCATAGAAGGCCCACAGAAATCACTTGGTGTGTCCACTCAGAGAACAAGATCAGTCTCTACTAATATCCAGTATGTGCATCCTTTCCAGCCAGGATGACATTCGAAGTCTACATCCCAGAGGACCTTCCATCCACACACAGGCATGCCCACTGCTGCTGCATGAGTGGCAGCAAAGTCTCTGAAACAGTACAGACATCCTTCAACAGCAGAGCTGATGACTACATAGGGGAACATTCATTCAACAGCATACCTCAGAGTGGCGAGCTTGAAACATGGAGCTACATGATCACCATGGATAAATCCTGAACCATGATATGGGTGTGTAAAGCCAACAAAGAAATTTGCAGAGTGAAATGTGCATTTGCACAAACCCATGCAAAACAACACTTCCCATTGTTTATGAACGAATCCACAGGTGGTCAAAATAGAAAAACATGCAAAGGAATGATGGATACCAAACTCAGGACAGGATCAACCCTACAGAAGGAAAAAGGGACAATGAGACCAAGGTAGAGAGAAGATTTCCAGTGCATCTGCAATGTTTGCTTTTATAAAAATAATATCCAAATAAACAGTGGAAAATGGTAATGTCAGCTAAAGCTGCGTGTTAAGTATACGGTTATTGGTGACTTTAGTCTTCGTGCTTATCTGTATGCTTGAAGTGTTTATATTTTTAAAAGACCAGACAACATTTCTTTCTTATTGAGCTGGACGTTAGATTCTAGATCTCTTAGATTTTTAGATCCAAAGGATCTTATATGTCTCTGAGCAATGTCAATACCTTGGATCCTTCATTCCAACTTGCTAAAGCTCATTTAGTTCATCAACATTTATTCAAGCACCTCCTGAATGCCAGGTCTTAACCTGTGGCTTTTAGAGCTGTGTTGGGAAGAATTGTCCACTGTCTTTTGAGTCATTACTTTCTCACCCATCTCATGAGAATAGCTTCTGCCCTTCATGAATTCTAGTTTGATGAAAAGGTTTGTCTACAGCCAAGTATTTATAAAAGGAACGTAGGTCTATCGCACAACAATGTGCAAATAGTTAACACTATCAGATTGTACACTTAAGATGGGTAAAGTGGTTAAATTTTATGGTTTATGTTTTTTACCACAATTTAAAAAAAAATAGTGTATAGGGCAGGGTTACATGCAGAGCTTTATGGCAAGCTACCAGAGACTTCTTACAGACTAACTTTGCCATCCTAATTGATTCTGTGGACATGTGTGTGTGTGTGTGTGTGTGTGTGTGTGTGTGTCTACACACTTCGTTTCACATATAGAAATGTAGCTCACACTTTAGATGGTCAATTCAGGAAGAAATATCTAGAAACATCTTGAAGCATTTTTCAATTATTTGCTAAATTAGTAGGCAGAAAAAAATTTGTTGGACATCGATTTTTCTGTGTCTATTATGAAACCTAAGTGTCACTCTTAGAAAAAAAAGAGGACCCCCCCTCTCCCCACCATGGGCCTTCTTTTGGGGAGAAAGTTTCCCATCTTTACTCTCACATGGGCCAGATGTTTGTGCCAGGTGTTCTGAGACCCACCAAACCTAGGTGTCCATTTCTCTTCAGCTGGAAAACACTGGCTCCCAGGGCAACAGCCCTTCCTTTTGTTGCCTCCTCTTTCCTCCTTCTTCTGTATTTTTATTTTCTTTGACCACTCATCTTTTCCTGTTTGGTTTTGTTCTTTGCTAGGCTGCTCCATCAATATTTAGTTTCTAAATATTTAGTTTCTAAATTGCTGTTCTTGTGCTGTTCAGTCAGAATCACTTGTAATTTTGCTCATTCACCACAGAGGTCCTCGGCCCTGGCTGCAAACAGAAGCACCTGGGAAGCTTCTGAAAGGTGGTACCCCGGCCTCACCACTGGCCAGGTAAGTCAGAATTTCAGGTGCGGTTCTAGGTGTGGCTATTTGTCAAAAGCTTTCCAGAGGATATTCCTGTGCAGCCAGGGTTGAGAAATATTGATTGCAAAGATATTAACTAAGTCCTTTTATGCACCAAGGGGGTGGGGTGGGTCCTAAAGGGGTAATAAGGAGGCCTTCCTGGAAGAGGTGGCATATAAGTATATAGGATGCTCCTTATCACGGTGGTTGTGTCTACTATTCCCCACCTTGAACCTGGGCAGACCCATACCTGCTTTGGCCAACAGAATGGTGGAGATGGAACTGTTTCCTTCCTGACTCTTACCTGAGCTCTGCCTCCTCTCCTATAGTTCCTGTCTCTCAAGGAATAGGTCTACTTAAGTCATCAAATGGTGCAAACGGACTTGCTTGTAGAATGCCTTTCCTGTCTTTCTAATGTCTACAGGCGCAGTAAGAACACCCTTCTTTCCTTTCTCAGACTGGCCATGTGTGTCTTCCCTCTTCTCTCCTTGGTGATTTTGGGGGGAGGTTAGTCAACTGTGCTGATCTTTGTAAAGAACCAGCTTTAGGCTGTGTTGGTTTTCTCTATTGTTTTCTTCTTTTTACTTTCTTGGATTCCCGCTCAGTTGTTTTTTGTTTTTAACTTTTCTTTTTTCTGTTTGCTTTAGGCCTAAATGCCTCTTTCTTCTTCAGTCTCCTAAGGTGAGAGCTCTATGATTGGCGTTAGAACTTCCTTTTTAAATTTGCACTGAACTCTACATTTTTCTCTAAGCACCAGTTTCACCACATTCCAGAATTTTTGATAAGTTGTATTTTTGCTTTCATTGATGTCAGTACATTTTTTAAATGGCTTTTGAAATTTCTTCTGCTCCTTCTCAGAACCCAATGGCCATGAAGGGGAAATCAGAGCTACATGGAGACGCCACTGTACTGGCAGCCCAGCTTGTCCCCAGCAGCCCACCCACACTTAGCCATGTAACTGAGCCCCTGGGTGGCTGGCAGAGGGGACCTTCAGGGGCTGCAGCTCCAGCTGCCCTTAGATGGCAGTTGGGGGCCACCCAGCTGAGCCACAAAAGTAAGGAGCTGCTATAAGCCACTGAGGTGGGCCACTAAGGGACACAGTGATGGTGACGATATGTAGAACTGCAAGTGGAGACCACAGGACGGTGAGAGTCAGCAGCTGAAGGAAAGGGTTAGGGCTGCTGGGCCAAGCGGAGAGGAGGACAAAGTCCCAGGTTGGGGAAGGGCAATTCTTCTATGGAGCACAGGGTCTGGGCGAACACTCCTGCAGGTCACTCTACTGACCAAACACCTTCGTCCAGTGTTTCAGTCTCAGACCTTGGGCCAAATGCTCAGGGAAACTGGTGGAAACGTACCACGTGGCACAGCTCCATCTCGAGTCTCTGCATCTTTGTTCCCCGCAGAGGACTCACCGTGTCAGCAGGAGTTAGTGAACAAAGCATCTTCCCTCTCTCAGGTTTGTTGCTCCAGAAGGTGTAGGGACAGGCTTTTAAAGGCCATCCTCTCACCCTCGAAGCTCTCGTTTATGATCTGGTGGAATGCCGGTGATGACTTTCTCTCTTCAAAGTAGCAGCCCTGTGACTTGCTCCAGAGCCAGGCGCCGGGACCTGATGCCATTAAGACCATCTATAGGCCTCGGCCATATACTCGCTGCTGCTGGCTGTTCTAGGGCAACTCTGCAGAAATAGTTTAACCTTTGTGTAAAGCCAGAAAGATGCAGAAAGATGCAGACATGCTTGACTCAGGGGCTTGGGGGTCCATGCGTGCTGCCAAACTGTCCTCTGCACCCACATATTCCATTCCTGGGTTCCAGAAGAGCCCAGGTTTTTCGTGGTGACCCTTCCCTGCCATAAAAAAAGGTGGTGGTGGGGGAAGAATGGGAATGATCCTACCCTGGATCCCAGGTGTCTTTGCAACTCAGGGCTGGCCCATCAGAGTTCCACTTCCTCCTGCTGAAGTGATTGGTTCACTTCATGTGGTTCACTTCACGTGGCCAATCAGTGCTGCAGACTGAGTTCTAGGACTTAGCGGAACCTGAACTTCACACGAGCTTGGCGTTGCTAGGATAGGGACCATCTTGCTGCTTCAAGGGAGAGCTGAAAAGAAATGGCAGAGCCCGGGCCGGTGTGGCTCATTTGGCTAGAGCATCAACCTGTGTACTGAAGGGTCACAGTTTGATTCCCAGTCAGGGCACATACCAGGTTACAGGTCAATCCCCAGTCAGGGTGTATGTGGGAGGCACCCAATATATGTTTCTCACTCATATAGATGTTTCTCTCTCTCTTCCTCTATAAAAATCAATGAAAAACATATCTTTGGGTGAGGAAGGAAGAAAGGAAGAAAAGAAGGAAGGAAGGAAGGAAGGAAGGAAGGAAGGAAGGAAGGAAGGAAGGAGAGAAGGAAGGAAGGGAGGGAGGGAGAGAAGGAGGGAGGGAGGGAGGAAGGAAGAGATAAAGAGAGACTGAGCCTTGTGCACCCCTGGAGCAAAACATGCCTGCAGCAGTATTTCTAATTCTGAGTCCATAGACTGTCTCCATGGTGTAGACTAGGTAGAGTCTGTCTTTGTCACTTGCAACTGGAACAACTGTGATAATGCCCCACATGTAGGAACTGCTCATGGACTGTTCACAGTGTTAACCATCCTGAGGGAGGGCACACCTCCCAATTTTCCTGGGGCGGTCCTGGTTTATACTGTGGTTCTGGTGCAATTATTGACAGTACCCCCTTTCACTCTCGAAATATCCAGGTTGGATGATAAATTACATGGTCCCTATTTTAGATATCTGTTGCTGTGTAACAAACCGCCCCCAAACTTTGTGGCTGACAACAACCACTGCATTATTTGCACACGAGTCTGCAGCCTGGCTGGGGTCAGCTCTGGGGTTCTTCCGCTCTTTTGAGAGTGATCATCGGATGGGCTGTGCTCCACTGGGAAGCTGGGACAACGGTGCCTTTCCATGTCCCCAGGGCAACTCCCTTTCTGTGTGGCTCTTCCTATGTGGTAGTTCAGGGCAGAAGCAGAAGCAGCTGCTGTCAGGCCTGGAATGGCCACCACCTTCTGTGAAAGTGGCTGCAATCCCAGCCCGGGTTCCAGGAGAGGGACTGCCCAGGGCTGTGGACCCCTGCAGGAGTGGCTGGGTGAGAGACCCCTAGCAGAGAAGCAACAAGGTGACCCCCTCCCCTTCCTGGGAGCCCCCACACCAATGGGGTTGCCTCCTCTCTGAAGTGTGAGCAGCCAGTGTGGGGAAGGGAGACAGGCTCCTGCCCTTCACTTCGGCCTGACGTCAAGGAACTCCGGGATCCTTCCTCCAAGTGCCATCCCCGCGTTAGGATCATCACATGGCCTGGCACTGGTTAAAAATGAGACTTTCCAGGCCCTCCCCCGGGCCCTGCCAACCAGAACCTGCATTTGAACCAGGTTCCCAGGGGACACGAAGGCATCTGAAGGCGTGAGAATCACCACGCTACACCCTGTGCTGACAGAGGATTTGCAATCAGGTTTGCACAAGGAAAACACGGAGTTATGGCAAAAGCCACACGGCATGGCACCAACAGTGCCCTAGGATACACTGACACCAGGCCGAGCTCTCTGCTGCCAGAGGCCTGTTCCAGGAGAGAAGGCTCCTGCACGGATGCAGCCGGGCAGAGGGGCAGCCATGTGGCCCCGGGCGCATCCCGACCAGCCATGTGACCTTTGACCTCTACCACCCTGCTCTTCGGTCCCCCTCTGTAAGCGGGGAGAGGGGCTGGCTTCACCGCGCTCCAGGACCCCTTCCAACACTAAGACTCTGGGAATCCAGGAAATCCCGATTTAGATCTGCGGCTTCGGAAACTGGCATCGCACAGGGAACGGAATCCGGAAGGCCCTGGCCATTGTGAACGCCAAGTCTAGACGCTGGGAAGGGGGCCACCGAGGCAGGAAGAAGTGAAAGTCCCCTTTCTCAGCAGTCCCCCTTCCAGGAAGCAATAACCTCGCCGGCCTCAACCAAACTCACTGCGGCAGCGGTCTGGCTACCCCGGGGCAGGGCAGACGCGGCTGTTATTGTCCAAATGCTCACACACCCAACCTAGTGCTTCCTCCGCGATAACACCGGGAGCGGGAGCTGCCCCCGTGTCATCCTGGACAAACAGGTGATGTTGACTTACAGCGTGTAAAAGAGCGCCCTCTGACCAGCCGTGCCAGCTGACAGCCCCCGGGGTTGATAAAGGCGGCTTATCACAAAGGACTGGCCAGTGTTATTTCTCTTTGTTTGTTTGAAGTTGGGTATGTGGACAATTGTTGTGGGCCCCAGGGTGGCCAGGGCCAAGGGGAACAATGAGTGCAGCGATGGCCGTGATTGCTCCGTGGAGATGAAACAGAGAGAGCCGCTGGCGGTGCTGAGTGCAAGGGGCTCCGCAGCAGCGCTTCTCAGGCTGGTTCTGACCCCTAGACACACAGTGAGGAGGAGCGAACCGGGGTGGCTGTGGACCAAACAGCCACAGGAAGCAAAGCTTCTATGCACCCAGGACAGGGCTTCTCCATGTGACTACACGTTAGTGTCCCCTCCACCCCCTCCCTAGGGCACCTTTGCAACGCAGCTGCACCCCCAGCCCGGGAATCCAAACCTCCGGGGTGGGACTCAGCGACCTTTTTAAAATATATTTTTAATGATTTTTTACCGAGAGGCAGAGAGGGATAGAGAGCTAGAAACATCGATGAGAGAGAATCATCGATCAGCCGCCTCCTGCACACTCCCTAGGGGGGATGTGCCCGCAACCAAGGTACGTGCCCCTGACCAGAATTGAACCTGGGACCTTTCAGTCCACAGGCCGACACTCTATCCACTGAGCCAAACCGGCCCCGGCTCAGCTACCTTTTTAAAGGGCAAGTTGCCAATGCTGCTGGTCCAGGGCTCACTTTGGGGTAATAAGCCTCCAGTCTGCCTCCCACCCCAATACTGCATAAAACTAACAGACATGGGCTGGAGAGAGGGTTCCCGTCTGAGGATGATGCGATGGTCAGGCTGCTGTTACAGGAAAGCGAGGAGCACAGCTGGGAGCCAGCAGCACCGTAGCTGTGAGATGGCACAGGCTGAGGCAGGCACCCCAGGAGGAACGGGGCTGGGCTTTGTGGGTGAGCACCAAATTTGGGTTCCAGAATAAAATCTCAAGGTGAGACTCTTAAAAACAAGTTTTCTTGAGTTATAATTTACATACCATAACATGCACCCATTTTAAAATGCCCAAGTCCACGGGTTTCAGTATATCCCCAGAGTTGTGCAACCTTGACTGCTATCTAGGGTGAGAGCATCTCTTCTTACCCCTGAGGGTGCTATTTCAGGTCACCTTCTGGAGCCCTTGGATGGAAGCACGGGGCATGAGTCATAAACCAAGGGAGTGGAGGACTGTGATTACCACTGACTCCAGGAAGTCCTCCAGATGCCCCCATGCCAGATTATTATACATTCACTTTCTCTGTGTTCAAGTGCCCTGCTCACCTTCCACACCAATTAGCTTCCCTAGCCAGGCTGGGGCCCCTGTGAGGGTAAGGCCCAGGTCTCCCACCTCTGTAGCCCCAGACCTAACTCTGTGACAGACACAGTGGGTACGTGTGTGTGGGAGCTTGCACCAAGACCCTCCTCTGCTATGGCCAGGAAATCTGGGAATAGGTCAGGTGTGGTTTTGAACCCATGCCCTGTGATTCTGCGCTCGGGCACCCAGCTTTATCTCAAGCTCACATTCAATGCCTCGGGGTCCTCACCTATAAAACAGAGGGTCATTGAGAAGTCAAGCTCCTCTGAGGCTATGGCTGGAAGCAATGAGGGAAATTCAAGTTTGGTAAATTCTAGCTGGAAATAAAGAAACAGATTTCCTTGCAGTTGGAGATGCCTTCAGGCGTGGGACTCCATTACTACAGATATTTTAGGCAAATACTTTCCCAAGATGTTACCCAGGAGTGTAGGTGACCGTGAAGATCCATCTTAACCTTGTGCTTCTGCGAGAAGAGGTTTCCTTTGGGTAAAAGACAAACTCTCACTAAGCAGTGACCATATGCTCGTGCTCTGATGCCCAGTTTGGGCAGCAGGCTGACCAGGACAATGGCAGTGGCATTGGTGAAGGCTAGGGACCCCAAGAACAAGCTCATTCATCACAACCAACCCATAGGGTACTTGCACCGCCCGGTGCAGTGTTTAAGAAGTATGGCAGGAGATTTGGTTTGGGATGGCAACATGTCCAACTAAAATCTGCAGGCTGGAGAGCCACTTTCTGAGATGAGAAAGGATGGGTGGAGCCCTGGCAGGAGGACTCGGAGGTACGTAGAAAATGGCGCCAGTGGGTGCTGGCACGGGTCTCCATTGGTCAGCGCACATTCTTCACCTTTAATTGTGAGATTTTTGCTTTTTTTTAAAAAAAAAAAAATATATATATATATATATATATATATATATATATATATATATATATATATATATATATATTTTATTGATTTCAGAGAGGAAGGGAGATAGAGAGCGAGACAGAAACATCAATAAAGAGAAAGAATCATGGATTGGCTGCCTCCTGCACGCTCCCTACAGGGGTTCAAGCCCAAAATCCAGGCATGTGCCCTGACCAGGAATCAAACTGTGACCCCCTAATTCATAGGTCAAAGTTCAACCACTGAGCCAAGCCAGCCAGGCAAGATTTTTTTTTTTTTAATTTTTTTTTTATCCACTCCTTAGCTCATAACATACACAGGGGCTGTGACAGCATGCAGGTTATCGCCCACTGGCCTTCTGGTTTGTCTGTTAGGAAAATCCCCACCGGTATTCCTAAATGAGGTTGCAATCCATTTTTTTCCACAAATGCATACGGAGTGCTTCCATCCCTCAGTCAATCCAGTCACGGGGCCTCTAGGGCATGGTGTGAACAGATGACTGTGACCTGCTCATTGAGTTTTGCCATTCCCATCTGGGCCTTGCCTGAGACGATGACAGTCACAGACAGCTCCATCGGCACTCGTGTGATGTCAACATGTAAACTCTCCACACAATGATGGCAAAAGAGGTCACCCCTGCTCGCACAACCCCCCACACAGGACGGAACACCCCGTTTTTTTTTACCAGTTGCCACAGCTGGAAGATGGCCAAAGCATCCAACAGAGATAGCCGTCCATTTATCTGCATCACCTGTTTTCAACAGTCAGGTTTCTCATGAACAACCTTTTTTCACACACACCAAAAATAGCACCTATGGTTTGAAGGGATACAGGCCCTCTGTGGTGCTTCACTGAGTTCCACACAAGCCACCCCATGGCCAGAGAAGAGCTCTGTGATACCGACTCTGCCACCATTTCTACGTCACCTGCGCCATAGCACAGGCAGAAGGGGTCAGGGCAAATCGCACCCTGGAATTTAAAGATTCCAATCAGAAGACATGTCACTTCTGTACACATTGAACTGGCCTTACCTTAAGGGCACAGAGAAATGCAATTCTTCATGGGCCTGGAACTTGGAGATGAGCCCCAAAGATCACCATAATTACTCTCTCTTCTTTCATTTTTGCTGTCCAGGTACACATAGGCTGGTAGTGATTTTCAAGGTTGAATTATTATTATTTTACTAGAGGTCCATTCCATGAAGATTCATGTAATAGGCCTTCCTTTCCCTGGCTGCCAGTACTGATTTTCCTCTGACACCCAGGACCCAGGCCTTCGCTCTAGCTGGAGCCTTCAGTCTTCCCTCTAGCTGGAGCACCACTCTATAGCTTCTTCCACCCCTTGTCATCCTCCTCATAGCAGGTGTCTCACCCTGCCTGGCTGCTCAGTATCTGCATGTGTGATGCCCAGGGACCCATAGTGGCTGGGGGTGGAGCCACCATCATCTTTGTCAGGTTAATTTGCATACTCACTCCTGACTGGCTGGTGGGCATCTTGAAGTGACAGTCAATTTGCACATTTCTCTTTTATTAGTGTAGATATAATAGTCATGCCCGTAATAACACAAATTCAATGAGTAGCTATTAGATGCAAAATCCTTGCCACATGCTTTCCATCAAGTCATTCTTTCACTCAGCAATTATTCATTGAATACCTACTATGTGCTGAACATTATGCTAAGTGATTTGTAATCATTTATCTCACACTTTAGTTTGACCTTATGAGATAGTGTATGAGTCAGGGTTTATAGGTGCAAACAGCAGAGCCCACCTTAGCAAGCTTATGCAGAGAGGGGATTTATTCAGGAATTTCTCTTTCCTACTCTCTGCTGATGTCAGGGTGGAGGAGAGTGGAGAGTGGGGCCAGAGGGCATCAAAGGCAGTCCTGCCCTGAGGCAGATTTCTAGAGATAAGTTTTTACTTCCCTTGGTGACCAAACTCCCTGAAAGAGTGAACCACACACCCTGCCACCACCTCCTCCTTCACCTCCCTCCTGCCCAGCCCTCAGTGCTTGCTTTTGGTGCCACCCTACAGGATGCTCTTAAATCCTCTTTCCTGCTGTCCCCAGTGCCTCTCTCTGGAACTTCTTATTCAGGCCCTGGACTTCATCCTCTCTTTGTGTTCTCCGAGCTCATCCTCCCCAGAAAGGCTCATTTCCAATTCACCCTTGGACCGCTCGCTGGATGAGCAGCAGGAGCATCCTTTGATAGCGAAATAGAAACTTACGGTGTCATTTTAGAAAATTATGTGACTGTCAACTAGGGAGTGTTGTCTACTCTTCCTCTTATCTCTATGATGTGGGTCAATTCGGCACATCTTTGCCTGGGTTGCTTAAAATATTAAAACAGGCCTGGTGTGTGTGTGTGTGTGTGTGTGTGTGTGTGTGTGTGTGTGTGTGTTTAAGGAAACACTAAAACAATAGTCAGAGCTACCACGTATCAGATGCTTTCCTTTCACACGACTCTTTGTAAGAAGGACTATAAAACTCTCCTTTTACTATTGGGAATGGGATTCACCTGACTCATGGAGCTACGTCTGTCCAGTCTCACGGAGGCAGAGCCATTAACCTTGTAATGAAAGTTAAAAATGATTTAAATCGAAAACAAAGTATGCAAAGAATGTGCAAAAGCCAAAGAGAAGAAACAAGGAGAAGACATGGAACAGCAAGAGAAAGATAGAAATGACAAGAACAAAAGAGGGGAGAGGGGGAGATAAAATTGTAAAGACTGATAAAACATCTAAAAGGAATTGTTCTGCTGAGCTTGGGTTTTTGCCATCTCTGGGGCAGGAGCAATTCCTCTTCGTTTTCACTAATGAGATTCTTCTGAGCTCAGCTTGACAAACTGGTTTGGAATTACAATATTTTGACAGCCTCCTAATTGGCCATCTAGCCTCCATGCCCGCCCCTTCCAGGCCACTCTCTCTGGCTGCCAGGAACATCTTTCTAAAATGCAAATATGACCTTGCCACTTCCCCTCTTCGCTCCACATTTTTCAGTGACACCCTTTGCAGGCTGGATGAAGTCCCAGCTGGCCCCAGGCGACCTTTGCGGCATCCTGCCCTCCGTGCCTCCCTTTGAGGAATTCTGGCCACCTCTGCCGGGCATAAGATCTGCTCTCCCATGAACCTCTGCACAACCCCCCTGCCCAGACCCCTCTTTCCAATCTGGGCTATTCTTAGGCTCCTTGGAGGGTCACTGTTTCATCAATACCTCATTCTCCGCCTGGTAGCAGCATCCTCACCTCGATGGTTGGCTGAGATACATCTATCTTCTCAGTTACTTCCAGAACTCTCAGTTACCATGAGAGCAGGGCCCGTGTCCTGCTCAACTCTCTCTCCCCAGAGCTTCTCCCAGGAGGAGAATGGGAGAGGCCCAAAGAAATCAAATGACAAAACAGTTTGGTAAGATTTCTCTCATGGAAGTCCAGGATCCAGTGGAAGCCCATAAAAGAGATTGCCAAGCAAGTGGGGATGAGGGAGGGTGCACGCAGATCAAGGGAGGCTACCTGGAGGAGGTGATGAGCACACAGACAGATGAGGAGGTACAGAAGAGTATTCTAGGTGGAGTGGAGGGTTGGGAGCTATGAGGAACTCTACCTCTTTGAGTATGAGCTGAGGGGGTTGTGAGAGATGAGTCTGGACAGATAGGTAAGGGCTTGGAGTCCCTGTTACAAAGTTTAGGCTTCATGGTGGGTTTGCCTAGGTTTATGTGTTTTTGTTGTTGTTGTTTTGTTTGTTTGTTTTAATTAACCGGGAAGTAGTGTGGTTGGATTTCCATTTCAGAAGGACTCGCCATGGTTGGGGGAGATTGATTGGGAAGAGAGGTGGCTGGGTGCCCTGCTGGTTGTGCAGACTGGGCACTGCACAACTCTAGGAGTGCCAGTCCCCTGAATGGTGGGCTTGTCACTGGGAAGGGCCGATGCCATCTGATGGCAGGATGAGAAGGGAATTATATACATATATAGCAAAAAGCCCAGCTTATGTGGCTCAGTGATTGAGCATCAACCCAGGAACCAATAGGTCACTGGTTTGATTCCTGGTCAAGACAAATGCCTGGGTTGCAGGCTCGATCCTGGTGTGAGGTCTGCAGGAGGCAGCTGATCAATGATCTTCCTGTCTCACTGATGTTTCTATCCCTCACCCTTCTTCTCTCTCTAAAAATCTACAAAAATATTTTAAAAATATTACAATTTCATAGTGGTTTGACATGAAACAACTGACATCAAGAATGACAGTATAAAAGAAGAAAAAAAAAAAGAACGATAATGTCAAATCACAAATAAAATTAGCAAGGACACTTCAAAGAGCATTTAGTCTTACTAATTACACAAGAAAACTTGAAATGACCTGAAATCTTACAGCTCAGGTATGAGAGAAATTTAATAGAAGTTTTCCCAAATTTAACAACAGTCTTAAAATTTTTCACAACAGTTGCAGCTGGGTCTATGGGCCAGGTAGAAACTACAATTACCTCATTGTGAAATTAAAAGACTTTTTCTGAGCAACCAACACAAAAAACCCAAATTGTAACCAAATATGCCAAAAGAAATACTGAGCTACCTTTCTATTCTCTCTATAGAAATAGATGTTACCTCATCGCTGTCACCTGAAAGGGAGATCAAAGAATACGCAGCTCCCAAAAAGGCAGGAAAAAATGTAGTAGGGAGGCTTGCCAGACTGCTAATTAGTAAAAATGCCATGCTATTTTGTGGGCTTAGAGATGCCTGTCGCATTTGTCAGCATTTAAAAATCTGCAATGTGTTGTGATTTGTTTTCTGAATATTCACTTTTGTAACTACATTTATAGTTGTAATTTTGAGTTATTTTCCTTAAACAATGACCTCCAAACTGTAAGGCTTGGGACGGGGAAGCCTGAATCTGCCAGCTTTAGGGGGCCTGGAATACACTTTTGCCATTTCAGGCCAGAGGGAGGTCATCTGGGGTAAGACTGATATGCAAATAGCCAGGACTGCTGTGCTCCAGGCTCAGAGCCTGGCGGGTGGGCGGACTCCAGCTGAACTAATATGCCTCCAGGGTGGGTTGGCGGTTCTGGGGGCCTTTGCGAGCGGTGCCCTCATTAATATTACTGGGCTCAGATCTATGAAATCAACGCCTCCCACCCAGCGCTCTGTCCTCCAGCCAAAATAACACGCTCTAAGCTCGGATACAGTTGAAAGTGAAACCGCATGTTCTTTAAAGGTTTAAAAGCTCGTTTGAAGAAGGGCAGGAGGTCAGGGAAGAAGGAGCTGCATTTATGGAGCTTTGGCAACCTTCTCACAAGGAAGAGTCTCAGAACATGTGCATTCACCATGCGCGCTGCCCGGGGTGGGGACGGACGTGGCTGGCCCGAGTTTCTGTCCACGGTGGTGACAAGGGCTTGGTCTCCTAAGTTAGCTCTCAGGAAGGAGGTCAGGGTGGTGCTTTAGATCCAGAATGAGGGCTCACAAGGGGCAGCAGGAGCAGGAAGAGGGTACAGCTGGGCTAACCCCGAGCTGCAGCCCCCTTCTTCCCTGACCTCCTGTGCCCCCCCCCCTTCTTCACCGCCCCCCCGCCCCCCTTATATAATAGCTGGCCAGGATCAGGAGAATGATTTTACTCCAAATGCTTTTCATGTGGAGGCAGGATAATAAGAAGCAAGGGATACACCAACAGTGAACTTACAGAAAGAGAGACTAAGAAAACAATCCCATTTACCCTCGCACCAAAAAAATTAATATATCTAGGAATAAACTTAACTAAGGAGGTAAAAGACTTCTACTCAGAAAACTACAGGACACTGAAAAAAGAGATAGAGGAAGACATAAATAGAAGAGCATACCGTGTTCATGGATTGGTAGAATTAACATCATTAAAATGTCCATACCACCCAAAGCAATCTATAGATTCAATGCACTCCCCATTAAAATACCAACAGCATATTTCACAGACCTAGAAAAAACTCTACATATATTCATCTGGAATAAAAAAAGACACCGAATAGCCACAGTGATCCTGAGAAAGAAGAACAAAGTAGGAGAGATCTCAATACCAGATATCAAGCTGTATTACAAAGCCACTATTCTTAAAACAGCCTGGTACAGGCACAAGAACATACATATAAACCAATGGAATAGAATAGAGAATCCAGAAATCGACCCAAAGCACTATGCTCAGTTAATATTTAACAAAGAAGGCATGAACATACAATGGAGTTGAGACAGTCTCTTTAATAAATAGTGTTGGGAAAACTGGACAGATACATGCAAAAAAAATGAAACTAGACCACCAATTTACATCATACACAAAAATAAACTCAAAATGGATAAAGGATTTAAACATAAGATGGGAAAGCATGAAAATCCTAGAAGAATCCACAGACAAAAAAATCTCAGATATACGGTATGTCAAAGCAATTTCTTCACTGATACTACTCCTAGGGCAATGGAAACTAAAGAGAAAATAAATGGGACTACATAAAAACAAACAAACAAAAAAACAACAACAAAAAACAACAATAAAAAGACCCATTAACAATAAGAAAGCCCACTGTATCAGAGAGCATATTTGCAAATGTTATCACTCACAAAGGTTTAATCTCCAACATTTACAGAGAACTCACACAACTCAATAAAAGGAAGATAAACAATCCAATAAAAAAAATGGGCAACAGACCTAAATAGATATTTTTCGAAAGAAGACAGAAGG
This sequence comes from Pipistrellus hanaki, assembly GCF_964339955.1. NCBI lineage: Eukaryota > Metazoa > Chordata > Mammalia > Chiroptera > Vespertilionidae > Pipistrellus > Pipistrellus hanaki. The sequence goes on from NC_140517.1 coordinate 25,469,928, forward strand.
AAGGACAAGAGACATATGAAAACATGCTCAAAGTCACTAATATCTGAGAGATGCAAATCAAAATGACAATGCAGTACCATTTCACACCTATCAGAAGACTATCATAAAAATCAACAAATGACAAGTGCTGGTAAGGATGTGGAGTAAAAGGATCCCTCATGCACTGCTGGTAAGAATGCAGACTGGGGCAACCACTGTGGAGAACAGTATAGAGTTTCCTCAAAAAAATAAAAATGGAACTCCCATTTGATCCAGTGATCCCACTTCTAGGAATATGTCCCAAGAAATCAGAAACACCAATCAGAAAGAATATACCCACCCCTGTGTTCATAGCAGCACAATTTACAATAGCTAAGATTTGGAAACAGCCCAGGTGCCCATCAGCAGATGACTAGATCAGAAAACTATGGTACATCTACACAATGGAATACTATGCTGCCATAAAAAAGAAGGAATTCTTACCATTTGCAGCAGCCTAGATGGAATTGGAGAGCATTATGCTAAGTGAAATAAGCCAGTCACTGGTAGAAAAATACCACATGATCTCACTCATTTATGGATAATAAAGAACATTATAAACTGATGAACAGAAAGATAGATACAGAGGCATTAAAGCATCAAACAGACTGTCAAATTACATTGACAAGGTTGGGGAGGGACAGGGGAGATAAGAGATCAACTGAAGGACATGTATGCATGCATGTAAGCATAACCAATGGACACAAGACACTAGGGGGGTGAGGGCATGTATGGGTGTGAGGTGGGGGGGCAGGCAATGGGAAGATATGTACACATGTAATACTTTAATCAATAAAAAAAAATAAAATGAGGGAAATTCCTTGACAGGTGAAATAAGGGAAACTGAGACAAAATAATTAAACAATGCCAAAAAATTTGATCAATCTACAGCCAGCTCATGAATCACTTAGGACACTTAGGAGCAAGTGGTTTACACATTCTAGACCACCCCAGACAGACTGGCCTTGGTCTCTGTCCCTCTTCAATGCATTCTTTACAAAACTAACCAGATATTCACCCTGGCCCCTTTACACTCTTATTAATAAACCCACATATTGATAGACACACCTGGAAAGCTAATGAATATTCTGTTAAGACACTCCCCTGAGACCTCCCCAAGGATTCCCTCTGGCCAAAGAAAGATAAAAGTCTCAAGACAAAGGACCCATGGTGCACTCTGGGTAGAGCATGCATATGCCTTGTATCTCTGCTATTTTTCTCCCAAACTCTAGGGACCCCACAAGACTTGAACCAGGGGAGCAATAGGCAGTGGTAGCTTGTCCTGGACTTACTCCCCTTCCCCCAAACTATCTCCAAGGCTTCCTTTTTGTCTGACTTTCTCTCTTATATTACTTCTTCCATAAGCCCTTCCTTCTTTTCACTGTCCCTTGCTTTAATAAACTTCTCTCAAAATCAGCTGGACTTGTGTTGTGAAATCTTTCCTGCACAAAGTCAAGAACCCATACACTACCATAGGCCCTAGGCAGACCCCATCCGATAACAATATGCCAAGGGAAAACCAATAAAATGCATGAGACTATGCAACTTTCCCAAAATCACTATGAAAATTGGGGGCAAAGCATTGATTAGAAAACTGCTTTTTCATAGGAACCCTCAAAACCTTGAAGCTGACACATCATAGGCATTCTGATTGTTCCATCTGCTCCCACTGCTGCAGTTCCTACAAGGCCGTTTTGAGATCCCCCTGTCATCATTACTTTCACATTTTAAGGTACCACTTTTAGGTCCCTTTAATAATTGTCTATAACAAAAACAACAGCAGTAATATTACAAGTACCTTTCATCCTGTGTGTTAAAGGTTATGAAGGTCTTTATTTTCCATCGTTTCACAAAATTCTTCCAAAAACCCAATCAGGTAGATGTCAGTTGTCCATTTTATAGGAGAGAAAACAGACTCCAAACAAGTAAGGGACTTGTCCAAAAGTCAAGTTAGTGAGCAAGGGGCAAATAAGGCCTGGAACACAGGTCTCACTCACATCTTCATTCCAATACTTTGGCCTCCCACGGAAACTTCCTGGAATGTCTCCTTTCAATTTCCATTCCATAATTATGAGGGGTTCTGGTGATAATATCTGTCTTAACTGCTTCATAGGTTCTAGTAGAATAAGGTTAAATATCAGTGTCCAATTGGATAATAACGTCTTGTGAGCCCTTGGCCTTGGGTCTTTGCATGTGCAGTCCACTTTGCACAGCAGGAGTCTCTCACCTGATTCTGCTCACCTTCCCAGTCAGCTGTTATCTTTTCAGGCCTCCCTGAGCCTTGTGGTTTACAGGAGCCCTGTTACCGCCCTCATTTCCACTAGACCATTCCCACACAGCACTTACTACCATCTGAAATGAGCTCCTTTATTTCTTCAGACATTATTATCTGGTTCACCACAGTGGATTTTAAGCTCCATGAGGACAGAAAGGTCTGATCAAAGCTCATTTTTTTTTCTGTCATCCATCCTTAATCTGTGAGTGTTGTAAGTACAGATGACACTTATGCCATTAGGAGTTCTTAACGGGGAGCATTGATCAAAGAGTGACTTCCTTGAGCATTATTCCCCACCATGCTCTGAAGGATCCTGGACAGATGGCCGTACTGGAAACTAAATTTTGTCCTTTTTGGCTGTAGAACTGGGACAAGTGACGAGACATTTTTGATCCTCAGCTCTCCGTCTGTAAAATGGGTCTGATAACTAATGGCAAACCTGCAGCTACCAGAAGTGCTCAGTAAATGCCAGCTAAAGAACAAATCTGAGCAGTCCAAGCACAGAGCTTTGGAGCCTTTAGACACACTTGGATGTTAGCTCTATAAAGGTTAAGTTGGCGTCAACTTGACTGGGCTAAGGGGTACCCAGATAACTGATAAAATATTATTTCTTGGTGTGCCTGGGAGGATGTTTCTGTGTCAGATTAACATCGAACCTGTGGGTTGAGTAAGCAGGTGGCCCTCCCCAATGAGAGTGCTTCTCATCCAATCCACTGAGGACCCAGATAGAAAAGATAGACAGAAGAAGCGGGAACTCATTCTCTCTGCTGGAGCAGAGACTTGCATTTTCTCCTGCCTTTGTACCTCAGCATTCCTGGTTTTCCAGCTTTCACTCCTTATCAGCGGTTATAACCTTGGCCCCTGGACTCTCAGGCCTTTGGACTGAATTATACCACCATCTTTCCTGGTTCTCCAGCTTGCAGATGGCAGGTCATAGGACTTGTTGGCCTCTAAAACTGTGTGAGACAATTCCTATAGTTAATAAATACTATATAATATATTAAATATATGAATATATATTAGTTCTGTCTCTCTGGAGAATGCTGACTCTATGCTACTATTTAACACTTAAATATTGCTGTTCAATGACAAATATTAGGAGCAGGCCTGGCTCTACCATTCCTTGTTGAGAGAATGCATTCATGAATAAGTGAATGAATGAATGAATGCAGGGCTAGCAATCTGGGAAGCCTGTTTCAGTAATCGATTCTCTTCTTACAAGGACACTGTTTCATAAGGGTGATCACTTGGCAGGTGTCAGCTCAAATGCTTGTAGGGACAGGCAGGTGGTACAAAGAAAAGAAACAGTATGGGACTTAGCAGTGACCTTGCTCCCAACCAATGGCACAAAAAAGTTGAGTGTTTAAAGCATGGTGGTCATTAAATATATCGTCAGGTCTTCCCGCAGGCCGCCAGTTTGCCATCTCTGATACATCGCATGGGAACCCCTGCTTGCCAGTGACAATCATAAGCGAGATTGTTTCAGGTCCCTGGTCCCTTGTTTGAGACCATTGGGGTCAGATGTATACAGAATTCAGAACTTTTATGCCTTTTAGAAAGGTGATTTGGCGCACATACTCTATGTCACGCAATTTCCCCAGCGGTTCAGGGCAACTCTTCATCTTCAAACAGTTCTGCAGTGAAGGTCTGAGACTTCAACTGAGTGGCACACACAGAGTTAAAAGACAGCCAGCCACACGCACAGTCAGGGCAGATTTTGTCACCAATTGAGGTTTTTTGTAGGTTTTCGCCTTTTTGGATGTTGAAACTGCTGCCATGGAACCACAGATCTGTTTTGCTGGCATTTTGCAGAGCCTCCTGTGTGTCTCCTCCAGTGAAGGCACCTTCTCTGTCCTCCTTTCATCGCTGCCTTTCCACCCAGGCTTCACTCCTCTCCGCATATCTTGTAGTATTCAGGCTCAGTGCCAGGGCCAATGGAGCTCCCGACTTAGAGGGTCAGCACCAGATGAGCAAAATGACATCAGATGAGCAAAAGGTCCCTCGCCAGTCACCCGGTAAATCCAGGGCTGGCAAAGCATCTCCCTACTCCTGCTTCTGAGCGTCTTTCTCTAAGGAAGACAAGATCCCCGGGTGTCAGGCAGAGGTCAGTACATCGTGGCTGAATTTGGTGAGGAAGCGGGTGGTCTATAAAAAAAACCACTTGTCTTTGGCAATTGTTTCTTCTGGAAGTAAAAAGTCCCTCTATCTGTGGGGGGGGGAAAAAAACTCATAAAAAAATAAAACCCAATTGAAAAACATATTGAGTTCTATTTATAATTTGGAGGGAGGAATTTCACATAGATTCAACTCATATATGAAAAAAACACACACAATTATTCAGAGGCGATGTTTCCCATTTCCTATTAGTGTTAATTTTTCAAGTCGCTGCCCAGCTATTTGGAGATGGTTTCACTGAAAGGTGATTTAGTTATTAAGGACGTGGGGAGAAGCTCAGAGAAATGTAGTAGGAACCGGGCTGTATGTTGGGCCCCTCTCCACTTGCTCCCCAAAGGATAACTATTTACCTCTCTACTGGCTTCCAAATAGCTACCCGCCCGTTCACCACTGAGGAACCCTGAGCCACCTCCGAGGTAGCGCCTAACCTCAGGTTAGGGAACATGGTTAAAAGCAGTGCATGTTTTCATTCATTCCCCAGTCAGGAGGAGAGGAATGAGAGAGAAGACGAGGGAAAAGCAGGCAAAGCTGGGCTGAGGCTGGAATTTCCAGCCACTCTTTCTGCCTTGCCTCTCTGCTGCTGGCAAGTTCTATGGAAAATGAAGATGCCTTTGCATGGATTTCATTCCATGGTAAAATCCAATCTCAAGGCTGGAGGAATTCGGGGAGACTTGATACTCTAGACTCCTTGGCTGGGTCTGTCTATCTATCTGCCCAGCCAGTGGCCATGAGGAGGCCAGCTGGGGCTCCCCATCAGCCAGTTTAGGTCAAAGGAAGTCTCGACAAATGGATGGCGCTTGCCTCTGCTCATCGGCTGAGCACCTCCGGAGCTGAATCAGCAGGACAGGTGCCGTCCTTCTTGCTCTTGTCCACAGACACCTGGCCGAGCTGGTCTAGGGGTTCACAAAACAGTAATTGCAATAGCGGGCGTTGCCCAGTGGTGAGCACTGGCAGACGCTGCAGCAAAGGACTTTCTCTACATGGCTTTCCTGTCCATTCCAGTTACAGGGTGAATGTGTCCCACAAAGATGTTGGAGCCCCACCCCCAGAATGTGTGAATGTGACTTTATTTGGAAACAGATCTTGGCAGATGACAAAGTTAAGATGGCATTGTTAGGGAGGGTCCCAATCCAGTATGTCCTTGTGGAAAGGGGGAGTTGGCACACGAAGGCAGTCACCCAGGAAAGACAATGTGGAGACACAGGTTAAACACCGCCTACAGCCAGGACATGCTGGAGGCCACCAGGGTCCAGGAGAAGGCCCGAGACAGAACCTCCTCTCAGCCCTCACGAGGGGCCAGCCTACTCATGCCTTGACCCGGATTTCTGGCCTCCAGAGCTGTGAGACAATGCATTTCCATCGTTTAAGCCCCGCTTTGTGGCACAGTCCCCCAGTCTGAGGTGGGTGATGCCTAGTTCATGGATGCAGTGCTAGAGAGAAATACTAAGGCCGCAGAAGCTAAAGAAATGGCTCTCCCGAGTTCAAATAGCACATGTATAAAGCTTTCAGGAGTTGAGTTCAACTCTCTCTGATCAGAAGGCCCTGATTTGTCATGACTTCACTCCACAGGTTGTTATGAGCTGGGGTCTCAGGCGGTCACATTTGCTTCAATCCCCTCCACGCATGAAGAAAGTCAAGGGCGACCAAGAGGTCCGAGAATGTGTGCAAAGCCAAGTGCCCATCAGTGGCCAAGTGCCCATAAGGACCCAGTTTCCCTGCCAGGGCTCCACCCCCCACACCAGGCTGACCACTATCAGCTTGACCAGGAATCACTCTGAGCCAGGAAATTTGGGCCTGGAGTTCAGGGAGGTGCTCCAGGATGTTCACTCCATCAAAAGAGCCAATGAGCTCTGGCCAAGTGGCTTAGCTGATTGGAGCATCGTGCCCTACATACATCAAAAGGTTGCGGGTTCAATTCTCTGTCGGGGTACTTATGGGAGGCAACTGATCAATGTTTCTCTCTCACATTGATGTTTCTCTCTTTCCCTTCCTCTCTCTCTAAAAATCAATAAAAACATATTCTCAGGTGAGGATTATTTTAAAAAAAAAAAAAAAAGAAGAAGGAAGGAAGGAAGGAAGGAAGGAAGGAAGGAAGGAAAGAAGGAAGTGAGTGCCGATGGTAGAACAGGGGATGGGATTACAGACAGCCGTGCCATGATGCCACACCTAGCTTCTCGCTGGGGCCATCCAGGCCGGGAGAGACATGGTAGGCTGGAGACAGGTCACTTGGAAGAGCAAACACACATGTTACCAGAGCACCAGTTTATTGGTGCATTGTTGCAAATGTTATTTTTATATTAAAGCAGCAATCACTGCATTCAGCTGTTGGAATAGAGACCTAAATGCAAGTGGCTTAGATAACGGAGAGCTTCTTCCTCCCTCACATAAAGGAAGTCCATGGCTGGTTTGGCTCCATGATGTCATCAATGCCCAGGGTTCTGAGCAGGATTAAGAGCTTGTCCCTGGGCACACACATGCTTAGAAGGAATGGAAGGAGTCTTCTGGGGGAGGTGGAGATCTGTGAACACGAGTGGGGACCAGGGGATGTCCTACTTGGCTGTGGGAAGAGACCAAAGGCTCGTAATATAAATATTGGATTGAGGAATTGGACTGAGGTTCAGCTGCTGATGGAGGCTGAGTAGGAGAGTGTCCTCTGGAGACTGAGGTCTAGGAAAAGGGGAGCCTGGACAGGTATCTCACCCATGACCTCTTTTCAGAAACAGTGACAGATACATCATACAGGACAATGAGTACTCACTGGTGACCTCCCCACACCCCCATGAGAAGGACACTGCATTCAGCTGGCCTTACCCCCTAAGAGGAGTCTGACTTCCCAGAGTGGCATTTTGGTCACAAAAGGAAAAGAGAGGCAGGTCTCGTTTCTGTTTTAGGAGGCAGGCAGGGAAGCAGCTGCCATGTGCCCGGGGGATGGATGGGATAGCAAAAGGACATTTTAAAAATAGCTTGCTTTGGCCCATGCACGCCCTTCATGTTGGTTGATGGATGCACGTTGGTGACTTGGGTTATTTTTAAATCTGCCCTGGTGGCTGCACTCAGCTTCTCTGACGACTGCATTGCTCCGAAACTGGGCGGCGCAGGTGATGACTCCTAGGACGGTGTGTCCATGGGCCAACTTCTAAATTCAGTAGGCAAGGCGAAAAACACACATGTGGTCCAGGGTCCCTTGGAAAGCCATTCACCTCCCCTTTAATGGCAGGACTGGAAGCCCTTAAGAAGCTCAAAATCCTAAGAAGTCACTTCTTTTGTTTGTCTATGAATTTTGGCCATGAAATCCCTTTCCCTGGGGCTGGTCTAGTTAAAACAAGAGGAAAGGAATTTAAAACATGATTTCTTTTTTCCAAGCGCATCTAATCAAATTGTGGTACGAGAAATGTCTGCACACCAGCGGAAGGCCCCTGCCTCCGTGTGTTACCCTGTCAAGTGACGCCTGCCCTCCTTGCCCTGTGCCTCCTTCCAGGGGCCGAGGGCGGCCTTTCTCTCATCTGCTCCGTCTAACAGATGCACTTTGAAGAAACAGACCGTCCATGCATTTTCAGCTTTGAGGCTTGGTGGCTTCTCGGGGCCGTTCATCTTTCTAAAGTGGGAACATCAAGGTGCGAAGAAGAGGAAAAGTCAACAAATAGCCCGTTCCGAGCAGGCCGCTGGGAGAAGGCTGGAAGCCCCCCGGACGGCAGGGCCACTGCTCGGTGGCCACGGGTGAGGTCCAGGCAGCAGGCACTCTCCACGGTGGGGATGGAAACCTCACAAACGGCTCTTTGTGACTTTGCCGGGGATCTGGGACGTCCCGTGAGTTGCAATACACACACGCCCACTGGATTAAGAGCCGTCAGACTGGTTCCCAAAGCAAACACTGAGTTAATTTTTCCAGCATATTCCTTTCATGTCTGGGCTGCTGCAGGCTTCGCTGGGTCACTGGGCTCTTTGTTGCTGGCTCTGCCGAAGCCCCCGGCCCCCTCCGCCTGGCTGGCTCCTGGCTCCTCTCCCCTCTACACCCAAGTCCCGACACAGTGTTCCGTTTCACTAAGGAGCGAGAAGAGCCCCAGAGATTGGCCTTTGAAATCGGTGAGGTGGTGAGCAGGCATGCCCTGGAAGTTTCAGATCACATTTCCCTGGGCCCCTGGCACGTGTTGGCCTGTAGAAGTCAAGTCCTCATTGCAGGACTTGTCCCAGAATCTGTGGGGACTTGTGTGCCGAGCCTCACACCTCCCTGACTGGGGAATGTTCTGGTCAGCCATGCCACCTCCAATCCCTACCATGCCCCAGAGGCCCCCTCACTGCCCTCAGATCAGACCTGCACCTCTCCCTGTGCCTGCTCTAGCCCCACTTCACTTGCCCCCACTACCTTTGAGCTTATTTCAGTTTCCGGATGTCCTGTCCTCTCTTACTGCCATAACACAAGAGGAAACCCATTTTCTGTCCATGTCAGGTAGGGCTCTAATAAGAGAGTAGAAAATGCTCTGAATATCGAAAACAGAGAGAATTTAATACAGGGAATTGGTTGTACATGTGAAGGGATTGCTGAGAAGCCAACTGGGGACAGTGAGGTAACCCCCAGATGGGCAAGAGGCTGGAGATGGAGGGTGTGGGTCACCCAGCAGACACAGGAACTGTGGCGGAGGGAGAAGAGATAGCCAGGTGGCTGAACTCAGCCAGTGTACTTGGGAGTCTGGGAATACAGCTCGCAGATGTAGGCCTGACTGTAAGGCAAAGTGAGATGGGTAGGCAAGCAGACACAGGGCAATAGGCCATCTCTGAGTTAAGACTGAGTTGATCCTTCACCCCATATCTGAATTTCTCTTCTTAATAATGACCTGCACATATTTTTTCAAAACTCTACTGATTTCAAGTGACAGAAACACAACCTAAGCAAGAAAAAGACAGTTGGGTTGACTAACTGAAAACTCCAGTAGTTGGATCTAGGTAGGGCTGCATCCAGGGACTCAAACTTAGTAAGCAGGACTCCATTTGGACTTCATCAGCTTTCAACTCTACTCTCTTCTGTGTAGGTTCTATTTTAGGATGTCCAGAACCTTCGGTGTGTTCTCTCTGCCACTACTCTAACCAACGCCCTGGAGTTGAGTTTTATTGGTCTGTTTGGACCATTTGCCAATATTTGAACCAATGACTCTGGCCTAAGTGGTGGAACTCTCTGATGGGCCAGACCTGGAGCCAGAAAAGGTTGCCACCAAATTCACGACTGGAAGATGGGAAGGGGTAAGAGATGCTGAGAAGACAAGAGGACTCTTTGCTTATTTATGACAGTGATACCCAACCAAAGGAATGGGAAACTAGTTATATTTATCTATCTGGCTATATAATTTGAATCTCATCAGAAATGGAAATTGTCTACTAAGAGGCCATACATCTTTCTATCACATTTTTGGGTTCTCTTTTCATTGGTCTTCTCCCCACACTGCCTGATCATTCACGGTTTCCCTAGCCTTCCACATCAGTGTCCCATTTGTTCTTCCCAATAATCCTGAGGAATGTGCAGAAAAGAGGGTTTTCTCACCAGCTAGCAGAAGAGACTGAGGACTAGAAAGGTTGTGAGAGATACCCAGGGTGATTCTGCAGGAATACCATTACAGTCAGGGCCACCAATACGTATTGAACACTGAAACACACCAGATTCTAAGTGCTCCTTGTATATTATGCCCTCTTATCCTCACAGAGACCCAATGTGGCATGTATGATCACCCCCTGTTCCAATGAGGAAACTGGGGCCCAGAGAAGGTAAGGTGCTTGTCCAAGATCACACAGCTAGTTAGAGATATAGCGAGGATTTCCTGTCAGGAATCCTGACTCCACAGACAATGCAGGTTTTATGTCTTCTTAAATTCACCTCTTCTCTGCCTACACATCCCCAGTTCCTTCAATTCTGTCTCACCGGCTAGCTGGCCATACCCCGCTGCTCAGCTCCGGTTTGCATACATGTCCCAGCAGAATTACATGTAGCTTCCCCCCTTTTTTTTCACTCTAGACAATACATTAAATGGTCATCCAAGATTTAGCCAAGACCATGACCCCCATTTCTGTACTGATCACCCACACACCCATCTCCCACATCATTCCTTCTGGCCCTTCACACCTGGAGGGTGGTGGCACTGCCCAGCACCCCACCCCAGCTACCCCGCTGTGGCAACCAGGGCTCCAGGTGTGAAGGAGACCAGCGAGGTTTGGCTCCGCTGTTTCTTCTGAGCCAGCCTCCCAAGAGCCCCCACACCAAGGTGTCCAAGTTCCTTCTTTTATCTCTCACTTTTCCAGTCAGACTTACTGCATACAAGCACAGGCCCTGGTTTTAATTTCTGGAACATTGTTGAATAAACCTCCTTCTCTTCAGGGATCGGTGGCCTGGGGAACCCTCTCAGCTGGAGTCTGTGGAGGTGACAGACGGAATTCGCCCTGCGGGGAAGTGGCCAGCGCTTCGCTCTGTGCATTCCAGGCTCCTCGTCCTAGGATGTGCGGGGATGGGGGTTCTGTGGGGCTGGACTTTGGGAGAGCTTGCCAAGGGGAGGCCAGGCATTCCGAGAGCAGCGTGGGAAACCTTCAGGCTTTCCTTCTCTGGCAGTGATGGAGAAGGGCACAGCGGTTCACTTTCTGACGAGCTGGAATGGTCCTCAGTTCACAGATGCCCGACTTCACTTTATAGACGCAGCTGTGAGGCAGGACCCAGGAATGACTGGCAGGAAGGGAACCAGGAACCAAGCCTCCCAGCAAGCTGTCCCCTCTCCTACCCTGTCTCCTGTGCATTCCTATAAGGAGAAGGACTCTGGGTTTCAGCAGGAATCCTGGCACTAAAAGCTCACAGAAAAGAATGAGAGTTGATGCTTTTTAAAGGAACTCAGATGCTAAGAGCTGTGCTTTCTCACAGGGAAGGGGGAACTCATTCTACCGTGTGGCCACAGCAGGGCGGATGGGCAATCCTCCATCTCTCAGTTGGGGAAATTAATTACAATCTAACCCTACAAAGGCAATCCACTTCTAAACATTCATGTTCCTCAACTGAACCCTCCTTTCTCCTCTCCCGTCACTCCTGCTCACATAGTCCATGCCCTAGTGACACCCTCCAGCTAAGAGTTTCCTGAATATTCCATGCTGGTTAAGGATTCGGCACCAGACAGCTGTCCCATCAGCCTGGAATGACTTTTCTTGCCTGTCCTGTGCCATTCTTTAAAACCCAGCACAGGGTCTGCCTCCATGCCCTGCCTCCATGCCCTGCCTCAACTCCAACAAAAAAAATCCTTTCTGCCTCGTGGCCTGTGGCACTTTGCGGGCTGTCCTTCTCTCGTACCTCCCACCTGGTGTGCTGCACACCTCTGCCTCCAGGGGCTGTGAGCTGCCTGAGGAAGGGCTGGTAACTGCCTTCTGCCCCACTGTCTCTCCCATAGCACAAAGAAGGCAATAGGCACTTGAAAACTACACACAAAAGCATACAATAGGCACTCAACAAGTGGGTGATGGTTCTTAGCTCTGGATGCATCTGGTGGGGCAGCTTTTAAAAGCTAATGGGGGGGGGGGAAAGAGGGATGGGGTAGTGAAGCCAGGATCCCACCTCAGATTAGAAAGGACATCATGAGGATGTTCTAAAAGCTCTTAAGGTGAATGTTATTAGTCAAGGATGAGTCTGCTGTGCTGGGGAGATGAGTAAGACATGGCTTCCCATCCTCTGAGGCATTGACATGACCAGACTGAGTTTCTTTCTCCAAGACAGGAAGAAAGAAGCTCTCAGAGTGGGGTCCCGGGAGCAGCAGCTAAGCCTCTCCCGAGAACCTGTGACACATGCAGGTTCTGGAGTTCCGAGGCAGACGGTTGCCTCAGAAGCCACGGGGGGGGGGGGGGGGGGGCCGCCATCTGTGTTCGCATGGCCTCTGAGTGCTGGAGTTTGAGAACCGCTGCTCTGGGACCCTTCTCTGAAAGTGTGACTCACTCACGTTCATACCAGCAACTTGAGAACGTGTAGATTCCCGAACCCCTTTCAGCGTAAATGACTCAGAGCCTTGGGCCTGAGAGAAAGGCTCCCATTTTACCAAGCATTTGGAGATGGGTTCCCGTTGTACCAGTGGTTCCTCAGGTGATTTTTAAGTTGATGGATGTGTGGTAACCAGTGCAGTAACGTGTAACAACAGTTCAGATAAATGCCATTCTCTCTCTCCCCCCGCCCCGCCCCGACCTCAGCCCCTCCCACTCCACTCAGTGCGTGGACTCTGGTGAATGAGGGGACAGTCAGAAAGTAGGGTCTGGCTTCTTCTCATGCCCGTGTCTTTAGATTTCTCCCATTTCCCCCAAACTTTTGGTGTTCCAGAAACTTGCTCATGATACTGCTGCGAAATCTCTTTGGTTTGTCCAGCCTCCACCACGCATGCTCCAGAGCAGGGGGATCCCAGGAGCCCCACCCCCACCGTCTCCCTGCCAGTGTCACCTCTACACCCTCTGTCTCGGGAGGGATCTCTTCCTCAGGGGAGATGGCTACCCTCACGAACGAACAGGCATGTGTGGAGCCATCACATGGGAATCTGGACCAGGCAGCTCCCAAATCTTCCACTAAACACACATTTCATGATAAGCACACATTTAAAAATCAGAAAACGCCCTCTTGCGAGTGGGGGAGGGGCCAGCAGCAAAGCTGAGATTTCATCTTGTGCACATTTCAGCAACCACAGGGGTTTTTCAGCTGCTAACTCGGCAAGTGTAATTATATCCCACGTTCCATTTTTATTCCGTTGGTGAAACAGTGCCAGACACAAAGGGAAACGGGGCGCTGTCCGGCCGAGAACGGCAGGGCCCCTGCTCCATTTCCTGTTGATGCTCTCGATGGACACCGAGCCAAGCCACCCCTTTGGATGAGCCAGCGGAAAGTTCTCAGGGCTCCAACCCGCTGCCTGGAGCACCCGCTCGGCTCTGTGCATCCCTCCCAGCGGCTTGTTAATCGAAGGGTTTTAGGCCTCAGCCTCCATGGGTGGGCAATGGTGTGCCTGTGGCAAAGGCCAGCCATTTCCAGGTTTAGGAAAGAAAACGTTTCCGGGACAAAGTCCCCCTATCCCCCATCCCTGACCCCCAACCTCTCCCACGCACACACTAGGTACAGAGCATGCGAATTTCATCCACTTCTCACCACCTCAGAACCATGAAGGACAACCAAAGTCACGTAGCTAACCACAGTGCGGACTGGAAAGGCCCATGAGAGAGTGTCTAGGATAGTGGTTTTCAAACTCAGTTCCAAGGACTCCCAGGTGCCTCAAGGATCCAGTGGGGAGAAGGGGCTGGGGTGTCTGTTGATTATTGGTTAGGGCCCCTTGGGCAAAGGAATCCCCTCCCCTAATCCTCACTTTCCTCAGCTGTGAAAATGGAGGTCATGGACCTCACGCCTTTTAGAGTTATTGTGAGGATTAAATGAAACGTGGCCTGGGCATGTAGAGACAGCTTGATGCTCTTGAACCTGCATTCACCCCCATGGTTTGGCAGAGAGGACAGAGGCATTTCAAGAGAAAGAATTGCCAAAGCAAAGGCCAGGTGGCGTCGGTGTGCCTGCTGGGTGCTGAGGAAGATGCACCCCCAGAGGATGGAATGTGCTCCCCGGCTCTGAGCCCTGGGCTCCCTCAGGGCTCCCTCAGCTACATCTCCTTTTAGAACAACCAGGCTCCTCCTTGTCTGCTGGAAGGCCATTTCCTCTCTGAACCCACACTGGTCACAGTCAGGCAATGGGCCTCTCTTCAGCATCTTTTTGGACTTAAGGTGAAGACATACTCTAGAAAAGAACTCGTCTGACTGTCAGAAACACTTGGAAACCCTTGTAACTGCAGACTAAGTTGCTTCATTATCCTTAGTAATGGCTATGGTGCTCATAACATCGGTATCTCATCATCATCATCATTGTCGTCATCGTCATCATCATCATCTAAACCCTCCCATCACACCATGTGAGGAACTATTATTACTCCCATTTTGCAGACAGGAAAGCAACTGAGCACAGGCTTGGACATGTAGGGACTGAACCCAGACTCTGTAGCTGACATCCTTAGCCATAGATGTTTTTATAACAGATGCAGTGCCATGAGGTGGCTTGAGGGCTACTTAAGCAACACATACTCTCCATCAGCCCCTACATTTAGGGAAGCTGGAAATGATAGTCTTTTGGTTAGCCATGTTGTCTCTTTGCATACAATCTGCGTTCTTGTAGGAAGGAAGAAGAGGAGATATTTGAGTATTGGAACTCCTTTTGACATTCAAAAATGCCTCTTGTTTGCAGTGTCTAACATCGTTACAGCCCACCCTTCCCCACTGAGGGTCATTATGAATCCGATCATGGTCCTACGTTCCCTTTGAGACCTCAATATTCAAGGGTGCATCTGGAGGAAGAGCCAGGAGTAAGGAGAAGACAAGAAAAATCTCCTAGTCCTTAAGCTTCCTTCCAGAACTAGGGCCAAAATTCTTTGCAGTGGTATATTGGAACACTTCTCCCAGCTTGGTGTAGGATTGGGAGTGTGGGTAGAATGGTTTTTAATTATTAGAGTTCTTGAGGGGGACCCATTCTCCTTCTGAATTATTTCTCCAGTGTGGATTCTCTAAGGCATTTGGGCATCATTTCTAATTTGAAGGAAATTCTCCAGTATGTTCTTCTCATCAAGAAAGATAGCCCTTGCTGAAACTGGTTTTTTCAGTGGATAGAGCGTCGGCCTGCGGACTGAAAGGTCCCGGGTTCGATTCTGGTCAAGGGCATGTACCTTGGTTGCGGGCACATCCCCAGTAGGGGATGTGCAAGAGGCAGCTGATTGATGTTTCTTTCTCATCAATAGTTTCTAACTCTATCCCTCTCTCTTCCTCTCTGTAAAAAAAAAAAAAATCATATATATATATATATATATATATATATATATATATATATATATATATATGAGAAAAGATAGCCCCTGTCGCTTGAGAGAATATTCAACAAGCCAAGTTCACAGCTTTGGGATCCATCAAACACACCATGGAAACATTATGCAGCTGTCAGGCCCTTTGCAAAATCTTTCCAAGTAGATTGTAAAGCAGTGTGGTTATTCATCAGCCAGAAACATGTCTGCACCCATGTGTGTATTTGTTGTCCCCCCGGGAAGCCTCAGATCTTTATATCCCTGTCATACCGCTACATATGTAGCTCTGAACCACCCTTCCAGGATGTCATCATGTCAGGCCCAACACTGTCCAAGTTGGAGCCAGTAAAGGCCATGAGATCCACCTAATGATATAGAAGCTCCGACTTTGTCATCCTTAGCAAAGCAGGGAGGGAACTGCTGTGAAAGCAAGTCAGGCCCCAGGCACACACCCTGCTGTGTTGACTTGTAAACACCTCAGGCCTCTTCTTCATAGAAGCAGGCTCCAAATGTGATAGGAAACACATTCTATAGTCCCTGCACACCCTGATTCCAAAGCTGCACCTTCACCAGCAGGGTGACTCATCATGAACCGGATCCCTGTAGTCATACAAATAAATAAAGGGAAAATCATGCATTTTTCACTGGAAATACAAGTTGGAGCTTCCTCTTCTTGCTGTTCTCTCCATGCTAATGAGGACTTACTCCAGGAGGAGGGGTGGCTCATGCACTGGCCTCAGGTCAAGACAGGCAGTCCCAGCTCTGAGGCAGGAGCCTCCACAGATCTCAAAATGTTAGCAGAATTGTAAAAAAATAAAAAAATAAAAAATCTATCTGTAAATTAATGAAGATGTGCTTATTAAGCAAGGAACATATTACACAACCCTACAGAGTGGGGAAGAGGCAGGATAATGCCAGATGCTAAAAATATCTGACAAACCCTCCTAATGCATCACTATTTTCCAAAGGGTAGACACATTAAGCTGATTAGAAACAGGAAAGAGAATTGGAGGGGCCAGTGTATATGTTCCATTTCTAAAATTCATTTTTTTGGAGGGGGCAGAATTGTTTAAGATAGGAAGATAAGGGAAACTATTTTAAATAAGGAAAATTATTCGGTTTATGTGAAGACTGCAATTCTTATAGCATTAATGTTGCAGCACTTTGATGTGGAAATGTTCCTTGAACTTTGTGCAGACTGAAGTTTCTGACTGTTGCCATCATGATCCCCACCACCTCCACCACCACTATCTCATTATCATCATCATCACCACCATCACCACCACCATTATCATCATTATCACCACCACCATCATCATCAATATCACCACCAACATTATCACCACTATCATCATCAATATCAATATCACTACTATCACCATCATCACCACCACCATAATCAATATCAATATCACCACCCCCATCACCATCATCATCACCACCACCATGACATTATCATCATCATCAATATCACCACCACCACCACCACCATCATCATTACCACCACCATAACCACTATCATCATCATCAATATCAATATCACCACCACCATCTTCATCATCATTACCATTACATCATCATCATCATCATCATCATAATCATCATAATCATCATCACCACCATGGCCATCATCATCATAATCACCATTATGGCTGTCATCATTATAATTACTGGGTTTAATGTCAACAAGCAACCCATAGCAATTGTGTGAGACAGGTCAGCAGGGGCAGACACTGGGGGGAGCCCCATAAATAGGTGCTTTTGGCTCCTCTTTGCACATTTATAGGTAACCAGGAGCCCAGCATTTTATGCACCAGCTGTAGCGTCACCTCTGTCCCTGAGCCCTACCCAGAGCCTGACCTCACAAGTCAATTACAGCTGTTTTCATTGTACTCCCCAGCTTCCAGCATCCACCCTGGCCTCACTCTCAACAAAGGGTGGATTCCCATGAACTCTGTTCTTTATTACCAGCTGGTTCCGATTAGAGATGAACCAATAAAATGAGGAGTAATACAGTCGCAGTGTGTTCCTAAATGTAGCACTTTTCCATGTGTTTTGATTTACCGGTTGACCAATAAAAGCCAGCGCTTCAACAAGGTGGATGCCATACCTCACATGTTTTGCTTATTTTAGGAAATGCAGCTTTTTAGAGATTGAAAAAAGATGGGAGAGACTTAGGCTTGATAATATCTCCTGGAGAGAGCACACTGGTGTGTGTGTGTGTGTGTGTGTGTGTGTGTACACACAAGAGTTTGTGTATGTGAATTGTGTTTATTAGAGTGAGGATGTATTTGGGTGCAAATATGTGATAATGGTGTGTGAGGAGTGTAGGTATGTGTGTGAGTGTAAGTGCTAGTAAAAGTGTGTGTATATGAATATATGAGTGTGTGTGAGTGTGCATGTGTATAAATATGTGAGTGCTTGTAAAGTGTGTGTGAGTGTACGTGAATGTATGAGCGTGTTCGGGTGTGATTTTATGTGTGAGTGTGTGAGTGTGTATATGATGTATTGGATCAGAAGCTGGGTCTCTCTGATAGGGCACCAGGCACTGATTTCAGAGCATCTAATACTTCTTTGCAGGGCCCTTGTTTAAATTGACTGTGAACATAAGAAGAAATATATCTTATGGATGTTTCCTCCTTCATTTCATTAACTGAGTCTTCCCCTCCTAATCATCGATTTTCTACCTGCTTTTTAGCTCCCCTCTGAAGGTACCATTGCCCTGGCCCTTGCACTGGATGCAAGTGTTGACTATTCAAGCAGCAGGACTTCTATTTTAAGTAGACAGAGCCACACTGTAGCTTTCTTGCCTTGACAAAGCCCTATACAGTTCCAGTTAGAATGAAGGATAGTGTCTTAAACTCAAGGAAATGACTTGGGAAAATTAGCAATAAGAAGCTCTGGGTACCACTCAGAAGACCCTAACTTAGTCTACTAACAGGAGACTGGATAATGAGAGGGTAGACTCCTAACCAGTGAAATCCCTAGCCTTCTGTCCTTGCATCTGTACTTCACGGGGGTGGCCTGCTTGTCTGAGATGAGGTTGTTCACGGCTGACTCCCCACCAAGTGCTGTGCTGGCATTCGGCGGGGGCACAATAAATATTTGTGCACCGAATGCATGATCAGGGAGGGTGTGTGGAGAGTTCTGGGGGAGGTCTACTGAGGAAGACAAACTGAAGTCTAATATGGTAAAGTCAGAAGGAGAGAAAAGGTGGTTGTAAATGAACCTATGACTTGAGTGTTGGAATTACAAAAATGAAAGGGAATCTGGAGACCACCCAGTGTGGTCTCCTGCAAAGCAATGAGCACTGCACCTTTAAGAATGGGAACATTTTAAGCTATAATCTATCTTTCATTCATCAGCAATAAGGCTGCAATGATGAATAACATGAGTCCCTGCTGTCGTGGTACTTACCTTCCAGATAGGGAATACGGAAAATCAACAAGTAAATAAGCAGAAAAGATGACTAAAGAGTGTGTCGGCATGTGGTGACACAGGCCATCGTGTGGGAGGATCAGGAAAGGTGTCTCAGAAATTCCCAGGGAAGCCAAACCTTCGGGAAGAGAGAGGGAGAGCATTCCTGGGAGGAGCAACAGCAAATGCAGTAGTGATTCCATTTAAAGAACCACTGCCCAAGCAATGGGAGCATTAAAGGTTTTTTTGTTGTTGTTTTTTTTTTTTTTAATAAATATGTTTTCATTGATTTTTTGTTTTTTTAATATATTTTATTGATTTTTTTTTTTTACAGAGAGGAAGAGAGAGGGATAGAGAGCTAGAAACATCAATGAGAGAGAAACATTGACCAGCTGCCTCCTGCACAACCTCTTCTAGGGATGTGCCTGCAACCAAGGTACATGCCCTTGACCGGAATCGAACCTGGCACCTTTCAGTCTGCAGGCCGACGCTCTATCCACTGAACCAAACTGGCTATGGCTTCATTGATTTTTTATATAGAGAGGAAGAGAGGTTAGAGAAATGGAAACATTGATGAGAAACATCATTGATCAGCTGCACCTGCATGCCCCCTAGTGGGGATTAAGCCCACAACCTGGGCAAGTGCCCTGACCAGGAATCAAACCGGTGGCCTTTTGGTTCCTGTGTCGACACTCCATTGCTGAGCTACACCGGCTGGCCACATTAAAGGGTTTTTAGCATGAGCGTCAACTTATCTAACATCTGTGCTCAGGCTTTTAGGATTGTGGGTGGTTATGGCTGCAGGGCAGATGTGAGACTAAGGTAGGGGGTGAACTGTCAGGCATTTTGGTTTGTTTGAACATGACTGTCCATTAAAATTTAATAATGCGGGCTTTTTTTTCCTCCATCTCTCTTGAACTTAGCAAGTTTTTGCTGGCATACAAGGAAGGAAAACAATCCAGTACAAATATTCCTTACTTGTAACCTTGCAAAAAGACAATGTGGAGAGGAAATGTCCGGTAGCTTCCTTTTTCAGCGGGTCACCGCAGCGCTTGAACTCTCGTCTCTCATCTGGTGGCAGCGCCGCCCCTGCCCAGAAGAGGCTGTCCCTTTCAGTCGGAGAATGGAAATAAGGTCAATCTTCCCACTGGGCCAACCTGCTCAAAGAGGGCACTCTATTATTTTAAGGTAGTTCAAAGGTGGGTGGGAAAAAATCCCTCCCAACACAGGCAGGAATTTATTTAAACTCCATGGATATGAAAGTGCAGACACTGCAGTTCAGTCCTGGGCGTGGTTCCTGGATTAGTTCCTTTCTGATTCTCCATGGATGGTTCTCTCATCAGATGCAAGTGCCAAACAGACAGCGCTAGTCACAGTTCTCCTGTGACGGAGCAAGCCGTGCTTTGCATGCCCCACCCAATGGGATAGCATGCCAGCAGTAGAGGTGAGTGTGTCGTGTCTGTGTTAGAAGCATTTTAATTTATCACCATAACTAGGAGGACCACCATTACCCATATAGCTAGGGGTGGGCTACTCAACTTTCTGTTGGAGAGACAATATGCAACGCCCTCCTGCCATGTGTTAGGCAAGGAACAAGGCTGGGCATTCAAGCCGGGTGGAACCCTGTTTTGAGTTACCCATGCTGGGCAGCAGGAAACCCTCTCTGGAGAAGGTAGTGCCTAAGAGGGTGCTTTGTCACTTGCATTGTTTTACTCTATTATAAATTTCCTATTGGAAGCTTAGAAAATAGAAATAAGCAAAAAGAACATAGGAAGCACTCAAAATCATGGTGATCATATAATGTATTGATAGTATTCGAATTGTAGCACTATTGCAATGAGAGAAGGCATGATGGAGAAACCAGGGCTGACTGGGATCCACTGGGACATACTGAGACACTGTTTCTGATGTTGCTCCTAGAGGCCACACTGTTAGCATCCGGTAAGACTGGCAATGCCCTGGCTGGGTGGCTCACTTGGTTGGAGCATCGTTTGGTACACCAGATGGCTGAGGGTTTGATTCCAGGTTAGGGCACATACCTAGGTTGCCGGTTTGATCCTGGGTCAGGGAGAGTATGGAAGGCAACCAATGGATGTTTCTCTCTCACATCCATGTTTCTCTCTCTCTCTCTCTCTCTCTCTCTCCTCCCCCCTTTCCTCTCTCTCTTAAAATATAAAAGTTAAATCAATAAAAATATATATTCATGTGAGAATTTAGAAAAATAAATAAAAAAGGATTATTATATTGCTTGAATTATATATATATATATATATATATATATATATATATATATATATATAATTCAAGCAATATATTATTATTGATTTTTTACAGAGAGGAAGGGAGAGGGAGAGAAATAGAGAGTTAGAAACATTGATGAGAGAGAAACATTGATCAGCTGCCTCCTGCACATCTCCTTTTGGGGATGTGCCTGCAACCAAAGTAGATACCCTTGACTGGAATTGAACTTGGGACCTTTCAGTCCACAGGCTGACACTCTATCCACTGAGTCAAACCGGTTAGGGCACTGCTTGAATTCTTGAGAATTTCCCAGCTAAGCGACTGCCTTTATGTCACAATCCTCACAGCAGAGCAGAATTAATGTAGGGAATTCTCAGAAGGAAGTCAAATGCATAGGTGTATGGGGTATGTAGACACCAAATCCTGTGCCTCATTGGGGTGAAAGGCAGGACAATAGCAATATACTGATATTTAGGCCTATGTTCAACAATCAAGCTTACCCCCCACTGGAGAGTCACTATCTAATACTAACCAAAGGATGGTTTCCTGAAACCTACTTTCATTGCCTCATTCTGATAAGGTTTGCAACTATTGATGATGATGATGATGGTGGTGGTAGTGAGACTGGTGGTGATGATAATGGTGACAATAATGGTGATGATGGTGGTGATGATGATAATGGTATTGATGATGATGACATTAACATTGATGATGGTGGTGGTGGTGATGATGCTGACTGACATTGATGATGATGGTGGTGATGGTGACGATGATGGTGATGATGGTAACAATAGTGATGATGATAGCGATGATGGTGATGGTGGTGGTGGTGATGATGGTATTGATGATGATGACATTGGCATTGATGATGGTGGTGATGGTGATGATGCTGACATTGATGATGATGATGGTGATGATGATGGTGATCACAGGGTGATAGTAACACACATACAGAACTCCCTGGTCTAAGCTTTTAGATACATTAACTCATTTAATTCTCAAAATTAGCATGGGAATTAGGAATTATAATTATCTCAACTTTACAGATGAGGAAATAGAGGCCTACTGAGTGAGGTCCCTTGTTCAATCTCAAGAGTGACATTTTAGAAAAGCTAGTTCTGAGAACAGCAGCACAGAAGAGTTAAAAGGCTTTGTTTCTTTGGAAGCCGTAAACATAAGTAGAAAAACTTGTTTTAAGCTCATTTGGAAAGTGAAGGTCAGCAGGGTCTCCTTGCCTTCTCTTCTCTTTCTTTCTTCCCTTTTTATGTATTTATTTTAAAATATTTGAGCCTCCATTTCGCTGACAGTCTGTGAAAAATATTTGTCCCTTTCGAGGTGCTTATTCACCCTGGAAAACTGGCCGTCATCCAAATGCCGTGTTTTTCAGCTATCAGTGTAAACCAAAGATTCACATTCTCAAAACAGAACATAGTTAGGCATTGTTCATTTGTTAAAAACTCTTTAAACCTCACACTGTTTACTTCGTTGCTTTTACCTTGTTTATTGTACCAAAAAAACAGCACAAACATCAAATGAAAAACAGACAAAACAGACGGAGCACGTTCAGGATTTTCCATAGGTGCTCAGCATTTTCTGATGTCTTGGCAGACCTGGGAGGAGATGGACGAAGAAACGGCCCATCGTAGTTGGCACAGAATCACAGAGCATCAGAGAACTCAGAGCTCTACTAGGAATGCAGACAGTCTGCTCAGAGATACAGGCTGGGCAGGTCATGTGATTGCCATTATAGGTGGATTCTTATTCAACCTTCATGGTCCTTCTAGGAGGGCACTATGCTAGGAACCAAGGGTAAAATTGAGGGTGGGCGGGGGATAGGGGGGAAGAATCTAAAATCTGGGGAACAGAGAAACATCAGTTTGGAATAAACATAAAATAAATAGGCAGTTACATGTCATGTGGAACAATCCATAATGGGGTATGATGAGACCATTCCAATTCCTTTTCCTGGGCACACAAGCAGGGGTCTTCAAACTACGGACTGCGGGCCACATGCGGCCCACAGAGGAGTCTGATCCGGCCCGCCAGGTTTTTTGGGCAGTGAGCGCAGCCAAGGTGTTACAGTAGGAATTAGTAGTTCATATAGTTCATAAAAAGTTTGAGGACCCCTGCAAGAGAGGTTCATATGTTTCTCCATCTCCCTCCCAGTTAGGGTGGGGAAGGTACTTAGTTCTGGCCAATGGACTGTGAGCAAAGTGACAAGTGGCACTTTGGGTGAGAAGCAGGTAGGGCAGTGGTGAGTTCTCCATTCTCTCTCTATTCCTGGCTGTGTCCAGAAGTGAAGCCTCCATCAACCTGGATCCCTGATTGATGATGGGGAGTGGGGATCCTTCTGAACTTTTTTTGATCATGCAGCTCAAATGAGAAATAGACCTTGATTGTGTGAAGTCACTGAGGTCTCAGGGTTATTTTGTTACTCGCCCATCCTGGATGATACAAATGGGGCAATCAAGCACAGAGAAAGGGTAGTAGGAGAAGATGGTGATCAAGAAATGCACCACATAGGTCTGAGAGGTAAACAGAGTCAGGGAGGAGTTGGCCACATGACTAGCACAGGAAAAGCATTCCAGGCAGAAGGAACAGCATGTGGAAATGCTGAAGAGAAGAGAGCTTTGAGGATCTAGGAAAAT
Organism: Pipistrellus hanaki; assembly: GCF_964339955.1. Taxonomy (NCBI): domain Eukaryota; kingdom Metazoa; phylum Chordata; class Mammalia; order Chiroptera; family Vespertilionidae; genus Pipistrellus; species Pipistrellus hanaki. The sequence goes on from NC_140517.1 coordinate 25,493,576, forward strand.
GCAGAAATGCCCAGCCTGAAGGGACGGAAGGGTGCAGGTGCCACTTATAGGTAAAGGGGTTGAATTTTCTCAGGGTCTTTGCTCGAGCTTCCATAACAAAGTACTGTAGACAGGCGGCTTAAACAAGGACGTGTGTTTCTTAAAGTCCTGGAGGCTGGAAATACAAGATCAAGGTGCCAGTAGACTTGGTCCCTGGTGAGATCTTCTCCCTGGTTTTTAGTCAACTGCCTGCTCCCCACGTCCTCACGTGGTGGAGAGCGTACTCTGGTCTCTCCCCCTCTTCTTACAAGGACAGTACTCCCATCATGGGCCCCACCCTCATAACCTCATCTAAGCCTGATCACCTCTCCAGGGCCCCCTTCTCCAAATACCATCTCATTGGGGATCATGGATTTGGGTGGGTGGGACGCAATTCCAAGCATTGAGATGGTCAGGAAGAGTGACTACGCCCTTCTAAGCTGGAGGGTAACACATCACTTCGCAAGTTAAAGGATTAGTGTTGTCCTAGTGTGGCCTGTAGGTTGAAGAATGAAAAAAAAAAACAAAAAACAAAAAAAAACAACAACACAAGAATGAAGGGAGAAACCCTATTTCATACTTCCACCCACTCACACACTTACTCCATTCACATTTATTGAGGACCTACTATGTGCCAGGCACTTTTCCAGGCACTGAAGATGCAGCAGCAAGCAAGATAGACCCCCGTCCTTATGGAACTCTCATACATGCAGGTGGGGTTCAGAGCACTGGTGCGTGGTTGTATTCTTTTCTGTGTGTATATTGTATGTAGATAAAACAATCAAAACAGGCAATCCTATCTATAATAACACAAGCATAATATGCTAATTAGACCAGAAACCCTTTCAGATGTCCTTCCGGACAACCTTCCAGACGAAGCTGGGGCTTTGAGGACCAAGGCAACTGCCACAATAGGCCAGGGCCAAGGCAGAAGCAGCTGCTGCAGCAGCAGGGATGAGCCCCTTGCACGAATTTTATGCATCGGGCCTCTAGTTCCAAATGAAAGTCTGACAATATATACAGAGCTATTCCATTGGTAGGTGGAATAGGATCGCTTACCCCCAGACCTGGGAGTCCTTGACTTCCCCAATGCTCCACAGAGGGCTGGACGTGAACATAGGGCACGTGGTCTGTGTGACGGGTGCCTTGGGCTGCAGCCCCCAGAACAGCATGGCTTTACCTGTGGTCCAGGAGGCACTCTCCATGGAGCAGAAGTGACATGCTTGAAGCATGTTACTGATTTATACCTGCAATCATGTGCTTTAAGTAAAAAATTACATAATAATAATTGTATTGTTAATGATGAATTTGAGTACAGGGATAAAGAAGAGAATCCGAAGTCAATTCGAAGTTGATTCCCAGAAAAAAATTTTAATCAAAGTAGACATTAGTTATGGCAACGTGAAGACAGTGCCCAGCCAGCTGCAGTTGGGGGCCATTATGCAGGAGAGCTGGTCACTTCCAGCTCTCCAGTCCTCACTTTCTGTCCATAAAATTAGGGCAAGCTCCTCCCTGATCATCAGGTGAACAAATGCCATCCGTATTGCTATGACTTCTGCCGTCCAGACAAAAGCCATTTTCATCCTGCAGAGCATCTGAGGGAGACTCACCTCCCTCGGATAACAAAAGAAAAGCTGAAATTGCAGAATACAGCTCTGCGCGTGTGGGCGGTGGTTCTCAGGCCAGCATATGAAAGTGGGTGGCTGGCATTCTCTGAGAACCAGGGAGGTACGACTGACATTGTGCTCACCCTGTCCCTGGTGCCCCGAGGGCAGTTCCCACAGCAGAGGATCACACTGTCAGGTGGACCCCAGCCCTCAGCAGCTGTAGAACCCACTATGCACTCTGTGCAAGGCGGGCTGTGCACCCTTCCCTCGCTCTCACCCCAGTCCGGGCAGCCTGCCCATGGATGGTACGGATGTCATCAACTCATGGTGTTTATTTTTGGCTTTTTCCATTGCACGTGGAGCTAGCTATCAGGCCAGACACATTGTGCTTTTTTAAATTTAGTCTGGTTGAAATGAGATCTAAGGGGAGGGCTTGTATCTACGTTGACACAGAAGTGCCAATTGTATGTCTTTGATGCAAGATAGAAATGGTTTTTAGTACAGAGGAGAGACATGCAAACCAGAGGTGGGGTCCCTGCTGCAGAGGCTCCCAGGAGGGCGGCTCCTGACCCCACATCTCCGTGAGATGGAGGGATGTCTTGACCACCTGGCAGAGCCGTGAACATCTTTCCTCTGTTCCCACCAAGACGTGTGGGAGGCGGCTGAGTCCCTGGTGTGCAGGGCAGGAAGTGCAGCTTCCCGAAGGCACCACCCGCTTGCTCACCAGCCCTGGCCTTGGAGGACATGACTGCCTCATTAGCTGTGTCGGTTTGACATTCTTTTGTTCAGTAAATGTCAGCTGCCACCTCTTATACGCCAGGATCTGAGTTCAGTTCTAGGGACATGATAGTGAACACGATGGAACTGCCCGTCCCCATGAAGCTTCCCATCTTGGGACAAGGGCACCATGTGAGCCACTGTTTATTGCGCACCCTCTCCTGGCCTCCTCCTACCTCTGTAGCTTTCCTCCTGGACTGATGTTTCGATGCCGGACTGCACCATCAGGGCTCCCTAGGGTCCAGTCCCTGGGTCTCTTCCTACTCCACAGCGGTAGCATCCCTCTTACCCCCGCCTCAATGACTCCAAAACGTTCACTAAGCATCTCCAAGCTGAAAGTTTCCACACCTAGAGTTCACGTCTCAGATCTCTCACCAGCCATGTCCCCAGACTTTGTCCCTGTCACCTGTCCATCACTTCCTCTACCTGCAAATCTGTGCCTGCCCTTAGCCCAGGCCAAGGTCACTGTGGTCTGGATCTATGGGAACATTACATTGGAAATTATTACTTTAGTTGTTATCTGCCCCTCCCCCTCCACCCTGAACCAATTCCACTGGGGCAGGGGACCTGCTTTGTCCCTGCTGTGCCCTGGTGCCTACCCGAGATAAGGCCCTTACCGAACACGGGTGGTTTTGCTTCCGGACTCCACCCGAGGAGCGCAGACAGTGTGTGCTTTTTGTGTCTGGCATATTTTGCTCAGCATGCTGTCTGGCTCCATGTCACTCATTCTTCGTTGCTGTTTTGGGCTCCATCTGCAAATATACTGTATTTCTTTATCATTCCCCTGTGCTGTGCACGTGGGGTGTTCCCAGATTGGGGCTATTACGAATAGTGTTGCAATGGACACGCCCATCTGGGGTGCTAGGATGGATATCCTTTGAACTGCTTGCTGGGACAAAGGCTTGTGCAATATGGGTGTGATCTAAACCCCTGCCCTGCCCTGCGTTCATCCTGCTCAGCCCAGGCACCATTTTTGTTACCCAGAAGGGACGCCCATACTTTGAGAAGACATCTGTCGCTGAGGATACAAGCACAGCAAATGTAAAGGGTGGTTGTAAAACTGGGACCCAATTTGCCAGCATTAGGACTTCTCAAGTCCAGACTAAGGGGAGCCTCTCATCACATCCACTGGTCGTCTGTGGTCAGGCTCCAACGACTTGCTGCACCACTGCTGCGGACAGGCTGGCGGCACGCACTGCATCTGGAGCCTGCGTAGCTGACACCCTCTGTGTGGAGCGGGAGGGTGCAGATGGGAGACAGGGTCGGATTCTGGTCCCAGCTTTTGGGGAGCCACAGCTTTCCTGGAAGGAGGAGCTTGGGCCAAATTATCTCTGGGAGGCCCGTCTCAAAGAGGTAATGCTGGAGCCTACCTGTCAGCTTCTGTTGCATGCACTTGCTGGTTTTAGTTTCTTTTAGTTTTGTTTTTAAATATATTTTTTTTTTATTGATTTCTGAGAGGAAGGGAGAGGGAGATAGAAACGTCAATGATGAGAGAGAGTCTTTGATCGGCTGCCTCCTGCAAGCCCACACTGGGGATCGAGCCCACAACCCAGGCATGTGCCCTGACTGGGAGTCAAACCCTGACCTTCTGGTTCATAGGCTGACTCTCAACCACTGAGCCACGCCGGCCAAGTTTTATTTTCATTTTAATTTGAGCCAATTTTTGCTAAAAATAGAAGCTATCACTACAAATTTTTCCCTTTTGGCCTCTCTTTAAACGCCAGGAGCTTTGGGCACACCCGGCCAGCATTTCACCATGGCAACAGCTGGTGTAACCGAGTAGTGGCTTTCTACAACGGCAGGTAACTATCCAAACACAAAGTTACTGAATTATGGCATCATCACAGACATCAAAACCTTATGTGAATTCAATTTTAGGTGCTCGACAAGAGAGATAGAGACAGAGATGGAGACAGGCAGGAGAGAGGCAGATAGAGATGATTTGAAATTCTGGGCCTTTGCCTACAGCTTCCTGCAGTGTGCTTCTGCCTGAGAGGAAATGGGAGCCCGTGCCTTCCCACGCCCGGCCGCCTCACAGCATGGAGGCGAGTGTGATCACTGCGGACAGACACAACGAACCCGAACTCATGTTGTGTTCACAAGCCCTCCACGCAGGCGGCTACTCCTGCGCCTCTGCTCAGGTGCAGCATTATCTCAGCTGATCCTGCTGTCCTTTCACGGAGTCTCTTTCTGTGCTTTTCTTAATTAGAGCTTACTCTCCCACACTAGAACATAACGCCCACTGAAGTGGCAACTCCATGGAGTGATATTAAATACTAGAGGCCCGATGCACAAATTTGTACATGGGTGGAGTCCGGCTGGCCCGCCCCATAGGGTGATCAGCGGCAGACTGTGGGGAGGGGCTGTGGTGGGTGGCTGGCCCCACTCCCTGGTCGAACTCCTAGTTGAACTCCCAGTCAAACTCCTGGTGGAGGAGACAATTTGCATATTAGCCTTTTATTATATCGGGTATGCCCCTAATTCCCACTCACCCAAGAGTGGCACAGACTGGTCCAGGTGGCTCTTTGCTCACAGGTGCCAGGCCCGGGTTGGGCTGAGGGGACTCAGCTCTGTGGAAAGCAGGGTCAGAGCCAGGGAGCAGGTGAAGCAGGGGTTGAAAGGAGGGGAAGCCAGGTGCCACCAGAGTGGTGAGGCCAGTGCCCCGAGGCACACTCAGGGTGCCAGCTCCTGCTTGGAACAGGGCAAGGGAATGGCCTGCCCCCTGGGCTGTCACTCCAGTCAAAAGGGGCCCAGCAGACACATGCCACTCGCTTGAGTCTTGAGTGTGCTCACAGCCCACTCCCCCCTCCCTCCCTCCCTCTCTCTCTCTCTCTCTCACACACACACACACACACACACACACACACACCATTGTTATGCAAATAAACACGTGTTCACGTGTGTGTCCTCCTCAACTCCCTGTACACGAGGTGTGCACATTGGATGGAAATGGCATTTGTCCAGCCAAGGACAGAACCTGGACATGGGTCATCCCCACGCTGCTGCCAGAAGAGGGGCTGCCCACTATCGGGGTGTCGGGCTGACCTCCGTCCATCAGCACATGCTTGGTCAGAGCTCACCCAGCCAGGAGGACAGGCCCTGGGAGCTGGGCAGAGGTTGAAATCTGTGTGATTTAATACAATTCACTGCCAACCCCACGAACAAGGGCCTCTGCCCTCAGTGATGTACAGAGGTGAGTGTGCATAGCAAGGCCGCCCTCCATCCTCTCTCTACATCCCCCTCGACTCAGCGGGCAGCCAGAGCCCCTCACCCAGCACCCACCGGCCTCACCATCTGCGTCTGTGCAGGGCACACCTGGCCCGGCAGCTCCTGAGCCTGAGACCACCCCTCTGGCCACTGCTGCGTGGCGACCATGGACCTCGGCCAGCCCTGAGCTGGGCCAGCACGAAGCCCCCAGAAAGATGGCTTGGAGGGATCCCTTCGACACTGAGTAAATGGCTCCTTCAGTCCAATGTTCTCCGCGTCTCAGCAGAATTCCACTCACAGTGATTTATGCTGACAGTGGCACATTCTTCCATTGCTGTTTAAGCCCCTGAAAGTGCGGAGGGGAGGACATAATCAGAGCCCGGGGCAGGGCTGTCTCCCTCCCTCCCTCGCCCCCGCCCCTCCCGTCTGCCATCCGAACCCTGAGGATCTTTGCTGACCGTGAGCAGCTGGCACAGCTGGAACGGTGGAGCCCAGTGCTCGCGGCATGGAACATTCCAGATACCCTTCCCGGTATTGAGACAGGAATGGCTGCGGGGGAAAGAGGGAGGGCAATGGTATCCAGGACATCCTATATCTGGACACAGTTTCCCATCTCATTTTAGGGAACTTTTTGAAAATCTGGACAGCATGAAGTCCAGCTTGGAACGCAAGCAGATACCAGCCAGCACGTGTTGAAAGAAATGAACGGAAGACTGAATGAATCCCCATTTCACAGCTTAGGCCACGCGTGTCTGCACCTGGCTCCCTCAGCAGAGGGCAGGGGCGTTCAAGGTCAGCTGGGGTCTCCAGGTTGAGGGTGGGACTTCTGTTACCACTGACTGTGTGTAGCCTCAGGCAAGTCACTGACCATTCTGGGCCTAGGGAGACAGGACGGAACTGCTCAGAGGGTGGAATTCGGAGTCTGCAGGTCTGAGCCCCGGTCGCTGCCAGCCTCTTTCATGAAATCCCCATTTCACAGCTTAGGAACCTGAGGGTGACTTATCCAGTTGGGATAAGTTGGTTTGTTACCCCAACACTCGCTTGAAATGGTTTGCTTACTCTCGCATCCCAGCGCCTGACACGGAGACAAACTGTTTATCCAACGCTGAGAACTTCAAAGAACGAATCGCCGTCATGAGGGAGGTTCAGACCCTCTCCGAGAAGTTGACCTTCCCACAATGGAGGGTCTAAATGCCAGAAAACAAGTCCTGAGGATGAGGGCATACCCTCTCTTCTGCCTTCCTCTCTCTAATACACACACACACACTCCAATGCTCTCTCCATCACACACTCACAGACATTCTCACACACACACACACACACACACACACACACAGTTACCCCCCACACACACACACACACTTATATATGCAGACAACAAAGACTGCTGTCCCTCCCTGCAAATGGGTTTTCCCCTAATTCCCTAGAACTTTCGAATTTATTTCCTGTCCTTGGGAAAGGGAAATTTCTAAATCCTTTTGGGGTTTCTCATTAAGATGCTGACAAATGAGAGAGCGAGAAGAACTTGAAGCCCACCACATCACCAAATATGGGATAAAAATGTGCCCTTCCCCTCCCCCCAGGCACGGCCACAGCACTACCTACGGTCCCAGAGGGACGCTCCTCAGGCTGGATCACCCAGCTCCCAGCAAATGCTAAATTGGCCTCTGTGGCCACACAGACTTCCCGGTGAAACCCAAGATGCGAACTGGTTACCCTTTAAAAACAATGCAGGGCTTTCTTTAAAGCCGCCTCACCCGTCCCCCATCGCTCCTGCCTGGGCCTGATTGACAGGGCCCCTGGGACCCTCGGGGTGAGGCCCCTATCAGGGCTTCGGCCTTTTCTGGGGCTTGGGGCCCCCAACAGATTATCAGGATGGTGCCATGGGGACCAATCTTTCAGGTTTTCCTGTCAAGGATTCCTGCCTCCTTCTGGGGACGCCGGGCGAGGGGCCGGTGAGCAAGAGCTCGTCCACCCGTGTGGCCGCCGTGGAGTCGGCCCGGAGCCGCCTCTGTCTTTCCATCAGGCGCACATACCATCGCCAGGAATGTCCCTCATTTTTCATCCGGAGCTCCCAGCGGTGGGAGACAAGGCTGCGAGCCGTGGGAGGGGAGTTTGGCCGTGGCCCCCGACCCTGAGCCCGACTGTCATCGCAGATCTCTGAAAAATGAGCCCTGTCATTGCTGCCGCCAGCAGAAGCGTAATTGTGGCCTTCCATGTCCTCGCAGCTGCTTACCTTTCTGGACGGGAGCCCTGGGCCGTGCAGCCCGAAGACACGCACGGGTGTGGAGCACAGAGTGGAGGGGTGAGCCCAGAGAAGGTGCTAGGTGCTGCAGGCTCCTGCCTCAAGTCCCCTGGGATTCCCATGCTCCCCGCGGGGAGCTCTCAGCACCGCCCTCCAGAGGGTGACCTGGAGGCGTGATGCACCACAGGCACTGGGCGATCGCCTGGGATTCAAATCCAAGCCGTCTGGCTCTGGACGTCAGGTTCTGCCTCAGTGTCGGGTCCCCTGAGAAGCCCCATTGTTCTCATGAGATGCATCAGAGCGGCACAAAGAGTGTGCCTGTCAACAGGTCCAGGAAGTGACGAATCCAGCGCCGTTTGTGTGACGTGTAAGACCCAAGGGTCCTCCACTCACTCCCCCTCTCCTCCTCTGCCAGTCCCACCGGCCTCCTTGTCTCAGTGCAGGGACCTGCTGCCACGTGGCCTTTGTGTACAAGGGGCCAATGGCCACAGCTGCCAGCTCACCCTTTTTGTCCAGGTCCCTGCCAATGTCCCCTCTCAGCCGGGCCTTCCCTGTGCACTTGAGCTAAAACCACAACTGCCCACTGCCACCATGTGTCTCCCCTTTAACGAGCAGGTCTGCTTCCTTGTTTATAGGGCCTTTCCTCCACTGGGCTGTGGGTTTATTGAAGGCAGGACTTCCCATATATTTTGTTAAATGATATGTACCCTGGCCCTAGAGTGATGCCTGGCATAGAGTGGGAACTCAATAAACATCTGACAAATTAATAGACAAACAAAGAAGGAACGAGTGACCTGTAGGGTGAGTGTTCTCAGCAGTTTCATGTGGCGAGCAGCTCTTGCGAGGGTTTTCCCTGTTCAGAGCTGCCTTTTTTACATGCCCCCTCCCCCACTGTCCCCTCCAGTGCCCCCCTCTCCATCCCCAAGCACCCCAGCCACAGTTGTTGGGCTTAAGGGAGCAGCCTGACTCAAGCCAGGCCAATCAGCTCCCCTCTCTGAAATTTTGCAACTGGGACCTCAGGTTGCTAGATATGAACATTATTGTGAAAACTAGTGACCTGGTGCACAGATTCATGCACATTGAAAGGGAATTAATTAGAAGACATATTGTGATATTGTTATTCGCCCTTTTGTCAACCAAATTCATGATTGACAATGATAGATCAAAACACACATGCTTTATATGTATTGCACATGCATGAGTCAACTTAGCCTTTTATAGATATAGAATAAACTTGCTTAATTAGACCTGTTTTCTGATTTAGCTAAACTTTTTCTAGCCCAGTGAAGCACCCAACTTCTCTGTCAGGTAATTGTCAGTAACACAGCAGTAAATATCAACACAAAACAGATTATTGTAGATCATGCAGGGAGAACAAAGGGTAAAATATTTAAGTGCAGCAGTGTTTGACTATATTTTGCACAGTGAGAAAACCTGAAGTCATTTTCAAGGTCCACTATTTCTTATTTCTTTTCAGTCAGGTCAAGTTTTTAAACATTATAAATCTCTGTTTTTTGGCTAACAAAAAGAAAATAGGATTCCACGGAGTCTCCTACCTTTCTACTTCAGGACTTCTGTGAGCATCAAATTAGATGAGGCACCAGAAAAGACTTCATGACATTGGTTAAAGTGTAAAATGTTTGCACCTGGCTATAAAGCAAGTTGTGTTCCTGGGCTGAAGAAACTGCAAGGACAGGAAGCCAGGCCTTGCTATGTGATATCATTACCTGGCGCCCACAGTGACAATTTCCAACTGGGCTGGGCAGCAGGCCACATTTTGCACCATGGGGTCTCGGCAGCATTGGATGAGATTTGGTGGGCTGTCGCTCCAGGGTGGTGGTAGGCCTGTGTCCCACTTGGGGGAAGCTGAGTGTTGCTTTATCAGCACCAGGTCTGTGGTGCCATTTCTTTGTAAATGGCCAGTGCACATCACGGCAGCTCCTGCATTGAGCATCTGTCCCCTGGTGGTCAGTGCATGTCATAGCAACTGGTCGGATGGTCAGAAGGACTCTTAGCATATTAGCCTTTTATATATAGAGATATTTCCCCAGCAGCAAGAATAAATGGACTGAAAGCATGTGATCAATAAAGAAAAACACAAGGAGATCTCAACTAGGGAGAGGAAAGAGATAGAAATAAGAAAGAAAAGAAGAGAGATAGATGCCCTGCATTTTCCCAGGATCTGGTTCCCACCTCTTCAGAGGTTGAGCTCCATCCCATATTCTTATGGCATCCCCCTTGTTTTGCTTAAGCCAGAGCTGGTAGGTCCCTGCTACTTGCCAACAAGGACTAGCTTAGGCTGTGAGCTCCTCTTTCTCCTTGTCCCTCCACATGCCCGTGTCAGCCCCGCTCGTGTGGGTGCACTGGGCTGTGTGCAGAAGGAGACAAGGACATCCTGCCAAGTCACCCTGATCTCCATGCTCTCAACGAAACTCAACCTGCACGTGTGCATCGTTCCAGATGCCCATCCACTGATCCAACGGCCTCTTCTGAGCAGCTCTCTGTGCCAGACACTGTGTGCTGGGGACACGGCAGTGAGCAGACCCTTACAGCACTGGGCTCACATGCTACTGGGAGGGGAGCGACTTCAGAAACCTGAAAAATAAAAATGGGTTATTATTCTTTAAGGGCGACGGAGACAACCAAGGGCAGGGAAGGAACTGTCCTTGTATATAGGATAGTCCAGGATGGTGTAATGAAAAGGTGGCATTGGAATAAAAGAGTAAAGAGATGCTGCAGAAAGCCAGGTTCCAGATGACAGGACAGCAAGTGCCAAGGCCCTGGGGTGGAGTGTGCCTGCTGGGAAATGAGAGCCAGCCGGTATGCCCGAAGGGGAGCGGGCAGGGGACAAATTCTAGAAAGGCAGGGAGTAGGGAGGGGGCTGTAGGAGCCAGGCACAGAGGCCCCTGCTGACCTAGTGTGTGATTTATTTGGGTCTCAGAGTACCTTGGGAAATAAAGGATGAGGAGTGAGGACTCAGCAAGGTCAGGGGAATAGAAAGTCACATGGCTACTGCAAGAAGAGTCTAGGGCCCAACAAACACAGGTCACTGGACCCAACACAGAGCCTTTCAGCCTGGGGAACCCCAGGGACTGAGACTGTAAGTGACTGTTCAGCAGCACCTGCCTTCACAGTGGCCACGCCGTTTCCATCCCCACCAGCAGTGCACGAGGGCCCAATCCTCCGCAGCCTCACCAGCACGGACTTGCTGCTTTTGTTATTACTACTGTGGCCGGCCCAGGGGTGTGAAGCGGTATCTCATTGTGGTCGACTTGCCTTTCCCTGATGACTAATGATGCTGGCTGCCTTTTCATGTGCTTGTTGGAAACAAAAGGCCACATATCGTCTGGTTCCATTTGTAGGAAGTGTCCAGATCAGGCCAATCCACATGGACAGACAGGAGATTAGTGGCTGTTGGCGGGAGGGGCGTGACTGTGAATGGGGACAGGCTCTCTCTGAGGGACATGAAAATGTTCTGGAACCAGATCGTGGTCAGGGTTGCACAACCTGTGAATGTGCTTCGTGCCACGAACGTGGACACTGCAGCCTGGTGAAAAGAGTGGCCTGTAAGTGAGGTGTGCAGCGTGCCCTGGTGGGCTGCCTGGCGACCGTTACCTAATGGCAGTGTCATCACCTCCTAACCTGCTTTTTTTTTTTTTTCTGTGTATGTTGGTATATTTATGAACAGGCTTGACCCCTCAGCAAGGTTTTCAGGAATTTACCTCCGGGGAAATTTCGTAGACCAACTCCCTGGGTTTCCTTCATGTGTCCTGGTCTGATGTCAGGGCCAAGGGGAGGATTTGCCAGCTGCTGGCTTCGCTCTGTGAGCCAGAGCCCGAGGCCTCCGGGAAGCACCTCCGAGGTCCCCCCCGCCCAAACCCAGCCGGCACCCGATTAGATCAACGCCCGGCCCTGCGTAGGAGCTCAGAGAACTTGAACTAATAACAATAAATAGCTATTTGGTTACTTTTTACGGACACATTTGGACTGCATTTCAGGCAATTTTATGGGCGAATGCTATTTCGAGCGTTCCCAAATTCCCAAATTGCACGTGAAACATCTGCAGGGCAAACATCTGGAATTTTACGCTTGTGGCTCCTTGTGCGTGCTCTTGGACATAAATCTGAATCTGTCCCGAGGTCCTGGTGAGACAGGCCTGGCTCTGATGTGCTTTACCGATCGGTAAATGGCCTGTCCAGCATTGCCCTCAAGCTCCCAGGACAGGGCGTCCTGCGGAAGGCGAGGCCTGGCTTCGTGGAGGCTGGGCTGTGGGTTCCAGGAGCTCCGATGAGGCCACCTCAAGCCCTTGGTTGCCCAGCTCTTCCCCTTCTTAATTTAGGGCTGGTTTGTCCCACGGGGACACAGGTATGCTTATCGCCATCACCTGTCCTTCCAGGTCTGTGGTCCCCTGCAGGGCACAAACCCTAAAGAAGATCATTGCCAGCTGTTACCCACAGCCTTTCAAGGCCCCCCCCTCCCCCATTGCATGAGAGTGAAGAGTCTCCCCTCACCAGGGCTCACAGGGCTTGCCTGGGCTGACCCCCCCAGGTCAGGAACCCCGTCTGTCTCCTTCGTAAATGGCCCTCCACTGCTTAGTGCTGGGTCTGGCCCATCATAGCTGTTCCTCTGCTTGTGAGCAAACACCTCTCCGTCGATTCACAAGCAATGGAATGAAGGAAGGATGCTATCTCGCAGGGTGCGGCCGGCGAACCTGCTACAGCAGAGCGAGCTGGCTGCAGGAGAGCATCACGTGTTCTGTCTTCCTCGCACGCCGCTCTCCTGCCTACCTGAGGTTGCGTGGAAAATGGCTGGTGTGTGACCCACTTTCCAAGCAAGCTCTGATTGGAAGGACACACCCACCCCCTGAGAGCTCCACTCCTTCCCACCTGCTTTGCCTTTCAGCCGCTTGCCATGTGCATGCACTCTTGTTCTGATTGCTATTGTACATATGCTTTTCTGTGTTTTTTTTTTTTTTCCATTAACAGTGCATCTATTTTATTCACCAAAGTTTCTATAGGATCTTAAATCAGCTGCTAAATAATAATTTTTTATTGTTTTAAACATGATAACCATATTCATTATTATGGAACAGGGATCAGCAAATTCTGGCTTGTGGGCCAAATCCTGCCTGCTGCCTGACTTTGTAAATAAAGTTTTATTGACACACAGTCATGCCCATTTGTTTACATATTACCTGTGGTTGCTTCTGTGTTACCTGGCAGAGCTGAGTAGTCTTCACAGAGACTGTAGATATGGGGCCTGCAAAGCCAGTAGTGTTTACTAGCTGGCCCTTTAAGAAAAAGTTTGGCACAGTGGTTAGAGAGTCATCAGAGGGTCCTGGGTTCAAGTTCAGTCAAGGACACATACCTGGGTTGCAGGAGGCAACCAATTGATGTGTGTCTATGTCACATTGATGATGTCTCTCTCTCTCTCTCTCTCTCTCTCTCTCTCTCTCTCTCTCTCTCCCCCCTCTATTCCCCCTCCCCTCCCCCCACACACACTTCCACTCTCTCTAGAAATCAATGGAAAAAATATCCTCACTCCTTGGGTGAGGATTAAAAAATAAAGAAAAAGAAAGAAAAAGTTTGCTACTCCTGTCCTGGACATTTAGGTATATTCTGGTATTGTGGGTTAGAAAACCTAGCAGTGCAGTGAATCCATGCACACATGTCATTTTTAACTTCTCATGTCACTCTTCCTTCATATAAAATCTTACAGGGGAATTAGTAGACTAAAAAGAATGAAACTTTTTTGGGGGTCAATATTTCCTATTTCTCTATATTTACACCAAAATTCCGTGAATGCTCTAGTTTCACTACAATCAAATAAGCGCTGAATGTTAATGTTTAGTACGTCAAGGAGGGGTTAATATGGTAAATATAGAAACATGTGGGGGCTTCTTAAGTTCATTACTCTGAGTATTTAGTGAGCAGAGCTATATTTGGGTGGTATTTTTACTCTCCCTGGAGTCCAGCGATGAAGTTACAGGGAACCTTTTTAAAGGAGCTGCCCGCACACCATGGCTTGATGTGTGGGATTCCTGGGAAGAGGAAAGGGGCCCTCTTCCAGGGGAATTAAATCTCTGGGGGCAGCACATTCGGTCATGGGTAAGTTCGTCAGGAAGACTAACCAGTTCTGAGACTAAGAACAAAATGCTATGGAAATGAGGACCCCACCTCCCAGCAGCTGTTGATTGGACGTCCCAGGGAAGCATGAAAACATGGGCCTTCATTGGGCCCCACCAGCCTTCAGGGTGGGTCCCGGATCCCCGGGAGGATGCGGTCAATGGGGGGCTGCACTGTGCTGCCTGCTCCGGTGTGAGATGATTCCGGGCTGAGATAGCGTGTGCCTTTTGGGTTCCCATGGCCTTTCTGGGGCAGATAGACACTTTCTAAGAGACTGACATTTCCATGGCAGCCTACCAAGAGCCCCCGGGCGAAAAGAAGCAAAATTTCACGGTTTGTTTATGCTGTTTCTCAATTTGGCCATTGTCAGATGTCACTCAGCCCCACGGTCCTCCACCCTGCCTTCCCCTGTGTGGCACTCCCCCCATCACCTCCCCTCCCCACCCCCACTTTGCTCCTGGATGTGGCACAAAGGAAATTGCTTTGGAGTAAAGTTGTAAAAGAAAATGTGTATCAAAATAGACCAAATTAGGAGTCTTCATAATCTTGGCCAGCGGGCCTTCCAAGGCCCTCCCCAGGGGGTCCCAACCCAGCTGCTCTTAGCAGCCTGGGGAAAACTTCCGAAAAAAAACACCGATGTTTGTTTGAGGAAGTCCTATCTTATCTACGCATATTTCAATTTAATTGATTAGGGGTGAAATTCTATCATTTACTTTTCTTAGGGGCTCCCCACAGAGATTCTAAGGTGCAGCCAGAGTTAAGAAACTATGGCCCCTGCAGAATTGCTAGCTGCTCATCTTGGCCCCTCCACCACCCCTCACATTCCCCTTCCTGAGCCACCCTGAAGTTCTCACAGATGTCCTGCTCTCTCCACCCTTCCCACCTGACCCACTCTCACTCCAACACCAGGAGAAACACCAAATAAGACAATACGTGTGAGTGTCGATGAAATAAGGCCCAGATCTCAGAGGCTGACATACCCGGGTTCAGATCCAGATGCCAGCACTTCACGATTGCCGGATTTGGGGCCAACTTCTGCGTTCTCCCAACCTGCTCTCTTATCTCTATGTTGTGAGGACTGCGGGCGATATGTGCTAAGTCATGATGGACTAATATAAACAGCCTCAATAAAGAGTACTTTTGAAAATATATGTTACTGGTATTATTAAAGCATTAGTCCTTCCGAGGGAAGCTAGCACTCACTTTAATGGCCCGGTCAGTCTCCAATGTGCTTCTAGAAAGGGTCTGTATGAAAAACTGCCTTCAAAGGTATTTGGATGTGGCCCTTACCTTCGATTATCATCAGGGATAGAAATCTTTATCTTTGGAAGTTGGTTTGAATTTCAGAATAGCCAAACATCTCCCAGAGCCCGTTCTGGTGATTCGTTGATTTGACAAGTATGTCTTATGTTTCAAGTGAGGAAACAAAGCCAACTTCACAACTGGATCCTGTAAGCCCTGGATGGACCTGGAAGTCTCAAACCTCAAGGACCAATCGAATGCTGACGGTGCCTTCACTGCTAGGAATTTCTCCCTACTGGTTTGATCCTTGCCAAGTGTCTGTCAATCATTTGCAGAAGGAGGACGGGGATAGATATATACATGATCAATGGATATATAACTGAAAACCATTTGATCCTATTAGAAGCACTCAGAATAGACAAACAGCATGGTGAGACGATGACAATTAGGCTTACGAAGCAAAGTGTGCTAAGAGCCATTGTTTAGGACGGCATCCCTCAGTTAAATAAATCAAGCTTAGGTTGAGGCTGGAGGTGGTAATTAGTTGATAAAGTAAACTAGTTAATCATTAGTGGGGAGACCCAAGTTAGTACACAAACGTGAAGTATCAGTCATCCCAGAGCCGGCGTTAATCACCAGCATCTAACCAGCGTCATTCATAAAATAAGTTTCTGTGCATTAGCTTGACATTGTATCTCAAGCCATTGGTTTCCGCCAAGGCTAAGTGCAGCCAGTGGGGAAGGGTGTGGAGAGAAGTGGTTAAGAGCATGGGCTTTGGGGTCAAACGGGCCTGGAGTGAGTCTGGCCGGTCAGTGTCTGGCTGTGTGGTCTGAGCATCACACACGGACCAGTGGGAGAATCCCTGGCTTTGGGCCCAGCTCTCCAGCCAGAGTTCTTTCTTTTATACAATTACTGCCCCTCAGTTTCTGCCTGACACGGGGTCTTCAACAGCACCCTTTCACACACATCTGCTTGCTCTGCTTGTTATACAGGCCAGGCACGTGACTCTATGGGCAGCGTTAGCCACAGCACCCAAGTGGGGGAGCCCTTTGGAGTCCAGTTACATGAACTTGAATGAGCCATGTAACTTCTGTGAGTGGCAATTTATCTTTCATTTGTCATCAAAGTAGTCCCTATTGAAGGAGAACAATGAAAGCTTCCATTTTTTTCTGGTGCAAACAATTCTTGAAGCCAACAGATACTCTCATAATCAGCTTCTCTTACTTCTGAATAAACTTGCAAAAGAATACAACCCAACTCAGTATGAAAAAGGTTATGTTGGCAGAAAATAACACATAAACATCTTTATTTCTTAAAGAATAAGCTACCTTGCAAAAATTAATATTTTATTATTTTAAAAAGTTTTTTCTTTTTTAAAAAAATATATTTTATTGATTTTTCACAGAGAGGAAGAAAGAGGGACATAGAGCTAGAAACATCGATGAGAGAGAATCATTGATTAGCTGCCTCCTGCACACCCCCCACTGGGAATGTGCCCGCAACCAAGGTACATGGCCTTGACCAGAATCGAACCCGGGACCTTTAAGTCTGCAGGCCCATGTTCTATCCACTGAGCCAAACCAGTTTCAGCAATATTTTATTAATTTTTTATAAATAAAACATGGGAGAGGGAGAGAGCATGAGAAACACTAATGTGAGAGCAGAGCAAAACATCAATCTGCTGTCTCTTGCATGCTCCCCTGACCAGAGAACAAACCTGCAACCAATCGAACTAGCAACCTTTAGGTCTACGGGACCACTCCCAACCAACTGAGCCAAACTGGCCAGGGCTGTCACTCTATTTTTTCACCAAGAAAATACCTGTAGCTCATTTAATGACAATAATAATAACACTCATCAAGAATCTCAGAAATACAAAATTGTCCTGAAATAAGACAAACATGTTCAAACAAAGTAGAAAGAAATTATTACCTAGAGGCTGACAAATTACTACCTAGATGGTCCTCCTATAGTCTTGCAATTTATCCTTAATTATATGGATGTGACAGTGTCTGCTCCAACCAGGGGTGTCTGTGAGGGTCAAATGACACTTGCTATTCCCTGAGGCCAGCACTTCAGCACTGTACCTTTTTTGCTTGTCGGAGAGGTGAGGGGGGGAGGGCGGGGGTTGAGGGATGGACCCCTCGAGGTAGAAATCATGTCCTGGTCATCTCTCTCCTCCCTACCCCTGCTGCCAAACCTGGCAATGGGAGGCTTCAGTCCAACTGGAAGGCCTGGCTTCAGATCATCGCCTGTTTCTTAACTTCCCTAAGCCTCTTCTGTTCTCATCAGAAGACAGAGACACTAATGGTTCTGGGAAAATTAAACATATCACACTTGCCTGGCACCTGCAGGTGCAAAGGGCTCAGTGTCCATTAAGAGAATCATCATCATCATTATTATTGTCTCTAACTTCCACTGCATACTTTTCATGTGCCAGAATCTGAGCTGAGTGTGTACATTAACTCACTTAGCCCCACAACCCGCCCTGTGGGAACTGTGATCATTATTCCCTTTGTTCTAAGACACTGAGGAATAGGCTTGAGGTTAACCCGGGCAGGAAGTGGCAGAAGCAGGATTTGAACCCAAGCATCTGCTCCAGAGCCCATGCTGTGAACTGTCTCTCTTCAGGAGGCTGGAGCCTGCTTAAAGCTCACGGAGAACATGCCACTGGTTGCAGTTAGGCATAAAAACATTCTTATATGCCTGGATAAAATTAGAAGATTTCACAGATAGTTTAGCACATTGGACTGTTATGTGGGATAATCCAAATCAGCTATTCCATTTGATGTTTTTTGAAATTGGCCGGTGCTGTCATTACCAGAGGAAACCTTTCCTGTGTTGTGTTATAGCCATATCGGCCGACAGTTTTCTAACACCTGTGATTATTAACTGGAGCATGTGTCCCAATCTCTGTGAAATAAAGTTCCCAAGTATGATCTTTATCAACAAACACCTGAGGATATGGAGATAAACAGCCAAGCTTGCCCTAAATGCCTTTGCTGTTGTTTGGTTTTTGTTTGTTTTTTTAGAAACATGCGTGATTTCCTTGAGTTGGGCATTTTTGGTGCCTGTTTTCTCTTTGCACGGGTCAGCATTTCCTCCACATGGGAGAGGCATGGGGAGCGAAGGCACCGGGCCATCTAGGGCTGTGAGTGGACACACTGGGGCCGGGTCCTATGAGAAGATGTCTCCTTCAGACTTGAGACCAACCTCCTGGTGAAGATTCCAGAACAGTGACTCCGATGCTGATTTGCCTGGGATCAGGAATCCCCAGCACCCCCTCCCCCGCAGAGGTTCTCCATCCTAAAGATTTATGTCAGAGATGCTCTGGGAAGGGAGCATTTGGATGGGTAATCACAACCTCTAGAATAGAGATGTAGAATAGAAAAAAGATTCCTTTTTTTTTTTTTTTTTTTTTTTTTTTTACATAACTTGAAATACAGAGTGACAATACATTTTTGGTTGGTGGAGATTTTTGGGGAGGATCATGATAATTAATGAGAACTTATTCTCCGTAGCCCTTTAGGGGAGTGGGCATAAAATGGGACGTGTTTCTCAAAATAAGACATCCATTTAAGAAGATCAAGAAGCACTAGTTTGGAGAATAAGCCAAAGAATCAGTTGAGAAGAGAAAAAAATAGTTATTTGGCGTTTATACAATCATTTATGTATTTATTCAAAATATAGGTAAGTCACACCTGCTGGGTGATCAGCGCTGAGCATAAACATGTCTAAATTCAGGAAATGACATCTGATTAGGGAGTTAGGTAAGGTCCTAGCAAGGCGTGGTCAGGTGGTGGTTTGTCCTGGCCAAGGCCTACAGCTACACAAGTGGGCATGACCTTGCTTCTTTTTGAGACTGACATCCTCATTGCAAAGATCTGTGAGCATACCCATTCTTGAGAAAGATCACCGTGGCTGATAAACCCTTTGTGGACGAGTTACAAAGCCACTTCCCGGCAATATCATTGTATCACCTGTTTCTCATGCTATTGCACAAATCCGTGCAACATGCCAGCTGTTTCTGCTCAGGTGTTGTCTTTCCCTGTAATTGCCCTCCCTCTGAGGATTGGAGCATCTGTTTATAGTCTCCCATGGATTTAGAAGGAAAGGATATTTTCTGGGCTCTGACGCTTGGGAGATGTTCTCTCTCCAAACATTTTCTGTTACTATTGTCTGAAGCCACAGTGGTGAAGGCCATGTCCAGGATCACATGACAATCTAGGAGCTGCTTCCTCTCCCCATGAGGGTGGGGCTCACACTTGCGTAGCTGAAAGCTGTGGGGTAGACACTATGAATAACATCCCATGTGGAATTTGGGCTCAATGTTGCTAAGTTTATTAACTTTTAAAAATGGAAATGTTCTTTATAATGGACAATTCATTTCTAAAAAACCTGGCCTTCCAAATATGCATATGAGCATTTGGATCCTAGTAGACAAACTCAAATAGAGGGGCAATTCGTAGAAGTCTAAGTCTGCACTCTTCCAAAACGCAGATGAAATGAAAGAATAGGGCTGGCTGAGGAATGATCCAGATGAAAGCAGATGTGACGTGATTCCAGGTCGAAGCCTGATTGGAAGGTAAAGTTGCCATGAACCACATTGTTGGAACACACAGTGAGACTGAATGTGAACTGTCACTAAAGCACGGGGACAACGTGGTTGGGTAGGAGAATGTCCTTCTTCCCAGGTGACAGTGCTGAGATCTTCAGGGGCAAAAACGAACAGGGCCCACTGAGTACTTTTAAAGAGTTCAGCAAAAATAAAGAAGAAAGCAATGATCACAATGATGCTGACCACGAGAGGGCAGGAACAAAGGAGCAAATACAGCTAAGTGTTGACAATAGGTGGGTCTAGGTCAATGGTCGGCAAACTCATTAGTCAACAGAGCCAAATGTCAACAGTACCACGACTGAAATTTCTTTTGAGAGCCAATTTTTTTAAAACTTAAACTTTTTCTAATGCCACTTCTTCAAAATAGACTCGCCCAGACTGTGGTATTTTGTGGAAGAGCCACACTCAAGGGGCCAAAGAGCCCCATGTGGCTCTCGAGTCGCAGTTTGCCGACCACTGGTCTAGAGCACAGAAATATGGAAGTTCATTGAAATATCTAGCAATGTTTCTATGGGTGAGCCCATTTTTCCCCTTCAGAATAAACACTTGAATAGAAACCAATAGAACAGGAGAACATAAGGCTGGGAGAGCCCAACCCAGCTTTCCCACACAGCTGCTCTTTACCGTGGGTCCCCAGATGGAGGCTCCCAACCAGACAGTGTCTGCCGCTCTAAGGGACTCGGGATCAAGATGGCAGGGTGCCCGCTGTGGCCAGACACGTACTGAGAAGAGCAAGTCAGCAGTTCCTACCTCATGAAGTTCACATCCACTTGTATGTAGATAAGGAGCACAGGCTATGGAAAATGATGGATTAGTGTCATGAAGAAAGCAAGTATATGATGAGATGCTGAGCCAGAGCATAACCCAGACAGGGGTGCCAGCTCCAGGTGGGGTGGACCAGAAGGTGAAATAAAGTCCAGCCATCAAAGGGCCGCAGAACAGCATTTCAGGTAGTGGATCAGTGATTGGCCTAGGAGAAGGTCCATAGGCAGCAGTCATGTAAGTGACATGGGGAGGAGGAGAAACCCCCATGGCTGGGGCCCCTGAGCAGGATGAGTTCCGGGGGCTACGTGAATTTTGCTCTGAGGGTGACCAGAGAGCACTGAAGCGTGTGGCATGCATCTGACCCTGCGCCTGTTGCCTTCCAATGGAGCCCTGTGCCTGATGATAGCAGTAAGAACAGGACCCTCTGCATCCTAGTTGCTGTGTGTTGAGCTGGGCTCTGAGCTCTACATCTCTGAGCCTATTTAGTCCCCAAGTCAGCCCGAGAGAGAAGGTAGGACTATTGTTCCTATTTACAGATGAGAAAACTGAGGCCTCCAAGGCAAACAGGCCTTTGTGGAGAATAGCTCTGTCCTGGGTTGAATCGTGACCCTCACGATGTTATGTCCAAGTTCTCATCCCCAGCACTCCAACTGTGGCCTGGTTGGGAGGCAGGGTCTTTGCAGATATCTAGTAAAAATGAAGTCTGGATTGGGGGGCAGGAGGGGAGGGGGCGGCAGCTAACCCAATGACTGGCACCCTAATAAAGAAGGGAGTTGGACACACACACACACACACACACACACACACACACGAGCAGAGATTAGAGTGACGCATTCATAAGCCAAGGAATGCCAACGATTGCCAGCAATCCCAGAAGGTACAAGAGGAGCAGCCTCAAGATCCTCCCTCAGAGCCCGCAGAGGGAGTCTGGCCTTGATCTTGGACCTCTGGCCTCCAGAACTGTGAGCGACCAAACTTCTGTTGTTGAACCGCACCCCTTCCCCCTCTCGTCCCCCCCACCCCACCCCACCCCGCCCCCAGGTTGTAATCCTTTACTTTGCAGCCACCGGCCATTGATGCAGGGCACAGAAAGAGCTGTCAGACTCTGCAGGGGCCCACACCCTACAAGAAGTGGGTGGCATCTGGGGGGTTCCTGGCCTTGTTTTGGTAACAACTGCACAGTATTTGTGAAGTCCTCCCATAACTCGTCCTCCCCCCCAGTCCCAAGGACCGTGTCAGACAGAACGTCCACAGGGCCCTGCTGCCCCACAGGAAGGAGAAACAGAGGTCAAACAGGCCCTCGGCCTTCCCCTCCAACTCTCCCCTTGGAGGCACAATTACATAAATTATAAGCTGGGGCCACATCGAAGTTCTCCCACCCACGTGAGGGCCGCTGACCCGATTTGATGGACAGCTGGTCACGGAGGGGTGGCCGCCCCCAGGGCCGGGGCCCGGGGGACCCGGCAGCACCGGGGCCGCCCTCGGTGCGGGGAGCGGCAGGCCTGCTCAGATACCTGATCGCATCAGCCCGTGCAGCTGTCCAAATCATGGTCCTGAAACCCGATGACCGGGGCTGCGAGGGTCAGGGACACGCACACAGGAGAATCCCCTTTCTAAGGAAAACATCAGCCGGAGAAACAAAGGGGACTTTCTCTCTTAGACCCACCGCCCGTGCTCCTTCCCGGGAGGAAGGAGAGAAAGGAGCGAGAGAGAGAGAGGAGGGACTGGTGCAGGAGGGATGTGCGGAGGAAACCGCCCACCCTCAGCTCTGGGGCAGGGTTCCCGTGCCCCCCACTAGTGGGCCCGCCTGTGCCTGCCCAAGAGTTTCGGGATGCTGACTCCTAGCTAGGGAGCGTCTCCACAGGCCTCTTCCTCAAGGTGAAGCAGCCATTCCCACCGGATCCTGAACTTAGCAAGCCTCCTTTGGGAGTAAACAGGCCCCTTTGATTTCTCTCTCACGAGGTGCACGGGGAAGGGGTACTTGGGTCCCACATCCACGCCGGGAGACGGCCTGCGTTTTGTATAACAGTAGTGGCTGTTTAGAGAAAGGAGCGGTAGTTCAACTTTCAAGTCTTCGCCAGAAATTACACATAAACAAACTGTCTTGACGGCACCAATGAGTCCCAGATGCGGCCAGGTAGGGGGGGGTGGGGGGGAGGTTCTCCAGGCCACCCTAGACGGGAGGATGGTGGACAGAATGGGCCCAGGCCGGGTGCACACAGTAGGCGCAATGCAAACGCATGCCTGGGCGGTGGGAATCAGAATCACAGAACTTGAATTGAAGCCAGAGCCAGGCGCTCCACGCACACGGCACTTCCCAGGGACGTGCTTTTGCTCGGAGCAGCATTCGGTGGGCAGCCTGGGTGGAGGATCGGAAGTGGGTCACCTAGGGCTTCGCTGCGCAGCGGTGATGGAAGCCACATTGCCTGTGGCATGAGCAGCAGACTAAATACACCATGGACTGCGGCTCTGCAGCAGCCACTGATGCGCAGGCCACATCCACGCCAACTTCTCAGTCAGCTGGAGACACGGGAAGTGATGCTGGTGGGAACAGGGGGACAGGACAAGGCTATTCTGGTGGAAGCAGGTGGTTCTTCCCTGAACAACCCATCATCAGTGTACAATGTGGTTGTGACAATGATCCATGTCATTGCTGTTATGCCCCATGTGCCTTGCAGGGTGCTAAGAAATGTTCATCTCTCTTTCCAATTAATTCCCTCCACAGCCCACCAGGTGGGCACCATTATCCTACTTCTGTGCCAGTGGAGGCTTAGGGAGGGTAAGTAACTTGCAAAAGTCCCACAGGTTGGAAGTGAGGGGACAGGGAATGGCACTTCTGGTGGCCGGAGTCCTGGGCATGCTTGTCCTCGTGAGAGAATGCACTCTATCTGGCCTCAAATCACTAGTCTCTTCAGTACTTTCACCAAGTGTTGTTAAGCTACTCACTAAGCCATTGGTGACATTTATTGAGTAGCTACTGTGTGTCAGGCGCTGTGGGTATTTCTGAGCACTGGGGCTAAATAAATGATCAGAAAAGACAAATCCTGCCCTCCAACCCTTCAGAGCTGACATTCTAGTGGGGGACATTATATATATATATATGCCTAAGTGACCGTCACAACCGAAATGGCCAAATGGATAACCCAATAGGCTGTGCAGGGGGGTTAGTGAGGGCCAACCAAATGGCTGAGCAGCAGG
This sequence comes from Pipistrellus hanaki, assembly GCF_964339955.1. NCBI lineage: Eukaryota > Metazoa > Chordata > Mammalia > Chiroptera > Vespertilionidae > Pipistrellus > Pipistrellus hanaki. The sequence continues at coordinate 25,517,378 of NC_140517.1, forward strand.
CTGCATGGGGCAACCAGGCTGGCAGGGGGAGCAGTTGGGGGAGACAAGGCCAGTGGGAGGGTAGTTGGGGGCAACCAGGCCCGCAGGGGGGCAATTGGGGGTGATCATGCCAGCAGGGGGCAATTAGGGGCAATCAGGCAGGCAGGTGAGCAGTTAGGATCCAGTGGTCCTGGATTGTGAGAAGGATGACTGAGTGCCCACAGTCAGACATCCCCCAAGGGGTCCTGGATTGGAGAGGGTGCAGGCTGGGCTGAGGAGACCTTCTCCCCCCACCCCCTCCCCCCCATGAATTTCATGCACCAGGCCTCTAATAAGCATATAAAGAAGTACGTTATATAATATGAGAGGAAGATGGGGGTTGGGAGAGTGTGCTGTGGATTTACCACGTGCCAGCTCTCTTTTAAAAACTCAGGGTTGAACAATGAACAATGTGAGGCTCTTGCAGGAATGACAGTCACCATGCCCGGGTGAAGTGCCTTGATGAAGGTAGGAACAGGCGATGTGGGAGCAGAGGTGTGAGGGGCTCCCAGATCATCACAGGGCTGCACACCCCTTGCCCGTGTGGCACACCCCCGGTCAGGCACAGCCACTGCCTGCTGCCTCCGCCACCTCTCCAGAGCTTCCTTCAGGCCGGCCCTGCTGAAGGCTTCACAAACATCAGCTCCTTGGGACCTCAGAGCAGCTCCATGAGGAAGAAACTGAGGCTCAGGGAGGTGACACCACCTGCCCAGGCCCCACCTAGAGTAAATGGCAGATGCAGGGTTCCCACCCAGGACTGGGTCTGAAACCGGCTCATCCAACAGCCTCTTCTGCAGCAGCTTGAAGGAAGGAGCTAATCATCCCTCCTCTGCTGTACACCTCGCACTGTTCCCTGCATAGACGAGGTGCTCAAAATATCCCACATGTTTGTTGAATGCTGAATGCATTTTATGGTTGTATATTCTTCTGTGCTCTACCCCCCTCCCCCCCACTCCCCAGCACTGCCCTCCCTCTTCCTTCTGCATATGTAGGAGAGAAACATTTACAGACACATCCCCTCAGGGGTGCAGATGTGTGCCCAGCCCCCCGACGTGTGAGGGAAGAGCTGCCTCCTCCCAGCCACTTCACGCTGCCCTCCCTGACGGGAGGGTGTTAGAAGACTCTCTGTATGCAGCAGCATGGTACCTTGGCTCCCTTCTCCTCCCCGTTATACAACCCTCGGGACGTGAAAGCCACGGGTTATTTGCATGCCCAAAGTTTGAGCCTGGCACAAAATCAGGCCTCCTGCCAACCCAGGCCAGGTGGCCTCTTTTGCAATTCTCCGCGGCCCATAGGAAGCCATCCAAACTCAAATCCCATCAGTGGCAGCTTGCAAGGGTTTGAGATCTCTATGGATCTAAAGCCCATCCCGTCTCCCCATCCACTCCTCCCCCCGAGCCCCGGCAAGCTGAGGATGACTCACCCAAGATGCTCTGTGGGCTTGGAAAAGTCCTTCTGGAGCGGGCGGGCAGTATCAGGCTGAGCTGGGCTGTGAGTCCAGGGTGTCAGAGGGTTACTAAAGCCGTTCCAAGGCTCTCATGTCGGAGAAATTGTACTTGAAGACTGCCAACCACCAGCTTTAAAGAGCCTCTCCTGGCACCTCTGCCCTCGTCCTGGCCAGAAGCACCAGAGCCGGCCTCTCCACTCCCACAGCCCAGGCACTTTCAGCTGCACACAGAGCCCCATTGACCCCCAAGGCAGAGCGGAGTGGAAACAGGGGCCGGCTGTCAGTGGAGGACGCTCCTCGTGTGAGTCCAGCATTTGCAGCCCTGACCCCCACATTGCGGCCAAATATCTATCGCAACTTGAAGGTTGGCCCAGGCCGGGCCATGCTCGCCTGAAGGTGTGGTTCCGAAGGTGCCTGGACACCTTGAACAGGGCCCTCCCTGGTCCAGGAATTGTCTTCCCGAGGTCAGACCTGAAGAATGTGTCCCCGCCCACGAGCCCTGGACCGGCTGGGCAGCCGTGGACCACCCATGCCTGGGAGGCTCCACTTGCCATCAGAGTCGAAGGAAAATCGGGGGAGCTCGCCAGCACATTCCGCCCTTGAGTGTGAGTTCTCTTTGGCAGCAGCGGAGGCTGCGGGGAAATCAGTGCAGCCAGAGCGAACTGGGCTCACAGGACCCGGGGCCCCGAGAGGTTTGTTCCCAAACCACACCGCCCGGAAATGGCAGAGCCAGGACGAGAGGAGTGCCTTGTCCTCTGCTTGTCTTTGTCATGAGCTCCTCCCAGGGATAGGGCTAGCTGGGAACAGGGTCCGTCATTCACTCATTCATGTAGTTATTCTTTCATTCACACATTCAGTAAATATTAGCAAAGGCCCCCTCAGGGCTAGACCCTAGAGTAACCCTACATGACACTGAGGATAAGATAGGATTTACAATCTGATAGAGGAAATAGGCCAGTAAACCAAGAATTGCAATCTAAGTATTGTCAGTATTACAATCCTAGGTATATACCCTGTGTGGGGAAAGTTTTAAAAGCTTCCCAGGTGATTCTACGTGCAGCCAGGTATAAGACCACATGATCCCTGAATATCTTATTCCTGGAGAGATGGGTTCCCCACTAAACATCATTATCACAAACTCAAAACAAGAACTGCTCCCTACGTAGGAATTGTAGCCACCTCCTGCGCCTCCCCCCCCCCCCCGGCACCCCCTCTTTGACCATGATCTCCGCATTATATCGCCACACTTCTGGTGTGTTTATCAAAATGTTTCCAGAAACCTGAATCCAGATGTATCCCTGGCATCCTGCATTGGCTACGCAGCAAATACAGTCCTGGTCCGAGTCATCTCTTCCATGCACTGCACTTGGGGAATATGGCAGCAGCGTCAGGTCGGTCCTGCAGTGAGTTTGTTTGCTCCACTAAAATTCATAGACACTCCTCCGCTGCATCCGCAAATACTGATTGAGCACCCACTCCGAATGAAATGACGAGTTTTCTCTATCCAAAAAGGTTGAGGTCTTTTAACATAAATCCAAGTCCTTTTCAATTCCTACAACATCTTTCTTGTGTCCTCCCTCTTGGCAGACTGTCTTAACTTTCTCACTTAATCACCTATTTTTCCCTCCTCCCTTTCCTCTTCCCCCCCTTTCTCCCTCCCTCCCTTTCATTCTCTCTATTTTTTCTTCTTCTTTCCCCCTCAAGGTTCTGCCATTCTCAACACAAGGATCCAGAGGGTTCCCAGAATAAGGCTTCATTTTCTGAGGCTTGTGGCCATGCAGGATCTCCTGACCACTCAGTGCTGGGCTCATAGTAGATCTACAGAAAATTCTTACTGAGTGGAGGGGACCAGATTGCTCTAAACCAGAGTGGGGGGGAACTTTTTTCTGCCAAGGGCCATTTGAATATTAATAACATCATTGGGGGCCATACAAAATTATCAGCTTAAAAATTCACCTATTCACCGAAACCGATTTGGCTCAGTGGATAGAGCATCGGCCTGCGGACTGAAGGGTCCCAGGTTCAATTCCGGTTAAGGGCATGTACCTTGGTTGTGGGTGCATCTCCCCAGTAGGGGGTGTGCAAAAGGCAGCTGATTGATGATTCTCTCTCATCGATGTTTCTAATTCTCTATCCCTCTCTCTTCCTCTCTGTAAAAAAAATCAATAATATATATATATATATATATATATATATATATATATATATATATATATATATATATTTTAAAATTCACCTGCTCTATTTGGTTAAACATTTAATTAACTCATCCCTAAGGCTTTGGCAGGGCCAGACCCAATGATTTCATGGGCCTAATATGGCCTTCAGTCTGGACGTTCCCCACCCTGTTCACATTTGTGAGTGAGTGATTATTTTTTCCCATCCACAGCCTATAATTCATAGGATCTGTGCGGGGTTTCCCTGGTCTGGCTAGCACCCACCCACCCCGCACACGCGGGTCTCTGGGATGGGATTAGAATTTGGCTTCGGCCAGGGACCTCTATTTTCTACAGCCACACCTGCTTTATTTTATCAGTGCTGACACTAGGCTCAGTTCTTTCTGTACCTGATCATATTTCTTTCAACAGCAACTCTTCCAAGAGAAGTATTGTTACCCCCATTTGACAGATAGAGAAACTGGATACCAGAAAGGTGAAAACACTTGCCGGGGGTCACCCAGCAAGGAGGTAAATGAGCTGGAGACTAAATCCCCCTGGGGACATCCCAGCTCCCTCCACTTCCTGTCCCCCCCCTGCCCCATTCCTATTCCAGCTCCATCTTTTCCTTAGGCTTCGGGGATGCATCTGGACTTCAGAGTCTCTGGACACTCACCATGTCATCTGGACATGGGGCAGCATCCCCAGGGCCGTCAGAGTCCCACCAGGTATCGGCAAGAAAAGCATCCTCAGGGCTTACCATCCCCAGCCCTCTTGCTTTGTAAGCTGAGTCCCAGAAAGGCTTGGCAGCTTGTTCTGAGTCCAAGGCACCACCAGAGCCAGAACCCTCAAGTTAGTTTTTCATTCATCATTTTCCATTTCCTTTCTGGGAGGGAGGCTGGGGACAGAAATATCCAAACAGTGTGGCAGAGGAGGAGTTGATTGTTGTGTGGAGTCCGGAGGTCGCTCCCTTCACCACATACACGAGTGAGGAGACCACGTGTCAGGTGGATCAGAAATCTCTCCATGTGGCCTATTAGGTGAGAAGCAGAGCCCAGGCACGAGCTCAGGGTATTTGACTTCCAGTCAGGAGTTCATCTTAACCCATTATCTCCCATTTGCAATTCCAATTGGGGGTCTTAGTGGCAAATTCAGAAATTTCTAAGGCTGGCTATTAGTTGAACTCACTTTGGCCTCTTCACCTATCAACGATGTTTGAAGAATAAAATGAGAGACTCCAAAACAGGCTCACAGATTCAAATTCATACAGATGCCAGGCCTGTGACAAATAGAGTGGCCCCGGGGGCAAGACGACAGGGAGTGGTGGGGACAGCAGAGCATCCTCGAAAGGAGACAGTCACTATCCACATCCAGCCAATTGGTGCCGGAGGTAATGTCTGACTGTAAGCTATTTCCCAGTTTATCAAGAAAAGCCAGAAATCTCGTTTGTTTGTTTTTTAAATAAAATATTGTTTTCAAATGTTACAAAACAATTTTAAACAATCAAAACACTCTCTAGACCAGTTCCGCTGCCCTTTATACCCTCTGCTTTAGCATATCAAAATTTCTCAGGTAGGGGTGTCCCAGGACCCCTGAGCTGTGAGGCAACCCCTGGGGCCTGCCCGGCCATGACCAACTCTAGCAGAAGCAGCCTCCGGCAGGAATGACAACCGACATCAATTGTTTGAAATTAGCCATGTCTATATAACCTGCCACCCGTTTTTATGTCAGTAGTCGGCACCACTATTAGCAGCTGGACTTCAAAGTGTGATGAGGACAGCAGGCGGAGGCCTGCACAGTGTCACTGCTCCCAGCCTGTCATTAACGAGAGTTGGTTTACATGAGCATCAAGTGCTGATAAGGGTGTCTGAGAATCGTCACTGTAACTGCGCCATAGAGCAGACAATTTATTGGACAGCCCAGCCCAGCCCATTAGTCATAGACTATTAGAAGACTTTTCAGATGTTTTTAAACCACCTTTTGAACTCCATTAGACTTGAACTTCACACAGGTAGTATCAGGGAAGATGGAAGATGAGAGTCACCTGGTACCCAGTGCAATGGTTTCCATCCAGATGGTCGCATGGATTGTCCGGGCATGGCACCTGGGAGTCAGGAGACCTGGGGGACATGGTCAGTCTGACCATCAGTGGGACCTTGGGGAGTCACAGGCGCCTTCAGGCTCCAGTGACTTCCTCCATACTTCAGAGCATCAGACTGGGGGGCTTGTCAGATTCTTCCAATGAGGGTGGCCAACATCTGGTTTGCTCAGGATTTTCCTGGTGAAACTTCAGTCCCTAGCAAACTTGAGTGGCTGTCTGGTCACCTTACAACCCTAATCAAACCAAGAAACATAATGGGGTCCGACCTCTGGTTGTCAAAGCTTGGCAATACACACAGAAGTGGCATGGGCACAGCAGGTATGGTCAGGCTGTCTGAAAACAGACCTCATAAGAGACTGTTCTCTCCGTCGGGAACCTTGGCTCAAATGCTACAGCTTGACAACATCTGATGCAGGTTGGGAAGAATGGCCTGAGCCCAAGTTCTTTGCAGATTCTTTTGTAGGAGAACAAAATATCGCTGCTTCCCTCTCAGCTTATTTCCACTCACATTTATTGAGGGGCTTCCTATACACAGAATAGTAGGCACAAGAACGTAGATGGAAGGCTGCTCAGGGGCACCCACCTGGCCCCAGGGCTGCTTCAGTCCATCAGGGCACAGCCAGAGCCCCCCGCCTGCTGGACTCCTTTCCCGAACTTCCGGGTGCTATTGTGTGGGAGATAGGAACTGGGTAAATGAACGCGACTCGAAGCCTCAGGAACCAATTGCAGCCGGAGCTCTCCAAGTGCTACGTGGACCTGACTCCCTGGGTTCCTGGTAAAGGCCGGCTCTGGTGCTGTGAGCATTTTACACAGCATCTGGGTGAAGCTGCGGCTGCTGGGCCGGGACTGCTTTGAGTAGCCAGGGGCTGAGTGACTGACTCCTGGGGACAGAGGCTGTATTCGACTCATCTTTCATCCACAGTAATGAACACAGTCTTAGGAGTCAACTGGCTTCCCAGACAGACAGAATGAGGCGCCATTAACACAGGCCCGTCCACCAGCCACTCTCCTTGCTGCTGCTCTTTCTCCCAGGGTTCTGTGCAGCTCTAGAACTGTGTCCCCTATGGCCCACTCTGTATCTCTGAGAGGATACGTGATCAGCCTTTGGAAAATCTGTCAATGAAATTACCACAATGCTCAGTAAAGATGGCCACAGCCCAACCCCAGCCTTCCATAAGGAGCTCACTGAGGCCGCCAGGGGAAGTCCATGCCCTTAAACAGACCTGAGACATGGCTGCCTGTTCTGCCTTCTCTGCACGCCATCGTCCCTGATGGTATCATGACTTTGTGCTATAAGCTCCTTCCCTCCAGTTACAGAAGCATTCAAATGATCAGAGATACTTACCTGGATATGCAACCTGGCATGGCTTATGAATAACAAAAATTAGAAAAAGTCTAGATCTCAAAAGAAGAGATTGATTAGGTAATTTGAGGCATATCTACTAATGGAATACTTGCTGCCATTAAAAATCACATTTTTACACGTGAACAACAGGGAGGAATCATCGTATAGTAGTAATTCTAAGGACAAGGTTACAAAACTATATAACAGAGCATATAATACTGATTTTGTAAGAAAAAAATATTCCAAAGAGGAGAATTCAAGGGAAATCGTATCAAAATCGGAACAGGTTGATGCTGGGTGTAGGGCCGTAGCGTTTTGTCTGCTGCTGTGCCCTTTGGTGACAGAGTCCAACTCAGAGCTCTAGAGTCAGATTGCTGAGCTCAGATCCATCTCCACTCCCAGCTTCGTCCTGTGGCCCAGGGAAGGTTCTGAGCCCATTGGTGCCTCAGTTTCCCCTCTGGAAGAGTGGAAGTGATGCTGCACTAACCTTCTTGAGCCTTCGAGGTATGGACCTGATAAAGTGCTGTGGCAGAATTAGGGGAGTGCTGCCAGGATTCATGGAAAGGAGAAATCTAGAGAGGTGGTGGGCACACACACACACACACACACACACACACACCCTTCCCCTCACCCTCCTTCAAACTCAGCTGGACTTCTGGTCTACCTGAGAGGCCCTATACTCTATAAAGGGCTTTCAATCCTTTTGTGCTCTGTCTGCCCTTCCACCCCCATCCCCGCTGAGGGAACAGATGAGGGAATGAGCTACTGGTGAGGAAGTTGCTCCTCCATGCACCCAGGTGCACCTGGCTCCGGGCACCCCCTCACTGTTTAGGTGCCAGGTCGGGACTGCCCAGAGCAGTGATCTTGGACACAGAACGGCAGGAATGTCCACCAGAGCAATCGAGGGGGCCGCCACCACTCAAGCTTTATCCTCTCAAGCCCCCCCGTGGGGTCCCCCCCACCCCAACAGCATTACCCCGGTGTTTATTCGGGAGGGAGAGAGAAACAGGGGTCTTGATGCCGTCCTGGGTATGCACATACACAGTTTGGGATTTTCTAAATGACAGCACCTGTTAATTGTCTGGTTAGGTATGACCTATTAAACATTTACCGCCCATTTCCTGTACACGTCTGGCGAGGCTGGCAGGAAATTTAGAACAAATTAAACAGCAGCTGCAATCCCTCACGCTTTAATGGTCCCTCCACGATTCTACACGGCATTGTAAAATATTAGGGGGCAGATCTATTAGGGACAGGCGGGTTTCATCAAGGAAGCCTCCACCTCCCCATCCTCCTGCCAACCAGGCCCCATAAAGTTAAATTGGCCAGTGCACATCTCTCCCTCCCCGGCCTCCCCCCGCACCGCCATATATTTGAGGGGAGGCTTTTTCATCTCCACACCCCACTCGCCCTCCTCTCGAGCCCCCCAGCCCCCTCCCAACCGTTCCCACACGGTTTCACATGTGGTCCGAGAGGAGCACTTCCTGCCGTTATAAAAAGCAAAACCAAGACCCCAGCAAAAACAGGCTGTGCACGGAACACCCAAGTTGACAGTGTGAGAGAGAAGGCCTAATCCATTCCATATGACCGGCGCAGTGGCCCACAGGGGCAGGCCAGGCCCTGAGGAGAATTCACAGCAGTCCACCCCGCTCCCGCCCGGTGTTCTCAGCCCCACCCCCCACCTCCCCGCTCAAGTGGACCCTTCAAAACAGGAGAAAAATATTCTTAGGAGCACGCCCCTAACTTTAAACTGATTATGTTTGGGTTTAATAGCCTACTATGCATTGTTCTTTTTTCACTTTGAAAATAAACTCTAGGAAGCATTAATGCAAATACAATATAAACACACTCGTTCCTAAATTTTCACATCTCCCTGGTGTGTTTCGGCTTGCTCCGTGAGAGGACGGCCGGGGCCTGATGTAAGAACCAGATGGGTCTTTAAATTGGAAGCTTTGCAACTCGCCATGTAAATAGACAGCTGTCCAGATGACTTGAGGGATGAAGGCGCCCTGAAGGATCCAGCCCTTAACAACCGCTTCCATTGTCCTCCTCAGAACAGCAAAACAGACAAGGCCCGTCAACGTTCTTTCTGGTTGTTCCCCTGAAAAATGACAAACGTCACCTCAGGTATAGAAGGAGGTGTGATTAGAGGTTCATACTTTAAGGATTAATCGAAAGAAGAAATTTCGGTGATAGCCATACTTGAGTCCATATTTTCCCATTTTTGTAGACAATGTGTGATTCTGGATGATTGACAAATGAAATTCATTCATTTAGTCGCCCTCCACAGCTGTGCACCAAGGATGCCCAGCCTGAACAGGCTTATCAGTTGCCACAGCCAAAATAGACCCCTTCTACTTCCTGTTTCCTACTTCCTGCTTCCTGCTCCCCCGGTCCATAAACCATTCCCTTGAGAGGTGCTAAAAATGGAAAAGACAAGATGAAAGAGTTACTCAAAAGATTTACACCAGCCCGTAAAAGTCTCCTTGGTGTCCCGCAGACTAAATTGTCGTTTCTGCTTTAACTGAAACTTTTACTGGGTAGTCAATCTGAATTTTCTCTATAATTCCATTAAAACCTACGAGGCCAACTGTTTTGTGGTTTGGTTGTTCTGGATGACTTGACAAATTAGTATAGTAAATTTCGGGTGTCTTAAGTACTAAATGAGGTCATTTGTTTAATGAGCCAATCCACTGCCCAAAGTTTGACCCCAACGCACTAGGGTGAGTTCACATGGAGTTCCAAGGCGGAGGCTCAGGGTCCCTCATTTGTCTTATGCTTCTAGAGAAACTACTCTACACGGAGGGCTGGACATGGAATTCCAAGCTTAACATTGATTTGTTAGTGACAATTAGCAAAGTAAATTCCTTTGCTTCAGTTTTGCTTTTTCTCATTTTCCTCCTCTAGTCTGGCCATTGCTGCCAGCATCACCACCAACCTCCTCCTCCCCCTCACCATCCTCATCCTCATCATCATCACCACCTCACCACCATCCTCATCATCACCACCACCATCATCATCACCATCCAAACCCTATGGAGCATTCACTACATGTGCTCAGTGCTTGACTGGCTTTATCCCATCTGACCCACACAATGAAGTGATGCCATCATTAGCCTTATTTTCCAAACAAGAAAACAAACCTTAAAAATGCTAATTTCCCCAAGGGCACATATAGTCACTCACACTTATTCACTTATTCATTCATTCATTCATTTATTAGCTCTTTCCACAAATGTTTATTCATCATCCAGAAGGTGCCAGGCACTGGGGTTTTAGAGCTGATTAAACCACAGTATTACTTTCAAGAACTTCACCATTCTGTTGAATAAAGTCATGCATATTAATAAGTGTAATTTAATTCTATAGTTACCATAATATAGGCAGAACAAGAGTACACCTGGGGCCCAAAGGAATAAGTAACCAACTTTGTCTCTCCAACATTCCCTGAATTATGTATATGAATTCTAGCCTTTTCAATGATATCCATTCATTAAAATGACATTCATCCACAAGTTCATATGTGTGAACTTGTTACTTTCTGACAATCAGAAACTCCCTTAGCTGGTTCTTCTGTGCGCATATAGTACAAAGGGGTTGAAATTCGTAGTCATGACTCAGAAGAATGACCAAATTCCCAGTTGTACGGATTTAGCCACCACTCCTTTCTGGGAAGAAAGACTGATATAGAAAACCATGAGTTCCTTGAGAGCACAGACTTTGTCATTTTCATCCATGACCCACAGTGCTAAACACAGAACATGAAATATAATAGGTTTCACCAAATGTTTGTTGATTTGATAAGCTTTCATTTGATTGCGTTCTTTGAAAATTAGTTCTTTATGTAGGTTCTATCTGGTGAACTTTTATTAGCAAGAGCATTCAATTCAGTGGAATAACTTTTTTCTAGCCCAAATGGGATAACATGAGATTGGTGTAGACTCTCCAACAATGATCATTCTTACTCAAGCATCAATATTAGGTTTAGATGTGCTTAGAACATAGAAAGACTATGAAGACAATCTCCTCTCTATTACCTTATCCGTTATCCCCCACACTTGATAGTATATCATTTCTCATCTGACTGGCTCTGAATAGTTAAGGACTGATCATTCCAAGGCTGGCAATAACCAATCCACAACCCACCCTTCTCAATGGCATTATTTTGTTTTATTATTGTACAAAGGGTTCCTGAGATAGCTAGCTGGGAAGACGGACTTCTGAGAGGCAGAGCTCAGTTCCTTTCCAAAGGCTCTCTGCACATTTGTATCACAACTGCAGTGTGGATGTCAAAGTGACAGGTCCAATGGCTGCCTTCATGAACCCCCCACCCCATGCCAGGTGAAAGTTCACTTTTCTCCCCTCTGTCTAAATATACAAGTCTAGAGCCAGAAACCCCATGGCAAGAACCATTGAACAATTGCCTCATGTACTTAAAACATGGATGGTAACAATGCTAATGGAATTGTTAGTTTAAAGTTTTTGTATTTGGTGCAAGTATATAAAATGTCAAGTTTTGCATACATGGAGAGACAGAGAGAGAGAGAGAGAGAGAGACCCACAAACATGCACACACATTGATCTTGGAAATAATGTGTGAATGTAATCATACACTCATGAACCAACAGCAGTCTTAAGGAGACTCTAAAATTGTCTAATTTATGCTCCAATGCCACCTTTCTGTTCCCTGTCCCAGTTTTTATTAATACACCCCTTCTCCAAACTCCCTGGATCAATCACCCCAACTAGGCTATATATACATTAGTTGAGAGCAGTGCCCATGCTTTTTCCTTAATTTTCACTGTGGTACTCTAAATACATAGCCAATTGCACAACAATGCATTAACTGTGCAGCCTAATTCACTTTTACATATATATATCCTGGTGCGGCCACCACCCAGGTCAAAATATGGAATATTTCCTGTACCCCAGAGGCTCTCTGTGCCTCTTCCCATCAACAGTTCCCAAGGCTAACCACTATCCTGACTTCCATCACCGCAGATTAGTGTTGCCTATTCTTGAACTTCCTGTGAAAGGAATCCCAGTGTGTGTACTCATGTGATATTACTCCCTTCACGCATCATCAGCTTGCAAGATTCACTCATGTCCTGTGCAGCAGAGTTCCTTATTTTTATTGCTGTGAAGACAGTCTATTATGTGAATACACTTCAACTCATTTATCCATTCTACATCTGATGCACATTTGTTATTTTCCAGTTTGAGGTTCTCATGAATAAAGCCGCTAAGACAATTCTTGTCCTCCATATGCCTTGGGAGGATGCGTAGTATCATTTCTCTTGGATGCATATGTTGAGTCCTGGGACGGATAGATATTTAGCTTTTGAAGATGCTGCCACTCCATTTTCCAAAGCGCACAATGGCCATACTCTTTATAACAGTGCATCGGCTGCTGCTTCCAACCATTTAGCCGTGGGCCTTAAAAGCCAGTGTCTTCTGTCTTCATCTGCTCCTTGATGCTTGTTCCTCAGCATTTGCCAAGCATGCCAGGCGGGGTCTCTGTGAAACCGTCCTCCTCTGCTAGCTGCCCCTGAACTGAGCTGAGCCTACTGACTCCAAGGCCAAGCCCGCTCGGAGGTATTTCCATATCAGATGCTTCATTTCTCCAACCCTTCCGTCAGGCATTGGCAGCAGCCAGCATCTTTTCTCCTTTAGGAGGTTGTTTTAAGGACAAAATGAGGTAATGCCTCTACTGTGCCCGCTGCACAATAGATACTCGATACAAGTCAGTGATGAATATCATCACTGTTGTCAAATGCCAATAAAGAAGGGGTCTGTCACATTAGTCGCTCCCATTAATGCTTTCTCCCCTCCAGAATCCCCAGGGGCAGCATCACGGAGCACTCTATTCTTGAAATCGTTTGCTGTTCATATCGGGGCCCCATGGGGGTGACAGGGGTGGGTGACAGCACTTTGTCCCTCTGCCCCTCTGGGACAGTCCCCTCTCTCTCTAAGCACTTTGGAGGCCCTCACAAGCCAAAGCCACGAACTGGGGAGAAGACCAGGCATAGGTGTCCCACCTTCTGGTGCCACTGGCTCGTCTCTCCTGCCTCCCAGGGTTTCCGTTTGGCCCTCTTTGCTTTTTGGTTTCGGTAGGGAAAGCCCCCTCTCCGTCACCTCTCTCCCCCTCCTCTGAACAAAAACACCATTCTCCACGCTGAACTCTGCCCCGATGCAGGGGGAGTCTGGCTTCCTTTGCCACACAGCCTGTCGGGTTTCGATTAGGCCAGGGAAACACCACAGGAAATGAGTCAAGGAAAGGAAGGCTGTGATTTTTTTATTTATTTCAAATACCAGATTTTTTTTTTTTTTTTTAAATGACAGTGTCCCAGCCGTGCCAGGTCAAGGAGGAATGTTAAAAATGTGCAACTTGAAACGTGTGAAGAGCAGCTGGATCCTCCAATTGTTTCTAATAAAAACCCATGGGAAGCTCTTGGTCGTCCCCCGGGAAGAGGAGGCGCATCTGCCCGCCCGGCTCAGAGGTCTGGGCAGGAATCGGTCAGGTTCAGATGATTACGGCTGGACTGTTTGGGCTTCTCAAACCTCTCCTGCCTGGGCAGGAGTAGCTATAGTAGACCTGGACCCCTTGCCTGACCTCGTTAAGTCCTAGGCTCCAAAAGGTGGTCATGACAATTTAAAGGCTAATCTCACGAGCCTCAGTTTCCTCCTTCCCAGAAAGCGTGATCTGAACTGAATATATAGTCATTGAAACCCTGCCACCCACCGACACTATCAGAGCTGCCTGCAGGCGGAGGCAAAGGAGATGTTGCTGGGCCTTGGGTGCCCCATTCCACGAGGCTCTACCACTTCTGTGCTGGCACCTCAGGCGCTGTTTAAAACTTCTCTGGGCCTCCTTTTCTTCTTTTTCTTCTTCCCTCCTTCTCCTTCTCCTTCTCCTTCTCCTTCTCCTTCTCCTTCTCCTTCTCCTTCTCCTTCTCCTTCTCCTTCTCCTTCTCCTTCTCCCTCTCCCTCTCCCTCTCCCTCTCCCTCTCCCTCTCCCTCTCCCTCTCCCTCTCCCTCTCTTCCTCCTCCTCCTCCTCCTCCTCCTCCTCCTCCTCCTCCTCCTCCTCCTCCTCCTCCTCCTCCTCCTCCTCCTCCTCCTTCTTCTTCTTCTTCTTCTTCTTCTTCTTCTTCTTCTTCTTCTTCTTCTTCTTCTCCTTCCAAAGCAGGAATTACAATAGTCACACCTATTCTGTTCCAGCCATTGTCAGTGTTTGACATGCAGTACCTCAACCCCCTTTCAACTTATGTCACAGATGAGGAATCTGAGGCAGGGAGTTAAATAATTTGCCCTGTGTCACATAGCTACTATGTAGTTGCATCATTTAGGATCCAACCATACACACAGAACCAGTGAGAGACAGCTAAGAGATTTATTTCAAGGAAATGGCTTAGTGAGGGTGGGGTGGGGTGGGGTGGGGTGGCCAGGCAGCCCCCGGAAGGGCAGCTGGACCTCTCAGCCCGGCCTGGAGCCCTGACCCCAAGCAGGAATTTTTCTTCTCCAGGGAAGCCTCGGGCTCCGCTCTGGGCCTTCCCACTGACTGCTCAGGCCACACAGGTAGTCCAGAGCACCTCCCTCACTGGAGATCAGCTGACCATGGACTTGAATCACATCTGCAGAACATCTTCCCTGCAACACTCAGATGAGTGAGTGAATAGCTGGGTACTGTTGCCTCACCAAGTGGACACATAAAACTGACCATCACAGTGGGTGAGACAGGATTCAAATTTGGGCAGTTTGCTCCAGAGTCCATACTATGGCATTTTTATTATTATTATTATTATTATTATTATTATTATTATTATAAAGTTAACAGATTTTATTTTTAAAAAGTTTTAGGTTTACAGAAAGTTTGAGCAAGGAAGTTCAGAGTTCCCATCTCTCCCCTCCCCGCCCTATTGACATCATGGGCTACACTTGGTATAACCGGTGAGTCTGCGCGGACTCATCGGTATCACTCAGTGTCCACAGTTCACATTAGGGTTGCTCTCAGTGTTGTACATTCTATGGTTTGGACAAATGTATAATGGCATGTACCCACCCTTGGGATCACGCTGAGCAGTTTCACTGCCCTGAGCATCCTCTGTGCTCCGCCTGGTCATCCCTCCTTGTCCCCAGCCCCTGACAGCCCTTGGTCTTTCTACTGTCTTCACAGTTTTGCACTTCCCAGATGCCATAGAGTTGGAATCATACAGTGCACGGCCTTTTCAGACTTTTTTCATTTATTAATATACATTTAAGGTGCCTCCATGTTTTCTCATGGCTTCATAGCTCATTCCTTTCCACTGTCTGGCTGTATCACAATTAACTTATTCATTCACTGGAGGATATCTTGGTTACTTTCAAGTTTTAGCCATTATGGATAAAAATGCTATAAACATTCAGGTGCACACTTATGTTTTCAAATCCTTCCCATAAATACCAAGGAGCATCAACATTGGTCATATGATCAGAGTCTATTTAGTTTTTGTAAGAAACCACCCTACTGTCTCCAAAGTGGCTGCACCATTTTGCATTTCCACCGTTATACTATTAACACTACCGCCCTCTATGAGGTGCAAACAGTAGGGGCAGGTATACAGGTGGTGCTCAATGCAGTGATTTATGTTCATTCCTCCACGTGAGTGTCCATGAACACAGTTTCTGTAGCGGGGGAGGCGGCAGGTGACGTCAGCCCCGCTCCGATCCCTGCTCTCTCCTGTCGCACAGGCTCCGGGAGGAGCTCTCCGTAGACGGAGCCCGGTGCCTCTCGAAGCCATCTGAGCACACCCCCTCTCAATGTGAGCTCGGTTCACGGCCAGTTCAGTTATTTGAACTTCTGCAGGCATCCATGTCCCGCTGGTCTCCCGATGGGGAGGCCGGAGCGGGCGCTGAGGATGAAATCATGCAGGTCTGGCCTGGGCGAATGTTTCTTATTTCTCATTTGCAAATAAAAATACGCGGCCATCCAAGGCCAACAAACAGCGCCGTCTCCCCAGCTGCTCGGGTGGGCCGGTCCCTCCCGGCTACATGCCGCAGCCATGCTGTCAGCCGCCTGGGACACAAGAGCACCTGCAAACCCCAGGACGGGAGGCAGCCATGTCCAGGGAAGTTCTACATCTGTCCGGAGGGTTCAGCACTTTAGGACCCAGAAGTCCTTTTCCAGTTGCATCTGGGGAGGGGAGAGGAGACCTACAAAAGAGCAGCAGGGACAGCGTCATCGTCATCATCATTGGGGTGAACGTCGATTGAGCACTTCCTGCCTGCCTCAGTGAGTCTCTGTGAGGAGACTTGAAGTTGGGCGCTGTGAGTGTCTCCCCATTTCACAGACACAGAACCCGAGGCTCAGAGGGTTACCCAAGCTTCCCAAGATGACTCCACTGTTGAGATCCAACAGGGCTATTCAGATCACAACACCCTGGAGTCATGAACAACTAGTGGGTACCAAATACATACTGGGTACAATTATATCTCAACGCTCATTTGAGACAAAAACTCAGTGAGGTGCATGTCATTAACCCAATGTGTAGCTGTGACAAATGAGGCCAGGGCCCCTGAGGACGATCCGGGTTCTAGCAGGCCCAAACTACCTCCAGTTGGACATGCATTTAGCATCATTTCTTTTTCGGCAAAGCAGGAGTTACCGTAGGCATCCTTATGCCGCTCCAGCCATTCTCAGCCCTGCCCTGACCATGTCTGTGACGCGATGAGTGAGAGGCTTTCCTGCCTCACCAGCAAGGCTGGGGCCACACAGTGCCTTCTTCCCAGGCTCCGGGAAACAGCCAGCCCGGGGCCCGGGCACGGCGGGCCGTCCAGAGTGTCAGCGCCTTAATTATTGCTCCTGCCCTCCCTTTTCTGGCGGCCATGGAGGAGGTGGTGCCACCCCCGGCAGGACCCTTCTCAATGGGAAGCAAGCATCAGGGGCCCTTTCAGCCTCCGCTGAACACCACACGTCTGTCAGCTCCCCATCCCCAAGCCCGGTCCCACGGAGGGGTGCGGAGCGCACCAAGCAAGAGCAAACGTGCTGACACTCGGGACAATAAAAGCCCTTGCGAATCCTTCCCCGGGACGGGCACACCACATCCGATAGCTCCCTACTTCCTGATGGGCTCCATTTAATATAAACTTGGCTTAACTTCTTCGATAATCATTAAAGAGCGGGCCCGGGGTCCCTCCCCAGCTCGCCGGCCGTCTCACGGAGGCACTGACCCCTTTTTTTAAAAGGTTCCAAATGGTCCCCAAGCCACATCTTTCTTCCCGGAGACACAGGCACTTTGGGTGTCACGGGGGCCTTTGTAGAGATGTCAATGGATTATTTCACGAGAAGAAACCCCCTCTTTACACCCCGACGTGGCTTCTGCTACGAAGATGAAAGCGGGGAGGCAGGTTGAAAAACAGATAATTCATGGGGACTGTCAGAGCGCGATTTGAATTTCATTCACACCAGGCAGCGCTGGGGAGGGGGACACGGAGCCCGGGGCCCGCTCCGAGGGGAAGCGAGGCGAGCTCCCAAGTGCTGAAGTGATAATCCAGCCCGCGAGGCCCGGACAGAGCTGGACGTTTTGTCCCCGCTGTCAAAACGCCACAAGCTCGGGAGCAGATGGAGTGGTGTTGGCAGCCATAAACCCCCCCGCGGCACCGGGGACAAGCAGGTTAACAGAAGGGATTGGCGCCATGCACGTCATAAAAGCGCTGCAGGCCTGTCATGTTCCGATAAATCTTGATTTTGTAACGGAATCGCGCTGCGGTTCCCAGCCTTGGGTTTCACAGGTGAGCTGTGGACTGATGGATGGTTTGGGAGCCGGGAAGAGAAGAGGACAGAGGAAACCTTACCCGCCAGCCCCCACCCCCCGGGCTTGCCAGCGCCAGGCAGGAAATCCAGCTGCAAGAGGATATACGAGGCATTTGTTACCTCTCCCAGACCCGCGCTGGAATGCTGGGAGGCAAGCAGGCTCCGTCCCCACCGCTGGGCCCTCGCAGACGGCATTAAACGCTGGGAGCTTAATAAATGTGGGTGGTGCGGCTCCAGGGCTCGACCACCCTCTAAAGGGGTGGAGGGTGGGTCCCTGCCCTGCTCACACAGGCTCTGCCACCTGCCCTCCTCCTCGAGTGCCCCTCAACAAAGGCCCTCCTTTTTAGACTCAATCTGCCCAGCAGGGCGCTGAGGAGCCATTTGCCCACCCAGAGGAGCTGCCCTTTGTATGTCCCACAAAGGCCCGTCTTGCTGCCAAGAACCTTGTTAAATGTCCACTGTGAACCCTTCAAATAAAAGCTAAGGGCCCTCCAGCTCTGGGGTGTCCTGGCTGGTGCAGGGAGTGAGTGGAGCAGGCTGAGTGGGAGATGAATGGTGAGCCCCCAGGGCTCGGGGTTGGGGAAAACGGCGTGTGGTGGGGATGTGCTGGCCTGGAGCACACGCTCCCGTGGCTGCCGTGAGGGACTCAGGGCCTGGTGCGGTCAGATCAGCCCCGACAGCCCCGCCTGTGGCCCTGCGTTAGGACTGCAAAGAGCGTAGAGTAACAGATGTCCCTACAACAGAGGAGCTGAAGGGCCACAGTTCCTGTCCAGGCCGGCGAGGCCTCAGTTGGTCGAGGGAGGGCTTTGTGTCACTTCTACACAGTGAGCTGTGTTCCTGGCTCTTTGTCTCCCACTCAAACAGGTATGTTGGACCGTGAGGGAATGAAGTGACTTGCTTACAGGAATAAACTTGAACGTGTCTGGCTTAGAAAAACAAGTCACCCAGCTGGTTGAGCATCGACCTATTATGAACCAGGAGGTCACGTTTCGATTCCCGGTCAGAGCAGATGCCAGGGTTTCAGACTCCATCCCCAGTAGGGGGCGTGCAGGAGGCAGCCAATAAGTGATTCTCTTTCATTATTGATGTTTCTATCTCTATCTCACTCTCCCTCTCCCTTTCTCTCTGAAATAAATAAAAAAAATATATTTTAAAAAAGAAAAACAAAAGTCAGTGATTTCTGAGCTTCTGAATTGTCACCATGGTGAAATGTCATAGGCCTCTTGCATCTCACATTCTATGTTGCAAAGAGGCTAGTAGGTGGAATCAATTGAATAGGTATGACCAGTACCACTAAGGCAGGGTGTATGTGTGTGTGTGTGTGTGTGTGTGTGTGTGTGTGTGTGTGTGTTGAGGGGGAGGGATGGGAGGAAAGATTCCAGCCCAAGTAGGACTTTGTCACCATTCCCACCATCAGACTGATTTCCGTGAGCCATTCTCTGCCGCATCACACTTTAATGCTCCCTAACATTTAATAATAAAAAGCAAACACGGGAAATTAGTGCTCCCCTACTCCATCATGCCCTGGGTTTGAATGCCTTGGCATGCCACAGGCCAGCAGCTCCATTATCTACTCCAGACGCTGGGACACACCTGGAACGTGTGTCCTGGTTCTGCTCAGACAAGATGCTAGAGAAGCTGTGTCCAGGCGGCCCCAGGGCATCCTGGGAGCATCGTAATGCTCTTCAGCCAGGCCAGCTTCTTCACCGCGAGCTTCCGCAAGGCCACCTGCCTGGGACCTGGGAATGCAGGGGAAACTGAGCTGCCTCTGGCTTCAAGGGGGCTGTGCACAGGCGGCTCGGCGGGAGCCCAGCAAGCCCTTTCTTCTCTGAGTTCCAGTGTCCTCGTGTCCCTGGGTGCTGCCTCCGGGCCAGCCTGCCCTGCCCTCCCCCTCCCTACCTGTCTCACTGAATCGTGCACCTTAAATGGGTAGGCAGAATGGCCTGTGACTTACACTAACAAAGCTGTTTAAAAGCAAAGGCTTGATATCAGAATTCTGTTTCATGTCCTGGAAGGCAGTGGAGGGCAGGACAGTGTAGCACTGGCCTGGAATTGCCTGTGTTAAAGTCCTAACTGTGCTGCCTGCTAAGTGGGACCTTATCCCTCGGGCCTCCTGGACCACTGTTTCCTCTTGCAGGAAAGGGTGATGGGCCCTGGATTGGTGGCTCAGCTATTAGAGGATTATCTATATATCAAAAGGTTGCAAGTTCGATTCCCAGTTGGGGCGTGCACAGGAGGCAGCTGATCAATGTTTCTCTCTCACATCAATGTTTCTCTCTCTGTCTCTCTCTCTCCCTCCCTCCTTCCCTCCCTCCCTCTCCCTCTCTAAAATCAGATGAGGATTAGGAAAGAAAAGAAAAAGGTGATAAGCTGTATGTACCTCAGAACTTTGAGACAACCAAATATAAGATAACAAAAGTAACCTGCTTGGCGCAGCACCCGGCTCATGGTGAGTTCTCAAGAAATGGTAAAAAAATCCACAAGAAGAAAATACTTATCATCGTCCCCAGCATGAAGTTGGACCAAATGTCACAGCTAATACAGCGTTGCTTCTACAGTGTGCTGAACGATTCCATCAACACCTGGCTTCTCGGAAGGGATGGGCTGGGCTTCCATCCTCGAATGGGGGGGAGGGGTGATGGGCAAGTGGGGGTGCACTACTGCCCCTCCTTCAAGGCAGCTCTGAAGTCCACCCCAGAGATAAGTGCCGACCCGCTCGCCCGAGTCCTAATCAGCAGCCAGATTTCTGGCCTGCAGGCTGCCGCTCCTGGCTGCCGGGAGGAATGAGCGTGGAGGGTGATTAATGAACGAGAAGGAAATGTAATAATGTGTGGCCAGCCCGCCACATAGCATAAATCTCTCTGGAGATTGCAGAGAGGATGGATTCCTCCCTCGCCGGGCCTTGAGAAAGGGCGTCCTCCAGGTTAAATGGCGTCTGAGAAACAACCAAGGGCATTAAATCAAAGGTCACCTGTGCAGACAAGCGCTGGAACTGCACAGGGACCCGGTGGCGAAGGAAAATCCGCCTCCATGAGCCCGAACCGCGGCAGGAATGCGGCCTGTGTGGTGGCCTGGCTGAGTGACGTGCGGGGAGACGCCTGGCTGCGGGCCGACGCTGGATGGCGACTGCCCAGCGTGGGCGTGGGTTTGAATCCAATCCCGCTCGTCACTGGCTCCAAGACCCGGGCAAGGTTCTCAGCTCTCTGTGCTTCCATTTCTTTATCTGTAAACTGGAGATTAATTGGGTCACCCTGGGTGAAACTCTTGGGTGGTGCCCGGCATGATGGGGGCCCTGGAAGGGCTGTTCTAACGGCCATAAACTTGCTCTGCATCGTGTCATTTCATCATCATAAACTCTTTAAGAGGGGTTTATTAGTCCCATTTCACAGACGTCCGGACGACCATCCAGACAACCTTCCTGGGACATGGCCCAACTCAGCAATGTCCCATGGCCAGGACGGCCTGCCCTCACCACGCTGCCTTCTGGCGGCCTGAACTGGGAACCTGAAATCCCATGTCCCTCGCTCTGTGACTTTTTGCCTTTGATCCTATGTCTCCCAGATGACCCCCATGTGGCCAATTGTTAGGATTGCCGCTGGACCTCAGCAGCACAAACAGATGTCCCCCTCCAGCCCTGCTCTGTCACATTGGAAGGCCTCAGATCTGTCTCCCAGGGGACTGTCTCCTTTGTTCCTCTTCCTACATCCCTCTTGCCCACGACACCTCTTCATTTTCATCGTGAAACACCCTTTCAGCCCCGCCCGGGGTCTGCCGGGTGTATGGGCAGCTCCGGGGTCGGTAACCTGAGCTAGGCGCTGGAGACACCACTGTAGCTAAGGGGGTAGCCCTTAATGGTTCCAGCAGATGCCTCGGAGGGAGGGGTCACAGGCAGCCCCCAACTGCCCACCCGGAGATAACCCCTGACCCCTGCCTCTCTCCATGGACCAGGCAAAAATCCGAGCCCTGAGGAGGCCAATAAATCCCTGGGTGTTGCCCTCCCAGGATTCCAGCCTCCTGCCTGGTAGAAAGCACTTAAACTTCTTAAAAGAATGCTTTTGCTAAAACCACAGGAAGCTGCTTAGGGTGTCAGTGGAACTGAAGACAGATTTCTGCATGGGTTCTGGACTCTATGTGTGGCAGAACGCCACCCGTGTTTGTGCATTGCGGCATCGTGGCTGAGCAATGCCGTCCAGGTGTGGGCGGGGAACCTCAGAGCCGGCGAAGGGCCTGGGGGCATTGAGCACCCCATGCTGCCCACAAACACACCCTATGCTTACTCTGGCACACCTGGGGGTGGAGGGCAAGATTGGAGTTCCTCGACACAGAGAGAGCTGTTTATTAGTCAAGAGAACACAGCTTAGAGGACAGGCTGGAGCTTTTGTTTTCCACGTCACATATTCACACGGTTACATATTCAAGATACAAATAGGTATCTCTCTCCCACCTTTTCCCACAGCCACCTTCCCAAGGATGCCAACATCAGGAGATGTTTTAGGCCTATAAACATATAACATGTATAGTATGTATACTTATAAAATCTTGTTGATTTTTATTATTCTATTTCCATTCCATATCCTAGATAATAAAGATCTAATGTGCTAATTAGACCGAACAGCAGAACGCCCATCCAAACGACCTTCCGGAGGAAGCTGGGGCTGTGAGGGCCGGCCGAGGCTTCGAGGGCCAAGCCTCTTGCATGAAATTTTATGCATTGGGCCTCTACTTATTATAGAAAGAAACTTTACTATTTTTCATGGCTGCATACTATTCCCCGGAGTGGCCCATTCATCATCTATTTATTTAACTGGTCCCTATGATAGGGCCTTAATAATAAGCATCAGATTTCTCATGGATTCAAGTATTAGGCAGTGTCCCCATTGTGGCCATTTGGGACTGCTGGTCGCTCTTGGTCTTGTCCTTCCTTTTTTCTCCGTACAATCTCTACAGTTCCCTTTTCAGGTCCAGCTCCAGCCTGAGGCTCTGTTTGTGGCTGGGTGAGACTCAGGAGTATAGTAGGTACTGGATCATCATCCCTAAATGGAGGGTAGGAAACGTAAATCCTGGTGGAGAGACTTCCCTCCAGTCCCCATGGCTAATGAAGGAGCATTTCGATTTCCCCAGAGGTCACTGCACATGGGGGCACAGGAAGGGCCCAGGGGAGCAATGGAGGGTTTGGAGTCTAAAGATGTAGGTTGGCAACCTGGACTTTCTCCAACAACTGTCGCCTGTCCCCAAAAGGCGGTGAAGAAGACACAGGAGGCCTCTGTGAACAGAACACAAGTCCTGGAGGGCACAGCCATTCCATCCTGAGCTCTGAAGTCAGCTCCCCCTGGCTCCAGACCCTAACTCCACTGCTTATAAGCCCTTGACCTTGGGAAGGCAGCTTTCCTCTCTGAGCGCCTGTTTGGGAAGAATTATTATAGTACCCGCTTCACGGGTTTATAAGCTGATTTTCATGATGAAATGAGATCAAACGAAATTAAGTAGTAACTCAAGCTGCCTGACATAAACTAGCCCAGGTCAAGGGCTCAAGACATTTTCACTTTAATTGTTGTCATTGAGGTTGTTGTGCAGTTGTTGTTGCCACAGCAGTGATGGTCTCCTGATACCGTGTGCTCTTCCACACAGATGTCCCCACACAGATTGCAGCTCGGTTGTTGGAAATCCAGAGCACTAGCGGAGCTCACAGACTCAAACCAGCTGGCGGGGATTACCACTTCATCATTCTCTACAGGTGCTCCGGGCCTGTTTCCTCTCCCACAGTCCCCACGTGCGTCCCTGTGTACGGGAACACACACCGTGGCTCTTTCTGAGAGAATGCTGCCTAGAGGCAGGGGATTGAACCAAACGACCTTTTGACCTCTTTCCCACCCCGAGCTCCAGAACTCAGGATCACCCAGCATGCACATGGGCCAATGAAATTAGCCACTCTTTCCGGAAATGTGGGGTTATTCAGTGTTCTACGGCTCCCAGGGGCTCTCTTAGATAAGACTTGTGCCGGGCTCTTTTTTTTTCCCCCAGGACTTGTGGAAATCTCTGGGTCTGTTTGACATCAACTTGTGTCCTCCCGGTCCCACCAATGACCTTCCATTGACCTTTGGATACTGGCGAGAAAAAACGTCATTTTTTCCCTAGCCCATTGAACTCTCAGAAATGACAAAGTGACAAAGGCCAGCATGGGTTTTCCAGAAAGGCCTCTGGCCGGTGGCTCAGAGAAAGCGCCCACGCCCAGCCAAGGCCGAGAGCCACAGGCAGCCCCTTTCCACTGAGCATGAAGCGAGATCTTCCTGAGAGGGGCTCTCCTGCGCGGCACGGGAAGAGAGAGCAGGAAGGCAGGGGGGCAGCCGATAGGACACCTCACGGAAGCGGAGGAAATGGCCAGCGGAGTCTAGACGCGTTATCTTGCCCCCCGTGCGGGCACCAGCCCCACGCTCATCCATCGTCCTTGGAACCGACTTCCTGCCTCAGGATTTACGCCAATGACTTCACCCTCTTGCTATCTCGACAGTCCCGCTGCTGCCCGCTCTGGGCTCTCAGGAATTAGGGGCCAGATAACAAGTCTAGACAGCTCAGAAGTTTTAAATGGACTATTCTCCAGAGGCAGGCGGATGGCTAGGGACTAGCTCTGGGGACGCAAATGCTGAAAACCTGGACTGCATTCAGAGTCTGAGTCTGTGTGGGGAGTGCAAGCCATCGGCTCCCTTCCTGCCCGGACCCACCCCCCTGAGGTTGAAAACAGGCGCAGGAGCAGCCACAAGGCCACAGGAGTCTGCTTCCTGATGGCCAGTTGGGGAGACCTCCACACCCCACTCCTTTCCACCTGGTTCAGGCAAGACTCCAGGGCTGTCTCCTCAGAACTGAAAAGTGATAGTGTCTCCTGGACCCTCAATGTGCTCAAAAGCAAAGGCAGTAGTGAGCTGCACAAAAAGTGTTGGAAGTCCAAGGCAGATCAAAACGCCCCTGTGGGGTTACTAACTGAAACACTGGTTCAGATATCAAGTGTCCCAAAGGAAATTCTTATTGGTGCCCCTGCCTTCTGGGGGACTCAGTCAGACACCGTCACCCAGCTGTGGGGCTGCACCCTCGTGAGTCAGTTCTCTCACTTGCATTGTGGCAGCCCCTCAGCCTCCTCCCTCCATGTTATGGGTTTTACTGTGTCCTCCCCAAATTCATATGACATCCTAACTCACAGGACCTCCGAATGTGGCCTTTTTTGGAAACAGGATGCTTGAAGATGTAATCAGTTAAGATGAGGTCACACTTAGAATGGGACTGGCCTCCAATTGAATATGAGACGTGGACAGGCACACACATGGGAAGAACACCCTGTGAAGATGAAATAGAGGCAGAGTGATGTGTCTACAAGCCAAGCAATGCTAAGAACTGCCAGCAAATCACCAGGAGCTGGGAGGCCTGGGATAGACTGCCTCTCAAAGCTTCAGTGGGAACCAACCTGCCGACACCTTAGTCTCGGATTTCTGGCCTCCAGAACTGTGAGAGAATTAATGCTTGTTGTTTAAGCTCTGTAGTTTGGGGTTCTTTGTTACAGCAGCCCCAGCAAACTGATACATACCCACGCTCCTGAAGGACAGGGCCATGAGAATGAATGCCTGAGACCCTCAGAGGAGAGGCCTCCCCATCAGGTGGTCTTCAGCACGTGGTTGGCTCTGGACAGTAGAGGTTTCTTGGACTGGCTCAGTGGGGAGCCAGAGAGGTCCTGTCCATCTC
Source organism: Pipistrellus hanaki (assembly GCF_964339955.1). NCBI lineage: Eukaryota > Metazoa > Chordata > Mammalia > Chiroptera > Vespertilionidae > Pipistrellus > Pipistrellus hanaki. The sequence continues at coordinate 25,542,963 of NC_140517.1, forward strand.
AGAACATGGCTGGAGCATTGCTGTTGGTGCATGAGCATGGCTGGATGAATGCTTATTGGCAGGCACCATCCTGGACACAGCAATGACTTCCTCCAGCAAGTGCCTTCAGTCTTTCACCTGTGAGCTTCTCTGCTTTGCCTGCTTAGACCCCTCACAGATGGGCAGGCCAGAAATGCTGAGGTCACTGTCCTTGCAAGCTGCCCTCAACTGATGACAGTGAGAGCTGGTGGGCATTGGCCCAGCTCCCTTGCTGCTCAGGTGAGAAACTGAAGGGTGATCCAAGCAATTCCCCAAAGGGAGTGAGCCAGGTTGACCACAGTGGTCATCTGATCAAAATATGCCCTGTAGTCCCTGCCGTTGTGGCTCGGTTGGCTGGAGTGTCATCCCATGCACTGAAAGGTAGTGGGTTTGATTCCCAGTCAGGTTTTCTCCTTTCCTTCTTCCTTCATCTCCTTCTCCTCATCTCCCTTCCTCTCTCTAAAATCAATTTAAAAAAATACACCCTGTATTGGTTCCCTCCCTTCCCTCTGTCCTTCTCTACTCCCCCAGTGCCTTCTGAGGTCACTTCCCTGGACTCTAGCACTCTGACACTGCTTTGTGTTGGGGAATCCAAACTGAGATGATGGGAGATTGTAACTCACAGAAAGACCAGCAAGGAGGGTGCATCCAGGCTGCACACTGAAGAGAGAACTGTGCACATTGAAATCTCTGGATTTCTCTGATTGAATGTCTGTCTCCAGATTAAAAGGTGGAAATTGCCAATTCACTTCAATATCAATTTTCCTTCAATAGTGATAATATGAATTATAACTGGGCATATGACTGTCCTTCCCAAAGACTTACCATCCCAAACTCCATAGGGGCTTGTGAAATTAGCCACTCTTTCCAGAAATATGAGGATGGTAAGTGAAAGAAACACAAGCTCTCAGGTGGTGCAACTCTGGGTCTAAATTCTAGCCAATGGGATGAGAGCAAAAATGATGTCCAACCCCAGTCCTGCATATATGACCTTTCCCTCCATCCTTCTGTCTGGAATGCAGACATGACAATGGGAGCAAGTCTGGCTTCTCCTCCTCCCCCTCTCTTCCTCCTTCTCTTCCTCCTCCTCCTCCCCCTTCTCCTCCTTTTCCTCCTTGTCTTATAATAAGAAAAAAAAGGTGAGGTTGAAGAGTGTCTTTTATTATTCCTTTTTCAGCAAAGCCAACTTTGAAATTTCTGACCCTCGCAAGCCTTTTTCATCCATTTAGAGAGCCAAAGACAGACTTCATTTACATTAATCCAAAAATAATAAAGTGAAAGAAGTAAAGGCTGGAAAAGAATACCAGTGAGACCGGAACTGGTGAATCCAGGAAGTGTTGGGAAAGCCGGCTCCTTCCAGGAAAGACCAGGCTGCGAGCAGCAGCGAGTTCTGATAAAATCTGGAAAGCGCTCCTCTCCAGTAGGTGAAAGGTGACCTGACACATGGCAGGCAGGTCACTGGGAGGCCCATTCGCAGGGACCGCAGGAGCCCCGTTTGGAGGAATTTCCTAAAATGACAATGAGCAGAAACAATGGGTGAGTCAGAACTCTAATTGCCAGAAATTATCTTGATTTTCATAGCAATGGTGAAGTGTTTAGAAAGTCTGTGTTACATAAAGATAAATTTGTGTGAGGACCAGAGGCCAAGGAGCAGCCAAAATCAATTAGGCATTAATGTCCTGCTCCGTCTCCCATGGAGGGGTTAGCAGCACGTTTTCCAGGCGCTGGACAGGAACAATTTGGATCTAAGAGAAGAGGGAAATGTCTTTTATGGATCCAGCCCCCTGCCCTGCTGTTGGCTGTGCAGTGGCCAGTGCAGTGGCTGGTCTCGTCCCAGCTGACCCGTGTGCGTTGGAGGGAGGAGCTTGGGTATGGCTAGGTTGACCACTTCCCCCTTCCCAGGGACAACAGCCTGGGTCAGACCTGGGTTAGAATGCTCGTTCGGATACTCCCTAGTTATGTGCTGTAGGTAAGACACTCAGCCTCTCTGAGCTGCATTGGCACATTTCTTAAACGAAGTCCATAATACCTCCCTCTCTGGGTGCCTGTGAAGATCACACGAGGTAATATAAGTGTGGGATAATGCCTGGGCCCACGTGGCCTACGGTGACAAAATACCTCAGACTGGTGGCTTATCTCACAGTTCTGAGGGCTGGAAGGCTGAGGTTAGGGGCCAACAGGCTGAGATGAAGGCCCTCTTTCAGGCCGCAGGTTCCTTGCTGTGTTCACACATGGCAGAGGGCCCAAAGGAGCTCTTGGGGTCTGTTTTATAGGGCACTAATCCCATTCATGGGGCTCTACCCTCACAGTCCTATCAGTTACCAAAGGCTCCACCTCCCAATACCACCATCTCAGAGATTAGGATTTCAATGGAGGAATTTTGGGAGACATGGCAGGTAATATCTGGTGTTCAAGGTCCCATCTTCTGACATCATATTCCCTTCCCCTTCAAGAAATACGAAAAAGAGCAGTTGGGTTGATATGTGCCTCTGGCAGATGGGACCAAATATGGAAGTGCAAGGAGGTGCAATGTGAGCATTTGGAGTGGTGTGAGATTGAAAGTGAGATGCATGAGTTTGAGGTGTGGTGGGTGAATGTGGGGTGCAGTGTGAACGCGAGTGTGATGTGCATCTGAGTGTGAGGTACGGTGTGAGCATGAGTGTGATGTATGTGTGAGATGTGTGTGAGTGTGATATGCATGTGACTGTGAGATGCAGTGTGAGCATGAGTGTGATGTGCGTGTGTGAGTGTTGTGCATGTGAGTGTGAGGTTTGGTATGAGTATGAGTGTGATGTGCATATGAGTGTGAGATGCAGTGTGTGCTAGCACGAGTGTGATGTGCTCATGAGGTGTGGTGTGAGTGTTGTGCATGAAGTGTGAGGTTTGTTGTGAGCATGAGTGTAATGTGCGTGTGAGGTGTGGTTTAAGTGTGATGTATGTATGAGTGTGAGGTGCGGTGTGTGTAGAAGGTGTGGTGTGAGGTCGAGTATGGTGGCATGAATGTAGAGTAGGTGGCAATGTGAGGTGGTGGGAACATCCCAGACAGGAAGCCAGGAGTATGGGTAAGAGGTAATAGTGCGAAGGAGAGAAAAGGTTGTTACAGTTAAAGATGTAACTGTGAAATAGGAATACATATTGTTTTAGGTACCTTTCCATGAGTGCAATGAAAGTATGAAGTAAGAACTGAGGGAAACCCCAACTTCTGGCCGACGCTACCCCTGGAGAGGGAGGAAGTGCTCTACCCACAATGCTTTTAAGTAGACAGACTTAAACATGGACGAACCCTGAGAGGCAGTACCTCCAAACAGCCTGAAAGCATATGGAAAGGTGTCCACTAGGCTAGGTGTCTGGGAAGCGCAGGTCAAAGCCATTGCGCACCGCCCACGCCTGCCCAGGGGCAGAGGTGAAACCACACTCTGAGTGGGGCCCAGCCTGTGGCACGCCCAGAGCACTGTGTGTCTGAGGGGAGTGGCACTGCCACCCTGGGAGGCTGTTTGGCAGAGTCTTGTAAATCTAGGCACCCCCACACCCTGTAACCCACAATGCCACTCCGGGATGTATACCTATGTTTACCAAAACAGTGCCTATGCTTACCAAGGACACCTGTAGGACCTTCCCAGAAGCTCCAGTCGTGATAAAACCTAATCCCAGTGCCCGTCAACTGTGGGTCCTACAATAAAGAACACATCAGGCTCAACCACACATAGTGGCAGAGGGCCCCACAAGCTTTATGGTCAGAGAAAAAGGACAAGAAGGGGCTCATCAGACTGTTTCTATAGAGTTCATTAAGTCCAAGAACAAGCATAACTAATCCGCTCAGTGACAGGGCAGGGGACAAGGCTCAAGGGTGTGACCTGGAGGGGAATGAGGGCTCCCGGTGGGTCGTGTTCTGTTTCCCTCTCTGGGTGCTGGTGCCACTGGTGTCTCCATGACAGTTCCTCAGCCTGTGCCCTTAGGATTTGCGCCCTTTGCAGATTGTCTCTTATACTGTAATAAAAAAAATAAAAATATAAAAAGCTTCTTTTAAAAAAGAGTTTACAAATCCAGAAGGTAGATTTACTGTTATCTATTGGTATTTCCTTGATGCTAGGTATATTTCACGATTTAAAAACATTAGATACAAAGATGCTTATCAGCAGAGATTCGAGTATTCAAGCCATTTGTTGAAAAGGGCTGGTCATTGTACATCCCCATGTCCACCCTTTCACACACGCCGGGGCTACAAAGCTGAGGGGCAAAGGCCGCAGAGCCAGGGAGCAGAGGCGAAGCCCAGGGGGTTCTTCTTGACCTCCCTCCCCCCATGTCAGAACAGGAAGCGAGGGGTACCGCCCAGCCTCGCCGAGGACAGTTCTCTTGGCCAGAGGCTAGTAAGAATTTGCTTCCAACTCAGGCCCGACTCTCACCCTGGGGAAGGCGGGAGCTCCACACCGGCCATGTGGAGGGCGACGGGCCGTCTCAGTCACAACATAACTTCGGGGAGTTCCGACGGTCATCACAGACCGATTTGTTCTGGGTCACAGGTTATCCGAGTCTGTGCTTAAAGTCAGGGAATGAGGAAGTGGGGTGGCTTATGTGGGTGTCTGCAGCAGACAGGAAATGGCAGGGATTTTCTCAGCGTGGCCAGGAGTCTGTGCTGGGTGGGCCTGGCCCCTCACCGAGACTCTGGCCTTCGGACACCGGAGCCACGGAGATGCCAACTCAGCAAACGTGGCTTCAGCTCCTGCTGCTCAAACCCCCACACCCCAGGCCATGGCTGGATGCAAACCTCTGCGAGACAAGCTGTCAGCCAGCTCACTTTCCCAGGGGTCCCCCGAGTGTGTGCCTCAGAGCAGCAGGCCCCGGCAAGGCTCCTGCACCACACACACACACACACACACACACACACACACACACACACAGGTCAACGGTCTCAAGAGTTCAGGGAGGGCTGCTGACAACCGTCCTCTCAGGAAATCACACTGAACAAAGGTATTCAGTCTCAGGAACTCCCACCCCTCCACGTTCTTAACAGTTTTATTGAGATGTCATTCACATTCCAGACAATTCGCCCTTTTACAGGGCACAATTCAATGGGCTCTAGCGTACTCACAGAGCTGTGCAACCACTGCCACAGCCGACTCAGAACATTTCCATCACCCCCAAGATACTCAGTACCCTCAGCCATCACCCCCTAGGCCCCTTGGCCCCCAGCCCTCGGCAACCACTTGTCGACTTCCTGCCTCTATGCATGTGCCTGTTCTGGACGGTGCATTATCAGTGAAGGCATATGACGTATGGGCCTTCGCATCTGCCTTCTCTCTATCCCTGTTGTGGTGTGTGTCAGGGCTTCATTCCTTCTTATGGTCATATTCCATTGTTTTCTTCCACACACCGGACCTCAGCTGCCAATAGCATTACGAAGTAGACATAGCCTCTGTCTAAGGTGACCAGACGTCCTGCTTTTAGCGGGACAGTCCCGATTTTTTAACAATTTGAACCGCATCCAGCAGCGTTATAAAAAAAAAGTCCTGATGGGAATGTGGGGGGGAAATTGTTAAAAAAAAAAAAAAAAATCGGAACTGTCCCGAAAAAAGTGGGACATCTGGTCACCTTACCTCTGTCCCATCCCTCACTGTCCAGACGACGAGGCACAGAGAGGGTCTGCAGAGCAGGTCAGCCCCCTTCCAGGGACCCTCGGGGCTCCCTTGCAAGTTCAGTAGGTCTTCCTTTCCACAAGTCACAGACGCCTGGCTATTTCCTCACTAAGAGTGTCCCGTGTGCAAAAGACAGACTCGTGGATCTGATAGACCCGTAGTGAAATCGTGTCCATCTCACAGCATCCCTCTCCTGACACTGACCTTTGCTCTCCTTCTTTTGGTACCAAAGGCATCACCGATTTCCACACCCCAGCTGCCCCTGGGTCGGTCGGTGCGGGCTCTGTTTTCATTCAATTCCCGGACTCAAGTCCGTGTCCAGGTGGAGCCTGGCTGTGCCGGGCATGGGCACGCAAGATCCTGTGCACTTTCGGCCACTGTGCCTTATCACGGCGCCTTCAAAGCAGTCATATTTGGGAGCCAGATATTTTTCATAAATAGATGGGGTCAGACGCTGATAAAAATCAATACATCTGAAACAACGTGCGGTTCCTGGTGCGGCGTTCCAGCGGATATCTTGTGGGACGGCGGGGCCCTTTGAAATGCTCACAACAACAGAAAGGCTTGTTTTTCCATCCAAAGCAAATGGAAATACTCGCAGGACAAAAACAAATATTGTCTGGGGGCTGGAGCATTTCAGGCAGCCCAAGTGAACTCTGGGGACCCAACTGATTCCCGAGTCTGCTGCGGCCGTCTGTGGGAAGAGGGGTCCCCGTGGAGCTTGAAAAAAATGAGAGGCTGTTTTCGAGCTAAAGAGTTTTGTAAGAAAGGACTCAGAGTATGAAGTATGAAGGGAATGGTTCCTGGAGCCAGGTGCACGGGGGGTTCGATTCCAGATACCATTCCAGGCACCATTTGCCCAGATACCTTACTCCTCAGAGCCTCACTTTACCTGTTGGCCAAATGGGAGAATAACAGCTACCTTCTATGAGGTGGTGAGAGGACAAATGAATTAAGTCACATGGTTAAGTTAGTTCTCCAGTTCCCTGCATTATTAATATTTCCATATAAGAAACTAATGAACTATACCGGTATGCCCTTTCATATAGCTCATTTCTAATCTATACTATAACATCCATCCAGAATTGTTTCATCTGATATTTGTTGTGATGGTTCATGGCATTTTCAGAACCAGTAGGTGATAAACGGTTTCTTCCAATGGGGTAGGCCCTGAGAGTCTTTTTCCTGTAACTGGATTACAAGGCCCGATGGGCAGGGGCCACCCCTGGCACTCCGGTGGGTTTTCATTTAAGGTCATGGGTGCCAGTACTCCTTTCCTGCTAGCTCATTTAATTCTCACAGCTCCAGGTGGGGGCAACACCGTGCTAACCTCCTCTGCACAGATGGAGACTGAGGCTCAGAGTGGCTGAGCGACTTCCCCAGTGGCAGGGCCGGGATCCCAGCCACAGGGGCCTGGGCCTCTGCCTGAGTCCCATCACTGTTCGTCTATCAGTGGGGACATGAAGTGTGGGGTGGGGCACTGGGGGCAGGCACTGCAGGGAGGGCTCCCCATGGAGTTCCAGGGCCCAGAGGTTGGGGTGACATCTGGGGGTGGGTGACTGTGGCTGTGAAAAGGTAGCAGGAGGGCCCCTGGTGAAGTGATGGGCTGTTTTGTATGTTGACTGTGGCTGTGGTCACATGAATGTAGCCATGTGATAAAATTGCATAAAAACAAAATACACACACACACACACACACACACACACACATAAGTGAGTGCATGTAAAACTGGTGACATCAGAAAGAAATTGGTGGACTGCATCCACGTCAATTTCCTGTTTGTTCGAATGCGAGAGGAACACAGCAGTTACTATGGGGGAAGCTGGGGGAAGTGTACTCGGGATTTCTCTATATTATTTCTCACAACTGCGTGTGAATCTACAATTATCTCAAAGTAAAAAGTTCTTTTTTTAATGAAAGTAAAGTGAATGTCACACACACACACAAAAAAAATAAAAAACTAGAAGGATGGGGCCCTCAGGTGGGATGGGGGCCGACTTGGGCCAGGGTGGCCATAGGAGACAGGGGACCTGGTGCCCTGGCATGATCCCTGGAGAGGTCACTCTGCTGCTCCCAAGCGGCTGCGATGGCCTCACTCTGCCCCCCAAGGGCAGGGAAGGCCCAGCAGGACCTGGCTGCCCGCTCACCAAGACCACAGAGGCAGGAGGATCCAGGGCTTTAGGCGGGGCTCGGCGCTGGCCTTTTTTAAGAGCTCCCCAAACGGTGTCAATGGGCAGTCAGGGGCGGGAGAAGCCCGCGTTTCCAGCCAGGTCCCATTTAGGGCTGGAAAAGAGACTCTCCCCTCAAACCAAAGGAATTCCAGGGCCGGGGAAAATGTCAGTGCCCACAGATGTGGTGAGCTTGGTGCAGGCCTTTCTGGAAATTCTTTTTATCCTGCCTGCTCCCCCATCATTTTCTCGAGGCAAAAATAAATACCGACATCCCCGCTTGTGTCAAAGTGACGGGTGTGTACACCATCAGTGTGAAAAGTTATGCCCCGAAGCTGAGCTAGACAACCAAACAAAACCTCCCTGTCAGTGAGTGGATGTGTCCAATATTTCAAGCAAAACGGTTGAAAGCTATTTTTGTAATGTGACTCTAAGTGGATAATGTAAGGCTATGGCTAGGCCCAGCGAATGAATACATTTTTGTTTGCAGTTGGAAAATCAATAGCAGACTTGGAGATCCTGGGAGCACTTGTGCAGAAGACATTTCGTGTCACTGAAGCGAGGCCGGGCGGTGGCCTTGATCGGGAGTGGGGCGGCCCAGGGAGCAGGGACAGGTCAGCGCCAGCTCTGGGGAGAGAGGACTGGAGAGCCACCAGCAGTCACTCACAGCCGTGTGTGTGTGTGTGTGTGTGTGTGTGTGTGTCCGCCGCGTGTTTTAAAAAAGTCCCAATTTTTGGAAAGATAAAATCGGGACTTTTTTTTTTTAATATATTTTTTTATTAAATTATTATTTTTGTACATATACCAATGCCCACCGCGGGACGCAGGACAAATAGTTAAAAATCGGGACTGTCCTGCCAAAAGCGGGATGTCTGGTCACTTACTCTAAAGTCCTCAAAACCTCTTGTCTAATTGTCAGGAGATTCTTTCATGCTGAGTTGTCCTTACGCCGTGTCCACTTCTGGCTTTTCGTGGCTCCTTGAGGCCACCTGAGCTGGGTGCAGAATTCCACGTGGAAGCCCATTTCTCATTATTCTGCCACTGAATTCCATCAGCTTTATGGAATTATCACGGAAATCCCTCCACTCCAAAGTCTGAGGCCAACTTCTTAAGCTGCCCAACTTCACGCCCCCTCCCCAGCAGCCTGCACACCGCACCCGCTCACCATGTCCTTTGGGCTTCAAAATATGTATTTGTTCCTTATTACTTAGGGATGCATTCTCCTCCCAGAGGACAAGGAATTCCAAACAATACCTGAGGTTTCGGTTCCAGACCGCTGATGTTAAAGTCAGGTGTAATGGCATCTATCGCTCCCAACACCCGCTTAGCTCCTGACTCGAGAGAAAGCCCAGCTTTCTGCATTGCCTGTGCAGTGCCAGTCCCTCGCTACACACCCAGTGCTGCATGCCTGCCAGATACTCTAGAAAAGTCTGCATAATAAATAAATGAGTAAATAAACAAGTTTTTCCAGATCAGCTCTCTGGCATCATACAGATAAGTCCTTTTTATCTGCCAAAAAAGAGAAATGGACAAATTGGACCATTCATTTATTCTCTTTCTGCATCCAGTTTTTTTGTTTTTGTTTTTTTAATATATTTTGTTGATTTTTTACAGAGAGGAAGAGAAAGGGATAGAGAGTTAGAAACATCAATGAGAGAGAATCACCGATCAGCTGCCTCTTGCACACCCCCTACTGGGGATGTGCCTGCAATCAAGGTACATGCCCTTGACCAGAATCGAACCTGGAACCTTTCAGTCTGCAGGCCAATGCTCTATTCACTGAGCCAAACTGGTTTCGGCTGCATTCATCCTGTTTGAGTAATAATAATAGTGACGACTTTCTGAGCACTGCCTTGATTAGGCCCCTCCCACGCTCACCTGGGGACAAGAAAAACAAGGATTTGGGAGCAGGTGAGCAGTTTTGGGGGTGAATTCAGGAAGCACCTGGAGGGGATGGGGCGAAGGGAGGGAGCCAGCCGGGGAGCATGAATAAAGAGGTAGCTGTCGGGGTGATTGGGTGCCGTCATGGGGCATCAGGTGGAAGACACCTGGGACTCTTCCCGAGGGACGAAAAGCTGGGTGCTTGCCCACCTCCTCTTGTCTCTCACCGGTGGGGACCACTCTGGGGCCCTGGGTGGCTGCACGGCTTTGCGTCTGAGCCAAGGGGTGGAGAGGAGCGGGCGCTTCGAGGAAAAAGCTGTGTGTCAGGTGACCTGGGGAGAGGCCGAGGGAAGGACGGGTCACTGACAAGTGTGCTGTGTGTGCTCCGTGCCCTGCTGTCTGCTACAGAGTCTGCACGCTTCTCCCAGGTCCCATTTCGTCTTGACCACGCCCATGCCCATGAAGAGGGCAGCCTGGTCTTCATTCTCATCCCATTTTAAACACGAGACGCTGAGACTCAGGCAGGCCTACGGGGTGGCCCTGGGTCATGCTGAGAAGATGGCAAATGGCACAGTTCGACCCATTTTTGTCCGATTTCAGTCCCACGACCTTAAGCACCACGAGGGCGCCTCCCTGAGGAGGCCTCGCTCGGGGCCAGGGAGGGAAGGTGGGAGCAGCGGAGGAAGCGCTGAGTCACCGCACCTGAAATTCTGCTGACCCAATCTGTCCGAACACTTTTAGGAAAAACAATACACGCTCTTTGATCAATGTCCAGGTCCACGGCGGGCTCAGGTTCAAAATCAACATGTTCCCTCCGTGTGGAAGCCTGTGGGTTCTGGGAACGTGGGGAGAGCAGATCTTCTCTTCCTGGCGTTTCTCTAAGGGCCCCCCTCCCGCTGTGGCACAAGTGTCCCTGAGAGAGGCTGGCCGCGCTGCAGGGGCCACCTGCACCGAAGGCAGCTGCAGGGCCCAGGGCGAGGGCCGCGCTGGGCCTGGGCAGCTACGGCAGGACACAGACCTCTCAGGAGAAGCCTCGACAGCACGCAGTGTCTAGAGGAGGACCTCGGTTCCCCATCTGCAAGGTGGGCAGGGCGCACCTGTGGCCCCGGCAGTTGTCTCTGAAAGTGACTAGCAGTGGCCACATTCTGGGGCGGGGGGAAGGGGGGACATGAGAAGGAGAAAGAATTTCACAAGCTGGTCTGGGCCAGTGCACCGAGTCTCATCTCACCTCCACCATCCCCACGTGGGAAGGGGCGTAACTACCTAACCAGGACACCAGACATTAAATATGCATCTCTGAGTGAGAGGAGAAGGACTCTGAAGGGGAAGAGCAGAAGGGAGGAGACACAGAACGGAGAGCACTGCCCCTGGCCTGGGGCATGTAGTTACCTGTGGCCTCAACAGAGCCCGGCGACCAGCAGTCGAAATCCCGGAGCCTCTGCTGTCAGCCACAGGCCATGCTGTCTTCTCTGGGTTTTCTTTGCCAGAAAAAAATGAGAAGACTGCTGCTCTTAATCCCAACAGCTCCTTAAAGGAGAGCAATATCTTCATATCAAAAAAGAAAATAGTGGGGTGGAGAGGTAACTTGTTCTGCCTATGACCTTCAAAACCACAGTGAGCCCCTAACTGGTTTGGCTCAGTGGATAGAGCCTTCAGACTGAAGGGTCCCCAGTTTGATTCCAGTCAAGGGCATGTACTTTGGTTGCGGGCACATCCCCAGTAGGGGGTGTGCAGGAGGCAGCTGATCGATGTTTCTCTCTCATCAATGTTTCTAACTCTCTATTTTCCTCCCTTCCTTTCTGTAAAAAAATCAATAAAATATATTAAAACAAACAAACACAGTGAGAAGAGTGACTGCTTGTGGGCCACAGGTGGACGGACGACTTGCCTTCACCATGTCACCGAATCCTTCCAGGGACACCTGTGTGTGGACACGGGGCTGGCTCGCTCCTGTCTGCAGGTGAGAAAACGCAGCCCAGGAGGTGACTTGCCAGGGCCCCGTTCTGGGCCGGGATCCCTCCTGCTCTGGCTCCAGAGCTCTTGGCAGGCCTCCAGGGCCGCGAGATAAGGCTCCTGAGCGGCGTATTCCAGCTCATCCTGTGGGATAGGAAGGAAAGACTCCAGACATAATTAGAAGTGTTTCAGAGTGAGTGGAAAGTTCTCAGGAAACGTATTATCATTAGCGCTGGCCTCCCCTCCCGGGAGAGAGCGGGTGCATGGGTGTTTGTTGTGCACACACTCACCTCCCCACTTCCTATCTGAGTCCTTTTCATCAGTAGTGAAGCAAAAAATCAGGCTTGCTTCCCGGTGTGAACTTTTCTTTCTGCCACATTTCAAAGACAATCCGGGAGGCTGTCAGCCCCTATGTATGTACACCTGGTTTTAGGGATTTCTGATCACCCTGTGGATTGAGAAGCTCTGCCTGCCCGTGCCTCATTTTCCCCGCCTACAAATGGCCTGGGAGCACAGAGAGGAGGGTCTTGCTTGGAGAACCCTCTTCGGCCCCAAGAGTTTTTTTGTTTTGTTTTGTTTTGTACATGCCCTTGACTGGAATCGAACCTGGGACCTTTCAGTCTGTAGGCCAATGCTCTATCCACTGAGCCAAACCAGCTAGGGGCTCACTGTGGTTTTGAAGGTCATAGGCAGAACAAGTTACCTCTCCACCAAAAAGCAATATCTTTTTTGATATGAAGATATTGCTCTCCTTTAAGGGGCTGTTGGGATTAAGAGCAGCAGTCTTCTCGTTTCTTCAAGAGCACGTGGGCACCTGATGCAGCAGGTCCCCACTCGGTTCTCTAACTCACCAGGACGTCCCCAACCATCTCCTAGGACTCATGCGGTTCTGGACAGAACAGAACGCAATCCACCTTCTTCTATACAAATAACATTATAGGTTATCAAAGTACTAGAAGCCCAGTGCATGAAATTTGTGCAAGGGGGGTGTCCCTCAGCCAGCCTGCACCCTCTCCAATCTGGGGCCCTCGAGAGATGTCCACTGGGATCAAGCCTAAACGGGCAGTCTGACATCCCTCCCACAGTCCAGGACTGCTGGCTCCCAACTTCTTGCCTGCGTGCCTTCCTGATTGCCCCTAACCGCTTTTGCCTGCCAGCCTGATCACCCCCTAACCACTTCCATGCCAGCCTGATTGATGTCTAACTGCTCCCCTGCCAGCCTGTTTGCCCCCAACTTCCCTCCTCTGCCTGTCTGGTCACCCCTAACTGCCCTCCCCTGCAAGGTTGATCACCCCCAACTGCCCTCCCTTGCTTGTCTGATCACCCACAACTGCCCTGCCAACTGCCCTACCCTGCTGGCCATCTTATGGTGGCCATCTTGTGTCCACATGGGGGCAGGATCTTTGACCACATGGGGCAGCTATCTTGATCTTGTGTGTTGGAGTGATGGTCAATCAGCATATTACTCTTTTATTAGAAAGGATAGAGGCCTGGTGCACAGGTGGGTGCCAGCTGGTTTGCCCTGAAGGGTGTCCCAGATCAGGGTGGGGGTTCCCCAGGGATGTGGGATGGCCTGTAATAGGGGCCTATGGTTGTTTGCAGACCAGCCATGCCCCCCGGCAACCCAAGTGGAGGCCCTGGTAACTGGGATTTATTTACCTTCTACAATTGAAACTTTGTAGCCTGGAGTGCAGCCAAGCCTTCACTTGCTCAGTGGCTGCCACCATTTCTGTTTGGATTTGTTTACCTTCTATAATTGAAACTTTGTAGCCTCGAGTGGAGGCTTAGGCTGGCTAGGGAGGTGGAAAGCTTGGCTTTTTCCATTGCCTGGGAAACCCAAGCCTCCCTCCTGCTCTCTGTGGCCGCAGCCATCTTGGTTGGGCTTAATTTGCATACTCATTATGATTGGCTGGCGGGCATGGCTGGTGGATGTAGCAGAGTGATTGCTAATTTGCATATTACTCTTTTATTGTGTAGGATAATTGCATACTATTTCATATACTGTATTACATTACATGTATAATATATGATGCCTATGCTTTCTGTATAAAACAAGAAGGTGATGCTGGAGCCGGGAACAAGTGACTGTGAGGAAGAACTTGGGGGCAGGAAAGCTGCTCAGCCTTGCTCCTGAGCCGTGGCCAGGCCTCTGAGGTCTTGAGTTTCCATCCTGGCTCTGCCACGTAGCCCTGGCCTCTCCCTGCCTGTTTCCTGATCTGTCACATGGGGCAAGGCCCTCATCATGACGTAGCTCACAGGCACCAAAGCTCCAATGTGTTCACCTGAGCATGGATCCCACACAGATAGGGTTGGGGCAGGCTCAGTAAGAGGCATCAGGTGCACTGGTTTGTTTTTGCCTTTAATAGCTTTAGGAATGAGTTACGCTGACTGTTCCTGGGTACAGATCAGGAAACTGAAAGAGGTGAATTCTTGTGTCCAAAGGAGTGGGACTAAGGATGGTAAGTTCTGGAATCCTGAATCCCCAAAGCCCAGGTCATGCAGTCTGAACACACTGCCTCATGGGTTGGCCAGTCAAGGGTCTGTGTTTCTTTAGCCCCTTTTAATCCCAAAAATGCAGCTCCCAACACATATCCAAACTGTTGTGTCTTTTCCTCTCCTCCTCCCTGCCAGTCCCCAGCCTCAATCGACTACTCAGCACTCACTGACAACATGTGGGGAGATGTGTGGGGAGACGATTCCAGACCTGACCCTTATGCACCCTCCCAAGACAGAGGACTTTGCTCTCCACTCTTGGATGGAGCTGGAACTCAGAACCTGGTAGCCTTGGTGGCTTTGGAGGGATGGTAAAGAGTGTGTCCAGCATGGGACCAGCAGGTACATGTGGGCTGTGACATCAGATAGACCCACACTAACTGTACCCACCCACCCACCAGTGCTGTGACCCCAGGTAGATTACTAACACCTCCAATCCTCAGTTTCTTCATCTGTAAAATGGGGGCAATTTTACAGAAGAGCATGTGGCTCACTGGAAGAATTAAATGGAATGTATAGAGCACCTAGCACAGTGCCTGGCTGGTAACAAACACCAAAAATGATCTTATCACCATCACTACTATCACCATCACCATTATGATGATCATTGTCACCATCGTCACCATCACCACAAACATCATCACCACTACCACCACCACCACCATCATCACCATCATCTTCACTTCCGCTATAAATGCGTTGCAGGGACAAAGACTTATTCTCACATCAGACCTTGCCGTCTCGGTTCAGAGCTAGCTGAGGAGCAATCCAAAGCATGCCTGGCGTCTGGTTTCCCCAGCTTCACCAGCAGGTTCGATTTAGCCAACCCACTTTGACGTCAGCGTGACAAAGGCAGGAGGCCCAGAGAAGGGCTGGTACTCCGAGTGCTCCAGTTGGCAGGTGGGGCCAGGGCGTGGTGAGAATTACTTCATGGCCTCTCCAGACCTGCGCGGGAAGTGAAGACGTTACTCCAGAGGCTCCCGTCCAGAAACAGAGTGCTTTCTTCCCGCGTGTGAGCTCACTGTGTTCTCACCAGCAGAGGAGTCGCGCCAGCAGGCTGTGCTCCGATGCCGGCACGCGGAGATCCCTGCTCGGGGAAATGAGAGGCAGGGGCTTGCCCAAGTTTCCGAAGAACCGCGGCCATGGCTGACTGTCTCCGCTGCGGTGACGGCTAATGGTTTCCTAATCCCTGAAGAATGTGTGTGACAGGGAGATGCCCTCAACCTGTTTCCTTCCCTCCGCCGCCACCTCGGCACGGAGCTTATGTCATTCTTGGCAGAGGCTCTGGCCAGCTCTGATGAGTGATTTCTTCCCAAGAGAGGGGCTGTTATACCTGCTTCTTGGAAAAGGGACCCGAGCCCAGATATGCCAAGTGCCATGATGCACGTTGGGCAATGTTTACTGGCACGCTCAGGCCTTGAGCTGATCTCCGCTTGAATCCAGTTTTCTGAAATGAGCGATGGCTGACATATATGGAGGGTGTGGACTGGACCCAGCCTTCGGCGAATGGCTTCGTACATGTATCTTGTTTGCTCTCCATAACAACCCAGGAAGTTAAAATGCTCAGTGCCCCCTCTCTATGGATAAGAAACCAAGGCCAAGAGATGTTGTATATAATTTGCTCAAGGCCACTTGGCTATAAAGTAAGGGTTTTCAAGGCCAGAAAATATCTCTCCCCAAGCCCCTGCCATTAGCCACCATGATCCTGGGTCTGTGCTGGGCTGGGACTGTGCCCACCCCCTTCTGACGGCTTTGTGTCTCAGGAGCTACATCTCCCGGGCTCTGTTGCTCTCTGACCTCTGGACAGGCTCAGCCAAAGGAGAGCACCTGTGGAGAGATCGGGACAGGAGAGGAAAAAGTCCGTGTGTTTCTCCTTCCTGTTTCTGCCCGTCTCCTCGGTGGCTCCAGTTCCATGGAAATGCCCCCCTTTCCATGGTCTCTGTTCCCAGCAAACTGGACCCCCGGGTGAGCTTCGTTCCTGGGGCCCACGACACCACCTCTTCCTCTGTCCTTCCAGCTCAGGCAGAAGCCCTTTCTAAATCTTGCGGTGCCTCACCACCCCTACTTGATGTCTCCCTCCACTTGCTCATCAGCTGTAAAAACACACCCCTGTATTAAATCCCTCCATTTGAAAGACCTAACATGGGAGGAACCACTGCTCATGAGATGAGGAGAGAAAAGGACACAGTGCTCACGAGAAGGCCAGGTGGCTCATGAGAAGGCCAGGTGGCCGGGAAGGTGGCTATGGGGTAAGAGCAAACTGTCTCCTTGGCATCACACGCCACATGCCCAGTGATCAGACTTCCCAGGCAGGTGCTACCGTCAGCCCGGTGTACAGAGGAGGCAAGATGAGTGCCCTGTGGTTAATCAACTTGCTCATCTTAGAGAGAACAGAGATGAGAACCCCACCCACCCAGGTGCCAAGGCCCTGCGTCCCGCTGCTGCCCCCAACTCCCAGCCTATCCGGCTCCCATCTGCTGCATGGTAGAAGTGCGTCCTCTGAACGTGCTCATGCACCCCACAAAGGCCAGCCTAGACCGTGCCTGTGGAAAGCAGGAAACGTGTTACCCCATACTACCTTGGGTTGCTTGGGATTCTGGCTACTTTTGAGCTCTTGGGCTTCCCCTGGCCACACTGTGTGGCCCGAGCTGGATGCCCTCAGTGAGAGCTGCTGCGGCAGGCCAGATTTATGGCTTTGTTATTACTGTGTTTTGGAGTTTTCACAGCCCCGCGCTCCCTGGAGAACCCCGGCCGGCGCTCTCTCTAGGACGTATCAGTCAGACCATGGAGGAAATATCCAAAATGCTGGGAACATCCTGTGTCACAGTGTCTCCCCGGCCCCCAGGTACCGGGGGCCTTTTGTTTGCAGCCAGAGGGAGGAGGAAACTGATTAAGGGCAGGAGCTGGGGGGAGGCCGGCAGCCGGCACCTCTGTGCCTGGGCTGTCCTCCCCCGTGACAATGTCCCCAGCTTCCTGACCAAAACAGTCATCACCGAGGGCCCTCTGATGTGCAGCCAGTGATCGCACTGGAGTGAGCCCCTCTTAATTAGCCTCTCGCTCGCGCAGGGCGGATTGCTGACTCCGCAAGGAGCCAAGCGCACTTGCCAGTCGAGTCCAGCAGAGTGTTGCCCACATAGAAAACAAGGCCCCATTGTCCTGCCTCTGACCCTCCCTCACTGACCAGTCTCTCTCCCAGAATCCTCTGGGCTGTGGCTCACTTGGAGAGATTAGGCCTCAATTCTAGGGGGAACCCGGTGGGAGGGGAGAAATGGGTTGGGATAGCAGGCACAGGAATAAGAAAAACGGACTACTCGCTAGGATTATGGTCTGAACCTATTAAAAATTACACACACATATAAACAGTAAAGTAAACCGTGATCACAACATATAAAGGTCTAGGACAACATACACTAAGTGGTTAAAGGGTGATTTTCTCTGATTGGTGGTAGCAATTCATGTATTTTTCTTTAGTCTATTCTATGTAATAAAATATGTTCGGCATTGCTCAATGGTTAGTGTCAACCTGTGGACTGAAGGGTCATGAGTTCGATTTCCGTCAAGGGAAGGCATGTACCTGGGTTGTAGGTTTGTTCCCCAGACCTGGCTAGGGTGCGTGCGGGAGTCAACCAATTGATGTGTCTCTCTCACATCAATGTTTCTCTCTCTCCCCCTTCCTCCTTTCCTTCCACTCTCTCTTAAAAAAAAAAAAAATCAATGAGAAAAATATACTTGGGTGAGGATTAACAACAACAGCACATTTAATGAGCATCTATTACTTCCTTATAGAAAAATTGCAGTTGTTCTAACTTAAGAAGTGTCATGCTGATTATTTCCTCTAAATGTCGTAACACAAGCTGATGAAGCCTAGAGCAAAAGATGTTTAGGCTAGGAGTGTGGACTCTGCCGACTGTTTCCCTGGCATGTGGGTGAGCTTCTCGGTCCCTCTCTCACAAGTTCTAGTTGCCTCCTCCTTCTACTTGGAGAGAAAAATGGCCGCAGCGGGACCCCTGCCCTGGGTGGGTCCCCCTTTGCAGTCACAGCCATGTGGAGCCCCCAGCCTGGAACGGCAGATTTGAGATTAGCCAGGTCCCCGGGCACTCAGTGCAGGGCAGATGCTCTAGTTACCCGCATGTCAGGCCTCACAGAAAGCACAGGCCTCATAAGCCAGCAGCCTGTGTCCGGGAGTTCACCTCACTGGCTCCACAGTTACAGGCTGGACAGGGATAAAGGTAATGGATGGACAGGGACAGAGGCGTCGAGCCCCAGCTCAGCCCCCCTCTTCCTGAAGAGCGGCCACCCAGAGATTGGGCCTCAGTGTCCCACCCCAGGTTAGAAACAAACTGACTTGTCCTCGGACCTCCAGCTCACCCGTCTCCCCTCTGACCCACCCCAAGTCCTGCTCCCTGCCCTCAGCCCTCCATCCAGGCAGCTGCGAGGCCACATGATGCTTTCAAGGGCAGGTTTCGGCTTCCCCAGTGTGGGCTGCTGCTAAACATACAGCATTATTGACGGGTGACATGTGGAGGGCCGCTGTGCGTGTGGGCAGAGCACAGAGGAGCCGTTCATAATTCTGGTTTTGAGACACCAGAAATGCCCTGCCATGTGACAAATGTCTCCATGTCCAGATTCCAATCTCCAGTCGGCCCCCGGGCCCTAAGCTGGCACGTGGCATCTGTGAGGACAAGCTGCACGCAGCTCAGACTACCCTCCATGTATCATTCTCCCCTGGGAGAGCTTCTCCTAGCCCCAGGTGTGTGCCTTTCCAGTGAGTGGGTTCCCTAATCCTCTGAGCAGGGCACTGCACCCTCATCTCACCGGCTTCATTTCATTCAGTTCAATGGGCAACTGCAGTGTACAAGGATTTATCATCCCCATTGCACAGAGGAAAACTAAAGCAACACTATTCCCAGCTCAGAGGCTTTGCAATTGCAGTTCCTTCTGCCCAGAATACTTTTCCATGGGATCATCATACAGTGGACCAGGGAGTCACTCATGCACTGAGGGCCCCCCGACCAATGGCATCAGCTCCCCCCTCACCAAGACTAACCTGGGAGGGTCTTCCAGGCCTGTCAGCTGGAGAATGCAGTGAGATAAGGGTGTCTGGTGTTTGATGGAAGACTCTGCCCAGGCATGCTAATCCATGGGCCACTGCTCCGATGAGGAGCCACACCTGGACACGAGATATGACTCAAATCCCTCTCCTGTGACTGGAAGAAGAGCCTCGTCCAGGAGAGAGTGGACATCTTTAAACACTGAATATTCTGCATATTCATTGTGAAACACACTAGAATACAGGAACACGGATGAGAAAACGTGGGGTGAGGAGCAGTGAATCCCACAGAATCTCGCCATCCAGGAGCAGCACACGTCTTTAAACATGGTGTGCTTCCAGGCGCTTTGGCCACAAATGTGTTTTAAACCTTTTAAGGAAGTATTATATGCCCAGGAGGGGAAAAGCACGTCCATCAGAAAAGTACACTGGAAGATGTTTCGCCAACCAAGTATACATGTAACTGCGTGTGTGGGAACCTGTGTGCAAATGTGTATGCATAAACATGAGTGCAACTGCAAACACACAAACATATGTGCAACAATGCAACGTAGCAGTGAACATGTGTGGCTGCACACACGTGGATGTGGGGAATGGCGCATGTGTAAACATGTGTGTGGATGTGCATGTGTAATCATGCACAAGACTATGCACATATGAAGTTTAAACACATAACCAGAGGTGGTGCTAAGCCTGTTTCACTTTAGCCTCCATTTTCATGATGTATTTTCATTCACCCCCGTGGCCTCCCCATCTCAGCCTGCTCTTCACATGCCAGCCCCTCCCTCCCAGGGCCACCCCCTAGGAAGAGCTCGGGTCCTGGTGCGGGCCTCTCGCGGGTGGTCAGCACTTTCTGTGGATGTATAAGACCAGTCAGCCTCCCAGCTGGACCGGGGTCACAAGGGTAGGACCACCAGGCCTGTCCTGTTCCCACGTCCCCGGCCCCCCACATCGGTTCCTGCTCTAAAGCTCTGAGCCTCCTTCCAGGCGCTACCAAGGCCTTCTTCCTGAGACCACAGGGCCTGGCCCCCAGCACCCACCTCTCAGTGCCCCCACATCTCCAGGAGGAAATGGGAGCGACCCCAGCCTCCTGGGCCCATCATGACTTCCCAGAGGCCCAGCAGGCGGGGTTCTGGGAAGATTTATCAGCCCCTGGGCCCTGTGAAAAGCATTCCGTCAAAGAATTTGAAAAATGTGTCTCATATTCAGCATTTGGAGACAGCTATTCCCTTCTGAGAGGGCGCGGGATGTAAAAGCCATCAGTCCCCAGTGTGGCTGTCCAGCAGCTGGGAGAGCGGGCCCTGATGGTAGATGGAGGCCTCGGAGGCCAGGTGGCCGGGGCAGAGAGGGCCCCTGCCCAGCCCCGAGTCCGCAGAGGGGAGGCCCACGAGGCCCAGAGGAAGCAAGGGGTAGGCAGGGTGGAAGGGGGTCCAGCCGAGATGAATGGGTCTGGGCACCCTGTGGACAGAACACCTGGACAGGAATGAGACATGAGATGGGAAGAGAGAGGTACTAGGTGCACACACATGTAAAAATCAGCTATGCCCACTCAGGCGTGTGTGGGCACACTTACATACAACACACATATAGCAATGCACACACTAATGCACTCATGCACATACCACAATATAGCAAGGTGATTAGAAGACAGGCCCTGGAACCAGACTGTTTTAGTTCAAGTCCTGCCTCTGCCATGTGGCCTTAGTAGATGACTTAACCTCTCTGTGCCTGGGTTTCCCAATGAGAGATCGCGGGGGGGGAGGGGAGGGGCGTTGGGAATGAGTGTTAGTGAGGTAATGGGTGTGCAGGACTTAGGCTGACTCTGCAGACTTAGGGCACAGTGAGAGGCAGCTATCATCTTCTTGAATTCACATCTATTCAACAGTATCTGAAATTAATTTTGCTGCTTCTCTCTCCATCCTTGAAAGCGAAGCTTCATGGAGGCCACTGACCCTGAGTGGAGGCAAAGGATGATGCTAGGATTGACGCTGGATGAAGGAATCTTCTCGGCCCGCTGTCTGGGAGCTGGGTTGTGCACACCCCATTTGCACAGAAGGCCATTGTCACCTGCTGGTAGAGTGTTGTTGTAGCGACCGGATGGCTACAAGCCACCACCGGTGTGCTGTGCACTGTTCTTCGTGAAAACCTCATTTCATCCTCTCAAGCAGTCCGTGAGGTGGGTCCTTCTATCACCATTTTTCAGACCAAGGAAAAGGGAAGCCCAGAGAGGGTAAGTAAATTAGTCAAGGTCTCACAGTTGAGGGCAATAGCCACTGTCTTAGAACTCAAGTCATTTGACACTCAGACCCTTGCAATGTGGGCATTAAAAAGTGCTTCCCTTTTTAAGAAATATATATTTTTATTGATTTCGGAGAGGTAGAAAAAAGAAGAGAGAGAGAGAAACATCAATGATGAGAGAGAATCATTGATTGGCTGCCTCCTGCACACCCCACACTGGGGATGGAGCCCGAATTCTGGGCAGGTGCCCTGGACTGGAATCAAACCTGGGACCTTTCAGTCCACAGGCCAGTGCTGTAGCCACTGAGCCAAGCCAGCTAGGGCAGAAGTGCTTCCTCTTTATCATGCTACTGTGAGGTGCCAAAGGCGTTCTACACATTTTCTCACTGAACCTCATGACAGCCCTCTCAGAGGTCCTACTGCGGTCTCCTGGGGCTCAGAGCAGGCACATGACATGTCCAAGCCCCCCAGGCCATCAGTAATGGGCAGTTTGGACTAGACATAGGTCTCCCCGTTTCCAGTATCCACCCTACCTATACCCAACGCAGCGGTTCCATGGCTGGGAATTCTGGACACCCCACCCGGTTGGTCATAGTCATAGTTGGGAAGCAGATTATCAGTTGCGTCTTTTCCAGTCTTCTCCCAGGGGGCTACTGAGGGGCAGCCCAGCCCTTCTCCGCCTCCGTGTGGAAGGTTCACAGTGAGGCTCTCAGCAGAACCCTGCCGCTCAGCACCCAGGGGCTGCCAGCTCCGGGTGAGTTGTGAGAATGAAGACAACCAGCTGCTCACGCTGTCCCCGAGACAAATCAAAGCTGCTGATGACACTCCTGGAACTCCCCCCTCCCCCCCACCATCCTCGCCCGGAATCACCGGACGGCCACCCCCCAGGAATCTGCCTGCTTGGAGGAATCAAATCCACTGTTTGCTGCCCACCCTCCCCCAGAGGGTCTCTCGAAATAAGGTTTACGAGGCGGCTTCTGGATTTGATTACAAGGAAATCTGTTCCCCATCTCAACCCCTCAACTCTCTCTGCCCTCGACTGCAGGAATGCGACGCTGGCTGATTCCTCAGCAACTCCCTCACTCCTCGCAGACACCAGACTGCGAGCCGACATTCTACCTAGCCCGTGCGCTCGCGAATCACAGTGCTAGTGAAAGAAACATTCAGACTTCTGCACATCCAAACAGGTGAGGCATGCGCTCCCTAGGGCTGCTGCTCCCAATCGCTACAAACTGGGTGGTTTAACACCAGAGAAACGTATTGTCTCCCAGTTCTGGCGGCCACAAGTCAAGTCTGAAATCAGGGCGTTAGCAGGACCGTGCTCCCTCCGGAGGCTCTAGGGGAGGATCCTGCCTGCCTCTTCCAGCTCCTGGGGGTTCCGGGTGTCCCTTGGCCTGTGGCCGCATCACCCCCATCTCTGCCTCCATCTTCACAGTGTGTGTCTTTCCTCTGTGTCTCTTAGAAGAAGCGTGTCATTGGATTCAGGGGCCCTGGTATTCCAGGCTGATCTCCTCTAAGAGGCTGAGCTTACTCACATTCACTAAGACATCAGTTCTGAGGATAAGGACGTGGACATACCTTTGGGTGGGGGGCACCATTCAACCCTCTACAGTGAGTTTTCTTTCTTCTGAGCAAGTGCATGAAGGACCATCACCTCCCGTGGCTGGCCCTGAGAGAGAACAGAACCGGGCTGTCCCTGGGGGAGAACAAAGCTGGGCTGGGCCTATCACTCTAGTCTCAGCTCTGCCAAACCCCCCGCAGGGGACCTTGGTCCTGGTCTCCCCCTACCCTGTTCTCAGAGCTGAGGACACAGCAAGAGCCACAACTCGCCACGGCCCGGCCGGCTCCAGTTCATGTGCCGGTGGGGGAGACAGTGAACACTCCTTCATAAGAATAAATGGGTAAATAAGTATGTCATGAGCTGACAAACGCTACGAAGAAAAACGTAGTGAGGTCAGGGGTAGAGAAGGAAGGAACAGAGTGCTGCTTTCGATGGAGAGCTCACCCGGGGTCCAGCTGATGACAGACATGCAGAGTCAAGAAGTGAGCGCTGAGCACAGCTAGGGGTCCTTGAGGCAGAGGGGACTTCTGTGCAAAGGCCCCAGGAGGGCGGGCACTGGGTGGGTGTGAGTGCTGAGCATTGAGGAGGCCAAGTGGGGTCCAGGAGATGACGGGCAGGACAATGCAGGTTTGGGACTTTCTCTGTGCATGGAAGCTGCATCCCTGGCCTCCACCCACTAAGTGCCAGTAGCATCCCCCACCAGTATAACAACCAACACTGTCTGCTGTCATCACCCAGGGTCCCCTGTGGGCTGCAATCACCCACGCTGAGAACCCCCATCCACGGGGATAGCACAGCATGGGTTCCTGGGATCCCAGGCTCCTGGCCTCATGGTCTCCCGCAGACCCAAGCCGGCCTTAGACCTCTGTAGGGGTGGGCCTAAGAGCACCTCCCCTGGGCCAAGGGTGGAGCTAGAACCTTGGATGATCCCTAAATACATCATCATAGTCACCAGGTCCCAAACGTGTCCCGCTCTTGTCCTCATCTGTTACCAGCTGGCCCTGAGGCCTCAGCAGCCTGCCTTCCTGAGACCCTCAGACTTCCCGTCCTCACGCAGGAGCGGTGATAAGAGGACCTGGCCCACAGCCACCCTCTCCCAGCCTCAGTTCTTGGTTCCCTGAAGTGCCTTCCAGCTCTGGCCTCGGCTCTCTATTCCTGACAAGCCCACCCCCTCTTCCCCAGGACTCCAGCCGCTCTTTAAAGACCCTGGCCACCCTCTCAGTGTCCAGCGAGCGGCCAGAGATGGGTGGGTGCAAAGGGAGGCAAGAGGACCGTGAGACCAGCTGCAGACAGGGGAGGTTTCCGGAACACCCGCTGCCTTGGTGGGTGACGGCTTTGATGGCCTGCCAGAAATGATAGCCAGGCCCTGTTTGCTTTGCCTTATCTGAGTGTTTGCACCAATATTACCTTCCATCCACGCTGTCCCCTCGGGGGGTTATCAGCAGGCAGCCATGACATCCTCTGCCTGGGGTGACATCCAAAGTGACCTTTCCCATGCCCACTAGTCTGCACCCAAGATCAAGGCTCTCTCTCTTCACCCAGACCCTCCTACAGGGTCACCCCCAAGAAGAGGAGCCTGGAAAAGAGACCAGGGTCCTTGAGAACTTAGCTCTTTCTCCAAAGTGCTCCCGAACCACATCATTCCCCAGAAGGGCCCTTAGCTATTTCCTATTTCCAATAGGCCGGCACTTTAGAACCATCTGGTGTGTGAGTCCCGGGGCCGCTGCACTGAGTCACCCCAAGCCTGGGTGTCAAACAGCAGAAATGTGGCTGCCCCTGCCCTGGAGGCCAGAAGGCCGGGAGCAGGGTGTCAGCGGGGCTTGGGGCATCTGGGTCTGAGAGGAGGATCTGTGCAACCTCCCCCAGGCCTGCATGTCTGCCGACAACCTAGTGTTCCTTCGCTTGCAGAGCCTTGCCCTTCTCTCCTCCTTCTTCACCTGTCGCCCTCCCTGGGGGCCTATCAGAGGTGGGAAAACAGTCCCCAGAGAGGCGTGCACTTCCCAGGGTCAGTTGGTGGCACAGGCAGCCTGGAGCAGGCCTCCTCGCTCCTGGCTTATGCCATGTGCTCAATAGTAGGCGTTTGGCAAAGCTCTGGATGGGGCCTGGGCCTGAATCTGCTCCCTTGGAGGATGAGTGTCCCAGGGCTGAGTCCCTGAGCTGAACCTGGGGTGGGAGTTTTCTGAATCAGCATTCCGTTATTCTTTTCCTTTTAGCCTCGCAGCCCTAAGCGGTGTGTGGTCTCCATTCTCTCCCGATGGAATCTAAGACTTAGAGAGGCAAACTCACTGGTACAAGGCAGCGTGCTGGGCAGAGGTAGGGAGATGGGGCGGGACCAAAGCCATCTCCGCAGCCTGCACATGTGTCCCAGACGATGCTGCCTGGGAAAATCAAACCGCAGGCGCTGGTCTGCGATAGATGCGATGGGACACACTGGACGGGTGAGGGGGATATTCCCCTGGTGGATCCGAAAACACCTCAGGATGAGACAGACCCATGTTCTAGTTCCAGCCTTGCCACTTCCTAGCTGTGTGGTCTGAAGCAACTCACTCAATCTCTCTGTGCCTCAGTTTCCCCATCTGTAGGATAGTGGCGCCACCACTGAGGGCTGCTAGGAGATCAGATCCATCAATGCAAATAACACGCTTCCTGTGGCGCCTCGAGACCCGTCAGCTCTTCCTACTCCTTCCAAGGGCAGCCTGCGGCTCCTCCGAGGTGGGCCCAGCTGTCCCCCAGCTGCTCTCCCCAAATTTATGTTTCAGATCAGCCCTGGCCCCATCCCCGCTCTCCTCCTTCCCCCAAGGATCCATGACATCTCACTCCAAGGCCTGTCAGAGCCACTATTAAGGTGATAAATCTCCCACCAGCCCCTGCTGTCCTCCCTTCACTTTCTGCACAGAGACTATGCTGTTATAAATGTGTCCGGCCCATGAAACCTAACCCCAACGTGTCCCGCGAAAGAGGCGTCACTGCAGCCACCAGGGTCTTATCTGATTGGAAGTCAGTGTCTGCTTTTCCCACTCCGCCCCTGGGCTCCAGAGCAGGTGGGGGGTCAGAGAAAGGGAGTGTTGCAAGAGGGGGGGTGTCTTACTGCTGATTCTAATCTGGGTGCACCCACAGGGCAGGCAGGAGTCCACAGAGGGGACCAGGCACAGGCTATAGCACACCAAGGACTCAGCAAAGTCAGGAATGAACAGCTGAATGAGCCTCAGAACCCACAGTCCAAGCTCTGGATCGGTCTTGCCGCACATTTTGGACACACAATGATGACATTCTCATCTTGCTCCTTTGTCAAATGAGCTTACAGGCTTGTCTAACAGAATAACCCAATGGTAGTTTGTGGGATTCAGGCATGGGTTGCTCCAGGGTCCAAAGAATGTCTCCAGATACTAACCTCCCTCTCTGTTTCTTGACTTCACCACAGGTTCTAGGGATTTAAGGTGGATGTCTGTTTTTTTGTTTTGTTTTGTGTTTTTTGTTGTTGTTGTTATTTTGTTTTGTTGAGCCTATTACATGTGCACATATGGGGTGCAAAAATGGTTTGAGACTGGTATGGATAAAAGTGGCTACCACTATTAGGAAAACAACTGATATTTGATTTGGGGCCTCTGGTTTATGAAGCCCTACACCTAGAATACCTATTTTAAAATAACAATAAGTATGACATATGGAGTGCCTGCTACGTGCCTGAGGGAATCCACATTGAAGCTCTTCCCTGGGAGCCCACAAACCATTCCACCGATGAGGGAAGTGAGGCTCAGAGAGCTATTTAATTTGCTCAAAGGGCAGAGTAGGGATTCATCTGAATGCCATTTACTCCAGAGCCTGTGTTCTTTCCAGTATATCCTGTTTCCCTTATTTGCAAATCCATCCTTGGAAGGTGAACTAATTTCAATGCTCTGCACGAGTGACTCTGCAGGCGTATGGCATGCAGGCACCGGGCTAGCACTTCCGTGCTTTCACTAATTCAGCTGATATGAAGGCACGTGTCCATGGAGCAGGACACTTTGGTCATGTGAAAAAGGAAAGACATTTTCCTCTATCGCAAGGAGCTTAGAATCGGATAATAAAATATGATTACCACAACCCACGTCATCCACATGAAATGTTACAAGGTAGGTATAATAATGGCTGCTCTGGTGGTGATGAGGACACTGAGGTGCAGAGAGATCCCCCAGCTGAGGAACAGTGGAGCCAGAAGAGAGAGCTCTTGTGTCTTCTTATAAGGACACTAATCCCATCCTATGAGCCCTACCCTCATGACTTCATCTACCCCTAATCATTGCCACCAAACCTGTCTCTAAACACCATCACATTAGAGCAGTGGTTCCCAAGCTTTCTAATGCCTCGACCCTTTAATACAGTTCCTCATGTTGTGGTGACCCCCAACCATAAAATTATTTTCATGGCTACTTCCTAACTGTAATTTTGCTACTGATAATGAATTGTAATGTAAATATCTGTGTTTTCTAATGGTCTTAGGCGCTACAGCAGCGGTTTTCAACCTGTGGGTCGAGACCATCGGAAAACACAGATATTTACATAACAGTAGCAAAATTACAGTTAGGAAGTAGCGATGAAAATTATTTTATGGTTGGGGGTCACCACAACATGAGGAACTGTATTAAAGGGCCACTGCATTAGAAAGGTTGAGAACCACTGCTTTAGAGGCTATGGTTTTCGCATATGACTTGGGTGTGCAGAATTCAGTCCACTGGAAACGGGTGATGACCAAATTATTAATATAAACGCATGAATGTGCTAGAAGAGAAGAGGAAGTACCAAAAATTATGCTAAGACTGGATCTAGATATGAGAATTGACTATTCTGTTACTTAATCAAATAAGTTTTACAATGATGGCGGTATAGGGGCAAAGGGTGTAGAATCTAAACATGCTTCAGGATGCCTTCTCCATGAAGCGGACTCGTTCAGACGTTCTCTAAGGTGCCCACCAAGCGACTGACCCCTTTGTAAGTTGTTCTTCCACTCGGTATTCATGGAGGAAAGAACCAGACATGGTGAATTACTTGGGGCCTTCAGATGACCCAGTTGGAGTCACCCTGTGTGAGCCCACCGGCCGTCTGGTGATTGACGGGTAGACACATGGTACGATCCATCACGAGGCCCTGACGCAGGAGAGACAGGCCGGTGGGAGAGCTAAAACAGATGTTGGGGTCGGAGGGCATTGAAGAGGCTCCAAGAGCCAGCGAGAGTCCCTGACACACGGCAGCACCCGGGGCTGCTAACGCCTTCCCCTGATGTCATGTCAGGGGCAGTTCCTCCAGACAGCCACTTCTCAGGTGTTGCTTTCTTTACAACAAGCGATTAAATACCTAAAGGCTAGTGTGACACCCAGATGGTTAGAATAAGCAAATTCCAAATCTACAGATAAATAAAAAGATGTATTTTTCATTATTAATGTACTTGGGGTCAATTCCTGTCATTTTGATGCAGCAGCCAAACCCTATTCAGACGTTAGCAGGCCTTCATGACATCACTTTTGCATCCTGCGTGAGGCCCCTGGCCATAAAGCGTAGAGAAGACCCTCAGCCAAACCGCCGGAAAGTAGCAGCACAGTCAGTTCACAGTGTTCTAGGCACCACATTGAACACCCTCTCGATGGCTCCACCCCAGATTAACTGAAATTAAAAGCAAATCTTGACCTTTCCATCACATTAAAAATTCCTGGATGTTGTATTCAGTGTGTGTGGTTCATACTGGAATTCCAGCATCTCCTTCAAACTTTTTGGACTAAGGATACTGGACAGTCCCGGGTGGACGGGTGACTCGGGTGTGAGACCTACACCATCTGCCCACTCTGCGGGAGTCGTTTGTGCCACAGAATTACAAAGTGTGGGCGTGGGAGAAGACCCCTGGGAAAGAGTCTCGCCGGGAGTTTTCCAATGTTGGTCCCTGCCTGGAAGCCGTGGATCCCGGGAAGCTTACCCTGATCAGCCTGCTCCTCCCCCACCCCAGGGCTTGCTGACTCAGTGGGGCCCGGGCATGTGTGTTTTTCAAACGCCCTTACAGGAATTTGGACGGGCATCCAGGTTGCAAACCTTGAACCCTCACCAAGAGGCAAAGGCTCACGGAGACCTACCGCTGCCCCATCTCTTTGGCCATTATGTGCCAGGCCCAGTCCACAGCCATCGTCCCTACTAAGGGGCAGAGGCAATATGGCAAAACAGCCTGTAGCAGGTGTCAGCATCACCCCACTGCCAGAATGCCACCTCTGCCGCTGTCCCGGGCTGGTTTTGGGAAGTCACTTGACTCCTCAGAGCTAAAAAGCCCTCGCCTTCAGAAGGGGGAATCATCACATCTGTCCTAATGGACGGTGCCGGGATTAGATGCCTCAGGGAGTAGCACAAGAGGAGTGCTCGGTGAATGCAGCCCTCACGTGGACTTCATGCTGGCTCTGGCTGTCAGCGGCCACGTCCCAGCTGTTTGGCAGCCTCTGGGCAGTTTGGACTGAGGACAGAGGCCTTTGGAAGCCCAGCGGAAGCAGGAAGCAGGTGAAAACGAGAGGCCCCAGAAGGGGCCCTGAGTATGTGAGGTGCTGCAGGCAGCCTCACATGGATGAGCACAGCCAACGAGGCAGGAACATCTGGCACAACATCTGCTTCTAAAGCCGGTGGGGAGCGGGGCTGGGGCTGGGGGCTGGGGCCGGGCACTTCCTGTGGCAGGTGCTGTTCACCGCGCTCGCTGCCTTCAGCATTCAGGGCCTGCCCTCTGAGAATCCCCAGTGTTTCCCTAGCGCCCCCAGGATCAAGTCCAAGCCCCCAAAACATACGGTTCCCACACCAGGCAACGCTGGTGTTGAGCCCATCTGAATCTGGGACACACTCTGCTCTGGCCTCTGATTGTGCCCATTTACTTCTTCTCCAGGGTAACCACCCCGCCACCTCCCACCACAAACTGTATGTCCCAGCCCGGCCAACCTGCTTTTAATCCTCTTGGTGGCCAGTGTCCCGGGTCCGAGTCTGATGGCCACTTCTCCTTGAGCCCTCCTCAGATTCCTCTGCACCTGCCTCTCTTTGGCTCAACCTCCAGGTCTCATTCAGATGCCCTTGGAAGCCTCTCGTGGAAACTGCATCCATCTCTCCTTCTTCTTCTTCTTCTTTTTTAAATATATTTTATTGATTTTTTACAGAGAGGAAGAGAGAGGGATAGAGAGTTAGAAACACTGATGAGAGAGAATCATCGATTAGCTGCCTCTTGCACACCCCCTACTGGGGATGTGCCCGCAACCGAGGTACATGCCCTTGACCAGAATCGAACCCGGGACCTTTCAGTCCACAACCCGAAGCTCTCTCCACTGAGCCAAACCGGTTTCGGCCATCCATCTCTGCTTGTTCCCAGTTCTTAGGACCCTGGGAGCCTGGGCCCCGGATCCAGATAAACTGGACACTAGCATTGCCTGGCGTGGGGTGGAGCAAGAGCGCTTTGAGATTCACTCTGGGAGAAGTTCCCTGCAAAGCTAATTTGTCTACAATAAATTTCATATTGTCTTGTTTATTTTTATCTGTTTAAATGTTAATTCTTTTATGAGCGAGGAGAGAGATGGTTTCAGAAAATGTAAGAACCTGGAGAACATGTTTACAAGACCGGTTAATACCGTGTTCTGTTACGTTCATGTCATGTCCTGGCGTTCACTGCAGCCCTTCCAGGGACGGTCCTCCCGAGTCAGTGTGAAGAAAGGGATGGTGAACCTCTCCGTCTTTCAGGAACTTTTCCTTAATCACAAGTAAATTGTCCTTATTGGGGGATCTGAGGGAGATTATCCAAAGGGGCCCCTGTGTTGTGCCTCACCACACGGGGCTTATCTAGTTATCGACTCGCATGCAGTTGTCCAGGGTCACACAGCTATTCCGTCACTGAGCCAAAATTTGATCCTGGGTGAGCTAAAAATATTTTTTTTCTCTTACAAAAGGGCTGTGTCCTCAGAGACTGACCCCTTCATGAGAGGAAGCTGTGAGTTTAAGATACAGATCAAGGCTTTCAGAGCAAGAGTGACCCGGGCCTCCCCTCTAAGTGGGGCCGGCGAGTCTGTCCCGGCGAATCGAGGTGGTTAAAAGTTCAGCGCCGGAGTCTGGGATCTGACTTCCTGAGCCGAACCCAGCTCCTCGGCTTACAAGAGTGAACTTGGGCAATCACCTCCTTCCCCCCTCCCCTGCCCGTGCCTCAGGTTCCCTGTGGATAAACACCCACATGAAGCACGTCTTAGGTTGGCAGGAGGATTCAAAGCAGGGAGACGTCCTGATGAAGCAGAGCCCGTGTGTGCCCCACGCCCAGCAGTTCCACTCCTGGGCACACCCCGCCATGCATGTGAGTCCACCCAGACCAGGACAGAAACGTTCCTCAGCGCCCAGACTGAACCCCATGCCCACCAGCAGCGGAGGCCGTGAGCCATCAGTGATGGTCACAGAGTGGGAGAGAAGGAGTGAAACATCGCTACGGGAAATAATGCACACTGTTTTCACAGATGGAGCGTGAGTGAGAAAAGCTGGGCCTCCGTGTTGGTACCAAGTGGGTGAGACTCCCGTAGGAAATCAGAGAGTAGTTAACCTGGGGAGATGGGCTAGGAACATGGTCAAGTGATCGGTTTTGGGTCCTGGAGTGCTCACTGTGTGAAAATGCACATATAGATTTAGATGTGATGTAACTTCAGGGAGAGTACAGAGTCATACCTGCAACTCCTCCCCGGAGACAATGCCTGTCCCCAAGTAGCCCTCACAACGCCTTTCCCAGCCAGACACTCATGGACACACCCTGGCACCAAAGAAGTAGCTTTTAGACAAGCGCAGTGTTAGATGCGGTCTCCTGCCAGGTTAGGGTGTGTTCCCACGCCCCCACCACGCCAGGGAGGGGGGGTCACTGTGGGATGATCCATCAGCTTCGATGTGGGTTTTCATTTCACACGCTGTCCAAACCCCAGGGGCAAGGCAGGTGTGGCGCTGGGCAGGCGTCAGGCAGGAAAGTGGGATCTGGTGAGGAGATGAACCAGGCACAGTGTTCCCCCAGGGCTGCGGGCAGCAGCATGGCCTGCGGGAGACCCTTCTCAAGGTCCTGGGGGGCTGGAGCCATGGAAGGAAACAGGGCACAGAGG
Organism: Pipistrellus hanaki; assembly: GCF_964339955.1. Taxonomy (NCBI): domain Eukaryota; kingdom Metazoa; phylum Chordata; class Mammalia; order Chiroptera; family Vespertilionidae; genus Pipistrellus; species Pipistrellus hanaki. The sequence continues at coordinate 25,575,062 of NC_140517.1, forward strand.
GCCACTCCGTGAGGAAGGAGCAGGTAGACCAGCAGGCCGAGACACGCCTCCAAGTGTTAGGCGCTTGTAAAAGCGTGAGACTGAGACCCCCGCCGCCCGGAAGCCTGGAAAGCGGGAACAGGATGCAGGAGCTCAGAGACAAAAGGGAAGAACGAAGCTATTCTGGGCTCCTTTGAGTGTGGGCTGGGGAGAGATCAGAGATGAGGGTCATTTAGGAAACAGAACTGCCCTCAGTTAAAGGGCTGAGGGGCCCAGAGCTGCCGCTGACCCCCACCCTGCCCTCTCATGGTCCTTTGTGTGAGTTCTGGGGCCACGCACTACCCAAGGGGACCACTTGCTTGCAGATGAGTCCTCGGGACTAACCGTGCCTGGTCCATAGCAGGTGCCCAATAAACAAGTGTTGATAAATGAATGGAGATTCCCCTTCAGCTGTGAACACCCCCAGGGCAGAGGTTTCTGTTTCCCAGGCCTGCAGGGTGTGGCACATGCTGTGAGTCTGCGAGTTCTCACCCCGTGTCGTTTTCTTACTTTACAGTTCATTTGGGTAATTCCTTCCTCTGAGATACCTTCTACATGCACATATTCATGACAATTAGGGGATTTATTATTATAAGGCTCACACTGTTCCTGGCACAGAGAAGTGGATTTTTAAAAATGTGTTTCCCTTAGAAGTTTCCCAGAGCAATTAATGAAGCCCCCCAGAGGAATTCGCCACAATATTTGTTCCCTCTAAAACGCAACAGCAGGGTGAGTCTCACAGACGCTCTGCTGAGAGCACGGAGCAGGACACGTAAGAGCACTGCACGGCCCCGCCAGCGGGAATTCAAGAACCCACGGCTGACGGAGAGCGGCAGCAGCAAGACTCCCCGCTGCTGAAGGGGTGGGGTGGCCAGGAGGGGGCATGAGGGTGTCTGTGGGGGGCGGGAATGTTCCAGATATGGGCCTGGGTGACAGTGACATGGGTGTGTACAGAGGCCATGGAAAAACCCACTGAGCAGATGGAGATGTGCTCTCCTTACTAATATGTGTCTAGATCAATAAAAAAAAAAAAAAAGTGAAACATGCCCTGGCCAGTTTGGCTCAATGGATAGAGCGTGGGCCTGCGGACTGAAGGGTCGCAGGTTTGATTCTGGTCAAGGGCACATGCCCAGGTTATGGGCTCAATCCCCAGTAGGGGACATGCAGGAGGTAGCTGATGTTTCTATCATTGATGTTTCTCATCATTGATGTTTCTATCCCTCTCCCTTCCTCTCTGAAATCAATAAAAATACATATTTTAAAAAAATAAGTGAAACAGCTTTATCCTAGAATAGGTCTTAGGTAGCAGTGGCTTTAAGTGATCTTCATGACGTGTAGTAGGAAATGCATTTACGTGGCTCTGGATTTAAAAGACCTACTTTCAGATTTATCCCCCCCTCCCGCCCCCCTCACCACCCTGCCCCATTCCCACCCACCTCACCCTCTCCTTGCGTGGTCGGCAGGTTCCCAGAGTGCGCTGGCTCTGGGAGAGTGGACACACCTTCACCTTCTAACCAGTAACCAACGGGAATCCCTGAGGCGCGGTGCATGTCTAACTTAATAAGCGAGCTTAGACGTTCTGTTTTTTTTAAGCCTCCTTTTGTTGGTGGAGAAACTGAGGCGCAGCGATGGTGAGAGATTTGCTCCAGGCCATGGCGTGGGTGAGGGGCAGAGGCAGGCCTGAAGCCCTCACCGCTGGGTCAGATGGTGCTGGACACACAGCAGGGGAGCGCGGCCATAAAACGCAGCCATGAATTATCTGGTGACAGACCGATGGGGATATGGTTGGGAAGCAAAATCCATCTCTTTTACAACTGTCCTGACGTGTTTATAGATCCACGTATCTGATGGGGGAGGGGAAGAAGAGAGGCAGCTCAAAGCCTCCTGGGCCACCCTCCCCCTGGCCCTACCCCCACTGCCTCAGTGCAGGGCGGTGTCCAGCCACTGCAAAAACATTCATGAAACCACCATTTTGAACGGTTTCTACAAAAGCAGGTTCCAGATTGGAGCTTTGCCACATGTGCCGCCCAGAGCCTGGCTGGCGTTAGCACACGGTCCAGAAAGAAAAGCATAAATGGGCAGGGGTGAGAGCGCTCCGTCTCAGCACCTCAGTGCTTAGAGCCCGTGATCTGACTGCGGCTCTGGACTCTGAGTCACAGCTCCTGATGGGTTTCCCGCACAGCACAGACGGACTGGAGCCTGCAAGGAAGCCCGGGGCCCACAGAGCAGACTGCCGTCCTGTCCCTGTGAGAGTCACACCGAGTCCAGGGACACTGCCCCCTCCCCTCCCCCGCCACTCTTTCCTCTGAGGGGCTCATTCTACCACGTGGGGCACAGTCATGACGCGGGGACAGTGTTCTGAACAAGGCATTGAGGTTTCCGTTCTCTTTGAGTTTATTTTCTCCTGGGACATGGAACGAACCCCCTCTTCTCCCAGCTCTAGAGAAAACACCCCAAAGGCAGCTCAAAAGGCAAACTTCTGATGGTTGGGGAAACGGAGCCCAACGCTAGCATTGAGGTGTATCTTGTGAAGGATGGGGAGAGGAATGGCAGGGGTGCATGGCCCTTAGACGCCAGACAGTCTCCAAGTCCACCCTCCGCCAGGGCCCCGAGGGATGGCAGAGCTGTCTGTCTCTGCGGAGGGGCCAGACGGGGTGAGCTATGTATAGAAGGTGGAGGACCAGTGGATGGCCGCATCTGGAACCAATTGAGGGAGGCTGAGTCGCTGTCAGGCCCTGGCACCCACTGGCTGACCCCCCAGGCTGGTCTCCACCGAAAGTGTCAGAGAAAGAGAAGGCGAGCCTCTTTCCAAGGGCCTCCCAGGGCCCTTGACATTGATTTGAAAAGACGTTCTGAGTCCTCAGTGGAATGGCTCCCTGTGTCAAGAGGCAATTACCTGTAATTATTATGCAAGCTTCTAATCATGGCATGTTGGCTAATTAGTTACAAATTGCTCAGCAATAAATCGCCTTTGGGCAGAAAGACCTCCTTCCTCTGGAATGTGGGCTGGGTCCTGACGGTGGCCTGGCATCCCAGGAAGGTGGTTGGTTACTCAGGCTTTCAGAAATGTCTGGGAACCTGGCAGAGATGGGCAGAGGCTCACAGTGTGGCCCAGGCAGGCAGGAGGGACCACAGCGCTGCACTTGTTTTTGCAAGGTGCCGAGGGCCTGAGGGCCAGGCTCCTGGCTGCTGCGCTGAGACCGGGCTCCACAGACCCTCTTGCTGGCCTGCATGCCCTTCCCCACCCCAGGAGGCGCTGGAAGGCCACTTCCCTGTGCATTGTTGGCACTCAGTGTGGCCGGGGCACCAGTGGCATCGCACGGCCGACCCCTGAATTAGAACCTGCATCTTACCATGAGCCCTGGTGATCCTTGCAGCGAACTCTGCTGGAGCTAAGACTATCTTCTGGGCCCTTGTTCTTAATTTTTTAAAGATTAAAAAACAAAAGTGTTCTTTTATGGTGCACCCACCCAGCTGAACCTTCGCATCCACTGAAAATAACAGACTCGACGGCTGGCCACAAGCTCCACAGGGCGGGTCGCCGGCTCTGGGCTGCTGTATCCCCAGGTTCTAGATAGTGTCGGGTGCACAGTAGGTGCTCAATAGATGCTGAACAGATGCAGTGACAGAGGGATGGCCACAGGTATTGCTAAGGGTCGACCCCAAGGTGTGGGACGGTGCAGATACGGGAGCCTTGGTTTTCTCCTCTGGAAAAGGGGAATAAATTTTAGAGAATCAATGCATTGTGAGGTGGAAGCGTGTCCCCCCTGAAAGTCATGCTCACCTGGGACTTCAGAGTGTGACCTTACTTGGAAACAGCGTCGTTGCACTTGTTATTGGTTAAGTTGAGGTCATGCTGGGTGAGGATGGGCCCTCATCCTATGTCTGGCATCCTTATCAAAAGAGGAGAGGTGACACAGAGACATGGTGGAGAGGCCAGGGGACAGCAGAGGCTGAGACGGAAGTGATGTGGCCACAAGCCAAGGAACACCTGGAGCCCCCGGGAGCTGCAAGAAGCAGGAAAGGTCCTTCTTTAGAGCCTCTAGAGCAGTGGTTCTCAACCTTCCTAATGCCGCGACCCTTTAATTCAGTTCCTCATGCTGTCGTGACCCCCAACCATAACATTATTTTTGTTGCTACTTCATAACTGTAATTTTGCTACTGCTATGAATTGTAATGTCAATGTCTGTGTTTCCTGATGCTCTTAGGCTCTATAGCAGGGTCTGGACCCATAAATTGAGAACCACTAGCAGGGTTGCCTCAGACCATCGGAAAACACAGATATTGGCATTACGATTTATAGCAGTAGCAAAATTATAATTATGAAGTAGCAATGAAAATAATGTTATGGTTGGGGGTCACCACAACATGAGGAACTGTATTAAAGGGCCGCAGCATTAGGAAGGCTGAGAACCTCTGCTTTAGAGGGAGTGCAGCCCAGCTTGCACTGCGGTTTGGGACTTGTGGCTCACACATTTCTGTTGTGAGCACCACGTGGTAATAAGGCATCACAGTGGCCCCAGGAGGCTGACACGATGCCCACAAAGGTCCGTCCACTCATGGAGGACTCTAACTCAGGGCCAGTTCTCCTTGTCAACATGCTGGTGACTTGTCACCACCCCTTTCCCATCAGGACAGGCAACAGGACAGCGCATGAGCCACGCGGAAAGATGCCTGAAGGTGCCGAGAGAAAGGGACGGAGAAGCTGTGATTTGGGGCTGTCTTCTCTGCAGGAAGTTGGTGCCCACAGACTTCCTCCCTTGGCAATGGCCACAGCTGCCATGGCTGCCCCAGGAGCCCAGGCTGAGGAGATCCCAGGCAGACGCTCAGAAAGAAGAATGCCCCCCAGTCAGCTGCAGGGGCCACGCGATGCCCCATCTGACTGCTGAATGTGCCTGGCTGCTTAGGGAGCAGGACCTTGTCCGCCCGCTTGGACCCAAATACAGATGTGCAGGGGTCAGAGGCCAGGGCTAATTAACTTAGGAGGGGCGTGTACACGTGACCAGGCTCATGCAGGTCACCAGGAGCCCCCGAGATGTCCCCGTGCTATTTATAGTCTTGAGGGCCATTTGATTAGGCCATGAGTTCAGCTTGGCCCGGGATGGGATCGGGGTGGGGGAGTGGAGTGAAGGAAGGATGGCGTGTGCCGATGCAGGACAAAGAGGCATTTCAGAAGATGCCAGCCCAGGCCTGCGAGACTGCCACCTGTGGCTGAGCATTTGCTGTGAATTTTACCTGCACTCTCGGTTAATCTTCACAGCAGCCCTGTAGGTGGGGTCAATGCCAGCTCCATTTCAGAACTGGGGAAACTGAGGCACGGGGTAAAGAAATGGCCTATATGAGGAACCCCTCATAACCTTAGGTGGCCCTCTAGACCCCCTGCACTATCGGATAATTGCATTGAAGGTATTTAAGGGTTCAGGGACCCTGTGGGGTGGACAAATACACTCTGACGCAAGATTATGGGGTGCATCAGGGTACTGGCTTTCCCAGACAGGAGCCCCCAGGGAAGGTGGTTGAGAGGTTAAGAGGGACCCTGGGTCCAAACCCCAACCCACTTCTGGCTGTGGCTTATTCACGCCGGCCTCGCTGCCTCAGTGGTGTAATGGGGACTCCTACCCCAATGACCTGATGAAAGTGCTCTGTGGGCACTGGGGCGGGCAGGTGACAGAGGCAGAGGGAGGCCTGCACCGGGGGCCTCACGAGGATGTCCCCGAGATGGAGCAGCCCACAGGGCGACTGCAGTGATGCTGAGGAGGAGGGGGAGGTAGGGACGGCCCAGCCAGTGGGCTCCAGGCTCCCACACCCCGATCCAGATCCAGCGTGGGCCCCACAGCCTGTGCCTGGGGCTGGGGCGCTGAGTGCAGGGAGACTAAGCTTAATGCAGCTCTGATTACAGGGAGATAGCGCTTCCCGACGGCTCGCAGGGCCCCTCCGTGGATTAGTATTTATTACGCCCTGAATTAGCTGGCAAGAGGGCCGGCTTCTGTGGAGACGCTTAGCGGAGCCTGGAAGCATAATGTTCCTTTTATTGCTCCATAAACAGCCGCGCGCTCTCCCTCCTCTTCCTCCCGCTCCCCGCTCCGTCCTGTCTGTGTAAGCCCTTTAAACCTTTAATCAGAGGCTAATTGGGCAGAATAATAACAAACCCCACTCAGTGCTGTTCTTCCAGAGCCTGGCCTGGAGGTAGCTGAGGTGGCAAGACCTGGAAAAACCCCAATGGTGCCAAATAGGCTGTCACGGCAGAACCTCCTGTGGGTGCCGTGAGAAGTCACGGCTTCACAGCCCAGCGGAAACGTGGGACCAGGCTGAGTTCACGGCGGCGTGTGTGCACACGGCACACCTCTAGGGGGCGCCATGTCACACAACCCTCCCCCCCACTCCCCCACCCCCCGCTCTCAGAATACAGCTGTGCAGTGCACAGCCTGTGCAGCCACACGCAGCACCTATTCCTACAACTGCCAGGTAAACCGTGAATGCAAAGACACCTCCTCAGTGTCCGCAGAGGCACAGTAAGGTAGCTCGTTTTCTTCTGAGCTTTCCCTGCATTTTCTAACGGCTTCTCTATAGTGAAGAGGCTCCTGAAACATAGCAGCCCCAGTTCCAAGTGCTTGGTGTGTGTTAAGTCTGTTAATATGCACAACAACCCTACAAACCAGGTGTTTTTATAGCCCCATTTTTCCGATGAGGACCCCAAGGCACTGAGGCATCATGTAACTTGTCCAAAGTCATACAGCGAAGGGCCATGTGCTCCCAACCAACCACCCTAAACCACCTCTCCTTTCCCATCCTCAAATGAGGTAAGCTACATTTATTTTAAACGACTCAACCAAATCCTACTTCTAACACTTCAGTGGCCACCCTCTCCCCTCATCCAGGCACCTGTTATCCCCTCACTGTAGCCCTTTGCTCCCCATCACACTGTTGTCTTGGCAAGTATCTTCCCTGTCAGTCATTCGTGTTTTAGCAAGAATTATAGACAATGTATATCCTCCCCGAGGGACCAGATTCCTTATTGAACAGTGGGATTCTGGAGCAAACTCAGTGGGTAAGCAGAGAGAATCGGGAGTGGGAAGAGGTAACTTCTCAATAACCCAGAAATCAAACGGGTTCATCATTGCTGAAGAGAATCATGATATCCTGACTTCAGGGAAAGCAAGGGTGTTAGCGATCACCTAATCAAGCATAGATTTAGATATGAGAAATGGGCCCAGGGAGGAAAATTTAGGTGAGACATACAGCAAGACAGTCTGGCCAAAACTGTGAGTGCAATCTGGACATTATATTCTAGACTTGGCCTCACAAGGAAAGAGAGTGTGAGTATTAGTGAGAAACCCACACCCCGGATTCATTCAAGCCCAAAGACATGCAAACACCAATAGCTATGCCACAGAAGGTGGGGGTGAAGAATTTTAGGGCACGTCTGTCTAACCTGAGGGAAAGCCGAGGCCTAGAGAGAGCTGACAATGCCAGCTATCCTTTGCTGAACACGTGTGAGTCACCAGGCACCACGCTTATCAAATCTCATCACAGTTAACGGCATCACAGGGGGCAGAGTTTGGGGAAATGCTGCGCTGAGGACATTTAAACAGATCTTCCTGTTTAATTCACCTGCAGGACTTTTCAGAGCCTTGACTATGCTGATGTGCACTGTGAATTGCCAAAAAATCAATAGAACGTTGCTGCATTGCCCCGGTTACCTGGACAAGGAAACCCCTTTTCATGAAGCAACTCCTGGGACACATTTTGGTTCTAGATTTGAACCACATACAACATTGCAAGAGCTCCGCTAAGACAAGTGTTCAAATGCCCAGTAAGTGGTTCCAGCTGTGAGGGCCCTGAACTCCGACGACAGGGAGAGGTCACCATGCACTTATCCCTCATTGTACAAATGTGTTGAGGGCGCCTTCTAGTGCAGGGCATCGTGCTGGAGTGGGCGCAGGCAAGAGAGAGAGGGAAGCGGGTTCTACCGCTGGACACGGCTAGTGGGAACATACGCAAGCTTACCTTTGTCCTGAGCAAAAGGAAGACGTGTTTCTCAGCCCTCCTGCCACTGGGAAGGCAGCATGTGCCTGGTTCTGACCAGTCTCTGAACCCGGGGGACATGGGGCATTGCCAGGCTGAGTCCGTAAAGAGCAGATGCTTACTCTCATGTGCTTTCTTCTCCGTTGTGGCACATGTGAGAGCCTCCCTCCCACTGAAATGATGGAGCCATAAGATGGAATCAGCCTGGGTCGCTGAGTTACCACGTGGAGGACCGTTGCCCTGGAGGGGTTGGCATGAGTGGGAGTTGTGTAATATCACAGAGCTGTGGAGCTGTTTGTCATGGTAGCATAGCATAACATAGCCTGACTAATGGAGAAGGAACTGACCAACAGATTGGTGAACCAGATAAGATCCTTGCTTGGAGCACAGGTGGTTAGTAGAGGAGATGAGACAATAGATATTTTTGTGTGTAATCTGAACATGGACCTGGGTGGCACATAATATTCTATAGTAGCTCTGTGCTCCATCTAATAGAGTCCGTCTTAAGAGGCTGAGTGGCCGTTTGGAGGAGAGCTGGATCTGTAAAATTAATTGCCATTCCAGGGAGAAGGAATAGCGGTTGTAAAGGCCTAGAGGTTGGAAACTAAGGGGCACTCTGTCAGACTTGAGTGTGTGAGAAGCAGTAGAAAACAAAGCTGGAAAACGCTGCTGGACCAAGATCATAAAGGCGCTGCTAGCATTTCAGACCCCGTTCAGGGTGGTGCTGCTACCAGCACTTCCCCGGAAACTCAAGTCCCTTGAGACAAGAGTTCCGTTATCAAGAAGTTTGGGAAGAAGCTTCATTGCCTGCTTCCTTCGTAATAAGCCCCAGGCTCGTGAACCACATTCAAGGCTCTGAGGAGTCCTGCAGTAAAGAACCCAATCCAAATATGCTTACTACAGTATTTCTTACCATAGTGGGATCAAACAGCTCTTTGTTGGCAAGAACATTGTTATCAAGAACATTGTTATAAATCAGCAGATTTAGGAGCAGGATGGGGACCTGGCCAGATGGCTGAGAAGATGAGAGAGAAGAGGAGGCCGAAGGAGAGACAGACACATCGGCTGGCCCAGCACACATGCGCCCGCCTCTCCTCTGACGGCACCATGCCCGGTGGACCCTCCGTACAGGCTCCCAGCCCTTCATGCTGACCACATCGCACCTCAAACACAGGCTGCTGGTCCTCCCTGGGACATGGAGGTCCCTCTGGCCGCCCCACCCCCACCATTTGGAGTTGACACTTGACCAGTGCGGGAAGGCAATCCATGGACAAGTACTTCTGCCCCCATCTTTGGGGCAGGCTGCTCTGGAAGGTGTTCTGTGAGCTTCTTACAAGGTGTTGGTAGGACTGAGCACCTGTGGCCCCTGCTCCCTCACTCCCGCACCCTGGACCCCCTCCCAAATAAACTCCCAGCTTTGGGGGGAACCAGGAATGTGTTAGAGGAATTAGCAGAGGCAAAGGCTGGAGATGAAGAGATCTCGGGCAGATTTTCGAACAGACCCAGGAAATAAAATAGCGTCCACACGCCCATCGCTCTGAGGAAGCAGAGGCAGCCGGGGATGACAGCCACCCTCGCAGGGCCCCGATGGGGTCAGAACCCACCTGAAACGCAGCATCGCCATTTCTCCAAGCTTCCCTGCAGAGACTGCATCGCCTCCTTGACTGACAGACTTGGAAACTGAGACTCAGAGAGATGCGTTCTCGCCTCTCAGCTGGGCAGTTTCCCATCCACCCAAAACATGTTCGGGAGGAAGAAGGGACGGGGTTTGACAAATGTTGGGTGGTGGGCAAGAAAGGGAGAAACGCTGACTGTGAGGCAGGCATGCCCCAAGAAGGCTTCCTGGAGGAGGTGGACAATTCTGTACATGGGACCCGTGGTCAGAAAGCAGGGCAGATAGGAAACCTCATTGCCATTGTTATTATTATCATTTCCCATCTTAGTAAAAAGCCTGTACTCGGTGGGTGTCCTGTAAGCCCAGTTCAATTTCCAGTTAAATATTGGATCACTGGGGTCTTTAAATGCTCCTCTGTGAGCCTGGCGGATCTGTAGTTCAAGTGCATTGTCAACATTAGGACAGTAACCGCCCAGCGCAGACCACAGCGCAGGCGTTGGCTCTGAAAAACAACAGCAGCAAAGCCAAGAGCTGGCAACGACTGATCTTGGAGGCCCTGAGGACACCAGTCTGGACAAGCGTGTCCCGCCTGGGGGCGTTTGCACAGAGTGAATTGATGAGTCTCTCACAGAACAAGCCAGGGAAAATAACTCCTTGTCACTGGCGCCCGTGGGGAGACAGTGACCCAGAGTCCAGCCGCTGGCCGTCCTGCAGACATTCTCCCTCCCCGGCAGGGCCATTTAGACCAGGGAGTCTCCCCCCCACCCCCCACCCCTCACCTCACCCCGCCCACAGGCAGGCTGTCAGCTCCGAGCCGGACAAGCCGCAGCCCTGCTGGTCCCCACAGCCCCCACCAGCTCAGGTACGGCTCGTTGGAGATCATTTTACTCCCAAATGGAGTTATAAATCAGTCCTTGTACAGGAATGGTTCCCACAAAGCACCCACACCCGCGTCACTGTCAGAGGGTAAAAAGGAAAAGGAAAAACGAGTGAAGACAAAGGCCTGGGCTCCGAGGCGGAGGGGGGACGGCAATATTTGTTCAGCAGGACTGAGCAGGGGCCCCCGAAAGAGCCCAGCGTCTGCAGAGCCAGCCCTTTGAACTGTCCCCCCCTTTGTTATCCTAAGAGTTTGATGATAAGCCCACCCAGCGCAGCGGTATTCTCAATTTGAGGCATATGGACTCCATTAATCTGCCCTCGCACCTTTTAAGAACTCTGTGGCTCCTGCCGCCCACGAACTCCAAGCAGAGGGTTAATTTTCTTAAATGGATTTTAGTCAGGCACGTCCAGCCTCTTTGGAGCTCGCGACGTTGACGACCCGCCCGCCGGCTGCGATCTGTCCTTGGGGGGAATGATGTCTGCCCGCCTTGTACCCACGCCTGATGCGGACACCGAACTGATGTCCGTCCTCAGCTGACTAGCTGAGGGGGCCCCACTCAGAGGGAGGGCAAACAGGCTCACGTCTAAATCTCAGCCCCACCCCCACTCCCTGTGGGCACACTCTTTAGCATTTCTGGGCCTCAGTTTCCCCCTCTGCCCTTTTGCATTGTTACATGGATATAATTAGTTCAAGGGTGTAAACAGCCCCTGGCACATAATAAACGCTCAACAAACGGGTATCTCTTGGTGAGTGGATGGAAAGAGCAGCAACCTCAGAAGCGAGCCAAGCATCAGGGTGCACAGGCTCTGCATGCTGGGAGCCTGAGGGACGGTATTTCTCACCCCCACTCGCCCTTTTGGGTTCCACGGGCTGGCAGTGCAGACATCCAACAGTACCCAGCACAGCGGGGGCTGGAGCTGAGCCGGTGACCCACCCACAGCCAAAGGGCAGAGGGCCCTGCTGGGGCCCCGGTAAGGAAGGCCCTCCTCCCACACAGAGGGCGGCTCCTGGAGAGGGTCTGCCCTCCTGCCTCTGAAGGCCATGGGACTGGAACCCAGAGACACCGCCGGCATCTTGCATCCACTAGGAGCTGGAAATCAGGGGCCGAGGGTGGCGGCAGGACGGAAAGGGTGCATCCCTCCCGACCACATCTGTGACGGCGGAAGTACCCAGCCTGCACTTCCTTGTTTTGTGAGGGGACAGCATTCTGCCCTGCTTCTCTCTGCCACCCAACGCTAGAGATTATTGGAGGGTCCTGGGCAGAGGGGCAGGTCAGCCAGGTAAGAGCAGTGCAGACAGGCCTGCAGGTCACCACTCACTTCCCTCATCCGTTCGCCCGTTCAGAAAGGTTTATCAAGTGCCTACTCTGTACCAGGTGCCTTCCAGGGACCGGCGGGCTTTACACTTAGGGGAGCAGGTCCTCACGTTGGCACTTAGACGAGTGGCCCATGCATGGCCTGGGAGGCAACACGGCCTCTGGATTGCAGACATTTAACGGTCTTTCTGCTTGTTTTCCCTGCAGGACTTGCCAGCGCCTCGGAAGTGCTCATGGCGCTGAGACTGCCTAAGGCACGTGGCTGTGCGCACTCCCTGAGCTCAGGCTCAGTCACTCGCCTGTGCAATGGGATAATAGCACCAGCAGCCTCCAGCTCCCACGGGTTGTTGAGAGGGTTCCGTGAGCTAAAGCTGGTGAGCGGGTGGAACACGGCAGGAGCGGCAGTGTACACTCCTCAGCAGGAGTGGTGGGAACTGGCCCCTCATCTCATTTCAAGCGCCTCTGCATCACAGGGGAAAAGACAATGGCGCCAGGTCCCAGGGACAAACAGTGTGGGCTAGAGAAACAGCAAGCTTCCTCCTGCAGCCTCAGGCTTATCTGCCCCCAGAGCCTCCAAGCCTGGAACAATGATTTGGAATGAGCGAAGAAAGCCAATGAACTCCAACGTTTAAAAACTAATAAATATAACAAATGTCACACAATCCAGAAAAAAAAAAAAAACCCAATATAACATTTGAATAAGGAACAGCCTGACGGCCCCCAGGAGTGTGCATGCAGAGACAGGTGCCACAAAGCCAGAGTGCCGATGCCACATCTGTTGCCACTCCTAGCTGGGGGCCCTGAGCAAAGGGGACCTCATTTCTTTGTGCCTCCAATTGCTCATCTGTAAAATGGGCTGCTGCTGATAACTGAGTCCCCTCCAAGTGTCGTGGTGAGGTCCAAGGTCACCTCTCTCGGTGTAGAGACATGAGTGCCCAGCATTCCTTAACAACGTAGAACAAACTAGAACAGCGAGCAGGGCTTTGCGGCCCTCCTGGCAGCTGTGCTGGGGAGCTGGCACAAACAGGCAGCAACACGGCACTGGAAGCAAGTTTAATGAAACACAGGAAGAGTCTTGGGGTCCCCCAGATGCAGGCTCTGAGACAAGCAGTGGGGACAGGGGCAGTTACAGGGATGTGGCCCCAAGAAGCCCTGGAGGGAATGGGGCGGTGAGGCAGAGAAGGGACAGCCACCAGGGGTGGTGGGGCTCAATCCTACAGAGGCACCATCGGTGAGTAGAAGGTTCCTGTCGCTGCTATAACGACACACCACACAAATTTATCCTTGAAAAACGCCAATGTGTTATCTCACAATCTGAAGGGCAGAAACCTGACACGGGTCTCCCTGGGGGGGAAAAATCAAGGTGCAGCCATGCTGGTTGCTCCGGAGGCTCCAGGGGGGTTACTTTCCCTGTCTTTTCCAGCTTCTCCAGGTGCCGCAGTCCTTGGCAGGAGGCAATGGCAGGTGGGATCTGCTCAGGCTGCGTCTCTTGCCCTCCCTCCTGCCTCTCCGTAGAACCGTGTAAGGACGCCGGGGCCACCAGGTGACCCGGGAGGGAGAGCAGCCTTCGCTCCATGGCGGTCTCCACCCCTTTGCAGGTGGCATGATGCAGGTGCCAGGGCTTAGGACGAGGACATCTGTGGGATTTCCGCCCCAGGGCCAACCTGCCTCTCAGACGGCTCCCTGCTGAGGAGGGGGCGCCGGGCACCCACACACCATCAGGCAGCGGAGGGGCCGCCCTGGGTGCTCATTCTTGGCCACTTGTGCGGCCCAGGGCCACGCAGAGCAGCCTCTTGCACGTGAAAGGACTTAGGCGAGGAGACCATCTCCCAGTGCGGGGGTGGGGGGGAGGCTGGCCTGTGGGGACACAGGGCACGGAGGCCCCTAAGCAACACAGGGAAAACCCCTGCATCACTTTGCCAAGAGCTGCGAGTGATGCTCAGACTCTGTTCCCCCGCATCCTTCCTGAGGCCTGGAGGGTGGGGGGGGGGGGGAAGAGCGGGGGGAAGGTGCAGGGCTACGGAGCCCCCGGGGCAGGAGAGACCTTGAGGCAGGAAGGTCCCTTCCCTGTCTCCCCTCCCCACTCCTGGGAGCAGGAGAGCCGAGACCCCTCAGCTCTGGGCAGTTCCCCTCTCTCGCCGCATGTGTTTCAGTCCAGCTGTTGAGCTCCACGACCCAGCTTGCACCAGGACAGCGAAATTTGGGGTCCCAGTCAGGTCACCGAGGGGCTGGGCAGTAGATCTGTCCAGGAGAGACGCAGCAGTGGGCCAGCCGCCATGCCTTCCACAGAGCCCGGACTTGAAAGGCGGGCAAGGTGTCCTTCCACCTCGTGGCCAGCCGGCAGCACGTCTGCCCCCTGGCTGCGCACAAAGCCCTCTTTCTTCCTCAGACGCCCAAGGAGTCCTTTTCCACGGCCCCGCCTCCCCCCCAAAGTGACATTCCTTCCGCGGTCCCCTCTCAGCCGGGCCTTTCAATCACCTGAGCAGGCCCAGCCCGGCCTGTCAGGCCCCAGCCCAGCGGGAGGGCAGCTGGCACCGGCCTTGCCCACACTGAGGGGTCTGTGTGCCCAAGAAGGCTGGTTCTCACCCACGCAGCTGCGCGGGCTCGGGTTTCAGCCAGCCACCAATTTCCTCTCCCCGACAAACGGCCTCAGAGAGCGCGGCCAGCACTCCCCACCTCAGCAAGGCTTCCGCTTCTCCGTGCTGCTCCTTCTCTCTCTCTCTCCCTTTCTCTCTCCCTCTCTCTCTCTCTCTCTCTCTCTCTCTCTCTCTCTCTCTCTCTCTCTCTCTCTCTCTCTCATTTCTTCCATGTCCTCTGCCTTTTCTCGCCATCTCTGACTCTGCCTTTATTACATGGACTCCTGGTTTGGGAGGGCGGGACCTTCCAGCCCATCAGAGGAAGAGAGGACAGAGGGCTGTGGAGGGAAGTGGCCGAGCAGCCCTCAAATACCTGCTTCCGTGGACATGGTGAAGGGTTTCTCCCCCTTGTCACCCACAAACACACACATGCGCATACATGCACACACACACACACACACAAACACACACGTGCACATGTACTGCCATATGCTGTGGCTTTCCCAGTCAGAGTTGATGAGGGAGAAACCAAGCCCAGCTGGCCGACATCTGCCTCCAGGTCTGGGCCCAGGCTCACCGTGGGCCCCCAGGTAGGCTCTCCTCACTTCTCAGCCCCCAATCCTGCTCCTCCTACAAGGCAGGGCTGCAACCTCACCTCCTCCGGGAAGCACTCCTGGCGCCAGCTCAGCACCGGAGGCAGCTGGCAATCCTCTATTGGTCCTAGCCTTTTGGCACAGAAATGTCCCACACAGACTCAGAAGTGAATGTGTCCCTTTAAACACAGAGAAAAGATAGTGCCGCTCCTCCCAGCAGTTCTGGGTCCTCACGCCGTGGGGCCTGGAGCTGGCAAACCCCAAGAGGAACCGCCGGGGCAGGAGACCCTCGAGGGTCAGAGACCAGCTTCTCCTCCACCCAGAGCAAAGCAAGCTCCCCGATTAAAGGGAGGAGGGCCACAGGTGCTCACATGACCGGAGGAAACTCACCCTCTGACCTCTGTCTCAGAGAGCCTGCACATGGATTCTGCTCCCGCACGCTTCCTGCCATCCTGGCTGCGGGCCCCCCTGCGGGCGAGGGGCATAGCTCCAACCTGCACCCGGGCCCTGGAAAGCCCCGTGGGGCGTCATGAGCCCATTTGGCAGCTGCCCAGAGTAAAAGGGCCCCCCACATCCCTGTGTCCGCCTGGGTGTCAGAACCACAGGAGCAGGTTGGAGGCCAGGGTGGCTCAGGCCGTGAAGCTCTTGCTGTGCCATTAGGAATCGCCCCCTCTGTTGCCTCTGTTCCCCCAAATCCCAAGCCAGCGAGGGTGCTTCCGGAGAAGTGGGACCAGACCCTGGCTTGCCTCACCCCTCTCTTGGTTCCTGATGCGCCAGGCCCACGGAGAAGCTGCCTCGCAGGCCCTGCTCTACTTCATGCACCCCTCAGCAGAGCGCTCTGGGTGCCTCCTGCACCAGCCCCACCCCCGCCCGGCCTGCCAACTGCCTGGAAATGTTCTGGGGAAAAGCAACCACTTTTGGTAGCTGGGAGTCCACATGGGGGTCTCATCCTAAAAGATCTATCCCCCTCACCTTCTTGGCCTCATTGCCTCTCATTCCTCCAGGTCATTTGCTGGAATTAGCCACCCTGCCCTCCTCACCTTCCTCAGTGGTTCTCAACCTTTCTAATGCCGCGACCCTTTAATGCAGTTCCTCATGTTGTGGTGACCCCCAACCATAAAATTATTTTCATTGTTACTGCATAACTGTAATTTTGCTACTGCTATAAATCATAGTCTGTGTTTTTCCGATGGTCTTAGGCTATACAGCAGCAGTTCTGCTAGCAGGGTCGTCTAAGACCATTGGAAAACACAGATATTTACATTACGGCCTAGATGTTCCCTTTCGCCAGGATTCTCTGCCCCCAAAACCCTCACACCTCCTTTTCTCACTCCCTGTGGGTCCTCCCTCCAGGTTCATCATGTCCAGAGGCCTTCCTGACCACTCAGTTTAAAATTGCAACTTCAAGGAAGTGAGGATCTAAAACGATTCATTTCCATTCCTTTATTAAAGGTTTGTTTACCTCCCACTGCGCACCAAGCCCTGCACTAGGCCCTGGGGTACAAGCAGAAAGCCAGATCTCAGTGACGTCTGTGGAGCTGGCTCCCACTGAGGTTCTCACTCAATGCACGTCGTTCCTGAACAGCCTTGGACGGACTCCGTCTTATCACCTTGCGTGCATGAACGCAAAAGCTGAGGCTCAGAGCTGGGGAAACCGAGGCTCAGAGGCACAAATCAATTCTGTGAGTTGTGACCCTACCCAGGGCGAGGGAGGCCTGGCGGGGGCAGGAGAAGGCCTGTGAGGCCCCCTGTGGGGAAAAAGGCTGGCCAGCTGGTGATTTATCACAGAGAACATCTCAGAGACGCAGCCAGGGCGCAGGCACGCGGACGGTGATGGCTTTCGCAGCAGACGGCGAGCCTGTTTGGACGGAAAGGTACCCAGACGGCTGTAATCTGTGTTTGTGTGTTGCCGTTTAATCCATTTTAAATATGGGCGGGCAGGGGGTGCTGGGCTTGACCAGCAGTGAAATCCCAAAGGAAGAGTGCTCAGGGAGGAACCGAGCCGCCTGCGCTCATAGAGGGGGTGGGGTTGGGTGGAATGTTCCAACTGACAGGGCCTCGGACACATCCTGACCTTCTTGGGCAGTTCCTCCATGGGCAAAGTGAGGGTGTAGTAGGATAATGGGTTTTAAATCACCCGAGATCTAGACAGGGTCTAACTTCTCCTTGGAACTAACAGGGCGATAATACAGCCCACACGTGCTGAGGAGGGACTGTGTGCCAGGCCTGCTGTGTTACACAGACGGACCATGCAGTCCTGGGATGCGGGGTGGAGGGGGGAGTGCACGCAGTGGCATCACCACCACCCCTCTGTAAAGACCAGGAGGCTGAGGCACACAGAGAGGCCAATAGTTTCCAGAGGGCACAGAGCAAATAAATGCTGAAGCCACCATGCAAACCCAGCACACTGGCTGACCACCAGGCTTCGGGGAGTGGGAATGGGGAGCCTGGAGACCTCATGGTGAATTTCAGGCTGAAGTGGGAGAAGCCATGGGAGAGCAGAGGATGAGTGGTCACAGCTATTGGACGTGGGAGGCAACTTCCCAAGGGCGTGCCATCCAATCAGAAAAGGAAATAAAAGGCATCCAGATTGAACAGGAAGAAGTGAAATTAACTTGACTCACTCACTTCTCATTATTCCAAACAACCTGGTATGGAGGTCTTTTCACCTGGTGTGATAAGAGGACATGATCCTGTATATGGAGACTCCCAAGGGATTCGTGCACACTCAAACACACACACACACACACACACACACACACACACACACTCCCAATAGTACACAAGGTCACAGGACGCAAAATCAATACAAAAATATCAGTTGTTTCTATTTACTAGCAATGCACAATACAAAAATGAAACTAAGTACACAATTCCGTTCACAATAGCATCACAAAAATATAATACTTAGGAATGCATTTTTTTAAAATGTGCATGAGTCAAAGATAAAACATTATTAAACTTGCAAAAGGAAATCAAAGAAGATGTAGGTAAACGGGCAGTCCACATTCATGAGTTGGAATACTCATTTATTATTAACATGGCAATTCACCCAAATTGAGCTATGGATTCAATGCAATTCCTATCAAAATTCCAGAGGGCTTTTTTTTGGCAGAAATTGACAAGAAAATTCTGAAATTTTTATGAAGATAGAAAAATACCTAAAGTTTCTAAAATTCATTTGTTTTGATGGTTGCATTTTTTTAACTAGAGTTACTAAAATAATTGAATTTACATTTGAAATGGTTGAATGTTATGATATATAAAACATATCTCTATAAAATGGTTTCCCCGGAAGCCTCTGCTTAGAGAGGGAACTCATGGTTTTCCCCCAAGACTCCTTGGACCAAAGGAAAGATCTTTATGACCTTCCTGCAGGGTCAGAGAAAGAGAAGGTGAGAAATTCCTGCTCTTCTCTCCACCGAAAGAGGTGACTGGAGTTCCGGGTCAAAAACTTTTTAAAAAATATATATTTTTATTGATTTCAAAGAGGAAGGCAGAGGGAGAGACATAGAAACATCAAAGATGATAAAGAATCATTAATCAGCTGCCTTCTGCACACCCCACACTGGGGATGGAGCCTGCAACCTGATCATGTGCCCTGATGGGAATGGAACCACTGAGCTACCCCAGCCAGTCAGGTCAAAGACTCTTGAGAGTAAAGACTCTTGATGTGCCTCGTTGCTATGGTTGTCATTTACTCCCAAGAGCCTATCCGAGTTTAAATCCCCCTTGCCACCATATAAGCTGTGTGACATTAAGCACGACCCTGACCCTCTCTGAGCCTCAATTATTTCAGCTGTCAATTGGAAAGAATTGGCACACTGCACTGCTGTGCTAGAATGCGGAGTCAGGGCTCCTGACTTCCAGTCTAGAATTCTTTCCATTAAAACTCTTCATCCTACACCCCTTTGGTCATTAAAGATTCCATAGTCCGTAGCTGTTGGTATCCTGGGTTAGCCAGTGATTTATAAAATGCAACTCTGCTGCCCAGAGAGAGGGGGTAGACTCAGAGCTCCCTGCCCTCCTGCTGATCCTCAGGCCTGGGGATTCTCAGCTCCCACCCCGGGGAGACACAGCCACCCACATCTCTGTTGGCATGCCCCGTGACTCCCTCAGTCACCCCATCTCACCATGACAGCTGTGACCTGCCAAGCCCCCATGTCCCTCCATAGTCTTCCCAGCCCAGTGCATGCCCCTTCCTCCAGAGCCTCACGCCCAGCCAGCCTAGGCTGCCCCGCAGCTGAGCACCTAAAGCAAGCGCAGTCCGTCCATGAGCCTCCAGTTGGAAACATTCTTGGCTCTTATTTCCTGAGCTATAAGCCTTTTCTCCATCTCTTCGGGAGCAAGGGTCACCGAGGCTTATATTTCTTATTTTACATGACACTTCCGAGCTCCCGTGTGTCGGAGACGTGGTGGGTGGCTGGGCAGAGACAGGCGTCTGTGAACTGGCTCGCTGGAGGAGCGACCTCCAGCCAGGCCGGGAGAAGTGCTCAGCTTGGCAGGAAGGCACGGAGCTGAAGACTTCCAGGAGCGAGAGAAAGAGAGCAGGGAAAATCCAGAACGGTGCCAGGAGCAAGGCTCCAGTCCCCTCGGTGGGGGGTTGGGAGGGTTAAGGATGCAGGCTGGTAAACCGAGGCAGCCCTGGCCTGGGGCAGCTGGCAGAGAGGCCCGAGGAAGGCTGGATGAGCCAGGCTGGGACATCAGGGTCCTGTGTCCCTATCCTCCCCCGCACAGTGATGGCCCAATCAGGCTTCCTCCCTGGTATTTCATCAGAAGCTGGGGGAGGGAAGCTCTCCAGCTTGCAGAGCTGGGGGAGCTGGAAGCCTGGTGCAGAGGGCTGAAATGAGCACACTTGTTCATCCATTCATTCCAAAATGGTCACCGAGCACCCACTAGGTGTCAGGCACGGGGGTTCAGCAGTGAGCAAAGCAACAGAAAAAGCTCCTGCCCTATGGAATCTATATTCCAGTTGTAGGGGTGTGTGTGTGGCGGGGGTGGGGGGGGGGTGGGGGGGGGTGGATTTGAAAATAAGATGATCAATAATGTAAATAGCAGGCAGGTCAGATGGTGGGAAGTGCTGTGGAGAACAAAGCAGGAGGGGGTGGGGCAGGGCCAGGACGTGGAACAGAGTGGGGAAGGTAACAGGTAAGGTGGGAACAGGCCTGGCAGAGCCCCCAGGCCATTGTGAGGTTTGGGCACTAAAGGGGCTGGGGGCGGGGGACTGAACAGAGGAATGACCGCCCTCTGGCTTCTCTCCCATGTTTCTTCCAGCCGATGCTGCAGACACATTATGAGATAAACTGGCTCATGGTGAAGCCTGAGAGAAATTTCCAGCCAGGTCAGCTCGCCTCCGCAGAGAGGACCAGAGTGAAGCCCCCCTCTCATCTCCCTCCCGCTTCAGCCCACCTGGCCCACCTCCCTCCCTGATCACCACCTCCTGGTCTTCCCCTCTTTCCCCTCCTTCCCTCCCTCACCCTTTCTCCCTGCCAGAGCCTCGGTGCTAAACACTGCTCACAATAACAGAGGATCCAAAAGGCCGGGCTCTGTCCTCCCTCCCTGGCATGGACCCTCACCCAGGGCCAGCAGACGTCTGAAAAGGTCCAGAGAGTAAACTAGTTAGACTCTGAGAGCCATGGTCTCTGTCCTAACGACTCCACTCTGCTGTTGCAGAGCGAACAGCCATGCTACATAAACAAATGGGCTCTGATAAAGCTTTATTTACAAAAGCAATCTGTGGGCCGATGTAGCCCACAGACCGCAGTTTCTGATCTCCGCCATAGAGCATCAACTGGGCTTCATGTATACCTGGGAGGGATTTGAGGTCCTGAGTGATTTGAAAGAAAGAATAATCATAATGGTGGTGATGATGATGATGATGATGATGATGAGATATGGTGAGTGCCGACTTTCGGCAATGTCACTCTTCCATCTATGGAATATTTACTAAGCTGGGAATACAGTGAGAGAGGGGGACTCCCTACCTCAAAAGCTTCTAGTCTGACGGGAAGTTCCCAGACACCACACAAGGTAGGTGCTGTGTAATCCCAGAGGACAAACTTGACACTCGGGGAAGTGACCAAACGGGCCCACGGGGACACAGAGGGGCACTGGCAAGCCCGGTGAGTCCCAGACATCCCTCACTCCCGTTTGGCACCCACATGGGCCTCACCACCTGCACTGCCGCCTGGAAGCAGGACAGCCTAGAGCCAGGCGCTCCCACCCAGAACGGTCCCAGGTGGATGCAGAGAGGAAGCCACGGGCCCCGCGCCTCCCTGAGCCACCGCAGGGAATGGGGAGCTGGGATTGCGCAAGCGGCACTTGACACCTAGACGATTTCATCTCTGACGCTCCTTTTCACAAGAAGACTTTATTCTCTTGCCAGTGTCTTCGCCCTCCGACAGGAGGAAGCCTTTTGATCTAGGGACCGCATTCCTGTGCTCCTCCAGGCTCTGAGGGACGACTCCGTCAGGGTGACAAGCACCCCCACCCTGGCACCACGGCTGACGGACGAACCTTTGACTAGCAGGGTGTAAGGAACTCGACATGGCCCCAGCCTGGCCAGCCGGTGCCCCGGTGAAGAACAGGCTCCCAGGCGGCAGCAAGACGGGCCCCTGCCTGCCTGTCTGCCCGCCGTGGGAACCCGAGGCCCGCACCAGGCAGCACCAGCATGCTCTGAGTCTCTCCCACAGCGTCTCCCCAGGCTAATGCACACTGAGGGTGGACCCAGAGGTCAGGCTTCAGACGAGGCCCTCAGTGCTGAGCCGCCAGATGAAGCGAGTGCTCCGGCAAGAGAAAGAGCCCAACATCCAACCTGGGCCCAGTGGTACCGGGTCGTCCAACAGAGCGGGGCCAGGTCGGCCATGCAAACGAGGATCTGGAGCAGCCAGCGATGCCTGTGCCCCAGGGACTGGCTCCCGGTGCCACCTGAACTGAAGATGGGGTGGGGGGCCTGCCCTGGGATGACCCACCACCACGGCCAGAGCTGTGACCGCTTCCTCTCAAGTGCCCCCCGACAGCCACGCGTCTGTGTCACCCATGGGTGAGGCCTCTGTTCCCAGGAGGCCATGGGAATGGTGGGGCCACAGGTGGCACAGGCAGACCCGAGTGGGTGAAGGCAGACCAGGGCCCTGGCGTGCTTTTGTACGACTGGGAGCTGAGGTTCTCGCATGTTCAGTGTTGTAAGAAGCAAAAAGAAGAATATAGGAGCATATGCATGTTCCCAGAGCCTAAAATACCTGTGATCTGTCCCTTCACAATGTTTGTTGATACCAGAAAAGGGACTGATAAAGGGGGAAGTGGTTACCATGGTTACCAAAACTCAAGAGGCAGGAGCTGTGCAGAGGGCACTGCCTCTGAGGAGCTGTGCGACCTTCGGTGAGGGACGAGGCCCTTCTCCCACGGAGGGAGCTGGGGACCCTGACCTTCCACTCCTCTCGTTCTGTCATGTAAGGTCCCACAGGCCAAGCCCACCTGGAAGCAGAGGTCAGGACGGAGCACATGGGCTGGCCTCCGGGGATAGAGGGCAGGAGGTTTGGGGTCCGTAGAGCGGGCATTCATCCTGACCTTGCCTGTGAGGAGTGAAACCTCAGAGAGGTAACGTGCCTGCCTCACCCAGGAAGAGGGCTCCACTCTGTCTGTTCCTCACTCTCACGTGTCCACACGGGCTTGGCGGAACCCCCAGCAAGCCCTGCCCTGGCTTTGCCTCTGACCCTGGAGATCGCCCAGCTCACTCCCCTGCTTGGCTTCCACACTCACTAAGCGGCTCTGAGGACAATTCCACCTCATGCAGCGTTCCGACACGGAGAACGTGTGCTGGCCAAGCTGACGGCAACATCCAGCCCAGACACCGTTGAGGCTGGCTATGAGGGAGTCATTCGGCCCAGGGAGGGAATGCACTGACCGACTGACACCAACATCTGGCCCCCACCCCCCTCCTTACTAGGCCAGGCACTCCGGCATCCTGATTTGCATGCACATGGGTCTCTTGTGAGTCGTGTGAGCGTGAGTCACCCCTCCAGGGCCTGAGCAGGTCTGAGGCCCAGGTCAGATCACAGGGTGTAGTGCCCTCCCCCAGGCCCTGCTTCCTGGGCCCATTGGCCTCCTCTGGGGCTCCTCAGCCAAGCCTCCCCCAGATGGCAACAGCAACGAGCTCCCAAACTCCTCCATCACAGTTCCTGGGGAGGGCCAGAGCTGTGTTTGCATGCCTGCAACAGACCGGGAATCAGAAAATTCGCTCTTTCAGAGAAACTACATGCGTGGCCACTTTCAAATGCAGGAGAAAGAAGAAAGAACATTGAAAATGAGGAACGAGAATGGGCTGCCTCCTCGGCTGCTGGGGCGCACCCTCTCCACTGAGGGCTCGGGGCAGAAATGCAGCCCCTCTGCTCCTGTGTCTCCAGGGATCCTGGGCCTTAGAGGGCAGGGCCCCCACAAGTGCTGCAGGTGCAGGCCAGAGCCCCTGCACGTGGCCATCATGTCGGAAGGGCCCCTGAGCTGGGGCTGCCAGCTCACACACCACCGGGGCTGTGGTTGGCATGGGCTCAGGCCTCTCCTGAGCAGGATAGAACAGGGCTGGGTGAGGAGGGGGGGGGGGAGGACTTAACAGAAATAACAATTGAAAGGCCCGCAGCTCAGTGGCTCCCAGGAGGGCTGTGAGGGACCAGTTGAGGGCTGGTAACCAGTACCCGGAAGAGGGGCCCTGCCCCTCCTGATGTGACCTTGTGAACGTGTGGCTGATGGATAAGGACTGTCACCAGCATCGCATTGCAAACCCAGGGCTGGCACTTTTTCCACAGAGGAATGCCAAGCTCCACCCTTTCCTCCGGGAGCCTCTGGGGAATGCTGAGGGGGCCCCCAGGGAGTGAGAGACACCCCCGCGAGTCTCTCCCGCAGGCTTGGGAGGCCAGACTCAGAGCCATTCGGGGCTACAGGATACCTACATGCAGGATGCCACCACCGCTGAGCGCCCTCTGAGGTGCCTGAAGCTGTGGCCTCTGATTACATTGGTGGCCCTGCCCCCAGCCCTCGTGGCCTGGATTGCTCCCTCCCGCGATGATCTGGGCTTGGGCATGAGACTTACTTTGGCAGATAGGACATTAGCTAATGTGAGAGAGCAGTGGCTTGATGAGCACTTGCGAGCTGTGGACACAGTGGCCCTGCAGAAGGAAGCAGAGGTGTTCCTGCTGGGGAGAGACCCCGGGAGATGGCGGGACAGCCTGTGAGTGGAGGCACCAGAGGCCCCGAGGCACCATGAGCAGCCCCCCCTGCCTGGGAACCCCCAGAATCATCAGGGACACAAAATCCTATGCAAAGCCACTCCCTTTGGGGGTGGCTTGTTAGGCGGCAGGCAGGGGGGGGGGGTAACTGAGGCAGTGCCCTGGAGCCCCCAATGACCTTGCCTCTTCAGCCCTTCTCCATTGGCACTGCCAAGCACAGCCTCGTGGCAGATGCCAGCGGCCCCTTCTGGGCTGTGCCTCTGGAAAGGAATGCTGGGAGCCAGGGCGACCCAGATCTAACCACCTCCCACAGCAGCCACGAAGAGCCGATACCATCCTTCATCGTGTCTGTGTTGCCGGGGTTCAATGGCCCCACTGTCACTCCTTGTTTTCTGTGCCTCCATCATGGGCTGCAGAGCCCCGGCAGCGCTGCCCAGGCTGTGAGCTGTGATGTCAGGACTCAGCAGGGCAGTTAATGGCCAGCCCAAAGTCAATAACCACACAGTGGCCCTTTGACTTGGGGAGTCCCTGGGGCCGCTCCTGGTGGCATTTGAGCTATTTAAGAACACTGCCAGTCTAATTGCATGGCCCTTTTCTGCTGACGAGGCTTGTCCTGGGGGCGGGATCTGATGCATGGAGCAAGTGAGTCCCCGGAGGGTCTAAAGCTGGAAGGAGGCACCACCCAGGAGGAGACTGCAGTACTTCCTTGAGGCACCAGCGGCCCCAGGGCCCCGGACTAGGGCATGTGCGTTTTTAATAAAAGTTCGCCCACGGGGATCTTTAGGGCAGTGGAACTCTCCTGTGTGACATTGTAGGGGTGGACACATGACATCATGGACTTGTCCAAATCCAGAGCTTGTACAGCTCCAAGAGTAAACCCTGCCCATGTCAGTTAGCAATAACGTACCCATATTAGTTCACCACTTGTCATGTGTACCCCACTCATGCAAGGTTTAATAGCAGGAGAAACTGAGGGAGAAGGGAGTGGGTGGGAACTCCCTGTACTATCTGCCCAATTTTCTACAAACTGAAACTCTCTCTAAAATATAATCAATATTTTTTTTAAAAAAAGAAGGAGGGCCAAAACCTGTTTGGCTCAGTGGATAGAGCATCAGCCTGCAGACTGCAAGGTCCCAGGTTCAATTCCGGTCAAGGGCATGTACTTTGGTTGCGGGCACATCCCCAGTAGAGGATGTGCAAGAGGCAGCTGATCAATGATACTCTTTCATCAATGTTTCTAACTCTCTATCCTCTCTGTAAAAAATCAATAAAAATATATTTTAAAAATAAATAATTTTAAAAAAATTTTAAAAAGGAGGGAAGAAGAGAGGGAGGGAAGGAGGAAAGAAAAAGCTAAAAAGTTCTGAGATTTTGGGGGGTTTCTGGGACCCATGTAGTAATGGTTCTTATCTCTCGGATATGGAGGTTATAGTGTCTGACGCTAGGACTTGGGCTACTCTGGGAAGGGCACGGTGTGAGGTAGGGGGCAGCAGTTCGGAGGCTGTTACTGCAATCCGGGTGTGACGTGCTGGTGCAGACCAGGAGGAAGGTGGGGGGGGGGGGGGTGGTAAAGTCCACATTTCCAGGGACTTAGGGCAGGAGCATGGTGAAGAGAAGTGGTGCCCACCGGGCCAGTCTTGCCTGGAGCTGTAGGCTCCATGCTGTCTCTTGGGATGAGTCATTTTTGCAAATAAAATAAATATAAATAAGTTTACAGACATAATATATACTCTGTTCGAATTCTATGAGTGGTGTTCCAAGAATAAACATCTTAAAGAAGCAAAATAAGTCCTTAAATTGGTAATTTTGATACCTGAGTCTGTGCAGTACAATTAATATTTCTACAAGATCTGCACTTGGTATCTGACTATTCAGTGTAGGGTACTTTGTAAATACTTCAACAGCAGAAATGCAAACAGAGGAAGTGGTGACTATCACTGTCGAAATCAGAAACGACTCTTACCTAAGCTTGCAAAAGCCAATTTCAATGGCAAAACCATAATCAGGCCAGCAGACATTCCCCACCATTAAAAAAGGAATTGGCCCTGGCCAGGCGGCTCAGTTGGTTGGAGTGTCCTCCGCACACCAAAGAGGCTGCAGGCTCAATTCCTAATCAGGCTATATATCTAGGTTGTGGGTTCCATCCCAGGTTGGAGTAGGTACAAAAGGCAACTGATCAATGTTTCTCTCTCATTGATGTTTCTCTCTCTCTCCTTCTCTTTCTAAAATCAATAAAAACATAACCTCGAGTGTGGATAAAAAAAGGAGGTAGGGTTGAACTCATGTGAAGTGACATGAACCTAATGCCCAATTATAGAATGTTCTTGGTTCTTTTATTGTTATTGTTATTATTATTGTTATTATTATTGATTTCAGAGAGGAAGGGAGAGGAAGAAAGAGATAGAAACATCAGTGATGAGAGAGAGTCATTGCACAGCTGCCTCCTGCACACCCCACACTGAGGATCAAGCCCACAACCCAGGCATGTGCCCTGACTGGGAATCAAACCATGACCTCCTGGTTCATAGGTAGATACTCAACCACTGAGCCAGGTCAGCGGGGCTTGGATTTTTTCTCAACAACCCAACTCATGTGAATGCCAAAGAAAAGAAATCTTTCTATCTGTGGATTTGAACAGAAGGTTGGGTTGTGTGTTTTAAATTTTCATTGTTAAGATTAAGTTTTAATTAGTAAAAATTTGTGACACTTCAAAATTTTAAATGATTTTTGACATTTATTTTGTGTTAATGTGTCTTTCTATTAATATTTTTATTATCAAACATCTGAATCAGGTACAAATTAATGTTAAATATAATACTATCAATTACTGAATTACATAATATTGTCAAAGAATCTTGATTTACAAGAATAATAAAGTGTACATTTATCAGTATACTTGTTAAACTAAAAAAACTAAACTTTTCATATAGTCCTATCCCAGAAAAATAATTTATGATTATAGTCTCTTGTTCTCATTTAAATCACATAAAATACTGTGGAAATTGTAGAATAATTTATGATTTCTGGAATTTTTGCAATTTCCCAGGAATTCTGATACGTTGTTTCCGGATCCCAGAGATTCCTATCTGTGGAGCATTTGGAACTCGCGGCCTGAGCTGAGCAGCGGGAGCCAGTCTGGGTCAGAGAATTGGACGGGATGTGAACACCGGGTAGGTTGTTTGAGAGCAGAGGAGGCACACTCTGGAGACGGCAGCTGCGCGCGCTGGCAGCTGAGCTCTCTGGCATTTGCATGAATGATCAGAAGAATTTAAAAGAACGGAGACAGGGCAGACCTGTGAGGTGGGTCGATCACATTCCCCTTTCATCTCGCCCTCCACTGCAAGCCGCAGGCACAACAGTGCCCTTAGCGGAACCTGGGGGCGGGGGGTGTCAGATAGGGCTTCTCTCCAGCTGCTGAGCATAGAGACACGGTCTGGCTGGACCACTCGGGCCACGCAGGTGGCCGCCCCTCCAGACAGACACGGGCACGCCCCCGCCCCACCACAGGCTGGGGAGAGTGGGTGGGCCGGCTCTCCGCACTCCGGTCCAATTTGGCCCGGGTTGGGCAGCAGCTTCCCAAGCCTCGTCGGCAGGGCCTCTGAGCGGCTGGACGGGAGGCCCTGCACAAACACACGGTATTTTTCTTTGAGGCTTAGGAGCGCTTATCCATGTCATAAATTGTCACCTACTTCCACTGAGGGATTCCAGGCCTGCGTTTCCAGGGAGGTCTCAGCTCTCCCAGGCACCGGGAAAGGAGGGCTCCTGACTAGCTTGGGGGAAACTAAGAAGGACTCCCACCCAGGGACCCACGGAGAACGTGAGGTCCAAACTGTGCACTTGGTCACTCACTCACTCAGCAAACCCTTGGCAAGAGCTCTCTCTGGGTCAGACCCACGTTCAAGGCTTCAGATGCACAAAGAACACTCAGTGCAGAGAGGAGAATAAACCCTTAAAGCCGAGACCACCTTTCAGAGGCATGCTGAAATATTTGTGGATGAGATGATAGTATGTCTGGGATTTGCTTCAAAGTCCCAGATTTTGAGGACTGGCCATGGGAAGAGAGGGTTTCCAGAGTGGGTGATAAACACTTTTTTTTTTTTATCCTGATCTGTCCACCTTTAAGTAGAAATTTTGTAGAAATTAGAACACTGAGTGACAGCAGTCATGAATGGGCTATATAGTATAAGAGCTAAAAGCCTAGCAGGGGTCCTCAAACTTTTTAAAGTGGGGTCCAGATCACGGTCCCTCAGAGAGCTGGAGGGCCAGACTATATGAACTACTAATTCCTACTGTAACACCTTGGCTGCGCTCACTGCCCAAAAAACCTGGCGGGCAGGATCAGACTCCCCTGGGGGTCGCATGTGGCCCACGGGCCGTAGTTTGAAGACCCCTGGTAGAGGGTTCCGCTAGAATGCCTGGCTCCAAGCTCAGCTCTGCCACCGACCAAGGGTGTGGCTGTGGGCACACGTGCCAGCCTCTCTGTTCCTCAGTTTCCTCGTCTGTACGATGATAACGATGCCCTTTCGATGGGCTGTGGGGGTGGAGTGAGTCCGTGTCTGTGAAACCCTCGCTGAGCGCTCAGTCTGCTGTGATTCTCTTCATTTCATGATGACACTGAGGGGCTGCAGAGAACGGCTAGTGTTTGGACAGGTTCAAGCCTCAGACTAACGAGGGGGCACAGTCCTCTCATAGCAAAGCCACATGCAAGTCCCAGCTTGGGGGGCAGAGCCCTCCCAGCACAATTATAGCCAAAGGTTATAGATGTAAGTGTGACCTGTGGTCCCACGTGGCTGCGTGATGTGGGCCTGATAGAGTTCAGGTGCATGTCATTGAGTAGATTAGAACATTGTTAACATCTTGATCGCGCCCTTACTTTACCCCCATGGAATCTGGCTATAAAATAAAGACGGCTTGTGACTCGGGACCTGTCTCTCCATCAGAGAAGCAGCGTCCCACCGAGACCCAGCTTTCACCCTCTTGTCTATCTTTTCTAAACCCTTCCCCGCCCCGCCCCCTCAGGTTCACCCTTGGCCGTGCTGGTGCGGCACAAGGGTCAGGGTGGTGGAGAGACTTGTGCCAGAGCCACACAGCTAAGGAAATGTCAGAGCCGGGATCAGAACCCAAATCCAAGGGGCTCCGAACTCCTTCCTCTCCAACATGGAGTGAAATAGTGCGGCAGGAAGGAGCACTGGTCTCCACCTGCCCCTCCCTAGCGGGTCTTGTAGGGACCTGAACGTGACCAGAGTCTGTGCCTTTGGCCCTGAGAGGGAGTGGTTTGGGGCCACTTTGCGTGAGCTGCCCTGACCAGCCACATGCCTCCTGTGGTCCCTGCCTCTCCTTCGGGTCCTAACTTAGATACGCCTTCCCCAGGAAACCATCCCAGCCGCCGCAGCCCAGCAGCTCCTCGGAAAGTTAAACATGGAAGCAGCACAGGCCCCTGCAATTCCACCCCTGGTACAGACCCTAGAAATAAAAACTGCTTCTCACGCAAACACCAGGACACAAATACTCCTAGCAGCCTTAGTCATAACAACCAAAAATACAGAAGGCAGCCCAACATCCATGGATGGATGAATGGGTGAGCAAGTTATAATAAATCCATAAAAAGGAATTAAGGCCTGGCCAGTGTGGCTCAGTGGTTGAGCATCAACCCAGGAACCAAGAGGTCACAGTTTGATTCCTGGTTAGGGCACTTGCCTGGTTGCAGGCTTGATCCCCGGCTGGGGGGCGTGCAGGAGGTAGTCAATCAATGATTCTCTCTCATCATTGATGCTTCTCTCTCTCTCTCTTTCTCTCTGAAATCAATATATACATATATACATATACACATATGCACATATACATATATACATATATGTATGTGTACATATATACATATGTACATATATACATATATGCATGTGTATATATTATTTTTTTAAAGGAGTTGAATACTGATGCATGCTATGATGGGGCTGAAGCTCAAAAACACACTACATGAAAGAAGCCAGTCCCAGAGGCCACATGTATGATGATGCCACCCATACAAACTGACCGGAACATAGAGACAGGAACGACATTAGCATTTTCAGAGCCTGAGGAGGGGAATGAGGGGTGACTGCTAATGGATACAGATCTCCTTTAGGGGTGACAAAAGGATGTGGAACTATACAGAGATGGTGGATGCACTAAATTGCCACTGAATCGTTCACGTTAAAAAGATTCATTTTATGTTGTGTGAATTTAACCTCATTTTTTTTCCCCCCTAAAAGGCAGATTGAGGTGTGGGACGATTCAAAGCCCTGGAAAGGCCATTATTCCGTTCCTGACGTTATATAAGCGCGAGGCTGGCGATCGGAGGGAGGCGGCGGAGGCAGCTGCGCTGGCCAGGAACACAGGGCGCGGCTTGAAATGCTCATGGTTTAAAGTAACAGGAAGCCTGAGCAATATCATAAATCAGGATTTTCTGACTGGGCTGCTTGTACTGAGCAGAACAAAGTGTATTGAATGTCCCGGGGAGGTGTGAGTCCGGAGTGCCAGGCCTGCCGGGGGAGGCCTCTAATTTGACACTGGCCTCAAACCGAAAGTCGCTCCACAAAAAATTAGGTTTCAATATTTTAACGAAAATCGAGCTGCAACTGGCATTAAACATGAGCCAGAGGATTTCAGTAACTGCAAGGAAAACAGACGGGCAAATGTCTTGCACGACTAAAGTCATTGAGGGGATATTTCCGCTTCTGGGCTGACTTATGGGGCTCAGTGCTACGGCTGCAGGTGGCAATGCTGGGCCGGGGAGCAGGGAGGTGGAGGGGCAGGGGGACTGTACCTGCCCTGCTCATACCGCCGCCTGAAGCCTGGGTGCTGTTCTCCCTACCCCTCCATCTCCTTTCCCGCTGGACTCTGTGGGCTCAGAGGCGACGGCTCTTAGAGACTGGACCCTAATATTTCTGCATCCTGGCCCGCTAGAAGCAGACACGTATGGTTCTACTAACCGCCCAGCGTCTCTTTCCTGCAGCTCTGAGGCTGTGAAGCTGGCACCGGGCTTTGCGAAGGCCCCTGTGCGAATGCCCCAGCTCCTCCTGAGCCAAAGCTTTTCATCTGGCAATCAGTGTTCCACTTCGTCGGCTGTGCTGTGTCTGCACTCTGGCCCCGCACCTGGCACATCCCTCCTTCCCTTCTCTCGTGGGCCAGCTCCACCATCCTTCAAGTCTTGTGTTGAATCTGAACCTTTCAGGACTGCCTGCCCCGACCCCTACCTGGCACTGGTGAAACCCCTCGTTATGTCTCACCTGTGCTCCCTGCTGTCTGCCTAAAGCCGCCGGGTGTGACTGGATGATCCAAGATAACCTCTCACCTCAGGATTCTTAACTTGATCGCATCCGCCAAGTCCCTTTTGTAAGGTGGCACACTCACAGGCCCAGGGATTCGGATGTGGATGTCTTTGGGGTGGGAGAGGTGTCCCCACACCTTCAGACAAAACAGACACCGTTTATGGCCCCAGGGAACTGACAGCTCGTAGGGGAGACACATAATAAAGCGATGGCGTGACTAACTGCTCTCAGGGTGGCTAACCGTTTCATCTCAATAATGACAAGAACGAACATCTATACTTTTTTTTTTTTCTGTTTTAGAGGAGCACTTACTATATGCCTGGCATTTTGTCAAACACTTGTACACATTAGTACAACTCATCATGCTATTAGAGGGTGGGGCTGGTATTCCCACCTAACAGAAGTGGAAAGTGAAGCTCGGGAGGGCGACGCCTGGCCTGTGGTTCGTACCCACATGCAGACGCCAAACCGGGTTCTTGGCCACTGAGCTGTAACAACGGGGAACCCAGGTTCCCAATTTGTGACCCCATGCAGTGGGACCACCTGCTGGGGCAGAGGTCCGGGATGACTCGGGAGCTGTTGGTCCACGTCTATATAATTGCTTAGGGGAGGAAGAGAGGGGAGGAAGAGAGGACTCCAGGTTCTTCCATGCAGGCAGCCCTGCCCCAGACACACCCCAGGGGAGCAATTAAGCTACCTGGGCCACTTGCGCCAGGAAATAAAAAACTACAGCCCATGGCATTGTCGAAGCCTGCGGCAGTGGTCAGCAAACTCATTAGTCAACAGAGCCAAATATCAACAGCACAGCGATTGAAATTTCTTTTGAGAGCCACGTTTTTTTAAAACTTAAACTTCTTCTAACGCCACTTCTTCAAAATAGACTCGCCCAGGCCGTGGTATTTTGTGGAAGAGCCACACTCAAGGGGCCAAAGAGCCGCATGTGGCTCGTGAGCCGCAGTTTGTCGACCACGGTTCTAGACTGTGATTCTGAAACAGATTTCTCCTCTCTCCACTGAGGACCACTTCATTGTCCACACAAGCTGTCGGGACCTCCGATATAGCCACTGTCCACTGAGCAGGTGTCTCAGTTTCCAGGACTCGGACGCTGGCCTCCCTTGGGAATGAGGAAGGAAGGGGGAAAGGCCTATGAGTGCCCAGAGCACGTGCTGCTGGTCCGTAACAAGCTGGGTTCTTCTGTCCATAAACAGCTTAGGAATATCAGATGAGAAAGGAAAGAAGAAAAGGACCAACAGACTTAACAGATTCACTGATGATATCGGTGGTTTCTAAAGACCCAATAGATATAACAATAAAGGCAATAGGCAAAAGGAAGACAAGTTACAGCTGTCAGGAGACCTCTGGGAGCCGACCAGTCCTGTCCGCCTGGGCAGTCCCTGAGGCACCGAGGCATCAGACGATAATGGGCACTGCCACGCCCCTCTGTCAAGTCCAAGGCAGAAGCTCAGAGCTCAGCAAGGTGGACTTCCGGTGGAAGCAGGCAGCCGTGGTGAAGACCAGGCAGGCTGCACACCTCACTCTAGTCTGGAAGAGTTCTGGGGCCATCCAGACTCACAGCCCTGAAAAGAAAGAAAGCTCTCTAGCTGCCACCCGCAGGGTGACTGGGGCAGGGACTGCTGCCCAGGAATGCCAGGTGCCATGTGGGTGCCCCATACGAGAGGCAAAGGCTGTGTCCCAGCTCAGTCTGACATTTGGGGGGGGTTTTGAATGTTTGTTTCTGCTTTGCCCCTTGTCCAGAATCGGAAGACTCAGGTTGCAGGGAGCTTACCTTCTCCTAAGCCTCAGGACCTAAGGTGTTTCAGTCTTCCATATTTTATTTCAGGAAAATGGGGACAAGGCAGGCCAGCTTTGAATTTTCTCAAACCCCGACATTTAAAAATAACAAACAAACATGAATTGCAATGGGCTAAAAACATCATTAATGATGTTTAAATATACAAGTTCATAATTCAAACAACAACACCCAATTGATTGCCTTTTGAGAACAATAGCAAACCAAGGTATCATTTTGAGAACTGAGTAAATAAAAGAATCGATCATTTATCCTCCCGTTCCTATATGAACAGTACCACTGGATGAGCAAGTCAGAGATAAGGGAAAGCGTCTCTGTACAAACTCATTCCAGCTAATAAATGAAAACAAGATAGTAATAGAATGAGAATAATGTTCTTTTGCAGCCCCTAATGAGTTAATGGAAAGCCATGAAGCTTCAGCGGCTGCTAACATCAAAGCAGAGTGGAAACAGGGAAAGAACTTCAGGAGGAAAAATTCCCAACTCTCTTCAGGCAGGGGGAAGACAAATGCTGGAAACACACACAGCAATGATGTTAGCCCCAACAGGTAGGGGAGAGAGGGAGAGAGAGAGAGAGAGAGAGAGAGAGAGAGAGAGAGAGAGAGAGAGAGAGAGAGAGAGAGAGAGAGAGAGAGGGAGAGAGAGAGAGAGAATCTGGATAAGTGTCAATAATATGCTGATACTTGAAGGAGATAAGTTATCTTTTCTCATGCCTTGGAAGAAGAACTTGTAAATAGCCAAAAAGGAAATAAAAACCTTAACATTAATCTAAAAATCTCTTCTTATTTTCATAATAGTCCCATCAAGTATGAATTGCAAAATTGCATGAAATGTGCGTATTCCATTGCCAGGGCAATTCCATTGGTCTTCACATCTATTTTTGGTTTTGATCCTTGAGGCAACTAATATTCATTTTCAGGAAACCAACCTATGAAAATTACACCCGCTTTTGTGCTAAACTCGAAGCGAGTGCGTGCAGGGCCTGTGTTTGCGAGCAGCGAAGGCTACCCTGGGCGTTACTCACCCTGGATTCCTAACAGCTGTGGGTCCTCAGCAGGATTCATTCTCCAGGAAAGGGCCCCTGCCCTAATTAGATTTTCCTTGGCTTATTAGTAAATCTCATTCACCGGCTTAATGAGAAACAAAAGTCATGTGATAAAGGAGTCGGGAGCAATAAAATGTTAACTAAATTTATACAGCAGAGGGCTTGAAATTTTCCCTCCATATCAGCAAAACTGAAATCCACAGTGGAAACAGGAATTGCTATAAATGGCTTCAGACCTAGGCAAGGGGACCTTTTTATATTCAGGATGTAGCTAATTCCAGAGAGAGTACACACAATTTAGCCTTTTAAAGTGCTAGGCATGTCCAAATCTTTACTAATTGGGAAAAGGAGTCAAAGCTAAGGTTTGTTGTGCACTTCCTATGTGCCAAGCTAGCCTAATGGTTATAAATGCATTGACTGGTTTAACTTCACGATTCAGGCTGTTATCATTCCCAGTTTACAGATGGGAAAACTGAGGCTTGGGGGTAAAGGGACTTACCCAAGCTTACTCAGAAATAATTGGCAGTGATGGAGTCCAACCCCCAGAACAAGAGTTGGATTCCAGCAGTGCCATTACTCCTAACACTTAAAAATCAAGGGAGGTCTTTTCCATATTTTTCACTCATAAGTTAGTTTTTGGGATAAGGACTTCCATGGAATTCCCAGTTGCAACTTGAATACAAAGACTCGGCTAGAGTTTTTGACTGGTTTTATCACAGTTTCTGATTTTAATTACTGTCAAAGGATAGACTGAGGTCTTTATGATTCTCAAAGCGGATGGAGGGCTTTCAAACAAGTGTTCAGGATGGGGTTGCATTACATAGTAGGACATCTTTATGTGGCAAGTTAGCCTTACCGGGGGTGGCCCTGCAGCCACTAGGAAATGAGAGGAAGAGAGATGTTCCTAGCGAGCATGCCTGCGGTTTGGACGGAAATGGGTACTTTCTTAATAATTTTTTTTTTTACTTTTCAATTATAGCGGAGATGCACTATTGTATTTGATTCAGGTGTACAACATAGTGATTAGACATTTATATAATTACAAAGCATCCACCTTATAAGTCTAGAGAGGAAATGGGTACTTTTAACAAAGAGGCAGACACATAACGTGCAATGGGCTTGCTGAGCCCGGATCCCACCCTGTTGCCCCGGGAGCTCAGAGCAGGCAGCCTTGTTATGGTCTCAGTTGTCAGCGGGAAAAGCCCAAGGTGAAAGGACAAACCCGGGTCCAAGTGAGGATGGGGGGAGCTGCATTCACCCTGAACTTCTTCAAACTCCACATTCCTTCCACCAAAGGGCAGTCCTCTGTCAAGCCTTGGTGGGAAAGCCATGGAGGGTATAGGGAGCCATTGAGAGAGAAAATGACTTTTGCATGATCCATGCTAAGGAGGACATCTGGATGTGCACCTGCTTAGCCTCCTCCTCACCCTCAGACACCTCTCCCCTGCAGGTCAGGCATGGACCCAAGCTGGGCCAGTCGGATGGAGTGCTAGCCCCTGGAGCCAGCACCTGGATGGACTGCATGGCTTCCTGGTCCAAGAAGCCCAATGCTGGCTGGTCCCCTCCTTGCTGGAGTCTGAATGTGTTGTTATTCCTTCAACTCTGTCAGGCCCAGGACCCTTCTGATAATCCTAGGTTTGGGTCTTTAATCCAAGTTGAATTAGCTGGGACTCCTGGCTACGAGTGCCAGAAACCCCTCTCAAACCAGCCTCACCCAACAGGTCATTTGTTAGTTCCCTTAGTCACTAAGGCTTAGTGGAAAATCAATTGATGGTGTAGGTCTTGCCGTAGTCATGCTTGGGTTCAGGGAGCCTATGAGATGGCCAGGATACTGTCTCCCCTTCTCTGCATCTCTTGATGCTGGTTGTCTTTATTTTGTTCTCAAGGAAAGATGATCTTCATCAGCAACAGGTCTGCCTGGCCCATGAAACCTGGGTCCAGAGGAGAGCATCTCTCCCCGTGGCTCTGGGAAAGGCCGGGGGGGGGGCGGGGTCAGCTGGCTTGGAAGGGTTCCATGTACAACTCTGTGTCTATCATCGTAGGGTGGGGAGGTGCAGAGAACTCCAAATGGGGCCAGGCCTGAGTCACATGCTGTCCATGGGCCAGGAATCAGGGCCAGCCTTGCCCCAGATGCACAGATTACTATGGAATGGAGTGTTGGTTCTGCAGAGGAAGTGATGCCAAATACATAACCCCACAAAAATGTTCGATAGGACAAAGGTCTCAAAGTCTGGGTGGTTCTTACTAAATTCTATTCTTGCTAAATGTTAAAGTATAGCACAGTACTTTGTAGACCAACGGTAAACAGAAGGAGCTTGATAGGAACCCCACCAGATAGCCAACTGCCACGAAGAAATCAAGGTGTAATTGACCAAATGGTGTGTATAAGCAACAGCTAATCCTCCCTTCAGGGAGATAAAACTCTGGATGTGAATCCTGTCTCTTTTACTTGGTACAAGTAAATAAAGCGACTTGAACAGAACACACCAAGCTTCGAACTACAACAACACATGCTCACCTCACAAAAACAGGATCAGTCCAGTTAAACCAAAGGGCCCCATCTGAGACCAATAGCACGGAATCCGCTCAGAGTGGCAGAGATTCTGAGATAAAGGGAGCCCACGGAGGGATGGTGAGCCCCGGAGCTTCCGTAAAAGTCTCATCCACGGGATGTGGATGCATTGCGTGAAATAGAGGACGTTCTTGCCAGCGTGGAGAGGACAGCTCCAGGCTCCCCTGGGGATCGTGAGAAGACCTGCCTTCCAGCTCTGGGGGCCTCCGATGGGTGAGCAATGGGAGAGATGGTCCGAAAAGACCAGCACGTCCAGGCCATGGTCATCTGAAGGGACCAGAGGGAGGCGAGAGAACCCTAGGAGCCCAAATCCACCCCCTCAGGACCAGCTGGTGCCACTTACCTTAGGCAAAAAGAAGACTGTGTGGGCTCCAAGGTGCAGGCTGGGAGAAGGACGTTCTCCTATATAGAAGTATGGAAAGGTCCATGACCCCACGGGGTGTCTCATTTCCCCCACCCGCCCCAACCCCCAGGTGTTTCTCTTCCAGACTCTGCTGACTGGCGCTATACATTTTCTTCCCCTTCTCTCCAAACTGCAGGCAGATATCCAGCCGTCAGGACACACCTGTGACCAGCAAGGAGGCCAGGCTCTCAGTGGCACAGCACTGAGGTGGGTTCTTAGGCCCTGAAAGATCCCCCAAAAGATGAGCCCTGCTTCCCTCAGCAGTATCTGCCCCTCAATGGCATCTGCACTAAACCTCGCCCTTTCCCGTCTGGCCACACCACCCCCTGGCCCAGCCTGGGACCCCTGCCCTGTGAGGGGGAGGACCCGTGCCTGTCTTGTTCCCTCCTGGATCCCCAGTGCATGTAGTAGATGCTCAGTAAATTTTATCTGAATCATGAATGAAGATGCCTCAGCCTCACCTTCTGAGAATCAAGGCTTGATGTCCTATGATCGGATGGGGACAGGCTGGTTTACTAGCACATGTCAGGGAGTGAGAGAGAGGAAATGACCGGTCCAAGAGCACAGAGTCGGTAGTTGATGCACATCAAGGACGCAGACCCATGGGGATCTTTTCATTTTAAGAAAAAGAAACCTAATCCAACCAGTTTAACAACAGGAGTGTTGATGATGAAGACGCAGGGTGTCTGGGAGTCAGGGCAGGTTGTCCTAGGAGCCGGGAGGCTGGCTCGGCCCCTTCATCACTGCTTCTGTGCGCTCTTCTCTCTCTCTGAGCCAGAGCTGTCCAGAGGGGAGCAAGATTATGCCCAGGACTTGAGTGTGCATGTCTTCCAGTGAGGACACCAGCCCAGCCTGGACGCCAGGGATTCTTAATGGTACTAGCTCTGACCCGGGGACTTTGAGGACCAGTCTACTATTGTCAAAGGGGTGGAAATTTATGGCATAAGCATGTCTTTCCAGGCACAGAGGGCAGGCGTTAAAGGGTTATGTTGTGTCTGCTTCCCCGACCCAGCCACCAGATCACAGTCTACCTCCACTCCCCAAACTCTGCCTTCTTTCCATCATCTCTACACACCACTAATCATACACCGGGCAACCTCCCCTTTTCTTTTTTGAATAAACTCACTTTTTAAACTTTAATGCGGCTGTTCCCTAGGCAGTAGCACCTGTGAAGACACGGGTTTCCGTTGTTAGAAATGTTTTCTAAAGTAAAATTTCATGTGTGAGCAATATTGGAACCTGGAGCAAAAGAAAGATTAATAATATGGATCCTGCCTTCACTTAAAATGTTGACATTTTACTGTTCATGTTTTTGCATTTTGATGTTGGAATGTTGTGCTCTAGTGTGTACCTTGATGACTCTGGTCTGTTTGCTGATCCCTTACATTTTGTATCAAAAGCCAGTGCCTTGCCCAGCCGGCGTGGCTCAGTGGTTGAACATCAACATATGAACCAGGGGTTCACGGTCAGGGCACGTGCCTGGATTGTGGGCTGGATCCCCAGTGTGGGGAGTGCAGGAGGCAGCCGGTCAATAACTCTCTCTCATCACTGATGTTTCTATCTCTCTCTCCCTCTCCCTTCTTCCCTGAAATTAATAAAAATATTTTTAAAAAAAAGAAGCCAGTGCCTCACTGGCCTCCCTAATCCCTTCCTGCATAACCACCTAAATAACGATTCAAAGTGCCCACCCCTATGTCACCTACACTCTCCTACCTCCTACCTCCTACGCTAGGGGTGTCGAACTCAATCAGAAAAGGGGCCAAAATCTAAAATCCAGCCTAAATCGCAGGCCGAATGGTTTACTGAACAGTCATAAACTGACAATGTCATAAACTGACAGCGGAGTGCAGTGATGACAGCACGGTGCGGGCCACATTGCAAGGCCTGGTGGGCTGGATTTGGCCCGCGGGCCTTGTGTTTGACACATGTGTCCTACGCTGTGGGAAACATTCATTTCACCTGCCGACACTGACTCACTGACAGGCGACTGGTCCAAATCCCTTTTCAACCAGCGGAAGAAACTGAGGCCTGGAGGTTGAGTGGCTGGCCCAAGGCCTGGGGCTATTTGATGGCAAACTTGGCGCCGGAGCCCAGGTCTGTGGAGGGCTTTCCTCCACCGGCTGGTTAGCCGCCTGATGCATCGAGGAGGAAGAAGAAAGTCGTGGCTGTGGCCTCAGCCTCCAGCAGGCTTTGTTTTATTTCTGGAGGAGCAAACCAGCTCCGGCCGAGGAGGGAATCATAAATTCCGCTGGGAAGGAGCCTGGAGCTCCTGAGCCGGGGCCAGGGCTGCCCCTGGGGAGCGCGAGGCTGGCCGGGGAGAAATCTCAGCGAGTGCCCCTTCCGCAGCCCCCGCCTGCGCCCAGCATTTTTAGGCAGTGACATCACGGCACAGGAGCAGAGACCACCCTTGAAAGGAAAAACAAGTCACCAAGAGGGCAGGGGAGGGGGGCGGACGGGGATGAGGCCCCTCCTTGGCCTTGGCGAACACCATCAGCTCGAGAATAAAAATAATCTCTAATTCTAGAAGGGTGCTATTTTTTAAGCCCGTCTCTGGTGCCAGGCCCCAGGGCTGACAAGTACATGCATCATCTCTTTTTAAATCCTGCAGGGAAGGTGTTATTTTATTCCTATTTCACACGGGAGGAGGCTGAGGCTCGGAGAGGTAGTGTAACCTGCCCAAGGTTTTACTCAGCCAGCGTTCAAACCCAGGCTGCCAGAATTCACAGACCCCTTGTCAGCAGAAGCCAAAGGAGTGAACCCCTTCCTCTGCCCGGAGGGAGGACCCAGCAACGGTGACCTTCAAAGGCATGCTCCCCAGGCCCCTGACTGAGAGTCCACCTCCCCCCCCCCACCCCAGGCCCCTTGATTCTCTTCCCTCTTGCTCCTCTACCTCCTCCGGGCTCCCATCTGGCCCCCAGCCCCCTCCTTTCCCAGATTCTTTTTACCAGGCCATTTGAACTACCCGGGTGGCTGGATCTGTGCCCCATGCTTGCAATCCTTCCCCCCATTGCCAGACAGAAGTTGGCCCTGAGTGGATGAAACTCAAGATAGAACTGTCCACCCACATGTGAGGTGCCTGCAGAATTATGAGCATTTTTTTGGTGGGGAGCAGGGGCGGGGGGGGGGGGGGCGGTTAAATATTTCTGATGAGACTGAACCAAAGCTGGCTGGAACCGCCCTCTGAACGGGCCATTCACCCAGACGCCTGCTCTCACCACTTATCAATTAACCGCCAGCAAGGAAGCCACGGCCATTGCCCGGCCAAAAAGCACGCACCTCGAGAACGGGGCCAGCTTTCCTTCCCGGGAGCCAGAGGAGAAGCCTTCTGCCCTCGCGGCCCATTTCCTACTCAGCCCAGGTGGAAAATCTGCTAAATGCAAAAGGTCAAACCCAGTTTAATGTTATACCCTTTTGTTAAGAATGTTCCCTTAAAAGAAAAAAAAAAGAAAAAAAAGGCAAAAAACCCTCGTGTTTCTTTCCAAGTTTTCAAAAGTTAATTCATGTGGAAGAAAAAAAAAAGATTAGGATAAAATTTCAAATATTAAATTCAAATGCAGGATTAATGACTTTTATTTCTAAGCCCAAGAGGTTGTCTGGAATTTAGGACATTTTTTGGAGCGCTCGAGACCAGACATAACCAGATGCGGTTGTGTTTTTGAACGAAGTCAGCACAAATTTCGTACCTTGAAAGACTATATCCCTGTCCGTCTTAATACAAACAGTCCCTCCTTTTCCAAAATGCTCTATTCCAAAATTGGGCCCTCGGCTTAAAGACAAAGACTAAACACTTTCTGTAAGTGTAAGTGAAAGTAGCTGATGAATGTATACCTTCATTAAACCCTCCCTGTGCCCCTTAACCCTTTCTTTCCACCTCCCTTCCCACCCTCCTCAAACACGCCCACACACACAGGCCAGAGGGTCGGGAAAAATGACTGACTTGAAAGAAGAAAAAAAGCCTACCTACTTGATGACATCCCTGAGGAGGTAGCTCAAGTTGTGCTGAGCCCCCAAAGTACTTAAAAATCCCACGCCAGGGCCTTAGCAGAGTAATTTTCCAGCCCAAAGTGGTTGGAATTACTTAGGATAAAGTCCAAATAGGAATCCCCATCCACCAATGAACCTCATAAGACAGTATCCATGGTCCAACCACATAGTCACAAACAAGATGGACATGAGCAATGGGGATGGGCCCGCTGACGGAAGAAGAAAATGTTCTGTGGGGCGTGAACACCCCTCGAGAAAAAGAACTCCATGGTCTATCATTTGGAAAATATTCCAAACTCTAAGACAGGGGCCAACAAACTATTGCCAGTGGGCCAAATCTGGCCCTCTGCTTGTTTTGTAAATAAAGCTTTATTGGAACAGGGCCACATCCGTTCATTTACATATTGTCTGTAGCTGTGCCAAGTGGAATTCTAGCTCTGGACACTTAGCAAATCACTAAGCCCCTCCCTCAGAGGCCCATTTCTCATGATTAAAGGGCCTTTCTCATAGTGTTGTTGTTAGGATCGAAAGAGTCAATGTCTATTACGCTCTGGGACAAGCACTTAGCAAGTGCGATATGTTTCTTATTACTATTATTACATGGAGCTGTGAGGAAACCTTGCTCAGGTAACATATATATGGTGCCTAGAACAGAACAGTGCCTCTGGAATGAGCACAGGTGCCATGTTTATTACAGTGACCAGTGTCCCTGGCTGCCTGGATCAGATTGATTTCCCGGTTTGGACAGTGAGAGCAGTTAGTGAATAATGACCATTTCATTATTCTTATTCCTCCAGCCCAGCTTCTCTAAGCAGCATCACTCAGATGGCAAAGAAGCAGCCATTCTTCTAGACCAGTGGTCGGCAAACTCATTCGTCAACAGAGCCAAATATCAACAGCACAACGATTGAAATTTTTTTTGAGAGCCGAAAACCGACTTCTGCGCATGGGCCACTAAAGTTTCAATCACACTGTACGTGCACGCACGCACGTGGTATTTTGTGGAAGAGCCACACTCCAGGGGCCCAAGAGCCGCATGTGGCTTGCAATCTGCGGTTTGGCGACCACTGTTCTAGAGCAGTGTTTCCCAAACTTTTGACATATGTGCACCCCTTCTATAATTTTCGTAGCGCTGAGTACCCCTCGTACTCATGAGAACGTAGAATTAGGCGCAGCTAAGCACGGTGCAGTGCATTTCCCCACCAAACTCCGGTGCAACGCGTACCCCCACCAAACTCTTCCCGTACCCCTGGGGGTACGCGTACCACACTTTGGGAAACACTGTAGAGGAACCAGTGAGGTGCCAGGCACCAAGACTTCCCACCCCCCTACAAGGGGGCCCCTTCCTGTCCTGGGTGATGGAGGATCTGCCAGCTGGGGGCCGGGCAGCCAGCCCATTTGCATGACATGCTCCCCTGGGACCAATGAGGCTACACAGATTCTCAGGGCAGCAGACATGGGCCCGGGCTCCACTGGGTGGGACATTCCCACAGGTGCCGTGGGCAGGATGGCCAGGGAGAAGGAGGCCAGGGGGCCTTGGAGCCAGGCCAGACCAAGGAGGGGAAGCCTGCGACATGCCCATTTGCTCCCCTGCCTCGGGGGGTCACAGGAGCTGGAACCGACCAGCACGCCTCGAGCCATCGGCCCTCAATCTGTCATGACGCTCCCGGAAAAAATACAGTGAAGTATTGTTTTTTCATCCCATTTATTACCCCAACAAGACTTCACCTGGAAACACTGTTGGCACTGAGTGGCAAGACAGCGCGCA
This sequence comes from Pipistrellus hanaki, assembly GCF_964339955.1. Lineage (NCBI taxonomy): Eukaryota > Metazoa > Chordata > Mammalia > Chiroptera > Vespertilionidae > Pipistrellus > Pipistrellus hanaki. Next base: position 25,618,194 of record NC_140517.1, read on the forward strand.
GAGAGTATGGGGCCACCGGCGTGCCCCGGGCTTGCCCAGGGTGTGAGAGCATTCACTACAGAGCCCGAGGTCACAGGGGTTGAGGCCTTCGAGGGTGAGACAACAGGAACGGGCGAAGAGGGGCCAAGGGGCAGCGTCCACCCTGACAGCGTGTGGCCTGGACCCGCCCCATAAAGTCCCTTCGCAATGCCGTCCGGTGGCCGCCCTGACAGACGTCACTGCGCCGGGCAGGGCCACCACTTTGGAACCCAGAACCAGCACTCAGCTGTTTCCAGAGACAAGGGGTTGTGACCTTGGCCAGCACCCATGGGGGGACTGTCCAAAAGCCAGGGCCCCTTCCCTACCCCCAGCAGTTCACAGCCACTGGGCAGATTCCACTATAAAAATGCGATGTCTCTGGACGCTGCAGCCCTCGGATCCTGCATCAACAGGCAAAGGGCCTGGGAGCGGGCAGGGGATTATTATCAGCCACTGAGCTCTTGGCATCTGAGGGGGCCTGCCACTTCCTGGGTGCTTGCTGGGCCAGGACGTGAGTGTAAGAGATGGATGTGGGTCCTCTGAGCATGGACCCACACTTGGCTCAATGCTCTGCGGTAGACACTTTGAGGCTCATGATGTTAGAACCAAGGGCCCCCCTCTTTTCATCTTGCACTGGGCCCCCACATGATGTAGCTGGTGCTGCCGACACCTCACCTACCTGGTCCTGTACCATCACTGGCCCCTCTCAGACCCACTGACCTCCCGAAATCCTCAAAACAACCCCACGTTTGGGAAACTGGTTTTGATCCCTATTTTTCAAACATGGAAGCTGGGGTGCAGAGACAGTCAGCAGCCTTCCTATCCCCACATCGCTGGTGAGGAGCAGACCCACGACCCAAGGCCAGTGTTTCTAAACCCGGGACCACGTTCCTTCCCCACATCCTTCCTCCCACACGTGGGGAGGGGGACCCAGAGAGGGTCGCAGGCGGTCTCATGGGAAGGGAGGAATTGGGTCACTACCAGGTACTAGTGGGGCCAGAGGCTAAGAGAAAGAGGGGTGCTGTGACACCCACAGCTCTGCAAGTGGATGGGGGGGAGGTGTCTTGTGGGCCCCTCCTCCCCTCTGGCCTTCTCATTTCACTTATCCTCCCGGAAGGTGTGCCTAAGGAGGTCATGCCCTATGGCCTATGACCCTGGGCCACTGCCCAGTATGACACAAGCATTCAGGAGTCTCTGACAGCGGAAGGACCCTGGGAGCTCCCAGCACCACAGGAGGGGCTGCACCCCCCTGCTCCCAGTCTGCGGGACCCCCCTGATGGTGTGAATCCCTTCTTTGGAATGAAAAGTAACCTGATCTCATCCCTGTCCAGGGTGGGGTCTCATGCAGAAGAAGACAGGGCCCTGAGCAAAGGCCAAAGGAACTCAGGGGGGTTGGTCTAGAGAAGAGACAGCTCAGAGAACATCATGACACTCCAGGCAGGGAATGTGCAGGCCATGAATGCCGGGCCCCAGCGTTCCCGGTAAGACACCACGGTGGCAAGCAACAGAAACCCTGGCTGAAGCTGGTGTAAGTCAAAGGGAACTGGCAGGCCAGTGTTCAGGGAGGGATGCTTATGGAGAGCTCAGTGATGCCCTCGGGACTGGGGCTCTCCATCTTTCCGCTCTGCCAGCCCCTTGCTCTAATCAGGTGCAAATTCCCCAGGCAGCTGCTGGCAGCACAGCTGGTAAGAAGGGGCAGAGTGAGCAGAGTGTCCACAGCTTGGCTGTGTCTCCCTGGACCCACACTGTCCTCAGCATAGCAGGAACTCTGGTGAAAGGATCAGGGCAGAGTCCTCACCTCCCAGCCGTGGCTCTGCCATCAACTGGCCTTGTGACCGTAGGTTAGTCCTCCAACCTCTCATCAGCTTCCTGTGGCTTTTAGGAATAATAACAAAGTTAGTATCCTGACCTAGAAGGCTGTTTCAGACCGGAGTAGCACTCCCTCCAACCCCCCACCACCCCTACCCCCACATAACTGAAACTCAGCTGGGCTGAATTAAGTTTTAAAGGGAAAAAAAGAAAAGAAAAAAAAGGAACTTAAGAGGATGTTGCTGGCTCGCATTTTCTCCAGGAGTACCGGGGAGGAGGATTAGGGGCTGACCGGCCAGGAGTCATTCCCAAGGCCAAGCCAACGGTCGGGCACAGTGGGGGTGTCCTGGCCACTGCCCTGCGCTCCACCCTTAAAGCTTGACTGCGTCCTAGATGGCATCAGCTGCACTAAACAGAAACCAGAGCCTCCGTGGCTGAAACAAGGTGTCCGGAGAATCCCTTTTCCTCCCATGAAGGTCTGAGTTCCGTTCTGTGACGTCAGCGGGTTCTTCCTGGCCTGTGAGCTGTTGGGTCATCACGTGGACGGTGGTCATTCGTCACCCTGTCTGCATCAGACCCCGGGGAGCACCCAGAGAGCAGGGGAAGAGGAGGGCCCCCCCTTCCCTGGATGGACGCGCATGTCCCCTCTCACACCTCATTGGCCAGGGCTTGTCACATGTACTTCACGGCTGCAATGGAGGCTGGGAAAAGTGGTCTTCATTCTGAGTGGCGATGGACCCAGTTGAACGCTCTGTTGCTATGGGAGCGAGGGGGACAGTAAGCAGGTCTCCCTCCCTCTATTGGCTGAAGGACAGAACAAATCAGTGCGCCTTCCTGAATGCCAGGTCCTCACCTGCAAACGGACACAGCTCCGAGTGAGGATAAGACAAATACGATGGCAGCAAAGCCTCCTACTAAGTGGCAGGCACTGTCACCTGTTTTAATTTGGTTCATCAAATTAAAAATTACTCCCAGCAGCCCTTTAAAAAAGGTCATCACCCCCACTTTACAGAAGAGGAAACTGAGGCTCAGAACGTTAGCCGCTCGGTGGCAGGCGAGTATTGAACCGCAGGGCTCTGGCACCAGCACCTGGTAGGGACTCAGGCAGCTCCCTTTCTGCACGGACTCGCACACACCACAGAATGGCTGAAGGAACCAGCAGCTGTGGGAGGGCCCGGAACCAGCTCTGTTGTCCCCAGACCCTTCTGGGAGCAGGTCCCCCAGACCCCGCCGGCACAGAGAGCCACGCTTCCATGGAGCCTGCACCTCCAGCATGCGGCCACGTGGCCCAGGCCCCTGCAGCGGGGGGACATGTGCCTGCCCCGTCCAGGGCCACAGACACACAGCTGGGGGACATGTGCCTGCCCGGTCCAGGGCCACAGGCCAGAATCCCGGCAGGCACGTGCTCCCCAGGCAAGGACAGAGGGGCATCCAGCCCCGCTGGGCCGCGAGGATGTCCAGGAAATGCTAAAACACGCCTGGGGTGACTTAGCCAACGTCTACATCATTCTTTTCAAAGAAAACAAACTGTTTTTATTACAAAAGGGATACACATTCATCCACGTAATACGAGGCAAGAGGATTGCCCAAAGCGCCGTCAGCACTGGCGCTGGGCGCCTCGCTTTCCGCATCATACCTCGCTCTTGACGGAGAAAACACATGGCCACAGCATCCCGGATTCCATGTGAGCAGCCCTCCGTGACTCCTGGACGCCAGTCTTACGTTTACATGTAAACAGAACAGGTCAGCTGTGACGCCACCCCTCACGCGGGCGATGTGTGCGTGCTGGGGACGGGTGCCCTCTTCCCTCCCGCTACACTGTGCCCGGGGCCCCTCTGTGCCCTGGGGAAATGCAGAGCTGGCTTAGACGCCGCCGTTTCTGTCCCCCATTCCTAACCCCGCCCTCAGCATCTTACCAGCCAGCGTCAGTATACGAGACTGGCATTTTGCTTCAAACACACATTGTTTTTTTAGCACACTCCATTTTTATTTTTTATTTTTAGTTCTGAGGACTTTGCAGACATTAACGTGGTTAATAACAACCTTGGAGGAAGGTGCTTTTCTTACCTGCATTTTGCAGATGAGAAAACTGGGGCCAACTTGCCTGAAGTCACACAGCGAGTGAGTAAGTGGGGGAGTCTGAATTCAGACCCAGGCGAGGGGCTCCAGGGCCGGGGCCGGGGGCAGCGTGAACACAAGCAAACTGACACTGGCTGTGAGGACCCCGCTGGTGCGGCCTCGCCCACGGGAAGCAGGGGAAGGTGGGAGGTGACTCATGGGACTTACCTTCCTACTAAGCCACCATGTTTAGTTTTGTGTTTTTGTTTTAAGAAATCCAGCAAGAGCCCTAACAGGTTTGGCTCAGTAGATAGTGTCGGGTTAAGGACTGAAGGGTCCCAGGTTCGGTTCCTGTCAAGGGCATGTGCCTTGATTGCGGGCACATCCCCAGTGGGGGGTGTGCAGGAGGCAGTTGATCGATGTCTCTCTCTCTCATCGATGTTTCTAACTCTCTATCCCTCTCCCTTCCTCTCTGTAAAAAATCAATAAAATATATTTAAATTATTATTATTATTATTAATATATTTTATTGATTTTGTACAGAGAGGAAGGGAGAGAGACAGAGAGTTAGAAACATCGATGAGAGTCATCGATCAGCTGCCTCTTGCACACCCCCTACTGGGGATATGCCCGCAACCAAGGTACATGCCCTTGACAGGAATCGAACCCAGAACCTTTCAGTCCCCAAGCCAACGCTCTATCCATTGAGCCAAACCGGTTTCGGCAATAAAATATATTTAAAAAGAAAGAAAGAAATCCAGCAAGAAAAAATAGGTATAACACAGTGGTCTGAACCCTCGCTCTGGGTGGAAATCACTGGCTGTGCCTTGAGAATTGCTGCCCATCTTCTAACTCCCTTCGTCCGGGGTGGGGCCCGGGGATCAGCATTTTAAGATTCCCCAGGTGATTCCCTCTGTGCAGCCAGGTTTGAGTACCCACCCCAACCCTGGGCAACAGTCTCTCTCCGCACATGCTAGCTATCTGACCCTGGGCTATTTGCTTAGCCTCAGTTTCCACATCTGTGAAATGGGAATGGAATGCTTTGATGAGTATGAGAAGCCAGATGGGCTGTGCTCGCCGTGGAGGGGCTTGGAACAGACGGTCGGTGCATTACAAAGCACGCACTGCTCAGCACACAGGCGAGTTTCCATGTGGCTTTGCTCAGGCCGGAGTGACAAAGCAGCCCAGATCATCGCGCAGCCCTGGAGGCTGGAGTTGGGAGCCTGAGGCGTCTGCGGGGCTGGCTCCTCTGGAGCTCTCTCCTTGGCGTGCAGTAGACGGCTCTCTCTTCCGTGTCTTCTCGGGGTCTTCCCCTTGTGCAGGTCTGTGCCCTCCTCTCCTGCTATACGGACACCAGATGAACTGAATCAGGGCCCGCCCTGATGACCTCATTTTAACTCAATAGCATCTGCAAAGGCCCCATCTCCAAGGACAGTCCTGTTCTGAGACGCGGGGAACTAGGGCTCCAACGTGTGAACAGTGGAGGACGCCGCTCAGCCGGATCCAGAAGGATCAGCCCCTGCAGACAGCACCTGTGCTTTCCTGGATATCATGTCCCCTGCACAGGGCACGGGGAGGCCGGCCGTTTCCATGCAGTTAGTGTGCTAACGTGAGCCCCGATCCGGGCTTCCCCCACGCCTGCCCACCCACCGCCCCGCCAGCCCTTCGAGGGTTAATCTGAGGTCTCTGGCGTTGGGTGGATTTACTGCCCCCAGACCTTTATCATCTCACCCTGACGGGGAGGGCTCACATTTCCCACTTAATTACTTGTCCCGCAATCAGAAGAGATAGCCGGTTCTGTGTTGAGTTGGCTGCAGCTGTGAACTGTTTATTTACTTTTCCTCAGCCCGGGAATGGCTGTAATTTAAAGGTTCAGATCTCAGCTACCCTGCCCGGTGCAAAAGCTGCTTAAACACTTCCATATTGCTGGGGAGGAATGCGCTGGACGCTGCCCCCACCTCCCTTCCCGGATCGACCCGGGCGCTGGGAAAGCAGGTGTTCCTGGTTATTTATCAAGGCTGCTGCAGGGCCAGCGAGGGAGCCAGCTGCCCGGCCGGCATTGCCAACCCTGCATCCACCGGAAGAGCTCAGCGCAAAACCTACAGCCATCACAGGAGCGAGGACCACGAGATGCTAGGGAGGGACTGCCCCACACGACCCCCCTCCACACTGTCCCTGCCACAGTTCAAGCCAAGGCTCTCACTAATTCCTGCGCCAAATGGTGTAATTACCACTTAAGTTGTCAAATGGCATCCAGATGGTCTTACCTTTCACACCAGCGGTTTAATAAGCTTTTAGGCGTGACCTTTGCAGCTTGTCCTCCACCTGCACAGCCCCCTGGTTTGTGAAATCTGAGCCCACAATTAGATCTGATAATGAGTGCCCAGGCGACCAGCCTTGAACTCTGCAAGCTCGCTTCAAGGGGTGCCCAGCCAGTCACCCCATGCCACTGACAAATGGCATGTGTCCACCACAAACGGAGGGGCCCCGTGCTCAGCCCGGAGGCCTGCCTGGGGAGATCACAGAAGGCCTGGAGGCTCAGGAGCCCATCTGGGGGGCCAGGCAGCTCTAGGCAGGCTGTCTCAAGAGCTGAATTCTGGCAAACCAGAGGGTCACACCAGACGGTGTCCTCCAAGGCCTGCCTGCCCAGGGCAGCCCACCAACAGGAACCATTTCTAATCTGCCATCCCAACTGCACCACCAGGATGGCTGCCAGCATGGGGATTGCCCTGCTGCCTGGGACCCTCTACAATTTAGTTCATCCCCGCGAATGTACTCAAGCTGGAGTGACCCCCCAGTGAGGCTGTGGTACAAGGAAGAATGACCTTGCCCTACAAATGATCATACTCCCCCATCTGGTTTTTCTGAATTAATCTTTTCCAACATTGGGGCGGACTCCACTGATAATTATGGAGCTAATATGCATGCGCCGGGCACCATTCCCAGGACTTCACATTTAACCCTCACAACTTAGATTCTGTGTTTGTTTGTTTGTTTAATGCTCATCCATGGATATATTTTTATTGATTTTTAGAGAGATAAGTAGGATGAAAGAGAGAGAAACATCAATTGATTGCCCCTTGTACATGTTCCTACCCCAATATGGGATCAGACTTACAACCAAGGTATGTGTCCAGACCAGGAATCAAACTTGCGACCTTATTGGTGTATGGGATGAACTCCAACAAACTGAGCCACCCAGCCAAGGCTAGGTGCCGTTTTTTATCCCCTGTTTATAGAGTAGAACACTGTGGCACAGAGAGGTTAAGTAACCTGCCCAAGGACACACAGCCAGCAAGTGGCAGGGATGGGATTTGAATTCAAGTAAGAAGCAGACATTACGAATGTGTACAACTATGATCCCATTGGGTACGCAAATAATAATTTAATTTAAAATTCGTTGATATGCATGTAAGAGAGCACATCATATATAGTGAACAAAGTTGAAAGGTTTGTGCAAGTGTTTGGGAAGTGCCAAATATTCTCAGAAGAGCCTCACATGCTGATATCTTCAGTGCCCCAGCTAACTGTAGAAAGGGGTCGATAGAAAGAGAAGAACAAAGCAGAAGCCTTCTCTGTGATGGGATGGAGCAGAGGCTGATGAAGGAGGGTCCAGACACTTGAGCTCATGGCCAGAGAGAGAAGTTTCCCTGGGAGAATCCTGCCCCTCATCCTGCCCCACATTCTGGATGGAGCTGCCCACAGAGCAGAGAATTATTGGGAGGCTAAAACCCAGTAGGGAAACTGGAAAAATGTCTTTGTTCCAACTTTTTCGTTATGTTTGACTTTTTTTAGGGTGTCCCTGTTCCCTCTTCCTAACCCACAGAGGGATCCTGAGTTTTAATGGTTTCATCTATTGTTGAACCTACTCTTAAGAGTGTGTCATCGTTCTTACTGAAGTGTGAATGGCTGACAGTTAGAAAGAAGCGATTGCATTTCAGGGTATCACCTTACAGTCAGCTTGGCTCTTCAAGTGAAGAGACCGTGAGAAAATTCTAGATAAATATGATGTTTGAAGGGGGATCATAATTTTTGCTAAAATAATGGGTGGGACACAATGGTTTTTAAAAATACCTCTGCCTATAATATTGAATGCAAAGCAAAAATGACATGGACTTTTCATGTAAAAAGATGTCATAAAGATTATTTGGGGGCAGGTTTCCCTCTTGGGCCACACTCTTACTCTGTTAATTCTGTGATAGAGAAATCTTGAGGAATAAAGCCTTAAATTATCGAGTGGTTCATTCTAATGGTTTTCTCTAGCAAGAGACGAATTTATTTAAGCTGATGCTCACTGTGAGAGTTAGCTCACAGGGCTGGTGGTGGTGGTGGTGGTGGTCTCTCTTTCTCAGAGGAGGGGTTCCTGGAGGCATTTCTAGAACTCAGAAGCCACCTGCATTAAATGCTTGCAGAAAGCCAACCTGCCTTGGAGCCCTCCCAGCCCAGCCAAGCATTCACTGTAGGGAGCTCAAAGGCGGACCCATCTTACACAGTCCAGGGTATATTTGCATGTGTGTAAATGCTGTGTACACATGTGCATGTATGATGGCATGTGTAGGTGTCTATGGGAATGGATGTGTGCATGAACATGTGTATGTGTTTGCATAGATGTGTGCTGTGTGGTATGTGTGCACATGTGCACATGTGAATGAATGTGTGTACATGTGTGTGAGTGAGTGTGTGTGAGTGTGTGTTCCTCAAACAAAAAGCCTCAGAAAAATAGCATGAGTCTGTTTGGCTGGCCACCACATTTCACATTTTATCGCACCCTTGCTTTGGGAACACAAAAGCCAATACATATAAAATCAGCTCTTAGACTGCGGCTTCTTGCTTTGGGTCAACAGAAACCCTGGGTGAGAGAATATTTGGGAATTCCCTAGGACAGTGTAGAAAGTTCATAAAGGACAAGGACCCCAAAACTGGGAGGACCACCAAGCTCCCTGCATGCTGACTATCAGAAGAGACTGTAGGAGATGGGCAAACCTGGAGTGGACCCGCGACGGCCCCTCCTCACCTCAGAACAGCCCGGAGCGTGGAGAAGATCTCTCAGAGGCCCCAACCCGAAGTCCAGCCCCTCACCCATCAGTGGGAGTCCTGTGCGGGCGGGGACTCCCCCGGCCCTTTAGTTTCCTCCTCCATGAGAGAGACCACCACCAACCCTCTCTGTGAGCTAACCCTCTCCGAGAGCATCAGCCTGCCATGCTTTATCTCATTTAATCCTCCCAACACCGGGAAGTGAGAACTATTGTATAATACCCCCATCTTATGCAGGAGGAAACTGAGGCACAGGTGAGTCAAATCCTCTCCGGCCTCAGCACCCTCAGCTCTGAGAATCCCAGGACCACTCAGCATTTCCCAATTCCAGGTCTCTGGACCCCAGGGATCATGGTATTATTGTCAACATTTGGAAATTTCCATGCAAAGAACTCTGGTACCTAATATGAGGTCTCAGATGTGCTCAAAACACACAAGATTTTTGCTCTTGACTCAAAGCCGCCAGCTCAGAGTGGTCTGTTCATATTTGCCAGGAAGGTTACGTCTTGGACAATAACAATTAATCCTTTCCTGAACACCCTGTACAGGGCACGCTGGGATTCCTCCCAACAAGCCTGTAAGAGAGAAAATATCACTCCCAGTCAGTAGAGGAAGAGACTGAGCTTCCCAGAGGCTCCAAGACCCTGAGCGGCCAGGAGGGGTAGCAGTGAAGATGGAACTTGGCCTGCCAGCCAGTGTGACGCAGTGGTTGAACGTTGACCTATAAACCAGGAGAACACGTTTCAATTCCCAGTCAGGGCATATGATCGGGTTGTGGGCTCAGTCCTCAGTAAGGGGCGTGCAGGAGGCAGCTGATCAATGATTCTCTCTCATCATTGATGTCTCTATCTCTCTCTCCCTTTCTCTTCCATATATATATATATATATATATATATATATATATATATATATATATATATATATATATATATATATTTTTTTTTTTTTTTTTTTTTTTTTTTTTAAAGAAAGAAACTGGCCTGTCTGACTCCAGAACCTGCACAGGCTGCCATGCCAGCATTTTTTCAAAGCTGCCTGGTCAGAAGAATTACCAGGGCCTGGTGTACACTATGGACCATGGTCTCCCCCACTCCTAATGAGTCTGACTCAGAAACCCAGGGCCAAGAACCATGGTTTTCAAAAAAAACCATCACTGGCGCTAAGAGTGAGAACGGCCCACACACCGTGGTAGAGCTAGATTAATCACCTACTTCCATCCCCTCGTGACTTGATAAGAGCATCTTTCAGAAGTGGCGTTGATGTGGTCCAAGAGCGGGGAGACCCAGCCCAGCCCAGGCCAGACAGGCCTGCCTCCCTGCCTCGCCTGCCTGCACAGCGCCCCCGAAGGCCGAGCAGGGCACTGCAGTCCCCTCCCTGGTGGGGAACCCAGAGGCTGCCTCCACACAAAGAATGGACGGAAACGGCCCCCCAGGCAGGAATTCACCCCTGCCGCTTCACGCTGCTGTGGCTGGGGCAGGCCTGCGGGGAGCAGAGGGCCAGGGGCAGCTGAAAAGGCCAGGGACATGGGGAGCCCAGCCCGTGTGAGGGGCTGGCAAACAAAACACAGCCCCCCCAAAGCTGGGCTGGAGGGCAGCTGAGCAATCGCCCTTGAAATCTGCAAGCTCATCAGGGCACTTGGAAACCTCGGTGGGGACACAACACAGGACGCATCCTGCTCGGAAGAGATAAGAGAATTCCCAGGTTCTCACTGCCGAGCCTCTCCCTGGGGACAGAGCTGGCAGGGAGTGAGGCGGAACATGAGAAAGATGCCCGTGCCACAGCGCACTCACAGCAGGGAAGCTCCTGAGCCCCCTTTTCCCTCCTACTCGCTCTGAGACGGGCCCGGGGGAGGGGTTCCAGGCTGAGCGGGGACCCCATCACCCATTTCCCTCATCCCTGAAATCACACATGACTGTAGACCCAGGGCCAGTGGCTCTGCTGCTCTGTGCCTCGGTTTCCCCTCCTGCAAAGTGGGGCTGCTGTGGAGAACTCCTTCACGGTATTCTTCCAGGGGATGTTTGGTGCAATCACGCATGACCTGGTCCGGCCAGCACAGCCAGTCCTGGGAGCAGGGCGTGATCACGAGCTCCGTTATTCCAGGGAGGAAGCTGGCGTAAGGACGACGGGGGAGAAGCGTGATGGAGCCAGGGAGGCCAGGCGTGGAGCCAGGGCCAGGCTCGCACCGTTGCGTAAGGCTCCCTCGGAGGGCCCGATAACAGAGTGGCGACTCTAGCGGACTCGGATTACATTCCTGTTGCGCGGGGCCGTGCCATGTGGCCCGGCTCCATCCAGATGCTGCGTATTTGAGCTGTTTGCGAACATCAGAAATGATAATAAGCGCGGAGTGAAAGCTAGCACCGCACAGCAGGCCCCGGGCAGGCCCGCCCTGCCTCCCACTCCACCGGCCTGTTCTTACCCCTCACAGGCGAGGTCACCGAGGGTCAGAGAGGTTTCATCACCTGCCCAGCTGCCGCCCAGCGGTATTTGGGGGAGCACAGTGACCGGATCCCCCACTGGGAGCTCACTTTCCTTCTGTGCCTTCCTCTCCCCTGGTCCCTCTCTATGTCCCCACAAGATTTGGGCACAGTGGCCCGTCGGTGGAGGGTTCAAAAAGGTAAGTCAAACTGACTCCGATATCATGTCCCCGACTGTTCTGAGCATGTGGTGCTCAGAATGGGCTCAGCGGAGGCGCCTTGCTGTTTGGGGAATGTAGGGGGAGGGGACTCGGCCAGTGGGACCTCAGCAGCTCCTGCCTCTAGGAGGGGCCCACACTACCCGGGAGATCTGTTTCCTTAACTCCGGGTCAGTGCAATGAGTTCAGACAGAACCAGTGTGCATTGGGGGGGTGGGGGGGGGGGATCAACAGTGAGCGGGTCCCAGAACCCAGCTAGGACACAGAACCGTGACCAGTTCTCCAGACAGAACTCACACTCTGCTGATGCACTAACAGCCCCTAAGGAGGCCGCCGATAGGGGAACCATAGCCTTACCATTGCCATCTTGATGCCAACATAGTACCTGCGTCTCCAGACCCACCTGCTGCCACCCTGAACTCACTGAGCCCACCCCTGTCCTGGGTGCCACCTCCTGGAGCCAGACATGTTGGGCACTTGACACACATCTCTCTAGTTTTCAAGTCAAGAAGTGCTGGAACCCAGAGCAGCTCATTCCCAAGCCTGGAGCCGCCCCCACAATTCCAGAGGCAGGTTTTAAAGTTTCTCCTTAGAACTCCCAGAGGCCCTGCCAGGACACAGGACAGTCCACTGGAAAGCTTTAAGACATGTTTTGGAAGCCACCACTGCTTACCTCTGGTCCCTGTCGGCAAAGACTCGCTGGAATGAGTTCGGGAGCTTGGGGAAAGGGGCCATGGTTTGATCCTGTTCATGTGCTTCCTAGAGTCTTTCCCACCATCTACTCACCATCTTCTCTCCTGCCACCTCCCATTCAGGAGGAGCCTACTGCGTACCTCACGTGTAGCTAAGATGTGGATGGTCAAGTGACGAGGTTCTGGCCCATGGAATGTAAACAGCCTGTGAGGATACTACTGGGCAAGCGTTCGCTTTCCTGACAAAAAGCACAGACCCAGCTGGTACGGTCCTTGAAACCTTCTTCTCCTTTCCCTCCCTTGAATGCAGACATGATGGCTGGAGATGCAGCTGCCTTCTTGAGACCAGACAAAAACTACATGGTAGACAGAATGGTGCCTTCCCTCCCCTCACCCCCAAATGCCCACATCCTAACGCCCGGAACCTGTTAGCTTACATGGCAAAGCAGAATTAAGGCTGCAGATGAAACCAGGGTTGGCAATGATCTGACTTTAGAAGGGGGAGATCATCCTGGATTGTCCACGAGGAAGAAGGGTGTAAAAGGGGAGATCAGAGAGAGATGTGATCATGACTGAAAGGCAGAGGGGTTCACATTGCTGGCTTGAAAGACGAAGGAAGGGGCCACAAGCCAAGGAATGAGGGCAGCCTCTGGAAGCTGGAAAAGCCAGGGAAATGTATTCTCCCCCAGAGCTCCAGAAGGAGGGCAGCCCTGTTAACACTTTGATTTTATCTCAGTGAGACCCATTTCAGAATTCTGACCTACCTGACCTACCGAGCTGTTAAGATGCTAAATGTGTGTTGTTTTAAGCCATCACATTTTTGTTGCTCTGTTACAGCAGCCACAAGACACCGATACAAGCCATAGGAGACGCTGAATTGTCCTCAGGGAGGAAATGAAAAGAAGCCAGCCGCCGCCTTTCTCCTGACGTCCTCATCACGTGAGGAAAAGGACCCTGCGCCGGGTTAAGCCCCTTCAAGTGAGACTACTTGGGACTTGAAGCCTTTTACTGTCCTCATCTGAGTCCGAGAGGTAAGCTTTTAGTTCTAAAGTCCTTTTGTGAGAAAGACACATCATCGCCAGCTGAAACTGTGAATGGAGCGCCTCTGACAGTCCCCCGAGGTTGAAGATGAATTTCGGATGGCTCTGGGACCTTTTCTGAGAAAGCAAGATATAATAGGATCAGAGTTTCTTGGGCAGTTTTCTCAAGAAAACTTTTCCCTTCACATAACGCCCCAAAGCCCTTCAACATTCTAAAAGGAGAAACAGTTAAGTAAGTGTTTATTGAATCATAAAGTGGACCTAAGACAAAGAAGCTAATTGCAGTACACAGAACAGTCACGGCCCCTCCAGGCAGGGCCCCGGGGCAGTAGATGTGCTCAGAGTGGCCCACTTTACAGAACCAGGTAGGATGGTCCCTAGTTTCCATGGTCACACAGGTCCGGGTCCCCTGTGTTTTGCCTTCACGGCAGGCTGTTATCATTCATAGGAGCCTGCTGATGGACAGCGGTTTCGGGAACACAACTTTACCGTCAGGTACCTTCTAAGCTGTATTTTCCTAGTCTCTTTCATCACTCCGCTTGCAACTGGGTTTCCAGGAAGGGGCTGCAGAGAGATGCCGGGGCCTCAGCCTATTCACATGGACAGATGGTCTGCGAGTTAGGAAGGCACAGCCATTTGTCGGGGCCTGCCCGCTCTGTGGCGGGCACGGGGAGCCGGGCTCTCAGAGGGTGGCTTGGCCCGGGCATGGGCTGGAGAAGCTCCACAGACATTGGTATCCCTGCTGCTCCGAGGAGCCTGATGCCAGGTATGTACGAGAGAGGTGGTCCGGTGAAAAGATGGGCACAGGACCTAGCAGGTGGTCAACTCTCATTGAATATTAACTATTGGAATGGTTTTCTTTCTAACATTCACAGCAACCCGAGGAGGGGAGCCTGGGGAATGGTCCCACATCGCAGGCCAGGAACTGAGGCTCACCAGCACTGACAGCACGAGAAAGGGGCCAGGCTTCCCTCTCTCCAGAGATGCCTCCCCCTGGCACCCAGCGGCCTGTACCTGGCTGTGGGTTGCCATGGTGATCACAGCTCTCCCATGAGCCAGCAACCCCACAACCACCTTCTTCTCTCATCCCCCACAACAGCCCTGGTGAGGGGCCTTGTGCTGCCTGCTCTCAAAATGCGGAAGGCACAATCTCGGGGAAACTTAGCATCGATCCGGCCACGATACAGTGTGTGGAGACGGGTGTAAATGCAGCCTCCAGCGCACCATCAAGGCCTTTACCAGAGACCATACAGCCCTGCTGGCCCCACAGAGCACAGTGAGGTGAGGCAGAGGCTCTCAGCCAGGAGCAGAGAGATACCTGCCCCACTCCCCCTCTCCTCACCTCACCTCAGGCCAGGCTCTGAGTGCAGAGAACCAACTTATCAAAATCTGAGATGGACTTTAGGAGGCAGAGGGAAGTAGTGGGCACCCCAAGGTGCCACATGCATGGCTCCCGAGGGTGTGATCAGATGGCTGAATGGCCTCCCCCCAAATGCACCCCCACATTCATGGGTGCCCACGTTTCCCCCACGCTTCCCTATGGGACCAGGCGGGAGTTGTTTGGATGGACCCCCACTCAGGTGACTGGGAAACCCCCAATCCTTCCGTGCCTCAATTTCCTTCTCTGTGAAAAGAGTCAATAAAGAAGCCATCTGTGAGGCAAGTCGTGGCCAAAAACAGCAACCCCTCACTTCCCAGCCCGTAAAAACCCATTAACTCATTTCATTTTCAGAGGGGCGGTCAGTGGAACATTCAGAATACTGAGAGATAAACATCTCATCAGTGTGTTTCTTTTCTTTTCAAGTCTCTTTCATCTTTGACTCAGGTACTAGATGTGACCACGCTGGCCCTCTGCTGGTTGCCTAACCGCATCTGCTCCCCACCCCATTCCTCCCTGTTGACGGGATTCTGGTTTTATTTGGCTTGGCAAGGGACTCGGCTAAAAATATGCAGCTTCCCAGACTCCTTTGCAGCGGAGGGTGGTAGGTGACATAGTCCATGGTCCCGGCCAATGCGACGGAGGTGAGAAGCGGGAAAGGAGTCCCTCCAGAAAGACAAGACCATGCACCTTCTCCTTCCACTCTTTATCCTTCCGGGAACCAACAGGAGTCTCAAAGGTGTGGCCTTCACCTTGTGATGGGAAGCCCAAAAAGGGGGAGCAGGGGTCCCTGCCAGCACTGTCCACCTCCAGCCTCTCTCCCCCCTCCCCCCGTCTGAGACAGCTGCCCTCTGTTAGGGTCTTGCTGCTGCAACTGAACACATTCCCAGCTGATGCTCTGAGCATCCAAATTCAAGGAGCGGCCACCCCACCACATCACAGAGGAGTGAACACAAAAGAGGTTAGACCATCTCCATGGAAACAGCTCCACCCAGGCCCCTCCCTCTTGCCTGAGATGATTGATGGCAATGAATCCAACCCATGTTTCATGTCTCCTTTAAGACACCAAAAGGCATGCCAACTGTATTCACCAAAATAAATATTTTATTTGTTTATTTTTGTTTTGTTTTATGCACTTATTTATTTCCTTAATCAAACCAGCCTCCGGGTTTCCTGAAAATCTAACACCCACAATGCTTCTCAGGCTACTGTTTCCTCCCCAGATGTGACTGATGAAAATAAAATGGCCTCTCAACAGAATGGAGTTTCCTCAAAAAACTGAAAATGGAACTCCCATTTGACCCAGTAATCCCACTCCTAGGAATATATCCTAAGAAACCAGAAACACCAATCAGAAAGGAAATATGCACCCCTATGTTCATAGCAGCACAATTTACAATAGCTAGGATTTGGAAACAGCCTAGGTGCCCATCAGCAGATGATTGGACCCAAAAACCATGGTACATCTACACAATGGAATATTATGCTGCCATAAAAAAGAAGGAATTCTTATCATTTGCAGCGACCTGGATGGAATTGGAGAACATCATGCTGAGTGAAATAAGCCAGTCAATGAAAGAGAAACACCACATGACCTCACTCATTTATGGATAATAAAGAACATTATAAATTGATGAACAAAAAGATAGATACAGAGACAGTAAAGCAACAGACTATCAAATTACAGCGAGGAGGGTAGGGAGATATGGGGGAGATAAGAGATCAACCGAAGGACTTGTATGCATGCATATAAGTACAACCAATGGACACAAAACTCTGGGGAGGGAGGGCATGTATGGGAGTGGGGGGATGGCAATGGTAAGATATGTACACATATAATACCTTAATTAAAAAAAAAAAGGAAAAAAAGAAAAGAAAATGGCCTCTCAGTCTGCAAAATGGGGGTGACTAGACCTCACCTGCCTGGTCTTGCCCAGCTGCCTGCCCTGACCTCCGTGACCGAGCCTTGGCCAAGCTCTTCGACTGCACTCCCCTCATCCTGGCCACTGGGAGGCCCCATGCACCCCCACTGGCTCCCTTACCCAGGCTGGTGCCTGGAATACATCTGCTCACCCCCACCCGAGGCTCACCCCTCAGACGTCTCAGAGCTCCCCTGAAACACTCTCCCAGGCACTTGTCCTCCTCAGTGGACAGAAACGACCCCTTGTGTTGTTCCCCGCCATAAACTCAGAGCCACCCTGGCACAGAGTGGGTGCTCCACAGACACCCACTGCCCACTGACTGGGCAGCTGATCAATGAGGGAAGGCGGTAGGTAGTTTCCAGTAGATTCACTAGTAGACAGCATTTGAAGAACTGATCAAACAAAGCTTTGTTTGGCCACATCGGTGTTTTTCTGCCATAGTGCTTTGTCCTTGCGTCTTATATCTCGGAGGGAAATGTGGCCGGTGAGTATTTATCCTGTGGGACCTGGGGTAAGGGAGCTCTCACACTCCGCGACGGCAGAGATGGCTGCCTCCAGCTGGCCCTGCAGTCACATGAAGACTATGCCCACACACCAAGGGGAGGGCAAAAGTAGGTTTACAGTTGTCAGTACCCAAAACAGTTCATTTGTCAATCATTATATTATTTATTTGTATTATAATTGTAAACCTACTTTTCCTACCCCTGTATAACAGCCCAAAGGACAGGATTGATAAGTGAAAGACTCAGATATTTATTCTTCAGTTCTTGTCTCACTTAAGTGGGGTCTTAAAGAAAAGAGGAGAGATTCGCTAGCTGAAGGGGAGGGAAACAGCACTCCAGGGAGAAGGAACAGCATATTCAAATGCCCTGGGGCATAAGAGAACACAGGGAGTTTGAGGAATGGCAAGTCAGGGTATGTGTCAGGGAGCAGGGGGGGGGGGGGGGCAAAGGTAGATCATGGTTGTTGTTGGTTTTTATAACATAACATTAACATTAATCTGCCTCTAACAATGATAGCCTTTATCCAGTGCTATGTCCCAGGTATTTATATGCATCAGCTCAATCCCTACAAGCACATACGAGGTAAGTCCTAATATTATCTCCATTCTATTGAGAGCAAAACTGAGACCCACAGAAACAAACCCACTTTCCCCAGGACACCCATTAGAAAGAGGTAGAGTTGGAGTCCCAATCTAGGTCTACTCATCCACACACATGGACCATGTTCCATGGGAGAACATGAAGAGAGCTGCTCATCACCCCGCAAGGAATGTATCTGTCAGCTCTTCCTACACTCATGCTGCGTAACAAAAACACAAAACTCGTGGTCTACGGGAATAGCATGCCTGGTTCCTGGAGTGGTCAGGTAGGTGTCCGTGCCCACACTGCTGGGCTAATCGCCTCACACAGCTGTGAGTTCCACTGTAGTGAAGGGGTGACAAGGCCCTGCATGCCTCTCATCCTCCCTCAGGCCAACAAGGCATGTCTCACGCTGATGGCAGGGCTCAGAGCACTAGTGGAAACAGACAAGTGTTTCTCCAAGCGGCTGTTTGTGTGATGTCTGCTAACAGCCCATTGAGCAAAGCAAATGAGATGATGAAACCCAGAGTCCAGCGACAAGAAATCTACCCACCTTTTAGTAGAAGGAGCTTCAAAGTCCTTAATAAAGGGCTTGGACCCGGGGAGGGGTGAAGACCTAAGGCCATTTAAGTACTCGACCTACCACAGGTTAGAAAGGCCGGGGCAAGGGCCAGAGGGGGTGTTGGAGCAGAAGAGGAGGGCCAGCCCTGAGCCCCGTTCCTCTCCTGGGCATTAGAAGAGAGATTGTCCAGGGCTGCAGCTCAAGCCAGCGGGAGAGCTGGGACCCTTATCCAAACCATCTGACTCCAAGATCCTTGCAGCGTGAACCTGGCTGGTTCCCACCAAGAAAAACAGACGCTTCCCTGAGTATTTAAAACAGAGAGAATTCAATACATAGAACCAGCTGCTCTGGTGACGCAGAAGCTGAGGTCCTAGGGGCTGAGCATCATCAGAAAGCTGCTAGCACCCCGGAACCAAAGGGACAGAGGGGAGCCAGGGTCGGGGAGAGCCTGTCTCTGTGAGCCTAGTGAGCAGGAGGAGAGGGAGGAGACCTGCGGCCTCTCCCTCCTGCAGTGCCCCCTCCTGGCTCTCCCCAGCGCCTCTCCCCAGACAGACTCAGCCAGAGGCTGGGTGGTGATCTACAAGCCTATGAACTGCAGCTCCCCGGCCCCTGCGTGCAAAGTGGCATGGGAGGCACCAGACGGAAAGCCCTGGCTCTGCCTCAGCTCTGGGCAGGGCCTGAGACCCCGCAACCCACTCCAGGCGATGCTGACCCCGCTCCTGGGCCACGCTTTCCACAGCAAAGCCCCAAGGAAAGCCACAGGACATGGATGCACCTTCGTGGAGATGCTCAGCGGACATTTATGTGGTATTTACTACAGCCCGGCTCTCATGCCTTCCTGACGGAGGGAAAAAACAAGACCCAGCCTGTTCAAGAGACTCACCCAGGGTCGCCCGGCTGGTGGGGGGCCGAGATGCGATGGCCCCTGGTGGCTGAAAAGCGATGTCCGGGGGCCGCTCTGGCCGCTCATTGCTGGACTTCTGGGAACTGACCCAGAGACAGCGCATTCCATCCACAGGCCCAGCCTTGTCATTCACACTCTCGAACCCTCACAACCGGCTCCATTTTATGTAGGAGGCACCGAGGCTCGGAGAATGTAAGGAGCCCATCGAGAGTCACCAGTAAAGGAGGGGCAGAGCCCTAGTTCAACCCAAATCCGCCTGCTTGAAACCTTGGCTCCAGGGGTACCTCCCAACCCCTGCCTCTCAACTCCGCCCGCTCATGTATTCCCTCAGCAGACATTGATTCAGTGAAGCGCCGAGGTCGTGATGAAGAATGCGAGGTTTGTGACCCCCTGGTCCAGATCAATCCCAGACCTCCCCGCCCTCCCGCACCAGGGGTGCACCCTGGGGCTCCCCAGGCCTCCGGGGACTCGGTGCCCTCCATGGTCCATAGGAACCGGCACTCCCCACCCCAGCGGCTTGCTGGGAGGCGCGCTCCTGGTGTCCCGTGTGACACCGGCACGGTGCAGGCTCTGGATAAATACCACCCGTCGTAAGTATGCAACAAGCCTGATGCTCAGACTTTAGGCAGGGGAGATAGTCAGCTCACTGATAAAAAACTAAGGAGTTTGTTAAATGACTGAGCATCTGCCCTGTATTGGAGCATCGTCCTGTATAGCAAAGCGCTTAGGGTTCAATTTCTAGCCAGGGCACATGCAGGAGGTAATTTCTCTCTTTCTCTCTCTCTCTCTCTCTCTCTCTCTCTCTCTCTCTCTCTCTCTCTCTCTCTCTCTCTCTCTCTCTCTCTCTCTCCACCCCCGGGCTGTGTTCAAGATTACTGTTCCCGGAGAGTGGGTACTCGGGGGCACCAGGGAGAGCTGTGTCACCCAATGGCAGCGTGGCATTGCTGTTGGAGCCCTTGCCCAGCTGGATCTGTGGCCACACCAGCAAGGCCCTGGGAACTGTGACAGCTCCTGCCCTGGACCCTGCGCCAGCTCCCGGGTGGGGAAGCGCTGCCTGCCTCGCTGCCTGCCTCGCTGCAGGGTCCAGCCAGCACTCCCAGGTCCTCGGCTGCTCCTGCCCGGACACCTTCCCCTCGGCTGCAGCCACGGCCAGGCCATGGCAAAGGTGTTTCTCCAAACAGCTCAGAGGACGTGGCACGCTTGTTTCCGAGAGACAGGCAGGGCTGTGGGCTCCTGGCACTTGTTTGCACAAAGGATCTCAGCCTTCTTCCCCCTGACACGCAGCTTAAACATGCTCACTGACCCTTTAAGGCAGGGGTCCTCAAACTTTTTAAAGTGGGGGCCAGATCACGGTCCCTCAGAGAGCTGGAGGGCCGGACTATATGAACTATTGTACTAATTCCTACTGTAACACCTCAGCTGCGCTCACTGCCCAAAAAACCTGGCGGGCAGGATCAGACTCCTCTGCGGGCCACATGTGGCCCGCGGGCCGTAGTTTGAAGATCCCTGCAGGGAATCCCCACGGCTCCCCAGCTCCCTCCCTGAGAACTTGGGCGCGGGGTGGTGGTGGAGGTAACGCATGGTGTCCCACAGGCTCTCTCCCTCCACTGACAGCACAGCCTGTTTCGGTTGAAGACTGGATGCTAAATGTGTCTGCTGGTTTGTTTGGGTGTATTTTTCTCTCCTCTTTTACCTTTCAGCTAAAACACAGCACAACATAAGCACCCTGATTGCATTCAGCTGTTAGGAGGGCAGCAACTCTGCCTCCCCACCTTCCCTGGCAGAGATCAAATGTGACTTTCTCAGAAAACAGAAAGCGGAAAGTTTACAAATACAGAACCCAGAATCAGCAACAGCACGCCATCACTCCGAGCCCGGCCCCGCTCCCCCCGGCGCGCTGGCTGGCTGCGAGGGCCTCCCTGCTGTTTCTGTAAACCCGTGTGCAGAGACGGTACATGGCCACTCTCCACCCGCACGCGCACACACACACACACACACACACACACACGCACACACACACACACCAGAATACAGAATAATCTTTGCATCCGCTAAGGTCCTAACAGCCGCCTGCTTGGCTAAGTGAAACATGAAAATATTTTAAGATGTACCTGGTTACATAGGCTGATTGAATTCATTGTGTGAGACAATCCTTCCCCGAACTAGTTTATTCCTACACGTGAAGCCTGAAGGTGCTTCTCCTCACTGGGTCTCTGAAACCTGAAATAGTTTCAACTAAAGGAGAAAATGCTCGCTGCTGAATGGCCTATTAGAGCTGTCACCAGTGTGATTGCTGGAAATAAACAAGATTGTAAGGAGGCTGGCAAGAGCAGAAACGTAAGTCAACATTAATAGGCGGTGTAATTAAATTACCCCTCCAGCCATGGTGCCAAGCGACACAACGTTTTTTGTTTTCCTTCCAATGTGTTCACCTCCCGGGACCTGCACAAATCTGGGTGAATCTCCCTGCAGAGTCGCTCACTTTACTTTGTTCGTTTCCCGCACAGCACACACCTCTCTGTTCTGCGCGGGAACAAAGCACTTGGGACACCAAGTTCATATTCTCTCCGTATCACCTTTCAGAGGCTCCCTTGATACACGCATGGTTCAGTACACAAAGGTTATTTTCTATGCGTTAGTATCCTGCTCAAGAAAATTAGAACTAAGTCTCAGAAAGATTTATTTTCATTTTAACTCTTGTTCGCTGGTCACTGCCACTCAATATTTAAAAGACTTTCTCCCCCAAAAGACAAATCTTTAAAGCAGAACAGAATTTATTTAAACAGCTGCTTTTTTTATTAATACATTGATTTGAGCTATGACAGTGAGTGACTTGCAAAGTTGGTAAATACATAGAGGTATAATAGCTGGTGTGTCTTTCAATTTAATTTTTTAAAGAACAATACATGACTAATTACTACCATGCACGATCCAGTCACTATACTCTGCTACATGTACAGATTTCTAGGTCTTTAAATCATATTTCACATTTGGAATCTATGAATCCCTCTCCCCTCGGCTGCAGGACAAATGATAATATCAATTTTAGGAAAAGAAATATCTTTAGTTGCTCTTGTTGAATTTGTGTGTTTAAAAAAACAAAAAACTAGTTGTCAATGTGTGCTCTATTTCTTTTTAAATTAAAAAACAACACGGCAAATTCTTACAAATTATGGAATTCTGTTCCATGAAGAGTCATTAAAAACATTAAAATCATCAAAAGTAAATAATAATAAATAAAATCATCAAAAAATGTTTTACATAATTTCACTTTCAATATTAAATATGTTGAAGGAAGTCCTCAACTTTCTTTGGGATTCTCTTTTCCAGGAGATGGGAATAGAAAAATGTGGGGGGTTTGGGAAATAAAGTAGAAACGTGGGGAGATGCAGTTTAAAAGTTCTAAGAAGCTGGTGATACTGTTTTAGCAGGTGCTGATACAATGACACACAATGTCCAGTGTGGATATTCTCACACATATTCATCACATCGAAAGATAACACTGGTTGAGAAGGTGAGATTCTGATGTCCCTGTCTGTACATGCCTGATTTCACTTGGCCATTTGTATGCATATAAAGTTCCATGCGATACTATAATGTACATTCTTCACAATTATTTTAGAAGAACCATAAGGATAGCTTTCATTTCTTAAAACGTAGACAAGCAACTGATGAAATATTGAAGTAGCTTTTATATTGAACATTCCGGGGACTTGTTTCTTTGAATTCTAGCTGGGCGCTGTATCAGATCACTTCAGGAGGGTGAGCCATTTTGGCCATTAACATTTGGCTTAAATACTTTAAATACTCTCGGAGAGTTTGCACATTTTGGGCAGTATCTCAAAAAAAAGGTTTTCTTCTTACATTTAGAGCTTACTGGATGAATTCCCTGAGAGGCAAAGGGGAGACCTGACTGGATTGGGGCTAAATCTCAGCCTCTATCTTCCCCACCCCCCACCACAGGGTCACTCTAGAAGTAACACCGCCATCTACTGGACAGCCGCCCAGCGTCCCTAAGAAGGCAAAGGTTTCTGTTTTCGGCCATCCAAATGAGAAAGCTTAAGAAATATATTTAAGGTGTAGAATGCCATAGCTTCAGAGACAGGAGAACAAAAGCAAAACACGCTAATCAAACTCGAAGGGATGTAGCAATCGCCTTTTGTACACCTTTGGTCTGTAGCAATTTTGAAAACTGGCTCTAGCCCATCACCCCTTCAACAAACCCCAAAAAGAAGAGGGGGGGGGGGGAGAGTAAGAAATGCGCTATTTTTAATCTCTAAAAGTTTTAGATTCGTTACGAATTTCTGGAGAAAGGGTTTTTCTTCACTAGTCAGCTCCTACTTTTTTCTCTACACATTTCCTGGAGCTGGGAGCTTAAAAAAAAAGCACACACACACACACACACACACACACACCCCACACACCACTCCTTTGGAGTTCTTTAACCTAACAAGGCTTTGTGAACATAAGAGTAGAAAACTGGGATAACCCAAATATTATTTTAAATTTTTTTTCCAGGCACTTAAGCAAAACAACTACCATTTTTGAAGTTTATGTAACTTTTCCTTATAAATATAATCACATTCCGATTATACATCTACAATTACAAATGTTGATTTCTGGATTTTCTCACGCAAATAGCCGTCTTGCTTTCCTCTTTCTTCCTGCCCCTAACTGGTCACTGAAGTTGCCTTGAAATTTGAGCATTAATTGCTTTCTCTTGGCAATTAGAGCCAGGGTATTCTTTTCGCGAGAGAACAACATTGTTTTACAATTTCCCATACTCCTTGGAATGGTTTCATGGAAAAGAAAGAAGTCAACTGTGGCCCGGAATATTAATACATGTTTTCTTTACAATCTTCCTAACATTTGACGAGGATTTTTTTAAAATAGACAACTGATGATAAATAAAAATTACAATTAAATTTATTAAATATCACAGTCCACCCGTTTTTAAAAAAGAAACATTTTTACTCAATCTGATATTTTTTTAATACACATCATTAAAAAAAAAAAAAAAAGATCGTAAGAGTCTAATGTCAGGCTTGCTATTGCATAACAGCGAGAAATTACTTCATTTCATATATATATATATATATATATATATATATATATATATTATTTTCATATATATATCAAAGCATTTACATCTTGTACCTTAATTTCTGACTCACTCGAGTTTGAAAGATCTGGACATTATAAAGGCAAACTAATTTTCTGCTGGAATGAAATGAGAAAATGAAATTTTTTTAAATTTATTTTATTAGGTAAATCCAGTAGGGACTCACGGTTAGCCCCTGAAATAAACCAGCCTGCTTCTGTTTACTTTCTCCATCTTTCGGAGCCTTAAAATGAACACTGAAGTCACTGCATTGGTAAGCACCCCCTCTCCCCTTCCGAGCCGATGTTTGTGTAGAAGCTGTCGTCCCTTTCCCTAAAAGTGGAGACCACGGTGCTGAGGTCTGGCAGCGAGAGTCCTGGCGAGCTCCGAGCTCCGGGAACAAGGTTAACTGGTAGATAAAGAGAGGGAGGCAGGACGGGAGGGACCGGACGCGGGGTCAGGGCGGCGCGGGAGAAAGACCACGGAGTACTCACAGGGTCCAGTGTCTGCCGCTGCCTCTCGCCTGGTCCCGACTCCAAAAGGAAATGTCGCTCTTTGGTGCAGGACCAGAAACGAACATCCAGGAAGTTGGCAAAATCACTAGCTAAACAATCAATAGAGAAAACACAATAAATTAAAAGACCATATTTTAGGGTTGTTTTTTTTTCTTTTTCTTTTCCCTTCAATAAAAAGAAAATGAGTCAAAATGGATGGGGGGGAAAGAACACATTTTTTTTTTTTTCCTGTGACCTGAGCTGGGCCCCAGGTTAATCGAAGTTCAAATTTGATATCTGCTCTCCCGCATCCTGTAACATAAAGGATCACTGGAATGACGGTAATAAATTTAGGCTTATCTCAAACCCCGAAATTCTCTGTGGGAACCCATCCGAGTTCCTGCCTCAGATCTGAAGTGAGTTTTCCTAGGAAAACCCACTTTAAAACTCAGCGACCCCCACCCCTAATGAATGCCTTCGGTGACAGGAAATGTTAACCGTTTTAAGCGTTTTATTTGCATTTGCTCCGAAGCTGAGGGAGTGAGGGGAGATATTTGCACGCAATGACTGGCCGTGAAATGGAGATCGATGGAGTGAGCGTGGACGTGTGTGTGTGTGTGTTTCTGAGCAATGGGGTGAGCATCCTGGGTCCAGAGTTAGCCCCAGAGGCGAGTGACGGCCCCTGGAATTCTCACAGGAGCAAGCAAAACTCTGCACGCTGCAGCCGAGCCATATTTCAAATTCCCTTGTGTTGCTAATGAATTAAAAGGCAATGTCCTTCTCCGTTTCAGCTGGGGAGTCGGAAAGAAAGCGCCCCGTCTTGCGACGTTTGTGGTGCTGAGATAGGTTTTTGTGCGAGTTTTTCTCCCTGGGATTAAAAAAAAGGGGGGGGGGGGTTGTCCCCCCAAAATCAACTAAACACTGAAGCTCAGAAACACACGGAATGTGTATAAATAACATTGTCCTTCAGAAATCCACCTCGAATTTTTTTTAAAAGTTCTCTTTGATCAAAAAAAGCCGACAGAGAATTGCATTTTCTCCATTCTGCTGCATTTCACATGGACTAACACAGGCTGAGTTTAAACAAACAGATGGCCCGGGCATGAATGCTCCTTTCAGTCTGAGGGGCTGGAGGTGGGCTGGATCCGTGGCGGGGAGGGGGGTGCCGTGGGGAGGATCAGTTAGGGAGAGGGGCGAAGAGCTGCAAAGCTTGGGGGGGGGGGGGGAGGAAGCTGAGACAAGAATAAACCTGCGATGAAAAAAAAAAGTTAACTACCCCTCCGCATTGAGCCTGAATCCTCTTGCTAGTGTGCGGTGTAACTGTTGAAATTCTTCTGCCCAGGAGACAAATGGCCTATTTTATTCAAGGGTGTCAAGTAGGGAAACAAAACAAAACAAAAGCCCTTCAGAGTATATTTTCAGAAGATAAACTGGTGCCCGATGCGTGCCCGTGAGAGGGGCTTGGGGAGCAGAGCGGCTCTGGGTGAGGAATGCCTCGCAGGAGCCGAGCCCCAGCGCCGGAGAGGAAACGGAGACAACGCGAGAACCCCGTCCCGGCTGAGGGTCTTCGGGGGCCTGAGCCGGGCCTCCCCATGTGGACTCTCAGCCACCGACACGTGGCAGGGAAACCCCCGGCCCAGGAGCCGCATCGGGGGGTGCGAGAACCTGGGCACCAGTTCTGGGGCAGGTGGACACGCTGATGTCCCTTCTGCCTGAGGTGCCGTTTACATGGTGTCTCCCCGAGCTGGAGAGCAGGGGTGCTGCCTGGGCTCCGTTCCCCCGCTCCACCCACAACCATGATGGGCGGCCATGACCACACCCTGCACCTCAGAGACCTTCCAGAACCCCGAGATCCACAGCCATCCTCGCCGCTGCCCCCAGCCCCGAGTCCACCTCCGGGTGTGAAAAGAGGCCCCCAAAAATCCCAGCCAATTGCTTGGACGGGTCTGTTGCCTGGCTCTGGGGCCACGGGCTGGTAAAACACAGAGGGCATGGCCGAGCACGGCCTGGCACGGCCTCTCCATTTCCCTTTTCCCGCTCGCAAAGCAAGCATCCCCTCCCCTCCATGCCCCTTCCCTCACCAGCCCCCGACCGGCGTTAGGGAGGCAGGGAAGGAAAAGTTACAGGTCACATCGAGTAATTTATTAGCGGCGGCGCATGCCCCTGGGAGAGCGCAGTTAATTAAAGGCCCAGCGATTTCTGGGGGCTCAGAGCAGAGGAGAGAAACTAGGACACTTATGGCAAACGCCAGCCAGGCTGGGCTGCTGTGTGGACATTTGGGGGACCTCTAGCACCCCACAACCCAGCAGCCACCCCACCCCACAGCTGGCAGGGTCCTGACACCGTGGTCAAGGCAAGAGAGCCTGCAGGGGAGGGAAAGGAAGAATGTTCTAGAAGGCGAGACAGCCCAGGCCCCGGGCCCCGAAGGCAAGTGACATCCACTTTTCCTTTCTCTGGACTTTCTCCAGAATACCAAAAATTAGCCAGGGGGGGATATGAGTGTGTGAAAAAGAATAACTTAGAGACTGCACACAGCACACACACACACACACACACACACACACACACACACACGGACGTTTTATTTTTCATTGATTTGCTTTAAATGCCAGGCTGTCTCTCCCTGCCACGGCCCTTTCTCGCACTGCATTCCCCCCTCTCTCCCAGAGCTTCCCTCTCGAATGTAAACGGAGGCATTTCCCACAGCCCTTTTGCTGGAATGTTCTAAAATGCTAGCATCGACACATTTCTATTCCGTTTTATGGCAGAGACGTTGTTTTATGGCGCGGAGTGTGTGGTGTGTGTGCGGAGCGGGCAGGGGAGGGGGCCGGCCGCAGGGGGAGCCCCGCGGTGCCGCCGGCCCCTATAAATCCTGGAAAGTGACAGTAGAGCTGGCAGGAGAGTTTGGGAAACCAACAGACAAAATACACAGCGCGGCCCGTCGGCCTCACCTTTACGAGGCAGAGAGCTTCTGGAATGGATGGGCCGGGACCTCCGAGGCCACTCATTAGGCACTTGATGAATTGGACGCGGGGCCCATGGCCCTCCTGGGGCAGAGAAATGCTCGAAAACCAAGTTTTATGAACCTAATAAAACGAAAGGGGGTGGGGGGGTGGAGGCAGGAAAATTTCAGCTGGAAGAATAAATGCAGGGAACACAGTCAGTTAACCTACTTTTAATATATTTAGAACCGTTCTGGCAGCCAAGAGCCATTCCCATAGACCCCGCGTTCCTAATGGCAGATTCCAGCCAACAGGCCAGCGGCACGGAGCAGCGGCCGAAGGAGGTCCAGCCAGGCCGCGGCTCACCTTCTTAGGGAACAAGTGATAGGTCAGAACCCCTTTACCTGTTGGCACCAGAGCCAGGGAGCGCAGGAAGGAAACGCGGCCGAGTGATGCCTCTGGGGCAGGGAGGCGTATTAGAGAATGTCATGGACGCTGTCCCCACCATCCATGATCCGTGGCCACCAAAGGAAGCCATCAGCACCCACGCGCATGCACACACACACACACACACACACACACACACACACACACACACGGCAGAGAATTCTAATCGTGAGCTAGAGCAAATAAGTGAGGCCCAGGCCGATGCAGGAGGGCCCTTTTTACACACAAATACCTTCGGGGATCCAAAAGCTTGGCCCGGGCGCCTGTGAGGTCTGTTTCAGAGCAGAGGCCAGCACAAGCCCGGCTCCTCGGCTCTCCCGGAAGACGTGCCCGCTGCCAGGAGCGGCGAGTGGCCAGTCCGGCGGGCCACTGCCTAGTGGACCTCAGAGCACGCTTTGTGCGGGGACTTGGCCAGGCCGCCGCTCCCTCTGCTTGAGCCCCCAGAAAGCAAGAGAGCTTTGTTATCTCTGGGTCCCTGAGGCCGAGGCTGCCGGCGGTGGCTTAGAGCTCACACAGCCTCTGCATCTGGAGGGAGGACACGTTTCGGCAACAGACGTGCCAGCGAGAAGGAGCAGAGCGGGGAGGGAGAGCTGCCGCCCGCCCAGCCCGATGAGGGGCGCACCAGCTCCGAGCTGGCCTCTGGCACCGACGCTCATGTGGCAACATGTCGACAGCAAATGCTTTGTAGACCAGAATCAACAGGCTCCCTGCACCCCAAAACTGCAACTCCTAAATCCAGGAGGGAGAGCTGGCCCTACTCAGTGGCCAGCACATGCATCCCCAAGGTCATTCCTTTTTTTAAAAAAAAAGATGGATATACATTGGCATTATTATATACACGTGCACTCAGGTTATTCTCCACTCTTTCCCAAGCCAAGTTCTGGCCCCGACACACCCACACAAAGGGAGAGAGGTGTTGGGGGGGGGGGGGCGGGCTGGCGGCCTGGGTCTGGATAATGGGATGTTGTTTGCATGCTCATCGGGCTGTCCAATTCCTGGGGAATTTTTGCAGCCTCTCTTTTTCTAATTTTATTTAAAATTTTATTGCCACAGGGAATTTTTTTTTAAATATATATATTTTTATTAATTTTAGAGAGGAAGGGAGAAGAAAAGAGAGATAGAAATATCAGTGACAGAGAGAATCATTGATTGACTGACTCCTGCATGCCCCACACTGGGGATCAGGCCTGTAATCCAGGCATGTGCCCTGACGGGGAATTGAACTTGACCTCCTGGTTCATAGGTCAACACTCAACCACTGAGCCACACCGGCTGGGCCCTACAGGGGATTTTTTTATGGCAGTGAGGCCCTCCTGTATGACACTGGATGGTGGGAATATGACACCATGCATTTTGTCAACGCACACAGAATGTGTAATACCAAGAGTAAACCCTCAGTAAATTACGGACTTTACTTAATAATCATGCACCAGTACAGCCTCATCAGTTGTACCCAATGCACCAACTCAAGATGCTAAAGCAGAAAACTGGGGCAGCAGGAACTAGTTGATGACTCTATTTCTGCTCAATTTTTCTTAAACCTAAAACCACTGGGAAAGTGAAGTCTGCTAATAAAAGAAGCCTCGTTACTGACACGATAGAAGGAATCTTCCTTCTCCTGCTCTCCTCCCTGATAGATATTTCCTGAGAAAGGAGAAGAGTCCAAAACAAAATGAAACCCAAAGCCCCACCCGTGCCCAGCTGTTTCCTGGCCCCAGTGGAGGCCATTCTGTGCTGGTGCCGCCTGGGAGGACGTGTGTCCGCTGACAGAGGCAGCCTGGGGCTCCTGCCACAGCCACAGTGCGAGAAGCCAGTATTCTCTTTATTTCTGGTTGAACACTGGTGTCCCATTGCACTGACAGCAAGGTATGACCACTAAAAATATGCTGAAACCCTGCTCTCCTTTTGCAGCTGGTCTGATGTGAGTTATAGTCAGACTAGTGGCCCGCTGAATGAATTCAAGCACATTGAAAGGAAATTAATTAGAAGAAATATTTTAATATTGCTATTCACCCTTTCTCTATAATAGAACCAGCAAGAGCTTTATATATATATATATATATATATATATATATATATATATATATATATATATATCATGCATGCCCAAGTCAACTTAGTCATATATATATATATTAAGAAAGTTTATTTTATATATATATATATATATATATATATATATATATATATATAAAATAAACTTTCTTAATTAGACCTGCTTTCTGATGTAGCTAAACATTTTCCAGCCCAGTGAGGCACCCCAGCTTCTCTTTCAGGTAATTGTCAGAAACACAGCAGTAAATATCAACATGAAGCAGATTATTATTGTAGATCACACAGGAAGAACAAAGAGTAAAATATTTAACTGCAGCAGTGTTTGACTATATTCTGCACTGTGAGAAAACCTGAAGTTATTTTCAAGGTCCACCATTTCTTACTTCTTTTTAGTCAAGTAAAGTTTCTAAGCTTTCTAAATCTTCTTTTCTCAGCTAATGAAAAGAAAATAGGGTTCCACCAAGTCTCCTATCTACCTACTCTAGGAATTCTGTGAGGATCAAATGAGATGAGGCACGGGGAAATGCTACACAGACATTTGGTTAAAGTATAAAATGTTTCCACCTGACTATAAAGCAAGCCGTGTTCCTGGGCTAAAGAATCTCTAAGGAGGCTAGTCACTAGGGAGAGAAAGCTGGGCATTGCTATATGATGTCATTACCTGGATGGACATTTATCATCTTAGCCATTTATATATATAGATGTCAGCCCATTCATCAGGATTTCCAGGATCACTCTGCCCCTGACCTTCGAGGCCATAGAAGGGTTGAGCCTGCAGATCCAAAACCCAGCCCAGGTTATAGCAGGGAAAGCACCTTGGGTGTAGGCTCTGTGTCAGCTCAGACCCTCTGGCCAAGGTGGCAGCCCTGTCCTGCAGCCCCCATGGCACTGCTAGGTGGTGACAGGACCAGCTCCAGTTCTGCCTTTTGTCCCCTCTGTAGCAACTTCTCAAGGGGGTGGTCCCATGATCTCAGCAGGGCATACAGAAGAAGACTCTGTGAATATGCTGACAACACAGGCTCTAGTTCTTCCCAGAGTGTGCAGTGTGACGCCCCTGTGCCCCTGCAACCCAGCCAGCCAAACTCAAGGGAGCAAATCCAGTCTGAGCCCTCATCCCTCTCCCCAAAAAAGGGGCAATGAGGGGCTCCACGCACAGGGGTTTGGGGCATCAGATCCAGTGATGTGAACGGCAGCCCCCTCCTGCCCCTTGCTACCAGAGAGCACAGCCAGTTTCCAAACCCCTAAACGTGGCCCAGTCCTTAAAATTATACTTACTTTACGGGGTTGAGAGGGCTGAGGACAGAGAGGATATTTGGCAGGAAGCACAGGCTCCATCAACAAGGGGCCTCATTAATATGGATGAGGCTGTGGGCCCTGGGGTAGGGCACCAGGCTAGGTGGATGAGCGGGAAAGAACACCCACGCACGCTGGGCTCCTCCCGTTCCCGTCCTTCCTCAGAGTCATTCTCTAGACCAAGCCACAGACGTTTTTATGGCACTTCGTAAGTGGAGATTGGCAATAAAAAGTAAGCTTCAGCCAGTACTAGCCATAAACAAGTAATAATCATTGTCAGAGTTGATGTTTATAGGATGCTTCCAACAGGTTGGTTCAGTACCTCACACATGTTAACGCAGATAACCTGCCACATTCTCCCAGGCCCTTCTGAGGGAGGTGCCAGCGTCGTGCCCATTTTACAGAACAGAAAGTTGAGTCACAGCAGCTGTATTGCTGGTAAGGGACTGCACTGGGATCTGAAGCTCACAGCCAGGCCCTTGTCTCTACCTGCCTCTTGTCACCCAGACCGCGATAGGCACTGCCTGGCACTAAGGCTGCTTATAAAACCCAAGATCTGAGGGAAGTAAGTTTCACTCCCAGGTTTCTTCACCAGAACTGCTTCAGGAAACAGGGAGCTCAATGAGAAACTTTGGGACCAAAGGCATCATGAAAACCGGCTCTGCTGCCCCAAAAGTCAGGTGGAGACTGGTCTCCTGTGTGGGCTTGAGGATGAAGGAATTCTCCCCCCAGGGAGAGGAGGGGAGGAGGACAATGGACTATTTTCCAGCACAACCTGTGAGAAGTTGTGCAAAATAGAAAGGGTGTGGCCCTCCCAGGGCCACAATGAGGTGGGGCCACCGCAGAATCGAATTCTCTTCTTGTCCACCTCCGCCTCCCCCTTCCAAATTACCAGCCAAGCAATCCACAATGAAACAGCTTTCCGGGCCATGACTTGGGTTACTCTCCCTTCGTTCCATGGGAATAAGTGTTTCTTTGCCTCGCCCCCGATTTGGGATATTTTTGTTCTCTTATTTCTCCGCTCTCCCAGCTCCAGCCCCACCTGCAGGAGGGAGGCAGGGCCTGTTGGCAGGAATTCTCCCACACTTTCCTCTGCCTGTTCCCACCCCTCCGCAGGGCTAGCAAGTATTTCTGGTTTTCAAAACGGCTCAACACCTTGGGTCTGACTCACTTAATAACACCCCACACGTGCACTTCGCCGGCACGTGCAATACAATATTGCATTAAGAGCAGCACACCACTCAAGATCTGGGATGCGCATGGTCATCCGGCATCCCCTCATAATAAAGACGCGGTGGCTTCCGGCCCTGTGTCCTACTCACACAGCGTCCTGCGGTGTCAGTGCACCCAGTGCTTTTTGTTAGCGGAAGTTGGATTCTTTTGCGTGAGACTGCAGGGTCAAATTTGATATGCATTTCGAATTTCCAAATCTTCTTGCACCAACTTTCCGCAATTTACACGACCACAGCAATTTGCTGATGGCCATTTCCCCTGGCCAGCGGAGGTGTTTCCCATCTTTTCTATTTCTTTTTGTCCATCTGAACCAGCCCCAACTTCCTATCTGTCATGTCTGAGCCAGAAGAGGCACACATTACCCCATTGGGTTGGCTTTGTCGTGATTTCCTTTCCGGTCACGTGTGGGAGATGCCAGTGGCCAAAGCGGGGCTTCTGGGTAAGGAGTTCCATGAACAGGATGCGTGTTTATCTGCCCCCCCCCCTCATTCCACAGGGGACTCAAAGTGGTGGGACATCTGAGGATGCCTCTGAGCAGGCCCTTTCATCTACGTCCAAACCCCGCAATCAGCCCATGAGCTCCTGCCAAACCTGGCTCTTCTGTCCCCAAGCCCCGGTCCCTTCCACCTGCAGGTGCAGGTAATGGGAATACAAGGGGAAGAGTACAGCAAGTCCTCACTGAACTCCATCGATGAGTTCCTGGGAGCTGTGACTTTAAGTGAACGGACGTACAACAAAACCAATGTTGTCATAGGCTGAGTGACATGAATAAGAGCTATGTTCCTACAGCATCTTTCCAGTCACAGAAATATCACCAAACTTCCAAATAAAGACCCCAAAACACTTCTAATATTAAGCACTGAAATAAATGTGAGCTATACATACATTTAAGAAAGAAGAATAGCCAAAACCGGTTTGGCTCAGTGGATAGAGCATTGGCCTATGGACTGAAAGGTCCCAGGTTCGATTCCGGTCAAGGGCATGTGCCTTGGTTGCGGGCACATCCCCCGTGGGGGGTGTGCAGGAGGCAGCTGATCGATGTTTCTCTCTCATCGATGTTTCTAACTCTCTATCCCTCTCTTCCTTTCTGTAAAAAAATCAAAAATATATATTTTTTTTAAAAAAGAAAGAAGAATAGAAACAAATCAGATAATTATTTTCCTTGATTTCAGTTCAAAGTCCTGGGTGGCCAGAGCCACCCCAGCTGCTCAGGGTGCAAGATGAACCCCCACACTGGACAGGATGCCCTTCCACTGCAGGGCACATTCACACCCACGCTCACTCAGTCCGCCACAGTACAGACACACCAATGCACCAAACATGCACATCTGTGGGATACGGGAGGAAACCAGAACACCCGGGGGAAAAAACCCGTGCGACACGGGGAGAACATGCACACTCCACACGACAGGGGCCGCAGCTGGGGTCAGTTTTTTCCTCATCATATCCATGTTGAATGAAACAATGTTATTTGAGAACCTACCACACACACACACACACACACACACACACACACAGGAAACATGACCTGTGGTTAAATGTGTGTGTGCATATGTAGAGGAAAAATAATAAACTATACTATAAGTCAGTATTTCTTGAGCAAGGCTCCCAAAATATGAACGTTCCAGAAAATGTTATGCCTTAAATAAAACGTCCCATGGTTGGTTAAATTTGGAAAATGCTCTTCCTCCGACCCTCTCGATGCTTTGCACTGGGTCAAAAGTTCTGAGAAGCCTCGCTGGAAAGTACCTGTTCAACTCTGTTCCAGTCAGCATCTCCAGCACACGCTTAGCTTGTGGACTTTTTGTTCGTCTGCACGTATTCACTTCTGATGCAATAAAATGCCTTATGCCTAGGCACATGCTATCCACTGGAGTCAACCAAGCCCATCTCCTCCTGGAGCTCTGTCCAGTGACAGAAATCAATATCAACAAAGCCATCACACAGAAGTAAAGCTACAGCTGCAGTCAGTGAGGGAAATGGTTGGTGGGGTGTGGTGAAGCCTAAAATAGTCAGAGCCGATCTGGCCTGAGAATCCCAGGACAGCGTCCCCGCTGAGGAAGCAGCATTGGTGAGTGCAAGATGATGTCGGAGAGGCATTGAAGAAGGAGTGGCAACTACCCCAAGTGTGGAGAGCATTATGAGCAGAAGGCCCCTCGGGAGCTTGGAAGTGATATCAACATCGTTTGGTCACTTTGATTAGAGCTCTTTGATTAGAACAATGGAAATGAAGCCAGGTTTTCATTGATTGAACAGTCAGTAGAAGGTTAGAGAATGAAAACAGCAAATATAGGCCACACTCCTGAGAAATGTAGCTTGAAAGGTGAGGGACTAATCAGATTGTTACTGAAGGACAGTATGCTTGTATTTTCTTAATGTGAAAGATTTGGTCATATTTATACATCTTTTAAAAAATATTTTAGTAGTTATCCTGGGGTTTGCAATATATATCTTTATTTAGTCAGAGTT
Source organism: Pipistrellus hanaki (assembly GCF_964339955.1). Classification (NCBI taxonomy): domain Eukaryota; kingdom Metazoa; phylum Chordata; class Mammalia; order Chiroptera; family Vespertilionidae; genus Pipistrellus; species Pipistrellus hanaki. The sequence goes on from NC_140517.1 coordinate 25,653,359, forward strand.
TACTTTCAAATAGCATTTTATGAATTCATATGTAGTATTAGAATTTTACAACAATAACCTCCCAATTCCTCCCTCACCTTGATTTTGCTCCTCTCCATTTTACTCTTACATATGATATAAACTCACTGTATGCTGCAACTATTTTTGCTTTAATAGACAAATTTTCTTTTAAAAAATTAAAATAAGAAAAAATAAACTTCATATTTATGTTCATTTTTACCATAGCCAGAACTTTTCATCCCCTTATATAGCTCCAAGATTCTGACTGATTTCTTATATCTTCTGCCTAAAGAAATTCCTTTCACATTTTTTTGTAACTCAAGTCTTCTGGTAATAAAATCCTGTCATTCTTTTGTTTGTCTGAAAAAAACTCTTTATTTATCCCTCATTTTTGAAAGATGGTTTTCCCTGGGAACATAATTCTGGTTGATGTTTTTTGTTTCCTTTCAGCACTTTAAAGATATCACTCCACTGTATTCTGGCCTGCATAGTTTCTAAGAAGAAGTCTGCTGTCATTATGTGATATGTTCTTTTCCTCTGGGTGCCTTTAAATTTTTCTCTTTATTTTCAGTTCTCAGCTTCCCATATCTTCATGAAAGCTGATCATTTTTAAAATTATGAAAAGAATCTAGTAAAGAAGATGCAAGAGAAGTAAGAGCCCTTAGGGTTCCTGAGAAAACAAAATGAAAAGTCAAGTGGAAGAATGGGCATTAGATATGAAAATGCACAATTCCTCATTATAACAGGAAAGAATAGCATTCGAACAAATAGCGACATATGTAGATTGGTCTCTGTATTAGTCAAGTTTTTCTGGGATAATCAGCATAACAACCAACTCCAAAAATCTCAGTGACTTATACCAATGGACATTTATTTCTCACTTGTGAGTCTGTAGCTTGACTGAGCTAAGTGAGGCTCAGTCTTGAGTCTGCTCCATGTGTCCCTGATACTGAGAAGCATCAGGTACTTGGATGTGCTCATGGCAGAGGGCAAGAGAAAAAAAAAAAGAGGAGCAAAGACTCACAGTGACTCTCAAAGCCTCTTCTTAGAACTGTTCCCTGTGGTTTCTGCCCACATTAGTTTGGTCAAATCAGGTCACGTGACCAGGTGCAAAGTCACACCTGGAGGATGGGAGAGTGGAGAGTACTTCTGCAACATAACACAGTCTATCAGAACATCTGTGGGAGCACAAGTAAAGGACCTTCTTCTATGATGGCTTCTATTTCTTCTATAAAGTAGAAAACAAACTCAATTCCTGCAGATGAAGGAAGGAAGGCAGAAAGCCAAGTTTTAGGGAAAGTGGAGAAGACTTAAATAAAGTTGACATGCTTATATTCTTTGAAGCACACGCTTGAGGAATGTCATTACATGTTCACTCTCCAGCAAACTCGTCAGCAATGGAGAAGCTTACCAAGTAGAGCACTCATGACGCTAGCTATGGCTCTAGCTTAGGCTCAAATCTATTGTGAATCCTTTCCCTGGATTTGATTGCTCCAGAGAAACGTAACTTTGTTCCTCTGGGGGGATGGAGAGAACATGCTCTCATCATAGTTTCCCGTTTGGTTTTAGAAACATGAAGACTAAGTGAAATTGTGTTTTACATGATTAGCTTTTGGAGTAGAAGCCACCTAGCCCATCCAACCACCAAGGTGTTGTTTACCCAGTGTTATAACAGAGAGGAACTTGGCCAGGTTACACTCAGGGTAAGTGGTTGCTGAAAATGCATGCAACCGAGGATTCTGTCCAGAGTTGCTCTGACCTGCCCCAATTTGGGTCTTATTAGAATGTTCTAAAGGTCATTCCAGAACATCTTTGTTATAGCCAAGTGCACTCTGTGTTTGCTCAGTCCACTTCTAAGTTTTTGGGTACCATGGTATCCAAGAAAACCTCAATGCCAGGTCTCAACTCATTTCACTGAAATTGTCATCATGCCTGTTTCTGGGCTGTACTGAGAGCTTTTCAAGCGCTCCCCTTTGACCCAGGAAGCGTTTCGTGCCAGCTTCAATTCCAAAGCACAGGATCCTGCCGAGAGCCATGCAGCCCGGCCAAGTTCTGTGGCTTCAGCAGTTGGGGGAGGGTATTGAGTCCATTTCCAGATGAGCTGCAACACTCTTCCTGTTCCTACCAATAAAACACCCTTTTGACCACTAGTTCAGTCACTCCTTCATTTAGATAAAAGAAAAATCCTGTTTTCCAAGACAGAGCAGATGGTCACTTCAAGGACTGTGGAAGTCTATATAACTCAGCAATAACTGACCTCACAGGCCCACTCTGGGCCCTGTCAGGCCAGTGAGAAGTGACTAGGCCATCAATTGTGCAAGCAGATACTGTGACCAGAAGGAAGACTGTGGTTGTGCCCATAAGCTTATGTGCAACTGTCCCAGGAAACTGACTCTCAGGAGACCAGCACATTCTGCAGAAGCCTCCAACAGGACATGTGTTTGCTCCCTTGGGCATGACCTTCATTTGACTTCAGAGCTCCTGTTTCAGCTCAGCTAAAATGAAGGATCCTAGGGCCAACACAGACCAAAACACATTAGACTACCGCCAACACGGAACAGTCAAATTCCCCTGGCATATTTCATCTGGCTCCCTGTGCTGTGAAGGAGAGCCAGAGTCTGCCAGCCTTCTCCACCCACTAATACCTCCACCCAGAGCCTACCCCTGGGCATTAGCAACTGCCCAGTCCTCCAGCATCAGAAAGCCAGCCAAGGGATTGTCTCAAAATTCACATCTCCACCTGATCGTGACTAGACTCCATTTCCCAGGACTATTGTCCTGCTTGGGTGAGAAAACAGGCATTACCACAGCACCCTAAGTGAAACATTCCGTTGGCTGCAGGATAAGGCAATCTCAGAGTATGCCACTCCAAAATCTCCTAAGCAATCCTGCTGTTCATCATGCAGTCCTCTTGGCCATACCTGGTTGGGCCAACCAAGCCTCTGAGAGTCTGGGATCCCACAGGATGACAATCTGCACGTGGGGTACATTTTAAAGCAAGGAACCTTTCACTATTGCCATGGGCCTAACTAGTCCTCCAACAACATAGCCCAGCAGGGTGACTCCTTCGGGCTCTGGGTCCCAGTTGGAATGTTATAAGAATGAAAAGTTGAGCTGCACCTAGAAAACTAACATAGGCCAAGTGCTCCTGCTAAATAGATGGGTGAGTGGCTCACTTAGCAAAAGACTGGGTTTGGGTAGAGTCGGCATGAAACTGGCTTTCCTAGTTTGAACACTGAAGTCCAACCCTTTTGACTTTCTGAAATGAGGGTATATCCACTTCTACTTTGCAGTGGAAGAAACTGAGACTCAACCAGAGGATCTGTTCAGTGTCACAGCTAGTGACAGAGATGAGGATGCACACCCAAAGAGCTTCAGTGTCGTGACTGCTCCCATCCAGTGTGTATCATGTAGAATGAACACACATGTATTTAAATGTCTGATGAACAAAAATAAGCTTCATGTGTGACCAGTGTGGATGCTAAGAACATGAGGAAGGAAATGGACTTAAGCCATTTCTGAATTTGACAAAGCTAATTTTATTTTTACAAGGCCAATTTCACTTTCCAAATTTTTCATCAAGCCTCTTCTTTTAGGAAAAGGTTACAGATAGGTGTAAATTGGTACAACACATAAGCACTTATGTATAAATTGTTATACGTAACAATTTAGCAACGTGCATGGAGAACTTCAATAAGATTCATGTCACGTGAGTAGGGTGACGTTATAATTTATCATCTAAATCAAGACACTTTTGAGAATAAAAGAGAACAGTATCACTAATTCCATCAGGACAACAGGAGAGAACAGGGACCACCCGGGCACACCTGAGGTACGGACAGTCTACTTTAGTCCAAGTAAGTCCACATCCAAGACCCATTCTAAAGAAATCCCATTCATTCATCCACCATTCACTCATTTTATAAATATTAAACAGAGGCCTCCCATATGCAAATGCATTTATATTAAAGAACCATCATAACAGAGTTGTTTTTAACAGCAATAAGTAGGAAACCACCTACATGCCCTTTGTTAGTGACATAGTTATATTCTGGAAGATCACGAAAGACTAGGCAGATATCAAAAATCTAGTTTTCCCATAATGAATCAATAGGAAACATAAGCAAAATATTACATAAAAAGTCTGAAACTACTGTATGTTAGCATGATCCCCATTTTATTAAAATATGTAAATATATGTGTGTATGCATTACATAAGCAAAAGTAGCAGGCATTAGATCAAAGGTGTTAACGGTAGATTGCTTTGGATAATAACAGTATGAGTGATCTAGATTTTCTTCCATGTGTTTTTTTTTCTTCTTTTATATTTTTTAACTTTCCATGTGACCATACGTTCATTTAGCACAAGAAACAGAATTCAGAATATCGCTGGCATATTCAAGAGAGCTTCATTCAAAAGCAGCCATTCCAATCTTGGTCAGATTTCACTCTCTGAGCTGTGTGACCTTGGGCAGGGGATGGTGCCCTCTGAGCCTCTGTTGTCTCACCTGAAGAACAGGAGCAATGGCAGGGCCTTCTCCTGGAAGTGGGGAAGAAGGGTTAACAGCATTTTCCCTCCCTTCACCCCTTTGTCCCCAGCGGAGTGCCACCTCCTTGGTCACAGGCTTTCTTGGGTGCAGGCTTTATCTCATAGAAGAAAAAACCAAAGCTGAGGGAATTGAAGTCCACAGTTCCTGAAGCATGACCACTGCAAGGCACTTTGGTGATTCCAAAATGATGCCTTCTCACCAGCAACATAGGGCTCTGGGAGCCCCAGCCTGAGCCCTGCCAAGCATTCGCTGTCTTCAACAACAGCACCAGATCTGCACTGAGTGGACTCTGGGTCAAATCCCCAGCTGAGCATGCACTGGCTCTGTGACCTAGGGAGGGTAAATGTCTCTATGCCTTGGGTTTCTCAGACGTAAAGTGAGAATAAAATAGAAGCTTCCTTCTGGGGCAATTGTTGCGTGGATTAAAAGAGATAATGCACATAAACATTCAGAACTGGACCTGGTGTGCAGCGCATGTTTAATCCATAGTCACTGTATGTTGTCAGCACTTTGCCATTCATTTGGAGGGGCCTCCGACCCCCACCTCTTCAGTCTGAGGAACCCAACTGTCAACAGGATGCCCACAGCAAGCAAGTCCAGACCATGCGTTTGTGAATTAAAATGCTCCTTCGCAGTTGCTACTGTGATTAGAACGTGGTAAGATATACATAACATAAAATGTCTCACTGATGACAGTTCGTGCATTTACAGTGTTTGCAGCCATCATCACTAGCCAGCTCCATACCCCAAAAGAAACCCTGTGCCCATTAATCAGTCCCTCCCTGGCCCCTCCTCCCAGCCCCTGGCAACCATTCATCTGCTTTCTGTTTCTGTGGCATTGCCTATGCTGGGAATTGCATAGAAATGTCATCATACAATATGTGACCTTTGTGACCAGCTCTTTTTACTTAGCATGATGTTTCTGAGGTTTAGCCACATGATAGCATGTGCTAGTACTTCATATTTTTAAGCTGAATAATATTCTATTGTATGTAGAGACCACATTTGGTGTATCTACTCATCTATTGATGGATATTTGGGTTGCTTCCATCTTTCGCCTGTTGTAAATAATGCTGCTGTGGACATCCCTGTACACGTTTTTGTTTGAACACCTGTTTTCATTTCTCTTGGGTATCTACCCAGGACTGGAATTGCTGAGTCAGACAGTAACTCTACGTGTAACTTGTGAAGAGATTTGCAGGCTGTTCTCCACAATGCTGCACCGTGTCACACCCACCGACAATGCACGAAGGTTCTGATTTCTCCACGTCAGGGTTTTCTCTTGACCAGCTGCTCACCTCCAGGTCGACCTGTGTCGGGAGCAGTGCTGGGCCCGTCTCCCATCTGAAATGTTTATGTGCATTATCTCTTCTAATCCACACAGCGTTTCCTCCCTCGGAGTCTCCTGCCTTCCTGGGATGTGGCATGGCCCCATTTGGAAGGGCCAATGGAAGGGGTACTGTCGCAGTGCAAAGCCTTTTCGGACCTGCCTGGCACCACAGAACAAGCCCCGTCAGTCCACAGGATGGCCAGGTTCCTGGGCCTCCGGGAGCAGCAAACACATGAATGGCACCGGCACTTTGGAGACGGTCCCTGAGAACACATGTGGTTCCCATCAGGCGTGCCCTGCGCAGCGTCCGTCTGTCAACAACTTATTATTACTGACAAAGTACCCTCCCTTCCAATCTCAGGGAGTGCTCCCCGGGCCTGCGTATTAGACCCGGTTGGGACCCCGGGTCTGCCTGGTGCCACCGTACACAGCAGAAGCTCTGTCTGTGGTGAAATGCATGAGATGGTGTCACCCTCAGTGCCCAGAATTCCCCATGGTCAGAGTGGATTGTATGTAATTCACAGAACCAGAGAGTAGAATGGTGGTGGCCAGGGCCTGGGGGCGTGGGGAGGGAGACGATGGTTAAACTTGCAAACTTCCTGTTAGAAGAGAAATAAGTATAGTTAATACTATTGTATTGGGTACTTGGAAGTTGCTAAGAGAGTAGATCTCACCACCCGAAAGGGGAGGGGTTAACTATGTGAGGTGATGGCAGTATTAACAGGCCTCATTATAGTTATGGTTTTATAACATGTACGTGGATTGAATCATCATGGTGTGCATGCTGGATATTAATTATATTCCACAAGGCTGGACAAAATAAAAGAAGTGGGTTTTACAACTGGAAGGTTTGTGCTGGGAAAAGATTTCCCCATGATGAGTAGAAAGATGGTTCATTGGAAGATAAACCTCAGTCTGGGAGGCAGTTAGAAATGCAGCATCTCAGGCCCCACTCAAGCCTGTGCAATCAGAACCTGCGGGTGAATTCAGCCCCTCAGTGAGCCTCGTGCGCGGTAGTTTGCAAAGTACCGCTGGGGAGCATGTGTGGGCTCAGGAGGGTGCTGAGCTCCAACCCAGGTCTGCCAGGTGTTTGCTGCGTGGCATGGGCCTGTTCCTCAGCCTCTCTAAGCTTTGCTTTCACCCATCTGCCAAAAGGCATGCAGAAGCATTCGATTATTTTGATAAACCTGTGCTTTGCAATCATCTGATGGCATGTGTTTTAGTTCTTATTGCTGCCGAACAAATTACCTCCAAATTTAGCAGCTTGCATTCACAAATTGTTCTGTGTCCCAGAGGATTTCCAAATGCACCTGAACAGTCATGAATTTAAAAATTGTATTCATAATTATCTGAGTCCATCTGACTGTTTTGCTCATAAATACAATGTTTCCGTGTGCATTAAATTTCTCAGGGGTGTAACTTCTGTACGTCAAGCTTGTTCAGAACCTTCTCAAGGGTGATCATCAAATCAAAAAATCACGTCGCCATTGACAATCCTGCTGGGGGTATTTGAGTCATGAACAAACACCCATGTTCAACCCACATCTATATTAAGAGTGGAGGAATATGCAAATTGTCCAAGACATCATCACAGTAATGACCAAATAGAAGGCTGCATGGGGCAGCAAGGCTGGCAGGGGGGTTAGTGAAGGATGACCAAATGATTGAATAGCAGGCTGCATGCGTCAACCAGGCTGGCAGGGGTGGGGGGGGGGGCAATTGGGGTTGATTAGGCCAGCAAGCAGAGACTATTAGGAGTGATCAGGCTGGCAGGAGGGGGGCAGTTAGGGGTGATCAGGCAGGCAGGCAGGTGAGCAGTTAAGGAGCAAGCCATCATGGATTGTGAGAGGGATGTCCAACAGCCGGTTTAGGCCCCATCTTGGGAATCAGGCCTAAACCGGCAGTCAGACATCCCCTGAAGGGTCCTGGATTGGAAAGGATGCAGGCTGGGCTGAGGGGACCTTCATCCCTGCCCCGTTCACAAATTTTATGCACCAGGCCTCTAATTTGTAAATATTGCATTTCCAGTGCCTCTATGCAAGGGCACAAACGTTCAATTCTGAAATTATTCTAAAATTTTCATCATGAGTTAAGTACTTGTGCCCTTCATAGTGTATACTGTAAATTTTCATTGAAACTTTGAGGCTACAAATTTATGGAGCTTATTTCAGTTAAGGAAGTGCCTGCCAGATAACCTAAGACAAAGCTAATCTTCTTCAGGTCAGCCAACCAAATAAATTGTACTTTTTAACTGAAAAAAAAAAAAATGGTTAAAAAAACAGGAACAGGCCCCTAGGTGGGGCCTGAGAGTCTGCATTTCTAACTGCATTCTTTTCGTCCTTTCAAACACATGGATCAGTACATGCCATTATCTTATGTTAAAGTTCTAATTCTAAGATAGGTGGAAAAAAAAGACGATTAGTTAACTATAATAAAAATGTAGAGGATAGATGGATAGATAGATAAGTGGATGGAAGGAGATGAAGATGGGTAGATGAATGGACTGGGGGATGGATGGATTGATGGATGTTTGCATGCATAGGTTGATAGACTGGTGAATGGATGGATGAATGAATAGACAGTCCAGGTATATAGCCTTACCTATGATTTTGTCACCTTTAAAATATCTTTGAGATGCTTTCTTTGCTTTTCCTTTCTGAGAAACACTTTGGGGGCTACGTACTATCAAAGCCTGCCTTTGTTTTAAACCATGGGGTAACTAAGCATAGTAAGATCCTGTGCTTTTCCTTGTTTTAAAATAGGAGAGGAGCACTGTGAAAGAGGCAGCCACCAATAACAAAAAGAAGGGAAAGAAAAGAAGAGGAAGACAAGCAGGTTCAATTCTATGGAAGTTGGTTCCCTTAAAACTATCCATATTCAAGTAACTCTTAGAAAGCCTCCATGCACCCTTGGGGGACCAGGGCTTTTCTATAACATCCGACTGTGTGCTTCTAATATTTCATCACATGGCATCCCTCATGCTCCACGGGGCACAACTGGACAAGCCATAGTCCAGTTCAACCCCATTAACTTAGCAGGTGACTTGTCCAAGTGCACAGAACAAGAGGCCACGCTGGCCCTAAAAAACCCACACCCACCGAAGCCTGTTTGGCTCAGTGGATAAAGCATCAGCCTGCAGACTGAAAGGTCCCTGGTTCGATTCCGGTCAAGGGCATGTACCTTGGTTGCAGGCACATCCCCAGTAGGGGGTGTGCAAGAAGCAACTGATCGATGATTCTCTCTCATTGATGTTTCTAACTCTCTATCCCTCTCACTTCCTCTCTGTAAAAAAAAAAAAAAAAAATCAATAAAATATATTTAAAAACAAAAACCTACACCCATTCTTCTGAGCAAACTCAGCTGAGAAACAGAAGCCCTTCTCCTGGGTGCAGACACCTCAGCCTGCACCACCCGGCACATCCGGCAGTCGCCTGGGAGGGAGATGCAGGGCAGCCCTTTCCCAAATGCACTGGAAGCCGACTTCCCGACAGTCTCCCGGAGCCTGACTACTTGGCAGGCCTCTCCACGGAAGACGCTGACCCCAGCCTCCCTGGTCTGAATCCCTGTAACCTGGGCCTCTTCCTAAGGTGTCTCCAATCCGCAGCTGGTCCTGGAACCCCACGTGGAACAGGTGGCACATCCCGGAACCACAACACCTGCAGGGGTTGGCCAGGGTCTCTGTCAGACATGGGAGCAGAAAGGATACTTAGTGCGGAGAATGTTGTGCTTGGACTTCATTTCCAGGCCCCGGGCCCAGGTTTTATTGTGCTCGAAGCTGCCTGGCTGTGACCAGAGCTCTGTGCCTTCAGCAGGACCCCCTTGGAAACAAGACAGACGTCTCTGGGGGCTGTTTACTGCCTGAGAAATAAAAATTAGGCCCACCGCAGGAACAATGGGCACTTGGAGGAAGTCTCACTGCAAGATGGCAAGCACCAAACAGAACTCACTGGTAAACCTGGGGATGGGGGCTGCAGGAGAGGGAGAGGGGGAGAGGGAAGAAAGGAACAGAGGAAAGAATGGGTCAGAGTGATTTGTACGTGGCGAGCGCCTTTGGTAAAGGAGGAAATCCAGTGTGTTTTCCTGCGCTCTGTTTATGAGAGGAGCCTGCACACGAGGACATTTGTAGGCCCCTGTGGGATACTTGCTGCATCTTACGGGTGTTTTGTTTCCCCAGATAGGTTATGGATGTGCTTTATTTGGAGAACTGTATGGAGGTCATTTATTTGGTGGACATGGCACCTTCGAATGCCAAGTTGGGGCCTCCTAAGAGATTCGTGCATTCCTTTCTGCCTCAAACCCAGACCAAGGAACGCTATAATCACCTCACGCCTGCCCATCACACCAGCATTTAATTACCAATTTAGTCTTTTCAAAAAGAGTTTATTTTGGAAAATGTCAAACCTTCAGAAAAGTTGCAAGTAAGCTGAACATCTGCCTCCCACTAGACTCAATCACGTGTTGCCCTGTTAGGGTTCTCTCTCTCAGTCACACTCACACTCACACTCACACTCACAAACACATATTGTCATTATCCCTTAGCCTCTTGAGAGTAGTAGGCAGATGTCATGACCCTTTAGGGCAGAGGTTCTCTACCTTTCTAATGCTGCAACCCTTTAATACAGTTCCTCATGTTGTGGTAACCCCCAACCATAAAATTATTTTTGTTGCTACTTCATAACTGTAATTTTGCTAATGTTATGAATCATAATGTAAACATCTGTGTTTTCTTCTGATGATCTTAGGCTCTACACAGGTTGAGAACTGCTAGCAGGTTTGCCTAAGACCATCAGACGATGAATTTGGGGCAGGACTGTCCCAGAAGTGACACTGTGTCCTTCTCAGGACATCATATCAGGGCCTATGAAGTCATGTGTCCTGTTACAGGAACGTCAATTTTGATCCCTTGGTTGAGATTGGTTCTCCCTAGGATTTCCCACGGTAAAAGCCCCTTTTCTTTCCTTTGTAATTAATGGGTAATCTGTAGGAACGTGTGCTAAGCGGTGCAAATGTCCCATTCCCTACAAATCCATTGTGCTTTTAGCATTTCTCAGTGATTTCTGCCTGAGTCAACTTGATGCTGTCTCTAAACAGACTGACATTTTGCTTAATCATTTATTTAAAAGGAGATTCCATACCCAGCCATAAGTGCAACACTATTATCACGGTGTTTAAAGATAAAATAAGTACAATGTCTACAATTGTCTTCTACCGCTCTGAGCTGAGCCTCTCTCTCTGCTAGAAAGGAGAAGCAGTCACCAGTTTGTTAAGGACCCATTTGCACCCAGCAAACACCTTCTTCGGGGACCAATCCCTGTAAATGGGTGCCCTGAGGCAAATAAATGCAAGGGCTCTGCCCTATGACACCCCAAAGGCACTACTCTTGCCCATAGCGTTGAATGGCCCCAACCCTTAGGTGCTGGAAGGTGGTTACTAAGCTAGAACAGCAGCAATGAATGACTTTGTAAAGATGGGCTTGTGCTTTTTGTCTTATATTTCATCAACTCCAAACTCCCTTCCTCTCCCAAATGAAGCCATCCCAGTGGCTAGTTTGACGATCCAATCCACCTCTTACTACCTATATCCTCTAGAAGTATTAGTTCTGCAAAGGCCAGGGTCACCCAGGAACCCCTCTACCTCCGTCAGCTTCAATCCAGGTGAAAACTGGATTTTATTTCGACTTCTATCCACCCGCTTTTATGCCTTCTTGGGGTAACCTAGACTCTATAACTTGTCTACTTTCCAGCTGCAGTGGCTTGGGCCTCATAAAACATTTTAACCTTCAGTCTGCAACCCAGAGGGAGTCATTTTCTTCCAGTGAAAGCTCTCCCAGGGTCTGAAACAGATCCTTAACACACAGCTGTTCTCTTGGGGGTGAGGAGCCCTCAGCCCACATGCCCATGGCCCTATTCTCTCCAAGATGACCTCTCGTCACAGCCAAAGGCCACCAGTGCTGCACAGGATGAACCCAGCCTGGGAACCACCACTCCAGACAACAATGACAACCACATTCTAGGGCCAAAGGGGGTACATTCTACAGAACAATGAAGAGAGGGTGTGTGTTCTAGAAGCCAGGGCAGCATGGTGTGGGCATTGTGTGGTCTAGAGCCCAGAAAGGCCAGCGTGCTTTCCCAAGTTCATTTATATTTATTCTTGCAAATTTATTAACCACTTAGAAGGAAAGGAATTTGTTTATTTATTTAATCCTCACCCAAGGGAATGTTTATTGATGAGAGAGAGAGATGGAGAGAGAAAGAGAGAAAGGAGAGAGATGAGAGAGAAACAGAGAGAGTGTGACACATAGATGTGAGACAGACACATTGCCTCCCACACAGGGGATAGAACCTACAATCCAGGTGTGTGCCCTTGACTGTGAATTGAATCCCAGGCCCTCCTGTGGGCGGGCTGATGCTCTAACCCAGTGTTTCCCAAACTTCTCTCATGATGAGAATCACCTGGTGGAGTTGTTAAAACACAGATTCCTGAATCCCAACTAAGAAGTGCTAAACTAGAATTTTTGAGAACATATAGGTAAAATTGCATACCTAACTTAGTGCTCTGTATATAACATCTGTCTTAGAGCACTAGTTAAGTATACAATTTTACCTATATGTTCCCAAAAATTCTAGTTTAGCACTTCTTAGTTGGGATTCAGGAATCTGTGTTTTAACAACTCCACCAGGTGATTCTCATCATGAGAGAAGTTTGGGAAACACTGCTCTAACCCCTGAACACACCATCGGGGCTGCTCTTAGTGTTGTTTGTTTGTTTGTTTGTTTGTTTTTGGTGTTTTTTTTGGGGGGGGGGAGGGGGTGGCTTTTGTTTTGTTTTGTTTTGTCTTAATATTCCTCCCTGCACACAGGCTCTAGGAAGGTGGTGATCTCTTGGGAAGCTTTCAGAAAGCATTTCCCAGGCCTCGGTGGTGGCCCAGGACATTGCCCTGTTTCTCCAGTAGTGGGGCCATGCCTAGAGTCACCTTCACCTTCAGTCAGAACAGAGGGTATGGACGCCATCAGCCCAGCCCAATACTTCACAGGGGGCCCATAGTTGGAGGTAGGGTGGGGGTGATGAAGGCTCACAGATGTAGCAGATGCAGCCAGTATTTTCCCCTTCCCCTGGGGCTCAAGCCAGGAGTGTGGCGCACAGAGACAATGCTACTCTGGCAGCTAGCACCAAAAGCTTGCAAGTCTGACAGACTGGGTTCAACTCTCAGCTCTTCCAATTGGAAGCTGTGTGACTTTGGGCAAGTTACCGATCCTCTCTGAAACTTTGAGTGCAACAAAGCTTTTTTCAAAAGATAAAATATTATGGTATGTGTAAAAATGTCTGGAAGAATACCTAACTACTGTTAAAATTATCAGAAGTTAGGGGGCGGGGCTTGGGGAAACATACACAGGGAAGGAAGGTTGTGTCCCAGTTATACATAACATACACACACACATATACTGCATTGTATGGGGATGTTCAGATACCCATTGTATCACTGAACCCCCAGCTATCCTTTTATTTAGAACAGGGGTCTTCAAACTACGGCCCGCGGGCCACATGCAGCCCCCAGGGGAGTCTGATCCTGCCTGCCAGGTTTTTTGGGCAGTGAGCGCAGCCAAGGTGTTACAGTAGGAATTAGTAGTTCATATAGTCCGGCCCTCCAGCTCTCTGAGGGACCGTGATCTGGCCCCTACTTTAAAAAGTTTGAGGACCCCTGATTTAGAACATACCAGTAGTTTAAGAAGAAGCTTTAAGACATACACATTATTTCAATATGTCCAGATATATATATATTCTATCACTGTTCTCCTCAAGCCATCCTGGGACCAAAGAAGTCATTCTCATTCATTGTAGACCTGTGGTCAGATACACACTGCATCAGTGAATAACCCCAAGTTATCCTATGATCTAGGAAGTATTTTTCTTATATGTACATTTCTATATGTTCAGGACACAAACTGTCTTTAGACTTACTTAGGTCTTTAATATCTTTCACCAGTGTTTTTAGTTTTCATCATGTAAGTTTTGAAATTCTTTAGTTAACTTTATTGCTAAGTGTTGTATTATTTTTTATGCTATTGTCAGTGGAATTGTTTTCTTAATTTCTTTGTGATGGTTCATTACATAACTGACTTTTCTAAGTTGATCTTACATTCTGCAACCGTGCTGAACTCTCTTATTATTATCATGGCTGAAAAGATCAAAGGAGCCTGGGTTCCTGGATCACCATGTGGTCAAACACCTGCCAAATCCACAATCCAGTGTCGCAGGAGCACGTCATAGACTCCTCTGGTGTGAGGAGCTGTCGATCCCCGTAGCAACTGCCACCACCTTGACTATACAATCTCCAAATTAAATGCCACTTACTTTCTTGACCACTCCCACCCTAAGTTAGGAGCCTTTTCTTGACTCTTTCTTCTTGTTTCCTTCCTTTTTTTTAAATTGGAATTGTTTAGCTATTTGTGTCAGTGCTAGGATGTCCTTCTTCCTGTAAAGGCAGAGACGGTATCTACCTCATTCATCCCTACACTGCCTGCTTTAACATAGTCTATGACCACCAGGCATGCTCCTAAATATTTATTGAGTACATGAATACATTCCTCTCTCTCTCTCTTTTTTGGATTTTCCCAATATGCTTTGAGCACTCACTTTGTGCTAAGCAATGGCTGAAGGCTTTATTTCTACCCCTTGATCAGGCTTGCATCTCCCTGAACCCTCCCAGCAACTTCTAAGAGAGCAATGTTACATCCATTCCACAATCCAAGAAAGACTGAGTCAGAGAAGGAGGGCGCTTGCCCACTGCTGCTTAGCTAACAAGGGATCGTCAGGATTTGAACCCAAGTTGGGATGCATTCTTCCTCAAGGCATCCTCTCAGGCATTCTGCAAAGGAGACTTCTGGACCGTTTCTACAAGAAGACCCAGTTCTGTGGGCAGCCCTTTAGCTTTTCCAACTCCTTGCAGGCAAAGTGCAGATCTGAGAGTTGGAGGGAGCCCATAGCTGCTGGGATCCCAACTGGGGCCACCCAGCAGAAACTATGGAGGCTGGAGTGGGCAGGGAGGGGTGCCTGGGGACTCTGGGGAGCTTTCCTCTTTGCCTGCATCTCCTCTTAACCCTTGATTTATCCTCCATAGAAGGATACAGAGACCCAGAGAGGCTCACCAGCATACTCCTGCTCACTCAGCTAGAAGGTGGCAGAGCTTGGACTGGAACCCACGTCTATCTGATTCTCCTCTACTCACAATCCGGTATTAATAGGTGTGCCTGTCTGTAAGGCGTCACTTGTAGGTGGAGGAACAACCACACCCAGATCATCTTCAGGATTTATTGGCTACAGTCTGGAAAATGCCTCTTGCAAATACATATTAAAAGTTTTGCACAAGAGCAGACTGTAAAACACCCACATGTAAATATCTCCCTCTCCCTTCTCAGTCTCCAATGCTACATTCATCCTGATTTATGGAAGCATTTCTGTGCAATAGGATATGCTGGAAAGTTTGAGCTTGGCTCAAGAAAAAGTGGAGTATGTTAATTTCAAGGTAAATTAATTAAAATGCAACCCAAGACCCTTGGAAATAATACAGAAACAGTATTCAGTGCTTGGTGTTCATCCAGACAGAAACAGGCCCACCTGCCTCCGGCCAGCATGGAGACAACCTCATTTTGTCTCGTTTTCCTCTTGGACCTTTGATTTCATCATTCAAGGAACCCAGCATTGGATATCACTAGCAGTTTTGCATTCCAGTCTTTTCATCTTTCAATAAATATTAAATGTAGAAACTGCTGAGTCAGGTGGAGTTTCATCCAGGGTCCCAGCAAGAATCAGATGGCAACTTAAAGGAGGTAATTTGAGGAAAGTTTAACAAAGGGAACTGCCAAAGGTGTAAGCAGAGTTAAGGAAACCGACAAGGGAGAGTGCAGAAGCCTAGGCAGTGTGATGCCGCCTGCAGGGCTTTGGGCTAAATGGAGGGGACAGGTACCAGAATCCAGAGAAGGCAGCAGCAGATTGAGGCCCACCGAGCCATGGTCTTGGGGAGAGGGAGTTGCAGGAACCATACTCCAACCTCTCTCCCCCAGCTTCCTGGGCCCTGCTATGCCCGTGACAAATTCAAGCAGAAGGTGGAGAGTGAGGAAGCATTGATGCAGCCCATACAAGTCAGGCTCTGGGCACAGAGCAGGGCAGGGGAGGTAGGGATGGGTCCCAACAGACAGAGACATCCAGCACAGGTGGTCTCATTCTGGTTCCTTTCTAGCTGTAAGCCCTCAACACAGCCCTTTAACTTCCCTGCCTCTGTGTCCTCTCCAGGAAAATGGGGGCGATAGTGGTTCCAGCACTGGGAACTTGGTTGTGAAGATTGACAGCGAGACAGGCAACCATGGCTGCTGTCAGTCTCTGTCCTGGTCGCTCAGAGAATGTCACAGGTTAGAGGCACACGAGACTCAGCTCTTACAATAGAGCTCATGGCATGGCCCCTTCTTCCCAGGCTCACCTAAAAAGACGGACACCTCATATGCCACGGGGATGATCATGGCCACGATGACATCAGTAATATAACCACCTACGAAAATTATTGCAAGAATTAAATAGGCTCATGCATATTACACACTTAGAAAAGCATGTGAACCAAAACATGCAGTAGATTGAAAAAATGGCTCCAGGTATTCACAGCCTCAGGAAGGAGATGCTGCTCCTCCCTTCACGAGGTCAAGTCTTCTTCTCCACCACTGAATCCAGCCCGGTCTGTGATTTGCTTTTGCCAACAGAGGATAGCAAAAGTGGTGTTGCAACCATTTTGAATCCAGGCCTTGCCATCCCGTGTTGATGACATCCTCAGTACCTCCAACAGAAGTGCTGTAGCCAGTGGACTGGTGGCCATGGCCAGGTGCCCATCCTGAGCTGATGTGTGCGTTCTTGCGGTGAACAGTGAATAGATAGGTCAACCCAATGGCAAGTAAGGATACTGGGGAGGAGGCACCAGGATGCCGTCACCCAAGTAGGAAGAGCTATGTACTCCTGTCTCTGATCTTTGAACTTGCCTAGCCCCAGGAGGGACCTAAAACTCCCAGTAGAGGAACAAGCCTTGCTCTGTGATCACATCTAGTCCTGGAACCTTCTAGAAGGTCAGAAAACTTACACACCAAAAGATCTGGATTCTAAATCACTTAAGGAAATCACTTAAGTAAATTTGGCTCTGTGCCCAAGTCAAAAGAAAATTGCTCCATGTACTTTACTATCTTTAGCTCCATCATTAAAAATCTTTTGGGTTCTTACCAGGATCCTAAAACAGCTATAGGTCCTTTAGTATGTCATAGAACTTCTTTGAAAGCAGTTTCCTCATCCATAAACTGAAGATATTAATATTTATAATTAAGAAAGACCATAAATATAAAATGCCCTGGACCAATATCTTGGCTAAATTTTTTGTTTCTTTTTTACTATTTTTATATAGCATTTCACAAAGAGGAATTGAAAAGAGGTAACTTTTTAAATATATATATATATATATATATATATATATATACTTTATTGATATTTTACAGAGAGGAAGGGAGAGAATTAGAAACATTGATGAGAGAGAAACATCAATCAACTGTTTCCTGCACACCCCTTACTGGGAATGTGCCTGCAACCAAGGTACATGCCCTTGACGGGAATCAAACTGGGACCTTTCAGTCCGCAGACCACTGAGCCAAACCGGTTAGGGCTGACTTTTTTTTTTATTTGCTTATATCACTCAATGGGAACCCTACTCACGCCTCTGTCCATATGGTGTCAACATGCACCTACTGGTCACTTCTCAACCCGTGTCCTGTCTTTGCAAGTCGGCATTTCTTGGAAGACCGTTTGACTGCTGGAAAGAGTCATAAGCAGTTGGCCTTGGTTTGTTTCTATAGATAGAAAGCAGTTCCAAGAATCCAACAGAAAAAATGTCAAGTCAAATGTCAGCCTTATAAGTAGCCACAAGACTCCAGGATAAAGGATAAATGTGCTTATAACAGATCAAATCATTATATTGTAAAATTTGACAAGGTGATCAAAAGCTGATTGACAGAATCCACCTTGTCTTGGAGAGAGGATGTGCCCAGAATGGCAATAGCTGCTCACATTTCTGAGCGTGGCTGTGCCATGCAGGGCTCCGGGTCCTGCGCACCAGCCCTTCTGACCCTCCAGCAAGCCTGAGAGGTGACCCATTCTGTCCCCTCAGAAAAGTGAGGAAACGGGGCCCCAGAGCCCCAAGGACGTGACTGAATGAAAGTGGACCAGGCAGAGGAAGCAGAGAATGAGACAGACACACAGAGAAAGGAGGAAGGCAGGAAAGGAAGGAAGGAAATGGCCTCTAGGGTGTCCACACGTTTCTTTCCTTATTGTCTTCCTCCCCTTTTAAAGACAAGGGCATAGTAAGGAAGCAGTCAAAAGAAAATTGCTCCGTGTACTTTACTATCTTTAGCTCCATCATTAAAAATCTTTTGGGTTCTTAGCAAACTTTTCTTCTCAAAAAAAAAAAAAAAAAAGCAGTCCCTGGAATAATCCTGGGAGGCTGCCCTCCAAAACCTCACCACTGTTTTCATAGGATGGCGGCTTTCCGTTTCCCCCTTTCGTTTCTGCATAGCAATGAAACACAAAGAATGCTGAGCGCCCCCTCCCAGCAAAGGATCCCATTAAAATTCATTCTCTCCTTTCGTCTTTTCACTGTTTATTTTACAAACAGAGACACAGTGTCTGAAAACTCCAGTAGCTCAAAGACACACTTTTCTAGTAAAACCCAACTATGTCCCACTTTTATATCTGAAAATGAAGCAAAATATTCCTTCAAGAGAATGTTCATCCAAAATGGATCTCCTTCCTTGTGGGGGTGGGAATCCGTCCCCTCATCCAAAACCCATAAACCCAACCTCTTTCCCCGAACCGCACACGACGCAGGGGCTTCGCGATGCTGATTAAACGCAGACCCCGAGGAAAACGTGGAGGTGTCTGGGGACCATTGCTGTAAAGACCAAAGGAGCAGCAAAGAGTTCTTCACCGGGACACAAAAGGTGCTAACCCAATAGCAAGGTTGATGAGTTGGACTTCATCCAGATGAAAATGATGTGTTCATCACAAGGTAGCAATTTTAAAAGTCACGAATGGAAGGAGATATCTGCAATGCATATATCTGAGAGAGGACTTCTATCCATAATATGCAAAGAACTTTTAGAAATCAATAAGGAAAAGACAAATTAGTCAATCAAAAAAATAAATGAGAGGCAAGTCACAAAAGATACAAGTGGTCAGTGAGCATATGAAAAGTGTTAAGCACCATCTTCCATCTGGGAAATGCAAATCCTAAGATAACATTGCACACCCACCGGAGTGGCTCACGTCCAAAGAGGTGATAACATCAAGTGCCATGGAAACATGGAAAGGCGGGGCGCTGGACCCCTCACACGGCGCCAGTGTAAATAGTGTCACCATTCAGGTTAACTACTTGTTATTCTCTAGAAAACGTAATAAATATGTAGCTACCTTGTGACCCAGTGATTGCATTCCTAGGTGTGCATGCATGAGACAGAAAGGCACCCGAATTCCTTGTTGGCTCTTGTGGGGACCTAAAATAAGACACTTCATTTTAGAATAGACCAGCCCTTAGGGGAAGGGCTCTGGAGTCACAGGCCTAAGATTAAATGTGGTTCTTCCAATGCTGGCCGTGTGATCTCCACCAAAGACTTAAATTTTAGTTTCTTGTATGGAACCAACATACAAGGTCTTTCTTCCCAAGATTGTAAGGGGCTACTTAATACTCACACGGCACTTTCCCCAATGTGTGGCATATATATTCAGCACCTAAGAATGCTTAATATTATTGTTATCCTCATAAAATTTTGGAATCAAGTTTGTGTTAATTCTGAAAAACAGAAAAAGAAACCTATTTCCAATAGTTTACGTACATGTCTCTCTCTTTTTTTTTTTTTTTTTTCTTTTGAAAGAGAGAGTTGAAAAAGAAATCCATCAGTAATCCTTCTTGGAACCAAGGACATTGAGGAAGGTAGTTCTTGGAACATCTGATTGTGCCAATACCAGGGGGGGGGGGGGGGGGGGGGGACACTGAAACGCTGGTTGAAAAGATTCCATTGCACTTATCTGTCTCCCTGCAGAGACCACACATTGTGAAAGATGCTGATGTGATTAGGTTATTTTCTGGAAGAGCGAATTCACCTCATCTCTCTCGAGAAGACTGGTTCAGTCCAGTTTCCCCAGGCCAGACTACATTTGAGCAGAACGAATTTCACGAGCACTTTCCCACTTTCCGATGAGTGCATTTCATGCTTGGAGGTTGGTCACCTGGTCTTTGCTGTTACATTCTTGCTGCCTTTGTTTATTGGCACAAGAGAAAGAATATAAACCCGCTGAACGTTTTTTCTTTTTTATGTCTTTCATGTGTTATTTTCAGATCAAAAATGGGATCTGTCCATTTAGAAACTGCCTACCTGCAGGAAAGAAAAACGCACAACAGCTGACATCTTTGAAGCAGCCCCAAATAAACAGTTGTTAGCCTGCCAGGGAGGGGATGGCACACTGGGTTCACTCTCTCTTTTTTTCATTCTTTTCTCCCCTCCCCCCCCCCCCCCCCCCCAGTTTCATTGGAATTACTTGGAGAGAAGCTGGGAGTATATGGCAGCCTCATTACCAACAAAGTCACACTGGAAGCTCAGATCACAGAACACTCACGGTCCGTGGTTAAGGTTTGGGCTCCTACAGTAGCTCAAATCAGCATTACCCCAGACATGACTTTCCCCCTCTGAGCCATAGTTTTCTCATCTGAAAAGTAGAGGCAATAACAGCACCTGCCTCACAGAGCTGTCAAAATCCTTAAAATGAGTTATTGCTGGTCAAGTGCCCACACCTGGCCTCCAAAAGCCATAGCTGCTTTGGCTATTCAAGTCAGATTGGTCAATGCTTTGAGAAGGTAAGACCGTTGTTTTCTGCTTTCATAGTAACCTGAATTTATGCTTCACATTTTTATTGTGTGTGAATTCTTTTTCTCTGTGATAATGTGGATTCACATCAGTTGGGAGGCATTCTGGTGCAAGGAACAGAATGCTCAAGGAAGGGCAATTTAATTAAATGATAGAAACATATCATTGTATCACATTTTTAAAAGTCCCTAAGTGGGTGGTCCTTTGCAACAAAATCATGTCATTCCTACCTAGGCCCTTTCCACCTTTCTGCTCAACTTTTCTTCCTTAAGTAGTCAACTCCCAGTCCCAAGGTGGCTACTGTACCACCATCCACCTCAACAGCATCGCTGGCAGGAAGCAAAGCAGGGACAGGACAGTAAAAAGAGACTTGACCTCTTGTTGAAGGATGGGTTGATTTGGAACAGGCAAGAGAAGTAGGAATTCCAGATAGAACAGAGTCAACAAAAGGTTGCAGGTGGGAAAGCCCAGTGCTGGTTTGGACATCAATAAAGGGACAAATGTTACCTAAAACCACGTTTCCAGCACTGTTTTGCTTAAAACTTGTCACCAAAAATGTGATAAGAAGAAAAATGTTCCCTGGCCTATTACATTCAGAGAGACTTCCTAACCAATCTATATATATATAAAAGCCTAAGTGATCATTACAACCCATCGACTGGTCACTATGATGACGCACTAACCACCAGGGGGCAGACGTTCAACACAGGAGCTGCCCCCTGGTGGTCAGTGTGCTCCCACAGCCAACTTCCCCTGGCCAGCCAACCTCCCACAGTCCCTACCCAGAGCCAGCCCTGATAGGGACTGGGTGAGACAGCCCCAATTGGCCCTGATCACCAGCCAGGCCAAGGAACCCCATCAGTGCCTGAATTTGTGCACTGGGCTGCTAGTAAAAATATAATGCAAGCCACACAGCTAGTTCTAAATTTTGTAGTAGACACATTAAAGAAGTAAAAACAGAAGCAAATGAAATGTACCTATTTAACCCAATATACCTGAAATACTGTCTTCCCATTATAATTAATTATTCAATGTGAATAATTAATGAGATACTTTGCATTCTGCTTCTTCATACTAAGTTTCTACAGCAGTGGGCATTTATTCCTACAGGACACTGTGATTCAGACCAGCCCATATGTGGTTAGAGTGACTCGAAAGCCTCTTGGAGATGGATGCAACAACCCCTCCTTTTGTCTTCTTTCTTTTTGGCAAAATTGCCAGCAAGCACACTGCTTCCCATGCTTTACCCACCCTAAGGCACAGCGAGCTGGGACCTGGGAGGGTGGAAGGGATGTGTCTGTGTGATCTTCGCAAGCCAGTCTGTTGCCAGCATGGAATTTCTTTGAAGTCTTCTGTTTTATCCTAAAATTTATGGAGATTTTACATTCTACTCCAAAATACATCGATGTTTGTTTGAGTACTGAAAATGTTTTGCATTGCTTGGCGTCTAGGAAATATCAAAGCTTCACGTGTTTATGTTGTAACTCTCTCTGCCTGTTCTGCCTACCCTTGGGGTGTGTATGCCCCATTTAAGATGCACAGGATTACCTGGTCTCCTAGTTCCTCCCAGCTCTGGATGCTCATGACTTTGCTTTACAATTAAGTTGGATGGCCCATTCCCTTACATTTCAGCAATCCATGAGGCTGTGGAAGGTTGTTTTGTTGTTGTTGTTGTTTTGTTCTGTTCTTAACCATTCTAACCTGGGACGATGCACTAACTGGGAGGCTTTAGGTAGCAGATCTCCCGAGTGCTCCCCTTTACTGCCAGTAACTCTCCCCATTTGTGCTGAAAATAGTCCACATCTCTTCCTGCAACTATCCCCCAAAAGAAGCCCCAGAAAATGCTTCCTTGGGGCATGGATAGCCTGGGCAAGGGGCCAGTGGTGGTTTGCAGGCTAGCCACACTCCCAGCGACCCAAGTGGAGGCCCTGGTATCTGGGATTTATTTATCTTCTATAATTAAAACTTTGTAGCCTTGAGCAGAGGAGGCCAAGGCAGGTCAGGGCTGCGGAATCTTGTCTTCCTCCATCACCGGGGAAAACTCAAGCCTCCTGCTCTCTCCAGCTCCGTGGCTGCCACCATTTTTGTTGGGATTTATTTATCTTCTATATTTGAAACTTTGTAGCCTTGAGTGGAGGCCTGGACCTGCCAGAGTGTGGGGAAAGCTTGGCTTCCTCCATTGCTGGGGGCAACTCAAGCCTCCTGCTCACTCCGTAGCTGCAGCCATCTTGGTTGGATTAATTTGTATACTTTCTCCTGATTGGCTGATGGGTGTGGCTGTGATTGTAGATGAGTGATGGTTAATTTGCATATTGCTCTTTTATTAGATAGGATGATAAAGTACCATCTAAAATAAAGTTTATAAATAAATACATCATAAAATATATTTTTTAAATGTAAAGATTACCACTAATAAGGATACTACAAAGTATCTTTAACCTAAAGGGTCCTAGGTGTGAAATGTCTACAGGCTTCTTGGGACTGACACTCCTCCCATCCGGTGGTGAGCTGTGTTCCCTCCTCTTGAGCCTGAGGGACTTTGTGACTGTTTCTATCAGGAAGGTGCCAGGGAAATGGCTGCTAACACTAGACCATCAAAATGCTGTCCACTTCTACCTGTACACCTAGAACCCTGCTCCTGTGCTGCGTGGGAGCCCAGGCGGCCATAGGGAAGACCCAGAGCAGAGGCCGCTGACAAAGCCTAACAGGATCATATGAACAGCCAGCATCACCCAGCAGGCACGGGAGTGAACCAGCCTCCAGAAGATCCTGGAGCCCAGCCATCAAGTCACCCTCACCCCACACACCCTGGAGCCTCCCCAGCTGACACTGCACACAGCAGAGGAGCAGTCCACACAGAGCTCTGCCCAAACTGCAGGTTTGTGAGCAAAAAGATGAATAAATGCAGCTGTAATCCATTACATTGGGAGGTTTGTGACACAGCGATGGGTGGCCGCAGCCCTCACAGCCAGGCTGACCCGTCTGGGTCAGCTCTGCCGCCAGCTGTGCAAACCCAGGCACACGGACCCCACCTCTGCACCCTGAGGCAGCCATGGCACTGACTGCTGGCCACCTCACAAGCTGTCGCAAAGATTAAATGAGACACCTCGGTGACGTTTCATTCCAAGGAAGCAGTGCTGGTCAGCAAGCAGGCAAAAACCCCACAGAGCCCAAACTGCCCGAAAAGCCAATTAACCCCACACTTCAAGGGCAGCCATCCCACTCTCCTCAAGAGCCCAAGAGGCTGGTTTCTCTCTCTGGGGTTGGCAGAGACTGTTCTTTCTTTGAATGAGCACGAGGAGGGGCTGGTGGGGTGAGGGGCTGTGTTATAAGAAAAACCACGCTTCTCTACGTGTGAGAGCTTCACGCCATTCAGGGAGCTGCTTTCACTGTGTGAGCCTGAGATACCCAAGACCAATCCTGGGAAGAGCAGCTTCACACATATGTGCACACACACACTCACACCACAAACACCATACACTCGCATATCACATTCACATCACACACCAGACACACCACACACATCACACATTCACACATCACACCACACACCATACACTCCCACTACATTACACTCACACCACTCACCCCACATATCACACCACACACTCACACATCACACTCACACCACACACACTACATTACACTCATACTACACACACTACACACCCACACTACAGCACACTTTTAACACACACACACAAACACACAAAACACGCACAGCGCTGAGTGTGCAACTGAACTTGCAGGTGATGGGGCACGGGAGTGAGGCCCCACCACATGCTGTGTGCACGCAGTACGTGGTGGGCAGAAATGAGCGGCACCAGAGCTGGTGTGAATGTGAACAATAACAACAATTGGAATCTTGGAGCCCCCACTGAGCTCATTCCTGGCCTGCTCTCCTCTGAGCACTTTGCATGGACAGACTGCTCCACCTCCCAGCGGCCTGAAGCCACGGGACTTGATCACCCCCATTTCCCAGGCAGGGCGTGCTGCCCAAGGCCCACCCAGGAGAGCAGTAGAGGCGTCCCAACCCCGATCACCAGGTCCCAAATCACACCCGTTCCCTCCCGCGTTCACCGTGCTCACTGGCAGCAGAGCTGTCCTGAGCAGGGCAGCGAGGTGGGTGGTGTGTGCCTGGTCGGCGAGCAGCAGAGCTGCGGGGAGCGCCATTACCCAGTCTGCCCGGGATCCCACGGGGCCGTTAATGACATACAACATAAGCACTGGTTCAATGTTCTAAACTCGAACAAATCCTGAGTTCTGAAATAGATCCAGCCCCCAGGGTCTCAGATAAGGGACTCAGATAAAGGACCTTGGGATGGATGCTCAGCTCAGGAGTCCTAATTTTGGACAATTACAAACATTAAGCCAGCTCCCATTCGTGGGGCTGTGCTGGCCTTTCCCGGTGCTTCACGTGGATTACCTCATCGCAGCTCCCACCCACGCCCGGGTCAGCAAGCCAAGCCCCAGGCCATGGTGAAGCCCCACAGCCTCCAGCTACGCTCAGCTGGCAAGGAGGGGTGGAGGCGGGGGAGGGGGGTTGGAGGGCAGAATGACTGCCTGGCGAGGGCGGGCCAGGCTCCCAGCCTTGGCACCAATCGTGTTCCCCAAAGCCAGCCGCCCTCCCTGGCCGCGGCCAACATCAGGCTCCGCTTGAAACGCCAGCTTAGAGCTGTTTGTCACAGGATTTGCAGGGCTTTCCCCAGCGCCAGGAGAGCCCGCTCCCCCGGGGAACATTGGATGCAGCTGTCGGGGCCTCCTGGGGGCGGGAGCGCACAGCAGGCTTGGGCAGGGACCCACAGGATGGGCATGGGCATAGGACCAGGTGCCCTCCTGACAAGGTGGAGGAGGCGACCCTGCCCCAGACAGAGCTTCACAATGTTGGGGTGCTTTACTGCTTTGCCCCTGAAATGCTGTGCCCTTTGCTAAGAGCTCGGTTCTCGAGCATGCGGGTCTGGCTGGAGTCTGACCCTGCTCTCTCCTCTGGGGCTTTGGGCAAGGCACTGACACGTGAAGGGCCCAGTGTCCCCGTGTCTGAGGCGGGGATGTTAATGACTGTCTGCACACCGGGGGCTATGGGGACACTGCCACGCAGGGGTGGGCTGAGCCACCCAAGGCCATGTGCAAGAAGCTGGTGGCAGCCCTATTCAGAGTGCCCCAACCCTGTGCGTCAGCGGGGAGTGCGCGAACAGCCTGGCGGTGCTCACACAGTGGTGTCAGCATTATAATTGAAGAGAGAAAACCTAGCACACCCCACAGGGAGAGAATTACAAGAGAGAGGCCAACACGGAACCAGACGTGCCATGTGACTCCACATGTGTGAAGTTCAAGGCAGCAAAGCTAACAGGATAGCAGTCAGGATCATGCTCACATCAGGAGTTGGGTGTTGACTAGAAAGGCAGATGAGGGACCCCCAGGTGCGGTGAATGGTCAGTGCCTTGACCTGGGCAGTCACCTGGGGAACACAGAGGCGATCCCTCGCCTAGCTGTCACTTCGTACACGTGCACCGATGGCACCCCCACTGTGGCTCAAGGGAAAGAAAAAGGGAAGTGCGGACGCGTTCAAGTGTGTGTGGCCCTCGGCGCTAGGACCGTCTTTCTTCAACCAGCAAAAGCCCGTCAGGGTTCGCCATTTTTCTTGACTAAGTGGGTTCTCTCTGGTTGATGTGGTTGTGCCTTCCGGCTTCTCTCTGGTCATGATTTTTTTCAGGGGGAAAAGAGAAGTTGGGGAGTGGGAGGGCAGGACAGAGGGGAGAGTGAGAGCTGGGACGGTGCCAAGGTAACCAGCTGCCTTCCAAGACACGTCTGTCAGCAATTGCACCCTGGAATTTCCTCTGTGTGTGCTCCTGGGCTCAACTTTTCCATGAAGCCCCGGTTCTGGGAGGGGACCCACCGCCTCCTCAAATGCAGCTCCGTAACCCAGGGAGGCCTCCTGCAGCAGGACCTTAGCAGGACCGAGAGCCGGCACCGAGATCCGGAGGATGAGGCTTGAACTTGTCCCAGGAATGGTAGGTCCTGGCTTCCCTCAGAGCGGGGCCCACAGCCTCCCCTCCCTCCAGGCCAAACACCTCCCTGTGGATTCTTTAAACATGGCTGTGTTGATCTGGAAGGCACGGGGGCTCTGCTGAGACCGACGGCTTTGAGTGAGTGTGCTCTCCCCTCCCAGCCCCTCTCCACAGGCGGCCTTGGTAGAGGAGGTGGGGATGCGGGCCCAGGGCACACTGACCTGAGCTCACTGGCCATCCTGGAAGGGAAGGCATATGGCCGTCTGGACACAGCTGGTGGGGCCGCTCCTCAGGGTGCGAAGCCCAGGACCCTCTCCCTCCGCTCCAGTCCGGCTGCAGCCATGGGTCTCCGGCGGGTCTGATTATAGCACGGCATCTTAACCAAGACCAGTTCTGATTTCCCAGCTCTGCACCCATCCTGAGCCCGATGAGCCCTTTCAGACCTCCCGGGACCTCTCTCCCATGACAGGGGAGGTCGCTGGGCAGGGTGTCCCCCGCACCCACTCACTGTGCCCCTTGCGGCCCAGGCCACCTGGCCTGTTGAGCATCTGCAGCCATATCTGAATGCTCTCGGGTAGGAGGGTGAGCAGTGCCTCTCCTTCCCTCCCCAGGAGGCTCCCGTGAACCCCCAGCTCAATGCCGCGTGGCTCCAGGAGCCCCTTCTGCTCTGTCTGGACCTGACAGCTCTGACCTCAGGCTCCATGCAGCAGCAGCAGCAGCAGCATCATCCATCTGGATCCAGGAGCCCTACACCCCCTCCCGCCCCTCCCACCACAGGCGGCCCCTCACTCTGCCTCCTGCTACCACAGCGTTGGAGGTGTTCTGGAAGGGGCATGCGAGTCACTGCTTTGTGCCTGTGGACTGCGTAAAACTTCACATTGAAAGGGCAGTCCCCAGCCTGAGCCCACAGGTCAGTGGTGCCAGATTGCTCAGGGCCAGGGCCAGGGCCAGGGCCAGCTCCTGGTGGGAACAGCAAGTGCCCATGCCGCCCCTTGGGTGTCCTTCCCAGCGCCTCCCCCCACCCCCTCCCCACCTAGAGATAACTGCCTTCCTTCGTTTTCAGATGTGCTGGTGTTTTCCACTTGCCATTTGTGTCGCCATATTTTCCCACTGAGCCCTGCGGTGCTCTGTGCACATCTGATCTAAGCCCTGCAGCGGGCTCCAACCAGTTCCACGGTGTGCCCCCACTTTGCTCCCTGCTCGCCAGGGCTCTCCCCACTGCCTCCAGCTCCCCACTGCCTCACAGCAGCGCTGCAGAGAACAGCTCGCCTACCTCATGAGAACGGCTTGAAATGGACACCCGGGAGCAGAATGGTTGGCTGCCTCAGCTCCCCGTGGCTGTTGTAACAAATGACCTCAAACTTAGAGGCTTAAAACAACACACATTTATTACCTCCAAATGTATTCTGGAGGTCAGAAGTCCAAAGCCGACCTCACTGGGCTACCAGGGGCTGATTCCTCTGGCGGCTCCAGGGAGAATCTGGTCCTTGCCTTTCCCAGCTCCTCCAAGAGGCTGCCATGTCCGTGGGCTTGTGGCCACATCACTCCAACCTCTGCTTCATCACCCCATCTCCTCCTCTCATTCTACACCCCCACACACACACACACCCCATATACCTCTTATAAGTACCCTGGTGATTACACTAAACTGAATTACACTCAGATAATTCATCATCATCTTCCCATCTCAAGGTCCTTAACTTGATCATACTTGCAAAGTCCCTTTGGTTGTGGAAGGTCACATATCCACAGGTTCTGGGGATGAATGGGGTGGGGGGCGGTCTCCAAACCGCCACACTGTGTGTGCCAAGGCTTAATCTGCCTGAGCCTGAGATCAGCTTGAGCTTAAAAAGGTTTGCACCAATTTCTACTCCAATGAGCAGAACTTGAGGGCTTCTACCCTCCCACACCCCCACCTTCCTTCCTGCCCACCCGCCGCCTTCCCTCCAGGCCCTGCTCAGCCTGACATCCCCTCTGTGCCCCAGGCCTGGGAGAGTCCAGTCTATTCATCTTGCAGGATGACCACCTGTGAGACCAAGGGTCTCCAAAGGGTATTTCTTTTAAAACACAATAAAATGCAATACCCAGCGCTGGTGAGGATGTGATAAAAATGGCAGCCTCACGCCCTACCCATGGAAATACAAAGCAAATTGGGTTTGTATCTGGCACATCCCAGCGCCTGGCACAGGGATGACCCCCCTCTCAGTCCACAGGGGATGGCACATCCTCGGATGACAGAGTGACAGCCTCGGAGGAGCCTTGGTCCTGAAGACTGGGTGGAGCAGAGGCAGCCAGCCAGTCCCAGGATCCTTGATAACACGCAGACATTTTGATTCTGCAATTTGCTCTGGCCAGCCAACTCTCCCCGGGAAATAATCCCAAACACTTCACATGGGAAGTGCTGAATAAATAGTCACTCGGCTGAGTTGTGTTGGACCTCGGAGCAGCAAGGGCAGGAAGAAGAGGAGGAGGGTCGGGGTGAGCGGTGGGTATGACTCACACACCCTTAAGGGAAATAATCAAATGTGAGAGCACCCTGTGGGGGAGCAAGTCTGGGCTGAGGTGGTGGGTGGCCGCCCTCGTCGTCGTCACCCTCCTCCCTCCATCAGAGCCTCCACCACAGCCCTCTCTTTGCTGCCTCTGCTCTCCAGTACAGCAAGTCCTAAACTCCAGCGAGGGAGGGAGATGGCCAGGGAGAAAGGGCCCAGCTCAAAGAGGGGAGAGGAAGGGAGAGCATATCCAGATGAAGCAATTACATCTGCCCTTGTCCTCACAGAATTGACCTGATCAGGGTTATTGCTCATTGAATTTAAAACAAAGCAGAGCATGCCACTCGTGCTACTGGAGTGAAGAACAAAAGAGCATCTCTCTCCAGCCCACCGCCTGGGGCAGGGATGGCCTCCCTCTCAGTCCACATTAGCCACACCCTGGGATGGCAGAGTGGCAGCCTGGGAGGAGCCTTGGTCCCAAAGACTGGGTGGAGCAGAGGCAGCCAGCAGCCCCAGGCATTCCCCCCCGCCCCCCCTCCTAGGACTCCATTACAGGAGATATCAACATCTATCATTTTTAAGGTGCTATTTGTTCAGTTTCTGCCATGCATCGCAGAATCTAATTCTAACCAATACTATAAATAGCAAGGACGTTACTTAATGTCATAAACATCGGCATTCTCGTCATGATTACTATAATTTATTACTAAAATTATAGTATGCAGTTATAACATCGTATTACTCTTAGACCTGGACAGCAGGGCCTCTACCCCAAGACCCACACTTCAGGGGGTTTCCCACATTGGGGCACCTTCCTCAGAAAGCTCTAAAATTCCTCCCGTGGCTGGGACCAGCCAGTTGGCAGCACCATCCAAGTGGGACACTCCAAGCCAGGATGGGACCCAGGTGAGCCTCAGGCCTCATCCCTCCCATTCCCAAACTTCTTGCTATGCAAGAGGCTTGCTTATGGATTCTAAGGCCAGGCCTGGTGCCACCAACCAACACAGTACATTCATTCACATGAGATTCCCGCACGTTCTAGAGGCAGCCTTGACATCATCATTATTATTACGTGGTAATAATTACTGCTGATAACAAATAGTTCATATCAATCCGAAACTCCATAGTAGTGATACTAACCCCATCTCTAAAAGGTGAGGGAGCTTAGAGCCAATTTCCTGGAGCCAAATGGGGCTCACCCCATCAGTGTCCCACAGATCCCACTCCTGAGGAAGTAGAAGCCCATGCATTCCCTCTTGCCTCCCCCTCTACCAACCGGCCATCCCAAAAGCTTCTCAAAAAAATAGGCAGCAGCTTCTGTGTCCCTCTGTTGTGTTCTCTCTAACTCTGCCTCTGCCTCTGCCTTTGCCTCTGCCTATGTCTCTGCCTCTACCTCTGCCTCTGCCTCTGCCTCTGCCTCTACCTCTATCACTACCTCTACTTAAAATGGCCTTCTGGAGCTTCCAAGTCCAGCAAACACCAAGGAAGTATGGATCCAGAAGCAACAAAGATGACCAGAGAGCTGAGACTGGGCCAGGCATGGAGGGCTCTACCCACTCACTCATTTCCCTGTGAGCTAGCTGGGCACGCCCTGTTGCTCCCCTGCCAGCATTCTGGCCCTTCCATCACCTCTCAGGGAAATAGCCCCCTCCCTGCCTCCTTAATGCCATGCAGACACATGAGGCTTTGGGTACCTCATTTTTACATTACAGATAAGGATCCTGAGACCCAGAGTGCACAAGTGACAAAGCCAAGGTCGCACCAGGTTACCAACGAGGCTCACCACCCTCCGTTCCCTTTCTACTGGCCTCCAGCTCCAGTCTAAACCCCTTGGGGCAGTTTCCCGCTGCCACAAAGAGCAGCCTCTGCAAGAACATGAATGTCAAAGCATAGGAACAGATAAAGGGAAAAGGCACCTCGTGGGTGGGCCCCTGTGCCCTCCTGGGTGAGCCCCACCCGACAAGCAGCTTCATCATTAAAACCATCATTGTCCTCACTATCCTGGCAGCAGGTTGTGTTCTCAGGCACCTCTGGGGAAGACAGTGACCGCTGTGCCGGTCCCAGGCCTGGGGGATGGGGGAGAAGGAGAGTACCACTGGGAGGTGGGGGCCCGTGCAGCTGTCTGCTTCCACTTCCCTGGCTTAGAAGTGAATTCCCCGCCTCACCTGCTGCTGTGGGCTCCGCGTGCCTCATGGATCACATGACAAGTGAACACTATTGGGTGCGGATCAGTGGGAGGCAGGACAGTGTGGTCCATGGTTCCCATCACCTCCAAGGCCCTGATCAGCAAGAAAATGTCTCTGAGAGTCAGAGGGAGAGAAAGCAGTCCCTGGGCTGAGGTCCCCACATCGGCCTGATTCACTCCATCACTGCGGTGGCTCTCTGTGGGCTGGCAGGTGGGGTCTCCTCTGTTACCAAAGCTCTCTCTCTCCCCACATCAGTCCTGTTCCCCAGGAAATCAACGTCACACTGCGGGGAGCCCAGGAGGCCCGCTCACCCGGACGTCCTAAGGCAGCACACTGCAAATACTCAATCTACTATCATGTATGAATATAGTCATTGCTATTATAATTTATTGAGTATTTACTATGTCGATCATTGTACTAAACCCTACACAATTATCATGACAATAGAGAATGTGTGTGAGACACTACATGCCTGGCACTGCGACGTGTGCCTTCTATCTCACTTAACCCTAACACACAACTGTGGGGTAGGTGCTGTGTGTAGTCCCATTGCCCTCAGTGCTCTGTGGGTAGCTGCTCTGGATCCTCAGGTGACCAGGTGACTGGCACGGTGGTGAGCCTGAGGATTGATATGTGCGGCTGTGTGTATGTCATCGCATTGGACAAGCGATGTCACCCATGTGACAGGTACCTGAGGGCGAGCACCGGGCCCATGACAAATGCTTTTCCTTGTGTGGAGCATCCAGAGAGGTCCCTGGAGCAGAGCACTGGAGGGTCAGGGAGGAAGCAGAACTTAGGCTGACGCAGGAAGTGTGACGACAAGAGATGGCAGGCTCGAGGGGAAGATGGCAGGCCTGGGATAAGCAGAGGCACAAAGGCAGAGGCTGAAACACCAAATTGAAGGGCTGGAGTAGAAAACTACTCCTGTCTCCAGACCCACAGACATAGAGAACCAGTTGATGGTTGCCAAAGGGGAAGGGAAGGGGAATTTAAAAAACAATTTTTTTTTTTCATTATAAAAGAACATACAGATAATTGCCTACTATAATAAAAAAAAAAAATTTTCTTTAAATAAAAGTACCTATTCCTTGTGTCCAATTCCTTGTATCCTTGTGTCCAATTCTTGGCATTCAGAGCTCTCCAGTCCATCTTCCAGACTCAGAAATTATTGCAAAAAACTCACAACAGAAGGAGAGGAACTCCTACCAGTGAGAAAACTTCCAAGAATGCAAACACTTTCCATTCATTCTTCTCCTTCTATGTCCTCATCAGACATTACTAGTCAATCATGGAAAGTCTCTACAATCCACCCAAGTTAGTTTGTGAAAGGAAACCCATGTGCTATACCCGCTTCACTCCGGTGTCCCTCCTCCTACGTCCTTCCTCTGTTATTTATGGTCTTGCTTTCCCATCTGTGAGCCACCACACGTGCCTGGGCCTCCCGCTGCAGCTCCAGGCCGAGCTCCAGTGCTGCAGTCACCGTATCCAGGGTTGAGTATTTGCTCTGATCGCACACTAGAAACCCTGGAAGCACCAGTTATGTCTGAGCATTTCAGCCTTGGGCTCTGGGACCAAATGCACCCATAATGTTCATTGCATGTACCATTATCATATTTAGAATCATTTTTCTTGGGGGAAAAAGAAAAAGGAAGAAAGGGATGTGTAAGTCCCACTAAAAACAGAAGCCAAGACAGAGCTGTCTGGAGGCCGGAACCCAGGCCCAGGGACCTACATATCCTCAGCCGAATGAAGAGCTGCCCAGGTGGTGTCAGCGACACAGAGGCTCCTGACCTGGACCTGCCCGAAGTTCTACCATCAGCATCACCTGGGTGTTATCCCTCAAAGCTCATTGAAATGGGGAAATGCTGCCCAGGAAAGACCATCTGAGCCTGGTCACACCTGCCTGTCAGAACCTTCTCAATTGTAGTAACAAACCTCATTTGAACTAGTGTTAGCTAAAAATAATAAAAAGAAAAAAATTTAAAAACCATGGAATTGTTAGGAGAAGAGAGGGAGGGGAGTCAGACCCCGGCTCAGACAGGCCTATGCTTAGTGCTCTTTCACCATCTGGCAAGTCTTAGCGGTTTCATGTTTGACCAGCTCAGTGCTGCGGGGACCTCAAGGAGAAGGGGTAAGACATATTTCAGTGCATCCTCCCTGGTCCTTGTTATCCTTCAGAGAACAGCTCAGACATCATCTACACAGAGAGGTCTTCCCAGGCCACCCCTCAATTAACTTCTAGCATTCACCCTGCCTGCTTCCTCTAGAACCCTGGTCACAATTGAGCAGGAAGTTTTGTGTGTTTTTTTCGGTTTCCGATCATCTGTCTTCCCACTAACTCTAAGTTCCATGAGCAGCCACCATGTCGATTTTGCTCACCATAGCATTCCCTGGCCGTAGCACCTGCTCTGAGGCTCACTCTTGAATGAATGAATGAACAAATGAACAAATGAACTTGGCTTCCTGAGGTCTGTGCCTGCAAGGGGAACCCCCAGTGGTCACACTAAGATGGGGGCCTTTTAGGCGATGACTGTCACACGTGGAACTGGCTCTCAAAGACACCTATAGGTTTGGGAGTTGGGTGGTTCCCCCCCAAAGGCATATACATCCTAATCCCTGGATTCTTCGCAGGGAGTTAAGATGGCAGGTGAAATTAAGGATGCTAATCAGCTGACCTGAACCTAGGGAGAGGATCATGGGTTATCCAGGTGGGCCAGTGTAACCACAGGATCCTTAAAAGTGGAAGAGGGAGGAGAGCAAGAGGAGATCTGATGACAGATGCCGACATTAGAAGGATACACTTTGCTGGCTTTAAAAATGGAGGAAGAGGTCACCAGCCAAGGAGTGCAGGCAGCTCTGGAAGGTGGAGAAGGCAAGGAATTGGATTCTCTCCTGGAGCCTCCAGAGGAACCAGCCCTGCTGACACCTTAACTGTAGCCCAGGGCGGCCCATTTTGGACTTCTGACCCCCAGAGCTGCAAGAGAATCAATGTGTGCTGTTCTGAGCCACCAAATCGGTGACACTTTGTTACAGCAGTCATAGGGCGCTAATGCTCTGTGACAACGCTCTCCCTTTGCAGGGAGACTATCAGTGCCCCCATTTTATGGATGAGGAAACTGAGGCACAGAGGGTGCTAGGTCATTGCTCAGGTTCCACAGCAGAGCCTGGCCGCGGACCAGGGGGTGGGCCCTGGAGTCCATGCCAGTGCCCTGGGTGCTGCCGCCTCCACAGAGCATCTTCAGTGATTGACCAGGAAAGCAAGTATGGACCTTAGCACTGTGCCTGGCGCATGGGCCTGGCCAAGGTCAATAGGAGGGGTCTGATTCCTTCTTAGAGGACCAACCGCTGTCCCCTTCTGGGATGATCCTCCATGATTTCCATTTCTCCCCGTGACCCCTGCTCTGGGCAAGGGTAAGCAGCCCAACTGGTTTGTTGCATGTCAGCACTTACACTGTTGTAGAGAAGCGAGGGCTTGGGCTGGTTAGAAGGCCTGGGTTAGCATTCCCACTGGCACCCACCAGCGTGCACTTGACCGAGTGATGCTGGGGGTGTGTTGTGGAGATCGCACAGGAGATGCTCTCCCTCCCAGCACACAGGAGGTGTGTGTATGCAACAGCGAGGGCTCTGACCCTGTCAACTCCAGAGCCCACGAAGCTTCCTGCTCGCCCGACCAGCAGCAAAGCAAGGGGCACATCACCTCCTGAACGTGGGGGAGTTGGGGTTTTCCTTCTCCTGTCCGGGTGGCTGCCCAGCCTCTCTGTCCAGCCCACGATCCAGGTCAACAGGACATGTGGACGTGGAGATGGATTGTCTCCCGAAATGATCTCTCCGGGAGGGCAGGCTCAGCTGCGCAAACCAGCTGTGTACTCATCCAAGCAAGGGCAGGCAGCCACTGAAAACAGCCCTGCCCAGCTCCCTCCGCGACAGAGACATCCCAGTGTCTTTGCTTCCTGCGGGCTCTCTCCCCCGGACTCTGGCGCCGACCCTGCCTTTGGCTCTGAAAAATGAGAACGGGCTCTGCTGGGAAGCTGCAGGGAATGGAGCTCTGGATTTTTTTTAAATTAAAAATTAAAAGTAAATCATCAGTGACTTAGAAAAAACATTTCTCTCCAATCCAGAGGTTCTTAACCTTGGGGGGAGTTTGGGCCCCTTTGGAAGTCCTAAAAAACCAAGGAGCCCTTTCTTAGAATGTTTTTAAATACATACAATTGAAATTTTAAAATTTTTAAATGTAGGGTTCCAAAGAAACAATTCTATTGAAATGCAGTTAGCAAACCATTTTTAATGGTGATTTAGTCAAATACATACTTTAAAAAAAAAAAAAAAAAAAGACAGGTCTCTCAGAGAGTCTAATAGTTTTTTAACTCTAAGTAGCTCTGAGCTCAAATTATATGTCAAAACAGCAACTTCAACTGTAGTCTGATGAAAAATGTCTGGGATTTCGTTGGTGAAAAAGTCCCAGATTCTGTTAATGCTACTCGTTTGTTGCCTTTGTCCATAATGGACAAAGGAACTGCCAAATTTCTGGGAGAGTTCAGAGAAAATGTAGATGTAATATTTTCCAACCAGGTGCCCCGATGCCCTGAATTCTCTCCCCCGTTACCTCCATCAGGAACCTCGGGAATCATCATAGACTCGGTGCTTCTGGACCTCACTCAGACCCAGCAAGAGAAAGCGCCCAGCAGCGAGCCTTCAATAATTTTCAGGCCAGCACATGAAGTGCAAGATAGTCTAAAGTTCATGTTTTGAAGAGGGGGGGGAAAACACCCTCAGGGAAGAGAAACTTTTGAAATCAATTTGGTGATTATGTCTAGGTCCAGGGTTTAGGGGACATTTTTCCCTTTTATTGCTCATCTGTTTTCTCTCTCTCTCTCTCTCTCTCTCTCTCTCTCTCTCTCTCTCTCTCTCTCTCTCATTTTTTTTTTTTTTTTTTGTTTTGTTTTGTTTTGTTTTTTTTTTTAAGAGAAACATTGTCCAATTTATTCTATGAGCTAGTATTTTTATTTTTTATTTTTATTTTTTTAATATATTTTATTGATTTTTTTTTTTTGCCCCCCACCCTCCCTCCCACACATCCCCTCCCTCCCCAGAGTTTTGTGTCCATTGGTTATACTTATATGCATGTATAAAAGTCCTTCGGTTGATCTATTATCTCCCCCAGATCTTCCTCCCCTCCCCGCTGTAATTTGACAGTCTACTTGTTGATTTACTGTCTCTATATCTATCTTTTGGTTCATCAGTTTATAATGCTCTTTGTTATCCACAAATGAGTGAGGTCATGTGGTGTTTCTCTTTCATTGATTGGCTTATTTCACTCAGCATGATGTTCTCCAATTCCATCCAGTTTGCTGCAAATGATGAGAATTCCTTATTTTTTATGGCCGCATAGTATTCCATTGTGTAGATGTACCATAGTTTTTGGATCCAATCATCTGCTGACGGACACTTAGGCTGTTTCCAAATTCTGGCTATTGTAGATTGTGCTGCTATGAACATAGGGGTGCATATATCCTTTCTGATTGGTGTTTCTAGTTTCTTGGGATATATTCCTAGAAGTGGGATTACTGGGTCAAATGGGAGTTCCATTTTCAGTTTTTTGAGGAAACTCCACACTGTTCTCCACAGTGGTTGCACCAGTCTACATTCCCACCAGCAGTGCACGAGGGTTCCTTTTTCTCCGCAACCTCGCCAACACTTGTCGTTTGTTGATTTGTTGATGTTGGCCATTCTGACAGGTGTGAGATGGTACCGCATTGTTGTTTTGATTTGCATCTCTCGGACAATTAGTGACTTTGAGCATGTTTTCATGTGCCTTTTGGCCTTCCTTCTGTCTTCTTTTGAAAATGTTCTATTTAGGTCCATTGCCCATTTTTTAATTGGATTATTTATCTTCCTTTTATTTAGTTGTATAAGCTGTTTGTAGATGTTGGAGATTAAACCTTTATCAGTGGTATCATTTGCAAATATGTTCTCCCACACTGTGGGCTTTCTTGTTGTTTTGTTGATGGTTTCTTTTGCTGTAAAAAAGCTTTTTATTTTGATGTAGTCCCATTTGTTTATTTTCTCTTTAGCTTCCATTGCCCTAGGGGTAGTATCAGTGAAGAAGTTCTTTTGGCATACGTCTGAGATTTTGCTGCCTGTGGATGCTTCTAGTATTTTTATGGTTTCCCGTCTGATGTTTAAGTCCTGTATCCATTTTGAGTTTATTTTTGTGAATGGTGTAAGTTGGTGATCTAGTTTCATTCTTTTGCATGTGTCTGTCCAATTTTCCCAACACCATTTATTGAAGAAACTGTCTTGACTCCATTGTATATTCGTGCCTCCTTTGTCAAATAT
This sequence comes from Pipistrellus hanaki, assembly GCF_964339955.1. Lineage (NCBI taxonomy): Eukaryota > Metazoa > Chordata > Mammalia > Chiroptera > Vespertilionidae > Pipistrellus > Pipistrellus hanaki. The sequence goes on from NC_140517.1 coordinate 25,691,197, forward strand.
TAGTTGAGCATAGTGATTTGGGTTGATATCTGGGTTCTCAATTCGATTCCATTGATCTATATGTCTGTTCTTGTGCCAGTACCAGGCTGTTTTGAGAACAGTGGCTTTGTAATATAGTTTGAAGTCTGGTATTGAGATCCCTCCTACTTTACTCTTCTTTCTCAGGATTGCTGTGGCTATTCGGGGTCTTTTATTGTTCCAAATGAACTTTTGGAGAGTTCTTTCTAGGTCGGTGAAATATGTCGTTGGTATTTTAATGGGGAGTGCATTGAACCTATAGATTGCTTTAGGAAGTATGGACATTTTGATGATGTTGATCCTACCAATCCATGAACATGGTATGTTCTTCCATCTCCTTACATCTTCCTCTATCTCTTTTTTCAGTGTCGTGTAGTTTTCCCCATATAGGTCCTTTACTTCCTTAGTTAAAGTTATTCCTAGGTATCTTAATTTTTTTTGTGCGATGGTAAATGGAATTGCTTTTTTAGTCTCTGTTTCTGCAGTTTCTCTGTTGGTGTATAGAAAAGCCATGGATTTCTTGGCATTAATTTTGTATCCTGCTACATTACCAAATTCATTTATTAAGTCAATTAGTTTTTTAATGGAGTCTTTTGGGTTTTTTATGTACAATATCATGTCATCGGCAAATAAGGATAACTTTACTTCTTCTTTTCCAATTTGGATGCCTTTTATTTCCTCCTCTTGTCTAATTGCAATGGCTAGTACTTCCAGTACTATGTCAAACAGGAGTGGCGAGAGTGGGCATCCCTGTCTTGTTCCTGTTCTTAGAGAAAATGGTTTTAGTTTTTGCCCATTGAGTATAATGTTGGCTGTGGGTTTATCATATATAGCTTTTATTATGTTGAGGTATGATCCTTGTACTCCCACCTTGTTAAGAGTTTTTATCAGAAAAGGGTGTTGGATTTTATCGAATGCTTTTTCTGCATCAATTGATATGACTATATGATTTTTATCTTTCAATTTGTTTATGTGATGTATCACGTTTATTGATTTGCGGATATTGTACCATCCTTGCATTCCTGGAATAAATCCTACTTGGTCGTGGTGTATGATCTTTGTGATGCTCTTCTGGAGTCGATTTGCTAGAATTTTGTTGAGGATTTTAGCATCTATGTTCATGAGGGATATTGGTCTGTAATTCTCTTTCATTGAGTTGTCTTTATCTGGTTTTGGTATTAGGGTGATGCTGGCTTCATAGAAGGAATTTGGAAGTGTTCCTTCCTCTTGGATTTTTTGGAATAGTCTGAGGAGGATAGTTTTTAGTTCTTCCTTGAATGTTTGGTAAAACTCTCCTGTGAAGCCATCTGGCCCTGGGCTTTTGTTTGCTGGAAGCTTTTTGATGACTGTTTCAATTTCTTCCCAAGTCACTGGTTTATTGAGATTTTTAGATTCTTCCTGATTGAGTTTTGGAAGATTATATTTTTCTAGGAATATGTCCATTTCCTCCAGGTTGTTCAGTTTGTTGGAGTAGAGTTGTTCATAGTATTTTGTAACAATCCGTTGTATTTCGGTGGGGTCTGTTGTTATTTCACCTCTTTCATTTCTGATTTTGTTTATTTGGGTCCTCTCTCTTTGTTTCTTGGTTAGTCTGGCTAGAGGTCCATCTATCTTGTTTATCCTTTCAAAGAACCAGCTCTTGGTTTTGTTGATCTTATGTATTGTTTCTTTGATCTCTATGTCGTTTATCTGTGCTCTGATTTTTGTTATTTCCTTCCTTCTACTTACACTGGGCTTTTCTTGTTGCTCTTTTTCTAACTCTTTGAGTTGTAGAGTTAGATCATTTGTTACACTTTTTTCTAGTTTTTTGCAATAGGCTTGTAAGGATATGAACTTCCCTCTCAAAACTGCTTTTGCTGTGTCCCATAGATTTTGGATTGTTGTGTTTTCATTGTCATTTGTTTCCAGGATGTTTTTAATTTCTTCCTTGATTTCTCTGGTAACCCAGTCCTTGTTTAATAGCATGCTGTTTAGTCTCCATGTGTTTGATTTCTTTGGATTATTTTTATTGTAGTTAATTTCCAGTTTTATGCCATTATGGTCTGAGAAGATGCTTGATATGATTTCTATCTTCTTGAATTTGAAGAGACTTTGCCTATGTCCCAAAATGTGGTCTATCTTTGAGAATGTCCCATGTGCATTTGAGAAGAATGTATATTCTGTGGCTTTGGGGTGGAATGTTCTGAAGATGTCAATTAATTCCATCTGGTCTAGTGAGTCCTTTAGGATTGATATTTCTTTGCTGATTTTTTGTTTGGATGATTTGTCGAAGGGTGACAGTGGGGTATTAAAATCTCCTACTATGATTGTATTGCTGTTAATCTCTCCCTTAATGTCCTCCAGCAGTTTTTTTATGTATTTGGGTGCTCCCGTATTGGGTGCATATATATTTACCAGGGTTATTTCTTCTTGTTTGATTGCTCCCTTTAGTATTATGAAGTGGCCTTCATTGTCTCTTGTTATGTCCTTCACTCTGAGATCTAATTTGTCAGATATAAGTATTGCTACCCCAGCTTTCTTTTCATTTCCATTTGCCTGGAAAACCTTTTTCCATCCCTTCACCCTCAGTCTGTGTGCATCTCTTTTTCTGAGGTGGGTTTCTTGTAGACAGCAGATGTATGGGTCTTGTTTTCTTATCCAATCTGTTACCCTATGTCTTTTGATTGGAGCATTTAAACCATTTACATTTAATGTTATTAATGATAGGTACTCATTTGATGCCATTTTTATTCTATACGCCTGTGTTCCTTCTTCGCTTCCTATTTATTTATTTTTACAGTAGACCTTTGAGCATTTCTTGCATTGCTGGTTTGGTGGAGATAAATTCCTTTAGTCTTTTTTTGTCTGTGAAGCTCCTGATTTCCCCTTCAATTTTGATTGATAGTCTTGCTGGGTACAGTATTCTTGGATTCAAACCCTTTCTTTGCATGACTTTGTATATTTCATCCCATTCCCTTCTGGCCTGATAAGTTTCTGTTGAGAAATCAGTTGTTAGTCTGATGGGGGTTCCTTTATATGTAACTTTCTGTCTCTCTCTGGCTGCTTTTAAGATTCTAACTTTGTCATTGGTGTTTGCCAATTTAATTATAATATGTCTTGGCGTTGGTCTTCTGGGATCCATTTTGCTTGGGACTCTGCGAGCATCTTGGATTTGTGTGGGTTTTTTCTTCTCTATCTCAGGAAAATTTTCTGTCATTATTTCTTGAAATACATTTTCCATGTCTACCTCGGTTTTCTTTCCTTCCGGAACCCCTATTATTCGAATATTGTTTTGTTTTGCATTGTCCCAAAGCTCCCGTAGGCTCTCCTCCTGCTTTTTAATTTTTTTTTCTAGAAGCTGCTCTAATTGGGTATTTTTTTCCATCTTGTCTTCTAGCTCACTGATGCGATCCTCTGCTTCTTCTAGTCTGCTCTTGATGCTATCTATTGAGTTCTTCATAGTAGCGATGTCATTTTTCATTTCATCTTGAGTCATCTTCATTTCCTCTTGGGTTTTTTTCATTTCCTCTTGGGTCTTACTCAAATTGTCAAATTTGTCTTCCATTCTTTTTAGCCATCTTAAGATCGTTACTCTGAATTCTTGCTCTGGTAGGTTGCTTGCCTCTATATCGTTTACTTCCTTTTCTGGTGAAGCCTGCTTTTCTTTCATATGCGGGCTGTTTTTTGGTCTCCCCATGATCTATGATGTCTGGTTGTGTAGTTCTCTCTCTCCTGCTTTGATTTAAAGGCACAAAATACAACACAACCAGGTACAACACACAAGGCACTGAATCGAAATGTGTTTGCGATATTAATAACCACCAATAAGGGTGACTAGAACCCAGCTAACAAAAACATGCAATCAAACAAAAAGCATAGGCAAATCAATCTTATAAAAGAAAAGCATACAACTTCAGTAAAGTTAACATTCAACATACAACTTCAGAGTTAGAGAGTAAGACTGTTTTGTTTTTTTTGTTTGTTTTTTTTTGTTTTTAGGACAACTGCGAGGGAGGTGTGAATGGGTTTGGAGCAGGTAGTTGGAAATTAGATATATACAAGTAGGGTGAAATTTTAGGAGGGGGTAGACAGATGGAATGGGGGAAATCTAGAGCAGGAAAGGGTTAAGATAAACAGGGTATCAAAGGAAAAGATTGGAAAGAGGGTGAGGGCATAAAGGTAGGGTTGAGATAGAATAAAGCGTTGGAGAAAGAAGGATAGATAAAGACTGTAGAACAGTAATCCTGAAATTAAAAAAATATATATATATATATATATATATATATATATATATATATATATATATAATCAAATGGAATAAAAATAATAAAAATTAACAAAAGAAAATAAGATGAAAAAGGTAAATTAGTAGTAGTAATAATGTTGATTACATATACAATGTAATAATTATCAAGATAAAATCAAGTGAGGAAAAAGAAAAAAAATAGTTTCTTGAGTAAACGTTGCAAATAATGAAAACAAAAGTAAAAAACAAAAATTTAAAAATTAAAAAAAAATAATAAAATTTTAAAAATTTAATTAAAATTAGCAGTAATGAAGGTCATTCGCTTCCTCTATTGTTATGATCCAGTCCTGATTTTTAGGCAGGTTTTGCTTTGTTTTTATTACACTAGAGTCAATTTGTGAATTAGCCTCTGGGGGCAGTGTTTCTAGGTTGACTTCCCAGACTCTAAAGCTTCTCCAGCTTTTTTTTTTTTCCGTCCTCTCTGAAGCTGGAACTATGGAGGGGGGGAGGGGGCAGGTCCGAGCAACTGCAATCTCCCGCAACTCTCCGATATCCCTCCGAGCGGGATCCAAATGTGTTGCTCTTTAGATATCTCCCCTGTTAGGAGCCCCGTCCACTTTCAAGGGTGACAACCGCCCAACAGCGGGGGCTTCTACTTGTAATCACCACCCCTGTCCTCCAGCTTCCGGGAGCGCGCTCTGTGCGCACAGGCTTTTTGTTTTCGCCGCGAGCGCTCTCCACCCTCTCCCCGCGAAATCTGACCTTTTCGCTGAGCAGTGGGGCAATCCTGTGAGGGCAAGTGTTCGCGCCGCTTGGGATCCGCGTTCTGGGGGTCACAGATGCTTGGTGGTCGCTGCGGCTGTGGATATTCAGGCCTCTGACACGATCCTATCTTCCTCTCAAGATGGCGAGGTTTCCCCGTCCAAGCCGGTAGGTAGCTCCGGGCGGGGACACAGCCCGCGTGGGTGCTTCCCTGTGAGGGGCACCTCTGTCAGCAGCCCCCCAGCAGTTTCTTCTGGTGTTCGCTGTCTCCCAGCTTGCCAATAAACACTCACAGCACAAGACCCTCAGTTGCTCTCTCTTTCTGCTTCGGGAGAGGGCTCAGAATCCGCCCATCTATTCTTCCGCCATCTTACCTCCTCCCCTAGAAATATTTTTTAAGTCTGACCCTCTCTCTCATTTTTAAATGTGTATCATAAAGAGGAGGCAGTCATTGGATAGAGGTGACCTTTCATGTTAGTAGTGTTTGAGTTTTCCAAAATGAATGCATATATTTTTAAATTAAAAGCTACTAAAAATCTATTGAATTATACCCTTAGAATGGGTAATGGCATATGTAATTTCTATCTCAACAACACCACTAAATTTTTTTTTTAAATTAATTAGCTAGTTTTGGACACTCAGCTTGGAAATGTGATTAACAGGGCACTAGTTAATTAATTAAAAGCTAATCAAACAAACCATCAAAAGAAAAATTATGAGCCACTTGGGAAATATAAACATTTCTTGGGTACTGGATGATATTAAGTCATGATCGGTGAATATTTTAGTGTCATAATATTGTGGTGACGTTTAACAGAAGAGTTTCTGGGTGTGAAGGCATTTTTATTTTTCAATCCTCACCCGAGGACATGTTTTTTGGTTTTTGGTGTGTGGTTTTGTTTTTTGTGTGTGTTTTTTTTGTTGTTTGTTTTTAATTGATTTTTTAGAGAGAGGGAGAGAGAGAAACATTGATTGGTTGCCTCCTGTATGCGACCTGACAGTGTGAGTATGTGCCCTGGCCTGGGATCGAACCCGGAACCTTGTGTTGTACAGGTTGACCCCCAGCCAACTGAGCCACACTGGCCAAGGCTCTGTGTTCTTTCTTATAATGTGTGTATATCTATAGTTATTGAAACACAAACATTTTAGTTTAAAAGAGAGATAGATCCTTACCTTTTAGAGATACAAACTCAAATAGTTACAGATGAAAAGATACAATATCAGAAATTTGCTTCAAAATACTCTGGCTCAGGGGAGGGGGTGGAAGTAAGATGGGTGAGCTGATAATTGTTTACCTTGGGTGACAGGCATGGGGAACTTGGTTCTACTGTTGTAAACATTTTTAAAAGCTAACCTTTTTTTAAAAAAAAATTAATTGGATAGTCAGTAATAAAAACATTACACAAGGTAATCTGGTTTCTAGAAAAATTAAGTTTTTTGTTTAAACACTCAAGAATCATCGTGTTTATCGCTCTTTCCCCTTTTGTTTTATAACCTGAGGAAAACTGTCTTCCTGAACCAGCATAAAGCGGCGCCGGATCAGAGGAGGCCTCGCCTACCCAGCTTTCCACTGGCAGGAAACAGCTCTTGGGTGCCCCCAGGGTGGGCAAAACACCCTGGCATCCAAGTCCAGACCCAGGACCAACCAAGCCTACCTGGGCTGCAGGGGACCCCTGCCCCACCCTGAGCCTCGGTTTCCCCCTGTCCCAGCGAGGACGTTTGCACTGGAAGCGTCTCCAGGCTTCCTCCCAGCGGCATGCTCTGTGATCATCGGAGCCGTGTTTACTTGGGCTCCGGTTGAGCAGGGATGAGGCTGCCTGATCCAGGGCTCTGACATGCCCCTTGCCAGGACCTGGGGAAGTCACGGCTCCTGCTGCTTCCCCAAACACGGGCGTTCCACGCCCCACCGAGAGCCCAGCATGGAAAGCTGGGCGGAGGTCTCCACACACGTATTCGTCCTGAGTTGCCAAGGACTAGGCCCGAGGGTGTTTACAGGGACCCTGCGGGGAGGGCAGAGGGCGAGAGCAGCAGGCCCCGCTTCGGCCTGGCCTGTGGACAGCCCCCCTTCCTCTACCTTCCAGCTCCTCCCAAGCAGAGGCTCCTCTTGCCAGCTGCTCCCTGGGTGGGACCCGGGCAATTGCAAACACAAGAGCCACCAGGGCTTCATGGTGTCACCGGCTGATGATGAGGCACGGACCAAGCATGGCCCCCCTTCTAGTGCCCTTAACTCTCAGACAAACCAAATTCACACCCAAGTCCTATCGCCCTGGCCTCTATGCTGCCCCTTGGGTGGTGTCACCTCATAAAAACTGCAGGCTCCCTGCTCTGCATTTGGGGGACCCCACCCACCCTGCCATTCGAGCTCTGGACACCCTGGCCCCAAACCACCAGGCAGCCTGATCTCCGAAGCTCTTCTGAAGTGGCCTCCTGCGCCATCATTCCCTCCAGGGGCTCGGGGATCCTGGCCCATGGGGCATTTGCAGGCACCGCACTTCTCCGAGGCTCAGTGGTCAGGGAAGTCTGGCAAACACTGGGTTAGACCATGTAAGCGCGTCCTTGCCCCTTATCGGTGATGTTTCTAAGCCCGCCCAGCATTGAGGCTCCCAGAGGGGTACAGGGGCTATCGCCTTTTCTCTACTGACGGGCCCCCAGACCTGCATATTAACGGGCAAATTGGGGACCCAGAGTCGATGTACTCAGGGAATACCGCTGTAGACAGAGCGATCGCCACTGTGAATCATGTGATCGAGAGCTGCTGCGATGTCCCAGAGTCTTGCTGCTTGATCATTTGGGGTTTGCAGGTGTGTTCGCCATCAAGCCCATCCTTGCCGATCTGGTGGCCTGGCCACTGGCCTTTGAACCTAAACATGGGATTTTGGATTTACTTCATGTATTTGCTCCTGTTCTTGTCCTGGTCACAGACCGTTAGAGGGTCACCAGGACAAGAACAGGAGCAGATACATGAAGTATTGACACACAAAGCAATTGACCTGATTGACCCACAGAGCAATCACAGGCCACACTTGTTCTTAGAGCTTCTTTTCTGACCTTCCAAACGTCCAGCCACCCAGGACTGTCTTCCTGAGCGCCCGGAAAGGGCACCACATTGCTGCAGGGGCACCCGGGCCAAACGCAGGAAGCACTGATTGGTGTGTCCTGCCAAAGCGGGGCGAGCCTCTCTCCCTCGGTTCACCCCGCAACCAGCCCAGCGCCGTGCACAGCGATAATTTGGGGGAGTTACCGATCATTCCTTTCACTGGAGTTAGGAGTTTGATCCTGCAAGTCCAAAATCAAGGCGAGCAAAGGGAGGCGGAAGCGAGAAGCGACTCGTATGCTCAGCTACAGGGACAGCAACTGTCCCAGCTCGGAGACAGAAGGCTGGGAACCTCAGGCCCAAGCCCTTCTGGGTAAGCCCCCCGTTTATGCTCGTTTGCTAAGGCAGCCCAGGACACTGACACCCGCCTGTAAAGCATGTTGGGCTTTAGTCCCCAGTTGCTGACCATCACGTGACCCGCGGTCCCTTCCTGGGCCTTCGTGGCTTCGCACCAGGCACATGGTCCTCAGGAAGGAGCCGGGGCAGCACGGCTGGAGCCAGAAGGTTGGACCGGGCTGTCCGCTGGGAGCCGAGTCCTCAGTGCTGCCTCTTGCCGGGGAGCGAACCCTGCAACCAGGAGAGGCTGGGAAAGGCCAGTGGCCTTAGCAGCCATGGGGTCCATGTCGGCACCTGAGTGGACCAAGGGCCTGTGGCAAGTGGGACACTAGGTGACGTGGAGAAAAGCAGCCACATCAGGGCTCTGGAAGCTGACTGGAGGCAGACAGCCAGCTGAGAGGAGCCTGCTCTTGAAAACAGCTTTGGCTTGGGGCAGAGGTCGGCACAAGATGCAAAAGAAATACCAAGTATTCAGTAAAAAAATTCTCCCAGACACCCCACACTTCACATGGCGAAGGGCCAGCTCTGCCCATCATCACACCCTTCAAGCCAGCTCCTCCGGTGCCGCCACTTCTGTTCCCGCTCTATAGGCTCCAAGCACTGGCTGTCTGCTGTCCTTACTGCTCATCTTCCCCCTCCCTCCCCCCACCCCCAGGACCAGCCTCTGTCTGTCTGGCATGACCCATTCGCAGCAGTGCCAGGGCTGTGGGGAATTAAAGGGAGACGGTGGCAAGAGGGTCTTTGTAGAATGGTTTCAGGAAGGGGGCGATCAAGTCCACTGACAGAGTCCAAAGCGCTGGCTTGTGGAGCTGGGGTCCTGATGTGATTCTGGGAGAACAGCTCACTGAGCCGTCAAAGGGGAGGGGCGAGGTGCCCGGGCACGCAGTCTAAGGCAGTGCCCACCTCAGGGTCCTGCGATCTGGAGTCGGCACCAACCCTGCCTCAGGTGAGGAGACAGGGAGGAAGCCAGCAGTATAACTTTCAGGAGACACCACGGCTGGGCCAGGGCAACTTCCAGATGCCATGTTGACACTCTCCCACCTCCTGGGCACAGAGCCCGCTTCTCCTCGGCAGCCACTCTGCCAGCTCCTTCTCAAACTCACAACATAGTAGCCACGTCTCTCTAGCCACACCGGGAGAGGTGCCCACGGCATTACCCAGCATGGCACTGTTCATTGGGAAGGTGAACCAAGAGTCTTAGAAGACGGTTGGATCTATGAGCCCCGGGTTCTCCATTTCTATCTCAGAAAGCAGAGCAAGCCCTGACCCGTTTGGCTCAGTGGATAGAGCGTCAGCCTGCGGACTGAAAGGTCCCAGGTTTGATTCTAATCAAGGGCATGTATCTTGGTTGCAGGCACATCCCCAGTAGGAGGTGTGCAGGAGGCAGCTGATCGATGTTTCTCTCCCACCGATGTTTCTAACTCTCTATCCCTCTCCCTTCCTCTCTGTAAAAAAATCAACAAAATTTTTTTAAAAAAATTTAAAAAAAAAGTAGAGCAAGACTCTATTTACACTGTTCCAGGGTCCTCGGTGCCAAGTCCCTCCTGGTGCCCACATGCAGCCACTATGTTCTCGCCCCTCGGAAATGGTTTGCCAGCCTCGCTGCCAGGGCACATGACTGACAGGTGAGCTTTGGCACTAAAGCTAGGGCTGTCATCTGCCTGTGCCATGCTTGGAACACAGGCGGGAAAGACAAATCTCACAACTCAGGAGCCTCCAGAGACGTCAACAAGCTTTGTGAGAGAAAGTGGCCGAAAAAAGAGAAATGTTTCCGCCATGGAGTCACCCTTTGACCAAAATAGAACTCAAACTCAACCCAAAGACGCACGGAGATTCTGTTTGGTTTCTAGGGCTTAAGTAATGAAACTTCTTGAGACTGGGGAGAAAGTGTTTCTCTGGATTCTTCTATTAGGGGAACAAGAACATTCCGGAATGTTTGGCAAATAGGCATGCTCCGAGGGGGAAATAAAAATTAAACCAAAACAGTATTTTCAAAAAGACCAATAATATATAGACAGAAATGCTTGGCAAGTGTGGTCAATAAAAAGGAAGGGAAAGTAAGTCAAAATAAAATGCATCGAAACGAAAAAGGTAAGTCATGTCCACAGGGAGGAGCTTTGAAAAGTCATAGGAGATGCCCACACACAAGTTCTTTTTTTTTTTTTAATATATTTTTATTGATTTTTTTACAGAGAGGAAGAGAGAGGGACAGAGAGTCAGAAACATCGATGAGAGAGAAACATCGACCAGCTGCCTCCTGCACCCCCCCACTGGAGATGTGCCTGCAACCAAGGTACATGCTCTTGACCAGAATCAAACCTGGACCTTTCAGTCCGCAGGCCGAAGCTCTATCCACTGAGCCAAACCGGTTTCGGCAACATAGAAGTTCTTAACACAAGGTCCCAGTGTTGGTGAAAGGAACAAGTTACCTGGGAGGTGTACACTACGACATCAGCTGGAAAAGACTCTGATGCACAGGCCAACAAACGTGTTGTTTTTGCCTCCAGCGCGTGGCTGTTAGCGACCACGCCCCAAGGCCACAGGAAGGTGACGGGAGAGCGTGTGCCATCACACTGCACACTGGAGTCACTGCAAATGTGCAGGCGTCCATGCTTCCTCACCAGCTGCCCCTCCCCTGGACGCTTCACCAGGTTCAGGAAGGGCCGGGAAGCCCTGAAGTGCATTGTGCACATCTAGGAGTGCATTTGTTTCCTATCGCCACTGGGACAAACGGCCACTAATCTGTGCTTATCTGAGGTCCCTGGAGCAGTCAGTGTCCTGGAGACAGGAAGTAGAATAGCGGTGCCAGGGCTGGCGGGGAAGGACCGAGGGGGAGTGGGGAGGAGTATTGTTTAGCTGAGACAGAGTTTCAGTGTGGGAAGATGGAAAGAGCTATGGAGATGGATGGTGCTGATGACTACACAACAATGTAAATGTCCTTAATGCCACTGACTGTACACCTACACATGGTTATAAAGTACATTTTTTAATATATTTTATTGATTTTTTTTTTATAGAGAGGAAGGGAGAGGGAGAGAGAGCTAGAAACATCAATGTAGGGGATGAGAGAGAAACATCAATCAGCTGCCTCCAGCACACCTCCTACTGGGAATGTGCCCGCAACCAAGGTACATGCCCCTGACTGGAATTGAACCTGGGACCCTTGAGTAGCCGAAGCTCTATCCACTGAGCCAAAAGATCAGGGCTATCATGGTACATTTTATGTGTATTTATCACAATGTGAACAAAAAGAAAAAGTTTTGGATTGGAGGAACATGTAGGCATTTCCTGCCTGTGCCTCCCCTGGACCCTCTGGTGCCCGAGACCCTGCCCAGGACCAGGAATCAGCTACCAATGTGCTCCGACAAGAGCACGGTGATCAGTAGCTGGACTCACAGCTCACCTCTCTCCAGCCCGCTGTGTGACCTCAGGAGGGTTGCTTAACCTCTCTGAGCCTCCACTCTTCCTGCGTAGAAAGAGGGTAAAACGGCCCAGCTGGTGGGATCACATGCCTGGTGCCCAGCAGCGCTGTTCTTTCTGTCCACCCGTTGGCCCCGTGTCTGTAAGTGGCCATCAGGCAGAGGAGGAGCTGGCCACCCAGCTCCAGTCTGCTTCCTGATCCGCTCCCTTTCCTGTCCCAGCCTGGGGTTTTGCCACTTCTACATGTGCTTCTGTCCTCGGCAGCACGTCGATGACATCTCACAACTTGTCTTTTGCTGAGGTGGCGAAAAGGGACACATTTTCCCTGACTCCCAAGATGGGCAAACAAACCCGGGCTGACCCCTGGAGGCCCCCGGAGCCTGTAATGAGCAGGGTGATTATTCCAGAAACTGCCTGCCTGGCCGCCCCTGCTGCTGAGCACAGCAAGCCCCGCCGGCGACATGGGTCACAGTGGCGACTGGGTCACTCTAATTCCCTCTCACCACAGACTCCAGGAACACACAGATCCCGTGTGGGGGCCAGAGCCCCCCGGGGACACCGGGGTCACTGGCTGCCAGCTCCACGAGATCCTTCAGGCCCTGGAGCACTGGGTAAGGCTCCCCACCAGGGCCCCTCTCTGGGACGGCTCCTCCCTGACAGACCGGCAGGACTAGCTCCCTGGGGCTGGAGGGCCTGTGCTGCTCAGCTCCTCAGAACTCAAGGGGTGCCAGAGCCCCTGTCTTGTGGTCCCCATCACAGCACAGGGTCACTTGGGATTTGCCCAGCGCGGCCATAATGCCGGAGCCCAGAGACAGACTTCCGGGAGGAGAAAGGGACTGTGACATGTTTTTATTGCTTCTAAACCCACTCTGCTACTCCCCCTCTTTGAGGGAATAACAACTTTAATTGAGCTGAGGCCACCCTGGTGGTCTGGCCTGGCGTGTGGGGGTGAGGGAGGAGGGGGTAGCTGAGCCCCTGCCCTCTCTGGGCAGAGCCTAAATTGCAGGGTGGGTATGTGACTGTCATCGTGGCCTGTCTGAGGAGGCAGACGCAGCTCAGGCTCTTTGCCATCCATGTCGCCCTTAGGGAAAGCCACCAGTTCACTGGGAGGGGGGGAGGAGAAAGCCTTTCACAAAGACGGAGCTTCACGCAGCCAAGAGGGAAGCAGCCCAGACGGCCCACGGACAGGGGACTCACAGAAGATGGGCATCACACAGTGGAAGTTACTCACCTGCAAACAGGAGCCAAAAGCTGGTCATGCAGCCGTGCCAGTGCACCTTGCAGCAGCTCGCTGAGTGACAGAGCCAGGCCCGCAACACCACATGCTGTATGAGTCCATGTGTGTGACACGTCCAGGACAGGCGCACCCCAGAGGCAGGAGGTGGATTTGTCTGCTTAAGGCTGGGGTGGGGAGGAAGGGGAAATAACAGGGTAAGCTACAGGGTGTGGGGTTTCTTTCTGAGATGAGGAAGTGTTCTCAAATTGGCTCTAGCAAAGGTTTCACACATCTGTGAGTACATCAAAAACATTGAACGGTACACTTTAAATGAGCGAGCTCTATGGTAGGTGAATCAATAAAGCTTTTGAAAAAAAGAGAAGAAAAAGGGGTGGAGGGAAGCATGGAGGGAGAAGGGAGAGAGGAAATGAAAGAAAGAAAGAAAGAAAGAAAGAAAGAAAGAAAGAAAGAAAGAAAGAAAGAAAGAAAGAAAGAAAGAAAGAAAGAAAGAAAGAAAGAAAGAAAGAAGGGAGGGAGGGAGGGAGGGAGGGAGGGAGGGAGGGAGGGAGGGAGGGAGGGAGGGAGAGAGAGAGAGAGAAAGGGAGGTAAAGAAAGAGAGAGAAAGAAAGGAGAAAGAAAAGAAGGAAGGAAGGAAGGAAGGAAGGAAGGAAGGAAGGAAGGAAGGAAGGGAGGGAGGAAGGGAGGGAGAGATGGAGAGAGGGAGGGAAGAAGGGAGGGAAGGAGGAAGAAAAATGGGGGGAAAAATGAGCTAGGGCAGTGGTCAACAAACTCATTAGTCAACAGAGCCAAATATCAACAGTACAACGATTAAAATTTATTTTGAGAGCCAAATTTCTTAAACTTAAACTTTTTCTAACGCCACTTTCTTTAAAATAGACTCGCCCAGGCCGTGGTATTTTGTGGAAGACCCACACTCAAGGGGCCAAAGAGCCACATGTCCTCGAGAGCCGCAGTTTGCCAACCACGTATCTGGGGCTATATCCAACTTTACCACCTCCCAGCTGTGTGACCCAGGGCGGATGACTAATCTCCCTCTGCCTTACTTTTCTCCACCCTCAAAGAACGGCCATAATCATACCAACTGCTCTGTCATCAAGGGCTGATTAGACAAGTGACCACTTAGCATGAGCCTACGGGTCGATAGACAACCTCCCTTTCTCCCACCGCAAGCATGGACCATGGAGATTGTCATCAAGAACAGGAAAATGGGGATAGAGGCATCGCTGCTATTATCGATAAAGTGGATTGGAGGACGCAGTTCTAGCTCCTGGTTTATGGATGGGCTGATTACACAGATTTTTGCTGGCAGAGCAGCAAACCACAGACCTCCTCTTGTGCGGGAAGGTCTGTCTCCACACCACCAACTGCGTGAAGAGGCAGGAGGGGTGTCTCCTGCGCCATCTGGTCCATCAAGGGAGAGGGCACGTGTCTAGACTGACCACAGGGAAAAGCTCATGACGACAAAGAGGCCAGAAGCCAGGGGGCTACCTCCACCTTAGAAACGGGAAACACAGCTCATTTCTCCCCACAGCACCCGACCGCCGTTATTGTAAACGATGGATGCAGTCGGGCCCGGGCCGGTGCTCGGGGCATGATCACTGTTTTTCCCTTTGGTGCTCAGCAACTTTTTATTAGTGTGTTAACAAAATCCCACATTTATAAATGTGTGAAATATTGGGGAAAATGGAAAGTGTAGCCTTCAAAGCATTAACAATGATAGTAACTCTGGAGGCAGAATTATGGAAGATTTGTATTTTCTTCTTTGTGCTTCTTTGAGTTTTCCAGGTTTTTTCCTAATGACGTATTTTTATATTATTTTTAAGAACCATTTCTTTGTGTGTTCTGAAGACTTGAGGACACATTCCCTGCCTTTAGGAAGTTAAAACTACCTGGCTGGTGTGGCTCAGTGGTTGATCATCGACCCATGAACTAGGGCACATGCCTGGGTTGCGGGCTCAATCCCTAGTAGGGGGCATGCAGGAGGCAGCTGAACAATGATTCTCTCTCATCATGGATATTTCCATCACTCCCTCTCCCTTCCTCTCTGAAATCAAATATTTAAAAAAAAAAAAAAAGAAAGAAAGAAATCTAAAAACTCTTTTTAGAAAGAAAACACTTTATGGAGTAAACCATTAGGAAAAGGGACTCTCGTGTGAGGTTTAGACAAAATGAGCACTAACCACTCCCAGGAGGAAGGGGTCCAAGGGGTAAGGGCTGCTTCCCAGAGCAGGGAATCAACCTGGCAATTTGGGCACCAAACCACAGAGGCTCTTTTTCCATTAGACAATCCCAGTTCCCACACTTTCCAAGCCTCAAAGCCAGATTGCCAACATCTTTGGCTTCAGTGACAATTTCTGGCTGCCAACTGCACTTTTACATTTGGTGTCCCAACCCTCTCATGGACACATTTCCAGTCATTTTCAGTCTTCATCTTGGTCCTGTTTTTGTGCTTATATGTAAAATGCCAATGGTCAAGCTTATTGCTCAATACCAGAAATGATGGGCACTCACTCCTACCCCTCATATTGAACTACATTTCCCAGAATCCCTTGCCATCAGGTTTGTTGTAAACTGGATTCCACCATTGAGAGCCATGTATACAGGCTTGAGAAGTGGGAGAAAGCCTGCAGACTCTGCTCCCTGGCACCAGTTGGCAGAAAGCCTGGCATCTGGGATTCCCTCCAAGCATCTGCCTCCGTACTATGATCTCCTACAGTTCCCGGGACTTCCTGGTTTGCCAAACTTTAGTAGCAAACCTGAACAAGAATGACAGCTTCCCCTGACCCTTGCTCCTCTAGCTCTTCAACAGTTTTAAAAGCACCCAATCCTCAAAATTAAATCTTTTTTTTTTCCGAGTTATTTAACAACCTTTCCATCTGATTCCTCAATAATAGATGCTAACCTCTACCTTCCAAACACAGTGCAAAACATTTTACCTGTGTTACCTCACTACACAAGATAGCTATTATCATTATCATTATCATTATCTCTATTTTTGCTGTGCCCAAGTTCACAGAGAAAATAAGAAGGACTTAAATTCAAGTCTGCCTTACCCCTGGTCATGGCCCATCTTAACACTTTACTAAGTGCTCCAGGGGGCTCCCCTTGAAAGCTCTATCACAATTCTCCGTGAACTGGAGCTTCTTTATCTACAAACCCAGAATATGTGGACATGTCTCTGGCGGCATATCACTAGACGTAAGGATCCCAGAGGACCTGGGAGAAAACTGCACCCTTAGTTTGTTGAACTGGCATCTCCTTCACTCCCTGGAGATGTAGAGAAAGGTCCATTGCCAAAGTTAAAGGTAAGCCCAGATGGGATAGATGTTGCCTGTTAGTTGAAGTGTTTATTTCTAAGGGGACTTGAGACTATTAGGATTTGAGAACTTCTAGGCGCATTCTTAAAACCATTTAGCTATTTTCTGGGTCCCTTGGAGCTCTCTTACTGATTAGAAGGATAAAACAGTTTTAAATGCAACACAACCTTTGTTTTGAATCCAATTCAAGTGAAAGGTCAATGGCTCCTGGACCAGCTAGGGGCCGCCGGGAGTTCTCTGTCCTTCCCCGCTCTGAGGCACTCAACCGACTCTGCTTTGGAAGGAAGCAACCCAATTCAAGAAACAAGGCTAAAGCAGTTTCGGGTTTAAGATAATTATTTTTTAAATTGGAGGAAAATATGTATATATTTATTTTGGGACCAGGAGAGCTTTGAAACGTTAATGTCTAAATTGCCAGGATTGCATGAATTCCCTTTCAAAATGACTGTCATAAAAAGCCTGTAGCTTGGTTTGGAACCGTCTCCGCACCCTGGAAGGCGACAGCACCCCTTCACCCTGACGGCTTCCTTTCCAGCCAAAGCAGACGCCCTGTCCCTCCCTCTTCGGAGAGTCCTTGGGAAGACCCGGCTCCCTTTGTTCCATGGGAACCGGCTGCTTCTGCCAACAGTGCCTCCTGCTCTGAAGACCAGCTCAGGATCTCCTTTTCACGGGAATGGTTCAGGAAACGCTGGAACCACATAATTTATTATGCTAAACATTTCCCCTGGTGAAAAAATAAATTGTGGTAGGGAAGGTTTGGAGCGCCAAGCAGGTGGTTCTGAGCAGGGAGCAGGCACATCCCAGGGCCAGCCGGGGAGGGAGGCCAAGTGGCCCTGATTTCAAACGTCTTCATATTTTTCCAAAGCGAGAACACAGTA
Source organism: Pipistrellus hanaki (assembly GCF_964339955.1). Lineage (NCBI taxonomy): Eukaryota > Metazoa > Chordata > Mammalia > Chiroptera > Vespertilionidae > Pipistrellus > Pipistrellus hanaki. Next base: position 25,708,484 of record NC_140517.1, read on the forward strand.
AAGTTTTGAAAGTTCCCTAAAGAGTCCAGGGATTGGCTGGGTCACGTCATAACTAGAGTCTATGTAGGCCAACATCAGCCTGCACAGGAGATCCCAGAGCTCCAGATGGTCCAGGGCTAGGCCTCGGGGGCAGGGGAGAGGGGACAAACACACAGGGCGCTGGGCTCCCCCCGTGCCCCTCGTCTGCAGCTGTCTGTTTTATTTTTTTTAAAATATATTTTATTGATTTTTAACAGAGAGGAAGAGAGAGAGAGATAGAGAGCTAGAAACATCGATGAGAGAGAAACATAGTCCAGCTGCCTCTTGCACACCCCCTACCGGGGATGTGCCTGCAACCGATGTACATGCTCTTGACCGGAATCGAACCTGGGACCTTTCAGTCTGCAGACTGACGCCCTTCCACTGAGCCAAACCGGCTTCGGCCAGTTTTATTTTTATATTGAGTTCTACAATGGACTTCAGTTGAAAAAAAAAAAAAGTTATCTGGGGAAAGAAGTTTAAAAGCTTGTATTTTCTCTCACATTCCCATTTTTCAGATGAAGAAAATGAGGCCCACAGAAGATAAATGACTCACTTTAGGTCAGTGTGACTCACGAGCCACATGCAGCTCTTTGGCCCCTTGAGTGTGGCTTTTCCACAGAATTCCACAGCCTGGGTGAGTCTATTTTGAAGAAGTGGCATTAGAATAAGTTTAAGTTTAAAACATTTGGCTCTCAAAAGAAATTGCAATCATTGTACTGTTGATGTTTGGCTCTGTTGACTAATGAGTTTGCCAACCACTGCCTTAGGTCAAAGTGTTAGACTCACCGGCCCTCAGACCTGAAATGACAGTGACATTTCTTATTCTACGTTGTGTTACCTATGGCAGACACAGCAAAGGAGTCACCAAATTTTTCTCTTTTCTTGCGAATACATAATTAGATAACATCCCAGTTGTGGTTAGGTATGGCCTCAGGACCAGATCCTGGCCATCAGTGTACCCTCTACCAGCTCTTCCCTTGTCTAATGGCCAAATCCAGAGGATGCAATGAAAGATGCAGAGCCTACAGGAAGGAGTCTGAGTCCCAAAGTGACTGTGTGGAGCAGAGACCCAGGAGAGCCACCCCCCACTGAGGAGCAATAACATTGGGAAGTAGCGGAAGTGAGAAATAAACTTGCACTTATTAAGCCATTGAAATGTTGGTTTATTACAGCAGCTAGCCTACCAAGACTAATTCAGTACTATAAAAGAACAGTCACTGACTTATTCCATTTTGGCTTTTTTCAAACACAGAATCCATCTCTCCTTCTTTCAGTTACCATTCTCCTCCCTTATTAGTTAAGCCTACTGTCAATCAAGATCCCCACCTCTATACACTCAGGAGTGGGCACAGAGCCCCAATGTCAGCCCATCAGAGTCTCTGTCCTGGGACTTTGGATTCTGAGTGGAGTAAATGAAGGAAAGAAACAGGTGCAGCTGATTCATCTCATTAGTGGTTTCCAAGTCACAACCACTGCTCTAGTTCCAGTCTTTTCCAAGACCTGATTGTGAAGCTTTCCCTCTGAGCTCCCACCATACCCTTCCAATTAAATTTTATTTCTTCTCTTTTGCTCATTTGCTAAGTCCATTTCTAGTTCTCACCACAAAGATAACAACAGTCAATACATTATAAAGATGAAAATAACAGGATTGCCTAACATGGGATGGGTATATCAAATCTCACCTATCAGCTTCAATTAATATCACTTTACTTATACCTTACACTTGGTATACGGAGATAATAACATCTTACAATCAATGAGGCTTAGAGTTCAAGAAATGTCACTTGCCCAAGATTACACAGCTGGAGTCAGATTCGGCAAGTCTGAATTCATCTTCAATATCCTATCCAATAGTCACCATCACCGATAATAAATGCATTTTTACTCTTTTTAGTTGTAAAGGTAATGCATGTATATTATTTTAAAGACCTTCTGTTTCCCTTATCACCAGAACCGTTTTTCATAGTGACTTACACATCATTTCAGAATTTTTCTATGAATATACTAGCATAGATTTTTTTTCTTTTTCTTTTTTCTTTTTCTTTTTTTTTTTTTTTTTTTAAAGAAGGAGGGAGGAGAGAGAGAGATTGATTGCCACCCACATGGGCCTCAACCAGGGCCAGGGATAAAATCTAACCTGCAACTTAGGTACGTGCCCTTGACCAGGAATTGACCTGCAACTCTGGGGTGCCTGGGCCAACAGTCTAACCACTGAGCACACTGGCCAGGGAACCAGCATAGAATTTTTTAATCTAGATAAATAGGCTTATTCTAAACAGTCTTCTGTATCTTGCTTTTAAACCTTGTACCTTAAGGATCATGCTACACAGACTACCCTTCATTGTTTCATGGCTGTCTAGTCTTGCTTCTTAGGCATGTACCATTATTTATTTGTAATCATCTGCAGACAGAAATGTCAGAGGCCTTCAGCCTTTTCAGCATTCCAGTCGGTATTCAATATTGACTTCATATACTTTTTGCATATTTCAATATCCATGTCGATACATATCCACGGGCCTTTGGGCACACGCGTGAGCTCCTCTGCAGGGTGAGTTCCTAGCTGTGAGATTGCTGAAACGACAGGAACATGAATTTTAAATTTTGACAGATGCGACTGACTGTTCTCCTTAAGAAATGGCCCCATGCGAACACATCTTGAGAAAGCTGAGAAGTGGCCTTGAAATGTGAGATGCCATTATGGACAACGGGAGGAACATTGTTGCGTTCTATGGCCTGAGCACAGCCTCCCTGCCTTTTGCCCACGAAATGCCAAAATTGCAGCTTTTGGCCTTTGGGGTAATGGCCAGAAGGCATTTTCCCTGAATCAATAAACCACACAAACCCAAACAAACAAGGTTCTCCCCACCCCCATCAAGAGGTTTGGTGTACTCCTCCTCCCCCCAACCCCCAGCCCTCCAGCCAGTTCTTCGTGTCATGAAGCTCTCAGCTGAACACACAGAGTTTCGGAGACAGTTTCTGGTTTGGATTACCAGAAAAATAATGTGGGACTGTAAATAGGCCTTATGACTTTTTATGAGGAAGCCATGTGATGCTTTTACTGCCTTCACAGCAATAAATGTCGACATCAATTTAATTATTTGCTGATTCCCTGCCTGCTCCCTGTCCACAGAGGAAAAAATATAACAGAAAGCTTTCACCTGGTCTGAAGCCCCATCGGAACCACTAAATGAGTGTGTGAGATGCTGTCTTTGGACAGAGAGTCTGAGCCACAAGGCTTCCAGCTGGAGCCAGAGTTCAAAGAGTAACTCCCTGACCTCATGGTTCCCCGGGTCCGCCTCCCCAGACAACCTCAGTATTCCTTGCACATTACCGTAAAGCGCAAGTGAAGCTCAGTACACACAACAGCCACTTTCTCATGTTGGTTGTATGATGGATTCTGGGAAATGGGAATCGTTAACCTCTCCAAGCCCCGCTTTCCTCATCGATAGAAGGACCTGGTGCCAGGGGTCGGTGGTGGAGCTGAGAGGGAGATCAAACAGGGGATCCGGGTTTCAGGGCAGCAACCCCATGACTTTCCATGGTCTCAAGCTGAAAGCCTTGAGAATAGCCTACAACTCAGAAGTCTGCCCTTGGATAGCTCTGATCTCACCTCCTACGAATTCGCCCTCTCACACCCCTCCGGCCACACTGACCACCTTGTGGGACATTGACTATTCCAAGTATCTTCCTACCTCAGAACTGTGCTGGCTGTTCACCCTGGCTGAGATTCTCTGACCCTGTGTGCCCACATGGCTCCCTGTTGAACCTCTTCCAAGATTTTTCTCAAAGGCCACCTTTTCAGAGAGGGTATCAAGCTGATCATCTTTTTAAAGTTGTAATGTCACAACCATCCCTGATTCTCTCTCTCCCATGTCCATGAATTTGTTTTTGCTTTATAGTGACATACATTACATTAAGTTATTTTTATATCTATCTGTAACCTATGATATAACCTCCATGAAAGCAGAGTTTGGCCGAGACTGGTTTGGCTCAGTGGATAGAGCATCTGCCTGTGGACTGAAGGGTCCCAGGTTTGATTCTGGTCAAAGGGCATGTACCTTGGTTGCGGGCACATCCCCAGTGGGGGGTGTGCAGGAGGCAGCTGATCGGTGACTCTCTCTCATCAATGTTTCTAACTCTCTATCCCTCTCTCTTCCTCTCTGTAAAAAATCAATAAAACATATTTTAAAAAAAAGAAAGCAAAGTTTGTCTCTTCATTTTATTTTGTTTTGTTTTTTCTATATTCCCCAGAGCCTAGAACAGTGCCTGGCATAAAATGGCAGTGAATTATTGGGGAAAGGTGAGTGAATTGAAATGAGGTGACGTAATCAAGACATTGTGATATACTCAATAAATCCTGTCTCCCTTCCCGGACACATAGATGACTACATTTCCCAGCCTTAAGCTAGGTAGGAGCTGTGTGACTGCTTTCTGACCCAGTGGAATATGGGCAGAAGTGCTCTAAGCCACTCCCAGAACTTGTCTAGCAAATATCCTCCAGGATCCTCCTGCTCTCTTCCACTTCGTCAGTAGCATGAAGGCCACATGATGACATATAAAGTGTCCTGGGTCCCTGAGTCACAGCTTGGAGGCAGCCACCCTAGGTATGAGAGAGAAGTGAACCTTTATGGTATGAAGCTGATGAGATTTCAGGGTTTATTTCTTACTGCAGCAAAGCCTAGCTAATCCTAACTGCAACTCAGAAGGCCTGGTTATAAATACAGTCAATTCTTCTATAACATGACATTTGCATTCCTTAAAATCATTGCGCTGTGCAAAATTACTCAAACATTTCATCAGTGACTCATTAAAAAAATCACACAAGGCCCGGCTGGCAAGGCTCAGAGGTTGAGCGTCGACCTGTGAACCAGGAGGTCACGGTTCCATGCCCAGTCAGGGCACATGTCTGGGTTGAGGGCTCGATCCCCAATGGGGGGGACATGCATGAGGCAGCGATCAATGGTTCTCTCTCAACATTGATGTTTCTTTTCTTTTTTTAAAAATATATTTTATTGATTTTTTACAGAGAGGAAGGGAGAGGGATAGAGAGCTAGAAGCATCGATGAGAGAAACATCGACCAGTTGCCTCCTGCACACCCCCCACTGGGGATGTGCCCACAACCAATGTACATGCCCTTGACCAGAATCGAACCTGGGACCTTTCAGTCCACAGACCGACGCTCTATCCACTGAGCCAAACCGGTTTTGGCTCTCTCTCATCATTGATGTTTCTATCTCTCTCTCCCTCTCCCTTCCTCTCTGAAATTAATAAAAATATGTTTTAAAAAACAAACAATAGGAATCTGATTTTTTTAAAAATGGTACTTCAATTTCACACACGTTAGTTAAAGTAGCAAAAAAAAATAGAAAGTCATAAATATCATAGTAAATATGACACTTGACCTTGAAAAAGATCGAAGTTTGCTAGAGAAGGGGCTTCAGAAAGGTTGCAGCTTTTGAGTGGCTATGAGTGATAGAAGGAAGGTTGTCTGAATTCCTCATCTAGAAAGTTCTACTAGATCTTAGGGACCAACTAAGGCTCTCGGGTCAAATCTGACCAATTCTTTTTCTCTTTTAATAAAGAATTATTGGAACAAGCCATGCCCTTTCGTTTGCCTATGGCCTGTGTCTGCTTTTGCAGGTGGAGTGCAGTGGCCCTTTACAAAGAAACATCTGCCAACCCCTGCATGGAGTGATCTCTGGGATCCCATTGGGCATGCCATTTTCCATACCTTCATTTGCTGGAAGTTCTGATCCCCTCCTATGTGAGCAAGGAGGAATATGTGGGCATGTACACACACACACACACACACACACACACACACACACACACACACACACTATGGCCAGACCTTATCTGAGTAAACCATTCAAGCTTGCGTTCAGCGCTGCCCCACCCCAGGCACTGTTCCCAGACCTGGGGGCAGTGTCCTCCCCACCCCACCCACAGTGCCCTCTGGACAGCCCACACCCACCACAGGCTGGGAAGAGCTTGAGTGAAACCTTCCATTTCCCCTTCCTCTCAGGGGACGCCTTGGAAAGCCTGTCTGTCTGGACCATTGACAGACTGGAGGGAAGGCCATGAGCTTAACCTAACGAGTCAAGTGCAGCACACCCAGACTAAACATCCTTAATTAAGCCCCACAAAGGTTAAATGGGCAATTAGACTGCCCAGGGGAGGGAGGAATTAGACAGATTGGCCCTTAACCCCCACGGACCAACTAGAACTTCCCTCTGGACGGAACACCCTTCATCCCAAGAGGGGAGGGCCACGGACCTCTCCCCCAGGCGTGAACTCTGGTTTCGCACAGTTGGTCCAGCACATGGTTTCTTGGCAAAGGGTCCCTGGCCAGTGGGAATGTACTAGCCATCACAGTGACATTAGTTAGCCTTCCAAGCCATGAGCCATGTCAGCTTCAGAGATGCAATGAGCTGACTCATCCAGAGGGACTTTTGTACAATCACACTGTAAAGGAGCCCCCATTTCTCCCTGCACAGATCCCCCCAATGACCCACCTCACTTAGGACAAGCCCAAGAGCCGAAGAGAGGCTGGCAAGACCCCCATACCTCCTGATGCCCACCTTGCGTCAGTTGGGGCTGACCCTGACCCATCCCCACTGGCCTTCGGGCCTTTGCATCACTGTTTCCTCTCGAATGCTCTTCTCCAGGGTATCAGCCTGGCTCAGTCTCTCCCTTCTGGGTCATCGTATCACAAGGGCCTTCCCCGACCCACTTCCCGACACAGCTGTAACCACTCCACCACTCTCTCTCCCTGGGCCTGCTTGAATGTCCCCCTCCACACAGGCACCACCTGGCATTGTGTGGCATGCCTCTTGTTTGCCTCTGCCTCTCACACCGGAATTCCTGCTCTGTTTACTAATGTGCCCCCAGCACCTGTCCTAGTCCCAGACACAGAATAGGTGCCCAACAAATGTTTGCTGGATTGTTGGATTAATAAATAAGTTCATGAACCGTATTCTCTGGGTGTCAGGCAGAGTGCCAGCATGCCTTGTCTCCCAAAATGCCCCCAAGCAGCTAACCGAGTACACCCATTCCACAGAAGAGCAAGCCGTGTCTCAGGGCCACTAAGTGATTTTCCCAAAGAAATACAGCAGGTTATGTGGCAAGATTAACACCCTGGCCTGTCCGGCTCCCAGATCCAGGCTCTTAATCACTACAAAACACAGCGACTGCATAGCAAAGCCGGAAATGGGCTCCTGGGTGGGGTGCCTCCATGCCCATCGTTATGGGAGTTGGGGGGCAGTTCTGAATAACTGGGATAATGGCAGGGTTCCCACTCACAGGCTTTCTCCAGAGCCAACCTGTGGGGAAGAGAAAGGGTGTCCACCATCAGCTCTCTTACTTATGGGAAGTGGTGGTCTCATTAAGAGGAAAGTAGGAATTCCTAGAGTTTCCAGTGGGTGAGCAGGGAGGGGGCTGTCACTGACTTCTTTGTGGATGCATCTAGGACAAGGCTGGGGATCTAACCCTAGGCTTCTCTTGTCTCCCAGCTTCAAACAGAGAAAACAAGGGCAGGGTCCCCTGACATCCCCTCCACACAGACACCAGGCACCTCCCACCACCCCCTGGAACTCCCCCACCCAAAGCAGGACTTCCCACCCACCTGTTTGCTGTAATGGTACATATAGACTACGGTAACAGTACGCAGCCTACAAGGAACCATCTAGAATGGGATGGAGGCCTCTGTTAGGGATCTAGTGGCGGAAAGCATCATATTTTCAACTTATGGTAAGAAAAAAAAAATTCAAAGTTAGGTAAAATGTTTACAAATTAAGAGTATAACACTTCCAAATAAAGGTAATTTCATTTTTAAGTAAGTTTGCCTTGAGGAATGTCATATTTTAAAATTAGGTTTTTATGCTTGAAATGGTTACACACCAGTAAGGTTTCTCCTCAATTTTGTTCCAGCCAAAGCAGATATGCTCAGAGGACTTGAGAGGAAGTGGTTTATGAGGGAGGTGACCCCAGGAAGCACAAGAGAAGAAATAAGAGGATGAGACAGAGAAAGGAGACAAGCCAGTAAGGGGTGCATTGAAGATGGGGGGACCACTGTGGGCACATGGGACTCCATCCCACTGGCACCTCTGAGAAACCATCTGGAACGTGCTCCAGAATCGCCCACTGCCCCCACAAGAAAACTCCAGACCAATATCCCTAATGAATAATGATGCAAAAGTCCTCCGGGGAATACTAGCAAACAGAACACAACAGCGTATTTAGAAGATTACACACCATTATCATGTGGTATTCCAGGAATGCAAGGATGGCCCAACATATGGAACTCAATCAAATAAGCACACTGCATTAATAGTACAGGGCAGGAAGGAACTGCATGATCATCTCAATTGACACAGAAAAAGCAACTGATAACATTCAACATCCCTCCATGATTTAAAAAACAAAAACAAAACAAAAAAAAAAACCCACCACTCAAAAAGCTAGAAGCAGAAGGAACTTCCTCAACGGGATAAACAATATTTAGGAAAAACCCTCAGCTCTCATCACACTCAATGGTGAGAGACTGAAAGCCTTCTTCCTAAGATCAAGAACAAGATGAAGATGTCTGCCTTAACCATTGCTATTCAACCTGTAGCAAGTCCTGGCCAGAGCCATTAGGCAAGAAAAGGAAATAAAAGGCATCTAAGCCCTAACCGGTTTGGCTCAGTGGATAGAGCGTCAGCCTGCGGACAGAAGGGTCCAGGTTTCGATTCCGGTCAAGGGCATGTACCTTGGTTGCAGGCACATCCCCAGGAGGGGGTGTGCAGGAGACAGCTGATAGATGTTTCTCTCTCATCGATGTTTCTGACTCTCCGTCCCTCTCCTTTCCTCTCTGTAAAAAAAAAAAAATCAATAAAATATATTAAAAATAAAATAATAAAAATAAAAGGCAGAAGTAAAATGACCTCTGATTGCAGATGATATAATCCTACATACAAAACTGCCCTCTAGAGGGCAGGGAGTCAGGGGCATTCATCAACCAACCCTCCTCACTGCACCATCCACACCACCATCGCCACCACACCTCGCACAGAAGGGCAGACCTGCCTTCTCCCTTCCTGCTTGCACCCGGTGGGAGTGAAGCCACCTTCCACATGCGAAAGAGAGTTCTCAAGCAGAAAACAAGTAAACCGGGGCTTGAGATGTGCGGCTGCCAGCTGCCTGGGACTTATGAGCCGGAGATGGAGGTAAACTGAGGCATCCAGGGAAATGGGGCGGGCACCTGCCGCACCCACCACAGGTCAAGACATCTGGATGACGATTTCTTCAGGACCTTAATAATCATGCCAAAGAAACATTTTGTTTACCCAAAAGGTAATTTTAAAAAAATGTAATCCAATTTGTACAACTATTTTTAAGTGTATAATCGTTGAAACTGTTTTTAAGACTTGCTGCTCATCATTTGCTATTATGGACAAATGTACAGAACAGATCTTGAGAAACACAGATTAGATTTCAAACGCAATTGAATTTTTCTATATCAGATATTTCAAAATAAGGATACATTTTTTCTTAGAAATGTTATGCAAATGAAAGCACTACCTAGGTGCTCTTTTAAAAGCATCAAGCTTCTTCAGCTTAGCTGAAGGTTATTTTTCATTGTTGGGTTGAATTCCACTGCACAGTTAAATGGGTGACTTTCATGTTTAAATTACACCCCAGTTGAGCTGTAAAGCTCAGTATGGATGAAACTCAGAGAGTGGGCAAGCATCCCTGACCCAGGCACCTGCAGTGAGCTGGGTGACCCCCACCATGACCTCAGGCAGACGGAACGTAGGCTGTGAGGACGGAGATTCTAGAGCTCCCGTACTGGCCAGCTTGGATGTGCACCACATTCCCTGTACTAAAAGGAATACAAACCCCTCCAGCAGCTCCATCACCCTTTGCCCATGACAGACATAGTGACCTCTCTGAGCTGGACTCACCTGGATGACCCGGCCAAGGGCACTTCCTGGGTTGTTGATGAGAACAGCCAATGCCTAAAGCCACTCACAATGAGGACCACACCATCCGACATCACCCAGGGTGCTGGCAGCTGAGGCAGGCCCCGGGCCGAGAGGTGATACTTAGAGACTACCTGGGACTATCATGAGGCACAAGGCTGGGCCACTCTGCGTAGGAAAAATCACCTCCTCCTGGTGGCATGCGAGCCCTTCAGCCAACCTCCCCAGCCTTGAACTTGTGTGTTTCACTGTTTACGATACTCTGTGAGTTTGTCTCATTCCCACAAGTGAGTGTGGTCAGCTCTGTCTCACCCCAGGGCCTTTGAACATGCTGTTCCCTCAACCTGGGCCTTCCCCATTGGGCCTGGCTCACCACCCCCAGCCCATGTCAGACAGACGAGCTCCCAGCACTGTGTCATGTGGTTTAAGTTCCCCGTGTGAAGCTGTGGAATGCCTGTCCCCCACTGAGGGGAAAGTGCTTGAGGGTAGAGAGCACCCCTGCTCTGCTCCCCACGGTAGCCTGAGTGTCTAGCATAGTGCTCAATACATAGGTAATCCTGGGTGAAAACATGAATGAATAAGCCAGCTCATAATGGGCCAAGTGACTCACCCTCTTTGAGCCTGATGGCATATTCTAAAAGAGGTCAGCACCTCATTCACACTGGGGCTGTTGTGGCAATTCTGTGAGTGTGCAAACACAGCCAGCCCTGGGCCTGGCACACACCACTGTGACTGTTCATTGAGGCCTTTCTCAGGGCCTGGACCAGTTCTGGACACATGTGTATGCCCACCGAGTCCTCCCTTCACCCTGTGGGGCTTCACCACTCCCCTGTTCCCATTCAACAGATGAATACATTGAGGCTTAGCAATGCTAAGTGACTAAGGTCTAATTAAGAGCTGTGCTCTTAGTTGCAAAACAGTCAGAAAAGCAAGGATGAACTTGCTCAAACTCTTGCTGGTGGACCTGATCCTAACTGCGGGCTCCTCTGTGAGGTGGGCCATGGCTTCATTTATGTTTGAGGAGCCAGCTTTCCCCACCAGGACCATGAAGGACGTGCGTGAGCAGGAATATAGAAAACTAATGAAGGCGGGAACTGCTCAGAGATTCCATCCCCCAGGCTGGGTGGCCCAGGGCTCCCAGAGGTCCCAGCCCTCACGTGGGGAACACCCAGTTAGATGTTCTCAGAGACCCCGGGCCTCCTCCAGCAGCCGCGACCTTTCACCCGGCTGACCACGGGGGAGACCACCAGAGAAGTGGAGGTCAGCCAGCGAGGGGTGGTCGGTGGTCACAGGGCATTTCCAGGAGGCGAGCTTCTGGGGGGTCTCTGGGAGGGAGGGGGGCTGAGGGGCTGGAGAGAGAAGAAGGGTGTGAGCTGGGAGGTCACAGGAAGGGGCGGGCCCAAAGGTTCCCGCAGCCTCAGCGCCTCTCTCTCTCTCTCTCTCTCTCTCTCTCTCTCTCTCTCTCTCTCTCTCTCTCTCTCTCTCTCTCTCTCAGGAATCCTTTCATTTGGGGAAGCCGAAGGGGAGGGAGAAGGGAAGAAAAACAAAGAGAGACAAGGGAGTCGAGAAAGAGAGACACTGTCTTTAAGAGAGAGAGAGAGAGTCGAGATAAAGGGACAGAGAGAGACTTGAGGAGTCAGAGAGACACAGCCAATCGGCAAGAGACCTAGGAAGACGCAAAGCACACAGAGACGGAGGGCTGGAGGGAGAAGGCAGGGGCGCAGCCAGCCCTGGAGCAGGAGGCCACGGCTCAGCCAGCTTTGTGGAGTCGGGGACTTCCACAGGCAGCCCCACTGCACCCAAAGAGGACAAGATGCTACCGCAGTCCCGAGCAGCCAGGCCTCCAGAGAATGAAGTGTGTCCAACAGCAAAGCCCAACACACACACAGGGCCCCTCCCTCTCCGCGCTCTCTGTGCCCCTCGGGTCCTCACTCTCACTCTCTCCTGCCCTCTCTGCTGACCTGGGGTGGGAGGGCTGATGGATGGTGCAGGGGGAGGGACAGGAGGGAGGGAGGGCCCGGCTGGCAGGTTGGGCTGCACAGGCCTGCTCCTCATTACGCTCGCTCAGCCTCACGCCGCAGCGCTAATTATGGCTGAGTGTGTCATGTTATTTTGATTCATATTTCCTGTCTGGAAAACAGGCTGGAGAATGGGCCCTGGGCCAGGACGGAGGCCAGCAGGGCAAGGCAGGAACCTGCCCCCTCGGTGACCAGAGCCCCCTGCGGGAACAGGGAGCTTTCCATAGGGCAAGCCGCGACCCCCTCGACCCTTCCTCTGCCCTGGCCCCCGCGTTGCTGACGTCAGACCTGTGCAGAGCTCAAATCCTGCCTCAGCCACTTCCCGCAGCCCAGCCTCGCTTGTCTCATCTGTGAGATGGGAACGTGCAATGCTGCGGGTGTACGGCATGCCCTCAGCACAATGAGACTGGCACATGTGTGGCAGTGGCGTGTTTCGTGGTCATCTTTATCCTTGTCACTACTCCGGAGCAGTGGTGGCCCAGGGGCTGGAGCCCCCTCTCTGGAGGAGGCAGAGGAGATGGTTAGGAGAGGGGGCTCCGAGCTCTGCTGAGTACCCCATTTCCCCCTGTGAGCCCGTTCCCACTACAGCTCCTGCAAGGCCCGGAGCAGGGGAACAGCTCCATCACTAGTAATGCTCGAACAGCCCCGCACAGACTCGTTGCTTGCACAGGGAGCTGTCGTTGTCCTCGTGACGCGGGGCTGTTTCCGCCCTGTCCCCCGTCTCTATCACCTCCCAGGACTCACCTGACCTGAACAAGTGGGAAGACAGACCTTGCCTCCTCCTCTTGCGGAAGAAGCCAGCAGCCAGCACCAGGGAAAGCTCTCTGGGCCATGCGTGAGGTCAGGGGCGTTTCCATCCATCTGTGAGAGGCCAGCCCCAGCGCCCCTCTGTGTGGCAGGTGTGGCCCTGTGTCCTGCCCTCTGCGCTCCTGCCTGCTTGGGGTATCATATCCACGAGCGAGTCTCCGGCTGGTGCTCACTGGGGAGTAGGGGATGCTGCGTACCTTCCCAGGCGTCAGGACAGGGGACCACTCATGGAGAAGCCGCTCACAGCTGGGAACGCGGCATGACATCAGCTTTGGACAGTGATTTAAAGGAGGCTCTCAGTGTCTGTTCTTAAGTGAAGCGAGCAAGGTGCAAGACTATGGACATGCATATGTATATACATGCACACATGTGTACATGCACACATATATCAGTATTCATGTATAAACACATAGGTGTTCATATATAGGATCATATGTAAATACAAAAGTAATGCTATCCTTTGTATTTTTTTAAAAAAGAGAGAAAAAATAATATATTTGGGTGGAACAATCCAAGTGTCCATCAACAAGTAAGTGGATAAATAAAATGTGATATAGCCACACCATGGACTATAGCTCAGCCATGAGAAGGAGTGAAGCTCTGACACAACACAACATGGATGAACCTCGACAACATCCACTGAGTGAATGAAGCCAGGCACACATGTATGATTCCGTGTACATGACATGTCAGGAAAGGCAATCATGTAGAGAGAAAGTGGATGAATGGTTGCCAGGGGCTGGGGGTGTGACTGATCCATGTGAGGGATCTCGTTGTTGGTGGAAATGTTCTGAGACTGGTTCAGACTCTGTGAAGTTACTAACATCCTTGCATTCTACCCCTGAAATGGGTGAGCCTGGTGAGACTTAGAACCGGCCTGGAGAGAGTTGTTGGTAAAAAAGCCTCTGCTTCCTTCAGTGCCGTGTTTCCTGGTTGCTGGGGACACAGGAGAAATGGACAAGCCGGGTCCCAGTGGAGGTGGAGGGCCAGCGGACAGACAGAGAAGGGAGTGAAGCTTCTTGAGCATTCATCTCAGCTTGATTTCTTTGTTTATTTTGTTAATCTTCATCTAAGGATGATTTTTAGAGAGAATGGAAGGAAGGGAGGGAGCAGAAAGAGACAGAGACAGAAAGAAACATTGATATGAGAGAGCCACACCAATTAGTTGCCTCTGGCACACACCCTGGCTGGGGCCAGGATTGAAGCTACAACCCATGTACGCGCCCTTGACTGGGAATGGAACCTCAAACCTTCAGTGAGCAGCCAATGCTTAACCACTAAGAACACTGGTGGGGGCTCTGCTTGATTTTTGAACCCTGGAAGTATTGGCCACTCAAATATGTTAATCCTATCCAAGAAAGAGGGAATTTGCTAATTGACCCTCACACAGTCACCGATAGTGATGCCCATAGCCAATAAGGAGGGAATATGCTAATTGACTGCCATGCCCTCAAAGATGGTGGTGCTCACAGCCACAAGATGGCAGCACCTAGTCTCCTTAGCCCTGCAGGGCAATAGGCATGCAGCAAGCCTGGGCCGGCCCCCATGCGGGCAGGGCTGTTCCATACACCTGCCTCCAGACTCCTCTAATCCCCTCATTCCCCCAACCCCCAGGGCCAGCCCCAGGCATAGGCAAGCCTTGGATGGTGGCTGCCCAGCTGCCCAGAGCCACCAGAGGCCCAGGTAACCAGGGCTGGCCAAGGCTTGCACTGCCAGCAGTGGCAGCAGCAGAGGTGTGATGGGCCATCACCTTCCCCTGATTGCCCATCTCCCAGACTGTGAGAGAGGGCAGGCCAGCTGAATTTTTATGCACCGGGCCTCTGGTTTAATATAAAAATAAACTACGACCATTTGAGGGGTGTCCCCTGCAAGCCTGACTGTCCCATCACTCTCCTCCAGGATACCCCACCAGCGGCCAGGTTTCCTGACCTCAGGTCTATGACCCCTAGTGCTGATCCCTGAGAGACCAGGCGGCAATAAAATGATGGGAGCCAAGAGGCATCCTGTGACCTTGTCCCAGGGGGAGGACGAAGGCTGTGGGGGCTGCAGCTTTCTGAGAGCCTCACGCAGTGACAGTGCCACGGCTGCTATGACCAAAGGGCCCTGTGGGGAGCTTGATGCACCTCAATTCTAAGGCCCCATGGACAGCTGTCATCATCATCATCAGTCTCATTTGTATGAGGGGGAAACTGAGGCCCAGGACTTCTCCAAGCTCCTAACAGGTGGAGCAGAGACCTGAACCAGACTGGAAACCTGTCAGATTATTTCTGTCTTCAGCTGCTTCTGAAGGAAGCCCCAGGTGCCATGGACCTTCCCCCGCAGAAATCAAAGGCACAGGGAACTGGGTTTGGATCCTCCCCCATCCACATTCTGCTTCCCACCATGGAAACAGCCTGCAGACCCCTGTACTCGGTCCCCAGCAGGATCAGCAAAAAGGAGGTGTCCCCAGGCAGTCCTCCTGCCTCCTCTGCGTGGGGATTCTGTGGGCAGGACCCTGCGGCAGCCGGAGGCAGCCTGCACCAACGCCCACCTTCACCGAGAGCCTCTGGCCCCTTCCATTCCTCTTGCACTGCTGCCCGGGGGCTTACAGACTTACAGCGTTGTGGGCATGGCAGGTCCTGAGAAAACAGTCTGTGTGAACTCACTGCAAAAACAAAGCCTGCCCTTGCTGGTTTGCTCAGTGGATAGAGCATTGGCCTTGCAGACTGAAGGATCTCAGGTTCAATTCTGCTCAAGGATACATGCCCAGGTTGCAGCCTCGATCCCCAGTGTGGGATATGCAGGAGGCAGTCAATCAATGATTCTCTCTCATCATTGCTGTTTCTCTTCCTCTCTCTCTGCCTCTCTCTCTCTCTCTCTCTCTCTCTCTCTCTCTCTCTCTCTCCCTTCTTCTCTGAAATTAATTAAAAAATGTATTTAAAAAGAAAAACACACACACAAAGCCTTACAGTTCAAACAGTGCCAAGCAAAGACCAGGGGGGGTGGAGCGAGGGCAATCAGGCTAAAATAAAAATGTGATTCTCTTTTTATAATTGAGATATAATTTACATACCATAAAATTATTTTAAGTATGTCATTCAATCATTTTTAGTATGTTCACTAAATTGTGTAACCATTATCACTATTTAATTCCAGAACATTCTCATCTCCTGAAAAAGCAATTCCATAACCCCATCCTCACTCCCCCAGCCCCTGGCAACCACTAAGCCATTTCCCTCCTTACGGGTTTGCCTGTCCTGCACATTTCACATAAATGGAATCATAGGACATGTGATCTGCGACTGGCTTCCTTCCCAGCACCATGTTTTGGAGGTCCATCCAAGAGGTGATGTGCATCCGGACTTATTCCTTTTCTGGGACAAATACTATCCCATTGCATGGATAGAAGACGTTTCGTTTACCCATTCCCAGTTCCTGGAGATCAGACTGGCTTCCTCTTCTGGCTCTCATGAATAGCGCTGCTAAGAGCATCTGTGTGCGGGTTTTCATGTGCCTTCTCCTGAGTAGATCCCTAGGAGTAGAATTGCCGGGAGAAATGAAGTCATGTCCAAAGGCTGGTGTTCTCTTTGAAGAAAGGTACTTTTCCGCTGGCACCTCAGTGACAGGAAGTGGGTGGGGCTGCCCAACCCCATCACCACCCACTACCCAGACCGGCAACTGTGTAGTTCAAAGGGAGCTCTTTGCCCTTGGGTATCCATGAGAACGTTCTGGGAGGTAAAAGTTCAATCCAAAAATCAGCCGTAACCCCCATAAATGATCTTTCATTCATTCATTCGGCAAATGTTCCCTGAGTCACATGCCAAGTGCTAAAGATGCACCAGCGGACAAGAGACAAAAGTCCTTGCCTTCAAATGGCTCACAGCCTGATGGGGGAGCTAGATATTGGATATTTTTTTAACTCTGATGCAGCCCAAAGGAGTGCCCATTAGGAACTGAGCAGGAGGAGGTAAAGGCAAAGAATCAGGGAGGAATCGCCTGGCCAGGGCAGTCAGGAAAGGTGTCCTTGAAGCCGAATGGTGAAGGAGGAAATGAGTCCTGTGAGAAGAGCAGGGGCAGAATGCCAGACAAATGGCACAGGGGTGCGGGGGCCCAGAGGACACAGAACCCGCTGCAGAGGCTAGTGGGCTCGGGGGCTGGCTGGATATTGGGGAGACAGGCAGGGTTTGGACTTTCTCGTAAGGGCAGGAGGAAGTGTGGAAAGGTTCTGACTGAGGGCAGGGAGTGATGGGTCCTGGTGTTAATAACCCGCTTCTCTGGCTGCCTGATGGGGGACCGGGCTGGAGGCCTTCACACGGCCCAGGCTGGGAACGGCGGTGGCCAGCACGGCAGCGATGCAGGTGGACAACACAGCATTGTCCGGACTGTCTGAGAGGAGGAAGGAGATGCCATGGCAACCGGCAGCATGATGCAATTCCTAGGCGTCACCAAAAGTCCTGGCATGGAAAAGCATGTCTCCGGTGTGGAGAGGCAGAGAGCCGTGGGTGGAGAGACAGTTGCTGTGGGAGGAGGTGGGGGCAGCGCCCCCAGGACCCCGTGTGCTAAGGGGGTGAGCGGTCCCGCTCAGCAAGCACCTGGTCCCTGCTCCCAGCAGCCAAAGGGCACGGTGCGCGGAGGGCTCCTTTCCCTCTGGTTCCCACCTGGAATCTTCCTCCTGAATATTATGCACAGCAGTGAGAGAGCGAATGCCTGGCTCCTGACAGAGGGTCACAGATTTCTGAAAGTCATCTGTTAGAAAACACAGGTTTCTGTTTTCACAGAAACCCTGGGAGATGAGTTATGAAAGCCCGAGGCCTGGGAAAGGGCTGCTTTCACTTGGAGATGTGAAGGCGGGGCCTCAGCAGGGTGGAGGGTGCGGGGGAGGATTTCGCAGGGTGGGGGGGTCGGGAGAAGAGGGAACTAACCGTTTACAGAAGCATCATACCTACAGTTAGACCATTCTTTTTCTTTATTTTGAATGTTTTAAAAGTGAAAGTTGATGTATTTTTACCAAAAATGTATTCTGAGCCAATGCTGGGAAGAAAACATTATACAACAAAGGCTAGAAAGCAAACTGGATAATAATATTACTATTAAATAATGATACTAATCGTTACAACTGTTAGTAACAAATAATCATTACGAATTAATATTAGCAATTAATGAGTAACTAATAATTCATAATAGCCATTCTATGTGTTCTACATTTAGCCCTCACAACAACCTTATGACATAGGCACAGCTTTTATCTTCATTACACAGGTGAGGCCGTGGAGACTCAGAGAGGTTCAATGACTTGCTCAAGGTCACACGTTATTGAAAGGCAGAGCCAAGGTCCAAATCCAGATCCAGACAGTCTGGCTTCAGAAATCCCTCTTTGTTTCAATTCTCATTGATATGTCCAAAAAAAATGCAAATATCATCTCTGATCATAGTACATAAAGGGCTGGAGCAAGTCCATGCATAGAGGACAGACAGAGAACTTTAGCAAAAAAACACATGCACACAGGATCTCGGGCTGGGATCTGCCGGGGTCCGGAGCCCTGGGGAGGAAGCAGGTACACCAGGGAAGATTTCTCATCCTCCTTGGGCAGTGGGGGCCAGCCAGGTGAGGTCACCCGGGAGGAGCAGACATCAGGGTCCGTCTCCCTGACCAGAGGGTGTGGAAGGGACTCTCCAGACAAGATGAGCAGCCATGGGCTGTCCAGGTGTGAAAGGTCTGAAATGGTGACCCACCCACCCTAGGGCTTCCCACAGAGGCCCAGCTTAGAAATGTCACTCATGCACCCTTGCTTACATTTATGCATCCATCCATCCGTCCATCCATCCATCCATCCATCCATCCATTCATCCATTCACCCATCATCCATCCACCCGTCACTTGTCCATCCATTCATCCATTCACCCATCATCCATCCACCCGTCACTTGTCCATCCATCCATCCATCCATCCATCCATGTTTTCATTTGCCCTGTGAAGCTGCAGGAACAAATTAACAAGTAAACGCAATACTTACAAAAGTAAGTGTGAGACCGACCTGCTTGAGCCATGGATTTAAGGAATCAGCAGCGGTGATGGCTGGATGAATTTTAGGATCAGACATAACTGGGCTCAGACCCTGACCTCATCCATGTGACCCTGAATAGCCTCCTGGTTTCACCGGCTCCAGGTAACTGGTCCCTGAACACATGCCCCACAGCGCAGTTCCCAAGACTGAGGATCCGGTTACATGAGGCAGTGGTCACAAGCCCTGGTGGGCAGAACGCGGCAGCCTGGTGGCCATTGTTACTGTAAAGCAGGGGCACCTGTGCTCTGAAGAATGCAGGCAAAGGACCAGCATTTACACAGTTCAGCCCTAAGTGTTGGGTCACACATGATTTTTATCTCTTTAGAGATAAAGTTCTAAATTGCCTAGATTTTCTACTTATAAACATGTAGTTTTATGGGATAAAAAGAAGTAAGTTAAAATATCTTAAAACATATTTTTATTGATTTCTGAGAGGAAGGGAGAGGGAGAGATAGAAACATCAATTATGGGAGAGAATCATTGATCTTCTGCCTCCTGCATGCCCCCTACCGGGGATCGAGCCCACGACCTGGGCATGTACTCTGACCTGGTTCATAGGTCAATGCTCAACCACTAAGCCACAATGGCTGGCTAACTTTTTTTAAAAACAGAAATTCATCGTGTCTGGTGTCTATTTTTTAAATAGAAATCCTTACCTCCCTAGTTGGGCTGGAGAAGGTGCAAACAAGGGTCTCATGACTCTGCAGGCAGCTTCTCTGAGGCCACTCGCCCGAGAAAACCAACACATGCATGTTTCCAACACCTGAAGTGAAAATATTTCTTCCCATAACTCCTGAAACCTGCCCTAGAGAAAACCGTGTGGGGTCCGCCGGGGAAGACTGAAGGTTAAGGCCAAAAGTTGGCACCTGGAGGGCCCACCTGGGAGGAAAAGCTGACCTTGGAGACCACTCAACGGACCCCTGGAGCCAGGGGAGGGCAGCGAGGACCACTCTGCCTGCTGACCTGAGATAGTGACCAGCCCAGGAAGTGTGAGCACCCCATCATGTGAGCTCCCCAACATGTGAGCTCCCCAACATGTGAGCACATGGCGACCTGTAAAAGTGCCCTGAAGCACCCAGTAAACACTGAGGTTTGACCTGCCAGGATCGCCCAGGTCACGGTTGCTGCCACGATCATAAAAATAGCAGGATTCTCAGAGCACTGTGTTTCCATGGCTTTACGAGTCTCGAATGCTCTCCTTCCCTCTGAGTTGGTGCAAAGACCCTTATTAAAGCTATAAATTGAATTAAAACTCACATTTAATACGTAGTTACGGTGTGGTTAATGGTTTTACGGGCCAGGCTGTGGCCTTCCTATTTTCTTACAATGTTGTCCTTTATGTTTGCAAAACCAGGCTGCTCAGATGGCGGGGCGGACGCCAAGTTATTAACAATTATTACCTTTTACAGTCATTTCTGGCCCTGGCATGCTTTTTTGGTGGTCTCATAATTCCCAAACAGGGGCCTTTGAAATAATACCTCGAGACCAAAGGGCCCTTCGAGGGACACTTCCTCCCTCCTGGGCGAGTCCGGCCCCTTTCCCATTGTGAAATGCTTTCCGCCCACAGGCCCCAGCGTGAGCCCAGCTCCGGGCCTGGAGTGCAAGCTGTCTTCCCGGAGGAAAGGAGCCCTGTGTGAGGCCCGGGGCCCTCCGGAGGCGCCTGGGGCAGGGCCCGTCCCGATGCTTGCTGGGACAGAGGATGACATCAGGCCCCTGGTGACACACCAGTAGTGACGTGGGTGGCCTCTGCTGTCGAGAGCTGAGGACATGCAGAGACCCCACACAAACCGCTGGCCCTGTGACCCCACTGCTAGCAACGCCCCTCACAGAGCTGCATAATTACATGCCGTGCATGGGTGATCCGGACACAGCGCCGGGTGTGTGTGTGTGTGTGTGTGTGTGTGTGTGTGGAGACAAGACAGAGACATCTCATGACCTCCCACTTCTCAAAACAACTTTTATGAAAAACCAATGGGGGAAAAATAAATAAAATTCATGTTATTCTTCCTTCTGGGCCTCACATCCTCCAAAATCAAACACTCCGTTTTGAATTTCAAACAAAGGGCGTAGGGGATAGGCACACGTCTGCGTAAGGAGAGACCAGGCAGTGAGCAGGAAGCCGGGGTTGTGTGTGCTGGTTTGTACCCCTCCCTCGCCGATTCAGGGAAAAGTGCAGCTGTTGGGAAGGCCTGTGCGTCTGTGAGGACCCCATCCTGGCCTCAGCAGCTCTGCCCTCATGTGGGGTCCACAGCAAGCTGCCCATCTGCACCCACTTTAGTGGTGGGTCACCCCTCAAAATGTCTCAGTCCATCAACCGACGAATGAATGAACCAATGCAACAAAGCCACAGGGTGGAATATTATTCATCCATGAAAAGGAACGAAGTCCTGATGCTGGCTACAACATGCATGAATTTTGAGAACATTGTGCTGAGTGAAAAGCGCCCATCACAACAGGCTGCAGACAGGTAAATCCATGAGGACAGGAAGTAGAGTGGTGGTTGCCAGGGGCTGGGGGCAGGTAAAGGAAAAGTGGCTTCTCATGGATACAGGCCTTGGGGGTGATGAAATATTCTGAAATTAAATAGTGGTGATGGCTGCACCACACTATGACCACTGAATTGTATATTTTAGATGGGTGATCTGTATGGTAGGTGAATTTTATCTCAATAAAGCTATTTAAAAATAATCTCTTACTGTGCCCCAAGCATCCCTAGCCCCTGCCTGAGGCTCCCCATCCCAGTGCTTGGGTGGCCCTGGGTCCACTGGGCTTCCTGGGTGGCCTGTACCCTACCACCGACACATCAGACTCCCCAGGAAGACAGCCCAGAGTGGGGGGGGAGGGTTCTGCAGAGTGGTGTGAGCTAAATACTTATTTTTCGGGGTCCCCAGGAAAATCACCTCTATGTGGGTGGATCCCCTGCAGTTGCCACACTGCAGTGGGACTCCTTTCATAGGCACCAGCCTGGTCACTCAGTGAGCCTGTGGCCAGTGAAACTGGCTCGCAGCACAGCAGTGTGAGGGCAGGCCTTGGGGCTGGGTTTGAAAAGTTACCACGTGAGTGGCTTTTCCTTCTGTTATAATTCTACTAGAGGCCCGATGCACAAAATCTGTGCAGGAGTAGGCCTTCCTTCCCCCGGCTGCCAGCACCGGGCTTTCCTCGCAGCCCCAGCTTCATGTGGAAGGACATCTGGTCTAATTAGCATATTATGCTTTTATTATTATCCTTTATAATAAAGAGCTAATATGCAAATAGCCCTCATGCCCTCACACTATCATGCCATAAAGGCTCAGATACTCAACACTGGGGAGAGAGGAATGGGGAACTAGCCAAGCACAAATGAGCTTGTGAGAGAGGAATGGGGACCAGCCAGGCACAAATGAGCTTGCAAGAGAGGAATAGGGACCAACCAGGCTGCAGCCCGGAAGAAGGACAAGCCACCCACCTCATAGTCCCAGGCACCAGTGGCTGCACCTGTGCCTGTAGCCCAGAAGAAGGACAAGCTGCCCACCCTGCAGTCCTGGGCATCTGCGGTTGCAGCCCAGGCAAAGCCACCCGCCTGTGGTCCCCTGATGCTGCAGCCAGTCCAGGCAAAGCTGGCCCAGGTCCTGGGTGCCTGTGGCCGGCCAGAGGGAGGGAAGCCCAGGTTCCAGGTACCTGCAACTGGCCAGAGGAGGGAATCCTGGGTCCCAGGTGCAGGACAAGGCAGAGGCAGTTAGGGGAGATCAGGCCAGCATGGGAGCAGTTAGGGGTGATCAGTTGGTAGGGGGACAGTTAGGGGAGATCAGGAGGCAGATAGAAGGGTAGGGGCAATCAGGCAGGCAGGCAAGCAGTTAGGAGCCAGTGGTCCTGGATTGTGAGAGGCAGTCAGACATCCCCTGAGAGGCCCTGGTTTGGAGAGGGTGCAGGCCAGGCTGACACCCCACCACCTCACCCCTACCACCCATCCCCCATCCCCTGCACAAATTTTGTGCACCGGGCCTCTAGTAGATTATAAAGGACTAGCCAGTGTCTTTCATCTATGGGGATCCAGCCCCCGAATGGCCATACTGGGAAAAGTCAACCATATTCTACAGACAAAAGCCTAAAAGAACTTTAGGCTTTTGTCTGTAGAGAGGTGGGGGGTAGGGTGACTGGTTAAAAATGGATGCAGTCTTTGTTTCTCCTGCCACAGAGAGGCAGACTAAGTCCCCTCTCCTGATGTAGGCCAGCCCTGGGGACATGTTTGGCCAATGGAATGTGACAGAATGACATGCTGGGAAGACCAAAGCTAGAGCCGAGAAGCCTTCCCGCTGCTGTGCTTTCTCGGGACACCCCCTCTGGGAGCCCTGAGCTGATACAACACTCAGCGTGTCTTTCTGGAGGCCGCCTGGAGTTGACAGCTCCAGCTGAGTCTGCCTTCCAGCCACCCGCCAAGGTACCAGCCATGTGAGCAGAGCCGCGTGGACTCCAGAGCAGCCCATCCACGAGCTGGGTATCTGTGGACATGACACAAAGTAGAAGAACCACCCAGCTGAACCCTGCCCAATTCCTGACCCGCAAAACTCCTACTACCCAAGTCCCTGGCACTGCGTAACACTTGAAATTCCCCATGAAGGTAACACAGCTGACTAGAGGGTGTTTAGAAACTAGGCACATATTTGGTTGAAACATTGGTGGGTGCTACTGGCATTAATGGGAGAAGAGAGGGGTGCAGGCAAGAAATGAGTAGCATCATGCAATAGGCAAGATAGCCTCATCTTGGACGACTTCTCACATTCATACAGATGAAAGTTCATTTTATAATTTTCTGAGCCTGAAGCATGACTTTTTTTTTTTTTACATACAGATATCAAGCACTTTTTTAAATGATTTTAACATATCCCGAATTTCTCAAGGATGCAACCATCGTGTAAATCAAGAGAAGACTAGAATTTTCTTAGTTTGAAACTTTACTAGCAATTGTTGAGCAAAGCTCAGTGAAAGCTGGTGTGCCCTCATGGGTCTAAGCACCAGAGCAGCACTCTGCACTGTCGCCCGCAGTCCAGTCTCCGGGCCTCTGAGCAAATACATTTAGTCCTTCTTTCAAAATCTCAGGAAGGAAAAGACGGGCTTGACAACACACCATGGAGAAGCATACTCTTGAACACCCGTGTTCATTCACGGTAAGTGGGTAAAAGCCTCTGAGGACACCGTCAAGGCTTCTAGTGCGGGCTTCTAGTGAGGGCTTACACACAAAAACATTTTCAATGAGAAACTTCCCCTCCATGCCTCTTTACAGAAGCATCACGGCATGGTTTTGGAAATTGCGTTTGTAGGTGAGTTGTGTTGTGTGAATTCTATTTGAGGATAAGGAGGAAGGTGTTGTGAAGTAGCTCTTATAGAAAGAGGCTTTGGGTTTGACCACCATGTTGACGCGGGGTCCTGGTGCAGTCCGGGTGCTCGCCGCCTCTGGAAAGAGTCACAGACCCTGTCGCTGCTGTGATCCTCCCTGCCTCTCCCTCTGGCAAAGGACAGTAAAGACGGCAAGGCCGACATGAAGTGATCATTGGAAGAGAGGGAATAGCACCTGCTGGACATTAAGGATGAGCATAATAAACAACGAATCTTTATGTGCAGATCCAAAGTAAGTGGTAAATGTACCTCTGACGCCCCCGGAGCAGACCAGGGCTGAGCCCTGCTGCCTGTCTCCTGTGTGCCTGGGGGCTCGCCAGCTCCTCTCTGAGCTGCTTTCTTGCCTGTAAAACGAAGGAATGAGCGAGGGCCTCTGAATGTGCCTCTAGGGAACGCAGAGCCCCAGGTGGACAAAAAGTGATGGGGCCTTTTCCCGGAAGGTGGCCCCTCTGCCGTGGCCTTCCTCCCTGGCCTAGGGAGGGGGGCCCATGAACCGAGAGGCCCATGAACCGAGAAGGCCAAGTCATCATCATCCTCTAAGTCAAAAAGCACCATTTCTAACTGACCAATATTAAAGAGACAGAAAAGGAAAAAAAAATCCCACAACCTATTAATGGTTCAGAACACACATAGCAAGGTCATTTCTGGAGAGAAAAAGTGAGAAGAAAAAAAAAAAAATAGGGCTTTTCAGCCTGTGAATAAAAAGTGTCCTTTAACAGGCGATAATTATATACAGGAAGGCAATTAAAGTTTTAATAATTTAATTACCTTCCTGCAAGCCCATCAAGGGGAAAATATGGAGCAAAAACATTTCTGAGGGCCAGCAGCCGCGATGCGAGCGATCAAAGGCCTGCGAGATAGCTCAGCTCCGAGGCAGTTGACACATTAATTTTTACGGGCTGACCGCCGTTATTAATAGAAGAAACGAGATGGAAGTATTTTCCACGGTGGGGGGACCACATCATCATTTGATGCCTGATGTTACAGCAAACACAGTTTTGGCTTCTCCCTGGAAATAAATCCTGTTTTCTTTGACCTTCCCTTGGCTTGCGGCAGGGCCAACATTCAAGACCGGGCTTCACAGCGAGGGCTCCCCTCAAGGCTGCCACGTTGGAACAACAACCAGAGCCCGTGCAAGAGATCAAAGGGAGTCCAGTTAGAAACCACAGCCAGGGCTGGCACGGCCGGGCACCGGGGGCCAGAGCATCCCTCCCGAGGTGGCCGGCCCAGTCCTCCCAGCCTCAGCCGATCGCTCACGCCACGGGCAACGCACTGACCCAAGCGCCAGCTGCACTGTTACTGACTTAATATTAAAGTCAGTAACCCACTACTTTGCTGTTTTTATTGTTGAAAAACACCCCTAACATAAAATGGACCATGTTAATTCAGTGGCATTAAGTATATTCATGATGTTATGCAACCATCACGTTTCCGATGCTTTCCTCACCCCACAAGGAAAGCTCACGCCGAGAGCATCCTCTGCTCTTGCCCCGCCCCCAGCCCTGCCAGCACCATCTGCTTTCTGTCTGTGGATGTGCCCGTTCTGGGCTTTTCATCTAAAAGGAATCCTGCCCTCCGTGCCCTTCGTGACGGGCTCCACTCATAACTTTTTAAGCTGCAGTAAGAATATCGTAAAAGGAGGCTTTGTATTATTGTCAGCAATAAAAGACCTGCATTCCTTGCCACAAATAGAAAATAACCATAAAAACGGATGCACTGGAAACAAGTTCACGGCCAACTTGCTCACTTTGGCGAACCTGTGTCGGGCTCCTGCTTGAACCGCTCCCTGAGCTGACCGTCTCTGCGGGCAGCTGGGACTCAGCCCTGCTGGGAACTGCTGGGGAACTTTCTGGGTTTTACTTGAATTTTCCTCCACATGTTGGGAAGCAGGGACTGATTTCCCTCTCCTCCCAGACAGAGGGCCAGCTCCTGGGAGTTCACCTCCCACCCGTCCTGGCTGCAGCTGTGGACAAACCCCTGAGGCAGAGCAAAGAGGTGGGCAGGGTCTTGATGCAGTATGACGGGTGTACAAGGGACCATTCTCCGAGATGGGAAGTGAGAGGGCCTGTGGGAGCACACCGGAGCCGGGGCTGGGAGGTCTGCGACCAGGAAGTCACTTGCGTCAGCACACACATTCCTGCCTCACTCTGGTGGACGGCCACCTACAGTTCCCCGGTGTGACTACGCCATCTTACTTAGTGCATGCTCTACGGATAGAAATGTATGCTATTTCCTTTGGAACTATTAAAAACAATGCTGAAATTGATATTTTTGTAATCATCCCATCTATGTATGAGTGTAATCTTAATATATAAATTTCTAGAACTGGAATAGCTGGGCTGATGGATATGTGTATTTTACATTCCAATAGGTATTTCCAAAGTACTTTCTTTGCAGATGGTCTAAGCGTGCTCTCACCAGCAACATATAAAAATGGCCACTTCAAATCTCATCACCAAGACTTCGAGTTACCAACTCCTGGATCTTGACCAATCGAAAGGTGAGGAATGCCCGCACCTCACTGTGGTTTGAATCTGCATTTGAGAAGACTACTTCTATCTTCATTTTACAGATAAGGAAACAGACCCAGAGAGCTTAAGTAGCCTGCTCAAGGTTACACAGCTAATAACTGCAAAACTAGGATTCAAGGCCCGGTCTACCTGACTACATTTTCTAGGCTTGTCCCCACTATTTCCTCCTATAGCACGTGATGGATTCTGTTGCTTGTAAATGTGTTTTCCCCCCAGATGGAGTGGGAGCTCCCAATCCGCACATTCTGTCCCCTCCTATGAGCCCCACGTGCCTGCTCGATATTTCTGAGATTATATTATCAGACAGGCAACCCACAGTGCAGCCTGGCATCAAGGAGGCCACAGAAGCAAAGGGAAAGCCACGGGGACAGAGCAGCCAGAGTCCTTGTGGTGGGACCCCTCTGTGACCTCACAGCTGAACCTCAAGGGCATCCTTGGAAAAGGGGACCAGTAGGGATAGGGGTGTCAGTGTTGAAATATCTACAATTAGGAAAAAACAACCAGGCCCATCTTCCAACTACTCATTCAGAGCTGGTGGGTTTGTGAGATTTTTTGGAGGGTGTCAGATGTCAGAACTTATTGTACCCACTCACACAGCCCCAACAATCAGGAAGTGCCACAGGCCACCTGAGGGGCCCGAAGGAAACCAAAGAGGGCAGAGGAGCCAGTCATTGACCATGCACTTGAAGGCACTTGAAGGCTCCTGACTAAGCCTGTTTAATAGACTCACTTTTCCATTCTGTGCTTCTCAACAGCTTTCAATGGTCCACTTTACAGATGAGAAAATGGAGTTGCAGAATGTCGTGTGGTTTGCTGAGATGCCACAGCTGATCCTGGGATATCTAGAGTAGCTTTGGATGAAGTCAACGCTTACCAAGTATTCCCAAAAGGCCCCTCCCGCCACCCCTCTCTGGGACTGGGTTTCCCAGGCTTGCTCTGGGGGGACAGCTCCGGGTCCTGAACTCTGTTCCCACTGAAACCTCCTCTTGCCCCTTCTCCTGCTGATGAGAACATGGCCCTCATCCTGGAATGCAGCTTAACAGCGGGGGTGCTTGAAGACTGCCAGGACCTCCCTTGTACCCCTGCTCCCCTCCCAGCGCTGAGACCTGACCCGCACCGTGGGAGCTGGGTGTGGGCAGGCAGAGGGCCTGCACACCCCCTCGTCCCCTCCTGGGCTCAGCAGGTGCCTGGCGTGGGCCTGTGAGTGTGATTCCGGGAGATGCTTCGTCAGCCCAGCCCTGACCTGAGGCCCAGCAGGTGGGTCGGGGAGGAGGGACTCCATAGCACCAAGCCTGGTCCCCCAAGGTCTCAGCTCCTGCATGAACTCACAGAGCACCGTGGATGGCTGGGCCGGGCTACAACCAGCCCCCTCACAGCTGGCAGGGCAGGCAATCTGAATCTACATCTGCGAGACTAAGACAGGAATGGGATGCCCAGGAAGAGCCTGCCCTCCCTCAGGGCCCTCCTGACAGAGCCCGCAGCAGGAGGCGGGCCTGTTAGCAGAGCAAAATCCATTGCTAAGCTTAGAGCAGTAGTTCTCAACCTTTCTTTTTTTATATATATATAATATATTTTATTGATTTTGTACAGAGAGGAAGGAAGAGAGATAGAGAGTTAGAAACATCAATGAGAGAGAGTCATCGATCAGCTGCCTCTTGCACACCCCCTACTGGGGATATGCCCGCAACCAAGGTACGTGCCCTTGACCGGAATCGAACCTGGGACCCTTCAGTCCCCAAGCCGACGCTCTATCCATTGAGCCAAACCGGTCTCGGCAGTTCTCAACCTTTCTAATGCCTCGACCCTTTAATACAGTTCCTCATGTTGTGGTGACCCCCAACCATAAAATTATTTCCGTTGCTACTTCATAACTGTAATTTTGCTACTGTTAATGAATCATAATGCAGATATCTGTGTTTTCCAGTGATCTTAGGCTCTACAGCAGTGGTTTTTCAACCTATGGGTCACGACCCTACAACTCAGAACCGCTAGCAGGGTTGCCTAAGACCATCTGAAAACAGATATTTACATTATGAATCATAGCAGTAGCAAAACTACAGTTATGAAGTAGCAAGGAAAATAATTTTATGGGTGGGGGTCGTCACAACATGAGGAACTGTATTAAAGGGTTGCGGCATTAGAAGGTCGAGAACCACTGGGCTAGAGGTTGCGCACTCTGTGATTCCCTGATACGGCGGCGTTCTGGGAGACCGAAGGGTGGACAGTGACTGCACAGGGGTCGCACGTCAAGATTCTGGAGGGGTGTTAACATTCATAGAGCCACACAACAAACAAAGTCAATTGTATGTCAATTGTTCAAAAATACTAAGGTAGGAAGGAGTGAGTGGTCAGTGTCAGAGCTCTGTGGCTACCAGCTGGAGACCCTGTGCTCATGAAATGTCACCAGGCCGTGTGACTCTGACCGGAGCAGCCTGACCCTGACTCTGACCCTGCCTCAGCTGGTGTTCAGAGAAGGGGAGAGAGCCTCCCCGTGCAAAATGGAGAAAATTCACCTTGGCTGGAAATTGCATAACCATAATTCTCGTGCTCGGCCAATTTAGTCCTGAACCTGGAATGAGGTAATAATTACACACCCTGAGGAATCTTAACAGCCTGGAGGAGAAACCCAGCACGCCAGCGAGGGAGAGCTTCTCCCAGAAAGGGGAAACCTGAGCCTGGCCGAGGCCTCGTGGCTGTTTCCCACTCGAGATGTGAGCGCTCAGCCGGGGCGCTGTTCCACCCCCAGGCGGGCTCCCAGCCCCTGGGCCGCAGGGAACCTGTGCTGCGGAGGCCGCGCTGCCAGTAAAACCCCCAACCCGCTGCTTCCCACTGGGCCCCCACCATCGTGGGTGGGATGGTCCTCGGCCATCAGAGCTGCCACACGCATTGCCAGCCATGCTGCCTCCTGGGCCCTGGGCCCTAAAGGCAGGAGCTCCTCCCATCACTGAGAGCCCAAACACCCAACCCCGTGCATGGCCAAACAGCACGGGGGTGGCACCACCCCAGTCACCACTGTTCAAATGGTCAGAAAAGGCAAGCGGTGAAAGGCAGTTAGAAGCTTCCTCCGCCCTAATGCGGAAGTGTCCCCACGTCCTGGGACAATGCAGTTTCCCTCCGGGAGATGACACTGCACAAACATCCTCAGCGGCTGCTGTCCCTGTCTGTGAGGAGGGACGCTGGCTCTGAGCAGTCCCTTCCCTGCGCTGGTGCCCTTTGAGGAAAGGTCTGCCACTTCAGACTGGACCCCCTGGGCCAAGCCCTCAATGGGGTTGCATCTGGACCTTCGAACTTGTGGTTCAGACCATCAGCAAGGCAGCCGAAGGTTGGGTAGAAGGCCCGGGATTTGGAAAGGGAGAGCCCAAGTCCAAGCCCGCACCTGAAGGCCTTCCCTCTTTGAGACTCAGTTTCGTCGTCTGTAAAACAGGGATGGCACATCACAGCACAGTGTTTTGCACATTCTGTTCCCTCCCTGGGAGTCTGTTCCCAGGCTCTCCTTACGTCCGATCCCTTCCTGTCTTGCAAGTCTCCTTGCAAATGCCAGTGTCCTCGGAGGAGCCTTCCTGGCAACGTGAAGGTAGACTCCATCCCTTGGCATCACAGTGTCCTGATGACTTCCACCAGGCCTTTGTGGCCTCCCAACTGTCTCCATCCTCTTCTTGACTGTCCTTCTCTCCCAGACAAGAATGGGAGCACCCAGAGGGCGGGCCCTAGTCACCTCACGTCCACGCTGCACACCAGTGCCCCATGCCCCGCACGTGTTTGTTGCATTTGGTGGGACGAGCGACTCATCCCACTTCCAGGGTTGCTCCAAAGGCCGTGGGAGAGCCTGTGTCAGCAAGCAGGCTGCACCAGGGGCACCCTCTCCCGGGGAACAAGAGCAGACGTTAGATGTAAAAAGCCTCACATTGTAAGATTCAGACAGAATGCTGCATTTTGCCAGCTTTCCAGAGCACAATCTTCTAGGAAATTAAAACGTATGATATTGCTGCAAAATTTTAAACCAATAAGAGTCCCCATTTATTAGCCAGACCAGATGCATCTTCCCTCTGTGTCGGTTACATTCATCAAACATTCGGGATCAATGCCCAACGTTCTCTCAATGCAGGAACCTGGCCGGGGTTCCCCTCCAGTTTAAATCACACTTAGACTCTAAGCTTGAAACCTGGCCGGTGGCTCAGCTGGTTGGAGTGTATCCCATACACCAGAAGTTTGTGGGTTCTTTTCCCAGTCAGGGCACATACTTAGGTTTCAGGTACATAAGGGAGGCAACAGATTGGGTGATACGGGAGGAAACAGATTGATGTTTTTCTCTCACATTGATGTTTCTCTCTTCCTCCCTCTCTCTCTAAAAATCAATAAAGCATATCCTTGGGTGAGGATTAATTAAATAAATGGATAAATAAATGAATCCTAAAAAGAAACTGAACTTCTCCATGGTGTCTCCACAGCACACCCTCCCAGGAGTGACCCATTAGTCGGCATTCAGATTAGGAGATCAGGATCTGCACTTTGTAGCAGTCAGACTGCAGGCCCATCATCCACCCTCTCAGAGCCTCAACTTTCCTCATCAGAAAATGGGGATGAAACTGCATAGAAATGCATGGGAACCAGTCCTTACAAAAGCACCTGGTGCACAGTAGACACTCAATGGATGTTACTTAGGATCAGTATTCCTCACTGGGATGCTCTGAGAAAGCCATTCCACCCTTTGTTTTTGTTAATCCTCACCCAAGGACATTGTCCATTGGTTTTTAGACAGCATGGAAGGGAGGAGGAGAGGTGCAGAGAGAGAGAAATATTGATGTGAGAGAGACATGTTGATTGGTTGCCTCTAGCACATACCTCAACAGGGCCAGATATTGAGCCTTCAACTGAGATATATGCGTACCCTTGACTGGAATCAAACCTGGGACCCTTCAGTCTGTGGCCTATACTCTATCCACTGAGCCAAACACACTACAGCCCATTTAATGTTTTGAGCCTTGTTTCCTAGTCTGAAAAGTGGGCATAGAAATCCCTTTTTGCTCCGAGGGTTGCTGAGGTGGTCCAATTAGATCACACCCAAGGATGTGTAGGTTCCCAGGGATGCACAGACCTGAGGGGAATTAGACATTTTAGTCAGAGCTCTGAACCAAGTGCTAGGATAAAGGGGGAGGGGGAGAGATGTGAGGGGAATGTGCTATGAGAGCCACCATTAAGGAATTATTAGAACAGCAAGATGGATGGTGGGTAAAGGCGCAGCCCCAGGCCAGCTGGAGCAGGAGGGGGAGAATGGGAGGTGGGCCTGGGGATCTAGAGAACCTACTACACAGCCCCACAGCCAGCCCAGCTGGAACCCTGTGCAAATTTGAAAAAGACACCCCTTCTCAGAGACACTTAGCTGCCATTTTCTGCAAAATTGACATAGTAAATGTACACATCTTTTGTGAATTGTGCCTGAAATTGTGCGATGCACAACCTGTACACCTGAACTCCACGGCCTGAGGAGCAGTTTAAAATGATTACAAAATAAAACATGCAAAAGAACCTCCGCAGACATGGAGAGATTGAAACCTTGCACGTTACTGTGGGAATGTAAAGTGATTCAGTCACTGTGAAAAAGTTTGCCAGCTTCTCAAAAGTTAAACATATGCGTAGTATTCCACTGTGTAGATGTACCACAGTTTTTTAATCCACTCATCTGCTGATGAACAAAAACAGATCCAGAGACAGAGAAACATCGATCAGACCGTCAAACCTCAGAGGGAAGGCAAGGCGGGGTGAGGGTAAGGGAGAGAGATCAACCAAAGGACGTGTATGCGTGTATATAAGCCTAACCAGTGGTCACAAACAACAGGGGGGTGAGGGCATGTGTGGTGGTGATGGGGAGGGTAGTGGAGGGATTAGAACACATATGTAATACCTTTATCAATAAATAATTTTTTTTAAGTTAAACATAGAAGTGCCATGTAACCAGCACTTCACTCTTAAGAATATACCCCCAAGATGGAAACAAAGTCACGTACATGAATATTTGTTAGCAGTGTTCTCAATGGCTAAAAGGTGGCAACTGCCCAAATGTCCATTGGCAGGAGAATGAGCACCTGAAGTGTGTTTTGTCCACACGATGGAGTATTAGTCAGTCATCAAATAGAACGAAGCCCTGACACGTGCTACAGTGTGGACGAGTCTCAAAAATATTACGCCAAGTGACAGAAGCCAGTCACGATTAACCACAAATTCCATCTCTATGCAATGTCCAGAACAGGCAATCCGGAGACAGACAGCAGACTAGTGATGGCCAGAGCCTGGGGAGAGGAGAGAAAAGGAGTGACTGTGTAAGGGGCACTGGGTCTCTGTTTGGGGAGATGAAAGGTTCTGGAATTAGATCAAGGCGATGGTTGCACAACATTATGAGTGTCTTTTAACATGACTATCACCTGATAGTACCTCCACGTTACATTTCGGGCACTCCAGCGAGGACAGAGAACAGCACAGTCGGTTAGAAGGCTGTGTAAGCCCCGGCAGGAACTCAGATGCCCTGGATATAAAGAAAGAAGAAGGGGTGCACAGGGCTCTGGCTCCCCAACAGGAGAGTCTTAAACCAGATATGACTGAGTCCTTGGAACAACCAGATTGGGTCTTCCTGCGCTCAGTGGAAAGGGGAGCCCAGGAGAAAGACGGAGAAGCACAGCCGTGCACAAATGATGATGATAGTGATGGTGAAGGTGATGGTGGCGATGATGATAATGGTGATGGTGATCCTGCAGCAGCTGCTGGTGGTAACTATCTTACCCAGTTTGGGTGGTAATAACGAAACATCACACACTGGGTGGCATAAAAACAGACATTTATTCTTCACAGTTTCAGAGGTTGGAAAGTCCAAGATCAAAGTGCCAGCCTGATCATGCTCTTGGTGATGGTCCTCTTCGTGGGTTGCAGATGGCTACCTTTCCTTTTAAAAATATATTTTTATTGATTTCAGAGAGAAAGGGAGAGGGAGAGAGAAATAGAAACATTAATGATGAGAAAATCACTGATAGGCTGCCTCCTGCACGCCCCCCGCTGGAGAAGGAGCCCACAACCTGTGAACTCCTGGTTCATGGGTCGACCCTCAACCACTTTGTCACACAGGCCAGGTGATGGCCACGTTCTTGCTGTGTCCTCACTTGGTGCAAAAAGAGTGAGTGCTGGTCTCTCCTCCTCTTCTTGTAAGTCCTGTCATGGGGACTCCACTCCCAGGACCTCATCTGACCCTAACTACTTCTCACCTCATGACACCATCAAATGGGGGTAGAACTTCAACATATGAATCAGGAAGAATACAAACTTTCTGCTCATAGCAATGATGACGATAGATAGATAGATAGAGAATAGAGAAATAGTGTACACAGCATAAGGTGGTTTTAATGACTTATTCAGGCAAAATATTTAAAATCCTGTGTAAGCGAAGGAAGCCATCAACAAAATGGGAAGACAACATACTAAATGAGAAAATATATTTGCCATTGATACTCTGATAAGGAATCAATATGCAAAATATATAAAGAATTCATACAACTTAACACCAAAAATAAAATACAATTCAATTAAAAAATGGGCAGAGGACTGAATAGACACTTCTCCAAAGAGGACATACAGATGGCAAATAGACATCTGAACGGATGCTCAATGCCCCAGCCCTCAGACAAATGCAAATTAAAACCACAATGAGATACCACCTTAGTGAGAACTGCTGTCTTCAGTATGTCAACAAACCATAAATGTCCACAAAGATGTGGAGAAAAGGTCACCCTGGTGCACTGTGGATGGGATTGCAAATTGGTGCAGCCACTATAGAAGACAGTATGGAGGTTCCTCAAAAAATTCAAAATAAAACTACCATATGACCCAGCAATCCCACTTCTGGGCATTTATCCAAAGAAATCTAAAACACTAATTGGAAGGGAAAAAAAATACACATCCCTGTGTTCATTGTCGCATACTCATTCCTGTGTTTACAATAGCCAAGATATGAAAGCAACCCACCTGCCATCAATAGACAACTGGATAAAGAAGCTATGGTACATACACCCCATGGAATATTACTCAGCCATAAAAAAGAATGGAACCTTCCAATTTTGAATAGCATGGGTGGGTCTAGACTAGGGTATAATGCTAAGCTAAATAAGTCAGATGGAGAAGCACAAAATGATTTCAGTTAGATGTGGAATATAAAAACAAAGAAGCAAACAAAACAGAAACAAATTCATAAATACAGAGAATAAACTGAGGGTTTCCAAATGGGAGGGTCTGAGAAGTCAGCTGGAAAAGGTGAAGGGATTAAAAGGTAAAAATTGACAGTTACAAAATAGTCATGGGGATGTAAAGTACAGCATAGGGAATGTGGTCAATAATATTGTAACAACCATCTGTGGTGCCGGGTGGGTACCGCAAATGTCAGGAGAATCTCTTGGTAAAGTATATGATTGTCTGACCACCATTCTGTGCACCTGAAACTAATATCATGGGATGTCAAGTATAATTGAACCTTTTATTTTAAATAAATAAATAAATTACTCACATTTGTATAACACTTTAAAAAACGTCCACACACCTGTGTGTAATTTCTGGCTCAGACAAAGCCCTCAGTGAATGCCAGCTATTGTGACTATTGTTGCCTTCTTTCTAAACTTCTGGTGTTAAATCACACTTTCTAAGCACTTTTGAGTGGTTTTGTAAGCATTTCTCAACCTGCGGGTTCAGACTCTTCAGGTCACAGACAACAAAAGCCATTGTGAGCTGGCTCACTCCGGTCAGGGAGTTACTATTAAATTGCTTCTCCTAACCAGAGAGGCCCTGCTGAATGAGTATGGACCCAGAGGCTCAGCCGTGCCAGGGCCTGCTCCCCGCCCCCTGCCTGTTTCATTTGGGGTAGGTTCTCCTGCTGGAATGACAGGCGCTTTGTGCAAGAGCCTGGTGAACCCAGGACAAAGGGTGTGTCTCATCTGCCATATTTCAGCAGCAGAGCCTCATGGAGGGCTCTCACCTGACTCGTTTGGGTCACAAGACATCTCCAAATCATTCCTGCGCTCAGACAGGCGCGAGTGTTCTCCCTGCTCGCCTGGTCTGTGCCCCCAGAACCTGGTGTTTTGGAGGTGGAGGGAAGGTGATTCCTTGAAGGAGAAAAAAAGGGGAGAAGGATGCAGAGTTGGCAAAATCAACAGATGCCCACGGCATGTCCATAATACTGAGAAGTCCAGGCGTGGACAAGCCTGCTTATTGGGATAAACAATCTATTCAGCTAGTCTGTATTGAGGGCTTGCAATTCACCAAGCAAGCCTACAGTACTCACAGGAGACCCACTCAGAGTGGGGACACTGGGCTTCTTACCCAGGAGAGAGGCTGGGGTTCATCGCAGCCTTGGATGGGAGAAGACACTCCATCCTTGGTTCTGCCATCACAGAAAGGGTTAACAATGACGGGGAGGAGCTGCCTGGTGTGGGCAGCCCAATGGGAGGGAGCCCACCCACAGGCTTCCTGAAGGGGAGGGAGAGACTGGGTGGCCTGAGGCAAGGTATGCTGGGGTGGGTCTGTTACTCAGAAAGGCCCAGAGCCAGCAAACCATTGGGTCAAAGTTTGGTCCCCAAGAGCCACTGGATTGAGTTCATTCTTCTGCACTGATATCATGAGCCATCTTCTGGAGGAGAAAGAGGTGTGTGTGTGTGTGTGTGTGTGTGTGTGTGTGTGTGTGTGTGAGTGTGTATTTAAGTGTGTGAATGTGTGTCTGCGTGTGTGTGTGTGTGTGTGTGTGTGTGTTGAAGGAGGAAAAAGAGATGAGTGTGTTCAGTGTGTGTCAGTGTGTGTGCAGTATTGTATGAATAAGAGAGAGGAAATGATTTCCCCAGGAATGCATAGCACAGTGGTCCAGACGGCGTTCCTGGGACCGGGCAGATGACAGGAGGTGCAGGATTGAAAGTGATGTGTGCCTATGCATGTGTGTGCCCGTGTGTGCATGTATGTGTGTGAGGGTGTGTGCATGAGTGTGTGGTGTGTGTTAGTGTATGAGAGCATGCGCATGAGTGTGTATGTGAGTGTGTGTATGGAAGGAGGAGAAAGAGGGAGCATGTTCAGCATGTGTCACTGTGTATGTGCAATATTGTATGAGTAAGAGGAGAAAAGGTGGAGAGACTTCTGTTTGTCTTAGCAGCTCATCCTCTGGAACCAGGTACAGTAACAGCAAGCCATCCCTGAGCACTTCCGAATTGCAGGACACAGAGCTAATGTGCTCCGAAGTTGTCACCACACCCTCAGGACGCCCCTGTGAGCTGACGTGGGAGCCCATGTGGTTGCCGTTTTCCAGGGGAGAGGTTGCAGCTCAGAGAAGGTGCTGGCATGCCAGCATTGCAGGCTGGAGCTCACACACATGCCTGTCCGATTCCAAAACCTGCAACCTTCCCCCTGCAGCTGGTGGCCTCCCCTTTCCTGACACATGGCCTCCGGATCTCCTTGCCCTGGGTCAAGGAACTGGCTGAACCTGAGGAAAATCACTCTCTCGGCCTGTGGGTGAACTGGGACTCAAGCTGACTTCACTCCCAGTGATGGGCTGTTTGGCCATCACCTTGTTTTGTAAAAATTTGGATCTGACCAGGCAGTTCGCCATAGTCTCACCACCCGCATTTCCTGTACCCCTAATGCCAGTCCTTTGTCACCCGCCTGCTGCTATGGGCAAGTGAGGGCCCGGCTGTCTGGCTGTCACACACTCTTTGTCGAGGTGAGCTGGGACTTCAGCCTCCTTGTCACGGTTCCGCCCTCGGCACACACAGGTCCTGTGACCCGTCCTCCCATGTGGCCAGGATGGTGGTGAGGAGGAGGAGGAGGATGCTGAGCGGGGAGAACGATGATGTTAAAGAAAAATGACTCCTGACCCGCGTGATAGACACAGTGGAGATTTTTTATCTTTCTTCCCTCAGAGATACAGTCTCGGACTGGGGGCCGTGGGCACATTCGTTAGATAACGTCAAAGCTACATTGGAAAGCCTCATTCTCCAGGTCAGAGCGGAGGGGCTGAGGATGGAGACGGATGGAGGGCTGGAGGCTGGGATGGAAACCACCAGCCCCTCTCGGACCCCCCAGTTTCCCTCCTGGCTGAACTCACTGTGGGGAATCAGGGTTTCACATTCTTTCCCCAGAAAAGGAAACTTAAAGACTAGAATAAGACAGGACCACGGAGCACTCTACCACCACCCCTGGCGACCAGCCAGTGTCCAACACGTCGCCGCGTGTTTGTCCCACCATCAGAGGGTCCCTAGGTTGATTTCCTAGCTCAGTGGTCGGCAAACCATGACTCAAGAGCCACATGTGGCTCTTTGGCCCCTTGAGTGTGGCTTTTCCACAAAATACCACAGCCTGGGCGAGGCTATGTTGAAGAAGTGGCATTAGAAGAAGTTTAAGTTTAAAATGTGTGACTCACAAAAGAAATTTCAATCGTGGTACTGCTGATATTTGGCTCTGTTGACTAATGAGTTTGCCGACCACTGCCCTAGCTCAACGAAAACAAAGCAGACTTTAAGTCTCAGATTCAGGGAGAGTCACTGAACATGGCTGTACCCTTGCTCTTCCTGTGGGCATGGGGGTCGGAGGTCAGTCCTCCGTTATAGAACTTGACCTCCTAGTTCAGGTTGCTGCTGTTTCAATCAATCCGACTGTGTTAGGTAACCGCAACGGGGCCCTCATCCTTTCTGCCTTGTTAACTGCTCACCGGGAGCTTGGCATGAATGGCCTTAGATGTGATGCTCTCTGATGAAGGAAAAATCCTCACTCCCCAGTGTCTTTGGGGCCCTGTGCCCTCTGCAGAGTGAATGACACAGGGTTTTCCCAAGCCCCTGGGGACAACATAGAAAGACTGGTGGCCCCATTAACAAGTAAGGATCACCTGAGCAGTGAGATGCAGTCTTGCAGGTCTTGAACCTTCTCTCCCAAATTCCAAGGAGAGGACCATCTGAGCCAACATTCCACACACAATCCAGAGGCCTCACAGCCTTTCCCTGGGCGTCCCCTGGGGCAGGGGTGGTGGCTGCTCAGAGGGGCATTCAGCTCATGGAAAATTAAACTCTATCGAGGATACGAGCCCGCCAGCGGGGTGAGCGCATGTGCGCACACATCCAATTTAATCCTCGTCTTCCCTTTTGTGTCCACCAGAGAGGGTGGGTGGGAAGGTGACGTTCAAGGTTGGAGGGTAATTGACCCGAGAATGCAGCGAGCAAACATCTTAAACACCACGGAGAGCCTCTGCAAGCTGATTGGAACCATTTGTGTGGTCAACAAGAATGAGGGCCGCAGAGAGCTGGAAAGCGGGACAATATCTGCTCTGTTCTGAGGAGAGGAACAGATGCCAGCGTTCCTCCTGACTTTACAGCTTTTTCTTGGCTTGTGCGGGTGAAAGGGGCTGATTAAAAACGGGGCCTGCACTGGATGTGGGACAGCCTGCCAGAATGTGGCACAGACCCGGTGGGCCGGGGCCGGGATCTCACCGCCTGCAGCTCCCACTGAGCAGGGGCAACAGGCAGCCCCGCCAGCCTCCAGGCGGGGCCCCAGGGACCTGCGCTCGCGCTCTCTCTCTCTCTCTCTCTCTCTCTCTCTCTCTCTCTCTCTCTCTCTCTCTCTCTCTCATCTTCTCCCTGCCCTTCTGCCCGAAGTCAGAAGCAGGGTGACAACGCCATCCCTCAGCGTTTCCCAACTAATAAACCCTCAGAAACGGACGGAAAGACATCCATCCCCCCCAAAGCCAATTCTTCCTGCAGCGGTGTCTTAGGTAAAGCCGAGCGAGCCCGGGGCATTGGGTTTCACTGGGCGAATCACTGTGTGGTCTGTTCTGAGAGCCAAGACTTTCCAACCATACATTTCAACGGCGGTTACTCAAGTTTGGGTAAGAAAACACTTACCCAATTTCCGAGCAGACGGTGAACCGCGGGGCCTGTAACAGATATGAAGAGACGGGTGCGAGTTTCCCGGCAGCACCGGGCTCCCTGACCCAGAGTGCACGTCCGAGGGGCCGATACAGGATGCGGCCATGCTTGCCAATTAGCTCCTGGCCCCTCTGATGGGACAACGGGGCAAGGTTCCCTGTGTGCATTTCAGAGGCTTTCGCATGGTGCCCGCTCCCCTGCCAGAGGGGTTGGGGCTCGCGGGAGGAAGCTGGAATGTGGATTGGAAAATGAAAATACTCTCTTAATGAGGAGCCAGAAAAGACTGGAAATGCCAGAGCGGGAAGGGGCCTTGGAGAGGGGCGAACTCAGGTCTTGGGGCTTCGGTGGCCTCCTCCATAAAAGGAAGGAGTGGGGGCGGAAGGGGGTGCCTGAGGCCAGCCGTCTGAGGCCACCCAAGGTGTTAGTGGCTCAGCTGGGCTCAGACCCCTGACCCCAATCCAGGCTCTTTCCGCCACTGCATGCTCCCCGTCCAGAACAGAGCCCGGTGAGAGCACTCAGCAGGAGGCAGCTTCCCTGCAAGTATTTGTTCTGCTACACCAGGAGGGACTTCTGCAGGCCGGAAGGTCATCTAACCTCCCTGTTACACAGAGCCTTTGAGATGGAGCTGAGCCACTTCTGATGGAGGCTCCTTAACTCATTCCACCATGTTCTGATTTGTTCCATGTTATGTGTGTGTGTGTGTGTGTGTGTGCGTGTGCGTGTGTGTGTGTGCATGTGCATCTCTGTGTGCATGTGTGTCATAGTTACTGAGCCTCCCACCTCCAACCCAGTCAACGAAGCACAACACCTGTTCTGGGCTCTAGGTATCACGCCCACTTCTGAGAAGTTCCAATGCAGCTGAGGAGGCAGATGCTGAACAAACAATAGGCAGTGGTGTGATAGGCAGGACAGTGATCCTTGCTTTCCCACAGACCAGTAATCCCTTGAAGTGGGACAATAAGCTCTGTCCATCCCAAAACTCAGTGCTGAGCAGATGAGTGATAGAAATGTACATTGTTGGTTCATTGGTACCAGCTTGTTGATTAGCTGACTGGTTGGTCAGTTGGTTCACTAATTATTGAATGGTTGCTATTGGTCTAGTCGATGGTTGTTCATTGGCTGGTTGGTTGGTTGGTTGGTTGGATAATTAGTTGATTGACCAATTCTTGATTAGTTGTTATTGTTTGGGTGACTGGTTATTAATAATTGGTTGATTGGTTGAATGAATGGATGGATGGGTGGGTGGGTGGTTGACTGACAAATTCTTGGTTAGTTTTTATTGGTTGGGTGGGTAGATATTCATTAGTTGATTGGTTAATTGATTGGTTGGCTGGCTGAAAACAAAAACCAGATCTAAACCGTTCTGGTGTCCTAAAGGGGACATGGACTGTGGGGTCAGAAAGCATCGATCCCACTCCCTATTCTGCCACTTCCAAACTTTGTGACCTCAAGAAAGTTCCTCCTCATTGACATTTTCAAGCCACAAGTTCCTCATCTGTAAAATAGGTACTTTGAAGTTGATATATATAAAGTGACTAGTACATCGATGGCATCAGTAAATGGAAGCTATTATTATTATTATTGCTATAATTCATCATAGAAATGAAGAATTAGATTCTATAATTTGTCAGGCATCTCTCCCACAACCCCACAGAATGTTACTTTGCGAGCATGCACACCATCACACAGTCTATGTGATGAGTGATCAGCCTGTGTGATGAGTGATGAGCCTGTGTGATGAGGGCAGAAAAACACAGGATATCACAGCCTTTGACCTGTCACTAAAAAGTGTACAGAACCCTTTAATCAGTTTCAAATCCCATTGGCTTTCAAGTCTTTTCTCCCTTGGCCATTTGGAATTAAAAGCCAGCACTGAACAAAAGAATCCAATGGGGAGAAGGCTCCCCAAAACTCACCTATATATGACCTAAACATTTACAGTTTGTGAAGCACATTTGCATCTATGATGTCATGTGACCTTCATTTTACTGCTGGCATGCAGGCAAAGCTCAGTTAGTCTCCTCAGTCTACAAATGTGGAAACTGAGGCTCAGAGAAGTAGAATTACTCAAGTCACACAGCAGAGCCCAAGGGAAGCCCTGTGCCTTTTCTAAACCAGGGCACATGTTTAAGGTCTTAGAGGACAAATATGTATTCAGCAGGAATCCTTGGGCCAAAAACATCTCTGAAGTTGTTGTTTTAGTTCAAAATCCAAGGCAGGTGACTTTGTCAGCATGCTTTCCATGGACAACCCACTACTCAAACACAGAAGTCACCATTTTTGCAAATTTCCCATGAATATCCCAAAGAGTTATAAATAAACATATTATAATAATATCAACATTAAATCAACCAACATACAATTCTGGAAAAATACCAAGGTAACCAAATGCCAGCTCAGATGACCTTGGTTCACTCCCATCACATGTATGGAGGGGACGCCTGTCCAATCTTCTCTCTCCAGAATCCAGGAAAGTGAGCATGGCTTCCTTCTTTTTCCTAGTCATGTCTGGCTCCAAGCTCTTGTTTGTACTGACGTTTTCCACTTATACACCATGTCACTTACCCACATGTGACCGTCTCTGTTCTTTTAACCTAGCAGATTAGACCCAGTGAAGACAAAAATTAGTGAAAATAGAGGACAGAGCTAAGAGATCACCTAGAATGCAACAAACAGAAATTCAGAGATGGA
Source organism: Pipistrellus hanaki (assembly GCF_964339955.1). NCBI lineage: Eukaryota > Metazoa > Chordata > Mammalia > Chiroptera > Vespertilionidae > Pipistrellus > Pipistrellus hanaki. The sequence goes on from NC_140517.1 coordinate 25,750,858, forward strand.
AAACATGAAAGAGAATTAAGTGATACGGAAGATAAAATGAGAAAATCCAATAAATATTTAATAAGGTTTCTAAAAAACAAAATAGCACCCAGCTGGCAAGGCTCAGTGGTTGAGCATTGACCTGTGAACCAGGAGATCACAGTTCAATTCCCCATCAGGGCACATGCCCAAATTTTGGGCTCAATCCCCAGTGTATGGCATGCAGGAGGCAGCCTATCAATGATTCTCTCTCATCGTGAATGTTTCTATCTTTATCTCCCTCTCCTTTTCTCTCTAAAATTAATAAAAATATATTTAAAATAAAACAAAATAGATAATGAGAGTAAAGTACTCTTAAGTGAAATAACACCTAAAATTTTTCCAAAATCAAATAAGGACTTGAATAATCAGACTGAAAGAGCATACTGACTCACAAGCAGATGGATGGATGAATGGATGGATGGATGATCTAGTAGTGGACTTAAATAATGACATATCTGTGAAAAGACTCCCTTAGCTTAAAATCAAACAATGAATTCCTAATTCACTATTCTGAAAATCATTCTGACCCATAAAAAGAATCAAAAGACTTTTTGGAGATGTAGAAATTCTATTGCAAAGTAACAAAAAGTAAATCCCTACCTCATCGCATAGACAAAAATAAACTCCAAATGCATTAAAGAGCTAAATATGAAAAGCAAAATGTTTGGAGGAAAGTATACAGGAATGGTTTTATAAATTTTTAGGAGGATTTCTTTAAAAGAGGTACAGATAAAATCATAAAGGAAAGGTTGATGACTGGGGGATGCTGGAGAGGGTTCAAGACTGAGTCCAAGTGAATGATGGAATTTTTAGTGATAAGCAGTAAAAACTTCTGGGAGTGGCTGAGTTCCTTTAAATCATCCTAGAAGGCAATTCAAAGTATCCAGAGCAGCAAGGAACATGTATCATCATGACCATAATCATCACCACCATCACCTTCATCATCTACCATCATCATTATCATCAATAACTAACAGATACTGAGCACTAAGCATGCTCATTTAATCTTACACATTCTATCTGCATTTGCTCCTTGAATTTTTATGAAAACCTTCAGCAGCATAGGTAAAAGCATTGTTTCCCCCTTTGTAGATGAGAAAGCAGAGAGAGCTTATGAGACCTGCCCCCTGACCCACAGCTGGGAAGTCATGGGTTTGATGCCAAGGCTGGCCCATGTCCTCCTGTCTGCTGCCACGTTAGGTCCTGGCCCGTGCCTGTCATGCTGAGTTCTTCACCAGGTGTCTTCGAACTGCTGCCTTGAAGTGGATCCTCTTCGTGCATGGGCTGAAATGTATTCTTGTATATTTCACAGTTTGTTAAGACCTCCTAGTCCCCGGGGGCTCTGCAAGACCCCAAAGATGTCGAGTTCTGTGTGGTGTGGCTCATTTCATCACAGGCTGATGGGAAATAGCATGAAAACATTTTTTTTAAGTTTAGAAACACAAACAAACATATTGACTATTTTCCAAGGGTTCCACTTATAGGAGGACACTGACTCTCATGGAGTGTGAAAGATCCACGTTGGAGGGGGGAGAAGTGAATGAACCCTCTCCCTCCCTAAGGTGACTGGTGAACACTGGTTTTTGCAGTTGGAAAAACAACTACATTTCAATCAGGATCAAATTCCAAAGACCTTGTCAGCCCTCACTAGTGCCCACATGGTACAGAGCCCTAGTCTGGCCAACTTCCTACTTAAAAACCTACTTCTACAACTCTTCGGATATTAAACACACACACACACACACACACACACACACACACACACACGCACGATAAACTCAGCCAAAACCCAACTGAAAGGATCTATTCCCACTTTAATGCCAGTTGAGGATGTATATAGGCTTCACTGGTATCTTTTACACACTTATTTTTAAATGCTGCACCCTGAATGATCATGACAGAACATATAAAACTCTGTGTGAATTCCATCTAAAAATGACAGCAAGATCTAGGCAGTAAAGATGTGCAGTTAAAGCTATTAAGCAGTGGTGGTGAGGCCTAAATCGTATTGAATGAGTCCTCTTTTAAACAAGAGGCATGAGCTAAAATATCTTGATCTTCTTCCAGAAGGTGCCCCAATTATAAGCCCACCTCCTCCAGGAAATGCAAGGACCCACACTGTTCAGATGCAATTGAGGGTCAAGCTACAAAAACCAAGGTCAGCTCACATTCCTAAGACCACCTGTGAGAAAGGTCTTCATCTAACACCTAGGACAGGCCCAGTGATGCTCTAGGCCAGTGGTCAGCAAACCGCGGCTAGTGAGCCACATGAGGCTCTTTGGCCCCTTGAGTGTGGCTCTTCCACAAAATACTATGTGCTGGTGCACACATACAGTGCGATTGAAACTTCATGGCCCATGCGCAGAAGTCGGTTTTTGACCTGGGCAAGTCTATTTTGAAGAAGTGGTGTTGGAACATTCAAGGGACCAAAGAGCCACATGTGGCTCATGAGCCATGGTTTGCTGATCACTGAACTAGGCACCTAGAAACATTAACTCACTTTAGACTCACCACAGCCCTGTGCAATCAGCACTGTCATTGTCACTAAAGTAGTAAAATACCAAATATAAAATACAGGTGTGGAAACTGAGGCACAGTGAGGTTAAGCAAGTTGTCCAAAGACACCTCTAGTAGGTGGCAGAGCTGAAATGTGAACCCAGACAAACTAACTAACTCTGATCCCTGCTCTTAATCACACTCCATGCCTCTTGTGATTAACTTCTAGAAGGGCATACTTGACTGTACAGACACTGCTACCAGACATAGAGATAACATAACAATACCAATTTCCCAATTAGAATACAGATACCCTCCCTCCAAATGGAGCCGGCAATGACTCCATCCAATAATTGTCCCATCCAATGATTGTGGCTCAGTGGTTGAGCATCAACCTGTGAACCGGAGGTCATGGTTTCCGGTGAGGGCATGTGCTGGACTTGGGGGTTCAATCCCCAGAAGGGGGGTGCAGGAGGCAGCTAATCAGTGATTCTCTTTCGTCATTGATGTTTCTATCTCTCTCTCCCTCGTCCTTCCTCTCTGAAATCAATAAAAATATATATTTTTTAAATAATGTCGGTGTGAATTTCTAAAAGGTGCCCCTTCCTCAATCTGTCACAAAATGGTTGTAATAGACTTTCTGTTGGAGCAAGTCACTTTCCTGCCACCTGCTGAGAGCTTCATAATAAGCCTCCATATCTGTCATCTGTGATGTGGGTGGCCCTTAGGTTTGTGCGGTGCACAGCCTGAGCAACTGTGAACAGCGGCCCTACCCGCCATCCTTGGCCCAGACCAACGGAGGCAGTTCCAACCAGCTCCCTACAGAACAGTGGCAGCAAAGCAGAGGTGAGCAGTGTGGTCCCTGGAGTCACGTGGTCATTGCTGGGACTTAGTGAGGTGGTAGAAGTCAAGTGTTCCTTGAAGCTGCTCAGTTATTCAAAAACACTTTTTCATCCTAATGGCCCTAGGCAGCATTGGAGAGGCTGGAAATGTCTTCTGGGGGCATTTGTCCACCCAGACAGCATGGTACATCTACACAATGGAATACTATGCTGCCATAAAAAAGAAGAAATTCTTACCATTTGCAGCGACCTGGATGGCATTGGAAAACATTATGCTGAGAGAAATAAGCCAATCAATGAAATTAAAACACCACATGATCTCACTCATTTATGGATAATAAAGAACATTATAAACTGACGAACAAAAAGATAGATACAGAGACAGTAAAGCAACAAATAGACTGTCAAATTACAGCAGGGAGGGGAGGGAGATATGGGGGAAATAAGAGATCAACCGAAGACTTGTATGCATGCATATAAGCATAACCAATGGACACAAAACTCTGGGGAGGGAGGGCATGCATGAGAGTGGGGGGGGGGGGGGTGACAATGGTAAGATATGTACACATATAATACCTTAAAAATGAAAAAAATTTCTCACGAGAAAATATAATAATAAAATAAATAAAAATAAACCCTCCCCAGGAGGTTCTAATCCAAGCTTCCTTAATGTTTTGTTACAACTTCATCAAAACGTTATTCCTGGAAATGCTGGCTTGCTGATGGGTAAGATGACCTCCCTCAGTACCATGGGCACAAGTATGACCCACTATTCCTCAAAACAAACCTCTGAAAGGTATTGTATCCCCATTTTGCAGGTGAGAAAACGGAGGCTCACACTGAGGAAGTGCCTCGCCCAAGGTCACATGCCCTGTAAGGAGCAGAGCTGACAAGTCCATCCTGATGTGTTTGGACTTCACACCATTGTTCTTAACCAACGAGGTGATTCAGCCAAAATAAAACCGTTTGTAATTGTTATCGATGAGGCTGACGGCAGTCAGCTCACAGCCCTGAAGCATGCACACAGCAGCAGATGAAGAAGTAGCCCTCTTTAGACAAAACCACTTCCACTTCCCTTTCAGTGAAGTGGTGAAAACAGAAGAGCTGCTCAGCATTCGTGGCATTTGGTGTCTCATAGAAACAGAACCTAGAACTCAAGGTGCTCTGAGCCTTTTAACACCTTCTCACCTCAAAGCTCCAGCAGGCCAGCGGGCCTACCGGGAAACACTTCGTATTTTCCCGTTTCAGTCAGACCCCATCCCCCTTTTGTGAATAACAGCTCTGTTGAGATCTGACCTGCACTGTGCTGGACAAGCTTGTGGCTGGGATCCTATTTATTCCACGTCATCTTTCCACCGCAAAGATCTGGAAACAGAGGCTCGGTGTTCAGAGAGGTTGTCATGCCCAGGGCCACCCCGCTGCTCCATGGCAGAGACGGGATTTGAACCTGGGTCTCCGTGAGTCCATTTCCAGGGATCTTCCACTCATTCCCATTCTCTCTGCAATGAGGAATGGAGCTCAGGGGTGCAGTGGATGGCAGGGGCCCTGCTATCACTTCACTGTGGTCTGTTTTAGAGACAGCTACAAGACTGCACTTTCGTGTGGTTTACATAAATGCATGCCGCTTACTACTTCACCCATGTGTATCCTGGGGTCAAAGATATGTCCACATCTAGGAACAAGTATTACACAGATAAGGACTTTTTTCCCCTAAGTTCCCCTCATTCTTGGAACTGCTGAGACGTCATGCCAATGTTTCCATAATTGTTTAAGTCCCACAAGGGAAAGTTAGCGAATACCAAAAGCCTCTGTGGTTGTCAGCTGCATGCAATCCTCCTCAGGCCAAATTTATTTTTTAATCCTCACCAAGGATATTTTCCCATTGATTTTTAGAGACAGTGGAAGGGAGGGGAGGAGAAAGAGAGAGAGAGAGAGAGAGAGAGAGAGAGAGAGAGAGAGAGAGAGAGAGAGAGAGGTGAGCAAGACACATTGATTGGTTGTCTCTTGCACATGCCCCAACCAAGATCAAGTCTGCAACTGAGGTACATGTTCTTGACTGAAATCAAATCTTCAGTCCGCAGGCCAATGTTCTATCCATTGAGCCAAACCAGCCAGGGATGTTTTATCCATTGAACCAAGCCAGCCAGGGCTGCTCAAAATTGTTCATAGACTGGCCCCAGCATTGAAGTGTGGAGGTGCAGAGTGGGGAAACATTCTGCTGTGATGTGTTGCTTAGAAAGAGGATGCAGGCCTGCAACAAGGGGTTGACAATCAGGGAGATAAGAGCTCTCCACAAGTGTCCTTCCGTCAGACCTGAGGTCCCATCGACAGTGGGCAACACACAAACCATTATTAAAACCAATCTGCTAAAGCCAGCAGAACACCATTATTTTCCAGTAATCCAATGCAGTGGCAACAATTAATTTATTTTACAATAAATTAAAGTCAATAAAATACCATTAAAACCAAAAATTTGTTGCCTTTGGCGTAGTTGTAAGACAATTGGAATATGGTCTGGAGTGAGTGTCCTCAGTGATAAGATCATGGACTAGGAAGGCGAGGACCCCAGGTCCCCATCCCAGAACCACTCACTAGCTGAGATTCTGGCCGACTCATTCATTAGATTCTTTGTGGGTAAAACGGGGGCACAGGGTATGGCATGAGGCTGGGTAAAGAGCACTGGTGTAGCGCTCTTCAGATATGTGCTGTGATCATTAGAGGATGTTGTGACGTCTAAACTGTTCCACAAATTGTACCCAATGTGGGATATAGCCCAGTGAGGTTAAAAGGGTTCCCACGCCAGTTCACCGATTGCAAAGGGAGACGTGTGTGAAGAAGGATTCTGAGGCTAAATCTAAGGTCAGGGGGATGGGACTCTGAGACCAATCAGCAACGTCGGCCATGTTCGAATTAAACAAACTCTATAAACTCCCCCTTAAAACGACACTTTCCAACACTATACGGTTATTTTCTTTATGAAGAATGTCCCAAAAGGGAGACCTCTGGTAACACGGTCCAGGCATTAGCCGTTCTCCACAGGAAACGTTCTCCTAACAGGTTTCGTTCTTGTGAACGCTCCAGGGAAGGCCCAAATTCCATCCCTCCTTCTCCACTCCAGTCGCGATAGCCTCATGGAGCAGGCGTTCCTATTTTCTCAGGCCGCCTCCTCTCCCAAACAGGACAGAGGGATGTGCAAGCTTCAAAGAATGTTTCATGTTCACACACAAAGGCCGATTTTCCCATCTGCCTGGAGGTTGCTTTTGGGCCGCGGCCATGGGAACTGCAGAGAGCTCCGCGACATTCCAGTGAGTTCCCCGACATTACGACTTCACCCGGGCCAGCGGGGAGGGACCCGGCTCCGAACCTGCCGCAGCCGCTTCCTTGGCACCGGGACCTGCTCCCCAGGCCGCCTACTCCTCCGGCTCACGGAGCTGTCGCTCTTGGAAGGCCCACATCTGCTGCCCTGGCCACAAGCACTCCGCGCTCCCCATCGCCAAGGGCTGCGGTGCCAGCCCCACGGCGAGAGCGGATTGTGGTGGTCTGTCTGTGTTTGTTGAAACTGGGCCCAGAGAAGCGGCCTCCCAGGCAAGACTGCCTGGAATGCGCACCGAGCGCTGTGCAGACGGCTCTGTCAGCAAGCTCAGGAAACGGGCTGGAAGGCCTGGGACCGGGCCCAGGTCTGGGCCGAGCACTCCGCCGTCGGAGGGAACGCGGGGCGGACGGGCTGCACGGGGACAGAGGTCCCTTCTGTGCCCATGCCAGCCTGCCCTCTCTCAGCGTGCAGCGTGAGGCCCTCCGCGAGGAGAAAATCCAGCGGGAAGCCCTGCTTTTCCAATGTGGTCACTGCGGCTTTTTGCAAAAGGAACGCTGAGCCACGCTGACCCTTTGGAGGCTGTGAGGGTAACCTCTTTGTTCCAAAGGCACAATCTCTGGGGACACACACACACACACACACACACTCCACACACACACACACACACACACACACACACACACACCTCTTCTTAAAATATCCACAAAGCAGCATTAGTTCTCACAAAGGCCGTCCCCCTTTATTGAACTCTTACTAGAGAGAGAGTGTGACCTGCAAAGTGATAGTCGAAATATTCAGCCAACAGCAAGCCACAGGCACTGCTGGTAAGAACACACTGAAACGGGTCTCGGAAGCCCCCCTGTGCCAAGCATTACCCTTTCGTCTCTGGGTCATGAGGAGGTTGGGAAGGGGTGGTCCTGGGGGCATGGCAGGGGCAAGAAGGGGGCACCGGGGCCTCCAGCCAGTGGTTATTTATGAACAAGTGGGGCAAAATGTCAATATTTAACCTCATTCATGGTGCCTGCACCTTGTGCCTGTGTGGCAGCCTCTGTGCAAGGGGACCTGCCCCCAAGCAACTCTGCACACCCCCCCCCCATGCTCACGTCGGCCCTCCCAGGAGATGGCGAGCGTGTGCCCATCTCTGTGACTCAGCTGGACCTGTGGCTGCTGGGCCCACAGCCTGCGGAGGAAGGGACATCCAGGTGGCCCCAGCCCAGGGTTCAGAAAGACCTGGCCTTGCAGCCCTGGGTCTGCCTGCAGGAAAGAACGTGAAGAGACCCTGGAGAAGGAAACACGTGGAGAGAGGCCATGCCAGGAGCCACACTGCTCGCCTGCCACGGGCCCCCGCGGCCACCTCAGGGAGACACAGGCACAGGGTCTCCTGAGAGATGCCAGCTGGGCCAGAGCCGTGCAGCTGGGCCCTGGCTGGGCCCCGGGGTCACGAGACTCAGTAAAATGCTGTTGTTCTAAGCCCCTGTGTTTGGGATGGTTAGATACACGGCACCTGACGACTGGGATGCTACCTGGCATACATTCTTTTCTTTATTATCCCTGTGAGGTGGGCATTATTACACTCATTTTAGACTCTAAGAGGGGAGGGAATTTGTTCAAAACCACACTAAAGCCGAAACCGGTTTGGCTCACTGAAAGGTCCCAGGTTCGATTCCTGTCAAGGGCATGTACCTTGGTTGCAGTCACATCCCCAGTTGGGGGGCAGGGGATGTGCAGAAGGCAGCTGGTTGATGCTTCTCTCTCATCGATGTTTCTAGCTCTCTCTCCCTCTCCCTTCCTCTCTGTAAAAAATCAATAAAATATATATATTTTTTAAAACTCTAAATATTCAAAACCAGCTTGGTGGATCCTCTGACATGCCTCCCCCCGAAAAAAAGCATCCTAATTTTCAGACAAACCCACAAGCTCCTCTCACTCTCAGACTCCCACCCTTCCCCAAATCTCCAGAAAGCCTCTGTGTGACCCCTCATTTCTGCTCATCACCTTGTCCGTCTCCCCATTCTGCCCAGCGGGGCATCTTGGCCGCGGAGGGCAACCCTGTGCCATTAGAAGCAGCAAGCCCACCGCTGCCCCCTGCAGCCTCCCTCCCCTTCAGAGCGCCCGCGCTGCCCGTCCAAGTACCTTCTCCTGGGAACGCCGCCCGCCACGTGACGGCTCCGCGGGTATATTTAGCCGCTGGGAGACTTCTCAGGATGGCGGTGTTGATCCTGGACCCCGGTCCGGCCTGCGTGGACGAGCACATGCAGCGTTCTCACCGCCCGCTCTCCGTGCTTTGCCCGCTCCGGGCGCAAGCTTCCTCTGAGAGACGTTGTGTAACCTTTATGAGCTGTGTTCCTGTCAGGGCTAATGAAACTGGGGGGAAATGCTCATACTTTTTTTTTCCCCCTCGCTGCCAAGTACTTTTCCATATTTTTCTGTCTTTGTTATGAAATCACCCCAGCTATGTTAGTTAATTGCTCAAAACAAAACTGCCCGGCGAGACTGAATTCATCCCACCAGAGGGCCAAGTGTTTTTATTCCTGTTGTGCAGGGGTTCCTGTCTCCACCCAACCCTCCCCTCGGCCCTCATTAGAGTGATGGATGCCCAGAGTAAGCAAGTTCAGGCTGGAGAGCAGACCAGAAGCATATCATCCCCTCCCAGCCTTCATGTTCCCACCTGGCTTCATTCTCCTGCTTCCTGTCCTCGTCCTTCAAGGCTCTGCTGAACTGCCACCTCTGCCAGGAAGCCCTCCAGGAGCTCTCCTTCCTCTTCACCTCCCTGACTTCATTTGCTGCCGAGTTCCTGTCTCTAAGCTAATCTCTCATTTTTATTTCTTATCTTCTCAGCTGTATCCTATGCTCCAAAGTTCCGATCTCCTAGAGGTGGCATCACTGTCATCACAGCTCAGCGCCCATCCTGTGCTCAGACACTGTGCCCAGCGCTTCCTGTGGGTTATCTCATTTCATGAAAGACACAGTGATTTCCCCCTTTTGCAGAGGAGAAACTGGGGCTCCAAAAAGGGGAGCCATTGGGCGTAGCTGGGATGGGAGCCCAGGTAGCCTGAGGTCAGGGCCTGAGTCGTTAACCACATTAGTGATTAGTAAATCCATAACTCTCATCAAGGGTCACTAATCAAAAAGAGAAAAAGTCAATGGGAAGATGCATACACATGTAATACCTTAATGAAAAATGGAAGGAAAAAAAAGAAAAAATCAGGAGTGCAATCTAACTTTCTCTGCAAACCAACAATGGAGAAAAAGATAGCTCATTAATGCTAACAAGCATTTTGTTTATTGTATTCGTTACCTGTGGTCATCAAAAATAATGCATATGGCCGAAACCGGTTTGGCTCAGATAGATAGAGCGTTGGCCTGCGGACTGAAAAGTCCCAGGTTCAATTCCAGTCAAGGGCATGTACCTTGGTTTCGGGCACATCCCCAGTGGGGAGTGTGCAGGAGGCAGCTGATCAATGTTTCTAATTCTCTATCCCTCTCTCTTCCTCTCTGTAAAAAATCAATAAAATATATATTTTAAAAATAATAGTAATGCATACGTTTTCATATTTGTTTTGGCAACACGGTGCAAGAATTCTAAAGTTAGCCCAGAGGTTTTACTCCATAACTCCTGCTGTTCGAGGATCTCCTAAAGAAATGAGCATTAGGTGGCTAAAGGTTTATTCACGGTGAAGTTCACGCAGCCTGACTTTCATAGCAAAAAGTTGGAAACACTCTATCAGGGGTCTTCAAACTACGGCCCGCGGGCCACATGCGGCCCGCAGAGGAGTCTGATCCGGCCCGCCAGGTTTTTTGGGCAGTGAGCACAGCTGAGGTGTTACAGTAGGAATTAGTAGTTCATATAGTCCGGCCCTCCAGCTCTCTGAGGGACCGTGATCTGGCCCCCACTTTAAAAAGTTTGAGGACCCCTGCATAAACAGCAAAGGGACTGAGTGTGCAACATGGTTGACGTGATTACTTTCTTCTTTCCTTTTTCTGTATTTCCCAAATTCCTTCAAAATTCATGCATTGCTTATCAGATCGGAGAGAAAATCAATAGTATTTCTGAAGCAAAGCAGGGACACGCATCCCTTCCTTCCTGTGGGCAGACTCTGAGCAGTCTTTCTGAAGGGCATTTTGGCAGCACATGTCTGAGCCCACAATTCTCCTTCTAGGAATTCGTCCCACAGAAATCCTCGCGCAAATGCGCCAAAATACATGTGTGAGGATATTCACTGAAGCAGGTCTTGTAACAGCAAAAGCTTCAAGTCAACCTAAAAGTTTACCCAAAGGGAATGGTTAAATAAGTTATGGTACGTCCATACAAAGGAATACTGTGCAGTAAAAAGAAATGGAGCTATAACGTGAAAAACTGGCTATGCTATATTATTGAATGAAAACAGCAGGTTGCAGACCTGTGAGTATAGCACAATCCCATTGGTGTAAAAATGTATAAATATATGTGATCGTTTATAGAGACAATGGAAAGTCTGGAAGGATATACATCAAGCTCAGCCTGCGGTTACCTGGATGGGGAACAAATTGAAAGAATGAGAAACTTCTATGTTTCACTTAGCTTTTAATATTGCTTGAATTGTTCCCAAAAGCAATATTGCTTTAGGCAAGTAAATATATTCTTCCTTTACTTTCTGTTGTAATAAATGTGAGCGTGTGCAAAAACAGAAAGATCAGAACAATTAACCCCAATGTACCCCTTATCCAGCTTCCAGCTTCAAAAATTATCATTGTAAACCGTAAATGAAAAAAAAAAAATTTTTTTAAGATCAACTCCTGTCCAATCTTGCTTCCTCTCTACCCCCCATACAGATTTCAGTGCTGCCATCACACCTAAAGAGGAACAAGTGGATGACATCATCAAATGTCTAGTCTGCTCACATTCCCAACTTTGCATAACATTATAGGTCACCTTTAAGGATTGTTAGAATCATAATCCAAAAAGGGGCTACAAATTACAATCCTCTGATATGACTTTTAGTTCTTTTAATTATTCAGATTACTAATTCTTTCTATGTAATATACACACACGAATGTGTATACATGTATCTGCATGTGTGTATAATTATGTGTGTATATATCTGCATATGTGTGTGTATGAAGTGGGTGTTCTGATTTCCCCATTGAAAAATGGGGAAACTGAGGCAGATTAGTCTGGGTAACTTGCCCTGGGTGCACACATTTGTACGGACGGAGTAAGAAGATGATGGAGAAAGAGGGAGTGATGGAGAGCCCAGGTCATCCCTCCTCTGGGGTTTCCCACAGCCTGGGTGCGGCGGTTACAGCCTGTTCTTCCCTCCTTTGTGTTGCCTGCAAATTGGTGGTTAGGTCAGGAGGGCAAACAAGTTCAGGTTTAATGTTTCAGGCAAGATTGCCTATGAGATTCTTCATCAAGAGTGTCTAGCCCCAGCCTGTGTGCTCAGTGGTTAGAACGTCTCCCCACACACCAAAGGGTGGTGGGTTTCATTCCCCGTCAAGCACACTTATGGTCAAGACGCCTGTGGGAGGTAAGCAATCCATGTGTCTCTCACACACCGATGTTTCTCTCTCTTTCTTTCTCTCTCTCTCTCTCTCTCTCTCTCTCTCTCTCTCTCTCTCTCTCTTTCTTTTCCCCTTCTCACTACCTGCCATTCTCCATACAAAAGAAAATCAATGGAAAAAATATCCTCAGGCAAGGATTAACAACAACAACAAAAAAGAGTGTGTTGTCTTGCCATGGCCAGTGTGGCTCAGTTGGTTGGGTGGTTGGGTGTTGTACAATGCACTGAAAGGCTGTTGGTTCTACTCCCAGTCAGGGCACATGGCAAGGTTGCATGCTCAGTCCCTCGTAGGGGGCGTGCAGGAAGCAGCTGATCAGTATTCTGGCCTCACATCAATGTTTCATTCTCTCTCTTTCTCTTCCTCTCCCTCCCACTCTTTCTAAAATCTTAAAAAAAAAAAAAAAAAAAAAGTTTTTTGTCTCTTGTCCAGTGATGTTTGCTGTGTTGACACCTAGTGCTGATAACCCACTGGCTGGTGGTAATGTGTCAGGCCTTGCTCCTGGCTTCCATACAGACACAGGGCGATGGCGATCAGAGGCAGTTGTCAGCAGCCTTGGTTCTTTGCTTCCCCCTTAAGCGAGATTCCATGAGCCCCAGAAGCGGGAGGAGATGGCACGCACTCCCAGTGTGCCCTTCTGCTAGCCATGGGCGGGCCCGTCTGAGCCGCCTTCGCACAGAACAGCGCCCTCCCGTGGTGCTGACCACGCGAACACACTCTGGAGCACATGTGTCAAACACAAGGCCCGCAGGCCAAATCCAGCCCGCCAGGCCTTGCAATGTGGCCCGCACCGCGCTGTCATCACTGCACTCCGCTGTCAGTTTATGACATTGTCAGTTTATGACTGTTCAGTAAACCATTCGGCCCGCGATTTAGGCTGGATTTTAGATTTTGGCCCCTTCTCTGATTGAGTTCGACACCCCTACTCTGGAGGCTGACACTCTGTGGAGCGGTGGGGGAAGGGCTTCTTTTTACAGGCGTTTCATCCACACCCAGAGGCAGCTCACTCCAAAGGATGATCTCACAGGCCCCATGCAACACCGAAGGCCTCCAGTCAACGTGTTCTCCTTTTCTGACTGTGTGTGCCAGGGCAAGCGTCCTGCCCTCTCTGTGCCTCAGTCTCCTAGGGGAGTAGCAAGAAAGCAATATGTAGGCATTACTCAGAGCCACGCTGGCACAAGAAATGCTGACTTCTCTTCCTCGCCCTGAATGGGGTAGGATGAAGCCCAGTGGCACACTGTGGGTTAGCAGCCGCTGGGCAATGAGGAGTGTTTTGTGCTGGAGTTAGCCGGTCAAGGTCGTGCTGCTTCCTCCCTTTGTGACCTCAGGCAAGTTACTTCGCCTCTCCAGGCCTCAGCTTTCACATCTGTAAACTGGGGTGGTGCTGAGACCCAAGCCTCAGAGGAGTGCTGCAAAGATCTGACAGCCCAGAGCATGCGATGCTGAGAGCTGGCATTTATGGACGACTTTGCTCCAGGCACGCAGACCCAGGCTTTCTCTGTCTTACTGAATTTTGTGTCACAACCACCCTAGGCCAGTGGTTGGCAAGCTCACGAGTCAACAGAGCCAAATATCAACAGTACAACGATTGAAACTTCTTTTGAGAGCCAAATTTTTTAAACTTAAACTATATAGGTAGGTACGTTGTTATTAACTTAATTAGGGTACTCCTAAACTGGCCTTTGTTAAAAACTCAAGAGGCCAAAGAGCCCCAAGTGGCTCTCGAGCCATAGTTTGCCGACCACTATCCTAGGGGAACTGGCCAATTCCACCCCATGTAAGGTTTCTAGCAGAACGCCAAGCATGCTGGACTATCACTGACCCACAGTTAGTCCCCTGTCTGAAACCCCTGGGCAAAATGTGTTTCCGGGTTCAGAGTTTGGGGGTTTTAGAAAGTCATGGAGGCACATACCATGAATTGTCTTAACACTCCAGCAGGGTCTGGCAGCACCCGCCGTCAAGCACATCCATACTTCCACAGAAGACATCTGGGCATCCCCCGCTGAGTGGGTTAAGCAAAGACCTGCCCACACTCATCAGTTCAAATCAAATCGTGCCACCCCAGCCCTAACCTGTTTGGCTCAGTGGATAGAGCTTCAGCCTGCAGACTGAAGGGTCCCAGGTTCGATTCTGGTCAAGGGCATGTACCTAGGTTGCAGGCACATCCCCAGTAGGGAGGCGTGCAGGAGGCAGCTGGTCGATGTTTCTCTCTCACTGATGTTTCTAACTCTCTAAACCTCTTCCATCCTCTCTGTAAAAAAATCAATAAAATATATATTTAAAAAAAAAATTGCCACCCTTTACCGCAGCCCTTCGAATAATATCATTTTGTTCATCACTGTTGCACTTCAGTGATGATGAGTTGCCATAGGAACTTAACTCTAGCTTGTAAAACAAGATAAGTGTAAAAACAGCTTCCATATACATTGTCTCACTTAAAGACACAGAACCGATCCGTGACATGAAGTGAGGACTCAGGACAGTTTGTGGCAAACTTAGAGAAGTGCTTTGGCATTCAGACCTTTTGAGATCTGGCACACAAAGGGGTGTGGGCTGGCAGTGCAAATATCAGCCAGAACACACATCCTTTGTGTGGTCTAGGACCTGGTGACAAGAACATCAGACCAGCAAGTGGCCTTCATGGCCCCTGCACCCCCTTAGACAAGGCCGAGGAGCCCAAGTGTGGATACCCGCTGGACAGGGGGGTCAGTTGGGCAGTTGCAGGGTCCAGGAAGGCTGAGATGAGGATGGGGACAAGGTCTTTACCACCAGTGGTCCCTTCGCCCATGCCCTCGTTGCCAAGGCAACATCAGGGGCCCTGAGCTGCTGAGGGGCCAGCAGGAGGTTCTGTGGGCTCCAGCCTCCCTGAAGGCCCTGGATCCAGGGGGTAGTTGGTGGACTCTCTAGTCTTGTCATCCTGGCATCCCTTCTTCTTTCCAGGCATGACCCCACCTCCTCAGCAAACCCTTTCTCTCTCCTTTCTCCAACTCCTTCTTCTATTGGGGCAGCCACAGTCTTCTGTGATGCCACCCCGTGGCCACCACTGATTGGCCCAGGGAAGAGCCTCTGACCCAATCCGAGTGCTTCCCTGAGGCTTTTCACAGGATGGGGAGGAGGAGCAGGAGCATCCCTCTCCAGGGGGCCATGATGGCCATGAGGGGACTGGCTCCCAGGCTGTCCCTCTGCCCCTGTGGAGGAAGGAAGCCGTTTGGAGAGTGAGAGCAGAGTGACGTGCAGGGAGAGATGGGGGTGAGAGAGACAGACATGCCTCACGCTCCCCTGGCTGAGCGGACACGGAGACCCAGGCCCGCTCCTGCCCTTTGCATGGCTCGGATTTCATCCTCCCAATAAATCCTCGTTTTTACCTCATTTCAGGGGAGCTGGGGTGGGAGCAGGGTGTGGGGGAGCGGTCCCAGCAGCTGGCCACGAGCGGCTCCACGGCTTGTAAATGAGAGCTCTGTTGGAAAGTAAACCCTGCTTCTGTATTTGTTCAGGAGGCTGGGGGTGGGGGGGGGAAGGAGGAGGTGCCCCGCACACCTCACCCCCAAACCCACCCGGCACCTGTTGAGAAACACTGACCCCATTGCCGAGCTTGGATTTACACGGACTCTGTATAACACCTTGTAAAGAAAGCCACTGGTGCGGAAGATTAAAGGACGCCATTAAGTTCGTTGTTTTATTTCTTCTGAGACCGAGCGAATGCTGCAGAAGTGCGAGGAAACATTGCCGGGTTATTTACTCTCCGGTACCAGGGCCCGAGCCCCGGCCCCCCTCAGCAGCCCCAGTTGGGTCACGGCGGTGGTTTATAGGGTGTAAATGTTGTGGGGGAGTCCGCACCCTCCTGGAGGGACGCTGGGAGCAGCCACGCGGGGCTGCATGGAAAGTCGGTGCCATAAAAACTCGCGGGGCGGCCTGGCCCGGGGGACCGTGGAGGAGGTCTGCCCCGCTCCGAGGAGTCCCTGCCATTCCTGGGTGGAATGCGTGTCCAGGGCCTGCCCCTGGGGGCTGCACTGTCTCTGGTGGAGCCCCGCAGGTCCCTCCCCGGACCATGTGTTTCCAGGATAAAGCCGCCCTTGTCGCTGTGGGCTGCCTCGGAGGGAGGGGAAGGACTCTCCCCTGAGACGGAGTCAGCCTCGCCCACAGGTGACGCTGCCCAAGTGTCTGGCCTCCCTCTCCACGCTCCCTCACGTCTGGCTTTGAAGGGCAAATGGGTCTGGGTAAAGCTCCTGGGAGTGAAGGAAACAGAAACGGACTCAATTAGCCGGAGCCAAAGAAGGGATTTGTTGAAGGTGGCACGGGTTGTTCATGAGACTCTCGGGTCTCAGGTTAATAAACCAGGAACAAAGGTTAAGTCAGGGCAGACACCCACCGTCTCTCCCTCTCTCCCCAGCAACCCCCACCCCCACCAGCACCACCACCACGGAGTCCTCATACATGCTTCTCATGTTCTCCTGCCGCTCCCCACTCCAGACCTGCTTTCTCTGGTTCTCCGTGGACATGGCAGAACACCAATGCCCCGTGGCTCCCGAGTGATGTGCCGTCATTCAAGCCACTCCCAGAGAGCGGTGCCTTTGAACCCCAGATTTCTAAGTGAGAGAATGTGATTGGCCAACCTGCAGTCATAGATCTGTCTGCCAGCCCGAGTCCTCATTGCCAGGACCACAGAAGAAGTCATCCCTGGCTCATTTTCTCCTCCTAAAAATCATTCCCACATCCAGGAGTCAACAAATACATGGTAAGCACCTACTGTGTGCAGGCACATACTAGGTCAGGGGACATCATCGTGAGCAAAAGAAGTCTGGTCTTTGCCCTCATGACTATCCGGATAAGGGAGGCAGACAGGAATTCAATGACCTTTATAGGCAGAGAAGCACATCATGTGTGGATAGGTTAGCTTTCAGGTGAGCCACTGGGCGGTTATGAGGAGGCCACCTGAGTTTGGTAGCTTAACTGCCTAAGTCTCCGTTCTCTGTCTCTCGTCTCTTGCCAAGGATACCTTCCATCATCTGCCCAGGACTCTAATCTAAAGAAGCCAAAACCCCTCTTGACTCTCAGCTCCTCCTCTGGCTTTCCCATCCTCAGCCCTGGGAAACTCAGCAGCACAGAAAAAAATATTTATCTTATATTTAGCCACATCCCTACCAAATGACTAATCTCCCGTCCCCGTAGCCACAGTGAAACACAAGACTCAGCACACAGACTGTGGGAGGCAGGTACTGCAGCTAGCAGACCCCAATCACAGAAACAGGCCCAGGAGGGAGGCTGGGCAAGTTTATCACAATACATCGGTGACCCTCCCCCGCTACTTCCACTTCGCCTGTGAAGACAGCTTCAAACCTGCATCATTGAGTCCTTCAGAACCGAACTGTGGGATAACAGATGGTATGAGAACCATTCATACAGAGTGACCCTGATGCGTCAGGAACCGCTCCAGGCACTTGGCCAGGGTTAGCTCAGCCACACGTCCTGCCAGGTACTACCGTGTTTCCCAAAAATAAGACATCCTCTGAAAATAAGACCTAGCGCATGGAAAGATAAGACATCCCCTGAAAATAAGACCTAGCGCAACTTTGGGAGAAAAAATTAATATAAGACACTGTCTTATTTCCGGGGAAACAGGGTAGTATCCTGCCCATTTTATTGATGAAGAAGCAAAGGCACAGAGAGGTGGAGCCCCTCAGCCACAACCACACAGCCAGGAGGAGAAACAGCCAGGTTTTTATAAAATATATTTTTATTAATTCTGAGAAGAAGGGACAAGAGGGAAAGAGAGATAGAAACATCAGTGATGAGAGAGAATCACTGGCCAGCTGCCTCCTGCACGCCGCCTAGGAGGGATGGAGCCCACAGCCCAGCATATACCCTGACCAAACTGGTTCACAGGTTGAGGCTCAACCACGGAGCCATTCTGCTTGGGGGATACAGCCAGTTTTAAACCCGTGAGAGGCCTCCTGAGCCCCACTTTCCACCACTGTTGTCTCTTGCTTTCTACAAGACACCCCATGAATGCAGCCCAGATAGACTTGGTTGTTGTTTTGCTAACTATGTTCCCTCATCAAAGGAAGCAGCCTGTGATGAGGGAGCTCTGGGTGAAGACTCCCCCCTCCCCCCCACCTCCACCCCGTGATTGGGGTCAAAGAACCCACACAGCTCAGCATGCGGACCTATCTTATTCCAAACGCCGCAGCAGGAGATCCAAAGAGCAGGCCAGCCTAGTGAGAACTTTCCCTCTCCTTCCCTCTCCTTCCCTCTCCTTCCTCCCACATGCTGACCCTGGGGGGAGGGGGGTACAGAGGGAAGGAGGGGAAGAGAGAGAACATGAATAAGCCAACCAGGACCCACCTGCCCCTTTGCAGGCTTCCAAGCCTGAGGGAGCCTGATCTGGGAAAGAGAGAAATCTCAGATTGGATTGTGGTTTTGAGTTTTGACATTATCCTGGACTGGACTTTAATGCCTGGGAGGACTTGCCCAAGATTTCACCTGGGAGAGAGGGAACAACTGTTTGAGAGAGCAGGTTTAATGGGGAGCGGTAGGGGGCAGAGAGGGTGGCATGCAAGGACTCACTCAATAAACAAACTACTTCATCATACGATGAAGGCCATGTGGCTCAGCGGTTGAACATCACGACCCATGAACCAGGAGGTAACGGTTACATTCCCCAGTCAGGGCACATGCCCAGGGTTTCAGGCTCAATCCCCAGTAGGGGGCCCATAGGAGGTGGCTGATCAATGATTCTCTCTCATCATTGATGTTTCTATCTCTCTCCTTCTTCCTTCCTCTTTCTGAAATCGATAAAAAGACAATATTTTTTGCCCTCCTTGGTTTGGCTCAGTGGATAGAGTATTAGCCTGCGAACTGAACGGTCCCAGGTTCGATTCCGTTCAAGAGCACAGGATGGGCTGTGGACTCGATTCCCAGTGGGGGGCATGCAGAAGGCAGCCGATCAATGATTCTCTCTCATCATTGATGTTTCTTTCTCTCTCTCCCTCTCCCTTCCTCTCTGAAGTCAATAAAAATATATTTTTTAAAAGATAATTTTTTTACAAAAATTTGTGGGCAAAGACATCTGGAGAAAACAGGTAAAATAAAATTAAGCTAGTTTTGGGGTTGTTTTTCCTAATAAATCTTGCCTATTTCCTCTTGCCTATTTCCCGCCTTTTTTGTTAGCAATTAATTTACAGGGTGTTTCCCAAAGTGTGTTCTATAGAACCTTAGTTTCAAGATTCTGGAGGGGAAAGAATGAAAGGATTTCCATTGGTTAAATCTATTTGGAGAAAGAAAGTTAAACAAAATTTAGCCACGGTGTCATTCACAGCCTCCTTGTGGGAGGAAATTGACATTTCTGATAAAATGTTTAAGTGATTTTCAAACCAACTTCAAGTTGACCCTCAGTGGGGAATCAATGATTGTCCACCAGTTAGTCTTTTTTCTCGTGCCCATGCTAAAGATTTGAGAGATGGGAAAGCTTTTTTTCTGTAATCTTTGAATTTTTTGCCATCACCATGTATTACTTTAACAAATGTTTTTGGAGCTGAGACAGGTTCGGCTCAGTGGATAGAGCTTCGGCCTGCGAACTGAAGGGTCCCAGGTTCGATTCTGGTCAAGGGCATCTACCTTGGTTGCGGGCACACCCCCAGTAGGGGGTGTGCAAGAGGCAGCTGATCGATGATTCTCTCTCATCTGTTTCTCTCTATCCCTCTCTCTTCCTCTCTGTAAAAAATCAATAAAATATATATATTTTTTTAAAGAAAAAATGTTTTTGAAGACAACCATATATCATGGCCAGGTTGTGAAAAGGCTTAAATGCCCCGTGGGAGTACCTGGAAATTATCACACAAGCAATGGGGAGCCATGGAGGCCTTTGTGCCAAGCATTCCTGGGCTGGAGTGTCATTCTTAGGAGACGCACCTTGAACTAGTGACCCGCCCTCCCTTGCCCGTGTTCTTCTAAGCTTCTCCTAAAACGAGGTGTGGACATTGTGTTCTTTCCGTGGGAGCATTCAGAATAGATGTCATCAGAAAGGGACTGTTCAGAAAAAGTGTGAAACACTTCGAAATATGTAAAAAAAAAAAAAAGATTACTGGAGTTCATTGGAATCGATGAAACGGATGGATTGAATTGAAATATCGATGGACATTCCATTGGAACGCGGGGACTTGTCCAGCAAACCTCAGCGCCACCTCAGGCTTGGAGTGGCTACTTCACCGCTGTGTCCTGTGGAGCCCTGACGGACGCACATGATACTGGTCCACAGACGTGCAGATAAATCCTGTCTGCAGACAAGATGATCCCAAACACACCTCGTTTGCCCTTCGGAGTGGAACTGGGGCGTGCCTCTGAGGAAATGCCTTTCTGATCGCCTATAGGCAAGTCTGTTCCTCATATCTCCTTTGAACCGGCTTCCATGTCCTACCAACTTATGGGTGATTTGAACAGTAAAATCTCTTCTAGGGGTTCATTTTATACTTTGAAAGTCATCATTTAATCTTTTGAAAATTATATTTTAACGTGACCGAATCAGAAGGGAAGAAAGGAGACCATGGCTCTGCTCCCCAGTGTCTGCGCCGGGAGGAATTCGCGATGACAAGACTGAGGGTCTGAGTGCTTTATGACGAAGTGTGTCAGGCCGCCAGGACCGGAAAAGAGATGTGATTTGGACATAGTTCGGCCGTCAGTTGGGCATGGAGTGGCAGGGGACTGTTCCAGATGTGGTGGAGCGGGGTGGGGGTGGGTGCAGAGAGGAAATCTGATTATCAGATGTGCAAACCGCTTACAGGCATGTTTCTGTAATTAAACCATGCTCAACAAGACAGCAAGAATGAAGAAAACTGCAAAGAGCTGAGAGGCCTGGATGTGGGGAAACTTGTTATTCTTGAATCGGAACAATGAGGTGTTTTCTTAAAAGATAATCAGATAAGAAAGCAAAAGGAAGACGTGTCCTGAGCTGTGCCCAAGCCCGTGATCGTACAATATTTACGTGAAATGTGAAAGCTAATGAAATTACAGGTCAGTGATCAGGGAGAGGCGTTTGCCTGTTAACACGGTTCTTACCCGGGGACGAACGGGCCGGCTGTGTTTGGAGTAATAATAATCCAGAATAGAAAGGGGGAAAGGTCAGCTTTTGGGAGCAGATCCAGGCTTGGAGGGCTTCTTCAGGGTGAAGCAACCTCCATGTGAGAGAGAAGGGGAGCATTCTGGGCCGCTTTCCAGGCGCCAGCATGACTTGGGTTTGGGGCTCTGGGATTCCGACTCCCCAGGCCGTCACACATGTCACGAGCTGGGCAGGCTGGGGGGGGGGGGGGGGCGGCATCCGCTCTTCCCGCCATCCCCTCGATGCCTCTGAGAGGCTGGAGGAGGTTTTCCTCAACGAGCAATTGCACCGTGCTAGGTCTCACCTGCTATGGAGATGGGCCGGAACAATGCCTCAGACCGAAACCTCTGCTTTTTTTGGTTTTTGTTTTTTTTACATAGTAATGCATCTCTCTTGGTTTAAAACCAAGGGATAGGAGGTACTAACTTCCAGGAATCAAAGAAATGTCACAGGGACGTGTAATGTTCAACCTATACAGGGAATAGAGTGAAAAGTATTATAATAACTGTGTGTGGTGACAGGCGGTAACGAGATTTATTATCCTGGGGAGCATTTCACAATGTCTATAAATACTGACTCATGATGATGTGCATCTGAAACTCACAGGCACTGTGCACATCAATAAAAAATAAAGCTGACATGCAGGGACCACAAGGAGTATGGGATTCGGGGTGAGCTCAGAGATTTTAAAGTCGGGGCTCAAATTCTTGCAGCTTCTGTTCGTTGACTTGGGTGGGCTCATCTTCCCAACCCTGAGGTCCCATGTCGTCAAGGGGTTTCCATCCCTCCGGGCCGGACTTACCCTGGCTGACGCTGGACCCAGCGGCCGCAGCAAAGTGAAGCACGCAAGCTGGACCCGGGCTTGTGATAGTAGGATGGCGGAAGGCTGCCGAGAATGTTTCTTGAAGTAGTAGAAAGGGTACGAATGTCATTTGTATAATATTTAAATAGTAGTTTGTAGCATTTACTGCATGCCAGGCACTGTTCTATTTAACCCTCAAAACAAATCGACGTGGCCTGGCCTGTGTGGCTCAGTGGTTGAGCATCGACTTATGAACCAGGAGGCCCTAGTTGCTGGGCTCGACCTCAAGTAGAGGGTGTGCAGGAGGCAGCCAACCCATGATTCTCTCTCGTCGTTGATGTTTCTATCTCTCTCCACCTCCCTTCCTCTCTGAAATCAATAAAAATTAAAAATTAAAAAATTAAAAAAAAAAACAACAACTATGATTGGTGCTGTCATTGTCTCCATTTGACAGATGGAGATGTCAAGGTCCCAAGGGCTAGAGAACCTGCCAGGAGATACAACAAGTAGGACTGGAGCCCAACAGGCCGGCTCCAGGAATGGAATGTCCCTCCGTGGAGAGAGCAGGCCCGCATATATGCCCCCTGCTCAGAGGGGGCCTCTCAGCCATCGGCGGGCCCTTCAGCACACCAGGTCAGAATTTCCACCTCTGAGCTGAGTTAGGAGCCCCCCAAGAGGCCCCCAGGAGGCTCTGCTTCCTGCACCTTCCAACTTGCTTTAAGACAAATCTCTCCCTCGGCCTCCTCGTGGCACAGGAGAATTCCTCAGCTGCTTTTCTTAAGAGAAACCAAATGCGACGTGAAGGTGGCGGGGACCCTGGCCCAGCTGGCGGGGCGTCCACTGTGGGCAAAGAGAAAGACAGATTTCAGCCGGGACAGACAGCTCGTCTCGGGCCCAGGGACAGAGCCTCGCCAGCCACCAGGTGGGGGACCAATTAATTCATGAAGTCAGTTCTCGAGGCCCCGCTGGCACAGGCAGCATCTGCGCACACAGTTTTCCATTCCTGCAGGGAGAGGCGATGCGGAGAGACCTTCCCCAGAGGCTGCTGGGAGGCTCACGAGAACCTGGGAAGAGTTAAGCCAGTGTCTGCAGATCGGAGCGAGGAGACATCCCCAAAAGGCCGGGTTTGGCCTCAAAACTGTGCTTGTGTGTGGAGCCTCGGAGCGGGGGCTCGGCGCGGCCAGGCGAACAGAAAGACCTTTCATGGCGCTCTCCGGAGACCTTTCCAAAGGAGAGAAGTAAAGTAGAGCCTTTCAAGGAAGAAAGTTCAGCCCTCAGCAAAAACTGGGGGTTTTTTTGGTTGTTTTTTTTTTTTTAGAAAAATTTAATCAATTTTTGCGGTTTCAATAAAAGCAAAGGGTTTTGTGGTTTTTCCCTCAAATTTTTCACCATTTTCCATAAAAACAAAAGCCAACCTTTGAAACCATTTTCCCCCGTTGAAAGGGGCAGCATTTTGCCCATGGACCGTTTCTTGGAAAAAACATCTCTGCAGGGTCTCCGCCTGTGACGGCGCTGCTGAGCCTGGGCTCCGTGGACCTGGGCGCCGTGGCCACACGCGTCCACCGTCCACGCTGGCCGCCCCACCTGCAGCCAGATGTGGACGCCGGCACCCCAGAAGTGTGCTTCTGTTGGAAAAATTCTGCTTGATGAGAAAAATTCTTTTTGTTTTATTTCAACAGGTTAATTTGGAAGGGGGCCATTTTACTTCCAAGGGAGTTGAAGATAAGGTGTTCTGATACACAGGCTTGTGCTTAAACAGATCTAATTTTGGAAGTCAAAAAAAAAATGTACCACCTGATACCCAGTATAATGCGATGAGTTTGTATTTAGTATCTAAAAGGATGCAAGTGTTCACTTCCAGTTGACAGATGAGGAAACTGAGGCCCAGAGAGGCGGTGGGGCCTTCCCAAAGGCACAGAGCTGAGACGCAAATTCAGCTATCTATCTCCACCCCATAGTTTGGGGGTTTTGTGGGTTTGTGTTTTTTTTCATATCTCATATTCTCTGTTGGTAATTAGTTTTATCTGTTCTTAATTCCTGGAGCAAATATCATCCACACTTTTGCCAGCAAACCATATGGTTTTTAACCACCTGGAACTGAAGGTCACTAACTTTCAGCCTCTTGGATTTGAACTTCAGCAAAAGATTTCAAACACTCTCAAAAGTCTTGCTTTCTGGCTGGGATCAAGGACATTTTGGGAACATTTACGGGGTCATCTCGATGAAGTAATCGAAGATTGTTACCCCTCCTGGGTTTCTGCTACCCAGCATTCACAGCCATAACAGCACCCTCTGAGTTTTGCTTATTGCCTTGGCTGCTAGGGAGCTCGGAGCGAAGCTGTGAGTTTTGCTTCCATAGTTCCCCTGCACCTGGATTTGTTTGTGTAATTTCTCTGTATCTCTGCACCTTTACTCTCTTCACTCTTGCCCCTTTATTTTTTCCTGGATTAGTGGTTTTTATGCTTTGTATTTTGTATTTAAGTAAATCATTTCAAATTCCTTCTGAAAGCAGGTAAAGAATAAATACTAAAGTAAATAAATACTGGCTCTCTCAAACTTCAAACCAAAATGAGTAACAAAATTACTTGATGACAGATCGCCGATTGCAGGGAAAACGCAAAGTAAATATAAAAAGAGCTTTCCTCAAGAATGCCAGCAACAGAAAGCCAATGTGGTACCGGTCAACCTTTCAGAAACACAAAGAAAACATTCTCCCTCCAGGATGACTGAACTGCTGAGACTGCTGAGGGCGTCAACTCCAATCCCACCAATTTCACAGATAAGGAGACTGAGTGAGGCCCAGAGAGGGTGACCGACTTTCCCAAGGCCACACAGCTTGGGAGTGGTGAAGTGAAGGTCTGAGCTCTTTCAAAAATATATGTCCTGGTTCACCAAACCACATGAAACAGCCATGAGAATTTAATTTACCAACATAAGGGGGGGGGGGGCAATGGTAAGATATGTACACAGATAATAATTTAATTTTAAAAATTTTTTATACAAAAATAAAAAAAATAAGTGTGTGTGGGGGTTGTTTTTTGTTGGTTTTTTTTTGTTGTTGTTGTTGTCTTTGTTTAGCTTTTTCGGGCCAGCCTAAAAGCTACAATTTTTAAAGGGGGTTAGTTTCTACTCAGTGATCTGTGGTCATCAACAAGCTGTGTGTGTGTGTGTGTGTGTGTGTGTGTGTGTCCAGGTATCTTTGTTGAAGTAAGACAGATGAATTAAAACCCAAGAATCTTTATTGCTAAAATTTAGGGAATTATTGGCAAAACAAGCTGTCACACCTATTCAATGCACTTTTTTTTTTTATTCAATCAGTGTCCAACAAGAGCCTCCTAAGTACCCACGCCATGAAGGGGCGAGAAGTAGTAAACAAAACAGAAAAAGTGTTAAAGTTTCAACCCCCGTGGAGCTCAGAGTCCTATCCCAGGAAGCTGATGTCTGAGAGAGAAAAAAAAACTGTGTATGTCCAAGCCAGTACGTGAAATAAACACTAAACTGCTGGGTGCTGAAGCCAGAGAAAACCCCACAGCCTCTGCATCGTTCTGAGCAGAGAGAAGGAAAGCCTTCGTTTCCATAAGCAGCTGCTTTCGTGAGGTGAATTCAACAACACAGTCATTTACACTCTCCCGGAGCGTGTGGTAGCGCAGGAATGCGTGTCTGCAGCCTGGAGAGCTGGGACTTGCTGCCCCACACATCAGCCCCTCTGTCTTCGCGGAATCCCGGCGTTAGTGTCTGCTGAAAACTTAATGCTGAGTTAAATGGTTTCCCCGAAATGTGGGACCCGCAGCGGCAGGCTTGGGGTCTGGGACATTAGTGTTCTATGTGTTCGTGGAGAGGGATTGATTTAAATATGCTGAGAGCGTCTTAGTGGTAAAAAAAAAAAAAAAGAGGGTGGATTTTTTTTTTTAAGGAAAATTTTATTGGGAATATTTTTCCCCTTAGGTGTGAAATTTGGCAGGTAACCACATTCTCTGATGGACTGTTGAAGACTCGGTTAATTAGAAATAAGACCCGGGTCCAAGGTAAACATCTTGAGCCCGCTAAGTCTTCTTAGGATGTTTGTCTGAAATGCTTCTGAAAATAGTATAGCTTTCTATAAAGAAATATTAACCGGTGTTCATAAATGGAGCTGACTACGTTCTAACCCAGCCCTTACTAAATTAGTATTAGAGGAGGGATTAGGCTCTGATTTTTATTTGAAAATCCCAAGAGGAAAAGCAGCTCCAACCACTGCTTTCTTATATGTTTTTCAGAAAGAAGGCAACGGAGCCTCCTCTTTGGTCAGCTGGGGGGTGGGTGGAGGGGGAGATGGTTAAACCAGCCCCTCTGGCTTTTGGAGCAGAATTTGCATGCCGCTAATTGCCTGCATTTGTTGCTACAATCAGCCACATTGACAGAAGGCAAGCGTGAGGGGCCTTGGAGGTTCCTCTGGGCTGGGACACAGCCCTCTGCCTTGCACCGCAGGGCCAGCCCACTTTGGGATGGTCTCGTCTTCTCCATCTAATCTCCCTTGTCTCTTCTCTCGGTCCCCACACGACATTGTCTAAGGGGGGTTTCACACCCCCCCCCCCCCGAATTAGCATGAGGAACGCATAGAGAGGGCGGCGCCTGCTGATTTGTGGGAACAGCGCCCCTCGCAGCCCTTGGACCTTCTGGGCTCCTTGCAGGACACCGAGCCTCTGATGAGCGCCCTCTGGGGGCCAGGCACCAGTCAGCATCCACCAGCCGAGATGCATAAAAATTAAGCCAATTGCCCTTCTAGCTACAAGGGGAAAAGGGGAACTTGAACCCAAACATTTGGAGAAACCAGCAAGATAACAAGGAGGATGGAAAGGGTGGCGATGGGGAGGGGGAGGAGGAGAAGTCCCGGGCTGAGGACACACAGGTCTGGAGTAGCTGAAAACACAGCTGGCCCCCATCACTCAGAGCAGAATCCGGCAGAGGCTGAGCTGAGCGGGCCTCAGTCATGGGCCCCTCTTCATGGAATTATAATTGAAAAGCCATCAGCACAAAACATTGCATGGTCTGGCTGCGGCTTGCTCCACCTTCAGGGGAGGGCAGGGCAGGTGCTGGAGGTGTCAGTTCAAAGCACAGCTCCCTCTCTGCTGCTCTGATGGTTGGGAGGTTCTGGGGTCCCAGCTGCTTGCCCACATCCTCCTCAGCTTGTGCTCAGCCAGAAGTGCCCTTCCCATTCCATTTCCCTCTGACTAATACCCGTCCTTCTCCCAGCCCCGTCTGGCTTTCACCAAATGTTGTGCGGATGAAAGAGTGAATACAGACCCAAGTGCCATCTCAGTGTGAGCCTTTATTAATCACTGGGCCGTGGACCCCACAGGGTGGGGTCTGGGTTCTTTCAGTGCTCAGTACGAATGATGATGCCTGGCACTTAGTACATGCTCTGTACATATATGTTGGGCAAATGGATTATGCAAAGAGATTCAATAAAAAGTCTTTGTTAAATGATCTGAACTCATACAACTTAGCAAAAGGAAGACAAACAAGCCAATTATAATATGGGCAAAGAACCTAAATAGACACTTCTCCAAAGTGGACATACAGAAGGCCAAGAAACATGAAAAACTGTTCAGAGTCACTGATCATCAGAGAGATGAAAATTAAAACAACAATGAGGTATCACCTCAACCTGTCAGAATGGCTACCACCAACAAATCAACAAACAACAAGTGCTAGTGAGGGTGTGGAGAAAAGGGAACCCTAGTACACTGCTGGTGGGAATGCAGACTGGTGCAGCCATTATAGAAAACAGTGTAGAGTTTCCTCAAAAAATTAAATATGGCTGAAGCTGGTTTGGCTCAGTGGTAGAGCGTCGGTCTGCGGACTGAAAGGTACCAGGTTCGATTCCGGTCAAGGGCATGTATATTGGTTGCAGGCACATCCCCGGTAGGGGGTGTGCAAGAGGCAGCTGGTTGATGTTTCTCTCTCATCGACATTTCTATCTCTCTATCTCTCTCCCTTCCTCTCTGTAAAAAATCAATAAAATATATATTTTTTTAATTAAATATGGAACTGCCAATTGACCCAGTGATCCCACTTCTAGGAATATATCCTAAGAAACCCAAAACACCAATCAGAAAGAATCTATGCACCCCTATGTTCATAACAGCACAATTTACAATAGCTGAGATCTGGAAACAGCCCCAGTACCCATCAGTAGATAAAAAGCTGTGGGACAGTCATACCCTGGAATACTATGCAGCAGTAAAAAAGAAGACTCTCTTATCCTTTGAGGCAATACAGGAGGAACTGGAGAGCATCATGCTAAGTGAAATAAGTCAGTCAGAGAAAGACAAATATCACATGATCTCACTCATATGTGGAATCTAATTAACTGATGAATAGAGTGGATCCACAGACATGGAAGCATGGAACAGAGCAGAATCTCGGGAGGGTGGGAAGTGATCAGTCAACGACCTTGTATGCATGTATGCATATCACAGGGACACAGACAATAGGGTGGTGAGGGCCTGGGGAGGGGTCGGGGAGAGGGTTGGAGGGTCTAATGGGGGGGTGGGGGGACATATATTTTAAACAGTACTTTAAACAATAAAAAATTATTTTTTAAAAAATACAGATCACCTGGGTCCCAGTTCCAATTCCATGAAATGTCACCTCCTGGGCCCCGAGGGATCGTATCCTGCGTTTTTGCCTCTTGAACCCTGCCGCACTCTGCCTCCTTCCTGTTCCAATTCGGGCCACAGGAGAGGGTAAGCGAGGGCTGCCACTGGCTCTCCCAAACCCTGCACATGGCAGGAGTTTCTGGGAGAGGCTGCCATGCCTGGCAGGTAAGGGCAGAACTCTGCTTTGAGAAGCCAACCATGCTCTAAGGCTTCAGTCTCCAGGCCCAGGCCTGGCCTGCAGTCCGCTGGTCCTGGGGCGTCCCCCGCTCCCAGAGCAAATGTTCTCCATCTTCCACAGGCACAGCAGGAACGCCTGGCCTGGAGAAACCCTAGCCATCTGTTTCCGAGGTCCTGGCTCTGTCCAGCCGGAGACGCCGGGAGCAGGGCCGGGTCCCTCCTGAGCTCAGGCAGCCTGCAGCCTGGTCAGCACCAGAGCTTCTGTGTGTGAAAGGGGAGGTGCTGCCCCCTGGATCTTGGTGTCTTTGTTTTAAAGTTTTGTTTTTTTCCCCCCTCTGATGCATCACCAAAGTGTTCCCGTCACCTCTTTCTCCTGTGTGTCCCCCTCTCTTCTCCTCTCTCTAGGGCTCCTCGGGCAAAAATGCGTAGTTCAGAATGACACTGAGGACCAGGGCAGGGAAAACATTTAAAAAGAAGGAAGAGCCGGGCCCTCGCTGTGTGCTTGCGGGTTGAGGCATACTCCGAGTCCGGTGCAGAGGCCTGGGAGAGTCTGTGTGCGGGAGGCCGGGTGGCCCATTCTGGTGAGGGAATGCAGCAGGTAGCCTCCTCTCAGTGTGGCTTCAAGGCCCAAAAAGCAAGCGTCAGGAGGTCCCCCAGACTGCGCCATGAAAAGTGTGCTGACCCTTCGCAATAATTCACTCAGTCCGCTAACAGCTCCTGAGGACCTACTAGGTGCCCACACGTAGACTCCAGCAGTGACTGTCGTGGACACATGCACGGCCCCCCGAGGGATGGGGAAAGGAGGCAGGCCCTAAGCATCAGTGATAAGTTATTCCGTGTGTATGAGTGTCCTGTGGCTGCTATAACAAAGGTACACAAACCGAAATTTAGGCTCTCTTTTTTCTTTTCTTTTTTTTAATTCTGAAGGCCAGGAGCCCGAACGCAAGGTGTTGGTCGGGCTTCTCGGCTTCTGGGCTGCCGGCAGTCCCCGGCTGGTAGATTCATCTCTCCGATCACTGCCTCCACTGTCACATGGCCCTCTCCTTGTGTCTCTGTGTCCCCTTCTTCTTCTGAAGACACCAGTCATTGGATTCGGGTCCACTCAAAGGACCCCACTTCACTCGGTCATCGGCAGAGACTCTCTTTCCCAATAAGGCCACCTTCGCACGTACCTGGGCTTACAATTCAGCCCACAGTTGTGTTTGGAGAAAATGGAGCAGAAAAAGGATGTGCCAGCGTGGAGGTGAGGCTGTGGGGTGGGACAGCATGCGGCTGTGTGTCCGAAGGTGACAGTGTTAGGGTTTCGGCAGGCCAGGGCAAGCACGATCGCCATCTCCCTTGGACCCTCGGGATTCTGGGGCCCACTCAAAGCCCCAGTGAGAGTCGCCAGGGGCCCCCCTGAGTCGCCAGAGCTCCTGGGCCAATTTCCTCGAGCCTTCCCCGCCCGGGTGTTTGTCTGGCTTTGCGGGCAGGGCCCTTTGCAGCCTGTACTTGAGGCGAGAAGTTGACACGTCTCCACTAACGCTGCCTCATAAAAGCTGGAAATATATTGAGCAAAGGATTCCATTTCCTGTCCTCGGCCAGCAGGCGCATGTACCAGGCTTTCATTCTCGGCCAAGCACTCCAGGGAGGTAACACTGCAAACCATTTTTCTGGATAAATGTTTATACTGTATAATTTTTCCTTTGGTGCAAAGCATTTCATATATGCGGGGAAACAGAGAAACAGGCCCAGCCGAGCTGCATAAAGACAGGAATCCATGAAACCGAGGGACAGGGAAGGAGGACAAACATCTCCATAGTCAAGTTCAATGAGGCGAACCGTGGCCGCGCGGCCGCCCCCGGGGGTTCCCTCCCGGCGCAGGGAGCTGCGAACGGGGCTCGCCGCCATGCATTTCAGGAGAGCGGAGCGTTCTGCTCATTGGTCCAGGCCCTCCTGGGCCCGACGGTCCCAAATCTCTCCGATAAGCTTCGCTCTTGATAAGGCCTCCTTTGTCTGAGATCTGAACTGGCTCTTGTTTGGTTAAGATCCTGAACAGACCAGGAAAGATTTTTTTTTTTAATTAATAGACTTCATTTTTTAGAGCGCTGTGAGGTTACAGAAAATTGAGCACAGAGCTCCCCCGTGCCTGAGGCGGCTCCTGCCCTGGCCGTGGGGTGCGGAGTCCAGGCTCTCCGCTCGTGCCCCTTAGGAGGCCGGCGCCTGGCTGGGACTGGGGCTGCCATGGGGACAGGGACATTCCAGCAGGCCTGGCCGACAGGACCTGCTCCCCAGCACTTTTCAGTCTAGAGGGGGCACAGACAAGTAAGCAGGAGCAGCGTTGTTCAAGAGGGTGATACAGCTGAAACCGGTTTGGCTCAGTGGATGGAGCGTCAGCCTGCAGACTGAAAGGTCCCTGGTTCGATTCCAGTCAATGGCATGTATATTGGTTGTGGGCACATCTTCGGTGGGGGTGTGCAGGAGGCAGCTGGTCAATGTTTCTCTCTCATTGATGTTTCTAGCTCTCTATCCCTCTCCCTTCCTCTCTGTGAAAAATCAATAAAAGATATTAAAAAAAAAAAAAA
Source organism: Pipistrellus hanaki (assembly GCF_964339955.1). Lineage (NCBI taxonomy): Eukaryota > Metazoa > Chordata > Mammalia > Chiroptera > Vespertilionidae > Pipistrellus > Pipistrellus hanaki. Next base: position 25,782,343 of record NC_140517.1, read on the forward strand.
AAAAGAGGGTGATACAGGACATCCCTAGGACCCTGCCTGGCCAGCAGGTGAGGCTGCTTTGACTGGTGCTGGGGGAAAGATGTTTACACAGCACTGTGCATGGCTCTGTTTTATTAGTAAGATCAAAAAGTTACAAATGGCCTCAAGGCTCAAACATGGGAATATGGCTAATTAACCTCAGGATCGGGTGGGTGAAATACTACGCAGCCAGCAAAAATAACATAAAGATTAGGTAACACCTGGAAAATGCTTACAACACAATTTCAAGTGGGAAAAAAAAAAGGCAAAATACAACATTGTACCTACACACACTAACTGGGGCACATAAACTATATACTCGCTGGAAAGAAATACATCACGCTTAACGGAGTTGTATTTGGCGCTGAAGAGAGGAAGGCGTATTTCTTTAACGAGTACCTTCACCTTACACAGCAGGTGGGGAAAGTGTGAGACAAAGAAGTGACCCAAAAGCGCAAATCAGTTCTAATATCATTTGGAGGTTATGACTTCAAAGTCAGCTTTGATATCTAGCTGTTTCTGATCATTCACTACAAGCTAGTATAAAAACTATACCAAGATAATTTGCATATATATTCATAAGACACATTTATATATAAACATACTTTCACACACTTACACATATATATACATACAAACTTACACACACTTATACACATATACATGCAAACAACATACATATATGGACGTGTGTGTGTGTGTGTGTGTGTGTGTACATATATACATCAGGACTTTCTTTCCTTAGAGAAAAGTTACAAGTCTTAATTTCTTTGGAAAAAAAAATCCCTTGAAGGTGGGCCTCAAATGGTCTTATGGAAACAGATGACCAGTCAGAATTTATGAACGTATGATGTAGAGAGGAATAATGTTTTGCATGACATGTTCCTGGCAGCCATACGTGTTCAAAATTATTTTTTAATTAATTTCAATAGTTAAAAAAGAAAAGAAAAAAGAAGGTCATTGAGTAATGAAATTCCCTGCCTCTAAGCATTTTCACTTAAATGGATCCATTTGGTTTTTAACTGACTCCATAGAAATTCGTGGGCCAAAAAAATGAGGTCTGAGCTAGCAACCTTGCCTCAGACCGGAAAGCCGGCCGCTCGGAGCCTAATCCAGGCCCAGCTTAAACCCCTGTGATCCCAGAGGATTGACAGGGGCTTGGATTCCCTCTTCTTATGGGAGAGTTAAACACCATTGGATTCCGGGGTGCTGGTCACTGGCTACGGGGACAGGGACTGCGCATGGCACCGACAGCTCTCCGTCCGGGCACAGAGAGTGAGCTGAGGGCTCCGCAGACAGGGCCGGGCGCTCTGAGGGCTGTGAGCCGGGAGCGCTCCTCTCCCAGCCTCCTTCTTCTCATGGAAACACAGGAATCACAAAGCACCTCTCTCAGCAAGACGGAGCATGACAAAACTGGACTCACATGCCAAGGGTCGGTCCCCAGGTTGGATCCCATGCAATGGTTTTCACTTTCTCCTCCCAATTCTTCTCTGATAATTGATTCACCAAACGGTTACGTTGAAGCTTGTGCCTTGCCCTTGGACAAAGGCTGGTTTTGAGTGAATGATGATGGCCAGTTGGAATGAGCACTTACTATGTGCCACGCACCTGCCCATGGGAGCCACACCCCCTCCAGGAGCCCAGGGTTACTAGTGCTGCTTCCCTATTAGGCAGATGGGAAGCTGTAGCTCAGTGAGAGCACAGCTGAGATTTCAGCCCGGCAGGTAGACTCCCAGCCGACATGCGTAACACGTGAAGGGGACAGGTGTAGGGTGTGAACAAGTTCATTCTCCATCGTGAATGCTAATTAGGTTCACAGGCATCCACACCACTATCCTCCCCTGCCCACTCCCACCAGCCCTCAGCTCCAGGGCTCTGATGTGAAGACCCAGAGGTGGAAGCCAGACAGGATTCCAATTCCAGCGCCACCACTTCCAGCTGTGCCATCTTGCCTGGGGCTCTGGACCTCCCTGCTCCCCGGTCCTTCAGTTCCAAGTTAAGGAGAGCACCTACCTCACTGGCTGTTGGGAAGACGAGATGAAATAAAGTCCATAAAGTGCCTGCAAACCAGGAACTGAGACTCAGAGAGGCTGCCTGACTTGCTCCACATTTCACAGCCTGGGTCCCCCACCAGCGGTCATGGAAGCTGGGAAGGGAGGGACTCACCTCGACCCGGGTTGGCAACCGTTTTTTTGTAAAGAACCAGGTAGTAATTATCTTCAGCTTTGCAAGCCTTTCGGAATTTGTCACAACTACTCAACCCTGTTGTTGTGAATGTGGCTATGTTGCAATAAAACTTTATTGACACAAAAAGGTGGCGGCCCTCGGGTTGCAGTGTGCTAGCCCCGGTTGTGTAGACAGTCTGAAGCTGGGTGCCCTAGACTAACTCAGAGAAAGGAAAAGGAGCTCCAGGAGCTCCTAGGATCCCAACAGCAGTTCCAGGGCTGCTTTCCAGGATGAAACTTTCCCTTGACTCCTAGCAACATGGGCAACTGTGGGTGCTGAGCCTGCCTGTGGGCCGTGGGGTGAGGACGGAGAGCTATGAGGCCCCTTTCTACAGCGGGGCTCTCCCACAGATAGTCTCTCTGTCAGGGCACAGGCCTGAGTCAAACTCCCCAAGCTCCTTCCTGCCCTGGGGCCTTGGCAGGTACTGTCCCCTCGGCCTTCACCATCCTCGTCCCTGTCTGTCCTTCACCTGCCAACTCCCCGCTTCAGGCCTCAGCATAAGCACCAACTCCCAGGCCAGACACCTACCATTATGGGGTACGCCACCACCACCCCCCCCCCCCTTAACAAATACCCATCCTCCTGCACTTCTCCTTGCAACTCTAACCACCTGTGGTTCTACAGTGTTTACTTCTCTCCCCGGCTGGCCTGGGAGCCCGGCGGGCGGGCACCACATTGGTCTTCTGGTTTCCCCAGTTCTAGCTCAGGATCGGACTCAAATATGTGTTGAACAAATTAATAAATGAACAAAAATCGAGAGGAATCTCCTGTTGCAACAATGAGGTTAAAACTCAGAAAGTCTGAACCCTGTTTCCTCTTCTCTTTTCCCGCTTTCTTGCTTTCCAAACTTATAAACAGGTCAAGTGCGTTCACAAAAAGAACTAAGCTCTTTTTTTTTTTTTTAAGTTTTCCAGTGGCTGATGTATTTCATTAGTATTGAAAACAATATAGCTCCATTATACATTTTATGTACGCTAGTAATCCACATATGTGCAAATTTGCCTCTAAGGGCAACTTAGTGTTTTTACGATATGCTTCCAATATTTCCCCATTGTTCCAATGTAATATGTTTTGCTATTAAAAAAACACAATAAAGTTCTAGAAGAAAAGAAAACAGGGTCAGTCTAAGCAAAGAGAAGAGAGATTAGAACTTGTATGACAGCTTTTTCCTTTGCCTTTGACAAGTGAAGGGTGTGAAATTAACTTTACCTCCTCGATTGTAAAAATACAGTGAGCCCTGGCTGGTGTGGCTCGGTTATTTGGAGCGCTGTCACAGGTTCGATTCCTGGTCAGGGCACATGCCCGGGGTTGTGGGTTCAATCCCCAGTCAGAGCAAGTATGGGAGGCAACTGATGGATGTTTCTTTCTCACATTGATGTTTTTCCCTCCCTTCCTCTCTCTCTAAAACCAACAAAAACATATCCTTGGGTGAGGGTTTTTTTTTTTAATAAAATAATAAAAACGCATTGAAATAGTCGTAGGCAGGCTTTAGGTTTAACTTGAACTTGCCGCACTGCCTCAGCTCTCTCTCCTCAAAATCAAAAGGCGTGGCTCACTGCTCTGCCAGGGAACTGTCTAACAACTGGCCTTCAGGTCAGGGAGCCTGGTTAGTGATGTTTACTGACTGCGGGCTGAGGCCTCATGCAGCAGAGAGAGAGAGCTCCGGTCTCTTCCTCTTCCTTGAATAACACTAATTCCATTGTGCCCCACCCCCACGCCCCACTTATCACCTTGTCTAAACCTAATCACTCCCAAAGGCTCCACCTCCAAATACTACGGCTTTAGGGTTATGACTTCAACATACGTATTGGGGGGCGCGGGGGTACCTTCAGTCCATCAGGCCCAGTTTTTTTTAATATTGGTTACATGTTGAAAGGATAATACTTTGGGTACACTGAGTTAAATAAAGTTCATTGTTCAAATTACGTTCACTCTTTATAATGTGGCTATGGGAAAATTTAAAATGACACGTGTGCCTCATACTTCTACAGGCAGGGCTGGCTTAGCTAGACCGTGGGTTCGTACCCACGTGCATAACGCACTGTGTGGCCTTGAGCAACAGATGTGCCTCAGGTTCCTCATCTGTGAAATGGGCGTCACACTGGCAAATAAAGGTGAGCTGTTTCCGTTTGCACCATCACCTGGCAGACAGCCCTTCCCAAGGAGCCATCTTCCCCAGAGCAGGTGTGCCTGCCGAATCCTCCGGTGGGAATGCAGGGGGGTGGGGAGGGGGTAGCCCTCACTTCCCACTAGTCCCGGCAGGAGGAAGGATCACACAGCCTTTGTTTGGCGAAGAACTGATTGACAGGGAGACACTAAGCCAGGAAAGCAAACAGGGCCCCTCTCTAGGTGGTTACTTAAGAGAAATGCTTGAAAACAAACAAGCAAGGGAAGGAGTAGTCAGGAGAAATCTAAGTCGTTAATGAGGTGCCCTTAGAGCTCACGCCAGGCCCCCGATGGGAGGGGTGCATAGAGGAGGACAGCAAAGGGCAGAGGAAACGGAGGGGAGGAGACAATAGAGACGACCAGAAGCCTGGCAGGAGGAAGCTGACTCAGAGTTCAGGTGAAGGAGAGGAAGGAGGCCCCACGTTTGGAAGTAATCACTTAAACAGTCTGCACCTTTCAAAGCAGTGGACAGCAATCGCCAGCTCCACACGTCTGTGTCCTCCCGTGGAGGGCCTCTCTGAACCCAGCGGGCAGGGCGGCGCTCAGCCCGGGCTCGGGGAGAGGGCCGCGCCTCAGGGGCCCCTCCGTGTGCTGCCCCAGCCGGGGTTGCCGAGCGAGCATGCAAGGATGGTTTGTCTGCTGTCACTGGGATGGAACCAACTGGAACCCACTCGCATCCTGCACCAGCCAGGGGTCACATTGTGATGGATGAGGGTCAAGAACCTGCCCCCGACCTGTGTCCTAGGGGTGGGCTTTCCTTAGAGCCCCGGGCCCCCTGGGGTGGTGAAGTTGGCTGAGCCCCACAGCAGCCGCTCTTGGGCCATCGAGAAGCCTTTGTCAGGGGCACTCTGGATGTTTTGGTGAGCAGGTGAGAGCTGCTGGTTTTGCAGAAACAGAGTCCTACATCCCATGGTGTCAGCAGGCCCCTCTGCCCCACATGCCGCCTGCAAATACAGGTTTCTAAGATGCTGAGCAACCAGGTCTAATGGAATCACTCACGTGGCCCACCTCAAAAATCAAGAGATTCCGGTTAAGACCCTGACCAGGCCGAAACCGGTTTGGCTCAGTGGATAGAGCATCAGTCGGTGGACTGAAAGGTCCCAGGTTGGATTCCGGTCAAGGGCATGTACATTGGTTGCGGGCACATCCCTGGTAGGGGGTGTGCAGGAGGCAGTTGGTTGATGTTCCTCTCTCATGGATGTTTCTAGCTCTCTATCTCTCTCCCTTTCTCTCTGTAAAAAAATCAATAATTTTTTTTTTTTTAAAGACCCTGACGAGGCCAAACTAACCAAGTCCAGGCTCTTTGGTGCCTCAGCTCTGCTCCTTCTCACGTTCATCCACATTGGCCGCCACGCCCCAGAGTTTCCCAGAAGGCACTGCATGTGCCATTCTCTTCACCCCTGGTGCACTCCATCATGACCCCTTCCCAGCAAATGCCCTGCCGTCCCCTCCCGGAGAAATCTTTTCTGACTTTCTCCCTGTCTCCCCTCTGCCCCCCACGCCGGCCCATGCACAGCTATTGTTGGCCTCAGCTCTCTGCATCATAATTATATCTCGGTTTATTCATTCCCATGTCTGGCTGCCAGCTCCTGGGGGCACAGTGAGGGCCACAATCCAAATCACCTTGGCATGTGCACATTGCAGGCGTTGAATGCAAATGGGCGAATGAATGAATGAATGAATGAAGACATAAAACTGACTAGACAGGGGGTTCAGAGTTATCCTGAGCTCTTCCTCTTTAGTGAGGAACACGGGGGTCAAGCCCGTGGACCCTGAGGCAGCCAGCCTGGGTTTGAATCCCAGCCCCCAACTCCCTCCATGCTGTGCAACCTTGAGCAAGACACTTAACATCTCTGTGTGCAATCATAGCATCCACCTCCTAGGAGAGGGGTAACCAAGAAACTTTATTTGAAGTGCTTAGAGCAGCGCCAGGCAAACAGAAGGACCAGGGACATTGGGTAGTGTCCGCTGTGATCATCCCACTGGCACTGAATACAGAGCCAAATGCTCTTTGTAACGTCCTGATGTGGATCCCCACCGCCCACTCGGAGCTCACAGCTTAAAACAGAAGGCAAGGAGTTAAACCCGTCAGCCTGAGGAAAGAGGGATTAGCAGCACTGTGTCTGCGGAGTGACTCAGCTCCCTGCCTCTCCAGAGGAAAGCGGCCTTGAAAGATTAGATTATGTGGTGTGAACCGTGGCCGGACGGCAGCACCCGAGAGCTGCTGTCTGCTGCTGTGGCCTCCCAGCCAAGCGGAGGTCTCGGGCTCATTTCCCGTAGGTGGTCTGGCCAGATTTCCTGGAGGCCCGGGGACAGAGCAAACAGCCTTCCCCATCCCCCCGGATCGCAGCGCGAGAGCACTTTCTGAAACTTTAATTGAAGAACTGAAAGGTCGTGTCCATGCTGCAAACCCCGCGCGTACTTCATTTTTAAAACAGCAACACGCCGCGGACTCTCGCAGGTGATGGGCCCAGCACTGGACCATTGAAAAGTGTTCGCCTTTGCCGAAACCGGTCTGGCTCAATGGATAGAGCGTCGGCCTGAGGAATGGAAGGTCCCGGGTTCGATTCCGGTCAAGGGCATGTACATTGGTTGCAGGTACATCCCCGGTAGGGGGTGTGCAGGAGGCAGCTGGCCGATGTTTCTCTCTCATCGATGTTTCTAGCTATCTATCCCTCTCCCTTCCTCTCTGTGAAAAATCAATAAAATAGCCGAAACCGGTTTGGCTCTGCGGTAGAGCATTGGTCTGCGGAATGAAAGGTCCCAGGTTCGATTCCGGTCAAGGGCATATACATTGGTTCCGGGCATATCCCCAGTAGGGGGTGTGCAAGAGGCAGCTGGTCGATGTTTCTCTCTCATCGACGTTTCTAGCTCTCTATCCCTCTCCCTTCCTCTCTATAAGAAAAATCAATAAAATATATTTTAAAAAAGAAAGAAAAGAAAAGAAAAGAAAAGAAAAGAAAAGAAAAGAAAAGAAAAGAAAAGAAAAGAAAAGAAAAGAAAAGAAAAGAAAAGAAAAGAAAAGAAAAGTGTTCGCCTTCAAGAAAAATAGTTCCACCTGTGTTGGACCCGCTCCCGAGGGCATCTGTCCTCCTCGGGACAGTCTCCCTTCGCCAGGTGTCAGGGCTGCGGGAGATGCCGACGAGGGACGTTTAGAAACTGTTCAGGCTGTGACAGTGCACATCCGGAGACAGCCCCGGCCCTGCCCCCCTGGAACAGGAATGTGCCCTTGTTCCAGGCACCCGGTGGCCCAGGGGGCGTGGACAGGCCCGGCTTCCGGTGGAAGGCTGGAGAGATGAATGTGTTTGCGCTCCAGAGTCATGTGACTCCTGGTAACTCGAACCTGGAGCTCACAAGCCAAACTCCAGACGCAGCTGCAATGAAAGGTTCTTGCATAAACATCAGGAGCCCGATGCCGAGGCTTTGCCCTGGGCTTCCCGAGGTGTCTGCCCCTCGGCCAGCCTCTTGACCACTCTGGGCCTCAGTTTCCTTATCTGTAGCACTACCAGCACCTGCTTCCTAGGTGGGTGGCAAAGATGCCTTGAGACCTTTTACTTGAAGACTCTGTTTTGGAAACTGTATTCAAGCAGGAATGTGATCTTCAAAGTAATCGATAATGTAATAAAGGAACCCCCTCCCCCCCCCAAAAAAAAGAGAGAGAGAGAGAAAAGAAACTCGTGTATGAGCAACACCTATTGAATCATGAGAATTCAGGAATCATTTTTAAAAAGAGTCTTTGGTGACTCATAACTTGAAATTAAAATTAATAAATCCGGGTGAGAAAGCTGCACAGCGCCGACTCCCCACCTGCAGGAGCCACAACCCGTGGAACCATCAGAATAGAGAGCGATGGCGTCTGGCTCTCTCACTAAGAGTGCAGCCCCAGGAGCTGGAAATCAGAGAACCCCCAGCTTTCGCTTCTATGTTTGTATCAACCAAGACCACTTTGGGTTAATAATAAAACACTCAGAATGCAGAGTGAGGACAATCCTGGCTGGGAGCCACTCTCAGGAACAGGATCTGGGGGTGGCTCAGGCCCTTTCATTCTTCCAAAGCCTCTTCGAAGAAGTGCCCCAGGCTGGGCCTAGTCTCTAGACACAGAAAGGAAATGCAGGAAGGTAATTGGCTTCAGAAGAACATGACACCCTTGCTTCCTGGTCTTCCTTCTCATGCACATGCACACACGTGTGCACACACATGCACACACATGCACAGCAACAGCCACGGAGCTTCAAAAACTAATTAATCCCAAAATGAAGGGTGGAGAAGAAACCTCCCCCGGACAGCAGTGACTTTTGAAGTGGGGGTCCTGTTTGTTTGTGTTCAAGCCCTCCCAGTCTCTCTCCCGAGCTATAGGTGAAACTATCTCTGGGGATCAGCCAGGAGAACTCCCGCCGGCTTCAGTCCACAGCTGCACACGTGTTCCGGCAACGAGAGACCCAACCACCGAGCCCCGTATGTTGTCGGAGCGTATGGACTTGCAGACCCACACAACGCTCATCCCCACCCCCACGTTCACACCCCACAGGCTGAGTATCACATCACTCCGATGATCAGAACTGCCAGTCCGCGTGGCCCCAAATAGCCATTATTAATCGCCTAATCCCCCTAGGCTGGGGGATTGTCCTGTGGAGACCTACTCCGTAGTCTTGCCCTGACATGAACACTCAAGCTTAATCGTGGAAGCATCTCTCCATGCGCCCCGTCCCAAACTCTGCCGTGCATGACAGCTGTCCCAGGTGGGCGGCCCTGATCTCCCAGCACATCCCCTGGTGGGGCCTCTGTCTCTTTGATGGATTCTGCCACCTGGTGCAGGGTTTTCTGTGGGCATCTGGGGGGGGGGGGGTTAGAGAGCAGGAAAGGATGGTGCTCTGAAGGGGCCTGAAGAAGACATTGATGGGGAAGGCCCATGGGGAGCTGTGACATTGCTGCAGAGCATGTATTCCTAAGGACAGGAGACCCCGAACTCCGCCACCTGTCAACTAACGATGGGGGGGGGGGGAACCTCTGAGATATGGGGTCTCTGCTGGGGCCCACTCATCCCCAAAACCAGCCACACAGCCCCTGAGACACTGCCATGCTGTTGGAGGAGCCCACAACTCCCAGAGTGTGGTGGCCGTGCTCCCCAGGAGGTGGAGGCAGCTGGCGGCGGCCGTGGGGAATGGGAGAGGGCAGAGCAGCAAAGACAGAAAGCAAATGGGGTCATGGTAGTCTGGTTGTTCGACCCCACCTTCAGTCCATAAACCATGAATCTTGTTTCTGCCACAGACACCTCAAGAGTCCTGACGAATCGTGTGTGTGTGTGTGTGTGTGTGTGTGTGTGTTAAAGTACACAACATAAAATGTACCATTTTAACCATTTTTATTAAAGTGTGCAATTCAGTGCTATTTAGTATATGCACAGGGTTGTACAACCATTACCTCTGTCTAGTTTCAAGACATTTCCATCACCCTAACTTGAAACCCCATACCCAATAGCTGCCTCTCCCACCTGCTCCTCCTCCCCCCAGCACCCTGGCTTTCTGTCTCTATAGATCTATCTATCTGGATATTTCGTGTAGATGGAGTCATACAATTCTAACCTTTAGTCCAAATCTAGTTGTAGGGCGACTCTAAAGCAGCACTCAGCCCCGGGGGGAGGTGGCGGCTGGAGCAGATGGCCTCACTCATGGGAAACTGAGTCAAAGTTAGAATCCTTTGTCTTCCTCTTCATTCAGTCCACATTTGTAAGCATTTATGTAGCACCTGCTGTGTTCAGGGGGCAGCATGCACTTGCATGGCAGGAATGGGGGCAGTCTCTGTCTTCCAGGAGCTCACACTCCCAGGAGGGCTTGTGTGGGTTGTCATCCCTGTGAGATGAGGGGCCCCTTACCTGGCAAAGCTGGCATGACATTTACCTGCGGAAAGTGAGGGCCAGGACTAGGGTGAGGGGGCAGGGGCCCCGGTACACCATTGGAGGTGGCACTCACTGTCGGAGTTGTGCAAGTGCCGAGTTGGCACCTGAGGGTGGATGCTCCTACATTGGAAACCCCACTCCCCTCAACCCAGTCCTGACAACACAAATCGGAGGGCTTCCTACAGGCGGGGCAGGACACCATGGTCACTTCCTACGTCCTTTACCTTCGTCATCACAGCAAGCCTAGCAGCGGCTCGGGCTCCGTCTCTCCCCTCTGCACACCAGGCTGAGAGGTAAAGGAACGCCCCGAAAGCCCCAGAGCTTGTGTGTGGCAGAGCTGGTGTGTGAGCCCAGCTGCAAATGACCACAGAACTGGAACTTGTACCTTAATCATGAAAGCAGATGTCCTTCCATGATGTCCCAGAGTGGGGACATTTTCTGAGAGCCTCACCTTCATCACCTATATATTTTGAACTCATCCATACTTAGCTGGCTCTTGTCCATAAGAACTAGCCGGGGTCTATCCCAGAAGTCCACTGTCCACAGCACCCTCTCCCAGGACCCTCTGCCATGGCCATAAATATGGGTGTGGTCACTAGTTTCAACTAAGGTGGACATGCCTGCCATCAGAACACAAGTGCAGGGATGAGTGTCCTGCGTGTCCATGCCACACTTCACTGTCCCACACACACACGCTGGCTGGAAAACAGCTCAAGGTTCCTAAAAGGGCCCTGGCTGGTGTGCTTAGTGGTTAGAGCGTCAGCCCAAAAACCGAAGGGTTGTGGGTTTGCTCTCCTCCCCTGGTCAGGGTACATCAGGAGGCAACCAGTCAATGTTTACTTTCTCATCAATGTCTCTCTCTCCTCTCTCTCTCTCTTCCTTTCCTCCCACCTTTCCTCCCCACCCTCCCACTGTCTCTGAAAAGCAATTGAAAAAAATATCCTCAGGTGAAGATTAACAAAACAATACCCAAAGATTCCTAAAACGTCCTACAGAGGCACAGAGAAGCACATTCTGAGTTTTTATTTTTTTATATATTTTTATTGATATTTAGAGAGAGAGGGGGAGAAAGAGGGAGAGAGAGAAGCATCTCTGTGAGAGAGAAACATCAATCTGTTGCCTCCCGCATGCACCTCACCTGGGGCTCAAACCCACGAGCCCTTGGTGCGCAGGACAATGCCCAGCCATCGGCGTCACACCGGCCAGGACACATTTCTGATGTTTGCAGATGCTTGGTGGCCTGCAACCACTATCCTCTTCCACAGCTCGAGCTGAAGCAAGGAAGCCCTACTCACCTCAGCCAGTATCAGGGTTCCCAGAGGAACAGAACCACCAGGAGACAGGCGTGTGTGTGTGCGTGTGTGTGTACACATATGTATTGAAACAACATGGAATTGTCAGGCCGAGGTCTGACCCCTAGAAGCAAAATGGTCAGTGCAGATGGAGAAACCAGCAAGAGCACGCATAAAACTGAAACCCAGGAGGTCAAGTTCTCCTCAGAAAGGCCCCTTTACGTGTTCAGGAGGGTTTTGTGTCATTGCAAATGTACGAGAGAAAAATCATAAATATACTTTTCATTATGGCTGAAGAAACAGAAACGAAGTCTGCTCTGCAGATCAGGGGGGAAGCCCCCTCGTCTGTGGGAAGGGAGGGGCGGGGAAGGGAAGGAAACATTTGGGATTAAATATTGTCATTTGAGCGGCGCAGCTGATGAAAGCCAGGAAATTCGCCGTGTACGCACCGACAACCTGCCACTCCAATTTTACACTCCGGCCCCGAACAAAAGCCGCACTGTGCGGCCGGCGGCCGCTGGCGTGCCTGCGAGGAAGGGCGCAGGTTTCCTTTCCATTTAATGGCTTCTCAATGTCGAGTGTGAAAACCGAAATGTGGTGCTGTGGGGCCGAGGCTGGGCCCTGCTCCTCCCCCCGGCTCCTGGGAGATGCTCCTTGATGAGGGGCAGGGTCGCCCGGCCCTTGCTTCACCTCAAAACATTCACATTCAGGGGTGCTTCCACCTAGGGGTCCCTTCCTGTCCCCATCTGGACATAGACAGGCAGCCATGACGTCCCGGAACTGCAGCCCAAACACCCCTGGTGCTGTCCTGGTCACAGTAAATCCAGTAAATCAAACCTGGCCACCGCTGACGCCGGGCCCTGGACAGAAAGCCAAAGGCCAGAGTGCAAGAGTTTGGACCAAGTGTGAGTTCAGAGTGAGAACCCCACAGAACAGCGCCCCCTTCTGGCTGGCTCACTCTGGGGAGAAATGAGGGGATGAACCTAAGTCACAGTGATCCAGAGTCCCTGGCATCTGTTTATTGAGTTCAGACCTCAGTCTTGGAAATAATCTAGTGCAAGCATGTCAAACCAGTGGCCTGCGGGCCACATGCGGCCCACAACGAATATTTTTGCAGCCCAGCCAATAAAACGGTATGTAAGAAATGTTTTTAAAATTCTTCATAACTTAGTTTTTACAATATCCTGTTACATATAGTTATTAATAATGAACTACAGCATTCACTAATGCTGATTACTATAATCGTGTTGCATTCATTTCCCTTACGCACCTTACGCTCAGGCGCACCATTTCTCTCCACTAACACTAGCAGCTGATCTTTTAGCAGCCGATGGCCACGTCATTAGTCTTGTACTGACTTGTTTGTTGTGCACAACAGAAAATATTTCAGAGAACGAGAAAAATAGGTTTATTTGTCTTACGCTTATTAATTTGTGCAGTTATTCGGTGTCTGGTAAGTTAATGTTCCAGGAAAAAATATTAACGTTTATTAAAATGTTCTATTATCGTATGTTAACAATTACTCATTTATTTCAATCCTTTGTATTCAACATGTCTCTATCGAAATAAACCTACATAAGTTTTGGGGGTTTTTTTGTGGCCTACTTAAACTTTCACCTTGCGTATTTGGCCCGTGTTAGCCTTTGAGTTTGACATGCTTGATATAGATGATCCTGATAAAACCATGGAGATGTGAAAAGGGATCAGACAAGTTTCGCATGGCCGGGTGGGGACCGAGGAGGGAGAAGGGGCGGGGATCCTGGAAGGCAAGGCCTTGGGGGCCCTCCTCCCAAAACGACCTGCACATCTCTGGGTCCGGAGAGGAAGGCAGAGGCAGCGTGCCACGGCATTTGCTGCGTGAGGAGCTGCGTGAGGAGCTGGAGGGCGCCGTAGGGGAGGAAGGGAGCAGCCTGAGCCTGAGAGGAAAGAGGCACCGGAAGGAGCCTGGGCTTCCTGGCTTGCATCACTCTTTCCCTTTCATGAGTTTAAGGCTGAAATCCTCGGGCTCGGAGCGCTGCTGGGAACCTCCACCGTACCGTCTCATCGTGCTTCAGGAAAGCACACACACCGGTTTGGTTTTGTCCCCAGCTCTGAGGGATTCCTTAGCCCTGGATTAAAAATCCCTACTGTAGGCCCATCCAGAACCAACAGGCCCGGGGTCCCCACACTCACATGGACCCACCTTGCACCACCGTCCTTCCCCCCAAACTGGCCCACCGCTGCCACGCCTGAGCCTGCCCAGCCTTTGCCTGTGCCCTCTGCTCAAAATGCTCCTCCCCCGCGTCCTGTCTTGAAGAAACCCTCGTTGCACCCCCTCCTGGCACCTGTGCCAATGCATTGGCAGAACAGGGCCCTCCCTGCCCGAGTTTCCTCCAGGGGCCTTGGCCAGAATCTCCAGAAAGACTATCATACACTTCCCCCGCAACCCCCAGGTCCGAGAGGCCGCTGGGGCTCATCTTTATATCCCTGTGCAGTAGATGCACCGTACATTTGACCTCTCTGGGACAATAGGAGGGTGTGCATTCCTCACAAAGCCCCCTCCATGGAAATCCCAGCAGGCCCAGGGCTCAGCATTCTGTGTTCATCATCTCAGAGCCTCTCGGCCACCCTCTGGCATCTGGACTTTTATCTCTGCTTCTTAGATGCGGAAGCCAGCCCTCAGAGTTCTTGTAACTCTCCCAGGGACACAGAGCCAGGACCACAGCCCGCAGCCCACCTTCCCAATTAGTCAGAAAAGCAGTATTGGGTTCTCAGCCCCACCAGCCTTTCCTGCAAGCGTTCCAGGCAGAGCTAAAAAAAAAAAAAAAAAAAAAAAAAAAAAAAAAAAAATCTCTTCTAACCTAAAGGAAGCTTTAACTCGTTTTATTTTCAGAATTTTTTTCCTTCCAGATAACTGGTCCAAATGCCCATGATTTTGCCCTGATTTTAAAGCAGTATTACAATACTAGTTTCTCTCTCTCTCCCCTTTCCCTCCGGCTCCCATAAAATGTGCGACAGCGCCACCTTCTGGCCATCAGGCACGGGACATCTGGCCCGCGTGGAAACACCATATCCAGGGAGCAGCTGCTGCCCTTGCGCCCTCATGAGAAGTTTACCCTCTTCCATCCCAACTGGGAGAGGAAACACATGCGGACACAGGTATTCGTGGGAAAGGGAGGCTGGAACTGCAATGACACGGGCTCCCAGGGCTGCCTGGTCACATGTTTCAAAGGTCAGGTACCAAAGGGGCCCTGGGCCAGGGAATGCCGCGCCTCCTGGTCGGCCAACGGAGGATCGCAACTAAGAGGTGAGCCAGGTGTGAGTGCCAGGCACGCGGCAGACAAGGGCAGGGCAGGCAGGAGATCCTGCCCAGCACAGGACCTGGCATGGAGTGAAATGAGGTGAGTCCATCAGCAAATAGCCTGCGTGCCTTGAGCCAGGGGGCAGCCTGCACTAGCAGGCAGGATCCGCCTGTGCCCAGCACTGCCCCGGGAATGGGAGACAACACACACGAATAAATACACGGATAATAGTTTCACATGGTTTGCTGCAGTAAGTCCTATTTCCAGGCAAGTCCCTCCAATAAGCAGGGCTGGGATTCCCTGGAGACCGAGGCCACCGGGAACTCTCTCGTTCGTTCATCCATTCTCTCATCCATTCAGTAAGTATAGACATGATGCCAGCAACTGCAATAAGCACTTACGTGCATGTGTCATTAGATGTTCGCCACAACCCCTATATGCACTTTATGGATTCAGAAATTGTGTTCCAGGGAGGTTCGCTGACTTATCCAAGGTCACGCCATCTCTCAGTGGCAGACCAAGAATGGGAGCCAAGGTTTAACCCCAAAAGCCCACGTGCTAAGTGAGCTAAGCCCCGGGATGGGCCTTAGCCCTGGGAACTATTTACTGAGCTCCTGTCACAGGGCGGGCACTGCGCCAGGTTCTCCAGACACGTCAGTGAACAGGACAGAAGGAGGGCCCTGCCCTGAGAGAGCTGATGCGGGGAGGATGGGTGACCACAAGCTAACAAGAGATAAAGCAGAGACGAGGGTAGAGTCCCTGTGAAGGTTAAAATTAGCTGACACCTGGACAGAGCTAAGCGTAGTGGCGCCTTTGTCAGTGGCTCAGAAGGAAAGGCAGCAAGTCCCAAGCGGGGAGGACAGGAGGCCCATGGGCAGGGGACCAGGGCCGGAGGAGGGGCTTGGGTGGTGTTAAAACTGCTCTGATGGCTGTGCAGGGTGCTGGGCTGGGGGTGACGAGAGAGAAGGCCCGGCAGCCAGGCAGCGAGGCTGCGACCCATGCTTCAAACAACCTGCACGACGCTCACTGCAGCTCTCAAATCCATCACAGTTAAGGGGAATGTTTTCTTTTTTTTAGAATTTTTGTTTTGACATACTTTCAGGCTTGCAGTAAAGTTCAGAATAGTATAAAACATTCCCATATACCCTTAACCTGGATGCCTCAAATGTTAACATTTCCCCATGTCTGCCTCACTTTCTCTCTGTATCTTCTTCTTGGAGCCATTGAAGAGGAAAGTGCCATGCAGACATGATAAGCCCTTGGTCCCTGCGTGCTTCCATCTGCACCGGGACGTTCTCTTTCTCAGCAACAGTCCTTAGTCCAGCACCTCAGAGTCAGGAATTCGCCTTGTTGCAATGCCACGATCTAACCTACAGACTTACTCAGGTTTCAACAACTGTTCCCATAACGCCCTGAACATCAAAGAAAACCCCAGGCCACGCACTGCATCCCACTGTTGTATTTCCTGGGCCCCTCTCGTCTGGAACATTCCTCGGTCTCTCTGGTCTTTCTTGGGCCAGTTCCTGTGCAGCATGAACTTCCAGTTAGCTTTGTCTGATATCAGGTCACTCTATTCAGTGTGTGCACTCTGAGCAGGAACTCTGCTAAGTGAGGCTGTGTCCTCGTTCTGCCGGATCAGGGGGCCCACAAAAGTCCACTGTCCGTTACTGACGATATTACTGTTGGTTAAGGTGGTGCCTGGCACGTTTCTTCACTATAAAGTTATTCTTTACCCTTTGTAGTTAGTGTTCCTGGGGGTGGAAGGGGGGGGAGATTCTTTGAGACCACATGAGTATTCTGCTACTAAAGAAAACTTCAGGAGCATTTGAAATCTTGCTCCCTGGCATAGGTTGTCAGTCTGGCTCAAATAAACTCATAAGATTTGAAAAAAAAAGAAACCGTCACCCACTGGCTTTAGCATCTACTACTGACTCTTGTCTCTGAATCAGTTACTGCCATGATGGCTGCAGAGCGGTACTTCTTTCATCTCCCCTGTAACACTATTAGTTGGCATTTCAGCATACTTTTGTGAGGCGCAGATAAGCACATAAAAATGGGAAATGTCTTTCTCTGTCTGTCCTCCACACAATAGTTAAAGATCCTTTGAACAAGGAAATCAAAGTTTGCCCACAGTCAAATGAATGAAGTTGAACCCTTACCTTACACCAGGGGTCTTCAAACTTTTTAAAGTGGGGGCCAGATCACGGTCCCTCAGAGAGCTGGAGGGCCGGACTATATGAACTACTAATTCCTATTGTAACACCTCGGCTGCGCTCACTGCCCAAAAAACCTGGCGGGCAGGATCAGACTCCTCTGCGGGCTGCATGTGGCCCGCGGGCCGTAGTTTGAAGACCCCTGCCTTACACCATACACAACATTGACTCAAGCTGGACCAAGCAGCTAAATGTGAGAGCTAAAACTTAAAGTTCTTAAAAGAAAACATAGGAGTAAATCTTCATAACATTGAAATTTTCGGTGGATTCTTCTATATGATACCAAAAGCACAAGCAACAAAATAATGGAGAGGGGAAAAAAGATAAATTGGATTTGATCAAAATTAAGTGAACAGACAAACTCATGCCCAGGGGAGAACTGGGAGGGGGCCCTCTTCCAATCACAGGGCCTTTGGGCTTAGAGCCGTGCCTTCCACCTGATGGCTCCAGACTGTACCAAGTGCTGCTTACTGTACACATATGGTTCTTTTGCTGCCCCATCTTTTCCCATTGATCATGTAGACCATGCCTCTCAAACTGTGATGTGCATACAAATTACCTGGAGTCTGTGGGTTTGCAGATTCTGATACAATGGGTCTAGGGTAAGTCTGTGTATCTAAGAAGCACACAGGGATATTGTGGTTTTGGACACATGGACCACACTTTGAGTCACCAGGTAACAAAAGACTTACTGTATCAAGTAATGGGATAGGAAGTCCTCTTCTCCTCTGCCACTCCCTTCCCCACTACCCAGGCCTTGGGAAGGCCTGCTCCCTCTGCAGGCAGTACCAAGGAGATGGGATTTGTCTCCTTGATGTGAATTAGGCTTTCAGAATTTGGAGAAAGAGAAAAAGGAAGAGGAGAAAAAAATGGAGGAGGAGAAGGAGAGAGGGAAGGAGGACAATGACGATAACAACAATGAGGAGTTTTAAAAGCACTGGGGCAACATAAATAATCTAATATACATGTAATTAAAATCCCCGGGGGGAAAAAGAGACAGAGATAACAATGTAGAAGATATATTTGAAGAAATAATGGCTGAGAATTTTACAAAACTAATGAAAGGTATCAAGTCACAAATTCAAAAGGATCAGAGAACCCCACACAGTCTTATTTAAAAAAAAAAACTGATCATATTCAAAATAATGAAAGACAGAGAAAATCTTAAAGAAAGCCAAAGAGATTAAGGAACAAATATAAAAATGACAGCAGAATTCTCATCAGAAACTCTATAATCCAGAGGACAATGAAGTGTCATCTTTAAAGTGCTAAGAGAGAAAAAATAACTGTCAGCACAGACTTCTACCCCCAGGAAAAAAATACCTTTCATAAATGAAGGCAATTTATTTTAATTTTCAGGAAAACAAAATCTGAGATGATTACTTATCCATAGACTGTGCTGAAAGATATTAAAGTAAATTTTTTTAGACAGAAGAAATATAAAACAAGACAGAAACTTGCATCTACACAAAGAAATCCAGAGCTCTGGAAATTGTTTCAATGCACATAAGCATAAAAGACTTTTTCAATCACTCTAAGATGTGGATTGTCTAAAGAAAAAATGGAAGCAAAAGATTGTGGATTTTATAGCCTAGGTAAAAAGTGATGTATAACAACAATAGCCCAAAAGATGGTGTGTGTGTGTGTGTGTGTGTGTGTGTGTGTGTGTGTGTAAAACCCAAGCGACCAGAATGGTGGAACAACCAGAACCACAGGAATGACTGGTCACTATGACACACACTGTGGTGGCCAACCGGTCCTATGGGGGCCCCAATTGCCCCCCCATCCCGATAGGGGGCAGGGCCAGCCAGCCAAATTTCTATGTCCCCTCCCACCCACCAGACTGGCCCTGATCAGCCCCCATTGGGACAGGACTGGCTGGACCCCACCCATGCACAAATTCGTGCACCAGCCCTCTAGTAAAAATATAAAAACAGTGTGCTATGGAATTTATAGTGTATGTAGAAATAAAATGCATGAGAAAAATAGCACAAAGGTAGAGGGGCTAGGGGAAACTTTAATCAGTCTCTGACCAAACCAACCACATCTATAAACTGTGTAGACTGTCTACATCACAGAGTTATGAAGAGCACTAAATGGGATCACATATGTCTGCTATCGAGCTTAACCCTGACAGTAGCAAGTGCTTGGGAAATGACTGTTGAATGACTGAATGGATGGATGAATGAGTTAGTGTCAGAAGCACATATCCCATCCAGTATACGACAGATAGGATTCCTTCCAAAGCAGAGAACCCAAAAAGCTGAACTTAGATTCCTATACCGGGCTCACACGGAAGTGGGTTAAGTGCCAACTAGCTCGGTGCATTCAAGCCCTGCTCTGTAATACAATCAACTCCACCTCCAGAAATTCAGCTTCCCTCTCTGGAGCTGGGAAATGAGGCGCAGAGTTTAGGTAGTCATGGCAGTCAGGAAAAATAAACTTCCCTAGAGAAAGGGACAAAGAAAACCACAAACAGCTCATGTTGAAAAAAAGAGCTGTTTTAATCCCCCAACCTCTGTAATGCACACTTATCTTGCGATGAGCATTTGCACTTCTGTATTTGACCTTGGGAAGAGCCCAAGAAGTCTGGCTGGTTTGAGATGAATGCATAAGCCACATACAAATTCCATAGCAAACCACCAGCAAATGTGACACATAAATAATCCTGTGAACCTAATAAATCAACGATTAGATATTATTATGAATGGAACGACTTCCATGAGGCTTTGTGCCGGAATCCCAGGCTAAGAACAGTAAATAATGTTCATGGAAAGGCCTTTAAATGGGATGTTGGTCCAAGGACTTGTCCGTTTTCCACTTTTGCCTGGGACACACATGCCCTGGCTTAGCAAGAGGGACCACTGGAGGGAAGGAGGCGGCGGGAAAACCCGGGCATGTCTGGGGAAGAGCTGGTGGGAATTGGAGGCTAGCGTGTTGAACATTGCCCCATGTGCTAGCCTCTGAGCCCACCATCTCGCTCCAGCAGTTTCTGCAGCAGCCAGCTGTGCACAGATGCAAGCCAGCAGCTCCTTGCCTGCTGCAGGGCGCGGGTCTTGCCTTCTGCCCAGCTTCTCTGCCACTGCGTCCCGGGAAGCCTCCAGGAGCCCATCCCATCATAGAAGTACTTCCACAGCATCAGCCTGTGGGCTGCTCTTCACCATCGCCAGCGCGGGTGCAGCAACACACCCTCCCCCACCGTCAGCCCCCAGTGGACCGGTTCTCAGTTCGCCCTGCACGCTTCCTCAGGAAGCCCCCAACAGAACAGAGCCCCTGTTGCCCGCTGCCGGCTGAGCAGCCGCCCTCACTGAGGTGAGTTGGTCCCATGGCACTTGTCCCACAGAATCAATTTGTTCAATGACCAACTAACTTGCAGAATTTAACCAATATTTATCTCTTTATACTGTTTATAGCTATTGCTATTGGGAGGGATGGTGTTAATGCATTTGAAGATTTTTGCAAAGCTTCAGGTCACTGATTTTTATTTTGTCTTCATAATAGCGTTTTAAGGAGTAGGCTAGTTCTGTGGGGGCGGCTGCAGCTCCCAGCAAAGGGGGAAGGTGCAGAGGAGCTCAGCTCACAGCAGCCTGGGCCGCAGGTGATGGGCAACAGGGAGACAGCGTGGGGTGGTGTGGCCGGAGTTTGCCCAACCCTGCAGGCTGCCCCACCATCTCTTTGGCCCTGGTGACCCTTCCTGGTTGGGAGCCTGTGTTCCGGGCACTGCCGGGTTTAAGTCTCAGCAACTATTCCTGGCGGCTTTGTGGCCCTGGGCATATAATTTCAGTTTCCATCACCGCTATAGGAAGGGATGAGGGTTACAGTGCAGGTGCAATAAGACAGAATATGATCAGTATGCCATGCAGCAAGCATGCAGTGCACGTGGGACGTTTTGAATCATTGCTCTGGCCACAGACATTGCGTAAGAAGATCCTGCAATTCTGAAGAAGGCGTTGGAAGACATGACTCCTCTCAGTTAGAGACCTGCCCATGCTTCAGGAACCTTCCTGCCCCAGCTCTGCCGCAGCACTGGGCTGAACACTGAGAGCATGGGCACACAGTGCCACCTTCCAGAGACTTCCAGGCCGGAGGCAGTGGAAGGCAGGCAGGAAGGATGGCACGGGCTGAAGAGCAGCAACCACAGGAAAAGCAACTCTGAGAGGAGAAATGGAGGTCGGAGGCTCTCCTGGCAGGAGAGTGAGCGGAGCAAAGGAAGGAGGATGGAAATAAACACCAGTGACTGTACCCGCCCAGTGTGGCTCTGAGGTTGAGTTTTGACCAGGAAATCACCACTCGATTCCCAGTCAGGGCACATGCTCAGGGTACAGGCTTAATCCCCAGTGTGGGATGTACAGGAGGCAGCAGATCAATGATTCTCTCTCATCATTGATATTTCTATCTCTCTCTCCCTCTCCCTTCCTCTCTGAAATCAATAAAAATATATAGATTAGAGACCTGGTACATGAAAATTCATGCACTGGAAAGGGGGGTCCCTCAGCCTGGCCTGCTCCCTCTCACAGTCTGGGAGCCCTCAGGGGCGGGAGGTGACCCAGTGATCAGGGGAAGCTAACGCCCCATCACACCTCTGCTGCTGCCCTGGTTACCTGAGCCTCGGGCAGCCCTGGGCGGCTGGGCAGCTGCCATCCGGGGCTTGCCTGTGCCTCAGGCCAGCCCTGGGGGGACTGGGGGACTCTGGAGACAGGCATGTAGGGACCCAGCCTTGCCATAGACCTGCCATCCCAGTGGGGCTGAGGAGACTGGGCACTGCCATTTCATGGCTTTGAGTACTATGATCTTTGAGGGTGTGGCAATCAATTAGCATATTCCCTCCTTTTTGGCTGTGGGCACTGTTATCTTTATGACGATGTGAGGGCCAATTAGCATATTCCCTCTTTATTAGATAGGATTTTTTTTTTTTTTTAACTAGTGGACTGGTCTGGCCCTGTGTGGGGCTGGGAGAGGACTCGGGGAGAAGGGTTTCACAGGTCAGGAGGACCCAGACTACTGTGCACTTTACCTAAATATCTATTCTTGCAATAATGAAGGTGTCCCTTTAGGGAGATGGCCATTTTTCCCTTGACACCAAAACTTAATTTGCACCACTGGCACAGACAGCATTACCCACGTAAGGAACTAGTTTCTGAACAGAATCCAGCAGAAACTCTGGGGCATGCAGTTGTATGGCCCTGCCTGCCTGACTGTCACCTCCGTGAAGTTGCACTTGACCCTGCTCTTGCTCCAAAGCCTGTGGAAAATCCCACAGAGCGTTGTGGTTGCTCCTCAGGGTGTGGCACATGGCTTGAAGCGGAGAACCTCTGAGAAGCCAGGGCGTGGCGAGGGCTGCCTTGCCTGGGGAGCAACGGCTCCTCCACAAGAAAGCCGTGGGACTAGATGAAGGCCCTTACTTACTGCCTTTGTTTTGTCATCTGTAAAATGGGAAGGACAACTGTGCCCTACCTCTCACTTATAAGGCGTGAGTGCAGTACTTACGTGGCAGTTAACACAGTGCCTGGAACATATGAGCACTCAATAAATGCTACCAATAAATGGTACCTGGTTGTTTTTATATCATTATCACCACCACCACCTTATGACTAAGTGTGGCTGTGATGGTGGAAACACCCATTTAATACCCATGTTCAAATGCAGGTTCCCCTCCTGGACATGGGGTCTGAGTGCTCAAATGTGACACATTCCGGTGCCAGATGGCAGGTGCACAGCACAATCACACTGTTTACTCCCACGCCCAGGACAGGCATTGCTAGTGGATCACAGAGCTCGGATGTGATCTTGTACTTGCTCTGACACCCCGCTCCATTCAGACCCGTGAATAGATCAGAACTGGCCAGAAGATGAAATGTACCTACCCACGGAGACCTCCACCCACGGGAGGGAACAGGCTTAAACTGCAAGAAGTAATTGAGACATGCTGAGTGGGTTTCTGATTAGCCAGCAAAACTTTAACTCTGGAGTGCAAGATTGTAAAAGCAAATTCAGGTTCACTCAAAAAAAAAAAAAAAAAAGTGAGAAATACTCTGTGGTATCCTCAATGGAAATCTATAAAGAAGAAAAAGGGGACATTGGTGGGGGAAAATGGTGAAATCCACTGCCAGCTGGAATTTAATTAATAGCAATGGTTTGGTTTCTTAGTTTTGGCAAATGCCACGATTATATAAGATACACTAGGGGAAACTTAGCACCTGGGAAAATCTGTATCATCTCTGCAACTTTTTAATAAATCTAAATTTATTACATAATAAAACGTTACTGCCCTGGCTGGGTGGCCCAGGGGGGTGGAGCATCATCCTGTTCACCAAACGGTTTCAGGTTTGATTCCCGGTCAGGGCACATACCTAGGTTGCAGGTTGGATCCCTGGTCAGGGCACATATAGGAGGCAACCAATTGATGTTTCTCTCTCACATTGATGCTTCTCTCTCTTTTTCTTCCCCTTCCTCTCTCTCTAAAATCAGTAAAATCATGTCCTCAGGTGAAGATAAATAAAAATAAATAAAATGTTACTTTAAAAATAGTCTAACAAACAACAAGTGTTGGCCCAAAGTTTGGAGAAAAGGGAACCCTTGTGCACTATGGGTAGGAATGCAGATTGGTGCAGCCATTATGAAAAACAGTATTGAGTTTCTTCAAAAAATTAAGAATGGAACTACAATATGGCCCAGTGCTCCCACTTCTGGGTATATATCTGAAGAAACCCAAAGCACTAATTTGAAAGAATATGTGCATCCCTATATTCATTGTAGTGTTATTTACAATAGCCAAGATATACAACAACCCAAATGCCCATCAATAGATAAGTGCATAAAATAACTGTGGTGCATATAAACAATGGAATATTATTGCCCATAAAAAAGAATGAAATCTTTCCCTGGCCAGATAGCTCAGATGGTTAAAGTGTCATCCTGGTATGCCATGGTTGCAGATTTGGTTCCAGAAGCAACCAGTGAATGCATGGATGGGTTGAACAACAAATCTCTCAATCTCTCTCTCTCTCTCTCTCTCTCTCTCTCTCTCTCTCTCTCTCTCTCTTTCTCTCAAATCAATAAAAAAAATTTTTAAGTTTTTAAAAATAAAGTCTTTACCATTTGCAACAGCATGGGTGAACCTAGAGTATATTGTGCTAAGTGAAATAAGTCAGACAGAGAAAGACAAATACAATATGATTTCATTTATGCATAGACTCTAAAGAACAAAATAAAATAACAAAATCGAAACGAACTCATAGAGAACACAGACTGATGGTTGTCAGAGGGGAGGAGGGTTGGAGGACTGGGTGGAGAAGGTGACAGGTTTAAGAAGTACAAATAGTCACAGGGATGTGAAGTATAGCCTAGGGAATTCAGTCAATAATATTGTAATATTATAATTATATAATATATGGGCCCAGATGGGGACTGGAAATGTCAGAGGAAACACTTGGTAAAGTATATGATTTTCTAACCACTATGCTGTACACCTGAAACTAATACATATAATGTTGAATGTGAACTGTAATGGGCAGAGGAAGAGCCAGTAGCTGAAACCTCGCTGGCTACATCACCTGGAGGAAGGGGCGGCTGAAGCTTTGATTCCCAGAGCTCACCTGGGATACATAACCATGACAGTCACATGCGCCCAATTTTCCAGGATCATCCTACGCCAATATTCAGACTTGATTTTGACTAACATCAACAGGTGTAAACATTTCTGAATAGTTTTTTGTTCCCCTTCATGATATTCTCCTTTCCAAAACAGACAATGCATTAAACACATGCTTAAATATAATTCAATCTGAATATTTTTTTAAAAAATTTCTTACAAGTTCATGTCTAGGAAATGATAGTTTGCCAGTCTGTGTGTCTTAATTTTACTTTTTTTGAGGACATGATCACAGTTTACAGAACATTGGTGGCTTTGAGCTCTGAGAGTCTGTTCCTTCCTTATATGACCCATTCATTACTTATCCCTTTGCATGGACACAGCCCTGGCTTGAGCCCACACTCACTTGCTGCAGAGCTGTGTGACCTTGGGCAAGTCCCAGCACCTTCTGAGCCTCGGTTCCGTAATCTGTTAAAGGCAGAGTGGATTAAGATCGAGCATGTAAAACGTCTGTGGAGCAGATGGCAGGTCAGAAGCAGTGCCCAGTAACTATCATTATTGTTGGCATTCAAAAAATACCAGTCCACTTCCATTCTCCTTTTCTATCATAAAAAACATTCCGTTATAGCGATTTAAACTGTGGCAAAGAAGGCTCTGTAGCTCATTTCTTATATCTTCTTACATTCCAGAGCTTAAGTGATCATTTTCCCATCCACTGGGTTGGACATAAGACAGTGAACATCTTCAGCTCTCCTTCCATCCGAGATATTTTCCTGTGGCAAAAATCAACCAAGCTGACAGTCGGGGCTGTGGTCATCTGAAGGCTCTTTTGGGGCCGGAGGACCTGCTTCTTTGCTTCTGAGTTCACTCACATGGCTGTTGAGGTTTCAGGTCCTTACCATGTGAGCTCCCCAGGGGGCTGCTCATGACATTGCAGCTGGCTTCCCCAGGGCAAAGGACCTTGCAGAGAAAGAAGGAGAAGAGAGAAACAGAGAAAGGGAGAGAGGGAAACAGAGACAGACAGCTAGACAAAGAGACAGAGACAGACAGAGAGACAGAGAAAGAGAGAGGGAAAGGGATATACAACAATGTGGAAGCTGCAGTATCTTTATGGCCTAACATTGGAAGTGACATAGCATTAGTTCTGTAGATTCTATTGGGCACACAGATCAACTCTGGTGCAATGAGGGAGGAGACCCACAGGGTGTGAATTCCAGAAGCTGGGGCTCTTGGCCATCGTGGAGGTTGGCCACCACAATCTGTCTGTGGTCTGTTTCCGAGGACACCACCTGGGAGCACAGATGGAGGCACTCACGTCCTCCGCTGGCCCCTCATCAGGTGGCTGCCATCAAGCAGGACCGACAGCAGGGCTGGCAACTTGATAGCAAATGAGCAGAGAGAGTGACGCTACATTCCTCGCTAACTGCAAGACAACTGGCAGGCGAACACCTAAGGCATTAACACCTCCCTCTCGCCAAGGGTAATTATTTCAGCGCATTAGCAGCCTCATATATGCATTTCAGAAATTCAACAGAGAATCAAAGCCGGAGGTCAGTCCTGCAGGTCTTTGCACAGGGCCTTTAATTTTATTTAAAAAGGAAGAATTCGGGACTGTACAAACAGGGTCCATCTGGGCCAGACTGGGCCATAATCAGCTTCTCTCTCACCTGAAAGGACAGAAATAAGAGGGAAGCTGTGTATAGGAAATAAACGATGAAGTGCAAATCTTTTTGTTCTTAATCTTTTCATTGTTTCCAGAGGTAGAAAAGTACAGCTGGCTTCCTCCCAAGCGAGCCCTTGGGACCTGAACCCTAAGAGGCCCCCAAAGATCTAAAAGTCACAGTGACTCAAGGGCAGGTCCTGTGCCCAGCCAGGCTCCTGCGCATTTCCCATCTGTGTTCTGAGAGGCAACAAAGCCGGACTGCTCTGCCTCCGTTCCGCCTATTCCCGAGTGTGTTCTCAATAGCTGTGGCTGACAAGTATTAAACACTTGCTTGCTCTGGACCAGGCTTTGGTCTTATTGTGTCATCAACATGATCTCATTTGACAGGCTAAGAAGCGGAAGTTCAGAAAGGTGAAGTCACTGGCCTTTCCCAGCTGGGTAGACACACACACTGACCCCAGGGTTGGCAGAAAAGAGTGGGCCTCAGCCTGTGATAGATGGGGGAATGGGTGGATGGAAGGATGGATGGATGGATGGACAGATGGGGCAAAAGATGTATAAATGGGTGGAAGGATGATTAGATGGGTTAAAGGGTGGGTAGCTGGATGGAAGGAGAATGGATGGGTTGATAGCTAGTGAATGGAAGGAAGAATGGAATGACGAGTGGTTTGATGTATAAATGAATGGAAGGATGAATGCATGGGTTAGTGGGTAGGTGAATGGATAGAAATTTAATGGATGGATGAAAGGAAGAGTAAATGGATGGAAGGGTGAATGGACGAGTTGGTGGGTGGGTGGTGGATGAAAAGATTAGCAAATGGAGGAATAGGATAATTGTTCTGGTTTTGGCAATCCAAACTCCTTCCTTTAAAGAAGTGTTAGAAATGTTCACGTGTTTGCTTTCCATAGTCCTTGACAAATATCCCACAAGGTTGGGCTGTGAAATACCTCCTCTTTTCCTGAGGAAAAACAGCATCTCTTTTTTCTTTCTTGCAAGTGACGCAAAACATTTCACGTGGCCCCAAAGAGATCTGGCACCTCGGGGTCAGGAGCTGGGGACTTCGCCGAACACTTACATCATTAAAGCTCCCCTGGAATTAATGTTGCCACGGACCTGTGCCCGTGATTAAAGCATTAAACAAATATTGAGAGTGAGGCAGCTCGTTACCCAGGGTCGTTAAGTGGCTCGGGAAGACTGTGGCTGCATTTGAAGCCAATTAAAGGGCCTCACACTGGGTGTTGGAACCACATGGGGGACCGGCATGTCCCCTCGCACATAGTAGGCACCTCATAAAACACATAGAAGAAGCCAAAAGAGTCCCTCTGTCCCAAGATTAGCCAACTCCCCCAACACGCTCCATCTTGGATACCACTCCTCAGGTCCCCTGGGCCTCATGAGACAAAAGTTCAATCCTCAGAGCTGAGGACACTGTGAGCACACAGCACATGTGACCTACACCAGCGATAACTGCCAACGGCTCCGTTGTTGGTTTCCGTGTTTTTAATCGTGGTAAAATAGACAAACAAGGTTTGCCACATTGACCATGTTCCATGTAGAGTTCAGGGACATTGAATACATGTGTGATGGGCTGCTGTCATCTCATCCATCCCCAGAACTTTTTCATCTTCTCCAGCTGAAGCCCTGTCCCCCTTAACACTGATTCCACATTCCTCGCCCTCCCAACCCCTGGAAACCACCACTCTGCTTCCCGTCTCTATAGATCTGACTACCCTAGAAATCTCCTGTAAGTGGGAGCATACAATACTCATCTTTCTGTGTCCAGCTTATTTCACTCATACAATGTCCTCAAGCTTCATCCATGTTGTACCTGAATTTCCTTTCTTTCTAAGGCTGAGTAATATCCCACTGCCTGTCTAGACCACGTTTTCTCTATCCATTCATCTGTCGGTGGAAACGGGTTTCTTCAACATTTTAGCTATTGTAAATAATGCTGCTATGAACATGGCTGTACAAATATCTCTTTGAGGCTCTGCTTTCAATTCTCTTGGGTAGATAGCCAGAAGCGGAATTGCTGGATCATGTGGTAATCCTACTTTTTTAATTTTGTGAGGAGCTGATAAGCTGTTTTCCATGGTTGACTGCACCGTTTTACATTCCCACCAACAGTACCTAGTGTTCCAAGTTCTCCACATCCTCGCCAACGCCTGTTATCTCCAGTTCTGTGTAAATATATGATCCTGATGGGTGTAACGTGGTATCTCCTTGTACACTTGATTTGCATTTCCCTGATCCTTCGTGATATTGAGCATCTTTTCATGTGCTTATTGGCCCTTTGTTTATCTTTTTTGGAGAAATGCCTGTTCAAATCCTCTGCCCATTTTTTAATTAGTTGTTCATTTTTATTATTGTTGAGTTTTAAAAGTTTTCTATATACCTGAATATTAATCTCTTACCAGATATATGATTAGCACATATTTTCTCCCATCATGTAGGTTGCCTTTTTACTCTGTTGACTGTATCTTTTGATTAACAATTTTTTTTCATTTTCATGCAGTCTAATTTACCTATTTTTTTTCTTTTGTTGCCTGTCTTTATTGTCATTATCATGAAGTTGTTGCCAAATCAAATGTCATGAAGCTTTTTCCTGATTTTTTAAAATAATTTATTTAAATATATTTTATTGATTTTTTTACAGAGAGGAAGGGAGAGGGATAGTCAGAAACATCAATGGAGAGAAACATCGATCATCTGCCTCCTGCACACCCCCACTGGGGATGTGCCCTCAACCAAGGTACATGCTCCTGACCGAAATAGAACCTGGGACCCTTCAGTTAGCAGGCTAATGCTCTATTCACTGAGCCAGGGTCTGATGTTTTCTTATAAAAGCTTTATAGTTTTCGCTATAACGTTTAAATTTTTACTCATTTTGAGTTAATTTTATACTGGCTGGGTAGTGAAGTGGGTTGGTGCATTGTCCTGACATGCCAAGGTTGCAAGTTTGATCTCTTCTCAGGACACATACAAGAAACATTTTGAACTAATTTTTGTTTATGGTGTTAGCTAAAGGTACAACTTCATTCTTTTGCAAGTGAATATCCATTTTCCCCAGCATCATTTGTTAAAAAGACTGCCCCTTCCCATTGAGGGATCTTGAAAAATTGTTTAACCAACTAGGCAAGGTTTCTTCCTGGGCTGTCTATTCTAGTCCATTGGTCTAGATGTCGGTCTTTATGCTGGTACCACACTGTTTTGATTACGTAGCTTTATTGTCAGTTTTTAAGTCAGAGAGTATGTCACCTTCAGCTTTATTCTTTTTCAAGATTATTTTAGCTAGTTGGCACCCCTGGAAACTCCCTGTGAATTTCAGGATAGTTTTTTCTCTTTTTGCAAAAGACATCATTGGGGTTGTGATAGGGATTATGTTGAATCTGTAGATTATTTTGGGTAGTAAGATTGCTAACAACTTAACAATATTAACTCTTCCGATCCATTAGCATGAGGTGTCTTTCCATTTACTTTTGTCTTTCATTTCTTTCCGCAATGATCTGTAAGTACCTGGGGAGAAGGTCCTAGTGTCTAATTCCTTAGCGCTTCAGGTGGCAACACCAAGAAGAGCCTCTGGCTCCCTCCAGTGGAGGAGGTGCCTGGGAAGGCCAATGACAGCATCCCCTACACTCGCACCCAGGGCTCTCAAGCCCTAATAAAATAACACCCCTTTGCAGGCCCCAGGAAGTAAACTGCAAATGCCAGGCCTGTGCCCTGAGCCCAGGGCAGGCAGACAGGCAGCTTCCATGGCAAGGAATGCCAGCACCCCAGCAACTCAGCACAAAGAGGGTCCTCCTGGCCGCACCTGGACACTCAGACTGTGGCTCCCAAAGCCGGGCCTCCTGGGCTGTAGAGAGCGTCTCTAGTACGTGATCACCTAGGATGAAAAGATGACCAGGAGACAGGCAGGGAGAGAAGTGGGGGAGGGTTGGATATGGGAGAGGAGGAAGTGTGGGAGAATGAAAGGGCCACTAGTTATTGGGCACTTTCACCTTTCCAGGACCGTGCCAAGTGCTTGATTCACATGATCTCATTGAACTCTCCCTGAAACCCAATGCCCATTTCTCAGATGTGGAGAGCAGGCTTGGGGAGGCGACATCACTAACACAAGGGCACGCCACCAGCAGGACATGGAAATAAATGTCACCAGGCCTGTGAGACACAAACAGCAGAGCGATTTGTGCTGTTACGGCACATACTCAACCTAGGAACGAAGAGTGTCGTTTAGTAACAGTCACGGCCCTGCAGTCCCAGCAGCATGGGCCTCTGTGCAGAGCACGTGCTCTCCCTGTCACCCAGAGCCACCGGTGAAGAGAACATCCCATCTTCTGGTGCCCGGATGCCCTGGCGCATGCAGGCAGCAGGACCCGCAGCCCCCTCCCCCTCCCATGTCTCTGTCCTCTGGCCACATACACACACACCCAGGTGATCGCATCCGGCCCCTGGCTCCAAAAGAAGTTGATGGTGACTCTGATCTACATCTCCAGCACTGCCAGTGGCTCCTCAGCACTGCCCACCAAGGACCTGCTCCTTCCCCGCCTTCCCCAGCTCAAACCTGTGGAACTTCAGGTTCACAGGTAGCTCCTCTCCTGCTCCCAACCCTGGCCAATCCATCAGCAAATCCCGTCCTCTCCATCTGCAAAACGCAGGGATGGAGCGCTCCTTCCAGGCTGCCAGGCAGCCTCTCCAAGGCCCTCCCCAGCCAATTCTCAGCACGGCCACCAGAGGGCGCATGTTAGACTGCAAACCTGGCCAGTCACTCAGTCCTGGAGCCCTCAGGGCTTCCCAAGTCTTTCCCCTGACAGGGAGGCCTGAGCTGATCCCTCCAAGCCTCCATTCCTGACCACCATCAGCTACTCTCTCCACACCAGCCAAAATGGGTTTCTGCCATTCCTCACACTCATCATGAGTCTGCTCTCGGGGTCTCTGAATCCCACCACACACACACACACACACACACACACACACACACACACACACCCCGTCAATCCTCTGCCCAGAGTCCCACCCCATCACCCACCTTTCTCCCTGGGCCAACACCACAGGGCAAGCACGTGTCTATTTGTGTGTGTCGGCTCTCACTGTCCTGTGGAGTAAGACCTGCAGGAGAGGACCAATGTCTGTGATGCCGTAGTTTGAAGACCCCTGCAGGTCTGGCCCGGGCCGCCACAGGAACTGTCCGTAACAATTTGTACTTATTTGTCATGTACTGTTGGTTGAAAATAGCATTCCCACGACTGTCCCAGGCTGGTTTTTGACTTGGTGGCAGGTTTCAGCAGCTTGCCCAGGTTCACCTTCAGGCATAAGGAGAAGGGGAAACCACATTGTTCTTCCTCTGGCTTAAAAAGGAAGCTTTACAAGCGCTTCTAACCTCAAGAAAGCAGGTTTTAGCCAAGACCGGTTTGGCTCAATGGATAGAGCGTCGGCTTGGGGACTGAAGGGTCCCGGGTTCGATTCCGGTCAAGGGCATGTACCTTGGTTGCGGGCATATCCCCAGTGGGGGGTGTGCAAGAGGCAGCTGATCGATGACACTCTCTCATCGATGTTTCTAACTCTCTATCTCTCTCTCTTCCTCTCTGTACAAAATCAATAAAATATATTAAAAAAAAAAAAAAGAAAGAAAGCAGGTTTTAGAAAACATGGATAACAAATTAAGAAACCAATCAGCCTGGCCAGCGTAGCTCTGGGGTTGAATGTCGACCTATGAAGCGGAAGATCATGGTTGGACTCCCGGTCGGGGCACGTACCCTGGTTGCAGGCTCGATCTCCAGTGTGGGGCCAATCAATGATTCTCTCTCATCATTGATGTTTCTCTCTCTCTCCTCTCCCTTCCTCTCTGAAGTCAATAAAGATTTTTTAAAATGAAAAGGAACAAATTAGAAGTGCAGACGCTGAGGGATTTTAGGTTAGTTACAGAGGACAAGGGAACAAGCCACAGGGTGAATGTTAAAAGACACTTCAGTGCAGGAAGTGCCCAGACAGCTCTGTGATCACAGAACCAGAGCTGCTTGCCCGTTTCACCAGCCAGTGTCAGGCCGAGGGGACAAGGCTCTGGGACCGGCAGTCCCAGCTCTCTCAGAGCGAGGTTTCCTGCACACCCGCCGCTCGCTCCCCTGCCCTGGGGGAGGGGGCACAGGGCTCCGGCCTTTTGGAGGAGAAGCCTGCCCTGACCTGCAAGGACAGAAGCACTGAAGTTCCATTTGTGAAAATGGAGAGGAGAGTGTCCCCAGAGGATTGTAAATGGCAAAGACCTGAGCAGACCTTAACATACAGGCTCCGTGTTGGAGATCTCACAGGCACCTCTGGGGACCAGACCACAAATACAGTGGGAACCTGCTGGGCCCCAGTCACATCCAAGAATGCCTGGCCCAGCAAGAGTCCTCCTGCCCAGGGGTTGGTGGGGAGGGGAGGGAGCGGTGGAGAAAGACACCATCAAGTATGCCAAGCCTCAGAGTCAGCTGTTGGCACACCGCCCAAAGACAGTGATTAACATGGTGGCCAGAGCCAGGAAGGGGAGATTAAGAACCCAGAGAAAGAAAAGGAACTCCCACCTCCCCACCACGAGAGACGCGATACCCCAGGCCTCCCTGAAGAGGGTGCTCTTGAACTAGGAATCCCACCCACAAACGCTTACTCAAATTTATTTAAAGTACTCAGTTTCTCAAATGCTACAGAATGATATGGTAATCCTGGAAGATAAACTAAAGTGACAAATAAATGTGGAAGAACATGTTTACTAGTATGACCCAAACTGGAAATATTTATAAACATTTAAGACTAAGTTATAAGTCAGCATGAAAAGCAAAAGAAAGCAAGCCAGTGTCATGCTAGCCAGATGGGCAGCGAAGACAGAAAAGGCCCATCCAGAAGGCTGTACAGGCCAGGGCTCCTCTGTAGGCAGTGCGGGGAAGGGCACAGGGCAGAGGGTAATGCCAGCGGGGGCTGAGGGGGCTGCGGGGAGGGAGGGGTGAAAGGGGCACCCAGGGCACTTTGGGCTCTTGGCATTCGTAGAAAAAAAAATGACAAGTACCATCCATCACTTGACCTGCACTGACCAGGCAAAATACTTGTTTTCTTGTGGCGAGTCACAGTTACAAGGGGACAGACAACAGAATCTTTAAAACCCACAAGAAGCCAAAACAGGTTTGGCCAGTGAATAGAGCATCGGCCTATAGACTGAAAGGTCCCAGATTTGATTCCGGCCAAGGGCATGTACCTTGGTTGTGGGCACATCCCCAGTAGAGGATGTGCAGGAGGCGGCTGATCAATAATTCTCTCTTATTGATGTTTCTAACTCTCTATCCCTCTCTCTTCCTCTCTGTAAAAAATCAATAAAATAATTTTTAAAAATAAAATAAAATAAAAGTTTGAGTACATCTAGCATTTCTCACCAAAGTTCAAACAATGGGTCAGAAGCAAGTCTCAGAGCCAAGAGATGGGAACAAGCACCTGTCCATCAACCGATAGATGGATAAGCAAAACATGACCTTTGTAATGGATATTGTTCATCCTTAAAAAGGAAGGACATCCTGGCACAGGCCACAACATGAATGAACCCTGCAGTCATTATGCTCTCTGAATGAGCCAGAAATAAATGGACACATACTGATCCCACTTATATGAGGGGCCAATCTCATAAAGACAGAGGGGTGAATAGTGGCTACCAGAGACCGGGGAGAGACGGGAGAGTCAGTATTTAACGGCTGCGGAGTCTCTGACACACAGCATCTCCTTGTAAAGAGATGGACAGGGACAGGGACAGTAACTGATACTAGGCCAATACAGTGTGTTTAATTTATACAGAAAAATACAAGAAGTTTAACTAAAAGTCAAAATAAAAGATTATGTGCATTCTTGGGTGGGCCCGAGTCCAATTCATTCCTGGTGCTTGGCTGGATTTAAATAACAAAACCCACACCCTGGCACCTGGGCTGAAGGTCAAGCTGACAACACTCCTGCCTCTGGCAAAGTGTGTTTCCAGGATGTGGCTTTGCCAACGCCACATGATCAACTGACAATAATTAAAGAAATGCCCATGTGCCTTCCCAGGCGCTCTCTACAGAGAGGTAGTGAAATGTCTGGGTCAAGAATGTTACACAGGCTGAACATATGCAGAATACAGTTTAATTGGAATTGAGGGGCAGGCTTTGGGCAATTTGGAGACTCCCTGAAATTGTAGGCACCACCTGAGTGTGTGAGCACATGGGTCGTTTCCAAGGATTTTAGGTTCTCGCAGTCTCTTGGACTAAAAGATGCCTGAGGCTGGGAGACTCATGTCCTCCAGGACAGAACCCTGAACATTGTGTCTGTAACCACCCAGCTTTGGCAAACGGAGTGTTTTAAGTAACTATTCAATAAGAGGGGTCAGTGTACCTGGGATCTTTTTTACACACGTATCTCATTCTTGTAAGGTCTGAGCACTTCTCTATGTTTTTTAAAAAAAATAAGAGTGACACTGCCATAGAGGATGGTGCTGGAGGCTGGACAGAGGCTGTTGGGTCAGTGGCAGGAGTTATGGTTGGCCCTGATTTCTAGGAACAGTGCACACATGGCAGTTACATGGGTTTGGATCATTCCAGCTGTTGGAATGGCCAATGACATCAGAGGCTTTGACCTCCCTGATTGGAAAGACCAAATTCCGTAGTGCTTAGCAACAGAGGTGGGCACCAGCATCTTCTCCAACAATTTGAACAGATCAGAGTCTAGGTGTCCTGAAAGGCAAGATTTGGGAGAAATCATGGCCAGCTGTGGCCCAAGTTTCCAGCTTGAGAACCAGAGACCACAGCCTAGCTGCTCAGGGTGCCCCCTGGAGGTGAGAGAGGTTGAAGTAGTCCCAGGACCACCAGGTGAGGAGACTGGGGGCAGAGGGATTGGAGAGGGCTGACCATTAAGGAAGGGGAACCTGAGTGGGGTGTGTGTGAAAGAGAGATTCAGAAAGCCTGGGGCTGGAGAAGAGCACAGGGGCTGGGGACAAGGAAATCCCCACGAAAGGACACACAGGGAAGCTAAGAAGGAGGCGAGGAGATGAGAGCCAAGGGTGTGAGAGGGGAAGGGAGGAAACAGTGGAGGAATTATCTCTAACGAGGACCAGTTTTGAGGGCAGAGATATGGAACAATGACCAGAGGAACAGAACGATGGCTGAGGAGAGGGCCAGTAGTCTATGAGACTGGAGAGAATGGAGGGGTTTGTGTTTGGCGGAGAGGGGGGAGCAGTAAATAGGATGGAGTGGGGGAGGGGGTTTTGTGACCAGTAACTGAATTCCAGGGGCAAATGCTGTGTACTGTAGCCTGGTTCCTTTACACAGGCCCCTGTGCAGAGAGCAATGCCCTGCCTGGATCTGCTGGCTGGAAGAGGAAGAGGGCGTGGCCCACAAAGGAGGGGACAGAGGAGGAGCCTGCCTCCGGGGCTCAGGACTTCTGGGTGGTGGAGTCTCTGTGTGGGCTCAAGAAGCTGAAGAGGCAGCGGGTGTCTTCAGCGCGACCAGAGCACCATCAGGCCTTCACCAGGCTGCTGGGTAGGAAGGGACCCTGGAGAGCACCCTCCAATCCTCCTGTTTCAAAAGGGCCTTCCTGGAAGGACTCTTTCCCAACAGAGAGGAATGCCCTGCCCGTTAGTGAGCTCCCTCTCCTAGGAGGGCTCGTGTCCATCATTCAGGGGGCACTTAGAGAAAATGGAGGACTAGGCTACAGCTGAGAGGGTCTGCACTGGGATCAGGCAGCTCGGTTCCAAATGCACCCTCTGCGACTTCTCAGCTCTGACCGGCCTTCTGAGTCTAAACACCGTCATCTGTGTACGAGGGCACAAGGCCTCCTTCCCACCCTGAGGGCACTGTCCGTGGACGATGGCCAGGGCACTGGCAGGGGTACATCCATGCATGTGGATGGATTATTTAAGCTCTGAATCTTACAGATATGTGACTGACACCCCACCTGTCAGTCGCCCCAGACTGGGTGGGTAAGGTCCAGGGGTCACCAGTGCTTCCTTGCCCCAGGAACAGTCTCCTCTGTTCCTCTTCGTACTGGCCTCGGCCTTGGCCACAATCCTAAAATTCCCCAGGAGGGCCATGGCTCTGCTCTTGGCCCCTGAACGCTCCCGTGGCAACCCTGTAGCTGTCCCCAAGCTCACATCCGCCCTCTTTCACAGAGGACCCTGTCATTAAGAGATTCCTGGCCTGGGACACAAACCTGAGGCTCTCTGACAAGGTAAGAAGTATTCCTGCTCCGCTATCTGGGGGCAGGGAGAGCCTTCTGAGCCCACGTTGTCTCTCCAAACTGAGGCCTTGTCACCCTCTCCTTCGAGGACGAGGGGTCTCCTGCAGTGTGGATGGGCATCCCTGCCTCAGCCCCGCTCCTCAGGATCCTTTATGTTTGTTCTCTCTCCGTCAGTATCTCCTGTCCATGGTGGTTGCTTATTTCAGCCGCCTGGGCCTCTTCTCCTGGCAGTACCAGCGAATTCATTTCTTCCTGGCCCTGTGAGTACCTTGCTTATTCCCATCATTAAATATTCTTACCTTGGGGAGATGGAGGGAGAGGAGTGACCTTTCACCCGTTTTCCCCCCACCTATTTGTATAATAGTTTCCTTTGTGTGTAAACCGACAGATTGTAGTATCATGTTTTGTAATGCTATTCGTTGTTAAAGCCAACAGTGAAAAGACTGAGCAAAGTCAAAGAAAACACAAAAGTGTTATAGAGGATGGACACCACTTTGCTCCCAAGTAAACACACTTGGGACCTGTCATTATTAATTAAGTCCCTCTCTCTCCTTCTCTCTCACTCCTATAGCAATCCAAAAGTCATGGCCTTCCTCCTCCAGTCCAGCCCTCACTCAGTAACACAGATCCAGCTGGAGTGGCTCAGTTGTTATGGGTGCTATCCCCTACACTGAAAGGTCCTGGCTTCGATTCCCAGTTGGGGCACGTACACAGGTTGCAGGTTCATGCCAGGCCCTGGTTGGGCAAGTGAGGAAAGCATCAATCAATGTGTCTCTCACAGAGGTATCTCACTCTCTCCTTCCTTCCATCCTTTCTTCCACTCCTCTTAAACATCAATGGAAAAAAATATCCTCAGGTGAGAATCAACAATCAATCCAGCAAGCAAGCAATCAATAAAACAGGTCTCTGGTAAAATCCTACCCAGGGATGTTTCTTACAAGTCTCCCTGAATATCCTTCCAAAACACAGGTCTAACCACTTCACCGTCCACTCCACAATTTCATTTGCTAATTACCTTCTGATTCAAGGCCTGGATTCTCAGCTTGAATTCAGCTCTTTGTGATCTCCATCCAACTTGCTTTCCACCCTATATCCCATTCTTTGTTTACTGCTCTCCCAAACACCCTTTCCTGTATTCTTACGTTATATTTCCCATCTAAGTATTTTTTTACATGTATGTATCTGGAAAGAAGACATATCACTAAAATCGATTCAAACATCAGAATCTTTGGTTACCATCTCTGACCCCACAATTTCTACTGGCCAATAGCACTTTAATTAAAATCCTGCTACAATGTGATATTTTGGATTACAATTATTTCTCATCTCTCCCTTTCTCCTTCCCTAATCCCATTAAGTTAGGCACTTATTGAGGAGGAGGGCGCTTGTCAAAACATCATTGGGCTCTTAAAACACTGGGCAATTTTATGTTGCAAATGTTCAAATTATATTGAGTCTGTAAGGTAATCAGTTTTCTACTTGACTGTGAGAAAAATCATTCGTTCATTCATTCATTCATTTATTCATTCTGTGCAACCCCGTATAGTCCATCTCATGTGCCAGGGGATGTGAGGACGGGAAGGGAATTTAAAAGTGCTGTTGAGTTAATGGGCCTGTTAGTCACTTGGTAGGAAAGTGATGGAGATGGAAATGGGCCGGTCAGGCCCTGCCCTCGGAGCTGTGTGGACACTGACTATAGGAGGCAGGTGTGCACTACCCTACGGGTGAAGGGAAGGACCTGCTTCCCCATTGAATTTGACCTTCATCGTCAAGGCCTGAGAGGTGCTCTCAGTCCCGCTCAGCTGCCTGGTGCCTGGGTGGCCCTGGGAGACACGGATAGGGCCCCCAGGGCCTGTGTGAGGAGGACCCAGCCTGTGTGCTTTCCGGGAAGCTGACCAGAGACAGGGTCCTTCCTGCCCTGCTCCTGACGAGCAACCTAATGTCCTTCCTCAGCTACCTGGCCCTGGACATGGAAGACAATTACCACGCCCCAAAAGGGGCCATCTTGTTCTTCCTCTACGGGGAGAACAGCTGCCCGCAGCGCCGCCTGTTCCACAAACTGCGATTCCAGTTCTTCTGCTCCATGAGCTGGAGGGCGAGGGTCACGCGAGAAGAGTGCGAAGAGGTAGGTGGGCTGTGGGATTGGGGAGGGGAGCCAGATGGGGGAGACCGGGGACTGAGGGGGATCGGTTTAGGCACTTGGGGATGACAAAGAATTGGAGGCTGGGCCAGGGACGGGATGGGGTCCACCTGGAGAGTCATCATCTTCTCGGGGGGCTGTTTGTCCTTCCAGATCCATGCTTTTGATCCAGAGCTCTGGGTGTGGGGACGAGATCGTGCCCTCCTTTCCGAGGCCACCGAGCCTAAGGTAGGTCTGAAGGAAGGCGGGTCTGTGTCCTCACAGGTACAGAGGGAAGGGTTTGTTGTCTCTTTAAGAAATCCCAGGAATCCAGTGCCTAGACCCATGCTCATCGTCCCCCTCCCCATCACCAGGCACTGACTCAGCTCCCAGCCAGAGCTCACACACAGCACCTCAGTGGGATGTGTGGGGGCCAGACCTCAAGATTTGGTGGAATCATTTTAAACAGAGCAATTGGGTCCAAATAAGAGCTTTATTGAAATGTTGAGTTTTGTGAAAAGTGAGTAAGTTTCCAGGTGTTTTTTTTCTTCCATATATTGTGCCTTTCTGTTATTCATTCACTTGGGCCTTTTCATCCCTCGGGAATGCCAACTATAGGGACTGTCTGCGACAAAGTCAATGTCTAACAATAGGATATCAGATGGAACATCTCTATATCCAAAGATCAATACATAGATCCTGACCAGCTATGTGTTCATCCAAGTTTACATGCAATCAAATCGCCTATGGCCAGATCACCGTGTGTTCGTCATTTCCCCCGGCTCACCAATCTCTCCCCTTGCACCATTACCCGTCTCCCCTCAAGTATATGTCAAGGAAGTTTGTCAGAATGAACTAAGGTTGAGAAATCCTGGCTCTGCCATGGCTTCCTCTGATCAACATGTGGGAGTTACAGATTTGGGCAGAGGATTCAGTTTTGGTTAAAATCTTGTGACCTAGCTATCTTAGTCCATCTGGCCGCTATAGCAAAATACCACATCTGATCGACAACAGACATTTAGACATTTATTCTCACAGCTCTGGAGGCTGGAAGGCTGAGGTCGGCACGGTGGGTTCTGATGAGGACCGTCTTCTGTGCCTCAGATGCCAACATGTCGCCATGTCCTTACACAGGGGAAGGGGCGAGGCATCTCTCTGGGGTG
The DNA here is from genome assembly GCF_964339955.1 of Pipistrellus hanaki. Classification (NCBI taxonomy): domain Eukaryota; kingdom Metazoa; phylum Chordata; class Mammalia; order Chiroptera; family Vespertilionidae; genus Pipistrellus; species Pipistrellus hanaki. The sequence continues at coordinate 25,822,190 of NC_140517.1, forward strand.
TGTCCTAAGGGCAGACAATAAGCTCATTCTTAGGGGCCCCATCCAATGACCTAACCACCTCCCAAAGGCCCCCACCTCCTATCACCACCACCTCAGGGATTATGCATTTGGGGGTCACAAACACTCACACTGTAGCACTAGCCTCATTCAGACTCGGTATGAGGGTTAAACATCAGGATCCAGAGGTAGCAGCAGGGATGGGGCACCTGGGCTCATGGTCTGTGGTGCTGACATGGCAGTGATGCTTGCAGTGTGGCTGGGAGTTCAGATGTGAAGGAGCACGAGAGGACCAAGATGTGAGTGAGAGAGAGCAGCTCTCTCCCTAACTGTGCTGCCCCCGTACAGAGTCACCTGGAGTCCTGGCTATACGGCAGCTCGCTGGGTATATTAAGGGATGTTTAGACTCAGGGTCTTCAAAGTACAAGCATCACAATTGAAAACAGTACAATTGTTGGTTGAAGGAGGAACTGGAGGTTAAATGGGGTCTATAGGTGAGTCTGAACTCGGTTTAAATTTTCTAGGGATTTAATCTTTACCTGTGGAGAGCCACCTGGTTGGAATGTGACATCCTGTCTCTTCCTCTCACCTCCAGATCGCTGAGCCCAGGGCACACTCCACTTTTCTGCAGGAAGTCAATCCAGATGCTCAAGACAGACGGCAGGAAGGGAATCACCATCCAGAAGAGCCTAGAACTATCTCTGGCAAGCTCTATAGCTCTGTCTGTCTGTCCCTAGGAGCACTTCTAGGGGTCTGCAGGAGGGCAATCAGGATCTAGGGTTCTTTCAGATTCCATCCCTTCCTGAGGCCCCATCCCAAATTTCACATTGCTTACCTCAAATCTCCCCTGAGGCAGAAGCTGCAGGTCCCACATTTTCTACACCTGGGAGCAACCGTTCAAAGCCATCTGAAGGAGAGAAATACTTGAAAATTATAAAATGAGAGCCCTAAGTTGATGGTAGATGAATGAATGTATGCTATACATTCTATTGGTTTATTTTGAAAATGTTGCCCATAGGATTGTTATATTTATTCTCATCCTATGTAATGAACAGCAGAATGTCCTGCCGCTGTGAGGGGCACTGACCACCAGGGGGCAGATGCTCAAGGCAGGAGCTGCCCCCTTGTTAGTCAGTGAGCTCCCACAGGAGGGCACTGCTCAGCCAGAAGCTGGCAAGGGCAGCAGCAGTGGCAGGAGACTGTTCCGCCTCTGAGGCAGTGCTAGGGAGCAGTGAGCCCAGCAAGGGCTCTGGGACTGAGAGGGATGTCTGACTGCTCTCCTGTGGGGAGCAGGCCTAAACCAGCTGGCAGACATCCCCAAGGGATCCTGGACTGCGAGAGGGCACAGGCCTGGCTAAGGCACTTCCCCCTTCCCCCAGTGCACTGGGCCTCTAGTATTTAATAAATTTTGTATTTATGTTAGGTAGTTTTGAATAGTTTACTAATGTTATAGCTGAATACATATGTCAATACTGTATAATGCTGTTCCCATATTCATTGAGGTTTTTGTGATTTTATCTATTATATTTATTTAATATTAATTATATCTGGGTGAGCAGTTCTTCTTTATTCTTGTAATGTAATTTTTGGGTGGGTCTATATTATTGGATTGTGAGAATTCAAGTATAATTTTTTAACTTGCCTGGGTGACATGTGTGTATGTTATTTTAGATCATTAAAGAGCACAGGGCTATGCATCTCTTGAAATAAAATATAATAAAGATGAATTCTCACTCTGTGATGTTTGTGATAGTGTCAGTTTGATTCCCTTGTTCACTGTCTAATGATAATGTTGCTAAATGGGGTTGTGATTATTCAAACAGCTTTCTTAACTCTGAAAAATAATCCTGAATTTTTTCCACATATTAGAAAAAAAACAATAGAATTTCAGGCAGATCCTAAGCTAGAGTCTGAGAGGGGGGAAATGGGGACAATACTGAGGTAGAAGAATGGGGAAGAGCAGAGAAAAGGAAGAAAGCATCCCAGGTACCCAGACAATAACCAGAAACTCAAAGTCAGGGACAGGTGTTCACCAACAAGCTTTCCTGGAAATGGGCTGTGACAAGGGACCCCTGGGCACAGAGAACACATAGTGTTCACTCTTTACCCCTCATGGGAGTCCTGTTCACAGCCTCTGAAAACAGTATCAGGTGTAGAAGGAACACAGAGAGCCTGTGGTGAAGCAGGAACCCTGCGAAAGAAATGAGGGCCGCCCCAGATGGTTTGGCTCAGTGGGTAAAGCACCGGCCTGTGGACTGATGGGTCCCAGGTTCGATTCTGGTTGGGAGGATGTGCCTGGTTGCGGGCTCGATCACATAGGGGGCGTACAGGAGGTAGCCAATCAATGATTCTCTCATTATTGATATTTCTATCTCTCCCTCTCCCTTCCTCTCTGAATCAATAAAAAGAAAAAGAAAAGAGGGTTCTGGGGGAATTTCTGGGACAAGTTCAGGCTGTTTAAGGAGATGGCCTGATGAAGGAGGAACTACTGCCGTGAACAGTGGATTGTGGAGGAAAGCTTCCTGGGAGATGGGATGATCGGAAGATGCTGGGCGGTCCCACACACCAAGCTTCCATGTCCTCAGCCTGTGGCCTCCCTCCCAGTCCTCAGATGTGCTTCACCCATCAGAGAGGCTCACCTGAGCTTTCGGGACCTGTGTTCTCCTTGGGTTTTCAATATGTAGGCACCATCTTGTCAATCACTGGCCCAGAGTTTGAATCAGTCTCCAGTGCCCTCTCCTCCCCAGAGTTTGGGCCTAACCACTGACCTGCAAGCCCTGGGTTGGTCTTTCTGGCCTGCCTGGCCCACACCCGGAGGCCCCTCCTCAGCATGTGCCCAGTGTGCTCCACTGGGCTCAGCGTGGTGTGCACTCATCCCTATCACTGAGGACACTCGGAGGACTGAAGGGCTTCCTCCAGGGAACCTGGGACAAGGACCAGCCAAAGGTGCTCATGATAGGACCCCCTGAACATGGCCGGTGCTTGGGGTGGGGAAGGGGTTTGGCTGCAGGAACAGTTCAGGCCAGCGCTGTGGCAGCGGAGACTGGGGATGCTGATGACATGAGGAGTGAAACAAGGGGGTGCTCACAGGCCTCGAGAGGAGCTCAGAGATGCATCCATTCGGGACACGGGGCAGCTTCTAACGTGTGAGCAACTGAGTGAGGAGAAGCCAAGAGGAAGCATGTCTGTATATTGGGGGTGGGTTTCTCTTTCCCAACAATGGGGGCAGGAGGTATCCCAGGCGAACAGTCCGGGATGTCCTGGCAGAACTCTCTCCATGGTGAGGCTCATGTTATCTAAAAATATTATTTTTTTAGAAAAATGTTTCACATATAAGTGAGCATGCTATGCCTCCCTCTTTCCCTCATTTCTCAGTTTCCTGTGGCCAGTGATTCTAGGCCGTCAGCTCCCAAGGTAAGGACAGGGCAGGGCGAGGGCACACCTCGTGCAGCGGCGGCAGTACAGACATTCCTTTAAGTTAAAGGGAAACTGGAGTCCCGTGTCTGGGTGGCGAGTCTTCTCCGCACAGTGACTGGGCAAAAGGAATATGGGAGTTCTGTGTACAATGCTTTTGACTGTTCCATAAATTGAAAGATTTTTTCAAAATAAAATGTCGAATGTAAAAGAATGCTAGCCAGAGCCAGTTTGGCTCAGTGAATAGAGCGTCGGTCTGTGGACTGAAGGCTCCCAGGTTCGATTCTGATCAAGGGCATGTGCATTGGTTGCGGGCACATCCCCGACGGGGGGGGGGGGGGGGGGGGTGTGCAGGAGGCAGCTGGTCGATGTTTCTCTCTCATCAACGTTTCTGGCTCTCTATCCCTCTTCCTTCCTCTCTGGAAAATCAATAAAAAAAATTTTTTTTAAAGAAAGAAAAAAAAAGAATGCTATCAGCACTGGCTGGTTTGGCTCAGTGGATAGAGTGTGGGCTGATGGACTGAAGGGTCCTGGGTTCAATTCTCATCAAGGACACATACCGAGGTTGCAGGCTCAATCCCCAGTAGGGGCAAGTAGCAGGTAGCTGATCAATGATACTTTCATCTCTCTCTCACCCTCTCCTTCCCTCTCTGAAATCAATAACAATCTTTAAAAAAAAAAAAAAAGAATGCTATCAAATACATAGGAAATAATTCAAAGGGACTCAGAAGAAGCAATTCACTGACAAACCCACATACACATCAAAAGGAATAACAACTTTAATCTACCAATGGACTTAAATGTCATTTAAACCCATGAGCTCATAACAGTAATAAAATGAAACAAACTAAAAATCTTGTTCAATATTTTGGAAATTGTCTTTCTATTTTTATTTATTTATTTATTTATTTGTTGCATATTAGCCTTTTATTATATAGGATGGAAATTGTCTTTCTTGTATGAAACACAGAACCAAGTAGATTGGAGATGTTTTCTTTAGAAACGTAGTCCAGCAAGTAAATGAAGAAGAAAGGGTAGCCCTTGCTGGTTTAGTTAAGTGGATAGAGCATCGGCTTGTGGACTGAAGGGTCCTGGGTTCGATTCCAGTTAAGGGCACATGCCTGGGTTGTGGCCTTGATCCCCAGCAGGGGGCATGCAGAGGCAGCTGATCAATGATTCTCTCTCATCATTGATGTTTTTCTCTCTCTCCTTCTCCCTTCCTCTCTGAAGTCAATAAAAATATATTTTCAAAAAAAGAAGAAGGATAAGAAAGGGTAAAGAAGCACATTGCCATTTTGTCTCACCTTATGAATCATTTGGTCACGGTAACAGGTATCAGTCAACAGAAGCTAACCTCACAAGACGAAGACAGGAGGATAAAACTGGCTTCCAGAAGATAAGGACACGTGCCATGGACAGAGCCTGAGTCTGGTCTGAGCCATTTCCCACCTAACTACCGATCCTAGGGAATTTCTTAAAAAGTAAAGTTTATGGCAATACAATCTACACAATACAAACTGTGGGAAACTGAGGATTAAAAACCCAATGTCTTCAAACAACAGATTGCAAAGAAATAACAGGAGAGACATGAAGGAGAGCTACTATTACAAGATTTAAAACACCGATCTGCCTCCTGAAACCTGACTCTATTCGTGTCCTGACTGAGACGAACAAAACAAACATTTAGGAAACAGGAACTTTGAATACCGACAGGGCACAAGGTCCGATTTCTCCATCACTAGTTATTTCTCCAACATGGTGAAGCTGCAGCTGTGGCTTTGTGAGGAGTGGTTTTCTGAGAGTTTAGGGAAAACCCCAGGTCCAGCAGGGATTGAGTTGACTGTGTGTGCTGGTCTGCCTGCCATCGTGTTGAATTACACCTGCATTCCTGGAATTCAGTCTGGCGTTCAGCTGTTCCCAGACAGAAGTTTTCCATGTGGACAGTGACTGTGCCATCGCTCTAATCATGGGGTCTGGAGTGTGTGTGCTGCACTCTGCTGTGTCCCGGCCACAGGCTGTCACCAGCGCCAGCTCGCATCTGGCTGCTCCGTGTACCAAAACAGGAAGCCGCTCCGGCCGCTCAGGTCATCCTGTGGTTGGTGCCAGTCAGCCGATCACTGTTCGGCCTCAGGAGCCTCTTATGGGCCTGGCGACTTTTTCTTTTCTTGCTTTTAATTTTGTTTCTTTTTCTTCTCAACACTTTTTAAAACGTAAGAACCTATAAATAAATAAAGCTTTAAATGCTCCTGGGTTCAAATTAAACACTTCTGGTTCCCAGGAAGTCCCGGTTTCCTCCCCCAGGAGAGGGCATTGCAGGCCGTGTGGGGAGGGAGTGGTTCAAGCACAGCGCATTTGCTTCTGTCCTCTCAGGCCTGGGAAGTCGCTGGGTGGGGCCCCCAGCCATCTGTGGAGCCCAGCCCTTGGCATCAGAGGAGAGGAGGCGCTTTAGGCACAAGAAACCTTCCCCCAAAAGCAGGTGGCCTTCGTGGGAAGTGCCAGACTGGACACCAAAGGGGCTGAGGGGAACTGCCAGCTGGCACCTCCCTGGACACCTCAGCCTGGGTGCTAGCCTGAGACAGGACCGCCTTCCAGACGCAGCAAATACACTGAGGAGAGACCCATGTTTCCGTGTGAAGTGGAACAACAAGCCAGATGTTAAAACATTCCAAGACACGCAGAGCAGGGCCTACACTCAGGCTCGCACACAGGAAAGCGCTGCAGGGCTGGGGCAGAGTGGGCCTGAGCTCTCCACTCACCCCCAAAGTCGGCCACCTCCCCAGCTCTCAGGAGCACGGCCATGCCCTTGCCTGGAGCACGCAGGCCCCGTGTGCTGAGCATCAGAGCAGACACACACCCCCCTGCCATGCTGCCCTTCACTTCCCTTTAAAGGAGCCGGTAAATCACCTGGGTGCTCGCCTCCTCAGCATGACCACCCTCTCCTGGGCATGGTCCTGGGTTGGGCTGGCACAATGCCTGCCCAGGTCTGCCTTTGGACACTGGATGAAGTGGCCAGTGCAGAAAGCTGAAAGGACTAAAGCCACTTCTTCCTGGGCAGCCAGCCACCTTATTTGACACCAACTCAGCTTTTCCTGTGCCATGGAAGGCTCCTGGCCCCCCCACCCCTCACTCCCTGGTGGGACAGTTGGGGCATCAAGGCCCCATATGACATCTGCACTCCCAGGCTCCCCACAGGGCACCACAGCACTAACCCCCTGGGATCACTGAGTTGGAGCGGGCAGAAGGGCCGGGGGTAGCAGAAGCTGACGGGGCTCTGGCTTAGAGCGTAAGAACCTTCCAGAAGATGGGTACCAGTGAATGTGCTATTCGAGACTTAGGGGAGGCTACTTCAAGGCAGCTGTGGTCAGCAGAAAGATGCCCCCCCAGAAGATGTCCAAGTCCTCATCTCTGACACCTGCAAAGGGGAGAGGGCTATTGAACAAGTAATGATAACAAAGCAGATAAATCATTGAGTTCTGTGGTGGGGAAGACTCTCATCCAGAAACACCTGTCACTGAAGGCACCTGATGGTCGTAGCCCTTCAGAGTTTGGATGCTAGTTCTCCGTTTTGTGTGTTTCCCAAGTCTGGGCACTGTCTGCTTCCTGGCCAATGTGGAGCAGAAGCACGGAGCCTGTTTTAGCCTGGGATCTCAGTAGGTTGTGTGGCTATCGGGCGCTCCAAGACGGTTTTCCATTCAGACTGTGGCGTTTCGGGCTGTGGAGGGTTGGTTGCTGTCAAGCACCCTCTGTGATCTCCAGGCTCATCGCATTGGGCAGAAAGCTCGCAGCTGCTCCGTGCAGCAGCTGAGGGGCCGAGCTGACAGTGTGGCGGGTTCTCATGACTGAGGACGAGCCAAGCACTCACTCGACAGGAAAGGCAGCCACCCTGCTCCCGAGAAACAGTGGGATCTGCTTCATCCCAGAGCAGAGAGAGGCTCGTCAAATACAAGAATCCCTCTGGCGGGAAGAGGCCGATGTTCTGGAAGCCAAGGGAAATGGGTTTGCGGCCAAGGGGCCAGCTCTCAGCTGGCTGTAAAGGACTTTTTCTGGAAGGTGAACTTAGGGAATCTCCCCGACAAGAGGTTGAAAAAGACTCTCTGGCTCTTGCAGGATCCTTTCCTGTCCTAGGAATACAATTATGATCAGTAGTTTGGGGCCCTTCATTTGCATTTTTAAAAGCCTGACTTTTGTTGTTGTTAATCCTCACCCAAGGATTTTCCATTGATTTTTTTAGAGTGGAAGGGAGGGAGGGAGGGGGCAGATCAAGAGAGAGGGAGGGAGAGATCCATTACCTTCCACAGATGCCCCAACTGGGGCTGGAGAACAAATGTGCAGTGTTTCTCTTTCACATCAATGTTTCTCTCTCTCTCTCTCTCTCTCTCTCTCTCTCTCTCTCTCTCTCTCTCTCTCCCATCAATAAATATATCCTTGGGTGAGGATTTAAAAAACTCAAGCCCAGCTGGGTGGTTCAGTGGTTAAGCATCACTCTATGAACCAAGAGGTCACTAGTTCAATTCCTGGTCAGGGCACATGCCTGGGTTGTGGGCTCAGTCCCCAGCAGGGGTCTTGCAGGACACAGCAGATCAATGTTTCTCTCTTATCAATGTTTCTCTCTCTCTCCCTCTCCCTTCCCCCATCTCTAAAATCAATAAAAACGTATTTTTTAAACATTCAGAACCTCGGTTGCAGTGGCCTCACTTCGAGTGCTCAATAGCCACATGTGGCTTGTGGCTCCTGTCCGGAAAGGTGCAGGTCTACAACACGCCATTAGGGTGTATCCTCCTGGATGGAACTGTACTGCATGGTAATCGCTCAGTAAATTTTATGGGACAGAGGGATGGAAAAGGGAAGTGGAGAAGGGAGGGCTGGGAAGGTGTTTGTGCTCCCCGGCTTGACTCTGAGGTGCCTCAGATTACACGAACTTCTTTCCCCAAACCCCTTCAACTAGGTGGGACACATTCTGCCCAGAGGTCGCAGACTCCAGGGCCTCTCCCGGAGACAGCAATCAGCAGCTCCAGAAGGTGATGGAGCAGCTTCCAATCCTGACCTCTGGCCAAGACTTTCAGGAAATGCTCTCTTATGCCTCCTCATGGCATCTTCAAGAAAACTCACACCGGCAGGCAATGCCTGGGCTCAGGTCTGGTGGCCACATAGCATGTCCAGCGTGGGCCACTACAGGAAAGTTGTCATTGCATTAAGGACAGGTGGCTGTCACGCCACTGTAGCACCTCTGGACAGATTTCAGAATGACGGGGCAAATACTCCTCCATACCTGGAAGAAAACCACAGCTGCCACCACTGAGGTCCGGGCATGTCCTCCCTCACATCACCGTGCCCTGCCAGGCTTTCTGCTGTAGCCTCCAAGGGTGTCTGCATCCTCTCTCACCCCCATTCCATTCAACTTGGGTCAGCCATTGTGTCGCTTTAAATGCAAGTCTGATGCACTGTGATCTTAAAAACCTCCCACCGTCTAGCCTCTGCTCCATCTTCTATCGCTGTCCCCTCCCAAGCATGAGCTTCCTATGTGGGTTGCACACCCCAGACCACCCCTGGAGGCCTTCACACTGTGTGCTTCTGCCCAGACGTTCTGTCCTCATCCTTTGTTGCTGGGATAACCAGACTCGTCTTCAAGTCTCAGCTCGGATGGCCCCGCCCCCAGAACCTTTCCTGACCCTCAAGATCTAGTCAGCATGCCTTCTCTTATCTGAGGTTCCCCAATCAGACTGAGGCAAGGATTGAGTGTTTTTTTGAGAGGTAATCCAGGGAGCCCTGTGAAGAAGTGTGGGAGGAAGACAGGGAAGGAAAGGAGCCAGGACAAAGGACATTGCCAGGAAGGTGACCACTGTGTCAATTGGGCCTCAGCCTAATGGGACCTCAGGAGACAGTACAGAACACAGCTCAGAGGGGGAAGAGGCTGTTTATCCACATCACCCACCAGCACTGGTTGAGGGCTGCACCCTGGGGTGTCACTCCCCAACACATCCAACCTGTTCCTGCACAGACTCCACAGCCAAAGATCACTCCAGTCAGAGATTGCTGGTCCTTGGGGCAACATGGGCATGTGGACAGGATGTGCCACGGACAGTGTCCCCTGCACTCCCACCCCCATGCTCACGTGTACTTCACTCTTAACACCACTGTCTATCTGCCTGAGAGCAATTTGGGGTTCAGGCACATCTTACACTCTCCCCCCAATGCCTGGCACATGATAGGCAACATGGTTTGCTGACTGAATGCCTGATGCCTATGTAGCCCTTGGGACTCTGATGATGCACCCAGGAGAAGGCAGCTGTGCCTCCCTCAGGGAGCCTGGAGGCCCGCAGCCACAACCAGCTCAGAGGGAAGGATATGCCCGCCCCACCCCCACCCTGCAGGGCCAGCCACTGGGCTGTCTTTGTCCTGCATGTCTGTGGCAACCAGTCCTCTTGACTAGACTTCCTCCAGTCTCTAAAATGGATACCCGTTCACATGTCCAAGGTCTGTTCCTGTGGGAATCTGTCCGTTCCTTCCTCCAGGGCAGCGACAGAGGTGCTCAGGGTAGGGGATTTGAGTACTTTCCTGTATTCTCAAAATCTCCCAAAGCAAACTGTACTGCTTTTCTAATTAAACTTTTACTTTGAGATCATTGTGGATTCACATATACTTATAAGAAACAATAGAGAGCCCCTTACCTTCATCCAGTTTGTCCCAGTTGGTAACATTTTACAAAACTATGGTGCAGTCTTAGCCAGTTTGGCTCACTGGATAGAGCGTTGGCCTGTGGACTGAAAGGTCCCAGGTTCAATTCCAGTCAAGGGCATGTACCTTGGTTGCAGGCACATCCCCAGTAGGGAGTGTGCAGGAGGCAGCTGATCGATGATTCTCTCTCATCGATGTTTCTCTCTATCCCTCTCCCTTCCTCTCTGTAAAAAAATCAATTAAATATATATATTTTTTAAAAATGATGGTGCAATATCACAACCAGAACACTGATAAAAGTCAAAATATAAAATATTTCCATCACAAGGATGCCTCATGTTGCCCTTGTATATTCACACCCTTACTAGCTCCTACCTCACTGGCTCCTGAACCCCTGGCAACCACTATTCTGTTCTCCACAGCTATACTTTTATCATTTGACAAATGTTATGTAGGACAACTAGATAGCCACATGCAAATAATGAGTCCAGAACCCTACCTCACACCATAAAAACATTGCAAAAATTAACTGATAATAAAAAATCTAAACGTAAGAGATAAATTATGAATCTGTTAAGAGACAACATAGGTAAATCTTTGTAAACTTGGATTATGCAATTGTTTCTTAGAAATGACCATATGACTTAGAAAACAAACAACCTTAGAAAATTAAGATCACTAAAAATAAAAAATTTTTGCCAAAGGACATCAGGAAGTGAAAAGGCCCCTGGCCAGTGTGGCTCAGTCGGTTGGAGCATTGTCCCATGCACCAGAAGGTGGTGAATTCCATTTTCAGGTAAGAAATAATGAAGTGAGCCCTGGACAGTTGCTCAATGGTTAGAGCATTGGTCCAAGGACTAAAGGGTCACAGGTTTGATTCCCAGTCAAGGGCACATACCTTGGTTGCAGGTTCAATCCTCTGAGCCCCAACTGGGGCTCGTGCAAGAGGCAACCAATCAATGTATCTCTCTTAATATCAATCTCCTTCCCTCCCTCCCTTTCTACTTTCCAGTCTCTCTGAAAATCAGCAGAAAAAATATTCTCAGGTGAGGATTTTTTTTAAAAAAGTGAAAAGAATTTTTTTAAATGAGAGTGAAAAGGATTTTTTTTAAGTGAAAAGGCAATCCACAAAATAGGATAAAATATTTTCAAATATTTTCTGATAAATATATAGCACCAGGAATACATAACACAAACTTAGTAATAAAAAGATAGTCCAATTAAAATATACACAACGGGTTTGAATAGACATTTCTCCAAAGAAGACATACAAATAGTCAATAAGCATATGAAAAGATGCTCAGCATCTTCAGTCATCAGGGAAATGCAAATCAAAACCACGAGATACTGCCGAAACTGGTTTGGCTCAGTGAATAGAGCATCGGTCTGCGGCCTGAAAGGTCCCAGGTTAGGTTCCAGTCAAGGGCATGTACCTTGGTTGCGGGCACATCCCCAGTAAGGGGTATGCAAGAGGCAGCTGGTCGATGTTTCTCTCCATCGATGTTTCTAGCTCTCTATCCCTCTTCCTCTCTGTAAAAAATCAATAAAATATATATTTTTTAAAAAACACAAGATACTACTTCACACCCACAAGGATGGCTAGTAGCAAAATGACAGATACTAAGTGTTGGAGAGGATACAGAGAGATCCAAACCCTCATGCCTTGCTAACAGGAATATAAAAATTGAAATGGTGCAGTTTCCCACTGTGGTGAGAAAGTTGCCATACGACCCAGCATTCCTAGGTACATACCCAAGAGAAATGAAAATAAAAACATTAAGCTAATGCCTAGCTGGTGTGCTTCGGTGGTTGAGCCTCACTCAATCCATGAACCAGGAGGTCACAGTTCGATTCCCAGTGAGGGCACATGCCTTCATTTCAGGCTCCATCCCCAGGAGAGTGCATGCTGAAGGAGCCAAACAATGATTCTGTCTCATCATTGATGTTTCTATCTCTCTCTTCCTCTCTGAAATCAATTTTAAAAATTAAAAAAAAAATTAAAAAATCACTCAGCTAAGTGAAAGAAGCCAGACACAGAAGCCCCACATGTTATATTATTACACATACATGAAATGTGCAGAATAGGAAAAGTCAGAAAGTAGGTCAATGGTTTCCAGGGGATGGGGAAGATGGGGAGGAGGAGTAACTGCTTGGTAGATACAGTGTTTCTTTTGGGGGTGACTAAAAAGGTCTAGAATTAGATAGTGGTAAATATACTGAAAACCACTGAGTAATATATTTTAAAAAGATATGTTTTAGCCCTGGCTGGTGTGGCCCAGTTGGTTAGAGGATTGTCTCATGCACCAAAGGGTCACGGGTTCGACTCCTGATCAGGGCACATCCCCAGGTTGTGAATTCAATCAGGACTTGTATAGGAGGCAACCCATCAATGTTTCTTACACTGATGTTTCTCTCTCTCTCCCTCTTCCTTCTGCTCTCTCTAAAATCAATCAAACAAACAAACAAACAAAAGTATATTTTATGGTATGTGAATGGTATCTCAGTTTTAAAAATTCAATTCACATACAACTTTATGCTATTTAAAGTGATACAGATGCTAAAACCATTTCTGGTCCCTTGTCCAGAGATTCTGCTCTCCTTGGCAGAGGAAAGAGAAACCTGGAAATGGCCCCTATCCCACAGGGACACAGAGGTAGAAAATAAGTTACTCCTTCATGAGGGGAAATCATTATCAATAAGAAAGTGGCCACTTTAGAGTTTCACATATAACCTTTATTGATTACATTTATAACAGAATCACACCCGCATTCACAGCAACTCTGTACCACCAAGCATCCCCCATGAGAAAATACTTGGATTGAGTCTTCAGTGTGAATTATGTGATCTGAGTAAAGAGTGGCTATCATAGACTCCTTCTGATTTGACAACTTTCATGAAAGACCTTGATTCTGATTGAAATTTTTGTTGATGTTCTTAACACTAGCTGAAGATTCCAGCTTCAAACCCCCCAAAATTGGCTGAAAAGCAAAGAGAAAGGCAGTTACTAGGAAGGTCCTCCAGCTGAGCCCACACTCCCCTTGCAGGGCCTGTCAGGAAGCCTCCAAGGGGAGGAGAGTGGAGGGGTGCCAACCAGGTGCCCAGTGCACTTAGACCTGAGGAGTCTAGGCAGGAGAGGGGTGCAGTGAGGTAACACCAGGGTACAACCTTAGCTGGCTCACTTTTAGCTACGGGACCTCAGGCAAGTCACGCAACCCCTCAGAGCCCCCTCTCTACTTCCGGAACAAGGATAGAGTCCCAGCCTTGCAGAACTAGAAAAGGAATGGAATGGAATGGAAGCTACAGCACGTCTGATCAAGAATACAAGCACTTGGCTTAGTCACTGTTCCTTGGGGCTCCCTGTTAGGAAGGTTCTGAGCGCACCTGCCCTCCTGAGGCCTCTCCAATTCTAGCAAGTCTCTGCCAGGCCAAATGATGGGTGGCCAGTGGCTCCTCCTCAGATAAGCTAGTTGTGTAGTTTGGGGTATCTCGCAGGGCATCCCATGTACACCCCAGCCAGGTGAGATATAGCTCCTAAACAGTTGCTTGGTGCCTGCACCTCTGCGCTAAGAGCCTGCCTCAAACACAATCACCTGTAAAGGCATCAGCCATTTTCCTTTGGGCCTCCCCTGACCATCTACTTAACAGTCAAGCTTCTTTCTTTGCTTTTCCCAGAGTGGGTGCAGAGGAGTCCAACTAAATTTGATATCGAGTTGGCAAGCATAAAAAGAAAGATAAATCTTCATGAAAATCTCACAATGCTGACCTACTCATGTTTACAGGCCATTCCAAGCTGACGGAGCCCTGCCGGGGCCCCTTCCTAGGAGCACGTGCCCTGAGAGGCTGAGCCCCAGGTCACTTGTAAGTGAATGTACATCACAGGGAGTTTACCATCCCAGAGAGTCCAACACCGGGTCAGACAAGTGGGACACAGGGGAAAGGGACTCCCACTTCCGGCCATAAAAGAAAGACAAAGACAAAGCTAACCTGCCACATACAACTAGAAAAATGGGGAAATGACACCTACAACTGTTTTTGGGTGCTGGACATTTTCTAGAATATTCCTCTTATTCTGGACGAGACAGAAAATTACAAAGTCAATACCTGTAAATTAGAATTCTATACATTTACATATTAATATGTATTTGCATGTCTCTATATACATAGTTGTGTGATGAAAAGGAATTGGACTGGATAGGGGTAATGGTTAGGAAACAATGGGTGAACTGGGGTTGAGGTTGGGGGTGGGATTTGGAGAAGGAAGGCTTTCTCAGAGGAGACTAAAGGAAGAAGCTGGGTAAACGGAGGTGTCTCTTGAACCCCAGAGTCACCCTGAAGGCTTCCTGGAGGCGAGACTAAGCAGGATTCCAGGTGAGAAATGTGGGGCCTGGTGGAGGCTGGTGGGGTACAGATTGGTTAAGAGCTTTCCAACATGCAGCCTCAATGACTGGGGCGGGGCTCAGGGAGAGGCAGCAGGTCCCACCCCAAAAGTGTGCTCAAGCTCTCAGATCCACTTTCAACCCTGACATGATGAAAATTTATGGGAACTAAACTGGTGGTCTTTGGGGATAGGAGGATTTTAGAACTTGGGACAGAAAAGAGGTGAAGAAAGGTGGGAGGCCCAAAGTGTCCTGGTTCCCACCATCAGCTCTACCATACATATCTCATTGCTTTTCCATTAAGCAACGGAATGAGAGAAAAGACACCTGCTCTGGGTATGACCAAGACTCTGGACTTGATAACAACGCATAACACTAACCATGGCCATAGCCATTCCTCACTTTTTTGCTGAACTACACCCAAGTTCTCCCACATCTTTGACTCAACTATACCCCAGGGAGTGAGACGGGCCTGGGGCACCTCTGTTCCCACCCAAGCCCGCTTACCGAATGAACGAGATGGCCCTCAAGCCAGCCTGGAGGAAGGCCAGGAGGCTGAAGCAGAGAGACAGGAAGGAGGGCTGGGGGGTCACTCTCCTCTCCAGGGCCAGCTGCCCTTCCTGGTGAAGGGCCTGGAGCTGCAGCCACTTGAGAAGAAGGTGTCTGCTGCAGCAGATCCGCCAGCGGTTGTGCCAGGAGTGCGAGTCCAGGGGGGATTCTAGGCAGAGAAAGCGAGTCAGGCCCAGCCTGGGTGTGGGGACAGGCCCACCCTAAGTTTGCACACTGCACACTAGACAGCCCCCAGAACTCAGGGCAGGAAGCCAAGTGCCCCAGCAAGGCAGGTCACAGCCCCAGGGAGTGGACACTGCGCCAACATTCATCAAGATGAAGAGGGCTGTTTATTTATTTCCATGGTGATCATGGGGCCTCCTGGCTGTTTTCTGTCTTATCTTTTAGAGCTGCATACAGAAACATTTATGGATGACAGGATATGGAATTTAGTTGGGACATGTTTTCTATTTTATTTATTTATTTATTTATCTATTTAGAGAGGGGAAACAGGGTGGGTGAAGCTCAGATGAAACCAGGTTGGCGAGGAGCTGATAGTTGGAGCTGAATGATGAAACATGGGGCTTATCTGGGTACTTGAAATTTCCCATATAGAAAGTTAACAGCAATCACAACCACCAGTGGGATTCCTGTGCTCCCATCTCCTTGACGCTCTCAGGTTTCTAGACACTTATAATACTTTGTAAATGCACGCTCTCCTGTTAATACAACTCATGTATTTACTACTAATGCATTGAAATGTACATTCTAAATATACTAATATGCAGGTGCACTATTAATATAAAATATAACAAATATATTTTCCTTTTTAAAAATTCTAAGCAAAAGCAAAAGGAAAGAAAAGCACATGAGCCCCCTCTTTACAAGGAAAATATAAGATGAGAAATACGAATTTTCTCTTTAAACAGAAATCAGTCCTGGCCAGAGTTTCCAAGTTGTTAGAGCATCAGCCCACACACCAAAGGGTCTTGGATTTGATTCCCAGTCAAGCGCACGTATCTGGGTTGCAGGTGGCAATGTGGGAGGCAACCTCTCTCACATCGATATCCCCCCCCCACACACATTCCCTCCCTCCTTTCCATTCTCTAAAAACTCAAGTTCCTCTGTATACATACTAATACTTGTACAGTGAGACTGCCCTCTCCATCCTCTCCATTGAACACCTCTGGACTGAATGGGTTTGAGGGCCTGAACATTTATTAATATTATCTGCCTGAACTATAAAACAATGGCTCTAGTAAAAAAATAATACTGTTTTTGCTGTTGCTTTTTAATCCTCACCCAAGGATATTTTCCCCATCGATTTCTAAAGAGTGGGTAGGATGAGGAAGGGGGGAAAAGAGAGAAAGAAACATTGATATAAGACAGATACATCGCCGAGACCGGTTTGGCTCAGTGGACAGAGCGTCAGCCTGCGGACTGAAAGGTCCCAGGTTCGATTCTGGTCAAGGGTATGTACCTTGGTTGTGGGCACATCCCCAGTAGGGAGTGTGCAAGAGGCAGCTGATCGATGATTCTCTCTCATTGATGTTTCTAACTCTCTATCCCTCTCACCTCCTCTCTGTAAAAAATCGATATATATATATATATATATATATATATATATATATATATGACAGATACATTGATTGGTTGCCTCCCTACCTGGGCTGGGGAACCTTCAACCAAGGTACATGCCCTTGACCGGAAATCAAACCCATGACCCTTTGGTCTATAGCTGACATTCTAACCACTGAGAAAAACTGGCCAGGGCTAATACTGTTTTTTATCAATGTCTCAGTTGACTTATATGATTCAACAATAAACTAACTGCATGTTTAGCTTTCCTTTTTTTAAATGTATTTTTGTTGATTACAGAGAGGAAGGGAGAGGAAGAAATAGAAAATCAATAAGAGAGAATCATTGATTGGCTGCCTCTTGCATGCCCCACACTGGGGATCAAACCCGAAACCCAGGCATGTGCCCTGACCAGGAATCGAACCATGACCTCCTGGTTCATAGGTCGACGCTCAACCACTGAGCCACACTGGCCAGGCTAGCTTTTCTTAAAGGTGTGGAGTATTATTCAAAACCAAAAACAAACAATAAAAATAAACCCATAAATATGTGTGACTATACAGTTAGAATAGCAGTTAGGCCCTAGCTGGTTTGGCTCAGTGGACAGAGCGTCGGCCCACAAACTGAAGGGTCCGGGTTTGATTCTGGGCAAAGGCACATACCTCAATCCCTAGCCCTAGTTGGGGTGAGTGCAGGAGGTAACCAATTAGTACATTCTCTCGCATCGATGTTTTCCCCCTTCCTTCCACTCTCTAAAATCAATGGGGGGGAAATCCTCAGGTGAGGATTAACAACAAAGAAGCAAAAGCCCTGTTAGGATATTGATAAGGGCTGGGTGATGTATGTCTGAGTTAACAGTCACTGGTAACTCATGAGGGCAGGGAGGAAGGTAGGTAAGGGCCCTGCAAAAAGAAATTGGGGTGGGGGTGCATAATGAACAAAGCAAAAAGCAAAACATTGGCTCTAGTTTCAGATACAAAAGCTAAAAATCACTTTATTGCCGAAACTGGTTTGGCTAAGTGGATAGAGCATCGGCCTGAGGACTGAAAGGTCCCGGGTTCAATTCTGGTCAAGGGCATGTACTTTGGTTGCGGGCGCATCCTCAGTAGGGGGAGTGCAGGAGGCAGCTGGTTGATGTTTCTCTCTCATCGATGTTTCTAGCTTTCTATCTCTCTCCCTTCTTCTCTGTAAAAAGAAAATCAATAAAATATATAGTTTTAAAAAAATAAAAATCACTTTATTTAAAAAAAACTCTGTATCAGTAGAACAGTAGGACAAACTGTTACACTTTTTAATCCTCACCCAAAGATATTTTTCCATTGATTTTTAGAAAGTGGAAGGGATGGAGAGAAATATCAATGTGAGACAACGATTGGTTGCCTGCTGCGCGTACAACCCAGGTAGGTGCCCTTGAATGGGAATCAAACCTGTGACCTTTCGGTGCGCGGATTAACACTCTCAGCACTGAGCAACGCTGGCCAGGACCAGGGCTTTTGCTTTTAAATTTATATGAGCTTGCTTTTGTTTTTCTATGATACAATGTTTTTTCTCAGGGCAGGGGGTCCATTTCATTGTCCCTAACTGCATTCTATAGGTGGCAAGTGCCATGTTTCAAATACACCCCCCCTGATGTCCATCCTCCCAAAATACTGCTTCCAATATTTTGTCCTGAAAGTCACTGCTGCATACAAGGGTGCATGTGGGAGTGTCCACAGACAAGACCATGTGGGCTTGCTGGATTAAGGGTTCCGCATATTATGAAATTTGACAGACACTTCCAAATTGACCCCCTGGCAAAGGTTGTGATAAATTATACTTCTCCTAATTGTGTTACTTTTATAATCAGGAAAAAATATTAATCTTTTGCAATATGAAGGGATGGGCATGTGGAGTAGTGGCCCTTCACTTCCCAAGCATGCTCCCACCTAGCTTCTCTTGGCCCTGAGAGGGCCGCTCAAACTACTTGCCCGTCACAGGAGCCCTGGCATCGGGCATCCAACCTCCTATCTCGCTATCCATCCATTTCCTCCCAAGTTTACAGATTCCATCAAGGTGTACTCACTGCTCTGAGCCTGGCTACAGCACGCCAAGGGGAAGATGTGGTACAAGCTCACAAAACATGTCTACTCCTTTGCTCACATACAATGCGGAGAAAACAGGTGTGCTGGACATCAGCACCAGAAAGGGTCTTCAAGAGCAAATCCAACCCATTCATTTTAGAGAAAATGGATGTAACGGTCAGGGTGCAGATGCCACCCTTGTATAGTATGACAGGAGTGCATAACTGAATACAGATGCCGGGTCACAAATGGGTATATATTTTATCATGAATATGTACTACTTCATGAACATATGAATATGTATGTACTCTGTCTGTCGTGAATATATGAATATGTATATTCTAGGTCACGAACATGAATGTATGAAGATACTGTGTAATGAATATATGCATAAATATGGTGGTATTAACAGAGGATGTTATGAATATACAATGTAGAAAAGTATATCTTATGAATATATAAATATATGTACATTTTTGACACAGTATGTTTAAAAAAAACAAAAAACACTTTAAATGTCATCTAACTCCAGATTGCAAACTGGTTTCATCTTAAAAACCAATGTTGGCCTAGCCAGCATGGCTCAGTAGTTGAGCATTGACCTATGAACCAGGAGGTCACAGTTCAATTCCAGGTAAGGGCACATGCCCAGATTGTGGGCTCCATCCCCAGTGTGTGGCATGCAGGAGTCAGCTGATCACTGATACTATCTCATCATTGATGTTTCTATCGCTCTCTCCCTCTCCCTCTGAAATCAATAAAAATGAATTTTTTAAGAATGCTGATATTTGGGTAAAGTCTAAGGCTTCCCTCGTTTAACTGGGAAGACGGTGGGTGATTAATGATGCCTGGCAATAGTGCAGGGGTAGAAGTGCCATGTGTGCCAGTCTGTGGATATCTCTGTGTTACAGGCATCTGGGATAAGAGAAGTCTCCCCATCCCCACCGTGATGGTCATGAGACCCCCCTTCTTTCCCGAGGGAGATTTACCTTTGATGCTTTTAAAACTCTGCTGTCTTTTCGCCACCTACAAGAAAAGCACGTGAGCAGAAGTGTCCACCGTGGTGACCCATGGGCGGGAAGGGGGATTTGGTCTGGAAACCACCAAAGAGGCCTTGGCCAGCGCAAAACATCAGTGCCCTGGTCTCCTTTTAAAAGGATTCTGGGTCTTAATTCCGGGGACAGTTTACTGCTTGATGGTGGAAAACCTGCAACTGGGATGTGGGTGAAGGCAGAAGGAAGCCTCTAATACCTCCCAGGACACCCATGGGAGAAGGGTGCCAGGGCTGAGGAGGGCTGGACCTGGCCAACCTGCGGTCACTGTCTTGTAACCCAGAGCCCTGGGGGAGCCAAACAAAGCAAAGGGCCAGGACAGAAACTCAGAGCAATGGTCCTTCCCTGATACCCTCCCTACCGCCCCACCCTCTATGCCTCCCAGGGATGGGGCTATAAGAACAGGCACTCAGACAGGCTGAGAGAGCTGGAGGGGGTGAGGGAGTAGGTGGTGGAAAGCAGGAGACAAGATGATGAGGAAGCAAGCAAGGTAGTGGCAGAGTAGGAAGGAGAAGAAGGAGGAGAAGGTGGTAGAAGAAATAGTGGCAAGGAGGGCAGCAGAGACAGGCACCTCCTCAGAGAGCAGTGTACCCCCTTCCCAACCTCCACCAGGACATGAGACCTGGCCCCATCCACACACCACCTCTGTGCTCCTTTGCCACGGCTTTCAGAGGACCGCTCCCCACGGAACGTCAGTAGAGGCCTGTGTGTAAAGAATCCAGCACCCACCCCCCTAAAGGCCTGCCCTCACTCAGGCTCCCTACTGTGAGAGCCTCCCTCTTACCTTCTTGTAAGACCTCAGGACCCGGGGCACCCAGTAGGGCATCACAGCCTGGTCCCTGGGCACTGGGAGATAGCCCCCAAAGCGGTGGCCTGGGCAGAGGCATGGCTTGGTTGATTCGGGGGTGCCAGTCTGGATCTAACGGAGAGGAAGGGAAGAGGTGGATGGAGCTGTGCCCCAGACACACTTAGCCTCGGGGACAGAGCCTGGTCAGCCCCTCTCTACATCCCTCCCACAAGCACACGCCAACACCCAGATGAGGGAGGTCCCCTTCATGACATTCTGGGGTGGGAGGCACAAGCACAACCATGGTCCCCCTCCCCTCACTACCCACCTGGATGACTGATCCCTAATCCTAACCCTGGATCCTAATGTTTGACCATAATACCTAGTCTAAACTTGGCTAGTGCTAAGATGGTAGGAGAAATAGTGGTAAGGAGGGCAGCAGAGACAGGCACCTCCTCAGAGAGCAGTGTACCCCCTTCCCAACCTCCACCAGGACATGGGACCTGGCCCCATCCACACACCACCTCTGTGCTCCTTTGCCACGGCTTCCAAAGAACCCCTCCCCACAGGACGTCAGTGGAGGCCTCTGTGTGGAAAGAACCCAGCACCTTCCCCCTCATCTCTGGGTCCCCCTGAAGGCCCGTCCTCACTCTCAGGCTCCCTACTGTGAGAGCCTCCCTCTTACCTTCTTGTAAGACCTCAGGCCCCGGGGCACCCAGTAGGGCATCACAGCTTGATCCCTAGGCACCGGGAGATAGCCCCCAAAGTGGCGATCTGGGCAGGGGCACACCTTGGTGGCATTGGGGATATCAGTCTGGACCATCTTTTGGATCTAACAGAGAGAAAGGGAGAAGACCCAAAGGTGGATGGAGCTGTGCCCCAGACACACTTAGCCTCAGGGACGGAGCCCGGTGAGCTCCTCTCTACATCCCTCCCACAAGCACAGGCCAATGCCCCAGCTGAGGGAGCAGGTCTCCCCTTCCAGACATTCTGGAGAAGGAGGCACCAGCATCTCCATGGTCCCCCTGCCCTCACTACCCACCATGCACCTCTGAATGCAGTGGGACTCTGAATGGCGAGTGGTACAGGGGCAGGACACACAGGTTGGAGCCGAGAGACCTGGCTCTGTCCTGAGCCTGGTGGCCTCTACGAACATCCCTTGGGCACAACATTCAGCCCCCCTAAGTGTCAGCATCTCAGCCGTAAAGAGGACTTTGCCAGCATTTGGCAACATCCATCAGAATCTAAAATGACAGTCTTCGGTCCAACAAAGACTCCTGAGACCGTATCCCAGGACTTGTGTACATTTACAAAATGTGTGCACAGAACACTCACTGCAGCATTGGCTGTTGTGACTGAAGAGCCTGAATGCCCATCTAAACAGAACAATAAATGATGAGAGGAGGGGACAGAGGAAATGGGATGGGCTTTGGCAACAACAAGATAGTCTAGTCTGTCAGACATGATGTTAAGTGGGAAATACAGCACTATAAGTACATCACTGTACCATTTGCAGTTTTAAAGAATATATGTGTAATATTGCTTGTGTATGAGTTGTGATGGGCCACATCCAATTCTTCACCCTTTCCCTGCAGCCTCCCCTTTGCCATGTGACTCTGCAGGTCCTTCCAGCAGGGACAGGGTAGACCCCACCCCTCAGCTTTGATTAGACCAGGGTGGCCAGCAGAATGAGGAGGAAGAGTCAGATCTGGACCTGGGCCAAAGGATCCTCAGAGGTTTCCAGCTGCTCTTACTCATTTGTCATTTTCACAGGAAGGCCATGCCTGAGCAAGCCCACCAGCCTCAAGATCAGATACACAGACTGGGTCTTAAAGAAGAGGCTGGACTTTTTCCATGGCGGGAGGGTTGGAATTGGGACATTGGGGACCCAGGGGCACTCTTTTGGTTTTGCATCTGGTGCCCCAAATCACCATGTCACACTCTCCCATAGGTGGGTCTCTTGAATGTCTTTCTAGAGATCCCACCAAAGAGCATGATTTCCACCGATAGCAGATACACACAGAAAATCTCCAGGACACATAAAAGCCTTGGGATAGGGAACGGGTAACAGGAAAGGGGGCGGAGGCAAGCTCCTTTGTACTGTTGGAATTTCCAACCATGTGCACGTCACGCATCATAGAAAACAATAAAAACTACTTTTGAGTGACTCTGTTGACTTCCCAAAGCTGCCAGGAGCACCAGACAACCTGTATGAGATGTTCTGCAAAGCACAGATGACTCTGCGGAGGAAAGGCTGAGGGGATATGAGGGCTTAGGCAAACGAGAAGACCTACCAAAGCCTGGGGCACTCAGGACCCTCCCCAGCCTCTACACTTCTTGCCACCATGGCATGGACACCACCCCCTCGCCTTGTCTGTGACCCCTTTGCTTGGCAGGATGAGGACACACTGGCCAGTTCTACCCAGTCTTCTAACCACTTGCTGAGTGCATGCTCCATGGTAGGTGCTGCGCTAAAAGCACATGGAACCCCATCCTGTCCACTGAGGGTCACTACACCACACCACCCATGGGAAATAATAAATGCCAGAATGACAGGGACCAGGAGCTAGGAAAGCATTCCAAATCAGAGGAGGGTTTCCAAGAAAGTGTCACTGCACCATGTCCCAGGGGGCTGGATGGTGGAGAAAGCAGCAGAAGAGTATGAGCCTATTCCACAGCCCTCAAGGACGTGGATAACAGCACTAACTTCATGGGCAGACCTTGGAGTTTGTCCATGCAGCAATCTCTCCTCCCTCTTATTAAAAGAACCCAGTGCCCTAGTCAGTTTGGCTCAGTGGATAGAACATCGGCCTGCAGAATAAAGGATCCCAGGTTCAATTCCAGTCAAGGACACATACCTTGGTTGCAAGCTTGATCCCCACCCTGGTCAGGGTGCATGCAGAAGGCAACCAATCAATGTGTCTCTCTCACATGAATGTTTCTCTCCCCCAACCCCCTCTAAAAATCAATGGGGAAATATCCTCAGGTGAGGATATAACAAAACAAAAAACACCCATTCATATAATTCTGATTATATGAATCAGAACTTAAGATTCTAAGGAGTGACTGGTCCCCTGAAGTTTACCCTAGACTCAGATGAAGAATCCCTGATTCAAGTCACCTACCTGCTTTTGGGGTCTCAGGGACAGAGGGACCCAGTAAGGTAGTGCTGCCTCAGCCTGGAGCACCAGTAGGCAGCCCCCAAATCTGGACTGGTACTCACAGCAGAGGGGTTCTCGGTGAACAGCACTGGGGACAGGACACATCTGAGCAAGAGCCAGAAAAGACAATTGAATGTGAGGCTGCATTTGTAACGTGGGCCAAGGAACTCTCTGGAAGAGTAAATCAATGCTCAGAGAGAGCCAGGGTTGAGGCAAGGTGTCCAAGGGCAGGGACAAGGCCTCATGTCCTATTGCAGCTCAGAAAGAG
The DNA here is from genome assembly GCF_964339955.1 of Pipistrellus hanaki. Lineage (NCBI taxonomy): Eukaryota > Metazoa > Chordata > Mammalia > Chiroptera > Vespertilionidae > Pipistrellus > Pipistrellus hanaki. Next base: position 25,846,107 of record NC_140517.1, read on the forward strand.
GCAGGTACCATGGCTTGCCCTCCCAAGTCATTTAGTGGGGACAGCCAGAGCCTGCAGACAAGGTGTGCTGGGACTGGTGACCGCTTACTGCCGCACTGCCGTGAGAAATACAACCAGCTCTAGCAGAGAGGTGATTGCTCTTTGTCAACCTGCATACAATGCTTTCCACTTGCAAAGGCTTCCGCATCCATCCCGTGTGATCCTGCCCACCCGTGTGATCCTGCCCACCCATGAGCAGGAAGGGGGGGGAAGGCACCCTCTTCAGGGCAGATGAAGGGGCGGATGCCCAGGGCAGGTACATTAGAAGGCAATGCTGGTTCCCCCGGGCCTCCTGAATCCCTGTCTCGGTGTCATGAGGAATTGTGAGCTAGGGATAGGCAGTGGGTGACACTACATAGAGATTTGGGGGGCTTGGAGAAGGCCCCTAAACCATGAACTCCTGTGTATGACAGATCCTCTCATGAATGCTACTTCTGAACCTACCTTCTCTGCTCTCCCCACCCCACAGGGGTGTGTTGGGGTTGGGGTAAAGCAGACGAGGGTTTGCTTTCCTTACCAAAAGATCTGTGAGGCACACTTCTTTCCCGAGGGTTGGAAATGTGCTCTTCCTAGGAAAAAAGAGCACGAGGTTTAGAAAGTTCTGGGCTTTGTGTAAATTGGATACAGGAGTGCTAGGGTGAGGGCCTGGGCGCCTTCTGAGAACTGGCTCATATCATTAAACCCAGGGGTGTGAGGGGTCATCCTTCTAAGCCTTAAGAGGGCATCTGGGGTGATAACAAAAAGTGTGGTGGGCTCCTGTGCTGTCTGGGGCTCCTGGATGTTGGGTTAATATGGAGCCCTGCATTGCTGAACCTATTGCTCAGGCACATGCCAGCGAGGCCCTTTGGGGAAGACAGCAACATTCCAACCTGGTGAGCACTTTCCAAGACATGGAGCTGCCAAGCACACCTGGGATGCTTTCTGTCGCCCCCTCGCTTACTTAGAATACTGAAGGAAAACATTGTCAAAACCACATTTAACTAAATTCCTTCCAGCATCGAAACCTGGGTACTTGGTCTCTGGGGTGACTCTGTTACTCTTCCTCACTCTCCCACCGCCCCCAACAAATTGTAGAATCTGCCCACCTGGAATCTCCAGTGGCAGGAATGGGACGTGTCAAAGGTGTTTGGTAATATGGAAACTAAATGATTCAGATGTTTTTGAGTTTCATTATTATCGTCATTATTGCTACCTTATCTGAAAACCAGAAGAGCGATACAGTGTTTTTGTGTTTCATTATTACCACAACCAGCTCTGTTCATGTGGTGCCTATGGGCTGAAACCCCCGCCTCCCAGGCCAGAAGTCCGGCCCAGCTCCTCTGGGAAAGGCCCGCACTCAAAGAAGCAAAGCTGGGAGACAAGACAAACGTCCTTGGCCGCAGTTCCTGAGCACCTGGATACAACCACGCCTGAAGACCTCCACTGACATCCTCAACGGAACGGCAAACCGCCCTTCTGTGCTCACATTCTGTGCTTAGGTGTGGTCTCGGCCCTGCCTACGCGATACAAGCTACTGCGAGGGCAGGGACCAGGGGCCCGGGGCGCCCAGGCCAGGCCGCCGGCGCTCGGTGTGAAGGCGCCCTAACAGACCCAACGGCCGCCGGGGGCTCCGGCAGGGCCGGCCGGCTGAGAGGCCGCCGAGAGAGGGCTCCTGAGGAGTGGCGATGCTCACTGAGACGTGGTGATGAAGGCGGAGACTAAGACGCGGGGCACTTGGCAGGCGGGTGGGAGCTCCCTCACACATACTCCTCCTCCGACCGCAGACCAAGCCCCTTCTGCCGGCCGTTGTTCTGGGTCCGCCCTCCCACACGCCCGCCCCTCTGCGTGCCCCGCTGATTGGCGCTTCTTCAGCCAATAAAGCGCTACCTTCTAGGCACGTGCACTTAGCTGGCGGCTGATTGGTTCCTAGTGGAACTGACCTCGGGGTTGGAGGGTCACCGGTGGGACTGGGTGGTCCTGGAGTGGAAAGCTCAGCAAGCCCCACGCGGATGCCCACGCGCCACCTGCGACGGATAGCCCGCGGGGGACGCAGCGGTGGTTGGGGAGTTAATAATGGGGGGTATGGAGGCGGGCGGGGCGGGAGAGGGGTCTGTCCACTGCAGGGCCGTGCAGATGCGGGCCAAGGGCTGGTTTCCGGGATGCATGAGTTTTATCACACGCAGGACTTGGCATATACTTGTATTTAAAGCTGTTCATTGTTTTTCTAAAATTTAGACTTAACTGTGCACCCCTCATGTCATTCGCTGAGTCTGACAGCCCTACCGATGGGCTCAAATTGTGGCTTTTAGAGAAATGTGTGCTTCTTGAGAAACCTGAGGTTTAAAAGGCCGTGGAAGTCAAAACGGCTGCCACCCGAGGGTCCAGCTGCTCTTTTGACCCTTTGGTCTCGTTTCCTCGGCCCCTTAGTCTCCCATTCCTCCACTTTCACTCCGTGCACGGTGCCCCCGCTGGGCATTTGCTAAAATGAAAGCAGGATTATGTCTTCACATTTTCGTAAAACCAAATACTTTCTGCCTCTATATGTTCCTTTATCACAAAATTCAATTTGTTTTTTTTTTAAACGAGTTTTTGTTCACTTTTCACTATTTTCATCTGACTTTAATACTCTCAATATCAATATTTATCCAAACCATCATAAAAGGATCTATAGCCCTGATGGGCATTCCACCCCCACCCCCACCCCCACCCCTGTGTTGCACTCTAACCATGGAGCAAACAAGGGTGCTCCCAGGCACTACTCAGCTTTTTTGGCTCTGCTATTTAACCATTAAGGTCGAGACTGTGAGCAGGATTGAGCAGTACACACGTGAAAGTTCTCCTGGCCAGCACCCATGCTGATTGGACAGTGCCCCTACCTTATTAAATGCTAATATCTCAAACATTACCCCCTGTGTCTGTGGTAAGTGTCATCACTGGCCTCTTAACAGCTAATGAGAAAATTATCCAGGACTCATCATTAGCCGAGCATTTTATTTACAGCTAGCTGTCTTGTTTCTGTCCACCTTTGAGTGCTCTCGGCTTCCCTGCTATTTCCTTTCTAAACCCTCTGGAACATGACTGTAGCATGGAGAACAGGCTCATGACCCTCCCAAGCTCTGGTCCTTACCACTGAGATGCTGTCTTGTCCTTTCATGTTAAGAACAGCTCATCACTGTCCCTATCCCCACCAAGAATAGCTAAAATAAAAAGGACTGGAGATACCAAGTTTTTTAGGAAGTAGCAGGTGGAACCCACATACAATGCTCATGAAATAGATACAACTGTGTTGGCAAACTGTTTGGCAGTATTATAAAACCTAAACATGAATATTGGATAACAAGCAATTCCTTGCCCAGGTATACACCCAAGGGAAATGAGAGCATATGTCCACCAGAAAACATGGGCAAAAGCATCCACAGCAATCTTCTGTTAACAGCTCCAAACTGGAAATGAACCAAATGTCCATAGAAGAAACATTTTTTTAAATATTTGTGGCACATTCGCATAGAACACAAACACACAATCGCAGCCCCCAACAAAGTAGATGAATAAAGCACACACAGAAGCCAGACCCCAAAATGTGCATGTGATCCCACCTGTACGATGTCAAAAGCCAGGAAAGCAAAACTACCGTTCCAGCTGGTGATCCAAGGGACACCCCACCACCCAACCACAAGTGTTCAGAATAACAAGGCCCTGATCCCAATCCTCGCCCAGCCTGTTGGATCTAAGTCCTTGCCTTCCGCCTGGCCTGGTCCACAAGGTGCTAGCAGACACGCTCTGAATGACTGAGCAAGGGACCTGTGAAATCCTGTGTATATCAGGCAAGTCTCCTAACTTTTCCAAGCCTCAGTTTCAAAGGGAACCAGTAATAACCATAGAACTGATCCTACAGGAAGTTTGAGAAGATGAGGTGAGACAGAGCAGGAAAGGTGCTGGAGACCCAGGCACATGAATCGTCAGTACCTGAGTGTATTTCTCCCACATTTCCCTCTCCTTTCCCACTTCAAGCAAGGGTTTGCTCATTGCCACTGTCACAGGAGGGAAGCAGGGCCAGAGAAGCCTGCGCTTGCCAAGCATTTCTGTGCCAGGCTTTTGTTTCCAAAGTTCCCAGGAAAAGGAAGGGGGAGCAGAGTGAGGGCTGAGTCCCTGAATCGTGGTGCAGTTACTGTGCAGTATGTTCACCAACCAAGGGTCTCTGCCTGAGAGCACAAGGGGGGCCTGAATTTAGCCTGCGCTTAGCCTAATTAACCCGCCACAGGCGTAGAAGAGGAGTTCTACAAATCTAAATCCTGGATTAAGTTAAAACATGATTTTTAAATAAAATTTAAAAATATAATTTTTAAGATTTCATGTTCCTTATCGGGGGCCTTCTGAGTCTCAGAAGTTAAAGTATCCCTTTCCAAGCAGGTCATGTAGTGGGTCTGGGTTAACACCAGATGCCACTAATTTGCATTGGTGTGTTTTGTGATAATGGCTCCTGTATACAGGATGCTCACTTTCTCACCCATCCTGGGGCCTGGGTTATATGTCCGGTGCCCACTGGTGGACATCATGTGCAATTCTGCCAAACTCTTACCCTTTCCTCCTGGGATCACGGGTTTCATGGTCGCCTTTTAGTCTGTGATGTTCTAGTGTTCTCTCTTCAGTGAGCTGTGTAACTTCTGTATCTCGGTCTCTCTTTTCTTCTCTGTATCCTCCTGCCGTGGGATACGGAGCCCACTCTCACCCTCCTCCTGACTATCATCAGAGCGCTGTGAAGGGGCAGCCCAAGCCAGACAACCAGACTTGGAGAGTTTGTTCATTTCCAAATGACTCTGTCATCATTGTACCCCTTTCCCCTCACACCAAGCACCCACATCCTAGTGCTTTCCCTGAGATCACCAAAGCGTCCTCAGAAGAGGGGTTCTGAGAAGTGTCTCACTTGCCTGTGGTGCCTAGTGGAAGCTTGCCAATCCAACCATGGAACACAGAACAGAGAGAAGCGCCATGGTGATGAGGGGCATTCACCAGGCTCAGCCAGCCCCTAGCTCCATCCTGCATCCTGGAGGGGCCTGAGAAGAGGACAGGAATTGGGTCTAGGTCCTCAAGGCGCTCAGCAGTCATGCTCTGAATGACTGTGTGAACAAGGGCGACCTGTGAATTCCTCCTGACGCTGGGGCTCCCATGTTGGTATGGCAGCTACCCTGAGCTGTGTCCAGGCACCTGCGGTCCAATGAGTAGTCACAGTGGCTGTGAAGTAGGCTCCAGCACTGAGCCACTAGCCGGCGGGTCCCGAGACAGTGTTGGGGCAAGTGGCACAGAGGGGCAAGGGTGGCATCAGCTCTTCTCTCCCACCCCTCAAACCCAGTCCAAAAGTCCACAACTCCTTACCCAGAGTCCTGTCATTTTCCAGGGTTCAGGCCATGTCAGCCCTTACCAGAATCCCCACAGCAGCCTCCTGGGGACATCTCCCACCACCTTTTCCACCTGCAGCCCCTTCTCAACATGACAGCCAGAGCCATGTTCTGGCCTGATCAGAGGTACAGCCCAGTTCCTCAGTGTGGGAAGGCCCGAAGGGTGCTGTGTGATCTGTGCCTGTGTGAATACAAACACGCATGTGCACATCCCATTTCCAATCACAGTTTCAGAAAACTGATGGCATTGTGGTGTTACCCAACTCAAGGGGTTTGCTGCCTGGGGTGTCCTATGCAAGATATGGTTGTTGTTAGTTTTACTTGTAACAAGTAAAGGAGATCGACACCAAAGCTCTGTCTCCCGGGGGAGACTTAGTCATTACTTGTATACACTACTTGGCAATTACACATTCATTTCTTCCTGGCAGTTGCCTAAACTTACCAGGTTGGGTTCTGCTCAAACTCATCCTTTAAAGTTGCCTCTGCAAAATACTGTGCATTTTAACCTTTAGCAACAATAGCATTTAGTAATATTAAAAACTGCCCAGACTTTGGGACCTTTGTCTTATCTAACAGTGGCTTTCTTCTACTCTAAATACTTCTGAGAGCTTTTAGTCAGATTACATTCCAGATCTTCCCCCAAAAGTAAAGACAAAGAGGTCAGCCTACATTAACACTGGGAAGGCCCATAACTGGGGTATTTTTTCCTCAAGTTCAGGAAAACTTAGAACATTCCCAAAGCACTTTTAACAGCTGGAACACAAAGGTAATGAACAGAATAAAAGGCTCCTAGAGCACACGACTGCTTTCTCCAAACTCGGAGTCAGATATCTGGCTGCTCAGAGTCTATACACCAGACACCATGGTCATAGGAACTTAGGAAATTTCAATTCCGGTCACCAAGTTCACTAAGCGACAAAGGGACTGACAGGTTTCTATTCCTTTGACACTGTTCATGAGCACTAAAAAGTGACTCACTGGCAGTACGAGGACACCTGGGCAACCCATAAACTGAATACCAGCCCTGAAGTGTCATCAGGGTGGAGAGAATCAGTCTTGGCTGCAGCAGTCAGCTCCAAGTTCTCAGGGAAAGAGAAAGTTTGTAGTTCTGACTGGGTTGGCTCAGTGGTTGGAGTGTTGGCTGGTGCTCTGAATGACTGGGATTCAATTCCTGGTCAAGGGGATGTGCCTTGGTTGTAGCTTTGATTCCTGCCCTATTCTGGGTGTTTGAGGGAGGCAATTGATGTGTCTCTCATGTCTGTGATTCTCTTTCCCCTCTTCCTTCCCTTCTTCTTTCTCTAAAAGTCGGGGGGGGGGGTGTTGGGGGAGAGAAGAGGGGTAGAAAGAAAGCCCGTCATGTCAACTTGACCCCTGGGCTAGATCTGCATGAAGCAGGAATGGAGGCCCACCTGCATCTAGCTAGTCAGACCACTATGTGCACTCCCTGCTCTCCACGCCGGCCAGGACTTGCCTGGGCCCGAGATGGGGTCAGGACAGAAGGCACGGGAGGACAGAAGCAGAGCAGCAAGCACCAGCCACGTGAGTCAGATGCCCAGACTCTGGCATGTGCTCAGAGAGGTCCCAGGCCAGGGTCAGGAATTTTCCCACGACCTCCAAACCTGTTTACACTCAGCAGTAGCCACTGGAGGTCTGAACTGGATGAGCAGATATTGAATAGAACTGGACATACGCCAGGCCGGTGTCACATAGCTGGGGGGGGGAAGTTCAATTGCAATGAGCATCCAGCCCTGATATAGAAGGCTCTCCAATGAATTGTGCCTGAAATCTCTAATCACATCCTCTTCAGTTGAGTAGCAGAGAACAGAGCATGTCCGAGTATACAGAAGCAGGTGTTTCTTGCAGTCCACACGGCAGACTTGCCTCACCCAACTTCCCAGCAGCAAGGTGGTAAGCAAAGGTGGCGCCAACGATGGAAAAATGTCTAAGGATACTCTTCGGTCCACCTGCCACCTTTCCCAAATCAAGCACCACATGGGCACTGCTGGTCCCTAAAATGGGTCATTCGGGTCTAGTTAATTCTTCCGAAGTTAATTCAAGCAGGAAGTTCTGACGAGCTGCCTGACCATTCCCTTGACCGAGGAAGCCAGCCGGTGCTGGGTCCCTGCACACTCACTGCTGAACTGGAAACCCGGAGCTAGCTGGCTGAAGACATATCAGAGTGGGAAACAACACACGTTCTGTACTGGTGGCTGGCCTTGCCTGGTGTCACTGCGGGCACTGCCAGGACAGATACCACAGGCCCTGGGCCCTCACCTCACACCAGAGACAGGCCCGACATGGACGCAGTCAACAGCCCACAGCAAGGGTTACTTTGGTCAGTATTTGGAGAAGCTGTGTATAGACCCAAACACTGGAGACAGGTTACATCATTCAGATTTGAGATTGGTTTTGAATCAAAAAATACTCATCTTCAATCCATGTGATCTCTACAATGTTTAGGGGAGGCCTCAGATGGAGAGGGGAGTTCCTTAGAGCAGCAGTTGCCAACCTTTCAGACCTCATGAACCACCAGTGGTCCGAGGACCACCAGTTGGCGACCGCTGCCTTAGAGCAAGCCTCAGGTTCTAGGTAAAATAGGCATTTTCTTGAATTCACTTAAGCAACAGTGAACTACAGAGAACAAGGGCTTGCACGCCCAGTTGTCCTTTGTTTTTACTTTCCTCAAAGCTTCACGGCCATAATTATCATGAGGGTTCCAGGCCGGCCACACTGCACGAGAGGAAGTCATTCTGTAAGGCAGGAGCAGTGACACTTTTAGGCTCAGTCCTGCCAAAGATGTGGAAACTGGGACCATGCTTCAACTTAACTCCAGGACCTGCTAGAAGGATCTGGAAGGTGAGCAAAGGACATGCATCTCTAATGAGATTCAGCTGACAGCGCCAGGCAGGTGAACCCGCAGCTGCCCAGGAGGGACCTCGCCTTCTTCACTTTTCTCTCTCGGTTCTCCACAGAACCTCTCAGGAGGATGAGTTTGCCATTTAGGGGCTTTGTCCCAGAGCTTGTCAATTTTATGATACTGGGAAGCAAAAGGTCAAAGTTTCCAAACGAATTGAAGGGCACTGGGGATGTTTTTATTAAAAAAAAAAAAAAAGAAGAAAAGAAAAAAAAAAAGCCAGAGAGAAATTAATCAGGAAAACAGAGGACACATTTCACAAGACAGCTCAGGTTGGTCTCTACATGAAGGTACCACAAAGCTGCCCCTTTCCCTGGGGTCCCTCGCCTCTAGTGTGAGGGCTCAGTGCAATCCACCGAACAAGGAAAAGTAACCGAGAGGGGAACAAACTCTGCCCTGCCCCCGGTGAAGCACACACCTGGGCAGATGAGGTGGAGATGGCTGTGCTGACTGGAGAGAGAGCTGAAATGTCCTCGGAGACCAGCATGCATTTAGGGCTCTGTTCTTCAATAGATACTGAGATCAGCAAGGACCTCAGAGGGGGTTCCCAACACGGGCAAGCCACCAGGAGAAGTCAGTGCTCAGGGTCTCCGTACGGGAGGGTCCCGGAGAGCTCCTGGTCTCCAAAGGGCACCCTGATTCGTACAGTGTGACTTCTCTAGAAAGCTGCCCTCTTGCCCACAAAGGGCTGCAGTCCTCATGTGCTGTAACACTTCCCAGAACAGCGCCTGTGTACATCGTGCAGATGGAATAAACGCAGGGTCGTAAAAAGACATAGCCCTGTCCAGTCCTGGGACATGTGGCTGCAGTTTGAGATTCTAACATCAGAGTGTGTGTGTGTGTGTGTGTGTGTGTGTGTGGTGGTGGTGGTGGTGGTGGTGGGGTAACACAATGAGCACTGACAGGAAATGGCTGAAGGGAGAGTTCTAATGTGAGAGAGAGGCCAGGACAGGCACATGGGTGCTGCCCAGGGACCAGGACCAGGGGTGATATTCCCAGGGCCTTCCGAGTTGCTCAAAGGCCTGCAGTGACATTCTCTAGTTACCTGTATCGCCAGCCCCATTTCTCTGATTCAGAAACTGAGATGGGGGTGAAGTGCTTTTGTCCAAGTCTGAGTCAGTATAGAAATGGGAATTCACAAAAAAGAAAAAAACAAAACAAAATGAAAACAAGAAAAATAGGAATTTAGTCCTGGGTCCTGAGACTGACACCCCAACTCCCTGGGGCTCTCTTTCCACAAACACTACCCTCACTACCTGCCCAGGCTGCACAGAAGTTCACCTCGCCAGGCCCTCACAGGTCTGTGGCCACTTTCCTGTGCTTCCTGACAGTGGATGGTGGAGCTGGCACCCCACACAGTGGACCCTTACATCAGGAGACTCAGTTATGTCAATGAGCTTCCCTGAAGGAGGATTTTGTTTTCCCTAGAAAACTGTCAGTGAGCCAAAGACAAACTCAATTTCTCCAATTCTTTTTTTTTTTTTTTATAAGACATGCTCAGCTCAGCCTTCCCATCAGCTACTGATAAATATGCAGACATATGTTGCACACTCTATAGAAAGCATCTCGGGTCAAGAAGCCTACAAGAAGGTGGATGCTCTGGTCAGAAGGTCAAATCTCCAAAGTGCATGCTGCTGTTCTTCCCAGGTCTCAGAGTCTGGAGCTGCGCCCTCGAGGGGAAGGGGCCCTCAGGAGGTCAGGGACTGAATGTTCTTGAGCATCTCCTCGAAGGCCTGCGGGGACGGTGCGTCCGCATTCCGGAAGGTGGCCTGGACTCTGCTGTACAGGCTGAAGGATTTCAGCTCCAGCCAGATGAACCCGAAGCGGTCATCGTCAAACAGGATGAAGACCCCGGGCGTGCGCTCGGGGCTGGTGAAGCCGTGGCCGGCGATGAGGCCTGTGCCATAGAAACTGAACAAAGAAAGAGGGAAGCACAAGGGAAAGAAGAGTGAGAGGAGCTTCGAGGCTCTGCACTGGCCCCAGTCAAGCCCTGTGTCATCCGGGTGTTCTAAAACACCCTTCATTCCATTCAAACCACTTTTTGCTATTCACCACCAAGAAGCAAGGCAGCTAAAACCGGTTTGGCTCAGTGAATAGAGTGTCGGCTTGTGGACTGAAAGGTCCCAGGTTCGATTCTGGTCAAGGGCATGTACCCTGGTTGTGGGCACATCCCCAGTAGGGGGTGTGCAAGAGGCAGCTGATCGATGATTCTCTCTCATCGATGTTTCTAACTCTCTATCCCTCTCTCTTCCTCTCTGTAAAAAAATCAATATATATTAAAAAAAAAAAAAAAAAAAAAAAAAAAAGAAGCAGCAGCAGCAGCAGCAGCAAAGCATCAGCAGACATCAAGAGAGCCTGTCTTCATCGGGCCTGCACAACTCTCCATGTCCACGCGCCAAGCCATCTAGCAGAGGCAGGGCTCTGGGCCGGTGGGGAGACAGATGGTTGGGATCACTCCACCAAACATTGATGTCTACCACTTCACCCAACTACGGGAGGAGGATCTCAAGCAGCCCCACCTCACAACTCTGTCCCAAAGCACATATCTTCATAATGCAGGCCCAGGTAACAAAATCTTAATTCCTAGGGAAGCTATGTCAACATTTGTACAATTTAAATATAATCAATGAAGACTTATTGTCATGTAACTGACATTAACTCAGAAGATCAGACTTTCAAATATCATATAGACAACTATTGAGATCTCTATGTATTATATGAGGCTAAAACACATTTATCTTTCTTGCTTCTGATGAAGGACAGTAAGTCAGGGGCTGGCCTGAATCTCCCAGCATGTGCAATGGTGCCAGAGATCCCCAAAACTCCCGGGCACGCTAAGACACTGCTGGGCTGAAGAAGGGAGAGCAGCCTGTGGTTCAGAGGGTTTCCTGGGTGGGGAAAAAGGTCCAGAAGCTACAAGGAGGCAAAGGCTTAGAGAACACACAGCAAATGTTTCCTGTTGGGTCGCTGTGGCACCGCCTCACAAACCAGACAGGGAAGGATCGCAGCAGCCCCTCCCAAGCCATGGAGCCCCTGATATTCAGGATGGGGTGGAGGACCATCCTACAGCTCGGCCAGGGGTCTGGACCGGAGCTTCGGGACTGGTTGGACCCAACGTCCAGGTGAGCTACTAATGGGCTCTTGGCTGGCCATGAGCTACTAGGACCTGTCAAGCTTTCCAGGAATCACAGAGCCTTTTTCTTTTATGGCCTTTCAAATGGGAATGTAATGTACGGCATAGGAAAAATAGTCAACATATCCTAATAACTTGGTATGGTGACAGATGGTTACTAGACTTATTGTGATGATCACATCGTAAGGTATATAGATGTGATTCATACACCTGAAACTAATATAATATTGAATGTCAACTATATTTAAATAAAAAACTTTTTTTAAACTGTACAAAAATATTTACATCAGGTAAAATTATATCGGAATGCTATTTGTATGTCTCCCTCTGGAAAAACCAGATTCAATCACTTTTATCATAATTGTTCAACAAGAAAATGTAATAATTTTTTTCTGCTAAGCCCATGTAGATACCTAAGTCCTTTTCAGGGAGCTCAGCCAGCTGCCCACACTGTTAGTCTGTAAGTGCCAGTAAACAGCCCCTGCAGACACAGCACAGCAGCTGGCCCAGAAGTAAAGTGAGACAAACCTTCACACGTGACCTGGAGAAGGCTAAGAGGGTCAGCGGTAATGCCAAGAGACTGACAGATCATTCCCTCAAAATGCCCACTCAGGCAACCGTACAGGAGGACTTCCTGTGATGATGAAATATTCTAGATCTGCATGTCTAATGTGGTAGCCGGAAGCCATGTGCAGCTACTGAGCACTTGAAATGTGGCCAGTGCAACTGAGGACCTGAATTTTTAATTTTATTCATTTTAGCAAAACTTAAATAGCCCTGGAGTGTAGGGGACTGAGGGCAAGGGTCTAGTACTCATCTACCAGGGAATGGCCTGAATGGCAGGGGTGGGCTTGAGTAGCTGAAAGCAGGGGCCTGAGACAAAACCCTAAGTCAGGTAAGAGCTGGCAGCCTGGGGGAGGATCAGGGATCGGGACCTCTGCAGGGAGGGAAGCAGCAGTGCCAGCCCCTTTCCAAGTGCTGTCTGGGCTGGGGTTCACTCTGGTGGCCACTGCAGCGCTGGCCCAAAGTAGCAGAGAAGGGCAGAAAAATAACAGAAAGGAGGAAGGAGAGAAGGAGGGAGGGAAATCACAGGAAGAAATAATGAATTGACTTCAGAATGACCTTCATTAGGAGATGGATGGAGAACTCCCGACAGGCCTTACCTGCAAGGACATCTGGGAGAACTCCAAGCAGCCTTTCTACATGGAGAGGTGTGGGCAGGGGGAGAGTCCTCTTCCTCACTGTCTGTTTCAATGCTGCCTGACATCCTGCCTCATCTCCCTTTTACCTTAGCAACTATGTGATGCAAGGCATTCTGGGAGGAGTCTTCACACCTCACAGTTCTAATACCCCAAGTCTGAGGCTCCCTAAGGGATGTGACAGCTGACTGTAGAGCCCAGGAAACAGTGCCATCCGTTCAGGTATGAGCTTGGTCCAACCATCAGAGGCTCCCATTCTGGTGCAACAAGCCAGCCTGCCAGAGCCAGGTCCCACCCCAAAACTGGGTCTTTGCCCACCCTCCTGTCCTTACCATATCCTGCAGGTTCGGGGATAGTTCTCGTTCCTTGAGCTCACACCCACAGGCAGAACAAACTGGAGAGGCTCCTCCTTCAAAGCTGCGGCCCCTTCACTCCCGGGCTCGGGCTCTCTGACCTCAGTGGGCGGCCTGGAACCCTCGCCGGAACCCTCGCCGTCCTCAGTCCTGCCTTCTGGCTGCCGCTGCTCCCGGTGCACCTCCTCCTGAGCCTCCAGGACGATGCGCGAGAGTTCGTTGAAGTTGTAGAGGTCGTCGACAGTGGGCAGCTGGATGGGGTGCATGAAGTCGACCTCTACTGTCTGCTGCCCGGCAGGGATGTTGGGGTCACCCTGTGGATCAAGTGGATGGTGGTCAGCAGGGCTCAGAGAGTAGCAGAAATACACTCCTGCCTATATCTCACCTCTGGCCAGATGAGCTCACTCAACATTCCTACTGACTTAGCAGCAACCATTTGAAAAGTAGGACCATTTTAGAAGCCCTTAAAAAATTAGTGCCTAGAGGAGGCAGCCCCATCAGTGAAAGGTCGTTGAGGACAAAAAATCACAACACTGACTAGTGATCTGCTGAGGGTCTGCAGGCATCCAACAGAGTGGCTCATCTGCATTCAAAGGCCACAGGTGGAAACTAGCCTGTGTGGCAGCTGGAGAGACCAGGGCTTAGAGAACTTCATCCTCTCCCAGGGTCAGGCAGAGGGCAGCAGGCCTGAGGGGCCAGCCCAGATAGGTCTGCCTGGAACGCAGAATCTCCTAAGCCCGTACCCCAGGAGATGCCTCAGGCCCTGCAGCTCTCCACGAGCCCCAGGAGCATGCGGAAATCCCTGCTGGAGAGCCCCCCTGTGCCAGGGACGCAGCCCTGGTTCCAGGCTTTTGTTCACATGAGGTTTCCCCAAGCAGAGGCTTCCCGGCAGACAGAGGTTCAAGAGCAATGCTCTGTGAGGACTAGGAAGTGGTGCTGCTTCTTCAGGATGCTCTAGTGTATCTGCCAGAAACTCACCCCACCAACTACGCAAATGACCAAAATGGTTGGCGGTCCTTGGAGCGGGCAACACAGGGCCTACGTGGCTCAACAACCCTCCAACTGTTTTCACAAGCTGCTGAGCACAGGACATGAAGTGGGCCTATGTGCTACTGCAGGGGGTCTCCAATGTGCTGGTCCTTGGGGTCACCTGGGGAGGCTGTGAAGCCGTTACCCAGCCCCCTCCACATTAAATTAGAATTTGTAGGGTGGGGCAAGGGCATTAGAGTTTTTTCAACTTCCCTTTCTCAAGGTATGTCAGTGTGCAGCCAGGAAAAGAGCCCCGAAGGGCAGCGGAAGTGCTCAAAATCCCCTAGGATTCTGGGTGGGTGAGCCCAGGGAGGGTCTGAGGATCTGCACTCCCAACCAGCTCCCCGGTGAAGCGGTGCTGCAGGCCCCAGCCATACCAAGCAGCCAATGTGCAGCCCGAGTGCCCTGCCATGGCCAACCTGACAAGTCCACACAGGGCTGGACCCGGCGGGTAGCCCCAGGACTTACTGTGATCTTCGTGACCCTGGCGTGCCTTCCATGGAAGCTGAGCATGACAATCTCTAAGCCGTGGCTGCCATAGGTGCCTTTAAAGAGGCCTGGCCTGATGAGATCATCCGGGTGGCTGGGTGGGAGGTAGATGCGGCGGTAGGTCAGGCAGTTGCTGTGGGGAGAGTGGGTAGTGTGACAACATGGCAGAGTCCCACAGATCTACAGCAATGCAGAGCCCATACCTCCCTGTCCCACCCCGGGGGGGGGGGGGGGGGTGAGAAGGCAGGAAGATGAGAATGGCCAGGTAAGTGGGGAGCATGAGCACTCCATGTTCCTGAGCCATGCTCACCCTACCCACAGGTGCATGGCACCCTCACACCTCCTCTGATTCCAACAAGGCTTAACGGGGGCTCACATGTCTCTGCTGGGCCCCCCGAGGCAGGTGGAGTGGAGCTCTCAGAGGAGGGAAGAGAATGCCACTCCTGTTCTGTCCCTGGGACAGGAACCCAAGACGTGGGCAGGGGACATAGTAAAGGGACTAAACAGGGGCTGCAGGGACAGGGCTCAGGGACAGAGCGGCTGAGAAAGCAGGCCTCCCAGGGTGGATGAGGGAAAACAACCCTGAGGATCAGGCTCATACAGCAGGCCTATAAGATGGAAAATATATGGGGTGCAGGTGGGGAGGTGGGGATGGGAGAGAGGGAGGTACTGAGTTAACAATTCTCCCACAGAGACTGCGCTCACAGGACCCACAGGGAGGGACTGTGCTCAGCACCACAGAGGGCGGCCGCACTTACTCATACTGACTGGTGTAGATGAACTTCATCAGGATGAGCTCTTGCATGTGCTCGTGGAAAATGTCCTCCAGCGTCCGCCCCCATTCTTCCCTCAGCCATGTTCGGAATTCCTTCCAAGAGAACACAGGTCGTGAAAACTACCATGACACGGGGGAATGGAGCCTGCTACCTGTGAGTCTGATTGAATAAAGCAGCATTTTTATAGCTGTGGGCACACCTATGACGAAGGAACCCACCTGGGTGGACAGACGGAGACAGGGCTGGGCAGGAGAATGGGGAGCTGCCTGCGTTCGGTCCCAGCACCTGGCCTGCCTTCCTGCTGGGCGTGCCACCAGAGAAAAATGGGCCTGTCCCTGCTTTCCCTGAGCCCAGACTTCAGGGGAAGGAGCAGGGTCCCTTCAGGTGAGGCTGGGCCACAGTCCAGGCCCAGAGCTCCCAGGGACAGCACAGGAGCTTCACTTCATGCCCATGAGCCAGGAGGTGTCTATGCTGAGCTGGCTTGACACTGCACAGCCTCTGAGCCTAGTTCTCGGGGTTCTGGGAAAGCAGCAGCACAGCAGGGCTCAGCCGCCAAGTCCGGGGCTGGTGAGTTGGCCAGACGCACTTTCTGCAGCTGCTGCTGAGGAACATGGGACAGCCTGGGTCGAAGGACTGGGTGGATTTTCCTTTCTCAAATATGCCTTTATAATAATGTTGTATGTTCGGTAAGTGCGTGTGCAAAAAGACCCCAAAGCTCAATAATTCATTACGGAATCAAACACCAGGAAGGATATTTAGTGCTTAATTGCTTCATTTGCACTTTTAACTTAACCCACAGAACTGAGTTCCTAATTCAATGTAGTGTTTCTAATGATTATCTAGAATTTGCTCTATAAATGAAAGTGAAAGCAATTTACCAAAACAACAAAAGAGCTACAATCTGTCAAGTGCTTTAGTATGCTACTGCTCAAATCTGGCAAAGAACAAAAATTACTAGTGAGTACACAAAACAACTATTAGAACTACAAAGTTAATATATAAAAATCAACTAAATTTTTATATACAAGCAGCACAAAATTGTAAAATAAACAATTTTAATCCTATTTATAATAACCTAAAACAAAACAAAACCACAGGACTTGGGAATAAATATTGCAAAATATGTACAAACCTCCACTCTGAAAATGCCAACACTGCTGAAAGAAAGTAAAGAGGCTGAATAATAGTGAGAAGTCCCTACAGACTGGAGACTCCCCATTAAATCAGCAATTTACAAACTGACCTACACATTCAATGTCAATCATAATCCTACCAAGATAACCTTTCTTTAGAAACAAGCAAGCTGATTTTGAAATTCTTGTGGAAATTTAAAAAACCTAAATGTCCAAAGCAATTTTGCAAAAGAATAGAGCTGAAGGATGCAACTAGCCCATGTTACAACTTACTATAAAGCTACAGTAATAGAGACGGTGATATGAGCATAATGACTGACAAATATATTAATAGAACTAAACAGAGAGCCTGGAATCAGACCCACATTTATCTGGTCAGCTGATCTGTTTTGTTTTGTTAATCCTCACCTGAGGATATTTTTTCCATTGATTTTTAGAGTGGAAGGGAGTGAGAGGGAAAGGGGAATAGGGGAAAAAGGGGAAGAGAGAGAGACTGTCATTTGAGGATAGGTAAAGTTTTTTAGGACACATAAAAAATAACCATAAAAAAATAATTTGACAAATTATACTTCACCAAAGTCAAAACCTTCCACTTAAATGGCTCAACTCATGGAATAAAGGTCCTTAAAAAATAAAAGAGATAAATAACAAATAAAAATGGAAGCAAGTGACTGTAATGAACAAGGATTTCAATGTTGCCATGGTGAATAATCAGACTTGAGCTAAGCGCCATAGAGAAGATGGCTTGTGAATAGTCCTAATCTTATTACTTTGCATGAAAAGGCCAAAGTCATTAGGAATACCAACCAGACCCAATTATTTAGAACAAAGAACTTTTAAATACATGTTTACTATAAAATAATCTTACAGCATATATAAACATAAGGAAAAACTTAGGGGCCTAGAACATATAAGAATCAGTCTAATATTTACCCAGGGCTGGCTTACTATGTGTTAACACTGTGTGTAATCATTGTTTAATCTGCACAACAGGCCTAGGATATGGGTGTTAACATTTTCCTTGTTCTTCAGAGATTTGGGACTTATAAAAGTAGAGAAATCTTTCCAAAGTCTCCCAGCTAGGAAGTGACAGAATTAGAGCTAACCCAAAGTCCATGTACTAATTAGTCTTGCCTTCACCAAGGCCAATAGTAGGGTCAACAGGAGCAATGGGGGGGGGGGGGGGGGGGGGAGCCCCGCGGGGGAGGGCTCACCTGCCCTGGCAGGCTGTACACAAGGACCAATCAACTGACAAGTGACCTAGGAGGGTTGAATATTATAGAATACCACATGTGAATGGCTTAGCACCAGGCCTGGCTGGAGCCATCTAGAAGGATGCCAGGTGTTATTACCCTCACTCCACTGTCTGATCTCCATGGAAACCTTATGGATCATGCAGAACTGGAATTGCTGTGTGGAAGGGATAGAGAATCAGAAACATCGATGAGAGAGAAACATCGATCAGCTGCTTCCTGCACACCCCCTACTGGGATGTGCCCACAATCAAGGTACATGCCCTTGACCGGAATCGAACCTGGGACCTTTCAGTCCACAGACCAATGCTCTATCCACTGAGCCAAATCGGTTTCGGCAAGTGTTCCATATTTTTAAAAATAAATAAAATTTTAAAGAAGAGACAGTATTTTGAAGTGGTATTATGACTTAGATCCTCAGAAAACTACAACTCAAAGACGAGTTAAAAGTACTTGTGCAAACAAAAGGAAGCACAGAGACTCTTGGGTGTGGCTGACACGCAGGTTTATCCACTGTTCTGCCCGGTCTGAAATTCTCAATCACCAGGTCCTCCTGCGGGGAGAACAGTGGGGCTCTGAGAACAGTCCTCTCATCTGCCTGTAACTCACCTCCAAGAAGAAACCTGTACAGCACACGGAAGCTCTCGGGATGAAGGATTGCCTACTGAAAACAATTTCCGTTTGGTCATTCATTCTGAGAGTTGGTGGGTGTGTGGTCTGTGAGAACATGGGCCCCTACCCAAGCTCCAATTCCTCCTCCCGCCCAGCGGGAATATGAAGGCCATCTGTAAGGGTGCTGTGGGACCTTGGGAGCCTGGCCAGCTTCTCAGTCAAGGAAGCCGCCAAAAAGAAGATGTTTTTGGATGTGAACCTGGATCGAATAGCTGGCACTTGTATCTTGCACAGCTTGTGCGTGTGTGTTAGCATGCCTACCCAGCATGGCCCATTTGCTTTGTTTCCTGTGCTCTATATAATCCTGTACTGTGAAAGCCTGTGTTGCAGTAATTTCACTGGCCTGTGCGTAAGTCCTAATAAGCTCATGTCTTTCACAGCCAGTCCTCCAGGTTATTTTGGGGGAAACTGGCAAGCAATATACTGAGATTTCCTTGGACCTCGGCTCTTTGCATAGCAGCGAAGAAACGAAGGTGTATGCTTGTGTACACAAGTCCATATGAGGCCGTTTCTGACAAAGGGTCAGGACACTTTCTGCAGCAACAGTGTGAGGATGAAGCATGAGAGAGGGCGCTCTTGGTGGCATGCTGATGCCAACCTCACATCTGCTCCTTGTGCACAGGAGCGCAGGCTTACCTCTTGTCTCCCACCAGACATCCTGTGGTGCTCTGTCTGGTTGCACTTGGTAGAGAACTCGTCCTTCTTCACAATCTTGAACATTCATGACAAAGGAGAGAGGGGGACAATAAATCAGCCATGGCATCTCCATCAGACGATGAACCCCCCCTCGATGCTGCACCCCACTCATCTACAGAAGCCCCATATGCCTACAAATCGTGACCAGTCCAGAAAAGAGAGCTCAGGACTACCTGAGCACGCTCAGAGGAGCGGTGCACCAAAGAGAGAGGTGTTTGTGCTTTTCCAAGGAGATTGTTAGAGCAGGAAAAGGGGACTGTCGTTTTGAAAACAGAACAGTGAGGAATTGTATTTGGAAATAACAAATGGTTTTAACTGGACGCAGAATCAGTAGAGGGTTCCAACTAGTGATTCTTTGGGGAGTTACATCACAGCACCACAGCATAAATACACAGAAGGGATGGAGGTAGAGCCGTTTTCCCCCCATTTCCCCTGATCTGTATGGACACAGGTTTTTAGCTAGAAACACCCCTGCAAACTCAGCTGGCCCCAGAACTTGGAAGAGCAGGGGAGACCTCACCCCTCGACTGCGCGTGGCTGCCATGTCTGAGAGAGCCCAAGCATGCACTCACCTGAATGTGGCCGTTGTGGGGCCCTCTGTGGCCGTACATGCACTCCACTGTGGCTGACTTCCTCTCCATCAGGTGAATTCTAAACAAGGGTTTGAATCGCATTGGGTCGTCCACATGAGGGTCATGGGGAGGCAGGTACATCCAGCCAATAATAAACAAGCCGTCCACCTGTGGTGAGGAGAAAGGGCGCATGTCCATGTGAGGGTTATAGGCACTGAGGCAGAGGTTTCTCACCCCACAGCTGTCCATGATGACCATCCCACACCTCCACACTCCAGTCCCATGGAGAACCTCAGGACCAAGAGACATCAAGATGCTCCTGATTTATGGCAACGCACAGCCCCGCAACCAAGTGCTTATTAACTAGAAAGTACTAGTAATTCTCTAATGGAAAGCAATGTGCTATAGCTGATAACACTGTATTATATCAATGGAATTTACAAGAATAGAACATAAACATTAGGTGATGGATATGTTAATTAACTATATGGCTGGAAACCTTTTATAATGTATATGTATATCAAATCACCATAATGTGCTTTATAAATCTTATAATTTTGTCAATTATACCTCATACCTCAATAAGGCTGGACAAAATTAATTTTTAAATAGAAAAAAAACAGTTGGATCTGAATCCAAAAAAGCCTTTTAGAGAGAACTTCCAGATCTAAAATGGGGGGGGGGGGGGGGGGAGAGAAGTGGGAGGAGCTAAATGATATGAGAAAAAGGCAGGCGGAATAATCCAGAAAGTGTCACCCACTAGGGCCACTGAATGCTGCTTTCAACAGAAGAGAGTCATGAGGCAAAACAAACTAATAGAATGTGATTTCTATTACAGTTCAATGAACCAGCTGTCAAAGGCAGTTTTGAGACAATCAGGAAACCTTCCATATTGGCTGTGTCTCAAGTAATAAATATCAAGGGATTATTAATACTCTTGTAGGGTGTGATGAGAATGTGGTGGATATGTAGGAAAATACCCAGATTTAGAGATCCACACTGATGTACAAACAGATGAAGCGACACAGGCCTGGAATTTACTTGAAAATGCCTGAAAACAAACCACCACGGGGCAGAGACAGAGGCCACAAACTTGGCACATGATTGGTAATTGCTGAATCCACATGGTGGGCATTGGTAATGCATGCTACCGTCCCCCTATTCGTGTGTGTGTGTGTGTGTGTGTGTGTGTGTGTGTGTGTGTGAGACAGTGAGTGATAGAAAGCGACAGAGCTCTGATGGAAGGACGGCACAGTCCCCACACACTGTGCTCAGCACAGAGGCACCATGTTCTCAGTGGAGGGGACAGGGACAGCCCAGGCTGGAATGACCCAACAGTCACTCTTGCTTTCCCAGAACAGCCTGGATCGACGGCTTCCAGCTCTATCGACAGAGGGGAGAAATTAATCGCTTTAGTGCTAATTGGTCTGAGACAAGAGCCAGTTGCTGTTATTCAATCATGGGTTCCATTTTCCCGTAATTATCCTCTGCTTTCAGAAGCCCTTTTTTTTTTTTTTTTTTTTTACTCTATTACTCACTGCCAGTATGAAAAACAATTATCACCGGCCTGACTAAAAGAAAAAAACTATGCCCACACTGGGAGCTATCTGGCTTGTCTCTGAGAGAATGTTTTAAAAGCAACACTTTTCCCCAGTGATATTAAACATAACACTTGTAAATGTGTTTCTTAATGAATGTTTCTACCAAATATGAAAAAATATAAAGCAGTATTTATCCCTGTCCAAAACCCCACCTGCTGAGCAAAATATACAGAGTGACAGAGTAACTAGCATCACTGGGCAGCCCACCTGGACAGGGCTCAGCAGAGCTACACCGAGACTACCCAGAGGCCTCTGCGAGGCAGACCCACTACCATTACATGATGTGCAGACAGTCTCCTGGACTGGGCTTCTGGCACGTGCCAACAAGAGGGAAAGCAGGAGCAAAACACCAGCACTCCCCAGGGGGCACCTGACTTTGTTTTATTTTGACATCAGCTACAGCAACATCCGGGCCCAGGGCTATTCAAAAGGCACCGTTCAGAGCACATGCAGCCTTCACTGGGAGGAGACTGCTGTTCTGCATTAAACCAGCGAGGGCCACAAACATACCCTGATGAGAAGCTCCTGTGATTATGCTAACGTCACACAGAAAGCAGCTGACTGCCCCTCCTGTAGAAAAGGCACCACACTCCATCCATGTGGGACAGCAGTCCTGACTTCACAGGAATCCACACTCGAGGCTCTCGGACTTACCACCACATTCAGCAGTCCTCCATAGGGCCCGATATCTGGCTGCCACAATCCCAAGATGTGTCTGTATCGGTGGAGCACTATAGGAAGAGAGAGAGAGCAGGTCTTCACTTCAGAGGCAGCCAGTCTTCACTTTATAGTAAATCAGAGGAAAGGGCAGGAGGTGAAGAGAGAATTATGAAGAAATTATGAAGGCTTGTAACAGAGCCTTATTAACGTGAATTGAAGCAAATCTTACCTACAAGTTTCTGAAGAATTCTAAAAATAAAACTGTCTTTAAAAAGCATCATAAAACGCCAAAACCGGTTTGGCTCAGTAGTAGAGCGTCGGTCTGCGGACTGAAAGGTCCCAGGTTCGATTCCGGTCAAGGGCATGTACATTGGTTGCGGGCACATCCCCGGTAGGGGGTGTGCAAGAGGCAGCTGGTCAGTGTTTCTCTCTCATCAAAGTTTCTAGCTCTCTAGCTCTCTCCTTTCCTCTCTGTAAAAAATCAATAAAATATATTAAAAAAAAAAAAAAAAAGCATCATAAAACAGCCCGCCGGTGTGGTTCAGTGGTTAAGCATTGACCTATGAACCAGGAGGTCACAGTTTGATTCCGGGTCAGGGGACATGTCCAGGATGCAGGCTTCATCCCTATTAGGAGGCATGCAGGAGGCAGATAGATGATTCTCTCTCATCATTGATGTTTCTCTCTATATATACCTCTCATTTCCTCTCTATGAAATCAATTTTAAAAAACCCACATATTTAAAGGGGTGAGCTTTTTAAAAAATAATAATAATAAAACAGACAATTGGGTCCTTTTGAAATCCAGCCCCTATCTTGTAAGACACAGACTGGGCGCCTTTCTGAAGTGATGAGCATCCCATCAGTGTACACAACGAAGGAAGCACAGGATTCTTTAAAAGGAGGGGACAGAGTTAAACATGTCATGGGACAGTATATTAAGAATTAAATTGGGTCATCTCACTTTTTTTAAAAAATGGCACCTCCCCACCTCATTTAAAACACAATGCATCCAGGGGTCTTCAAACTTTTTAAAGTGGGGGCCAGATCACGGTCCCTCAGAGAGCTGGAGGGCCGGACTATATGAACTACTAATCCCTACTGTAACACCTCGGCTGCGCTCACTGCCCAAAAAACCTGGCCGGCCAGATCAGATTCCTCTGCGGGCTGCATGTGGCCCGTGGGCTGTAGTTTGAAGACCCCTGGCATAGACATTGACTGAAGACAACTGGAGAGAAGGAATCCCAGTGCCACCCTGAAACCCCACTACACAGAGATGACCAGCTGCAGTAAGCATTTTGGAAAATGTCCTTCACTTCAATTGCCTTTGCACATGTACTTGTGGAGTGAATGAATGAATGAATGAATGGCAACCAACTTACACAGTCCCTAACTGCCAGGCATAGGGTCTGAGGTCTCTGTGCAAACAGTGTGTGGTGATTAATTTCATGTGTCAACTTACTGGGCCACGTTATTCTGGATGTGTCTGTGAGGTTGTTTTGGATGAGATTCACATTTAAATCAGCGGATGGAATAAAGCTGACGGCTCTCCCCAATGTGCTTGGCCTCATCCAATCAGGTGAAGGCTCAGTACAGAAGGCTGACTCTCCCACCGGAAGAAGAAACCCCTCCTGCCTTGCTACAAGAGCAGAGACATGCTATTTCTAATTTCAAATTCTAAATATGGCTCTTCCTGACTAGAATAAGAGGCTAACCCTCCTGTGACTAAAGAGAATTTCCTCCTGCCTGACTGCCTTGAGCTGGATATTGGTTAAAAGTGACCTGTCCCTCTCCACCCTGTGGTGAGTGATATTCCCTATACCTACTAAAGCAATCTGGAGCTCTGCCAGAATTCTGGGTCAGAACCTCAAAACTCAGAACCCTACGGTTAAAGTTATTTTTAAGTTCGAAATGTGCTTCGACAGTCATCATCCATTTGCACACAAGAATGTGTTAAATATGCCAGTCATAAGGACAACACCCCCCGCCCCCCATGATGCTTCCAACTTCTTACAGACAGGAATTATCAAGAATACCAGGCCATGACATGTGGTCTGATATTGAAGAAAATAAGTGACACAGCAAAAGCAGCTAATCTGAGGCCACAACGCTCTCACAGAATTTGCAGCCTCAGATGATGCTGACTTGCTTCTCTTCAGAGCAGCGTCTTGTACTCAAGACTGCCGATCCTCTCTGGTCCAACAGAACCAAGGCCCGATGGTTTTAAGAGACCAGGAGAACTCAATAGGTCCAGGAACAGAGCAGGGCCCCAAGTCCCTCAAAGCCAACTGTCACACAGACTTCTCTGGAAAGTTTGGCTAACGGTCAAAAGAAATTCTGAGCTGCACTCCGTTCAGCATGCTAGGAACACTGAAACACCAACTGCCTGGGCACTGTCAAGTTTGAAGGTGGGGTTGACATTTCTTTCACACATTAACTTTCCCCTGGAGGTAACAGACCACACACAGTTCAAATACGTCCACAGAGAAATGGAACTAATACAAGTTTTCTATAATGACTGCTGTATTTTTATAACTCAGACCTTAGAAAAGACAGCAGCCTCCAGTTAGACCAGCCTCTTCTAAGCTGTCAGCCACCGGCAGCTGGCAGGCATCATCACTTCAGTCCCCACAGTCCAGAGGCTCTGGAAGTCCCCTCCCAGAAGGGTGGTGACACACCCTTACAAGCTACAGGAAACTTCTGACCACCCCTTGGGAACGAAAAGAACACCCCCACACAACTCCAGGCACTGCCTGGGTCTCAGCCACCAAGCCTCCCTCCCAGAGGTGGGTCAGAATTCCATTTTTGGTCTCAGATATAAGCTCCAGACAGACTGTTGTTCTAAGAGAATCTGTTGGCAAATGTGTAACATAATGAGCCTCTAAGTGCTTGTCCATTTGTATTTAAAAGCCCATGCCAGGCCATTCCCGTCAGCACAGCAGTGACAACTGATGGATTGCTCTCATAAATAAGCGCTATGTGGCGTTCTCTCCCCAGGCCTAGAGAAGGCACCTTGGCTCACCCACTGCTCTGCAGGGAGGGCGGGTTAGTCTAGGACGAAATGTTCTAGAGAGGCTACTTCTAAGAGGGTTTGGAAAAGAACAGAATTCATGCCTTCAGACTTGGCCCGCCTTACCCCTTTGCTATCCAGCCCCAGCCACGCCCCCAGCTCCTCCTGACTGTTCACACACCGGACTGCTCACACACACTCCTGACTGGTCACACATATCCCTGTCTGCTCGCATATATCCTTGTATACTCACATACCCTAAGTGCTCACACACACTCCTGGCTGCTCACACATATCCGTCTGCTCATACACACTCCTAACTGCTCATACACACTCCTGCTGACTACACATACACACTCCTGACTGCTTACACAACTGACTGCTCACATATACCCAACTGCTCACACACATTTTTGTCTGCTCACACACACACACACACACACACACACACACACACACACCCTGACTGCTCACACACTCCTGACTGCTCAAACACACTCCTGACTGTTCACACACACTCCTGACTGTTCACACATATCTCTGTCTGCTTATACACACCCGACTGCTCACACATATCCTTGTCCGCACACACACACACACACACACACACACACACAGACCCTGACTGCTCACACACACTCCTGACTGCTCACACACATACCCTAACTGCTCACCCACACTCCTGACTACTCACACATATCCGTCTCTGCTCACACACACTCCTAACTGCTCACATATATCCCTCTCTGCTCACACATACCCTGACTGCTCACACACATCCTTGTATGCTCACACATACCCTAAGTGTTCACACACACTCCTGACTGCTCACACATATCCGTCTGCTCATACACACTCCTGACACACACTCCTGCTGACTGCATACACACTCCTGACTGCTTACACACACTCCCGCTGAATGCTCACACACACCCAACTGCTCACACACACTGACTGCTCACACACACCCTAACTGTTCACACACACCCCTAACTGCTCACACACACCCCTGACTACTCACACACACACTCCTGCTGACTGCTCACACACATTACTGACTGCTCACACATACCCTGACTGCTCACACACACTTCTACTGGCTGCTTATACACACTCCTGACTGCTCACACACATTCCTGGCTGCTTACATTCCTGACTGCTCACACACACCCCTGACTGCTCACACCCACACTCCTGACTGCTCTCACACACTCCTAACTGCTCACACACAAATCCTGACTGCTCACACACAATCCTGAGTGCTCACACACACACTTACTGCTCACACATACTCCTGACTGCTCACACATATCCTTGTCTGCTCACACACACTCCTGATTGCTCACACACACCCTGACTGCTCACACACACTCCTATATGCCTCCTTGCCACTGGTCTTTACTCTATCAGTTCAGCTCTGGGCCCGATTACACCTACACTGTGGATGGTGTTCACAGTAATGTGCAGTGCTCAGACACCACCCCAGAGCTTGCTGATCAGTGCTGGCATCTCCACCTCCCCTGGAGTAAGTAAAATGGGACCAGCAAGCACTTTAGCTACATGTCCAGAGCCTGGCAGTGGTTAGGAGAAATTCCATAGATGACTCTATTCCTTGTGGGCTGAGTAGGTTTTGTTAGAAATTGTACACTTAAAAGATTTAGAAGTGGGTCTACTCCACGCAGGCGATGCTGACACAGCACACTCGCAGGGCTGAGGGAGTAAGCAGCAGGGTTTGTACTTCTACAAATGGAAACACTGCTTTCAGCACATGCATATAGTTTAGTATTTTTCTTGACACTACAGTTCGTGCTCTTCGTCTCAACTCAATCGAATAACAAGTGGAGATAGCCTTAGTCGCCATTGACTATGGCTTCGGAGAACTTCCAGAGCCCAAGTAATGCCAATCAACATGAATCAGGTTCTGCCCTCGCTTGTTTGGCTCAGTGGACAGAACATCGACCTATGGACTGAAGGAGCTCAGCTTCGATTCCAGTCAAGGCCACATACCTCAGTTACAGGCTCGAACCCCAGTCCAGGTATGTGTGGGAGGCAACCAATCAATGTGTTTCTCTGTCTATCCCCCGCCTTCTACTCTCTCTAAAAATCAATGGGAAAATGTCCTCGGGTGAGGATTAACAATAACAACAAAAGAGGAATCAGATTCTAAATAATGAACTGTTTCTACATACTTTTGTCCATTTTCAGTCTCAGATATAAGTTCCAGATAGATATATATATAGGTACATATCTATGTAATTTTTTCAAATTCACATGTGCTGTCCAACTGTGATCAACTAAAGAAGCCTAGAAGTAAACCACTTACATTTCATTTAATTTCTACTCTGACCTCCCAGTCTCAATAAATGTGCATCAACAGAGCAATCACGCTGATACTACCTCAGAAACAAAAGATTCCACAGAAACCTGGCCCATATGTACAGCAGCCCCAGGCTGGTGTGCTCCTGGTCATGGCTGAGCCACAGAGAATGCTGGGGAAAGGAGAAAAGACAGCCAAAGCCAAGGAGGTCAGCTCGCTGTTAGGACCAAAGCATCTGCGTGCTGTGAGTCGAGGTCCCTCTCCATGCAGCTTCTGGCCGTGCTCCCCGCCACAGCCAAAGTAGCAGGAGGTACATACGGCAGGTGTACACATCTCTGTACTCCATGTGCTCGTAGTCGGGAAGAATTTTCATGAAACGGCCCGACTTCACGCGAGGGTTTATACCTGAACGACACAGCAGGGAAAGGGCTAAAGATGGTTCCACTTCCATGATGTTATAAACAGGTTTCATATGACGCAACACCTGCTCCCTCACCCCATCCTACTCAATCCCCAGTACCTTAGGAGGCAAGCACTTGACAAAAATGAGAGGCCCGGCTATAAAGAAAACGTGTGATTTGTTCCTTTCAGTCTACAGATTCACACCAGAAACTCATGATGGTGACAGGCTTGGGACACTCTTCATGCTCACGTTCCTCCCTCTCCTGTCCGGGGTCAATGGAGCTCACTGGGTGAGAAAGCAGAGGACGCAGCTTGTGTACACCTGGAGTGACTGTTTAGGGAACCCTTGTGCCCCAACCAAGATATTCAGCTTGTAGAGTGTATGCCCAGCGCTTTCCTTTGCTTTTGTCTGTTTGGTTTGGGGTTGCAGATGACATCTGCCAGCTCCTAACGCAGAGACTTTGCTTCGGAGTCAAGGCTGGCTCACTCTTCCACCTATGCCAGGGCTAAGGCTGACTTTCTTCTACCACCTGTTCCAGAAGCTAAGTAATTTTCTCCTGGATAAGGCCTTCAAAGCAAAGTCACAAAAACATGCTCCTGCTCTGTGAAACCTGCTTCAGCTGGTGGCAAATTAGACACTTTGGGATACTAAATGAAGATAATATGAATCGTTCTCTGGATTTCCCAACCATTTTCAAAGAGTAAAGAATCAGCAGTCAAGGGGGCGGGAGCAAGATGCAGGGAGTTAATGGGGGAGAACGGAGATATCTATAACACTTTCAACAATAAAAATTTTTTTTAAAGAATCAGCCCTAGTCAGTTTAGCTCAGTGGATAGGGGGTCGATCTGTGGATCAAAGGCTCCCAGGATGGATTCCAGTTAAGGGCAGGTACCTTGGTTGCAAGTTCCTCCCCAGCCCAGGCCTTGGTCAGAGCACGTGCAGGAGGCAACCAATCAATGTGCTTTTCTCACAGTGATATTTCTCTCTATCTTTCTCTCTCTTCCACTCTAAAAATCAATGGGAAAATACCCTCCAATGAGGATTAAAAAAATAAAAGAATCAGCAGGCAAAAGAAATCTCCCGATGTCCCTCTCTGTCCACCCAGGCCCCGTATGTATGTGTGCTTGTTGACCTCACCATGGCCCATGTCCGCTCTCTGTTGCCCACTCCTGACCTCCCCCCGGGCACACCATCACCTACTCCCCAGCAGTCACTACCCACCTACAGAGAAGACTGTTCCTTGACATGACCAATGTCTGTCCTGCAAGCTAAACCTGAGCCAGAAGGAAGGTTGCTTTCTGCAAATCCCACATAGACTTTTTGACCATAAATGATGTTCATTTAGTCTAGCCAGTATGGCTCAATGTTTGAGCATCAACCCAGGAACCAGGAGGTCATGGGTCGATTCCTGGTCAGGGCACATCCTAAATACTGGACTCGATCCCAAATAGGGGGCATGCAGGAGGCAGCCAATCAACGATTCTCTCTTATCATTGATGTTTCTAAGTCATTCTCCCTCTCCCTTCCTCTCTGAAATTAATAAAGACATATTTTTTTTAAATAATGATGTTCATTCAGATATAAATAAGCACCCTCCCTTGCCTCTTGCTATGTGTTGGTTCCTGGACCAGGCTGTTTCCCTGACCTGGGAGGGCCCGGAAGTAATTTCCCGCACCTGTGAAGCAGTCACGTACTACCGTGTTTCCCTGAAAGTAAGACATCCTCCGAAAATAAGACCTAGTGTATGGAAAGATAAGACATCCTCTGAAAATAAGACCTACCGCAACTTTGGGAGAAAAAATATGAGACACTGTCTTATTTTCGGGGAAACAGGGTAGTATGTGATATCTCCCCTCCCCCCATGTATTTCTTTGGTGCCTGTCGAGCGGTGTGAGGCTCCCTTTCATCTTTCAGCTGTCATGATGGGCCTTGTCTGTGAGTTTCCCCTAATAAACCCCATCAATCACCAGACAGGAGTAGCCAGACTCCTTCTTCCTTCCTTTCCCTGCTCTCACTTACAGAGGTAGGTTTTCCATCTCGGGGCTTTTTCCTGAGTCTTCGTGTGCAAACACTGCCAGCCCGTTCCCACCCCCGGTGCCCAGGTGCCCCCGCTAGATAGGACAGCCACCATCAGGACCCAGCCAGCCCCTCCTCCACTGCTGAGATGAGCTCCGTGGGGGCCTTATTCACCAGGTGTGCTGTCCTCTGGGTGTCACAGCCATAATGCCCGGCAGACATGAGCACCTGGCCCCTCCAGGACAGTACTTGAGACTCACAACTCTTTTTTTTTTTTTTTTTTTTTTTAATATATTTTATTGATTTTTTAACAGAGAGGAAGGGAGAGAGAGAGAGAGCCAGAAACATCAATAAGAGAGAAACATCGATCAGCTGCCTCCTGCACACTGCCCACCAGGGATGTGCCCACAACCAAGGTACATGCCCTTGACCGGAATCAAGCCTGGGACCTTTCAGTCCGCAGGCCGAGGCTCTATCCACTGAGCCAAACCGGTCCCAGCGAGACTCAGAACTCTTAAAAAGACAACAGTCTTTATGCTGCTTTAAGACACTATCATCACATGGCCCAGGAAACTCAAAAAGCAGTTCCCAAGGACAAGCACTTGTCCTGTTAGAAACTCATAAAAGCCAGTGGGCATCCACACGAGCCAGGAAAGCTTTCTTGTGTGTATGTACAGACTGGTGCAGGGAGTACTTGGTTTTGACTCTAACACCAATGCCAACAGCAGGAGTGAATTCCTCCAGTTCTACGGTCTGACTAGAGGTAAGACTCTGAGCTCTGGATAAAACACCGAGAAATCGAGGGTGGAGCCAGGACCATGTGGGCTCCCATAGAATAAAGGGTAAGAGGGGAGCAGGGGAGCAACCAGCTTCCTGCCTCTGAAACTCTGGGCTTTGGAGGAAAGACAGCCATTGCTCTTGCTGATGAGATGAGAGGACAAGAAGGGTTATAATTCCATGAAGAGATGCACATCTTCTGGGGTTGGTGGGATGTGAAGCAGAGGCAAGAGGAGAAACCAAAGTCTCAAAGTGCACAGGGACAGAGGAGCAGAGAGAAAGGTCTTGAGCAGATCAGCCTTGCAGTGGGGCCCGGGGCCGGGACAGCAACTCAGGAGGCAGTAGCCGGCGTGAAAACGGTGGCTGGGGGGCCAGAGTGAAGCCCGGGGTCCACAGGAGGGAGGAGGAGGGGATGCGAGGAGTTGGCAGAACTGGAGCTGATGTGTGGCAAGACAGAGAGGTCCCAGCAACAGCCTTTCCAAGTTTCTAAGTCTCTCTGAGGCAGGTGAGAGCGGACAAGAACTTGGAGGTCACAGCTGAATGACCAAAATTGTGCCTGGAAGAGAAAGCCTCGTGAAGAACTTAGAGCTTTTTGGTAGGAAATCACCTGAACTGTGAGCAAATTCTAACACAGAAAGACTAACCAATCCAACACTCCCAAATAGCCATTAGATCAGAGTGCGGAGAGTCTGATGGGATGAGGAAGCGATGAGATGTTAAAATCAGCCCAGATACAGAGAATGAACACTGCCCGGGTCTTCCCACAGTCAGCCGCTCTGCACAATGCCAGCTCTGCCTGTGCTGGGAGTGCAGCCACGTGACAGAGGGGTATCTCGGAAGGGGACTCTAAGAGGAACAAATCCAAAGGAAAGATGGGATTCAGAGAGTGGCCCCAACTCGCCCCCAGACCTTGCAAGAAAGCTTGCAGCACACAGATGTTTCCTTGGAGAAGCGTAGCCCTCAGTTCCTGGGTAAGGTACTTGGTAAGCAGACATCAGCTGGTCTGTTTTCCATGGTGAACTGAGTAGAAAGTTCAGGAGAATGTGAAAACCAAAATTTTCTAAGATGGTTTTAAGATGAACATTTAAGGCCCTTTTCAGAATGGTC
Source organism: Pipistrellus hanaki (assembly GCF_964339955.1). Classification (NCBI taxonomy): domain Eukaryota; kingdom Metazoa; phylum Chordata; class Mammalia; order Chiroptera; family Vespertilionidae; genus Pipistrellus; species Pipistrellus hanaki. Next base: position 25,877,630 of record NC_140517.1, read on the forward strand.
CACAGGTCAACTTTAGGCCAAAGAGAACTGGGTCACCATTATCTTTCTTACTCTGTTCTTTAAGCCCCAGCTCTGGGTGCTAAAACAATCCATGCCACACCCCAACGGGGTGGTGAGTGAGCATGCTGCTTCCTGGGCCTCCGCTGCTCCTGGGCCTCCGCTGCTCCTGGGCCACCGCTGCTTCCTGTGCCTCCGCTGCTCCTGGGCCAGCTCTGCGTTACCAGGAGCTCACAGCCTCCTGTAACGGGGCCTCAGGAAAAGGCCCGCTGGGAAGATACTTGGGGCTGGGGAAGCTTGGAGCACGCAGGGAGTGTTGCTGACGACACTGGAAAGTAAAGGAAACTGAAGGGAAGACTGAACTGAAGGGTTAGAGCCCAGTGCCAGGCTGGAGGGAAGAACTGGCCCACAGGCAGCCCTGTTAGCTGGGAGTGTCAGCGGGAGGCTCAGGCGCTATTTCCCAGTTACTATCAGCCATTGCACATCTCATCAGGCCATGGACCCAGAATCCAGAAAAAGGGACCCTCTGGAAGCACCCGAATTTGTTCCCAGTATAGCTATGTTTCTCAGATCTGTAGGTCCTTGATACCTAATATCTTGTTATGGGCTGAAAAATAAGCGTACTGATATGCCCAGAAGGGGGAGAAGAGAGGCCCCATCCCGTGTTAGTGCTGTTGCTGCCAGTGCTGTCTCTAAAATGTCAATTATACGCTGGTCAATGTGGCTCAGTTGGTTGGGCATTGTCCCGTGCACTGAAAGTTTGCAATTCCCAGTCAGGGCACATGCATGGATTGTGGGCTTAATTCCCAGAAGAGGACGTGCAGGAGGCAACTGATCAATGTTTCCCTCTCACACAGACGTTTCTCTTTCTCCCTCTTCCTTCCTCACTCTTTCTCTCCTTTCTTCTCTCTCTAAAAATCAATTTTTAAAAAAATCTTTAAAAAATTAAATAAAATGTCAATTATGACATTAAAATTAAGGTCTAAGAATGGAACTAGGGCCGGGACTGGTTTGACTCAGTGGATAGAGCGTCGGCTTGGGGACTGAAGGGCCCCGGGTTCGATTCCAGTCAAGGGCATGTACCTTGGTTGCGGGCATATCCCCAGTAGGGGGTGTGCAAGAGGCAACTGATCAATGACTCTCTCTCATTGATGTTTCTAACTCTCTATCTCTTTCCCTTCCTCTCTGTACAAAAATCAATAAAATATATTAAAAAAAAAAAAAAAAAAAAAAGAATGGAACTAGGTTTTCGGTTAAAATAATGTACTGTTCATCATTGATGCTCTGCTCTTGGAACAAAATTAATGATGGGTGATAACAGATTAACTTACGCTTCGCATAGACATCTCGACAAGACACACCCGTGATCTCCAGCTTCCGCAAGTTTTCACAAACACCATACTCTGTAACAAGAAACATTTATTAGACGTTACAGTCAAGAAATCCCAAAGTAATAGAAATTAGACTGTCAGGAGGGAAAGGAGAAAAGGGAGGGAGAAAGGAAGGGAAGCAGGGTGCACGCCTAAGCCTTAGCCATGCCTCACTGCTCTGATCACACGATTCCAAAACCACACAATCCCCAGCTTATGAATATGGTGTGGCAGAAAGTCAGTGTTCTGAAAACTATGCATGTTCCCAGGAAAATGAGATTGTCATTGGTGTCAGGGTTCCACGAAGGCCCTTTAAACCCCGATTGGCCCACCGCACTACTAATTCTATTGAACAAAAGCATGGGTCCTACAACTGAAGACCTAGGCAAGACATGGGAAGGAGGAGCTGGACACTTCTGCCCTTTTGCATTGGGCTCCCTTAGAGCAACAGCCAGTCAGGGGATCCTTACACTCCATCCACCTCCCTGTCCTCACCTCTCGCCTGGCCCATAGTGCATCCTCCTTGTCCCTACTCTCATCCCACTACGGCTCCACTATTCAAAATCACACCTCCCCCCGCAGCACTTCCCAACCAAAACCTTGGGTCCTTCTGTTCAGATCTCAGTGAGGTTTCAAAAGGAAAGTCTGTAATTGAACTAATGGACACAAATACAGAACTGCCTGTTGGCCAGGAGCTAATAGTGACAACAATAGCCTCATACCAACCTTTGTGCAAGCTGGGCACCATGCCAAGCTCCTGCCGGGCACCACTACACTCTGCCCTGCCAGCAGCCCCGGAGAGAGGTGCAATTGTCATCTCCATTTTAATGATGAAAAGACAGAGGTAGAGAGGCGATTGATTTGCATAAAGGAGCCTGGGCTTATGAGCCGGATGAGAAAGCCTCATAGTTGTGAGCACAGCCCTCGCACAGGTGTGTGCTCTGTAAGCATCTGATGAGGAGAATAAGGGGCCCCTAGGGCCTCACAGCAATAACCACTAGGACTCTCACTCACTGTGCTCATGTCAGGTGCAGGCATCCAACTGGGGCTTCCTAGGACAGCCTAATAAAATGCTGACAATCACCTCTATGCCCAGTACTACGTCCCTATTGCAGGGAGGGAAACTGAGGCTTGGTGAGGTTGGTGACTCAGCAGTCATCGGAAATATGGATTGATACAGTCTGGACAATAGCCGCAGAGCACTGTCTCTCATCTCATGCCTGAACCCACCTGAGGTCTGGTCTTTTCAATGGAATGGATGATATTAACACAAATGCTTCTGTAACAGTTGGGATTTTTACAGTACACAAGGTAGAGCTCAAAATGCACTCAGGCTGGAGAAGCTATCTGGGGTGAGGCAGTTACTACTCTGCAAACCCCTTTTATCAGGCTGCTTTTTCCTATCGCCACTATCAAACAGACATGAAGTTCAAGGCCTAAAACCATGGCCTTGCTCATTATCAGGCAAAATACACCTGTTTATCCTCTTGCCAAGAGCAATGTGGACTCCATTCTAGAACAGAGATCGCCAACCTTTCAGACCCCACGGACCACCAGAGGCCCACGGACCACCAGTTGGCCACTGCTGTTCTAGAAGATTATACAGATTATAAGGACTTCTGAGAAAACACAAATCATGAAATATGCTGAGAATCTGGGGTAAAATAATGTGGGCATGTGACATGAGTTTTCAGCAATCTGAGAGACCAGTTTGTGGAAATCCTTGCAGACCACTCCTGGCTGGTGAAACAAACGAGAACAACTGGTCTACCCCGAGAAGAGCTCTGCTCTAATTAAATTATCTTAACATTTTCCTGTGGCTCTGTGATGCCACGTGGCTCCCGCTGAACATGACCAGTCATTGTCACTACTTCGTCCAGTTCTCCATAAACACATTTTATCCTCTTGTAAAAACGATGCACTACAAAATTGTTACTGCAGCCCAGCCGGTGTGGCTCAGCAGTTGAGTACTGACCTATGAACCAGGTCATGGTTCGATTCCTGGTCAGGGTTCAGTCCCCGGTGTGAGGTGTGCAGGAGGCAATCAATGATTCTCTTTGATCACTAATGTTTCTACCTCTCTCTCCCTCTCCCTTCCTCTCTGAAATCAATAAAAAATATATATTTTTTAAAATTGTTACTGCTTTGGTTTGCTTTCTGTGTGACTTTCTAAGGCCAGCTCCTTTTCTCAGTTCCAGCATGCTACACCACATAAAGCAGCCAAGGACCAGCCTCTTTCCGCCTCACCAACAAAGTGATTTGATTGTGGGGCAATGGGTGTGAGAAGGTGTCCTCCTTTGAATTGCTTACTTTGTAATATGTGTTAGTACTGAAGGCCAATGGTTATATACAGGGTGAGCCCTTAAATGCATCCATCTGTGCTCTTATTGCTGATGGCCTTTTGTGAGGCATGAGACTGTCCCTTGGGCATTCCTCTGCACTCAGACTGTGGAAGGCTAGTTACTTGGTTCATAATGTCTAGGAATCCAGTTACTCCAACCTGAGAGAAACTACCATTGCCCCTCATTACTCACTTTGACTTCTGAGTGATTCTAAGGTTTTTATCAAGGATGATCATATCATCATAAATCTCTGTGTACTTTGTCAACAAATGGTATTGCTAATAGCACAACCAGATAAAGCATCCACAAAAATGCCATTAACAATCAGAAGAAAAGCAAAGTTATGATGTATTGCTAACGAATACAGAAATTCTTAGGGGGACTTTTCTTAATATTCTCAAAAGATGACAACAAATTCACCAAAGTGGAATCATGAACCAAATGTTCCTGTAAATGTTGGGTATTTTCCACAGGATGGAATTATAAATAATAATAATAATAATAATAATAATAATTTTTAAAAAAAGAGTGATCAAGAACAATTCCACATCCTCTAATTGTTCTATAAACCTTCCCATAAGTTAAGGGGGAAATGCCCTGAAAATAGCTTTAAGGCCAGTGTACATGCCTGTACTACATATCCTTCCTTCCAGAAAACCTAACAAGTGTTAACTCTCTCCTTTGGCAGAGATCCCATCTGAAATGATTAAAAGCACTCCAAACCATGTTGCCTACTGCTGCTCTTAACAACTGGCTAACGGGCCACAGTATGCTCATGTTTCTGTGCCCGAATGTTGCTGACTGGTCACGAGTTAACTCGTGTCTTTTTCTCAACTCATCAGTCAGTATTTTCAGAGACGTGACAAGCAACACATCTAATTCTTTCCATCCATCTTTTATTCTGGCTAAAGTTTTAAAGAATACATGTCGTGCGGGGACCCGTTTGGCTCAGTGGTAGAGCGTCAGCTTGGGGACTGAAGGGTCCCGGGTTCGATTCCGGTCAAGGGCATGTACCTTGGTTGCAGGCACATCCCCAGTAGGGGGTGTGCAAGAGGCAGCTGATCGATGACTCTCTCGTCGATGTTTCTAACTCTCTCTCTCCCTTCCTCTCTGTATAAAATCAATAAAATATAAAATACAAAAAATAAAATAAAAAAAGAATACATGTCGTGGCAGAGAAGAACATTTGAGCAAATTAAGTGCAAATACTTTGTCTGATTGGCCGAGTGACTTTGATAGTCAGCTGGAAGATAGTACTTTGTTAGAAGATAGTAATGAGTCTGACATTAGACCATCAAGAAGGCAAAAGAGAAACGTGAGAGTAGCTCTGACAGTGAAAGTGATTCTGAAGAATGGGCAGAAAAAGACATTTTACCAGCCTTGAATGATTATACAAATATTTCAGATACAACTGTTCAATTTGAAGATTCCTAAAGCATAAGTGAAGCAACCAATTTACTTTTTGATAAGGATTTTTTTCTACCTCATTATGTCTCAAACCAATTTATACCATCACCAAATAGAAAAATAGCACAAAACCTCTGCTCAAACTTCAACATGGATGGATGTTACTTATACAGATACTAGAGGAATGGTGCACGAAATTCGTGCACGGAGATGGGGGCGCTCAGCCCAACCTGGACCCTCTCCAATCCGGGACCCCTCAGGGGATTTCCGACTTCAGTGGGGTAATCAGGCTGGCGGGGGAGGGAGGGGTACCTCACTTTTGGCAAGATCCCAGGGATTGGGCCAAAACCGGCAGACGGACATCCCTTCACAATCTGGGACCGCTGGCTCCTAAATGCTCACCTGCCTGACTGCCCCTAACTGCCCCCCTAAGGCATGATCTGCCTGCCAGCCTGATCGCCCCTAACTGCCCCTCTTGAAGGCCTGGTCACCCCCAACTGCCCCCCTCTGATGGCAGGTAACTGTCCCCCTTCCCCCCGCTGGCCTGGTTGCCCCTTAGTGCCTCCCATGCCGTCCTGGTCACCCCAACTGCCTCCCTCTGCCAGTCTAGTTACTCCAACCTGCCCCCTCTCCCGGCCTGATTGCCCCCAATTTCCCCCCATGACAGCCTAATCATGCCAAACTGTCCCCTCTGCCGGTCTGGTAACCCCCAACTGCCTTCCCACTGGCCTGGTTTCCCCCAACTGCCCCCCTACTGGCCTGGTTGCACTTCACTAACCCTGTCTGACAGCCTGGTCACTGCCCCCATGCTAGCCTGGTCGCCCCCAACTGCTCCCCCCGCTGGCATTGTTGCCCCTAACTGCTCCCCCTGCTGTCCTGGTCACCCTTCACTGCCCCCTTCTGCCAGCTTGGTCATCCTCACTGTCCTCCCTCCCCCGCCAGCCTGATTACTCCACTCAGCCTGCTGTCAGTCATTTGGTTGACCCTCACTAACCCCCCTGCCAACCTGGTCGCCCCACACAGCCTGCTGGTCAGTCGTTTGGTCGTCCCTTACTAACCCCCTGCCAGCCTTGTCACCCCACACAGCCTGCTGTTTGGTTGTTACTGTGAGGGCATGATGACCAATTTGCATATTACCTTTATATTAGTACAGATTATTAGTATAGATAAATAAGTTTCTTGGTTTAATTATATTGATGGGACTAAAAAAGCCATAATGTCAACTGATCCTTTACTTGAATTATCCATATTTCCAAAAAATATGACTAGAAAGAGGTTAGAGCAAATACTTACATTCTTTCATCTGAATGATAATTCACAAACAACATGTAACACAGACCATCTTTACCAGTCAGACCTCTTTTAGATCACTTTATCTCAAAATTTAAATCTTTACATATAGCAAAACAGCAGCTATCACTCAATGGAAAGGACACATCAGATTTAAAACATACAATCTGACAAAAATAACAAAATATGGAATTTTAGTAACGATGCTTTGTGAAAGTGAGAGAGGCTATATTTGCAACCTCGAGATATATCGGGGTGAAGGCAAAAAGTTACAACAGACTATATTATCCATCTTACGGCCTCTTCTTGGTTCTTGGCATCATATTTACCAAAATAATTACTACAATAGCGTGTCTCCAGCTGAACTCTTATTGAAGAACAAAACACTTGTCTGTAGATCAGTAAGGAAGAATCATGGGTTTCCAAAACTACTGACAGTAGCCAGCCACATGGGTGAAATCTGACTTGAAACAGCTAGTCAGCAAGGTGTTAACTATGGGATTTGGTATTGCAAGCTGTCAATTCAAAAGTTTCCTTACTAATCTAGCACATAAGGTAATTTATGAAATTATTTTTTGAAAGAATCTACCCCAAAGATGGCAACAATGTACAGTTCAGTTCCCGGTCAGGGCACATATCTGGGTTGCAGATCAATTTCAGGTGGGCGGTGTGCAGAAGGCAGCCAATTAGTGATTCTCATCATTGGGGGTGTGTGTGTGTGTGTCCCTCTCTCTTCCTCTCTGAAATCAATTATTTATATATATATATATATATATATATATATATATATATATATATATATATATATTTTTTTTTTTTTTTTTTTTTTTTTTTTTTTAAGTTGGGAAGGGGGTAAAAATGGGTGAGCTAGACTTGGGAATACTATAAAGTCTTTAAAAGAAATCCTGACACATGCTACAATGTGGATGAGCCCTGAGGACATTATGCTGAGTGAGATAAGCTAATCACAAAGGGGCAAATACTATATGACTTCATTTACATAAAGTCCCTAGAGGAAGTGAATTCATAGAGTCAGAAAGGAAAATGGTGGTGGCCAGGGAGTGGAGAATGGAAAATGGGGGGTTCTTTTGTTTAACTTATCTTAATTGTTGAAATTATGACAGATGACCCCTACCCCTGCCCCCTCATTGACTTCTTGCACCCTGGTCCTGCCCCTTCCCCAGGCCTTCACTACACTATTGTCTATGTCCATGGGTTATGCATATGCTATATAATAAAGAGGTAATATACAAATTGATCCTCACACCCTCGCACAAGGTGGCCGCTCTATGTGGTCAAAGATAGCTGCTCCCAGGTGGTCAAAGATGGCCGGCAGGGGAGGGTAGTTGTGGGCAAGCAGGCCTGCATGGGAGGGCAGTTAGGCATCAATTAGGCTGGCAAGGGAGTGGTTAGGGGGATATCAGGCAGGAAGACAGGCAGACAAGCAATTGGGAGCCAGCATTCCCCGATTGTGAAAGGGATGCCTGACTGCCGAATATCCTCCGAGGGATCCCAGATTGGAAAGGGTGCAGACTGGGATGGGCTGATGAATTTCGTGCACCGGGCCTCTAGTATGGATATAAGTTCTTTGGTTAATGTCTTCCTGCCCCCGCCCCCCACTTCTCTCTGAAATAGGTCAGTCTCTTGCATGTTTTAATGTTGGGGAGTTAGTTTTTAATGGGAACAGTTTCAGTTTAGGAAGATGGAAAGAGCTATGGAGACCAGATGGAGGGTAATGGCTGCACAACTATGTGAACATACTTGATGCCACTCAAATGCACACTTAAAAAATGGTTAAAATAGAAAATTTTACTTTAGGTATATGTTACCACAATAAAAAACTAAACTGCCACTTCAAATATTCCAACCAGAAATTTTTCAAAAAGCTATTTGAAAGATGTTCTGCTAAGAGTTAAAAAACAGCCTGTAGTTTGGCCTGAGTCAAGTTAACACTAAAGCTGCACCTATCTGCCAGGGGGCTGCCCACTTCCCATCTTGCTTTTCCTGTTCAATGAAGCGAGTGCTGTATGATGGGGCTAACCAAAAATTGTCCCAGCCCAGCCAGTGTGGCTCAGCATTTGAGCGTCAACCTATGAACCAGGAGGTCATGGTTTGATTCCTCGTCAGGACACATGCCTAGGTTACAGACTCGATCCCCAGTAGGGGGCGTGCTGGAGGCAGTCAATTAATGATTCTCATCTCTTTCCCTCTCCTTTCCTTTCTGAAATCAATAAAAGATATACTTAAAAGAAAAGAAAACTCTGTCCCATAGCACATTTCTTCTTTTTTTTAAATTTATTTATTTTATTGATTATGGTCTCACATAATTGTCCTTATCCCCCCCATTCCCATCCCAAACCCCACCCTACATATGCCACCCACCCCCCTCCCTGTTGTCCATGGCCACTGGCTAGGCCCATATGCATGCACACAAATCCTTTGGTTGATCTCTTCCCCTTACTCCCACCCTCCCCTACTTTCCCTCTGAGGTTTGAGAGTCTGATCGCTGCTTCTCTTTCTCTGGGTCTGTTTTTGTTCATCAGTTTATGTTGTTCATTATTTCCTCTAGATGTGTGAGATCATGTGATCAGCACATTTCTTCTTCTTCTTTTTTTTAATCCTTGCCCAAGGATATATATTTTTTTATTTTAGAGAGAAGGGGATGAAGTAGAGATAGGGGAGGAGAAGGGGGAGAGAAAGACACCAAGCAGTTGCCTCCTATATGTGCCCCGACCAGGGATAAAACCCACAACCTAGGTATGTGCTGATTAGGAATCGAACCTCTAATCTTTTGGTGTACAGGACGGTGCTCCAACCAACTGACCTAGCTAGCCAGGCAGCACATTTCTGAATATGCACTGAATCTAGTCAGTCTCTGTGGGTGGGAATGGCAAACAAGAGTTTTCTCTCTCTTTTCTACTCTCTAGCCCCCACAGGAGCGGCCAATGGACACACATCTGCTTCTTTAGGCTCCTGTCCTGAAGGAGAAGATGGTACCCATGCCAGTGTGACTGAGGTGTGTACACACTTGCGCTGGAAAAGAAGGGGAAAAGAAAGTTGACATCATTACTCGGTGTACTGCCTCAAAATTGGGATACTATAATTAGAAAGGACTTAGCCTCTTTGTGCCAAAAAACACCACTTATAAGGGAACTCTGCCACCTTGGAAAGGCACAGTGCTAAGACACCGTCTGAAGCAAGCTTGTGGGCGTGAGTCTTGGTCCTGGAGGGGCTGGAATGTCAGAGATGAGGTCCACGGGCAACACAGAAGCACTGAAGAGTCTTAGGGAGGAAAGCAGCTCAGTACTGCAAAGTGGACTATTAACCTGTGGGTGGAGCCAGCAGAGATGCACCTGGAAAGGCAGGTGGGAGCGGGAGGATCCAGTGAGGCGGCCACTGTACCACCAGGTAAGGCAGAGACAAGAGGAAAGGAAGGTGCAACCCAGATTTGGCACCTGGCAAGGAGGAGGGAGCCAAAGAGAAGGGCGAAGTGGCCTGGAAGAATGCTGCTGGCTTACTTCCTACCTGCCGTAAACTCAGTATTCTTTTTTTTTTTTTTACCTCAGCAGCATGGTGGAGGCAGCTGGTGTCGGATGAACCTGGATTCAGGACGACCGAAGAAAGTTGCACCTGAGCCTCCTCCGAGCCGAAAGCCGAAAGCTAAACTCAGTTATTCTAAATAAAACTAAAAGGCGGTATTGATCGGAAAGACTGCATTTTTGTTTGTACTAAATTAGGAGATAATTATAACCCTTAATGAAATATGGTTAAAACTTTTCCTTCGAGGCTAAAAACTAAGTCAAAGGCAGGAGGGTGGGAGCTTGTGGGAAGGAGGAGTGGAGGTCAGAGGCCCCTAGGTTTCCTGACACAGCTCCTCTTGAGCGAATATTCAAGAACACTCAACAACCGAGCTCTAATTTCAAGCCCCTGTGTGTTCTCCAGTAGCTGCTTTACTCAGCTATTATTGTAAATGCATGTAATGCCCTTAAAAAATATAATAATGTAGCCAATCTAGAAAACACTCTGCAGCCAGCTCATCTTAGGATGGGAAAAAATGTAAAAAACAAAACCTGGACATGGCCCATAGGTGTCTCCTATTAAACTCCTAGAACATTCGGGATGCTAAACAAATAGTTCCGAGGACAGCTAAACCACCTACATAAATCAATGTGACTTATTCCAAACAAGTTTCATCCTGCAAAGATACACAGGCTGGGTGCCAACAGGGACCTTGAGAAACTTTGCTCTTCCAGTTAGATGTTGACGTTTGACCCCCAACCGGCTCCTATGACGGTAATAAGAGACCCACCAAGGGAGACCCACTCAGGCTAAGGCCCATCTGCTATCCCACACACTCATTCTTCCTGAGTGCACACATGCCTGCTCTGCCTCGGTACCCATTTTGAAAACAGGAGATAAGCCCAAGAGTCTGACTGACTGTCATCATCTCACACTGGCTCTTTTTTTTTTTTTTTTTTTTTTTTAAGTATATCCTTATTGATTTCAGAGAGGAAAAGAGAGGGAAAGAGAGTTAGAAACAAACATTCCAGGATGAGAGAAAATCATTGATTGGCTGCCTCCTGCATGTCCCCTTCTGGGGATCAAGCCCACAGCCCAGGCATGTGCTCTTGAACCTGGGACCCTTCCGTCTGCAGGCTGACTCTCTATCCACTGAGCCAAACCAGCTAGGGCATAATATTCCAGACACATCCCTATTCCTCCACCAATACTAGACAAGCAGGCCTGGAGATTTCAGGTTTACTCTCCATCACCACTGAGTGGACAGCGATGGCATCACTGGCAAAGGATGCTGACTCCTAAGTTTGGAAGCCAGGCCATCTCCTGAAAGGGCCTGATTTGGGGGACGACACTTGTTCCTCCTCAAAGGCCCAAAGTTGCCCTTGTATTTATTTGCATGCCCTTTGAAGCCAGAAAGACAAACTCAGATCTTCACATGCATTACGTAACCACTTAATAAACACAGTAAAAATGGCAGCGCCTGGATCTCTAACAACCAACCAATTGTTTTTGGCAAGTCACCAGTGTCTGTCCAATTAAATAGGGCCAACGGGAAATCTTTACGCAATGCTTTCTGATACCAGATTCACTTTCCAGCCCACTTTCATAAGGTTAAAAAACAGGAAGTCTTAAGAGGCACCATTTTTCTTTATCCTTTTTTATTTTGCTAATTGAAGGGACTAGGTTTCTCTACGAAGCAGCACATGAAATTCAACCTGTAAAAATAAAGAGAACTATAGTCCTTTCAACTAGCAAAGCAGAAGAAAAGGATAAAGGTTTTCCCTGTAGTTTTGAGATCCTACTGTAAGTCCAATAGGTAAGACTGGCTTTCTCTTCTCATGGTTGAGAGACATGTGTTTTTATGACCTGGACAGTTTGTTTATACAACTGCCAACCCACCTTCCCTGGTGGGCTCAAGAAGTATCCAGTTAACAGGAATCAAAAACTATTTTTTAAAGATTTTTTTTTTTAATATTTTTTTATTGATTATAAAGAGGAAAGAAGAGGGAGGGAGAGATAGAAACATCCAAGTTGAGAGGACCACTGATTCAGCTGCCTCCTGCACACCCTACAATGGGGATCGAGCTGCAACCTGCACACATGCCCTGACCAGGAATCCCACCGTGACCTCCTGATTCATAGGTTGACCCTCACTGAGCCATGCAGGTCAGGGAACAAATATCTCTTAAGTCAATCTTAAAATTAAGCCCACCGTATTGATCTGTGAGTGCCTTGTGTGGGGCCTGGATGAGGTTGGTTGATCTATTTGGAAATGTCTTTTGTGTGAAGTGTATCCTTGGGCATGTGGAGGTATTATTGATTTGAGAAAATGTTAAGTAACTGATTTACTATCTGAAAAATTTAAAGTTCTGAAAGTTTAAGGTCTCTTGCCAAAAAGAGGTTTTAAAGCTAACACCTTAATTTTAATGGAGAAAGGGGAAGACAAGCCCTTCCCACTGCGAACAGGTAATCCAATTCCAACCAGCAGCTATCTTTAAACAATGTGTCCATTTACACTTGAATGGCTACACCTTTTGATAGCCTAAGGGCAAGTTTACATGTAAACAAGTTTGCTTCTCAATTCCCAGGGCAGAAAAAAAACAAGGTTTAAAATTATTAGATTTTAAAATTTATTCTTAGAAGTGTAAAAGTTTATTCATTAAAAAAAAAACAAAAAAAAAAGGAGATTGAAAAACCTGATGAACAATAATAGCTGTTCATTTTAATAGAGTCAGCGATATGGGAGGGGAGTGGACTGACTGTTCTCAGGGAAAGGGGGAGTGGTGGAGGGGGGAAGAGACTGAACATAAAATGTTCACCTTTGGATGAGGACAATGAGGGGTGGGGAGGGGGCGGAGGGTGGGGTGGGAACCTGGTGGAGGGGGGAAGAAATGAGGAACCTTTGTAATAATATGAACAATAAAGATTGATTTTTTTTAAAATGAGGACCTTTTATAATAATATGAACAATAAAGATTGATTTAAAAAAAAAAAAAAAGATTAAGCCCATCTTAAGCCCAATAACTTGCCCATTTCACCTTTCGAGCAATGACCCTTCCAATTTTAGCCATATTGAATAAAAGCCACATTTCTCATATTTTGCATCAGTATATCAAACAGAAAATAGCATTTTCTTCTAGATGCAAAAACAAAATTAAGTATTGGTTTTAATTTCCCATTTCTGTCATAAAGATCACACATTATGGGGAAAAGAGATTTCTAATTCTGATGGAATGTAAACCCACATTACACCTCCAACCGATCAAACTATTATACAAATATTCCCTGTGTCATTAAAATCAAGGGAAGAAATGGGGAAATTATATATTATTAATTCAAAACCTGATAATGGCAACAGGCACTGAGCTGAAAAATATGAAATTATTATGACTCAATATTTAGAGGTCAGTGTTGAATGAAAAAAATACATGTATGAGCATGTCTCTTTTTTATTTATCTTCTGTCATTACTTGAAAATTTTGATTTCAAACTATAGTCTGAATTTTGTAAACTCATTAGCATTAGGCAGACTTCATGAAATATTGCATAAATTAACAGTGTTAAAATTGGCGAGCATTTAAAAATCTACCAACTAGATGGTGAAGTATTAACCAAAAAAAGCACCATCAGGGTCAAAGGCAAAATAATGTACTTGGCATGCACCCCTGGTACTCTGAGTTATTGACTTATTTATAGCCCCACATGCAGTAGGCCTGTAGCCAAAGGAATGATGCATCAAAATGTGTTTACCCTCCATCTACCCGCCCCTGCCTAAAGACTAGTTTGGTTTGGTTTCCTGAAAGGAGGAAAATAGCACCTGTTTTGTCACATACTTGCCCCAAATCAGGAGCGCTGATTTGGCTTCTCAAGAGCAATCTTTTTATCTGCACAGAGAAATACCAGTACCACTAGAAAATATTTACTCCCACAGCTCCAACATGCAGGGCTACAATGGCCAAAGTTCTATAAAAATAACTGATTTATTATTGCTAATATATTACTACCAGGACAGTGGAAATTGTGAACTTCTTACCAAACAATATAAAAAGCTACTTCATTTTAAGTTTCTACTGTAGCTCCCTCCTGGCCCAAAATCATCCTATCATTTTAGAAAGAGCTATTACACAGACATGCCTTGTTGGCATTGAAAGTTCATGGCCCGAAAGCCTTTGAAGCAATAACACAGGAGTACGGCATCCTGTTTTTCTTGTGGCTTGTTTTCTGTTCTGGAAAATCCAATTATCAAAACACAGAAAGCAAACACATAAACACTGAGTAGTAAACATTCAAATTCATTAGTTAGTCTCACTCACTCTCCCAAGACACTAAAAACTGGATGCATTATTATCCTATCAGGTTTCCTAGGACCATCCATCTCCTCAACCAGTCTGAGATCCCGACTTCTATTTACCAAGGCTGGGAAAGCTTTGGTTTTCACCCACAGAGACTTGATTTTGGCCTTATTAACACCCACTATAACCTAATGTCTAGTTGAGGAAGGATAAAGTTGTGGGGATGAGAGAGTTAAGACCACCCTTGTCTTGTACACAACTATTAAAAAAGTAATATGCAAACTGACTCTCACGCCCTCACAAAATGGCTGCCTATGACCAGGCTGGCAGGGGGTTTAGTGAGGGACAACCAAACAACTGAACAGCAGGCTACATGGGTATCCCGGCCAGCAGGGTTGGGCAGTTGGGGGCAACCAGACCAGCAGGGGAAGCAGTTGGGGGTGATTAGGCTGGCAGGGGGTGGCAGTGAGGGTCGACTAGGCTGGTGGGGTGGGGGGGAGTTGGAGGCAAGCTGGCTGGCAGGCAAATAAGTGATTAGGAGCCAGCAGTGCAGGATTGTGAGAGGGATGTCTGACTGCTGGGGATCGGGCCTAAACTGACAGTCGGACAAATCCCAAGGGGTCCCGGATTAGAGAGGGTACAGGCTGAGCTGAGGGGATCCCCCTGGCCCAGTGCACGAATTTCATGCACCAGGCCTCTAGTTCTTTAATATAAATGCAATCACAATTATACTAACTCTTGGAGACACCTATGGGATTATCCATTTATTGACCTAGATAAGCTGGAAATAAAGCTATGAAAATGAAATAGTGAAACCAAAGATCTGTCAACCATCTTCATAGGAAATGTTCTGTAATATATTAAACAGAAATCTACCTAGACTAAATTAATAAAACCCACAAGTCAATAAGAAAAATAACAACAGAAAAAGATGGCAAAGATTAAGGATAAGCAAGTTAAAAAAAATCCAAATTTCCAATAACATTATTTTTAAAATGTGCATCCTTACTAGTTATCAAGCATATGCAAATTAAACTGAGATGCTGCTCCTCTCCCAGCATGGCGCACATATTAAAGATGGATCATTCACATTAGAGAGAATCCAGCGGGTAATGGGTTAAATGAGATAATCTGACCCACAAAAGGCAGCTATTTTGTGATAATGCATATTGGGCATTTGTATTTTATATTTTGTGACTTTCCTGGTGTGTAAATAGGTAAAACCATTCCAGGAAATAACTGGACAGTATCTAGTAAAACTTTGAATCTAAAAAAACAAAACCTTCATGCCGAAACCGGTTTGGCTCAATGGATAGAGCGTCGGCTTGGGGACTGAAGGGTCCCAGGTTCGATTCCGGTGAAGGGCATGTACCTTGGTTGCGGGCATATCCCCAGTAGGGGGTGTGCAAGAGGCAGCTGATCGATGACTCTCTCTCATCGATGTTTCTAACTCTCTATCTCTCTTCCTTCCTCTCTGTACAAAATCAATAAAATATATTTTAAAATAAATAAATAAATAAAATAAAATAAAATTAAAAAATAAAAAAACAAAACCTTCAAATCTCATAGCCCACTGCCCGGCAACACTGCTTCTGGATATATTAGTATTCCTTAGAAAAATTTTCAAACTTATCTGTGTCCAAAGAAACATATATGAGATTGTTCACTGTCATACTGGGTATAATGGGGGGGAAATAAGTGAAGGAAAAAAAGTGTGGCCTCGCCTTAACCGGTTTGGCTCAGTGGATAGAGCATCAGCCTGCAGACTGAAGGGTCCCAGGTTGATTTCAGTCAAGGGCATGTATAATATCTTGGTTGCGGGCACATCCCCAGTGGGGGTTGTGCCGGAGGCAGCTGACCGATATCGGTTTCTCTCTCATCAATGTTTCGAATTCTCTATCCTTCTCCCTTCCTCTCTGAAAAAAATCAATAAAATATTTTTTTAAAAAAGTATGGCCTCTTCAAAGAATGAACCAACACAAAGCGCCCATGTGGCTCAGTTGGTTGGAGCGTATTCCTGTACACCAAAAGGTTTCAGGTTCGATTCCCAGTCTGGACACATATCCAGGTTACAGGTATGATCCCAGTCGGGGTGCATACAGGAAGCCACTGATATCTCTCTCTCTCTCTCTCTCTCTCTTTCTCTCTCATATATATATATATGTGTGTGTGTGTGTGTGTATTCAGTAGCCATGAAGCATAATTAGACACTCACCATTTAGAGCAGGGGTCCTCAAACTTTTTAAAGTGGGGGCCAGATCACGGTCCCTCAGAGAGCTGGAGGGCCGGACTATATGAACTACTAATTCCTACTGTAACACCTTGGCTGCGCTCACTGCCCAAAAAACCTGGCGGGCAGGATCAGACTCCCCTGGGGGCTGCATGTGGCCCGCGGGCCATAGTTTGAAGACCCCTGATTTAGAGGGTGAGGGCTTCACATGTATCATCTTATTTAACCCACAAAATGACCCTCCGGGCCAGTACTTCCACCAATACTCGGCAGGTAAAGCAGCATGCCCAGGACCGCTTAGCAGATACCCAGAACCTGCCTTGATCACTACAAACCTGGAGTTTTAGCCATTGAGGTTTACAGGAGAGAGTAATCGACTGGCTGGCGCCCTTGCTGGGAAGGATGTGAGAAAGGAGGCCTTCTCATGTAGCCTCACTGGGGGTGCCAATTCCAACAGCTGGACAATGGGTAGCTAAGGTGTTATCAATGTGCTAAGCTACTACCTGTAACCCCACTTTGGGAAGCACACACTAAGACAGCCTCAGAAGTTCTAAAAGGTGCTGTATGTCTCATAAATTCCTATGAAATGCACACAGGCAATCCAGGTAGCACTGTTTATGACCAGGGAACATTGCCATGTTAAGTCTGTCAGTAAGGAGCTAGTCTGTGGCACATGTATGCAGGGGAACAGTAGGAAGCTTTTTTTTTTAATGCTAAACTGTCTCTAAGGTAATTTATATTCCTTAGATCTCATTTAACTGAAAACATGTACATGACTCGACATGTGTATATGGAGAGATGTTTTCCAAATTTCTAAGGGTTTATTTTTTATTGTGGGGACTCTGATGATTCTTCCCTTTAAAAAAAAAAAAAAAAAAAAAAGTTGCTTAAACCGATTTGGCTCCGTGGATAGAGCGTCGGTCTGTGGACTGAAAGGTCCCAGGTTCGATTCCGGTCAAGGGCATGTACCTTGGTTGCGGGCACATCCCCAGTAGGGGGTGTGCAGAAGCAGCTGATGATTCTCTCTCATCGATGTTTCTAACTCTCTATCCCTCTCTCTTCCTCTCTGTAAAAAAATCAATAAAATATATATTTGTTTAAAAAGTTTATTTGAGCCGAAACCGGTTTGGTTCAGTGGTAGAGCGTCGGTCTGTGGACTGAAAGGTCCCAGGTTCGATTCCGGTCAAGGGCATGTACATTGGTTGCGGGCACATCCCCAGTTGGGGATGTGCAAGAGGCAGCTGGTTGATGTTTCTCTCTCATCGACGTTTCTAGCTCTCTATCTTTCTCCCTTCCTCTCTGTAAAAAATCAATAAAATATATTTTTAAAAAAATAAATAAAAAGTTTATTTGAGCCAAGCTGATGACATATGCCAGGCAGCAAGATCTCAACAGCTCCCTGATGATTCTTAATTTCACTCTTTTGTTGTTCTGCGTTGTTCAGATCTTTTCTTACCTATCCTTTTTACCAATATATGAGAGCTTATTGAACATCAAAGATTTGTTAAGGTTTAAACGCAGAGGGCCTTGCACTCTGGATTAATAAGTAAACCTTCCTCCTGGGGTCTGTTACAAAACTAACTACTCGATACTCCCGCTGATGCCACCAGCATCCCTGAGGCAGACAGCAACCACTCCAGCACTATCCAGCTCCACCCACCTGTCCAGAGACCAGTCCTTTTCTCAGAAGGACCTCCAAACACCCGCTCTGTTCCGCACCTACTCAAGCCCACCTCGATCACTCTCCTCTGCTTCTCACCCCCACCCCGCGCCCAAAGGGCTGGGGACAGGGAGCTGCACCTGCAGATGTCAGGTTACTACCTGGCCTAAACCTCCAGGGTCTCACACCTACAGGGACCCCCACCTCCCTCACAGCTAGAGCCACTTCCCTTGGCTCCTTGGCGTCCAGTTCCCGCAGCTGGGAGATCCCTCATCCCTCTCCGAGCACCCCAGTGCCCACGGAGAACGCTTCTTGGCCGCCCCCGCGCCCCGGATTTGTGACAGGACCCGCTCCTCCCCCCGTCACCCGCTCCCCCACAACCAGAACCGCCCCTCGGTGCTTCCCGATCTGCGCAGGTCTCCATCTAGGGCCCATGCAGAGCCGAGACCCCCGAGTCCACCCTGCTCATGAGGCCCCCCGACTATGGCAGGTCCCTGTCCAGGGCCCTTGGGGACCTCAGACCCCTTCCAGGCCTGTACACGTGCTACCCGGACCTCCGGGCATCCTCCCAGTCCCGGAACCTTCCCCCACGCCCTGACCTCCGCCTCGAGCCCCCTCCAGGCCAGGACCCCCCACTGCCGTGCACTCACCCTCCCGGCAGCGCCGCCTCCAGATGGTGTCGTTGTGCAGGATGCG
Source organism: Pipistrellus hanaki (assembly GCF_964339955.1). Taxonomy (NCBI): domain Eukaryota; kingdom Metazoa; phylum Chordata; class Mammalia; order Chiroptera; family Vespertilionidae; genus Pipistrellus; species Pipistrellus hanaki. The sequence goes on from NC_140517.1 coordinate 25,896,433, forward strand.
GCAGAACTTGGTGCAGACCTGGGCCAGGCTGGGCAGGTCCGTGCCGGGCAGCGAGGCGAAGATCTCCACCAGCAGCTCGGGGGGCAGCTCCAGCAGCGAGCAGCGCGGGGGCGGCGACGGGCTCGAGCTCCGGCCCCCCCACTCACCGCACAGCTCCGCCGCGCCCGCCTCGATGCGCTCCTCCTCCAGGTCCGTGTCCGGCTCGCTGTCGGCCGCCGCCGTCTCGGCCGGGTCCCGGCGCTGCTGGCGACGCCGACACCCCCGCGAAGGGCCCACGCCACACAGCCGAGCACACACCGCCATGCCTGTCGGAATAACGGCCGCCGCCGCCGCAGCTGCTGCAGCCGCCGCCGCCGTCGCCGCCGGGCCTGCACCTGCTCCGCCGTCAGCCGGCCCCGCCCCGCAAGAGAGCGCAGCCGGGACCTCAGGCCTAGTCCCGCCCATCAGAGCCAAGCCCCGCCCCCAGTCAGAAGATCTAGCCACGCCCCCGATCCGTCTCGGCCCCGCCCCCACAGGGGACTGCAGAGGCCCCGCCCCGGAAGCCCCACGTGCGGGGGTGGGAGATCCGCCAGGCCCTCTGCTAGGAGGCCGGCGACCCCCTGGCGACTCTGTCTTCCACTCAACTGCGGTCTGAGGGCCTCCGGCTCCCCTCGCGGAGCTTGCCCGGGAAAAGATTACCCACTAACGCGCTACGGTCGCCCTTCCCCACTAAAGGCGTGAGTGAGGGCAGCATAAGGGCGTGCTGCCGCGTTTGAGAACAGAATCCTAAGGATTCCCCGGAGGACATTCTCCCCCTCCCCCCGCCCACGACTCCGACGATCCTCCGAGAAACTCTTCCCCAGGACGGTCCAAAGAACCCCCCTCCCATGAATCCTTCCAGGACCCTCTCTGAGGGCCCCATGGACCCCCACTAGAACCGCTAGGACCTCCCCCTGAGGAGAGCCCCAAGGAGTGGCTCCCAGGATTCCCCAAGGACACCTTCCTCCCCAGGACCCCCTCCCCCGCAAGGAAAGCTCCAAATGACCCCCAAGACTGCTGCTCACAGGCGTGATAAGTGACAGGTGGAATCAAGGCCAACCGTTAAAGTTCTACGAAGCCAACTAGAACCCTAAATTGTGCCTCCCAGCTCTTTTATCTAAAAACTAACATTCACTTGTTTCTGCCCTTAATACAAAGAAAGGGAGAAATCACGCTAGGTGATAAATCCTGTGTCATTTGTCAATGATCTTGTTACCTTGTTTACTGTGCTCCAAGGCACGTGTGTTTTAGAGACTGTAAAGCTAGCTCTTGACTGTAGCTTCACCTTAAATAACTCATAACAGGAAACCGTTATTGTCTTTAGAGAGGAAAGCCAGGGGTACGGATGCTATCGTAGCAACTCTACAATTCCTTTCTGATCGAGACTTACTTCAATGCCCTGAAGTGCTGGAGGAATAGCCCAGCATCTAAATGGAAGCTAAGAATCCTCTGGCAAATGCAGTGTTTCTGGGGTGGGGTCTTGCTTATCTAATAGAAAAGACTAATCTGCTAGTTTCCCTGGGCCCAACCTCCACAAATGCCTGGCTATCCACCTCCACCTCCATAAGGAAATCTCTAAGCAGAAAAGAGGGCAGTCTACCTAGTCCACAGAATCCTATAAATAGGGAAGTGCATCTTTTGACAAAAAATAGCAGTGCCTTAGTTCAAATTTTTACCATCTCAGGTCTACACAATTGAAAAACAACACCTTGGTCAGAAATAACACGGGTAAGCTGCTATATCCTTTCACCATCCGCACAGGATGTCCCATTCATTCTCCACGATGGTGACCTTAGTTTTGATCCCACAAGTTGTGATAGAGGAGAGAGTTTTGCACAGAGACCTGCGTCCTCTCCCCTCACCCCACAGGTCAGACACACAGTCTTGGGGTGGGCCTGGGGCTCCACTCCTGAGCCCTGTCTTAAGAATGCCACTGCCAAAACCGGTTTGGCTCAGTGGATAGAGCGTTGGCTTGGGGACTGAAAGGTCCTGGGTTCGATTCCGGTCAGGAGCATGTTCCTTGGTTGCAGGCATATCCCGGGTAAGGGGTGTGCAGGAGGCGGCTGATCGATGACTCTCTTTCATCGATGTTTCTAACTCTCTATCTCTCCCTTCCTCTCTGTACAAAAATCAATAAAGTATATTTAAAAAATAAAAAATAAAATAAAAAAGAATGCCACTGTCAAACTATGAACCAGGATGTCATGATTCAGTTCCCAGTCAGAGCATATGCCCGGGTTGCGGGCTCAGAAGGAGACAGCCGATTGATGATTCTCTCTCAACATTGATATTTCTTTCTCTCTCTCCCTTCTAAATCAATAAAAAATATATACATTATTATATATATATATATTAGGTAATGTTATTTTTCATATATTTAATATATATATGAAAAAATAACACCAAATTGACCTGCATCTAGAAGGTTTTTCCATCCATCCTCTGTAGTTGTCAGAACTGGCTTCCTTCAAACAGTAACATAAGTAAAAGCAGACTCATCCCATCACTCACCTATTTAAAAGTACTTAGTGGGCCTATTGACTCCTATTACATCACACACTATCTGGTCCTATCCTCCCAGCCTAGCCTCCTCATTCCCCACACACATCTTTCAACCAGTGCCACCAGATTCCTTAGCCAAAACTCACCATGTCTTATCACATCTCTGTCACTGCTCAAGCCGTCTCCTCTGCCAGGAAGTCCCATCTCCCCAGTCTATGCCATTAAATCCAACCCCCTTCCTTCTTGTCTTCCAATGGTACCCCTTCTAGGAAGGATGATCCCTTTATTACAGCACCATCATATTGTTTTATTGTAAACACTTGCTTCCTTTGGCTTTACTATGTTAACGAAAAAAAACATTGAAACCTGTAAAGAATTTTTTAAAGAGTTTATTTGAGCCTTACTGTCGACAATTGCCGGGAAGTACAACCTCAACGGATTGAGATAATGCTCCGAAGAATGGAGGGTTACATTTCTCTATTTATACACCGAAATCAAAGGAGGGACATAGGTGGGTTACATGAAATTCATTGGTGATGGAGTAAGGAGGCGGGAGAAAGCAAAGCGGTGGGAAACTCCTGGGATTGGATAAAAAGTAAAATGATGGAGGTGTACTCAGGTGAGTGCAGGAACAATTAACATGATAAAGAAGGAATTTGAGGCATCTGTCCTGGCGCCCACCACATTTGGTTGTTCCCAAGGGCTCCAGAAAAAGGGAAGTTACAAGTTACCCAGACATCTCACAGATATGTTATCTTAGAAGCAAAAAGGCAAACGGGCTCAGTAAAAAGATCAAAGTTGATCTTTGTCTGGGAGAATATCTGGGACATGACTACCTACTATAACCTGTTAGATATTTAATTTTCAAACCATCTTTTGTGGTTATCTTAGGTCTCTGGGTTTGCAAGACTGCCACGCAGGCCTTCCCTGAGCTTGTCAGGTTAGCATGTGGCTTTTTTCTTTCACAACTACAGTGGTGCCTCACACAACGAACTTAATTCGTTCCAGGAGCAAGTTTGTTATGCGAAAAGTTCGTTATATGAAACGCGTTTTCCCATAACAATACATGTTAAAAAAAATAATTCGTTCTGTAGCATAAAATATGCTAAGATGACATAAAAAAAGATAAATTTTTTGTTATTATTTTTATTTAGATACATCTAAAAACATAATTTTTTTAAAAAAAAACATTTTTTTAATTTTAAGACAGACTAAGTAGAGTCTACCGAATCTTGCACATCTTCATCCATTTTCTGCTTTTTGGCCGATGGTTTCATGAAAAACCTGTCCAAAGTCGTTTGTTTTTCTCTTTTCTCCAACATCTGCCGGAAATAACGGACAAGAGTATCGGAGTAAAGATCGTTGATCCTGTTTGCTTCAGCTGAATCCGGATAGTGGGCATTGGTAAACTCCTGAACTGCTTTCCATTTGACCAGGATGTTCTTGATGTCAGCAGTTAGGATTGGTTGATTGTTTGATTGTTGCTCCTCGTTATCAGATGACGCTTCCCTTTGAGCATTGTCCTGTTGCTGGACCAGAAGTGCTTGGAGCTCTTCAGTTGTCAGCTCTTCTTCGTGTTCCTCAATAAGCTCCTCTACATCCTCTTCCTCTACCTCTAATTCCAACCTTTGGGCCACTGTGATGATGTCCTTCACCACTTCTGTGTCATCAACTACTGCTTCTTCCTGGGTCCACAAAGGCACAAGCATCTTCCAAGCAGAAATGAGGGTCCTTTGTGACACTTCTTCCCAGGCCTTCTGTATAAGTCGTATTGCCATAAGGACATCAAATTTCTCCTTCCAAAACTTTCGGACAGTCATATTGTCTCCACCAAACTCGCATTCTTCAAACACCTTATTAAAGAGGGCTCTAGTGTAGAGTTTTTTAAAGTTCGCAATAACTTGCTGATCCATTGGCTGAAGAATGGATGTGGTGTTTGGTGGCAAATACTACACCTTGATAAAAGGATAATTTTCCTGCAATATTTCCTCTAGGTCTTTTGGGTGAGAAGGGGCATTGTCAAGTATCAGAAGGGCTTTGAGCGGCAGTTCTTTTTCCAGCAAGAATTTCTTCACGGCAGGAGCAAAGGTTTTCAGAATCCATTCGTTGAAGATAACTTGGGTCACCCAGGCTTTTTGATTGGACTTCCAATGGACGGGCAGTTTGGACTTAATAACGTTATTTTTCTTGAAAATTCTTGGATTTTCAGAGTGATAAACCAATAGAGGTTTGATCTTGAGGTCTCCGCTGGCATTAGACGAAAACATAAGGGTAAGTCTGTCCTTCATGGCTTTGTGTCCTGGCAATTTCTTCTCCTCTTTTGTAATGAAGGTTCTGCTCGGCATTCTTTTCCAGAAAAGACCCGTTTCATCGGCATTGAACACTTGTTGTGGGCAGTATCCTTCATCCTTAATACATTTTTGAAAGTTAATAGAGAACTTTTCTGCTTCTTTCTTGTCAGCACTGCCAGCCTCACCATGCATAGTAACGCTGTGGATTCCACACCTTTTCTTAAATCTAAAAAACCACCCCCTGCTGGCTTTGAATTCTTCTTCATTATCTTGATTGCTGCTACTTCCGGGGACATTTTTCTTTAGATCGTCATAAATTCTCTTGGCTTTGTGACAGATAATATCTTGGGTTGTTACGTCACCTTTCACCTGCCTGTCCTTAATCCAAATCGCTAATAGCCTCTCCATTTCCTCGTGGATTGAAGACCTATGTTTTTCATGAAATAGTTTTGATACTCCTTTGGCTACTTTGGCTGATTTGATTGCATCCTTATTTGTCAAAATGGTGAAAATGGTGGTCTTGCTGAGGCCAAACTCTTTGACGAGGTCACACTGTTTTACCCCACATTCACTCCTTCTAATTATTTCCTGTTTCATTTCAACAGAAATCACCTTCCTGCTTTTTTTAGAAGCCATGATATAAAAAAAATATTGAGTTTAACTTAAAAGGACGACTGCCGTGATACGTGCGTGATTTAATTCGTAATGAAGAACGATTGCCGTGATACGTGCTTAAGTTAAGCGCAGTGACTAACGACTGCCTGCAGTGCCTGTGCGGAAGGATGCAATACATCGGCAGCGATCGTGGAAGCTCGGGCGAAGCAGTCGTGGAAGCTCGGGCGACTTCGTTGTGTGAAACGAAGTTCGTTGTATGAATCATGAAATGAAGTTCGTTGTGTGCAGCGTTCGCTGTGCGAGGTGTTCTTTATGCGAGGCACCACTGTAGATGTAACCCTCACAACATGACAGATGTACTAACCCTTCATGCAATCAATGAATGTTCACTGACTAAATATTTGTTGAATAAAAAAAAATAGCAAACAAATAAACTGGCTAAACAATTAAACAGGGAGGAATGTGAACCAAATAGACATAGAAAGACTTTTGGGCTATCATCCTCACCATCACCATCCAAGCTAGGAAATATCTCAGCAATGCAATGTACCAAATAATATAATAAAAATTTTTGGAATGCCTGACTAGCCTATGTGCTATGTTCTGTGTGGATCCATAGATTCTAAAGCATGATCCTTGCCACTGTTACATCTCAGTCAGTTTTAAAGGAATATATCTATCCCCTACTAGGCCCTATTAATAAAATATATTTTTCTTCTAGGAGAGCTAAGAGTATATTAAAATGTACAAATTTAGTTTGCTCAAATTTTCATCTTTAATAGAATGGTTAAACTATTCTGTGTCCATAATTTGAATTATACAAGTAAAAGCTACAGCTATATATCCTTTACACCAGGAAGGCTGCGTACAATAATGCACAAAGATGTTGGAAGGATTGAACTGATGCAGACCACCAGAACAGAAAGAAAGACAGCTGTGAGAACTTGGGTAATCCATGTTGGTGTAAAGGAGCCAGAAGGGAAAGACTTTGAATATAGCGGAGAATTTTCATATGTTGAATGCTGAAAGCATTTTATGTCTTTGAACAATTTTACAATCCCTCATACAGAACTTGTATCCTTTACAAAGAACACTAAGTGGGGTCATACTTATATAACGAAAACCTACATAGAAGAGATTATTTGTTTTAATATTACAACAATGAACTCTTTGTTAGTGAGAACTGATAACATCTAAGGAAGTAAGTAGAATACAGGGCAGGGCATTTTTCAATTGGTTGCCTGGAAAGTCACTGAAAGTAGTAAACCACGTTAACTTGATGCACGCTGTTAGATGTGAAAAATGTCATCTTATCCATTGCCCAGCACAGTCTGGGTGATGGGAAAACATTCATAGGCCAAACAAGAGGTTCATGGTTTAAAACAAAAGTCTGAACAGTTGCATCCCTTAACAGTCGCATATATTGTATGGGCAAAAGCCGGAAAAACAATCCATTGTATTTAGAATTAAACAAGCTAACAACAACAACAGCCAAACCTTTGGAATGTTACCCAGTTCCATCCGTTGTTATCCACTCATTTAAGAAATAATGTTAGGTTATCTGAATGATTTACCATGGCTTTCCTGTTCGCACTAGTTTGTTGATTTCTAAAGTTGAACCCCCAAGGCACAGGAAGCATTCTAATACGGTGCCTCTTTCGCAAAACCTCCCAGGAACCAGCGAAGACACTCCCACAGTCTGCACCTATTGGGTGTCCACTGCAAAATCTTCCTGGCTGAATTCTTTCTGAGAATAGCTCGGGCACTCCTCTTGAGCAATACTTGTTTGTTTACTTGTTCTAAAGAGCAAAGCGATGACACAGGACAGATTGGATAACTGGCCAATAGTGTCCCAGAGGACTTCCAGGGTGGAGTTTGTCTTCCAATCAGAAAGAGGAGAGGCGGGACAGGCCCGAGGAGATGAACTACTTCTCAGTGTGACTTGCCCTCCATATTGAGTGTGGCGAAAATAACTCTAATGTGTTTTAGAGCAGGTTAATGTTTTGCGCCCCATTTGACAGATTCTTAGAAATAGCTAGCATGATTTACAGCTGCGTTACATCAGTGATGCCGTGATGTCATTCAGTTTTTACCGGTTAAATTATTTCCCCCATGATTATGGTCATTTAATATTATAGAAAAAGGAATAAGGTGAGAGTTATTTAAAATTAATACTGCTTGGCTTTCTACAATGATTATGTGATAGTTTAAAAGCACTAGGAGATTCTTGGAGAAAACACTAAATAAATTTAAGTGAAAGATGTGTTTTTGCTTTTCTCTTTTATATGGATTGTTTCAAGGAACTGTAATATTTATGTTATTCAACTAAAAATAAATTATACTATGGGTATATTAGCTACCTTAAAATAATTCATGAACAATATCTATTATCTGAATATTTTCACTACATCAACCTTCTATTAAAATGTAATTTGAGGCACATGAAATTTTTCACATACACTCAAGCACACTTGTATTCCAAAGTTACCTTTTTAAAGAAATTTAGAGCTGAGACCGGTTTGGCTCAGTGGATAGAGCATCCACCTGGGGACTGAAAGGTCCCAGGTTCGATTCTGGTCAAGGGCATGTACCTTGGTTGCGGGCACATCCCCAGTGGGGAGTGTGCAAGAGGCAGCTGATTGATGATTCTCTCTCATCGATGTTTCTAACTCTCTGTCCCTCTCTCTTCCTCTCTGTAAAAAATCAATAAAATATATTTTTAAAAAATTTAGAGAGAAGGAAAGAAACATTTGTTGTTCCACTTATTTATGCATTCATTTGTTGCACCTTTTTAAATTTAATTTTTCTATCACCATTTATCCCCTCCATGCCCTCCACCATACCCCCAACCCTTAATTAATTGCTTCTTGTATGTGCCCTGATGGGAGATTGAGCCTGCATCCTTGGCATATTGGGATGATGCTCTAACCAACTGAATCAACCTGGCCTACAGTAATACTTTTTAAATATATATATATATATATTTTATTGATTTCAGAGGGGAAGAGAGATGGAGAACTAGAAACATCAATGATGAGAGAGAATTATTGATCAGCTGCCTCCTACATACTGGGGATCCAGCCTGCAACCTGGCATATGCTCTTGACCAGAATCCAACCTGGGACACTTCAGTCTTCACTGAGCCAAACCAGCTACGACCAAAAGTAATACATTTTAGGTTTAATTAATTATTTATTCAAATATGCTAAATCTAAAATGGAAGTTATGCCGTAACTGGTTTGGCACAGTAGATAAGAGTACAGCCTGCAGACTGAAGGGTCCCAGGTTCGATTCTGGTCAAGGGCAAATACCCAGTAGGGAGTGTGCAGGAGGCAGTTGAATTGATGTTTCTCTTTCATTGATGTTTCTAACTCTCTATCCCTCTTCCTTCCTCTCTGTTAAAAAAAAAAAATCAATAAAATATATTTTAAAAAATAAAATAAAATGGAAATTATGCTTGAGAAACCTTTATACACCAACTGTATTGGATAATTTCCTGAGAAATATGTAGGGATATGTGGTTTTGTTTTATTTTAATTATTTATTTAAAAAAATATATTTTCTATTTTATTTTTTTAATGTATGTTTGTTAATTTCAGAAAGAAAGGGAGAGGGAAAGAAACATCATTGATTAGAGAAACATCTATTGGCTGCATCCTGCAGGCTCCCTCCTGGGGATTGAACCTATAACCCGATATGTGACCTGACCAGAATCCAACCATGACCTCCTAGTTCATAAACACTGAGCCACACCAGCCAGGCAGAATATGTGATTTTAGGTTCAAGTAGGAGCTCAAGGTTAGGGATACGACCATAACAGCCACTGTAAATGTAGACTTCAGTTCTTGAAATCTCAACAGAGTAATCCGGTCCCAACACTAGCACAGCCCTTGAGGCTATCACAATGAACCAAGGCCTCCCGGTAATTTGGTAATGTTTTATGGGTGCTTAGGGACTAGGAAAATATGAAACTCTCCTTCCCTTCCCCCCACTCCCATATGCCAGATAATTTATTTCCCCCTCTTGCATTTGGAACAGTTGTCCAGCAAGAAAATGAGAAGTCCATTTCTTACAGAGCAGCACTAAGCCAAGAAAGCACTCACCAGTCAATACTAAGTATCATAAAAATCCCTTTGTACTTCAAAACTGATAATTTTGTGTTTGGCAGAGGATATGTACACTACAAACACTTACTGGATTTTTTTTTTTTCAATCTTCATAGAATAAAAACAATCAAGATAATACACTGGGAGCTTAAATCTTTGGAATTTTGGAAACCAGATAAAATGTCCAAGTGTTCTTTATTAACTGTATATTATCAGATTTTAAAGATAAAGAACTGTGACAGAAAGAGGAAAAAAGAAAACGTGAGATGGCAAGTGACACATGCACAAATGCACTGTTCTTTTGTAGACACTCGCAAAATAAAGAGCTACAACCAACATCATTGTTTGGGTCGTGTGGATAATTACATGGGAACTGTAATACACTTGCTTCTCTATTAGGAAAAAAAATCCCAACTGTCTTAAAATCACTTTGAGAAATACATCTTAGAATGTTTTATACATTTGTATAGTAATGCATATTAGCACACTCCAATTACTTTATCAAACAGGCATATAAGAAAGGCTTTTATACCACGGTTCTCAAAACTGCCTGGTACTGGTACAAGAACAGACATATAGACCAGTGGAACAGAACAGAGAACCCAGAGATTGACACAAGCCAGTATGTCAAATTAGTATTTGACAAAGGAGGCCAGAGCATACAATGGAGACAAGACAGTCTCCCATAAATAGTATTTGGAAAACTGGACAGATACTTGCAAAAAAATGAAACTAGACCACCAACTTACCCCATACACAAAAGTATACAGCTCCTAGGGCAATGGAAATTAAAGAGAAAATAAACAAATGGGACTACATCAAAATAAAAAGCTTCTGCAGAGCAAAAGAAACCATCAACAAAACAACAAGAAAGCCCATTGCATGGGAGAACATATTTGCCAATGTTATCTCCAATAACGGCTTAATCTCCAACATTTACAAGGAACTCAAAACAACAAAAGGAAAATAATCTAATAAAAAAATGGGCAAAGGGCCTAAATATACACTTTTTGAAAAAGGACATTCAGTAAGCCAAGAGACACAAGAAGACATGCTCAAAGTCACTAATCATCAGAGAGATGCAAATCAAAACAACAATGAGGCAACATCTCATACCTGTTAGAACAGCTATCATCAACAAATCAACAAATGACAAGTGCTGGAGAGGATTTGGAGAAAAAGGAATCCTTCTTCACTGTTGGTGGGAATGCAGACTGGTGCAGCCACTGTGAAAGACAGTATAGTGTTTCCTCAAAAAATTAAAAATGGAACTGCCATTTGACCAGGAATACCACTTCTAGGAAAATATCCCAAGAAAACAGAAACACCAATCAGAAAGGATATATACACCCCTATGTACATAGCAGTGCAATTTACAATAGCTAAGATTTGGACACAGCCTAAATGCCCATCAGCAGATGAATAGATTAGGAAATTGTGGCACACCTACACAATGGAATACTATGCAACAGCATGGGTTGATCTGGAGAGCATTATGCTAAGTGAAATAAGCCAGTCGGTGAAAGATAAATACCACATGATCTCACTCATTTATGGATAATAAAGAACATTACAAACTGCTGAACAAAAATAGAGGCAAAGAAGCATTGAATAGACTATAGCGGGAAGGTAGCGGAGGGTGAGGGGGAATAAAAGATCAACTGAAGGACTTCTATGCATGCATATAAACTCAACCAACAGACTTAAGACACTGGGGTTGGGGGCATGAGGGCAATTGCCGGCAGGTAGTGGAGGCGGGGGTGGGGGTGTGTGTGGAGGGGGAAGAGGAGGTCAGTAGAGGGGGGAAAAAAGACATATATACTACTATTTGTAATACCTTAAACAATAAATTTAAAAAAAAGGCTTTTACAAACTTAAAAGGGCCAAAATCCTAAATATAGGCTATCTTTCAAAGTAATAGATATTAAAGAGCAAAAAACAGCCAAAGAAGCATTTGGTGTTCATCTAGATGTGTTGTTGGCAGCAGGAATGGCACCAGGTGTCTGACCCATGGGGTTAAACCAAAACTAGGTTCAGCATCCTCAGTGCTTGGGTTCTGGCTAGGAAAGAATTCAGAGCAAGACACAAAACTGTAAGAGGTTTATAGAAGAAATTACAGAGTTAGAAAAGGCAATTCCTAGAAGAAATGAGCTTCAGAAACAAGTTAGCGAGGCAAAGTGAAGCGCTATTGGAGCTTGGGAATGAGGAGGCTAATGGTAATGTGCCGGGTGAAGAGAGAGGGAGAAGGCATGGAAGGGACAGTGCACTGGTTCCTCCATCCTAAGGATTTTATTTTATTTATTTTTAAAAAATCTTTATTGCCGAAACCGGTTTGGCTCAGTGGTAGAGCGTCAGCCTGCAGACTGAAAGGTCCCAGGTCGATTCCGGTCAGGGGCATGTACGTTGGTTGCAGGCACATCCCCAGTGGGGGTGTGCAAGAGGCAGCTGGTCGGTGTTTCTCTCTCATCGATGTTTCTAGCTCTCTGTCTCTTTCCCTTCCTCTCTGTAAAAAATCAATAAAAATATATTTAAAAAAAAATCTTTATTGTTGAATGTATTGCAGATGTCTCCCTTTTATCTCCCCACTGCCTGCCACCACCCAGTTCCAGCCTTCACCACCCTATTTTCTGTGTCCATAGGCAATGCATATAAGATCTTTGGTTAATCTCTTTATTTTTTTTTTATTTTTTTTATTTTTAAATATATATATTTTATTGATTTATTACAGAGAGGAAGAGAGAGGGATAGAGAGTTAGAAACATTGATGAGAGAGAGTCATCAATCAGCTGCCTCCTGCACACCCCCACTGGGGATATGCCCACAACCAAGGTACATGCCCTTGACCGGAATCGAACCCGGGACCTTTCAGTCCCCAAGCCGATGCTCTATCCATTGAGCCAAACCGGTTTTGGCTGGTTAATCTCTTTATAACTCCCCTCCAACTCCCTTCCCTCTGAGATTCGTCATTGTTTCATGTTTCCATGCCTCTGGTTCTATTTTATTCATTAGATTTCTTATTCATTTGTTTTTATTTTTAGATTCAATTGTTGATAGATTTATGTATTTATTGCCATTTTATATTCATATTTTTTTTTCCTCCTCCTCCTTTTCCTCTTCCTCCTCCTCCTCCTTCTTCTCCTTTCTTGTCTTAAAGAATGACTTTCAACATTTATGTAATACTTTTGGTGGTGGTCAACTCCTTTAGCTTTTTATTGTCTGTGAAGTTCTTTATCTGACCTTCAATTTTAAATACCTTTGCTGGGTAGAGTAATCTTGTTATAGGACCTTGCTATTCACCTTGAATATTTCTTGCCATTTCCTTCTGGCCTGAAATGTTTATTGAGAAATCAGTTTACAGTTGTATGGTCACTCCCTTGTAAATAACTAACCACTTTTCTCTTGATGCTTTTAAGATTCTCTCTTTGTCTTTAGCCCTTGGCATTTTTAATTATGACGTGTCTTGGTGTGGGCCTCTTTTGGTTCTTCTTGTTTAGAACTCTCTGCACTTTCTGTACCTGTATATCTATTTCTTTCACTAGGTAGGGGAAGTTTCTGTAATTAATTTTTTCAAATTGGTTTTAAATATCTTTCTCTCTTCTTTCTAGGCCCCCATAATGCAAATATTGGTACTCTTGAAGTTGTACCAGAGGCTCCTTACAGTATCTTCATATTTTTTGGATTCTCTCTCTCTCTCTCTCTCTCTTTTTTTTTTTTTTGTTCTTCTGATTAGGTGTATTTTGCTTCCTCATATTCCAAATCATTGATTTGATTCTCAGAATACTCTACTGTTGAGAATTTAGGGAAGGTCCCAGGGAAGAATCTTAATAGAATATTCAGCAGTTTTCCAAGTGTGTCCTTTTAGGGTTGTAGCCTCCAATGATGGATTGGCTGGCACCGGGACAGGGCATCATTACTCAATGCAGCTGGTCCTGACATCGGCAGTGGCTGGCTTTATTGCTTATCTGGACTCAGAGGTGAAATACAATTGAAGCCTAGATGTTATCTCGAGGGAAGCTAGGTCAAGGGGTCCAAACAGCATGACCAATGATATGCTAGGGGATGAAAAGTCACCCTAGCCGGGACCGGTTTGGCTCAATGGATAGAGCGTCGGCTTGGGGACTGAAGGGTCCCGGTTTCGATTCCGGTCAAGGGCATGTACCTTGGTTGCGGGCATATCCCCAGTAGGGGGTGTGCAAGAGGCAGCTGATTGATGACTCTCTCTCATCGATGTTTCTAACTCTCTATCTCTCTTCCTTCCTCTCTGTACAAAATCAATAAAATATATTAAAAAAAAGAAAAAAAAAAGAAAAGAAAAGTCACCCTAAAATTGATGTCCAATACTAGGCACCGGGGGCTTTCCATTCTAGTGACCTTCTGTACCTGGCCCATCGTCCTTGCTCTCCTCAGATCTGTCTAACTGCCTACAACAATCTCCCTCCCCCATTCAAGGATCTTGTTTCAGAAATCTCTCAGAGAAAAGGGTCTCTTCTGTAGCTGCTGAAAGAGGGTGACATTTTTCTTCAGAGCCAAGAAAACCTTGCTCTCTGCCAGAGAGACAATGAGGCCTGGACATGGAAGGAGGTGGCAATGGTGTCTAGAGGTGGTATTCCCTGAATATGAGTAGGGCTTGTAACTTGGTGGAGACAAACTGGGTTATATACTTTAGTATTACTGGGGCAAGACTAGAACAACGAGAATTATGACAAATGGTCCAGTGGAAGGAAAATCATTTTAATACTCACTGATTCCAAGTCAAAGGATGGGTTAAAATGAAGCTTTAGTTTGGAGAGATGTAGGTAAATATTTTAGAAAATGAAATAAATTTAGGATCCAGTTCAATTCACAGGTGAAAAATAAATTTTTGAAGACAATTAACTGAATTACTTTAATATTAACAACTGTGTATTAGAGTCTATTGAAACCAAAAATTTCCCCCTAAAACCACCCTCATTGTCATTAAAGTGCCATATTAAGACCAATTAATTTACTGCATTATTAGTTTCAATTTGGCCCAGCCAGTGTTGCTCAGCGGTTGAGCCTGGATCTATGAACCAGGAGGTCACAGTTCGACTCCCGGTCAGGACACATGCCTGGGTTTCGGGCTTGATCCCCTGTGGAGCATGCAAGAGTCAGCTGATCAATGATTCTCTCTTATTGTTGATTTTTGTGTCTCTCTAACTCTCCCTTCCTCTCTGAAATCAATAAAAAATATTTGTTAAAAAGTTTAGTTTTAATTTGGCCTGATTGTTTACATAAACACAATAAGAATAGCAACTGACTGTATAGGCGCTTTTAAAATCTGCTTTGCTGGAATCTCAGATTGAACTTTAATGAACTCCTCAGGCCAAAGAAGTTGAGCCACCTAGTTGCCACCAGGTTTTCCTGCAATACCTGTAGACTTGGGTAAATTCCTCAAGTTCTTGAGATTCCCAATGATGTCTTGAGGTTCCTATTTTACCATCTCTCAGGAAAGCAATCTTTACTCCTTACCTGGAAAGACTGCCATGAACTATGTAATGAAGCAAGATACTAGGCTTTTCTCCAAGGCACTCTTATTGGCTTCAAAGTCATTTTCCTTCCTTAAGGCTTTCTGCTAATATTGAGTCCAGGCATGTCACTCTCAGACATGGCATTCCAGTCAAAGTCTTGGTTGATAAAATTATAATTGGAAACTGGTCTTATTGAATTCATACAAAGAAATGTATTGCCATGATTTACTTATTAAGAATTGCCAAATTCTGGAGGATAAGGTAGAGAGAAAATATATTTACCAAATTATTTTTACTTTATTATATATTTTTATTGATTTCAGAGAGGAAGGGAGAGGGAAAGATAGAAACATCAATAATGAGAATCATTGATCAGCTGCCTTCTACATGCCCCCTACTAGGGATTGAATCCGAAACCTGGACATGTGACCTTGACAGGTATGGAACCCTGGACCTTTCAATCTGCAAGCTAACGCTCTAACCACTGAGCAAAACCAGCTAGGGCCAAAATTGTTTTTAAAATATCTCCTTATATTTGGAATATGAGTACATCCTTGTATTTATAACAAAGTAGAAAAGAACCAAATTCTAACTCTTACTTTTGACATTTAAATTTCTTAATTAAATTTATTATTCAGGAGAGCATACACCAGGCCTTCATTTTGAGGAGTTTTATAGACTGAGTATTAGAGGAGTATCTTAGTAGAATTCACCAGTGTTATGCTGATATACCAAAATGAGATTTATTCTCTTAACTTCATTTGTCCTTGGGTGTGGTTGGCAAATGGCAGTAATTGGTTTTCTGCTATCTCTGTAAGTAGGGTGATATAAGCTATTTACCCTCCAGTGCAAACCATTTACTCTTCATTGGACTTACTAGATGGCTGCAGACTGCTTGGCATCTAGATTTTCTGAGTGGTTGCTAACTGCTGTTTCCCTATTCCACTTGTCCAGGCTTACTGGCCTCTTCATCTATATAACTCTCTTTTAACATTTCTCTTTATAAACCTACTAGAGGCCCGGTGCATGAAAATTCATGCACTGGGGTAGGTGGTTCCTCAGCCCAGCCTGCCCCCTCTCAGTCCAGGAATTGCCTGCTCTTCTGTGGGAGGCAACTGGCTGATCAGGGGAAGGCACCACCCCCATCACCCCGCACATTAGAAAGGTTGAGAACCACTGCCTTAGATGGTCTTTTATGAACACATTTTAAACACTCTCACTTGTTTTCTATTGTGTAGAAAGGGGTTTGATTTTCCCTTTTCTATAGACCTTTCACTAACACAGCACTCTTACTTTCAATAAACACACCTTCAATAAAACATAAGACATTGCACCAACAGCTCTAAATCTATTTTCTAGCTGCTTTTTAAAATTTTTATTAAAAGGCCCAAAGTTGGTAAACTTAAGACTTGTCCAGCAATCAGTGGCTTAACAGCTGAAATTAGTTAATCTGCTAACATAGCTAAGGGTTTTTCCTTTCAAATAAGTGGCTACCCTCTAATAACTTGCATTATAAAAGCTGGCCTAGATAAGAGATTCCAAAGTTAGCTTCTAGTAAACAAATACTGAAATAACTTAAGACAACATGTGACAGAAGTCACTAGTGGAGATTCTTAAAATTAAAATGTTAATGAAAAAAAAAAAACCATTGAAACCTGTAAAGAATTTTAGTGAGTTTATTTGAGCCAAACGGTCGACATATACCGGGAAGCAGAACCTCAATAAATTGGGGTAAAAAGGAAGTTACAAGTTACCCAGACATCTCACAGATATATCTTAGACTTAGGAAGGCAAATGGGCTCAGTAAAGAAGATCTAAGTTGATCTTTGTCAGGTGAAATATCGGTCTAGGAGAGTGTTTCCCAAAGTGTGGTACGCGTACCCCCAGGGGTACGGGAAGAGTTTGGTGGGGATATGCACTGCACCGTGCTTAGCTGTGCCTAATTCTATGTTCTCATGAGTACGAGGGGTACTCAGCGTTACGAAAATTATAGAAGGGGTGCACATATGTCAAAAGTTTGGGAAACACTGATCCAGGACATGACTACCCACTATAACCTGTTTGTAGTTAGATTTTTAATTTTCAAACCATCTTTTGTGGTTATTTTAGGTCTCTGAGTTTGCAAGAAGCCACGCAGGACTCCCTGAGCTTGTCAGGTTGGCATGTGGCTCTTTTCATTCACAAAACATACACACACACACAACTGAATGTGCTCTATCTGGTAAGCCAAAGAATACAAACAAAAACCAGCATTTCCAAGGTCAGTGATACCCTGCGATAGAAGCACAAAAATACTCTATCAGGTAGAGTGGTTAAGAGCCACCAGCACGGAGAACTGGGCACGCGAACTCAGAGCAGCCAGTCACGCGGGACAGCACCACACGGCAGGGATCCCGAGAGGCACACCCACACGTCTCCGTGGGGCGAGGGGGAGCGCGGGCACACAGTGAAGCGTCCTCACTCGGTCCCCACAACCTGGGCGCTGGTCCTCCTCGCGCGCATGCGCAGGGCGGCGCGCCCCACGCCCCGCCCCCGGTCCTGCGCGCGGCGCTGCTTCCGCCACGCACGCTATGGCGGCGGCGGAGTCCGCCCTTGGCCCCGCCTCTCGGGGCGGCGCGCCGGTCACTTGACGCGGCTGCGGGCTGAAGAAACACAAGGGAAGTCGCGGTCGACGTCGTCGGGACCTCCGCCACCGAAAGCTGCGGGACCCTCTGCCTCGCCGCTTGCTCCCGCCTCGCGCGCCATGCCGTCGGAGAAGACCTTCAAGCAGCGCCGCACCTTCGGTGGGTATCCCGGCGGGGCCGGGGCTGGCGAGGGCGGCCCGGCCCGGGAGTTCCGAGGGTCCGAGGCGCGGGCCGGGCCGGGGGCCCGGAGGTTGGCGGAGGCTGGAGAGAGAGAGCTGAGGGGCCGAGGCGGCGGGCCCGGCTCAGGGGCCCGGAGGTTGGCGGGGGCCGGAGAGGCCGAGGCGGCGGGCCGGGCTGGGGGGCCGGGCGCTGACGGAGGGCCTGGCACCGGAGAGCTGAGGGCCGAGCGGCGGGGACCCGGCGCCAGCCGGTAGAAGGCTCCAGGGCCGCGCGGGGCTGAGGTACCGGTGGCCGGGGCAGAGCAGTGGAGGGGCCGGGCCGCGGACTAGGGGGAGGGTGGGGACTGAGGAGCCGAAGGGCTGGGCCGGGAGGGCTGAGGGCTCGGGCCTGAGAGGCCGCGGGGTTGAGGATGGAGTCGGGTGACCGACGGGCCGAAGGTTTCCGGGAAGGGCCCGCGAGGAGAGCTCCGAGGGCTCCGAGGGCTCCGAGGGCTCCGAGGGCTCCGAGGGCTGCGGGGACGGGGCGGTGCGGGGGTTGGGGTGCGAGCCGGGCCCGGGGCATTCACACCCGGCCCCGCGGGGGCGCGCTTTGGCGGAGGTGCTGAATCACCTTTGGCTCCTGGTCAGCCCTCTGGTCCAGGGGGTGCGGGGTGGCTGTCCCTCCAAAAAGCGAAGTCCCATGGGAGAAGTGGTGGACTCGTTGGGAGGCCCCCCCTCCTCCCCGACGCTGGGCTGCTACAAGCCCTTTGAAGTGGCGGCTCTAGGATGCAAGTGAATCACCTCCAGGTAAGTTGTCCTGGTCCCATGTGGGCACTGGAAACCTCAGTGCTTTAATGGAGAGAAGAAGTGAACGCCGGGGAGCCCCCGAACCTGTGGCTTCTGCACCCCCTCCATTCTGGCCAATGTGGATGGGACTTGCCCGGCGGGCGGGACATCTTGATCTGCTTGTGCAGTAGAGCTAGGGTGGGTGGCTTATCCTCCTGGCTTGCCAGTGCATTCTTACTTTGATATTAGTAGTAAATCATAAAATCAGTTCTCTCCCATTTTAGACTAGAAACCCAACTTAGGCTTTCTGGCATCTGGGTGAAATTGAAAGTAACACCCTAATAATCACTGCTCCACAAAAATGATGAGAAGGAAGTGATCAGTGCTCTTAAGCCAAGAAAATTCTGCAATAACACCGTGGCCTCAGAGGACGTCTGTTTGTAGGACTTGTTTATGGCAGCTCAGGGAGGACAGGAGAGAAGGGAAGCACCAGGTTCCTTCTCCACGGAAAAGGTCCCACCGTAATCTTTCCGGCCTTAAGCAGTGATACCTTTGTCTAGATTTCTGGAGTCTAGAAAGAGGTGAGCATTCATTTGAGCTTGGATAGGGTTTTCTAGATCTCAGGATTGATAAGTATTTGATTTCTTGTGCCTGAGACGTTTCAGTAAATGAAATTCATGTTGGCCTGCTGAGCCTATCTTTTCAAACAGTTCCTTAGGTAGTTTGTTGGTTAAGAAGACTTAGACGTGCCTTTTTAATTAGAAATTTTCCTTTTAGAGACGTTAGTGAACTCTTAATATTATTTAGCTTTTTTTGCAACCCCGAGAATGGCATTTAAAGCAGATTTGCAGTATTTGGCTTCCATCCTCACTGACTGACATTTGAAAGTTAATTGGGGACATTTGTGTGGGAAAGATGCCCATTTTTTCATGACTGAAACTATACTTTCCTCTGCTTAAAGGATTTTTAGGTTATTCTGGAGAAGTTCTAATTAATTGGAAGGATTTCACCTGGAACCTGTGACTCTAGAAGTAAACAAGCAGGAATGCCGCTTCCCTCACCCCCTTCCCATTAGTGTATCTTACATACCAGGTGGGGAAAAGTAGGTTTACTCTGCCATTACAACATTATCTTGTATTAATAAAGTTATTGTAATTATTATAATTTGCAAGCCATTTTTCATATGAACAACTGTAAACCTACTTTTGTCCACTCTGTATATTGTATCTGCTTTCTCTTTACCTCACTTTTCCTCCCAACCCCCTTTTCTAAGATCTCTTTGTCATTTGGCAGAAAAGTATCAAATATCTCTTAATGACCACTACCTTTCTTTGCTCTTGACTTTCATAACAACACTGATAATTGAGTTTTCAGAGATTTGTAGCACAGTAGATGAGGGGAATTAATTCTTTGGCGAAAACCTCTATACTGTAGAATCTAAGAACAGCCCTAGTTAGCTTGAGCAGTTTTATCTCTTTCCAAGTAAGTGAGTTTTATTTTAAAATTGAAAATAGCTCTGTTGATGTCTTATGCTATGATTGAGAAGGCAGGAATGGATCTTAGGGCCAATCCCAAACAACCCCTTTTGTAGCTAAAGAAACTGGGTGGGGCCCAGAGAGGTGAAGAACATGGTCCACCTAGTGGCAGAGTCTGAGCTTGTCCTTGTAAACTTGTGAGATTATTTATTTATTTAATCTTTATTGCTCAGATTATTACAATTGTTTCTCTTTTTTCCCCCATAGCTTACTTCCACCCAGTTTCCACCCCACCCTCTGCCCTTACCTCCCCCACCCCATTGTCCTCATCCATAGGTGTACAATTTTAGTCCAGTCTCTTCCTGCACCTCCCATACCCCTTTCCCCCTGATAACTATCAATCCACTCTCTTTCTTTGCCCCTGATTCTATTACATTCACCAGTTTATTATTTTTTAAAAAATATATATTTTATTGATTTTTTTTACAGAGAGGAAGGGATAGAGAGTTAGAAACATCGATGAGAGAGAAACATCCATTATCTGCCTCTTGCACACCCCCTACTGGGGATGTGCCGGCAACCAAGGTACATGTCCTTGACCAGAATCGAACCTGGGACTTCTCAATCTGCAGGAAGATGCTCTATCCACTGAGCCAAACTGGTTTTGGCTCACCAGTTTATTCTGTTCCTCAGATTTTTAGATTCACTTGTTGATAAATATGTATTTGTTATTCATAATATTTATCTTTACCTTTTTCTTCTTCCTCTTAAAGAATACCCTTCAGCATTTCATGTAATCCTGGTTTGGTGGTGATGAACTCCTTTAGCTTTTTTTTTTTTTTTTTATCTGTGAAGCTCTTTATCTGACCTTCAATTCTGAATGATAACTTTGCTGGGTAGAGTAATCTTGGTTGTAGGTTCTTGCTATTCATCACTTTGAATATTTCTTGCCACTCCCATCAGGCCTGCATAGTTTCTGTTGAGAAATCAGCTGATAATTGTATGGGTGCTCCTTTATATGTAACTACCTGCTTTTCTCTTGCTGCTTGTAATATTCTGTCTTTTGCTCTTGGCATTTTAATTATGAAGTGTCTTGGTGTGGTCTTCTTTGGATTCCTTTTGTTTGGGGTTCTGTGCATTTCCTGGACTTGTAAGTCTATTTCTTTCACCAGGTGGGGGAAGTTTTAGGTCATTATTTCTTCAAATAGGTTTTCAGTATCTTGCTCTCTCTCTCTCCTTCTGGCACCCCCATAATTCTGATGTTGGTATGCTTGAGGTTGTCCCAGAAGCTCCTTACACTATCTTCAACTTTCTGGATTCTCTTCTCTTCTTGCTTCTCCAGAGGAGTGTCCTTTGCCTCTAACAGTAAAGCTGCGGTCTTCTGAAACCACATCTCCTAAGTTATCACAGGCCTGTGTGTGGAGTAGCCTGCATCCCATCCTCTCAGAGTGGCGCCCAGTCAGTCCTGCCCTTGGGTGTGTGCCTCAGACCTCTGCCTTCCACAGCTCCTGAGTTTCCACCTTAACAATCCAGATTCCCTCTGCAAGAACATGGGTGTCCCAGGGGCTCGACTGGAATTGGGTTGGGTCTCTGTAGTCTGGTGCTTCCGACTCCTTTCACTATGGAGAAGCTTTGGCAACCTCTGTGGTCAGATCTCTCTGTGCACACTCACTCGCACGATTGTAGACCCTGCCTGCTGCAGCTCCCGGCTCCTCTGAGTCTCCCAGTCTCTGAGTCTCCAGGTGCCTTTCTCTGCAGTCCAGATTCCACCAGTATGAGCCTGGGTCCACCAGGTTCTGGACAGGGTTGGGGTTTAGTGTAGTTGAAAATGGGGTTCAGTGGAGCCGCAGCCGGGGGCTTCCTTTCCCCTCCCGTCAGCCAGGCACTCGGCTGCCCGTTGAGCCTCTCTACTTTCTCCTTGTAGATTTCCCACTCCGCCAGCTTTCCTGTGGTTTTGGATGATGTCCGTTCTGTCTTTTAGTTGTTTTGAAATTGTTGTGCCAGGCGGCAGCTTAGGTGCTTACCTAGGCCGCCATCTTGGTTTCTTCTCCATTTTACAGTTTTTATTTGTTAGCTATCTTCTGTGTACAAGCTTGAGCCCTGGGGGAATACACAGATGACTAGAGCTGCATCCCTGATTGCCAGGGGCAGTCTGACAAACAGATTATAGCACTGAGAAAATAATTGAGTTAAAAGAATTTTTGATCTGTGTTGTTGATATGCTCCTGTCAGATGTACTATTCACCTCTGAAGATAACTAAACATTTTTTTAAAAAATATATTTTATTGATTTTTTTTACAGAGAGGAAGAGAGAAGGAAGAGTTAGAAACATCAATGAGAGAGAATCATTGATCAGCTGCCTCTTGCACACCCCCTACTGGGGATGTGCCTGCAACCAAGGTACATGCCCTTAACCGGAATCAAACCTGGGACCTTTCAGTCCGCAGTCCAACGCTCTATCCATTGAGGCAAACCGGTTTCGGCTGAAGATAACTTTAAAAAGTGTGTTATTGCCCTGGGTCTTGTGGTAAGGTTTGTTGAGTGTAGTCCCATCCACCAAGAGGTCATTGGTTTGAATCTTCAGCGACTAATTGCAAGTGCAGGTTGTTACCTGTGCTTCTGACCAGCTGACCTCTCTTTTCCAGGTGGTCAGGAGTGAGGCTAAATGTTTGAAACCTCTAATCTTTGTTGGTCCCTTGGCAACCACCCTCCATCCTTAAGGCTTTCTCAAAATCACCTCATTAACATAAACTCAGGTGTGGTTGAAAGGGGCTTAGTGTGAATAAGGAAAGATCTTTATCACCCATACTAGTGGCCTGTTGCAGGAAGATTCCTGCAATGGGACTTCCTGCCTCGGGTCACCTTTCCGCCTGCTTTCCTCCCTTCTCCCTGCCCTGCCCCACCTGCTTTCCTCCCTTCGCCCGCCTGCTTCCTCCCCTCCCCCGCAGGGCCTCCCTTCTCCACTGCTTTGCTTTCTTCTTCGCAGCTTCACTCCCTTCTGCAGGCTTGGTTTCTGTCTACACTGTCTTGATATGCAAATTAACTGCCATATTGGTTCGGTTGATTTGCATACTCACCCTGTTTGGCTGGTGGGCGTGAGTTATGTGGTGGAATGATGGTTAATTTGCATATTTCTCTGTTATTAGGTTAGATAGGGAAATCTAAGGGTTTTGGGAGCTCTGTGCCAGGACCAAATATGTATTTCTTGTTATAAGTCACAATGTAATAGGTGAAAACCAATAGGTTAAATTTACTATTAATAATAATAGCTAAATTTATGTTTATCGTCATATATTGAATAACAATATGCACTGGGAAGAATCAGTGAGTTTGCAGTCATCTTTGTCTATAGCAAATATGTTTTTTTTTTTGTTTTGTTTTAATATGTTTTTATTGATTTCAGAGAAGAAGGGAGAGGGAGAGAGAAATAGAAACATCAACGATGAGAGAGAATCATTGATCGGCTGTCTCCCGCATGCCCCACACTGGAGATTAAGCTGTGACCTTCTGGTTCATAGGTCTATGCTCAACCACTGAGCCATACAGACTGGGGGCAAATATGATTTTATTTAGTAGTTTATCTTTAGAGATGATTTAGATATGGATGGGAAAGTATAAACAGAACTTACATTCATATTTGAATATGGGAATTCGATAATTTTTATGGGGAATATTAACTAAAAAAAAATTCAAACCAAAATGGCAGTGATGTTAAAATAAATTCATGTCTATATAGGTCATAGCATCTTTTTTTCTGGAGCTACTAGTATGAACACTTTCTCAGGAAGTTCATTACATTGATCATTTATTTGCAAATACATACCATGAGAATGAATCCTACCATAGTAAGTCAAGGTGATTTTATTAATTTTTGTTAGAAGGTTTTAATTTATGCCATCTTAATCATATGTTCATGTATTGCTTTATATATGACATGATCCTCCAATTATATTGTTACCTTATTGAGAACTGGGCTTGGCTCCCCCCCACACCCCATATTCTACAGATAGCCTAATACAATAGGTGAAAATATAAATAAGTGATTCTATTAAGGGGGAGAATACAGAGATATTCTCAAAAAAGTATTCAACAGGCCGAAACCGGTTTGGCTCAGTGGATAGAGCATCGGTCTGCGGACTGAAGAGTTCCGGGTTCGATTTCTGTCAAGGGCATGTACACTGGTTGCGGCACATCACCCGTGGCAGTGTGCAGGAGGCAGCTGGTCGATGTTATACTCTAATCGATGTTTCTAGCTCTCTATTTCTCTCCCTTCCTCTGTGAAAAATCAATAAAATATATATTTTTTAAAAGTATTCAAGGGGAGAATCCAAGATGGCTGCACAGGTAAACACCTAACCGCAGCCCCACACAATAATTTCAATAAAATAAAACTAAAATATAAAAGACATTACCCAGAACTACAGGAAAGTCGACTGACTGGAAATTCTACAACGAGAAGCAAGGAGAAAACCAGAAGGAAGAGCGGAGGAACTGTAAAAGCCTAAGGTACGGAGACATGCGGTGCGCGCGGAGAGGACGGAGCCGGAGAAGAGGGGCAGCTGAGTGCCTGGCTGGCGTTCCCTAGTGGGAAGGAGATAAAAGCTCCAGACTGTGCTGAACCCCAGTTCTGACAGCACTGAACCCCAGTTCTAGACCAGACCCCGGGGACCCAGGCTCATACAGAGGCAGCTGGGCGGTAAGGCGGAACCCCGGGGAGAGGCGAAAGGAGGTCCCGGAGGCGCACACATTACGCACAGAGAAGGGACAGTTGGCTGTGCCGCGGGATTGCCCTGGCAATTCCACTTCCAACTGAACTGAACCTCAGTTCCGGGCTCATTGGGGGAGAGCCTCGACTGTTTGGTAGCAGGCGAAAATCGAGGACACCTTTCCCTCACAGGTGCTTACAACGAGTACTGAAGGACCCTAAGGAATACTGAGGCTCTGGAGCCGCATAGGGCGGGGCTGAGGGAAGCCAAGGCTGTAGGCTCCACCCTGAAACTACATCCAAGCAGAACACAGAGACTTTTAAGGCTACCAACTCACGGAAGCTGCGAAAATGCAGACAAGGAAAAAGTTCACAAACGAAAGAAATGGAGGACAAAAAGCAACTGGATATAGAGTTCAAAACCACACTTATAAGGTTGTTCAAGAATCTCCTAGAAAAGGCCGATAAAATAAATGAGACCTATGAGGATATGAAAAGGGATCAACTAGAAATAAGGGATCAACAATAAATAAAAAATACATTGTCTGAAATAAAAAATATTATACAGAGTCCTAAAAACAGAATGGAAGATCGCAAGAATCAAGTCAAAGATTTGGAACATAAAGAGCCAGAAGACACTCCTCCGCAGAAGCAAGAAGGCAAGAGAATCCAGAAAGTTGAGGAAAATGTAAGAAACCTCTGGGACAACTTCAAGCGAACCATCAGAATATTGGGGTCCCAGAAGATGAGAGAGAGCAAGATATCGAAAACATACTGAAAGAAATAGTGACAGAAAACTTCCCCCACCTTGTGAAAGAATTAGACTTACAAGTCCAGGAAGCACACAGAACTCCAAACAAAAGGAATCCAAAGAAGACCACTCCAAGACAAATCATAATTGAAATTCCAAGAGCAAAAGACAAAGAATATTAAAAGCAGCAAGAGCAATGCAGGTAGTTACCTATAAAGGAGCACCTATACGATTGTCAGCTGATTTTTCAACAGAAACCATGCAGGCCAGACAGGAATGGCAAGAAATATTCAAGGTGATGAATAGTAAGAACCTATCCAACAAAGCTATCACTCAGAATCGAAGGCCAGATAAAGAGCTTCACTAATAAAAAAAAGCTAAAGGAGTTCATCACCACCAAACCAGAATTATATGAATTGCTGAAGGGGGTTCTTTTGGAAGAGAAAGTAAATAAAGATAAAAATTATGAACAAATACGTAACTATCAACAAGTGAATCTAAAAACCAAGGAAATTAAAAAAAAATCTGATCAACAATATTAATTGTTGAATATGATAGAATCAGAGGGGGAGTGAACTGACGATTCTTGGGGAAAAGGGGAGAGGGTGGAGTGGGAAAAGACTGAACATAAATTTTGCACTTATGGATGAGGACAATGGGTTGGGGAAAGGGCAGAGGGTGGGGTGGGAACTTGGAGGAGGAGAGCAACGGAGGGGGGGGGGGAAGAGGAACATTTGTAATAATATGAACAATAAAGATTAAAAAAAAAATTCAGCAAAAAAAACCAAAAAAAAACAAAAGAAAAAACATGCAATACCTAACTATTTAGCCAGGACACTGACCTCTTCTTATATTATGAAATTAAAACACTGATGCCCTAGCTGGCTTGGCTCAGTGGATAAAGCATCGGCCTGTGGACTGAAGGGTCCCGGGGTTTAATTCTGGTCAAGAGCACATGCCTGACCTGTAAGCTCCATCCCAGTGTAGGGCTAACAGGAGGCAGCCGATCAATGATTCCATCACTGATGTTTCTCTCTCTCTCTCCCTTCTCTAAAATCAATAAAAATGTATTTTAAAAAGATTAAAAAAAAAAAAGAATTCAACAGTAGACTGTGCTTATTTGGGGCACTGTACAGAACTATTTAACTCTTAATAGGGCATTCCTTTCTCTCTGGTCTTATAACTCCTGATAGAACCATGTAATTAATTGCTTGTTGATTTCCATATAATTGCCCTTGACCTCACATATCAATCTTTGCTAGATATGAAACGTTAGTGCTTGATTTCTTTCACTTCTAGAAAGATGTGCCTACTTGTTTTGCTCTGCTACAAAAAAAGGTGAAATTCAGATATAAAGCTCAACCAGCAAAAATGCAGGAAATAAGCTGCTTTAGAGTCCTTAATAATGCCTATATCTCTTTTCATTGCAGAACAAAGAGTAGAAGATGTCCGGCTTATCCGAGAGCAGCATCCCACCAAAATCCCGGTAAGTAGATAGTTTCAGATACCTATGTATGTTTCAGTGGTTAGTAATGTATGCAGCCCTGGCCAGTGTTGCTAAGCGGTTAAGAGTGTCAGCCGCATACCAAAGGGTCACGGGTTCGATTCCCAATTAAGGGCATGTTACCTAAGTTGCAGGTTCAATCCCTGGTCCTTTTTGGGGCATGTGCAGGAAGCAGTCAATCTATGTCTGTCTGTTTCTCTCTCTTTTCCCCTTTCCCTCTGCCTCCCTCTTCACTTCAGTGGGAAAAAAAATGTCCTCACGTGAGGATTAAAAAAGAAAGAGAAAGAAACTCCACTGCTAAAATTTTATAGAAGCTTTCATGTTTGGCTTTCTGACTGGTCATCTGATACCAAAGTAGGGAAAAGAAGATGAAAGATCCGGGGATGGGGAGGAGGAAGGGGAAAGGGGTAGGAGGACTGTAAAGTGTAAAGAAAAGATAATAAGATGGGTCTGCTCAGCAGTTTCACCTATAGGATTCTATAGTAAAAGACATATTCTGGTTGGACTGGCTGGAACTTTCACAATAATGTGTCTTTGAACTTGGGGTTAACATAGGGCTTAGTATTGAACCT
Organism: Pipistrellus hanaki; assembly: GCF_964339955.1. Lineage (NCBI taxonomy): Eukaryota > Metazoa > Chordata > Mammalia > Chiroptera > Vespertilionidae > Pipistrellus > Pipistrellus hanaki. The sequence continues at coordinate 25,924,030 of NC_140517.1, forward strand.
TCTGGGGAATTACCTTAATTTTGTGTTTTTTTTGTTTTGTTTTACTTTTAAGTACCTGCTATGCTTATTTACTAACAGGTGCTACCCTTTGGAAACAAATAGCCAGCCCAAATGTCTGCCAGAATTCTACAGAATCCTTTTGAAATGTGAATATCTGTGTACATTAAAAGTCATCTTTTTTGTTAATAGTTTGTTTTTTTGCAGAAATCACATATTTGTACTTACATGTAGTGTTTGTGACAACACTGCACAAGTTTGAGAAGCAGACTCACAGCCATTCCTATGTTGAGAATATGATGGGTGGATGGATGGACTTGGCACAGTCCATCCTGGTCCTACAGTCTTCATTCCCCAGTGGTGACTTTTTCTGTGCTCCTGTTCATAGCTCTTACCATTAAGTGAAATTTTGAGACGGTTCTTTCAGGTCTAGTAAAATGCCTTATTCTGAGTTATGCATCTGGTCTCCCCAATTAGAAGAGGTAAAGGAAAAAATTTAAAGAAATAAGAACTGAAAAGTAAAACAATCATTTTAGGTGATTGAATTTTCACGGATATCACCACCAAATAGTGAATAGAAGCAGCTAGAACAGCTTCTCCCCAAGCAGACCAGACTCAGCAGCTGAAAGCAGAAGATACCCAAAGTCATCTTATCTGGCATTTTCCAGACTGCGGTGTGTTCCTTTAACAAAGGATTCTAAGATCTTGAATTTTTTCTTCTCATTCCTTACTTCTGCTTTCTGGGCCAAGAATCTATGATTTATGTATTGGCTCCGATTTCTGCTACCACTTAAAACTAGGCAGGTATAGTCTCTCCGCTGATTTCTGTGGATATCATGTTCTGAACACAGCTATAGATAAATTCATTTTAACAAGGAAGATGACAGCTTCACTTTTTTTTTTTCTCTACAGAAAGGAAGTATGGCAAGGAGCTAATGGATTTATTTCCATTCATAATGTGAAACCATTTTTGTTTCCTGCATATTTCAAGATCCTTGACTTTAATACTTATTAAAGAAATAGCAAGAATATTTTATCAAAATGAAAGGAATCTTCAAGTAACAAATTGAAGATTTGACCTCTACTTATAAAATATTTACTTAGTATTATTTTCATGTCAAATAGAGAAGCATGTCTCTAGTATAAAAAACAAACTTAGTCTAGCTCAGCTGGTGTGGCTCTGTGGTTGAGCATTGACCTATGAACTCAGGAGGTCAGTTCGATTCCTGGTCAGGGCACATCCCAGATTGCGGGCTTGAGCCCCAGTGGTGCGTGCAGGAGGAAGCCAGTCAGTGATTTCTTTCATCATTGATGTTTTTCTTTCTTCCTCTCCCTTCCTCTCTGAAATAAATAAAAATATATATTTTAAAAAACCACCTTAACATTTTTATTAAGGTTCCTACCATGCCACAGGAAATGGTAGTATTAGAATTGGTACAGACAGATTCATATCTTTATACTTTATACTTAAGCCTCTCTGTTCTGGAAGGCAGCTATGCTCACCACTATACCACCAATGCAGCCTCACCGTTCTGACTAGTATATTTTCATGGTTCCAAATAACAAAATACTTAGCATTTTCTTCCTCCTCCCTGCTCACCCCCCTGGAGGCAGCTACTGTGTCTCTTGTGTACCATTTTATAAGAGATATAGATCTATGAGGAAACTAACAAATGTGCCAGTTACAACATAGGAAGTTTTTTATTTTTCTCCCTTAGTGACTATTTTAAAATCACATTTCTGGATTCATTTCTAGGTGATAATAGAACGATACAAGGGGGAAAAGCAGCTTCCTGTTCTGGATAAAACCAAGTTTCTTGTACCTGATCATGTCAACATGAGTGAACTCATCAAGATAATTAGGTAATCACCTTTTTGTTTTTTTATTTCTTTAGGTAACTTCTCATTTATTTTTAATTTTTTACTGATCTTAGATGAGGTGGGGGAAAGGAAGGAGAGAGAGAGAGAAACATTAATGTGAGCGAAACATTGATTGGTTGCCTCCCGAGTGTGCCCCACCAGGACCGAACCCAAAATCTGGGTATATGCCCCAATTGGGAATCGAACCTACCACCTTTTTTGTTGTTATTGTTGTTAATCCTCACCTGAGGATATTTTTTCATTGATTTTTAGGGAGAGTGGGGGAGAGAGAGAGAAAGACAGAGAAGCATTGATATGAGAGAAACACATCGATTGGTTGTCTCTTCCACAAGCCTTGACCATAGCCCGGGCCAGGGAGGAGCCTGCAACCAAGGTACATGCCCTTGACCAGAATCGAACCCGGGAGCCTTTGGTTTGCAGGCTGACGCTCTATCCACTGAGCCAAACCAGCTAGGGTGCTGATGTAGGGGACATCCTGATACTCCAACCAAGCCACACCAGCTGGGGCTTAACTTCTTAATCTTTTTAAAAAAAAAAAATGTTTTTATTTATTTCAAAGAGGGCAAGATAAAGAGAGAAACATCAATGATGAGAGAGAATCATTGACCAGCTTCCTCCTGCACATCCCCTGCTGGGGACTGAGCACACAACCCGGGCATGTCATGATGGAAATAGAACTCTGACCTCCTGGTTTGTGGGTTGATGCTCAACCACTGAGCCATACCAGCTGGGGTTAAGTTTTTATTCTTTATCACACTTACAGATAAATCTTTTGTTCTGATTAAAATTATGCAAGCTTAATAAAACCATAGATGTTTCATTTCTTGTTTTTATTTTTTTGTTTGTTTTTTTAAAAATATTTTTTATCTGCTAGATCTCATGTCCCTTCTGATTCTTTTATAACATCTAGTGTAGATGTCCTTTAATCAGAAAAGTTATAAGTTTTGTATCAAAATTATTAAAAGAATTCAGATTTGGTATAGTGGTAATAAATTGTACCAGCTTAGGTCTTAGTTTATAAATATTTTGAACTATTTTTCTCACATTTTAGACACTAATGACATTCTTCAGACAGCATAATAGTTTAAAGCTCAAGGTAGTAAGAATTATCACTAATATTGATCATGAATATAATCATAGGAAATGTCTTGTTCTTTGTGAGAAGAAATACTAGTCATTAATGGTAAAGTATACACTTAATTTTGCCAGAAGCAGCATTTAAAAAAATATACTTTTAAAATCAATTAATGGGTGATATTTTTACACGTTCCCTACTGATTGATGTGTCAATATTTTTTCATATTTCTTTCAATAGAAGGCGCTTACAGCTCAACGCTAATCAAGCCTTCTTCCTGTTAGTGAATGGGCACAGCATGGTGAGTGTGTCCACACCGATATCGGAAGTGTATGAAAGTGAGAAGGATGAAGATGGATTCCTGTATATGGTCTACGCCTCTCAGGAGACATTTGGAATGAAATTGTCGGTGTAAGACTAGAAAAATGCATCTGTTCTAGAATTTTTTAAACCCTTACCAACGGGGAAAAAAGGGATGTTACCAACTGAGATTGGATCAGTTCATCTAAATCACAGATCATCAAAACAGTAGTGTCTTGCCTAGGAGTTTTAGAGAGTTGTTTTTGTACTTTAAGCAGAAAAACTGAGCTCCAAGCGAGCACATTCAGCTTTGGAAAACTATATTATTTAACCTAGGCTGTCTTGTTTTAAAGTTTAAAAATAAAATACTTTGCATTCTAAGTTACCAATAAAATAGATCTTCAAGTTATTTTAATGTTCTTTCCCCAAGAGGAACTTGTATTTTGAGCATTCAGAGACAGTAAGTCAGAATCTGCCAACTTTTATTGGTTTCTATCCAACTAGAGAAATCTCAAGCTTAGCTCCCAAAACACATTTGCCATAATCGTCTGCAAAAAGCAGGCTAAATGGAGGTGTATAAGAAAACTGTGAACTGGTGTTCAAGGTTCCTGATTCCTATCAAGTACACCCAAGGCAACACTCTTGCAGTGTTAGGAAGTTATTTGTTCTCCAGACAGTAACATACATGGTAACACCACTGCTCAGTGGAAACCTTGAATAATTTATTTTGGTCAAGTTTCTCAAAAGGCCCAGAGGAAAAAAGTGACATTTCTTCTGTTTTGGATATTCTCTGATCAAAGAGCTCAAAATAGTGCCTGCTTTGGTAAATAAACAAGCACTTGTATCAGTTTCATTCTTTAGGATAGCAGTAGAAATTACAGAATCCTGCAGATGATTTATGTTTTATGTTGTGTGTGACTAAACTATGTTGTTAAAAAGTTATCACATTTTAAAATAGTATTTCAGTTATCATTTAGGTCAAACAACATTGAAATTCCCCTACTCCAAGCGCATTCCCCCACTTCAGTTGTGAAGAAAGCAGTAAAAGGAGATACAGACTCTTCACAGATATTAATATAAAAAGTTAAACATTTCCCAAGTCCAACCAGAATAACCAATACTTCCTACTACCTGCATGATTATTTACTATTTTCATGGAAATCTCACAAAAAGATCACAGACCACTTTTAGACTATATGTAGCAGTTCATGATTTGCCTTTGTGTATTTAGATGTGTATTTAGATGTTGTATCAGTTAGTGGAAACTTACTATAATGTTGGGATTAGACAATATAACTGTGTATGGGCCCTCACCCCTCAAACTATCACCTACTCCAACCGCTGCATGCGTCTGTCTACATGGCTAACTTTTAATATGTATATTTTTACATTATGTACATTCTTAATTGGCCTGTCTTTAGATTGTATGTCACTATATCTGACATTCTTGTAACTACTGTGTGATCAATAAGATTCCTATAAGAAATTCTGCTTTTTAAAAACAATACCATGCTGAGAGGGGCGACATATCCCAAGTTAATGGGTAGTCACTCCATATTTATAGGATCTTTAAAACAAGTACATTTTTAAATGAACTAAGGTGAATAAAGGCACAACTAAAAACTGTCATTAAAGCTCAATTTAATGGACCAGTGTTTGAGACTGCATACTGTCTGTACTAGCCAAAGCCAAATAGAGTCCTTCCTAACAAGAAGCATCAGGCTGGTTTTGCTGGGCTGGGGGAGCAGTTGGGTGGAGTGACACCTCTGAAGGTCTCCTGTCAGGGGCATCTTCTTCACTGTGGTCAAGGTTCTGCCCCTTGGTCTTGACCTTACAAAACTATACTAAGAACTTGTATGCCACAAAGTAGGAGGAAGATGGGTGTGGGATGTAGGTGTTTCATGGGAATAAACACTTGAAAACATTGCTCTGAATAAACAAAGTGAAATAAACACAAAGGTATAGAGTATGTGTGTGTGCAGTCGAGATGGCATGACTCATGGTACCTTAGGTTACGGGGAGCCGCATCAAGTAAAGACATAATGCAAACACCAGCCACGTAGTGGCCGGTGCTACTCGGCTGGAAAACCAGACCTGGACCCAACTCAAGTTCCAATAGGCACTGCAATGTCTGTGGAAGAGTACGGGGAGCAGTTGAGGAAATACCCTGCTTCCCTGAGTTTCTTGTTCAGATGTGCATGTTCCGCATCTCCCGAAGAGCAAGTGCTCCACATTGGGCTGCCAGCTGTGTCGTTTACTTACCGAACAGTAGCCTGAAAAAAACCAAGAGGCCTTATGGACCTTTATGGTGAAAAGGCACCAGAATTCTCCCTCTAGTGCTTGGCACTGCTCAAGACAAAAATAGTCCTAGGCACACTTACTGCCAACCTCTCAAATCCAGAGGACAGAGCTTAAGATGGTAGGGTACATTCACCATGCATTTGGGAATGTTTAAAGAAGCTTAGATCTATTAACACATACTTTGATTGTTATGAAACCTTTATACCCCAATCAAGAATTCACATTTCTGTCCATACCAAAGACATTTGTTAAAAACCTAGGAACCTTGACAGAAAACAGGTTTAAGACTATTCCTTTTGTAAAGCTGGGAAGGCAGAAAAGGACTGACTCCCTAGTTTAGAGATCAAGAATTGTGAATTATAGGAAAAGATGTGTGCTTCATATTTGAGGCAAAGACCCAATAAAATGAAAGTTTTTGTTTTTATTTTCATTTTTTTAATTTTCAGTACATTAAATTTACTCATAAAAACATTCTAAAAATGTACAATTTTTCTTTTAACAAAGTATAATAAAACATAAAAACCCCAAAAACAATACTTGACATTTACAATTCAAAATCAAATTAGCAGAATATTAAATATTTACAAAACTATATTTTTAAAAAATATTTATAAAGTTACATGCAATTTTGTAGAACTGACAAAAGAATGGCTCAAAAATGGGAGACTTTTCCTTCATTCCTAAAAAGAAAATATGTTCAATAGAAGCTGTGAAGATTCTTAAGTATACGAGGTCTTCAGTTTCAGTACCAAAGCCTTTGTCTTTGTGCATGTAAAAACTCACCCATGTGAGGGGCTTGTTACAATACCCGACCGGCACGCCCCTCCCTCCACTAACAGTGTAGTAACATTGACCTTTGGCCTCAACCAGCACAGTATTTTTGTGAATGTTGATTAGAGATACTTTCTTTCATAACATTGGGACTTGTCAATAATTGGGCCTCTTCAGAACCCATGGCTTTAAGTGTCACCTGACTCATTCTTTGGGAGTCATCTGTACTTTGGAAAGGATGGCCAATGGGATCAGGTTCCACAGGCCCATCCTCTGAGATGGGGGGTCAAGCTGAGCAGAGACATGGTTTCCCTTATAACCTTTAAGACTCTTCAGTGGGTAATACCATCACTAAAAATCATGAGAGGAGGAGGAGTGACAAAATGATAGGGAGTGAAGAGGGGAGGGTGCAACCCAATTTCTGCTTGTCAAGTGTTCACTAGAGACTGGAGTGAGTGAATGAGTGCAAGCCTCAGTCAGCCTGTGCTCAAACAGGGAACACGTCACAGCTGTGTGACGTCAGGCAAAGTTACTACCACTGCTACTGCGCCTCCATACATAGTGTGTAGTGTAAACTAACTATGTTGACTTCTTGTGATAAAGGACTTATAGAATTCTAAATATAGTGAATTAAAATACTCAACCTACAAACTACTGTATTAACAAGCTGACTCCTGTAATCTTTTGGAGATTATATAGATGATGCTGGTTTTTTTAAATACCCAATCACACCGGCTTTCAAAAAATAATTTTTTTTTTTTTTTTTAGAAGTGCTAGCTCCCATTTCCTCAGTGCTCTTTAACAATTGGGAGTTTTAATGTTAAAACATTTTCCTATTTTCAGTATGACCATGAAACAAAAATTAGAAAATAAGGTAGAAAATTGACAGTTTTGCTTAAAAAAAAAAAAAAAAAAAAAAAAAAGATGAAATAGTTGTTTCATCCCAACATTGTATTCTACTTTGATCTGTACATTCTACTTTCCCCATTCTTGAAGATAAAAATGGGGTTAGAAACTTTAATATATGACAGACTACATAAAGCAAAGTGGCTGGTGCCACACCTACCTGGTTGCCACAGCACTTGGAAACAGCCACGATTTCAGGAAAACGACTAAGTAGTTGAAAGGATCAGTCTGATCTGTGTTTCTAACGTGAGGACATCTTCTGAGGAAATGCAAAATGCTCTTTTAGGCCTACTGGCTTTGGTTGCTTTCGGAGAGAAACTCATCAGAGATAATGCTGCTAGCAAATATTCCCAAGGCCAAGTATGCAATTCACTTGGGAAGAGATCTGATGGATCAGCAGCTTTGTGGCCTGTGTATCTCATATCTACATTTTACAATTCTCAACGTGGAATGACCTCATTGGAAATGTCACACCACACACATAGTTTCAAAGAAACAGAATTTTTCTAAGACCTTTGATGACTGGAACACAGCCACACAATGTCTGAACTTATTTACCTTAATTTGAAAGTCATACTTCAAAGTTTGTTTTAATTTTTTGTTGTATTTAATGCTAATCTCTAATATTTACCAAAATAGTTATAAGGGTGACAAAAGACACTTTCATTTCCAATACTGACCATTAAAACAAAGAAACCTAAATATGACCTTTTTTCTTTTGTTATGAGTCAGTTTTCCACAATGTCACTGTGTTGAAATAGGATTTATTTAAAATATTTCTTTGTTTAAAAAACCAAAAAATTTAAAAGTTTGGCTTTCAGCACATATCCAGGCCACTGTAATGGCCTTCAGAAATATTAAAATCGTAAACATCAATGAACACTCTAAGTCTTCCTTTAACATAACATGACAAGTTCCAGTCTAATATTCTTTAAGGCAAAGTTGTGTCAGTTCTCATTATTTTGACATTTTTGTAGTGTTTATAATTTAAGAGATCAATGTAACATTCCCCCAAAAAACTTGTAAGCATCAGCTTTGCTTAAAAACTGTATGTAATAATACTGTGTACCAGGAAGAGATATAAGAATACAGAGGTCTGTCAATTCTGCATTGCATAGAAATAAAACTCTACTAAAATAAAACTCTAAAAAATTCTACTAAAAGCCTTCCATAAAAAAAATGTAACAACTTTCTGCTTTAGTTTCCAGGAAGCCAGGAAACTGATCTCAAAATTTGAAACTTCCTATCACAATGCCTCAAATTCTAGAGTATTCTTTCTATTTACATCAATTTTGTTTGAGGCTGATTGTCCCATTTTAAGAATGTTCTGAATATTACATTTTCTCTTTTTAAATAAATATTCAACTGCAAAAATCCCTGGGTAAGGCCTTCCCGATTAATATTTTAATACTGAAGGCGTTAGCATTTAAAATAATATTTGAGCAGAAAATTCCCTTTAGACTTGAAGATTTAAGTTCCTAAATTTCAGATCAGAAAGCTCTCATTGCAATAGGGTGAAATTGAGAACTGTGTGGTGAGGACTTTATTTCCCATCTCAATAAAACTAGACTTTTGCAGATCCTGTAGCTCTGTCCTGTTGGTGTGGTCTCTTTTAGAGTCTTATCTTTTTCTATTGTAGCCTTCCAGGTTTTCAACAGAACTAATAATACAAAATAAGTCAACAGAAGAAAATTTCAAATCTTTTGCTCATAAATTACAGGACTATATTGTTGAAATGTGTGTCTCAAGTGTGAATCTGTTAACAGTAAGCCTTGGGAAGGCTATGTGAGGTTTTAGACTTGAAAACTGCTAAGGATAGATAGCATCTGTTAGAGACAACTCACAAAGGCCATGCTGTTACCGTGTGTCTGCAAGAGCTCCTTTGTAGTGGAAGATGACAGGCCTCAAAGCTATGGAAGGACCGATAAAGAAGATATTCTCAAAGCTTTGACAGCTAGGGATTTTCTGGGACTTGGACCCTTAGAAATTAAGTTGTTGCAAGTAACTATTTCTACTTAATAATGTAGTTTAAATTTATTTGCAGAAAAAATTAAAAACCTGAAACTGCTACAAAGTGTTTTACGGAGGGAAGTAAATACTAAGATCTCTGTGTGTACAAAGTGACTAGCCTGCTGGTGCCAACTCTTTAAAGACAGATTCTCTGAATATCTTGCACTGACTGCTCTCAGGGAGTTTGTCTCCAGAACGGCAGAGATTGACATCAGTTTACATTCTTCTGTAGTGCAATCCCTAAAAAAGCCCAGAAATTAGTGCCTAACCACTTTAGGAACAAAACAAAAGTGACATTTTCCCTCACCCAGGGGTGTCAAGAGTCCGACTGGTGGAACTCCACTTGGAGAACTCCAACCTTCAGTTCTCGATTCCGATCTCGCGTAGCTGCCCTGGAATTACGTGTGAGCCTAGAAGGACCAATGACAGCAATGCTCTTCCAGAGACGGGAGGCCTCTGCATTGCCATCAAGGGTGGAGGTGGCCAATTTCACCTGCTGTGGAGATACCCACTAGGCAAGTCCTGACATCAAGCTCCAATCTAGGATTTTGGCAATAAAACTGAGTTTGATGCACTCCTATGCTAGGTTTTCTATCCAGTCTAATAAAGTAAAGCACCTTTGGATTAAAGATATTAAGCTCAACAGCAACTAGACTTCTCAGTTTTGTATTTAATTTTCCTTATGTCTCCATGGCTTAATAGTGTTCTGTTGCCAGAGAAAAATATCAATCTGTGGAGTCCAGACTTTCTGCTGGAGGGGCATATTTCAACCTAAAAGTACCTAGAGAGAGGGAAAAAAAGAGATCAAATTTGAATCACTGTAGAATTACTACAAACAGCTGATCTGTCCAAAGTTATTTCCAGAGTCACTGGTCAAAATTCAGGTGCTGGGAACCTAGACCACCTGTTCTAACCACTGCCAACCCCCCCCTCCCACCCCACAACTGATGCAAATTTACTAGTTTTCCAAGAATCAGACAAGGGGTGAAATGACTGAAGTTGCCAATCTATTCCTTGATTCTTTTTAGGAGTGCTTTTTCTGGGATTCAACAGCACATAGCTGGTTGGCCATCCAGCATGCATCTCTCGGGACATGCGTCCTCTGGGGACAGGGCCCCTGCTCTGGGATCGCGGCATCAGGACAAGCAGCACAATCTCTATCAGCAGGGGTTGCCATAGCCCGATTGCCACACCTGCCGCCAGACCAGCTGAGTCTGAGCTGTTTGTCTCTAGGTCAGCAGGCGCCCACCGGCCCGAAAGGCTGGTGACCACTGGTTTAAGGAAACCTTTGCGGCAGCAGTCGCCAACCGGTAGCCCGTGAGGTCCGGAAGGTTGGTGACTGCTGCTCTAGATGACTAAGATACACAGGCAGGTCTGGAAATCACAGGTTTAGAGCAACCCTCATACCTACAGAGATCAAGTGACTTTTTAAGTCTGCACAGTGAGTAGTCACAGAGCTGGGACCAATTTTCCCAATGCCCGGTTTAATCATCTTTCCAAAACCAACAGCAAGAACAAATCCACTGTCATAAATACATCAACCATACATTTGGATTTGACTAAAGGAGACAAAAGAGAGTGAATGGGAGAAAGGGGGGAAAGCAGAAGATGGCAGAGCAGTGAGGATGATATCACACACGCACATACACACGCCAACAGCCCTGGCACCCTGGGGGGAGAGCGGAAGTGGGGATACCGATGTCCACCCACAGCGTTTGACCTTGTGCTGTGTGCCCTAGGCTTTCGGCTAAGGATTGGGGGGTGGCATTAAACTGCTGATACTTGCTTCCCAGTCACATGGCAAGAAATAAGAAACCAAGGAGCCATCAGGCCAGAGCCCCTCTCCACTGCCAGCTCAACATGCTCTAGAATGAGAAGTATGATGACATCATGGAGACACTCTTAGAACCAAAATAACCCACCTTCTGGGGGCTTTAGAACCTACCAAGAATTTCATGCTTTTGCAAAGAGCATTTAAAAATTACTTTTTGTTTTAAAAGAAGCAAGTTTACTATTATTTCCATAAACAGTAAGCCTTCGCCTGCACCTCTCTGGGCAGCGCTGCACTGCTAGCCAGTGTAGCCCGTCTGCCTCTGGAGCTTCACCGGCCGTGGCCCGCCTTTACCTTGCCGATTGAAGTCCATGGACGGCTGCTTGCAGTCCTGAGCGCGGTGACCGGTGGCCCCACAGTTGTAACATGAGAGATTGCCGCTCTTTTTGTGACTGGAACCATTGCTACTGCCCACCAAGCCCTGGGCCTGGTACACACCAGCTGCCCCTGCCATGAAGCTCTGCATGGGGGGGACGGTGAATGTGGACTGGCCGCCCAGCACGGGCTCGGCAGGCACACTGCTGCCATATGGTGAGTGCACAACCGGGAAGGCGCTGTTGCCGTACTGCTGGGTGCCCACGTAGCCGCTGCCACACACAGGGCTGAAGGGCAGGAAGGGGAAGGGGAAGACAGATGGCCCCGAGAACGGGTGCTGGAAATAGTTGGCGTAGCTGACGGTCAGGCCACCGGAGCCGCAGCTCCCGCTGCATCCACAGGATGTGCACACAACACAGCCTGGTGGCGGGCCTGGGGAGGGCTGTGGGGGTGCCGACGGCTGCTGATGGTGGTGGTGGTGGTGATGGTTCTGAGCAGAGGCAGGAATGTTCCCAGGGGAGCCGCTGCCACTGCTGCTGCTGCTGCTGCTGTAGAAACTGCTTTCAGGGACCGAGGAGAGCGCAGGGCTGGAGCTGGGGGCCGGGCAGCTGGGCACAGTGGCCATGTTTGGGAAGGAAGGGGAAGGGTGGCTACTGGAGGAGGCAGTGTTGCTGTTCGCACAGAAGCTGCCCTGCAGGGGGCCCACAGGCACACTGCTCATTGCAGAGAAGGCAGCTTTGGTGTTGGCTGTGTACAGAGCAGTCCGGGGGTTTATTATTGCAGGGGGCACACTGATCTGCACGTTATTAGAACAGGAAGTCTGTCCAGAAATGACAGAATCTGCAGGGACAGATGAAGACACCAGAAGTTTGATTGGTGGCCGAGCCACGTGGAAGACCGTGCTGGATGTTCCCACGGCAGCAGTGCTGGTCTCCACCACCAGGGCCGGCTGCTGGGCCGGCTTCATCACCCGGTCCAGGGCAGACGCATGGACAACTTTGGTTCGGGGACCAAAGGAGACGGTGGGTGACCCGGAGCTGCTCTCGGCAAGTCCAGAGAGGACCTGCATGGGCTGATGGGGGGCAGACGTGGGCAGCACTTCCATCATGGCATTGCTAAAACTCTTGTCCACTTTGATTCCACTTCTTGGTCCAGAGACTTTATTCCTTTCTTCTAGAGACAGCAGTGAGTGCATAGAAGACGAGAGGAGCTTCATGTCCGTGCCGCCCCTCTCTGCTTTGTGCACGGAATTCAGCATTCTGATGGGGGCAATGTGCGGGGCTGCAGTCATCATCTGTGGAGGCAGGGGGTGGTGGCCTGAAGGGTTGGAGCCCGCCTCATTCTGCACAGGGAGAACCTGGGCGGTGGGTCTGGCAGAACTCGAAGTGAAATGACTCAGTAGCAGGACAGGCTTCTCCTTGTCAGAGCCCTCCGTGTGCATCTCCACACCTAGATGGAAACAGAGAGGTCAGCACGGCCCCACAGCCTCGGGCAGAGGCAGCACCGCGCCAGCCATGCTGGGCATCCTTACGCCTGTCATTCTCCTCAGCGCTGTCTGAGCTCTCTTCCCGGGCCTGCACCCCCATCGGGCTGGGGGAAGAGCTGGAGCACTCTGAGGAGCTGCCTTCCCGGGCCGTCTGGTGAGGGGGCTGCTCCACTTCCACCCGCAGCACTGTGGAGAAGGGACAGGTGAGAGTCCAAAGGTGGCACCCAAATCCACGCGTCACAGAACTCCAACGGGGTCCTTGCACCCACCGCCGTGCAAACCTATCGCACACTGGTTTCTTTCATCAATCCCAAGAAGGTAGGTATGGGTATTTCCATATTCAACAGGGCTGCCAGAACACACAGCTCTTAGAGGACAAACCGCCCAAGGTCACGGCGAGTTATGTGGCAGATGCAAACACAGCGATGCTCTCAGCCAGATGCTCTAACGCCTCCCTCTCCTCAAACACCAGAGAATGAGAACAAAGGGTTCCCAAACCAGCATGGTGCTGCAAAAGGAGTCATCCACCTTTTCCAAAAGGAGTCATGAGTCATCTCACCCCGTTTCAGGAGGTTGAGGGACATAGACCGTTTTAGTTAAATAACCACCTAGAAGATACTCTGCACTTTTTCCGTCCTCATTTTCTATTACTCTTGATATTTCTACTGGTGTGGCTTGATTGGTTGGAGCATTGTTCTGTACACTGAAAGGTTGCGGGTTCGATTCCCAGTCAGGGCACATACCCAGGTTTTGGATTTAATTCCTAGTCAAGGCACATTTGGGAGCAACCAACTGATATTTCTCTCTCCTTCCCCCTCTGTGAAAATTGATGAAAGCATGTCCTCGAGTGAGGATTAAAAGAAAAAAAGAAAGAAAACAACAGAGCAACTTATACAGGGGTCCTCAACCTTTCTTTGAGGAGAGGGAGAGGCAGGAGGAAGAGGGGGAATAGTGGCTAAAAAATCAGATCACTGAAGCTTCAAGTCCCCGGAGCAGAAAGGCGTAGTGAAGCATGGAGGAGACTTTCAAAGGGAACCTTTGAGGCAATGACTTACACATGACCTCTGTGCTCCACCTAGGGCCGTGGTCGGCAAACTGCGACTCGTGAGGCACATGCAGCTCTTTGGCCCTGTGAATGTGGCTCTTCCACAAAAATACTACGGCCTGGGCGAGTCTATTTTGAAGAAGTGGTGTTAGAAGAAGTTTAAGTTTAAAAAAATGTGCTCTCAAAAGAAATTTCAATCGTTGTACTGTTGATATTTGGCTCTGTTGACTAATGAGTTTGCCGACCACTGACCTAGGGGAAGAGAGAGGTTTTCATTTATTTTGTATAATTCCTATTCTTTCCTTCTCAGTGTAATAGTTTCTGGAACGAATTCTTTAGCCCAAACAACTTTAGGGAATTCATCAGTATCCAGCTTCTAAGAAAATAACCCATCTAATTTCCTATAAATTACTATTTATAATTTTAGCAAAAGCTAAAATTATAAATAGTAATTGTAAATACTAAAAGCTATATATGGCATAAGGGTGTATTATGAGCTCTAACGATTATCAAAAGGCACAGACTGCATTCCATGTGTCATTGCTGACCCGGCTCTCACCCACCTGCAGTGTGGGGGCTTCGGACATTCTGCACGGGCCCTACGTGGCTTGTGGGGGGCACACGGGCCACTCCACTGCTGGTGACTGGGGGTGGGGCTGAGGGGTTCAGGCACCGTTTCTCTGACTTCTCCCTGTTATAATAAGAAAGCATGCAAACAAGCAAGTTTTAAATTCTGCTGAAAAACCCTCTCATGTTTCACCAACTCTGCATAAGTGCATATATTCTACACAAAGGTGACTTTCATTAAAATAACCCCAGGGTGGAAGATACCACATTCTAACTAGTCAGATTCCCTAGAAGGACCTTTCCTAGCAAAACTTTCCTAGGGCCACATTCATAGAATTTTAAAAGCATTAACATGTGCTAAGCAATCAAAAGTGATCCAATCACTAATGTGTAACAAAGCTCTAAGTCCTAGCATCTGTTCAGCAGGTCAGAAGCTAAAATAACAGACATTTCACAACGTCACACTTACTTCTCCAGCTCCAGTTGAGTCTTGAGTTTTTTCTTTGCTCCCATGGTAAGGGATTCAAATTTATTTAGATCTTCTTCCGTAAGGCTCAGAAACTTCCATAGAAGAAATAAATTACAAAATTATTGAGAATTAGGATTCTGAAAACAAAGAACTTTGATTCCATTTCTAGGACATGCAAACAGACCAAAGAGTGGATAACAAAAGACTTGAGAAAACTAAAACATTTACTTGCTGAATGTTTTGGTATCCATAGTTCAAAATACAAGACTCTCATTTTGCGTCTATAAGGGCACCAGGCACCTCACAAGGGCTTGGTGAAGACCCATGCTGTGTAGGAGGAGATGGCAGAGATGCCATCTGTGGAAGTGCCCCCTTCCTCGCTGGGACACCCTCCTCAAACGCAAGCATTCATCCCCCTGAAGACAGGAGGACAGTTTCTTTTAACAGCACTTTTTTTCTTGATATCTGGGATAACAGTAACTTTGTTGGGCAGCGAGTGATCCAGAAGAGCAGAGGTCATCAGAACTAACCCGGCATTACACCAAGCAGACAAATGATGTTCTGGCTCTCAAGACAGTCCATGACATGATTTGTGAGTGTAGCCATTTTAACTTATATGTTAAAATGTCTAGAGCTGATCATGATCAGTGTTAGTAAAATCTATTGTTTCTAAGATCTACCAATCCTAAACTGAAACCATTACAAATATACTTAAAATTTATTTTTTTATTATGCAGTAAAACTGGATTTCTAAATTCAATTGCAGAGTTTTAGACAAATGAAATTTTACCTAGATAAAAGCCACCAAATCATTTTATCCAACAGGGGGAGCTCAGAGTTCAGATATCGCATATAGGTCTAATTTAGTTTTATCATCGATACCAAGACTTAAGAAATTTCAGGATTTATAAGTGAAATAATGCTTATCTGAACTTTCTATTGTAAAAAATAATTTCTATGTAGCACTGCTTGATATTAGTATCCATCTATTCCTTTAGCTATTTGACCCTAAATCAAGCCAGATCATCAGAGAGCCACTTACTGGGACCTAAGTGTTTGGGCCCCTTGAACTGAGCATCAGCACATGCACAGGCCTATAAGGAAGGACGTACAAGATGGGGAGTGGTGGATGTGGGCACCAAAATTCACAATTTCTACCAATTGCAGGACTGATAGAGACACAATGTCCTTCTCATCACATAGAGTACCAAATTTGTAAAGATCCCAAACTACCTAAAAAAAACCCTGTTTATTTGCAACCAATCCTATTCTAGCTTTTGCTTCAGTGGCAGGCAACCTTCAAGTTCTAATCCACTGCCACCCTCCTGGAGCATGCAGGACTTAGGGCATGCCTCTGTAGGTGTTAAATTCCAGACACTATGATTTCCACAACACATACAGTTAAGAAACCCAACTGACTTCCTCTAGGAATGAAGTCAGAAGAAAAGTTACCTGGGAAAACAAGCAAATTCTACATTGCCTGTTTAGTAGCCAGCATACCTTCTCCATTGTAAGCTGTTTGAAGACGGGATAGTATTTGTGCAAACGCAGTTTCCTCAGCCAATCTAAAATCCCATTTTGCTCCTGGGTCTGAGGGGTCTGCATTAGGATGGTAGGCGAGGTGTCCATCTGGGTGCGGTAGGCCAGCGCTGAGCCCCCGCCCCCCGTGTGGGAGCAGTGGGGCAAGGCAGCCGCGCCAGCTGAGTGCTGTATGTGGTGCTGGGCACCACTCTGAGAGGACGGGATGCCGGCTACTCCACACACAGGCCTGCGAGAACAGAGGACATGTGGTTTCAGAAGACCGCAGCCTTACTGTTAGAGGCATGCACAGGCCAGCTTCTCCATCCTGGATGCATCTGCAGTCCCATCCGCTGCTCACCGCAGATCCCTTTCTGCCCCATCACTCCATCCCACTGAAGTCTGACGTCTGTAGGCACGTATGTGTACATGCACATATATGTATCTATTTGTATGATGTTTAAGAACATGTGTACATATGCGTTTGTACGTACATGTTTAAGAGTGTGTATCTATGTGTGCACGTGTGTGTATGTTCATATGTGTGTGTCACAACTTGACTAGTTTCTTTGTTACTTTTATGATTTGTGACAATCATAAATTAAAACTGACTCCCCTAAATCTTAAATACTCAAATTAACCTTAAAAAAAAAAATCCTAGAAGCTGGAAGGAACTTTCTGCCCTTGGCCCCACATGGATCGACTATGTGCTCATTACATACCAGGCTGAGTGCTATGCAGTAAAGAAGAAAGTCAGCGCTTTCTAAGACCTCTTTGACTGCCTAGTCCTTCACACAACTGTGCGCGTGTGCGCATGCTCGGTGGTATCAGCACACTAAAAATATCAGCTGTCAGACAGGCAGACGGCCTCTGTCACCTGAGTGCTCCTACCATCGCTGTCCGGCTCACGAGAACGGAGGCCCCCACAGCAGCACGCTGGCATCAGGCCACTTGCCTGCTGGGAGCCTGTATAAATGAAGGTTCTCAGAAATTCTGGCTTCCTAGAATGAGCAGGGCCTACAAACTCAGTAGGGGTCCTTGGGAACTCCAATTCCAGTTGCTTAGAGAGCACTTTTTTTTTTTTTTTAGAAATCTTAAATTGGACTATCTATACAATTCTTCTCTCAACATTTAAACTAAGATTAAGAATGACTTATTTACACACAACCAAAAGTACAACTCTGATTTAAAAGGTGTTGGTTAGCCAGCCAGTGCTCAGCATTTGAGCACTGACCCAGGAACCAAGAGGTCACCTGTTCGGTTCTCGGTCAGGGAACATGACCAGGTTCCGGGCTTGATCCCCTTAGGGGGCATATAGGAGACAGTGGATCAATGATGTTTCTCTCTCATTGATGCTTCTATCTCTATCCTTCTCTCTAAAAATCAATAAAAACAACAAAAAAGAAAAGGTTTTGGTTACATGGTAGAAGTCTCACCTTCCAGACACGCCCATCATGGTACCAACTTTAGAAAGGGAAAGGTTGCCAGGACCTGTGAGTTAAAATAAATATCATAAAATTTACAGACAATAAAAATATTCTCACTTTTATTTAACCCCATTTTACAAACTCACTTGGACTTTGAAGCTGTTGGGTGGGAGATGAAGTGCTGAAAAATTTCTTAACATGGTCATTTTTCAGTACGTGAGAAGGTAATGAAGCCAAATACCTAAAAATTAAACCAAGGAGCTTATCAGTATTAAAATGATATTACCACAGACTGGGAGAGAAATTTCAATTCCCAATTAAGAGAAATACATATATATTCATCTAGATTTAATTCAATTTAATCCTATTATGATTCATAGTTTCCCCATGCCCCTTTTCCTTGTATGTTATTACACTGTATGACCAAGTCTTTCAGGGCCTGATGAGCTATAACATGACCACAGCCAGTGGCATCACAATCACCGGGAACTTGCAGCCACTGTACTGCCACTAGGTTTCAGGCGCTAAGATGTCAGGTCCCATTCTGGAGATCAGGCAGCAGGCCTGCCCCTCCCTGCACAGTTACAAAACCAGAACGCTAGGTCAGGATCCAGGGTCCAGAGACACCTGGCGCAGGAGACTTTTTGTTAGACCCTGGAACAGTCTGAACTTTCCACTATAGAGCAGAAATAGTAATCAGATATAATTTAAAAAATATATATATTTATTGTTCATATTATTACAAATGTTCCTCTTTTTTCCCCCCTTCCGTTGCTCTCCTCCACCAGGTTCCCACCCCACCCTCTCCCTTTCCCCAGCCCCCATTGTCCTCATCCGTAGGTGCACAGTTTATGTTCAGTCTCTTCCCACACCCCCCTTTCCCCTTTTCCCCAAGAATCGTCAGTTCACTCCCCTTCCATACCTCTGTAATCAGATATAATTTTATCAGACTGTTAAAATTACATTAAATAGGAGCATATACTAGTACATTGATTTTTTATTTATTGATTGATTTTATAGAGAGAGAGGAGAGAAGGGAAGGAGGGAGGGAGAGGAAAGGAGGGAAGAAGAGAAACATCAATTTGTTTCACTTATTTATGCATTCATTGGTTGCTTCTTGTATGTGCCCTGACTAGGGGATCGAACCTGTAACCTTGATATGTCAGGACAATGCTCTAGCCAACTGAGCCACCCAGCCAGGGTGAAATTCCTTTGCTCATATTCTCAAAATCACAACTAGATTATTAAGAGTCTTTGAACTGCCCATAACTGATGAATATCCCTAGAAACAAAGTAGAAATTAAAACCATCCAGAGTAGCCCTAACTGGTTTGGCTCAGTGGATAGAGTGTCCGCCTGCGGATTGAAAGGTCCCAGGTTCAATTCCAGTCAAGGGCATGTACTTTGGTTGTGGGCACATCCAGAGTGGGTGTGTAGGAGGCAGCTGATTGATGCTTCTCTCTCATCTCATCAATGTTTCTAATTATCTGTAAAAATCAATAAAATATAAATAAAATAAAATAAAACCATCCAGAGTAATGTACTAGTATAACCTCAAGAGCTGCTCAGATGAACAGGCAACTCATGTCTGGAACCGCCCAGCCTGCCCACACTGCAGAGGGCAGTCACCACCAGAAGGGCTGCTCCCTATGGCCCTGGGGTGGGGTGAAGAGCATACCTCAGGTCCGCTTCCAGATCCATGTGGTTTCGCTCTACATAAAACGAATCTGGGCCAGCTAAGCAAGGAATGAATTTCTCCAAATTTTCTTCAGGGTATAGCTGAGATAACTGAAAGAAATGAAAAAGCTTTAGGAAGTATGTCAAAGTTCATTTTAAAACCAAAATTCTTCCATATAAGAAAACACTTGGGTAGGTATTAGATGGTGATATCTGCTGGTATGATACAAAGTACTCTTCTATTAGCTCCTTGGGATGTAGAAAACCACAAAAGAACATCACACTCCCACCATACCATCAAGAAAAGGCTTGGTATTCTGCACATAGTACCTTCCCTTGAGCCCAGCAGAGAGCTGAATTGCAAGGTCACTACCTGAACTGATTTTCAAGAGGAACCATTCCTCTGAGGAGAGATGAGACAGGTGAACCGTCAGCTGTGGCAGAGCACTAGGAGGAGGTGGCTGCCGTATAAGCAGATAGAAGAGATTGGCCAAGATGGACACATTCCCACAGGCTAAGTGTGACATCCATCAGCCAGGAGCTCAGACACAGAGGAGTGTGCCTTCACTTCCAAGCTCTCTTCTATTTTTAAAAAAATATATTTTATTGATTTTGTACAGAGAGGAAGGGAGAGAGATAGAGAGTTAGAAACATCGATGAGAGATAGACATCGATCAGCTGCCTCCTACACACCCCCCACCGGGGATATGGCCACAACCAAGGTACATGCCCCTGACCGGAATTGAACCCAGGACCTTTCAGTCCCCAAGCCAACACTCTATCCATTGAGCCAAACTGGTCTTGGTTTTTTTTTTTTTTTTTTTTTTTAAAGTAAATCTTTATTGTTCATATTATTACAAATGTTCCTCTTCCCCCCACCCCCACCCCCCGCCATTGCTCTCCTCCACCAGGTTCCCACCCCACCCTCTGCCCTTTCCCCACCCCCCCATTGTCCTCATCCATAGGTGCACAGTTTATGTTCAGTCTCTTCCCACATCTCCCTCTCCCCTTTTCCCCAAGAATCATCAGTTCACTCCCCTTCCATACCTTTGATTCTATTATATTCAACAGTTAATATTGTTCATCAGATTTTTTTTTTAATTTCCTTGGTTTTTAGATTCATTTGTTGATAGTTACATATTTGTTCATAATTTTTATCTTTATTTACTTTCTCTTCCGAAAGAACCCCCTTCAGCAATTCATATAATTCTGGTTTGGGGGTGATGAACTCCTTTAGCTTTTTTTTTTTTATTAGTGAAGCTCTTTATCTGGCCTTCGATTCTGAGTGATAGCTTTGCTGGGTAGAGTATTTTTGGCTGTAGGTTCTTGCTATTCATCACCTTGAATATTTCTTGCCATTCCCGTCTGGCCTGCATGGTTTCTGTTGAGAAATCAGCCGACAGTCATATGGGTGCTCCTTTATAGGTAACTACCTGCTTTGCTTTTGCTGCTTTTAATATTTTCTCTTTGTCTTTTGCTCTTGGAATTTTTTAAAAAAATATATTTTATTGATATATTACAGAGAGGAAGGGAGAAAGATAGAGAGCTAGAAACGTCGATGAGAGAGAAACATCGACCAGCTGCCTCCTGCATACCCCCTACCAGGGATGTGCCGGCAACCAATGTACATGCCCTTGACCGGAATTGAACCCGGGACCCTTGAGTCCGCAGACCGACGCTCTACCACTGAGCCAAACTGGTTTCGGCTGCTCTTGGAATTTTAATTATGATTTGTCTTGGTGTGGTCTTCTTTGGATTCCTTTTGTTTGGAGTTCTGTGTGCTTCCTGGACTTGTAAGTCTAATTCTTTCACAAGGTGGGGGAAGTTTTCTGTCACTATTTCTTCCAGTATGTTTTCGATATCTTGCTCTCTCTCATCTTCTGGGACCCCCATAATTCTGATGTTGGTTCGCTTGAAGTTGTCCCAGAGGTTTCTTACATTAACTTCAATTTTCTGGATTCTCTTGCCTTCTTGCTTCTGCGGAGGAGTCTTCTGGCTCTTTATGTTCCAAATCTTTGACTTGATTCTTGCGATCTTCCATTCTGTATTTAGGACTCTGTATAATATTTTTTATTTCAGACAATGTATTCTTTGTTTCTTGTTGATCCCTTATTATTTCTTGTTGATCCCTTATTATTTCTAGTTGATCCCTTTTCATATCCTCATAGGTCTCATTTATTTTATCGGCCTTTTCTAGGAGATTCTTGAACAACCTTATAAGTGTGGTTTTGAACTCTATATCCAGTCGTTTTTTGTCCTCCATTTCTTTCGTTTGTGATCTATTTCGTTGTCTTGGCATTTCCTGATGGGGAGGAGTTTTAGGGTGGAGCCTACAGGCTTAGCTTCCATCAGCCACGCCCTATGCTGTTTCTGAGTCTCATAATCCCCAGGGTCCTTCAGTACTCACTGCAAGCACCTCTGAGAGAAAGGTGTCCTCGATTTTCGCCTGCTACCAAACAGTGTAGGCTCCTCCCCAATGAGCCCGGAACTGGGGTTCAGTTCATTTGGAAGTGAGGTTGGAGGTGGCATTCAGAGCAGTCTGTCTCTTTCCCGCCAGGGCAATCCCAGCACAGCCAACCGTCCCTTCTCTGCAATGTGCGCGCCTCTGGGACCTCCTTTCGCCGCTCCCCCGGGGTTTCGCCTTACAGCCCAGCTCCCTCTGTTTGAGCCTGGGTCCCTGGGGAATGGCCTAGAACTGGGGTTCAGAGCAGTCGGAACTGGGGCCCAGCACAGTCCGGAGCCTTTGTCTTCTTCCCGCCAGGGCAATCTGGCAGCAGAGACAACAGTCCATCCTCTGCGCCCAATGTGCGCGCCTCCGGGACTGCCTCGCCGCGCGCGCCGCGTGTCTCCGTACCTTAGGCTTTTACAGCTCCTCCGCTCTTCCTTCTGGTTTTTTCCTTGCTTCTCGTTGTAGAATTTCCAGTCAGTCAACTTTCCTGTAATTCTGGGTAATGTCCATTTTATATTTTAGTTGTATTTTATTGAAATTGTTGTGTGCGGTTGCGGCTAGGTGTTTACCTGTACAGCCATCTTGGATTCTCCCTTCCAGGTTGAGTCTTGACAGATTAAGAGATTGCCAAGCTCTCTTCTATAGGCAGGAGACTGGAGAGCCTCCATAGATGACACAGATGTGGGTTGGCTCCCCCTGGAGGACAGGGAGGAAACTATGTGCCTTTCCCTGGAGCCTTCGACCCAAGACAAAAAGCCCTTAAGCTGCTAGGGAAGGAACAAGACTGCTCCTGATCCCAGAGCCCAAGCAAAGACCCCAAGTTTCTAGGGAGGATGATGAAAAGATAAAGAATGCAACAAATTCAACAGGTTCATGAAAAGCAATACTTTCCTGCCTCGGGGCACAGGGTAGTAGTCCTCCTGGCACAGGCCACTGGCAAAGATACCCTGACTTGGAGGAAGGTAAAAGCAAAACACCTCTGGCCCGGAGGAAGGGGCCTACCTGGGTCAAGGATCCGGCAACATCACAAAGTGGAAGTCAAGAGAGAAACCAAGATGGCGGCATAGGGTAGACACCTGAATGCAGCCTACCACAACAAATTTGAATTTAGAACTGAAAAACAGGGGAAACATCATCCTGAAGCACCAGACGGCTGGCTGAGAGGAGGCTCTACCATCTGGGAAGGAGAGAGAAGGCACGCTGAACCTCAGGAACTGTAAAGGTGCGGAGAACTGTGCATGCGAAAAGGCAGCCGCCCGACTTCGTTGCTGGCTTGCTTTCGGAGCGTGGAGAGGGCGGGCCGAGTTCGCTACTGGCTTACTCCCGGCACGGAGAGGGTGGACAGCTAATGCGAGGCTGTCTTTCTTGTTCGGGAGGAAAACAGAACCACCCTATTGCTCTGATAGATGGCCCCAGATGGAGAGGCCAGACTGTCAGGAAGTAGGCAGAGATCTCTCGGAGGTGTGTGAAGCCAGCGGCCATTACTGCGGGACTCATAAACCAGACCCTCGTAGGGAGGAGCTGAATAAAGCTTGTCTGCACCACCCCAGACTCCGCCCCATCCAAGCAGAGCACAGAAGCCCTTCCTGTGGCGAGCTTTCTCATTCGTAGTGAATGGGACTCTCCTAGGGAGTGACAGACAGGAATCTAAAGCTTGTCTGCGCCTATACCAAAGAGGTGCGCGTGTCTGCAACCAATTGTGCAGGATTCAACAAAGCGTGTCTGTGCCACCCCAAGACTTCGCCCCATTCAAGCAAAATACGGACACCCTCTTAGCTGAGACACTTCTGATCCTCATAGCCAATTGGCTTGGAGATCAACGCTTCCCAGTGATACCAACAACAAGCAAGGCTTAACAACAAGACTGCACACACAGCCCACAAAGGGCTACACCAAGACTGTCCACCTCAGGTAACTGGGAGGCTGACTCACTGAACCATATAGTACACCTTAGCACACAAAGCCACCCTACCAACTCAGGGAAGCTGTGAAAATGCGGAGACAAGGAAACAGTTCACAAACAAAAGAAATGGAGGAAAAGAAGCGACTGGATATAGAGTTCAAAACCATGCTTATAAGGTTTTTCAAGAATTTCCTAGAAAATATCGATAAGACCTATGAGGATATGAAAAGGGATCAACTAGAAATAATAAGGGATCAACAAGAAATAAAGAATAAATTGTCTGAAATAAAAAATAATATACAGAGTCCTAAATACAGAATGGAAGATCGCAAGAATCAAGTCAAAGATTTGGAACATAAAGAGCCAGAAGACACTCTTCCGCAGAAGCAAGAAGACAAGAGAATCCAGAAAGTTAAAGATAATGTAAGAAACCTCTGGGACAACTTCAAACAAACCAACATCAGAATTATGGGGGTCCCAGAAGATGAGAGAGAGCAAGATATCGAAAACATACTGAAAGAAATAGTGACAGAAAACTTCCCCCACTTGGTGAAAGAATTAGACTTATGTCCAGGAAGCGCACAGAACTCCAAACAAAAGGAATCCAAAGAAGATCACACCAAGACAAATCATAATTAAAATTCAAGAGCAAAAGACAAAGAGAAAATATTAAAAGCAGCAAGAGAAAAGCAGGTAGTTACATATAAAGGAGCACCCATACGACTGTCGGCTGATTTCTCAACAGAAACCATGCAGGTCAGACGGGAATGGCAAGAAATATTCAAGGTGATGAATAGCAAGAACCTACAGCCAAAAATAATCTACCCAGCAAAGCTATCACTCAGAATTAAAGGCCAGATAAAGAGCTTCACTAATAAAAAAAAGTTAAATGAGTTCATCACCGCCAAACCAGAATTATATAAATTACTGAAGGGGGTTCTTTCGGAAGAGAAAGTAAATAAAGATAAAAACTATGAACAACAAATACGTAACTTTCAACAAGTGAATCTAAAAACCAAGGGAATTAAAAAAAAATCTGATGAACAATATTAACTGTTGAATATAATAGAATCAGAGGTATGGAAGGGGAGTGAACTGATGATTCTTGGGGAAAAGGGGAGAGGGGGATGTGGGAAGAGACTGAACATAAACTGTGCACCTATGGATGAGGACAATGGGGGGGTGGGGAAAGGGCAGAGGGTGGGGTGGGAACCTGGTGAAGGGGGTGAAAAAATGAGGAACATTTGTAATAATATGAACAATAAAGATTAAAATAATAATAATAATAAATATTAAAAAATAAAAAGGCAAAAAAAACCCACAAAAAACAAAAACAAACAAACAAACAAACAAACAAACAAAAACAAAGTGGAAGTCAA
Organism: Pipistrellus hanaki; assembly: GCF_964339955.1. Taxonomy (NCBI): domain Eukaryota; kingdom Metazoa; phylum Chordata; class Mammalia; order Chiroptera; family Vespertilionidae; genus Pipistrellus; species Pipistrellus hanaki. The sequence goes on from NC_140517.1 coordinate 25,949,336, forward strand.
GCTGCTGCTGGGGAATGAAGGGGCTGGGATGCCGAGAAAGCCCCTGCCAAAAGCCTTGTGCCTGGGCCTAAGGCTGGACCAGGAGGAGGGAGCACTCTCTTCCCACCTCCCCCAAGTCCATCACCAGACAACAAGTAACAGCTGTCTCACGAGTGGGGTTGGGTTTGAGGGGTCAACAGTAGGGAGATCTCTCTGTGCCACAGCCACAGGAGACTCCTGAAAGCTGAGTATGAAGCAAGACCACAGAGAATAACCTTCCACACTCCAGGCCCCACTTGGGGCTCCCTCCCAGCAGCTATTTGCTGGAGAAACCTGAAGCCTGTGGTACACTGAAGATAACCATAGTAACAATAAAACTCAAACCTACACCTGACTGGATCAACTCGAGGACACCACTGAGGGCCCGACAGAGCAGCAGCACTCCCATTTCCAGATATAACACTATTTCCCTCAGTCTCTGTATTTTTTAAACATGATTTCTAATAATCAAAAGAGAGAATAAAAACTTAGCAAGATAATTATCAGAATCATACTCAAAACCAACTCAAATACTGGAACTATCAGACAGAAACTTTAAAATAACTATATTAACATAATAAAACATTTAGTTAGAAAAATGTGCATGCAAAGCCTGGCTGGCATGGCTCAGTGGTTGAGCATCAACCTACGAACCAGGAGGTCACGGTTCAACTCCAAGGGCACATGACCAGGTTGCAGACTCCATCCCCATTGTGGGGCATACATTGATTGGAGGTAGCCAATCAATGGTTCTCTCTCGTCATTGATGTTTCTCTCTCTCCCTCTCTCTCTCTCTCTCTCTCTCTCTCTCTCTCTCTCTCTCTCTCTCTCCTCTCTGAAATCAATAAAAAATATATTTTTAAAAACATGAATAACTAGGAAACTTCAGCAGAGATATGGAAAGTTGATTAAAAGACATGTCAAATGGAAAGGCTAGGGAAAAAAAAAAGCAAAAACAAACAAACAAACAAACAAACAAAACAAAACAAAACAAGTAAAGTATGGTATCAGAGTTGAAGAATCCAACAGGTTCATTAGCAGTCTGGGCAGAACTGAGGAGTCATATGAATTAACTGCAAGACAGAGGGCAATAGAAATTACCCAAACTGAAACAGTGCAGAGACTAAGAAAAACAAAAGCAACCTAGAGTTGTAGAGAACATCAAAGGTCCAAATAAATGTAATAAAGTCCAGGAGAAGTGCAAGTGAGCGGGCAGAAGAAATATCTGAAGAGAAAAGGACAAGATTTTTCCAAAATTAATGAAAGACAGCAAACCATATATCCAAGAATATGATCCACTGTAAACACCCAGACAAAAGACCAATTCAAGCAGAGTCAGCATCAGGAAACTGTTTTGTTTTGCCCTCCCTCCCCCATTTTTTTTTTTTTTAAACAAATGAGAGGTAGGCATAAAGAAGAGCTAGGCACAAAGTGTTATAAATGTTATAGAGGAAAAGTGAACTCCAGGGAGGATCAGTAATGCTAGAGAGCATGGCACTGTGGTGTTCTGTGCTTGACTGACCAAAAGGACAGGCAAGAATCAAACAGCCTACTGTCCAAGCTTTTAAAATAGGATCCACCAAAGGTGTTTTTTCCTATAGGATTATATCCTTGATTTTATAATGAAAATATCAGATTTTGGAGACACTTCAGATACTAGTAGCGTTATGTAGGTAGGTAAGTACACATGTAAAGAGGTGTTTATTTAGTAGTGGAACTTTTTGTTCAAATGATATTGCAGCAATTTAAAAATAAATAGCAAAATCCAACGTGTAAAACAGGTAAAGGTGGGACTAGATGAAGCCTCTGACCACTGAGCCACCTGTGCTTGCCTCTCCCTCAGCCTCCACGAAGAGCAACCAAACCAACACCCTTGGTCATGGTCTGCCTCAACTCATTCTTAACAACTAGAAGGAGCAGAGATTGTGGCACCGAGGACCACATGTTTATTGCCGTGCACCTGTCAGACACAGCCCTTGGACTGCCTCTGGGCAGGCACTGCGCTCACTATGCTAGCTGAAGGAAGCCATCCACTGAAATCACTCGGCAGTACAATCAACCACAGGGGACGGAGCCTTCTCATTGTTAGAAGAGCCCTTAATCACCTTACCTTTGAAATAAATTCAGTCACTTCAGAGGAAGATTTGGTTACTGATGTTACTGAAGAGTCAGACCACAAGACCTTAAAAACAAACAAATGAACAAGCCTTAAAAACAGACACCACATATGCAATTCACAGCAGGTCTGTCCAGGCATCTTTGCTGGCGCAGGTGCTGGGAACACAACAGGCCCTAGTGTGTTGTGCACCATGTGAACCGGAGCATTTACATATCCCTTGACTTGTTGCAGAAAGAGCATTTACCCAGGTCCAAAGCTGAACTTTATGTTTTGTGCAATTACTCAAGCATGGAGTCTTAAGGTTTGCTCCTTAAAGTTCTAGGAAGTCACTGATAATTACGACTTGATGCCAGTAAACATCAGCTTCAAGTGGACCTCCTCTTCTCAGGTCAGTGTACATGACTCTGAATGCAAGTCAACTAAGTTACCAGAAATCAACCCATGCATCCACACAGTAAGTGCTTGTATGCACCCCTGCCCTCAGGAATCTCACAGAACTGGGGGCCCCACGGGAGCAAATCCATGACAGCAGGCCAGGGCACCAGTACTAAACAGCAGAGAAAAATCTTCCATGGTGGAAGTGTAGGAAGAATTCAGAGAGGAAACCTCAGAGAAAGGCTTTCTGGAAGTTCTACAATGCCTGTTATGCCAAAGACCTGACTATACATATGTGCTTTTTCCTTGCCTGCAGGTATGACAATGGGCAGTTTTATTTCATTACTTCCTAAGTGTCCGTCTCCCCAAATGGATTGTAAGCTCCTGGAGGAGGGCTGGGTCTTTTCTGTTTGTTTTCTCTCAGTATGTCTCACAATGCTTCCACCCATAGTGCTAAGTGCACAAGAGGGGAGGGGAATGGCACCTACAGATATCACCAGAGGACTTCTCTGCATGAGAAAAGCACGAGATGAACTGGAATGGGAAAGTAAGAAGTATGGTAAAGGAATGGGACAAAGGGACAGAGTGAGATGTGAGGGAGGAAGGGGCCAGAACAAGAAGGGTTAAACCATGAAATAGAAACTTTACCCTAAAATCCAGAAGCCACTGGAGGATTTCAAGTCAAGAAATAAAGTGATCAAATATATATTTTTTTCTTACTTAAAAATATATTTTTATTGATTTTTAGAGAGAGAGGAAGGGAGAGAGACACATAGATGTAAGAGCAAAACATCAATGGGTTGCCTCCTGCATGCCCCTTGCCGGGGATATCAAGCCCACAACCGGGTCATGTGCCTGACTAAGAATCAAACTGGTGACCTTTCAGTGCACGGAATGACACCCAATCGAGCCACACCGGCCAGGGCCCCAAATGTATTTTATTACCCAAAATAAAGTATTATTTTTATACTGATTTAGAGCAAACAGAGCTCATAGATACCAAAAATTTCTGCTCCCCCCACCGGCTCTCAACATGTATGCTGAGGGGCTCCTGTGGCCTGGCAGGACTGCCATCTCCCTTCTTGCCTGCTGACATTCACATTTTATTTCAGCAGTTGTCACACCACACAAAAATTACCAAGGCTTCTGTTTCATCAAGCTTCCACTAAATGCAAGCTAATTGAGGAAAAGGACCATCTACTTTATCTTTGAATTTCCAACATCTTCAGAAATTCACCAGCAAGGCGAGCACTATATTCTTTGAACAAACCAGCCTTGCCTCTAAAACCTGCCTACATTAAAATGAAAATATCTAAACCTTTTGTGTCTAAAATAATTAAATCTGCCTGGCCAGTGTTGCTCAATGATTGAATGTTGACCCATGAGCCAAGAGTTCACTGGTTTGATTCCCAGCCTTGGTTTCGGGCTCAATCCCCAGTAATGGATGTGTGGGTGGGAGGCAGCCATTAATGTCTCTCTCTCATCAATGTTTCTATTCTCTCTCCCTCTAAGATCAATAAAAGTATATTTAAAAAAAAATAAAATCTTATGACAACATTAAAATGAAATTTGGTAGTGGTGTTGGAGAAAGCTGCTACCCACATAAAACACAAGTAACATCTATGATTAAAAGTGAAAACTGTCTAGTCATCAGATGTTTTACTCAAAGCACTGTTGACACGTTGTGTTTTTCAAAGTAAAAGATGTGGAAAACTTTTTCCTTATAACTCTTACACTATGATAACAATCTATTTGTAGTTTGAATCTTTTCTCTCTCTCCTTCCACATTCATATCACATGAACATGTCCTTACCAACTAAAACATGAAATTCAATACCCAAAAAGTAAGGGTAGCATGGACAGACCATTTTCTTTCAAATAGACAATTTGTATCCTCAACAATGATGTACTTTATCTGGGTACAACCATCTTAGGTTCTCTGTTCCTGATGTTTTCCTTTTGCTGCCAAAAGGAGCTGATAATTTCAACTGTGGGCAGACAGAAAGTAAGGACCAGAAACAAGCACTCAATTCCATGCTGAGCCCAGCACCACTGTGTTCCACAAATGCAGAATTATTTCATCCTCATACCCTCTATCTCTGCCTCCCTCACTTACCCATTCCCCTGAACAAGGTGAAGAAACAGGCCACAGAGGGACATGGATATGAGAAAAGCCTCACATCATGCCATATGAGGCTCTTTGGCCCCTTGAGTGTGGCTCTTCCACAAAATACCACGGCCTGGGCAAGTCTATTTTGAAGAAGTGGCGTCAGAAGTTTAAGTTGAAAAAATTTGGCTCTCCAAAGAAATTTCAATCGTTGTACTGTTGATATTTGGCTCTGTTGACTAATGAGTTTGCCGACCACTGTGCTAAAGAGATGCATGCCCCGTCAAACACAAGATGGCATCAATTGTAAGCTGCCCCATTATTTTACATACCAAGAAAACATGTTACCAATCAAATTATGGCACATTTTCCTACCACTTACTCAGAGAGCTACTTAGCCTTACTGAGACAGATTTAACACATCTTAAGCATACACAAAAAGCAAAATATGCACAAAATAGATACGTATTTAGGATTTCTTCACACTCAAGAATCTAATGCTTAGTCACTTTTCACCTCAGTTCACAATAGTACTGTTTTCCCACATGGCATCACACTCCAGAGCATGTGGAGTGACATTTTCTTTGCCCACACAGGAATTCATCAAGCCAGAGGCCCCTGCCCACTGCTCATCCACATCCATAAGATAAGCGGGAGACTCAGTGCCACCACACCTATTCCCAGCTCTCTGAGAAGTCCAAAAGCAACTGCAAAGATGAGCAAAGCAGCCGAAACCGGTTTGACTCAGTGGATAGAGCATTGGCCTGTGGGCTGAAAGGCCCTAGGTTCGATTCTGGTCAAGGGCATGTACCTTGGTTGCGGACACACCCCCAGTAGGGGGTGTGCAAGAGGCAGCTGATCAATGATTCTCTCTCATCAATGTTTCTAACTCTCTATCCCTCTCTCTTCCTCTCTGTAAAAAAATCAATTATATATATATATATATATATATATATATATATATATATATATATTTTTTTTTTTTTTTTTTTTTTTTTGAGCAAAGCAGTGATATGGAAAGAGGCAGCTTGGAGAAAGCACAGACCATGCATGAAGAAAACTTATAAAAAGTTAAAACTATCATTAATAATATTCTCAGTGAACTAAGAAGAAAGCATAGCCAAGGACAAGATGAAAAAAAGTCACAGAAAAAGTGTTTTTTGAAATTAAAAATAGAAGAGCAAAATTGAAAAATTCGATTGAAAAGATGGAAGATGAGATAATCTTCCATAAAGTAGATAAAACAAGCAAACAAACAAAAAGTAAATGGGAAAGAAAATAAGAGTGGGGTGGAGCCAAAGGACCAGTCTTGAGGCCCAACATGCAGATAACAGGAATTCCAAACAAATTAGAAATAGAGAAAAATGCAACAGGAAATCAAAAGGAATGATTCAAGAACAGGTCCCCAAATGGATGGATGTTTTTAAACTGAAAGGAACACTGAACCTCAGCTTATGATGACCACGGACCTACACCCAAGCAAGTTTCTGAGAAATGTACTAAGAAAATCCTGAAAACGGCTGGAGACTGTAAAACAGGCCATAGTGCAGGATCAAGGCACCAAAACAGAGTACTGATTCCCAACAGCAACCCTGAAAGGTAATCAATAAGCAGTGCTTTCAAAGTCTTGAGGAAAACGATACAACTTAAAATGGTTTTCTCAATGTCAGAGTGACAGTTCAGAGGCACTTCCAAAGAGACATGAAAAGTCTCATAAACTGTACCTCCCAAGTACCCTTTTTAAGAAGCAAGCAGATTAACTACTAACAAATACTAACTTAAGACAAAAGATGACCTAAGACTCAAGAGCAGGGGGGGAGGAAAGAGCCTCTAGGACTCAGGGGTCCTCAAACTTTTTAAAGTGGGGGCCAGATCACGGTCCCTCAGAGAGCTGGAGGGCCGGACTATATGAACTACTAATTCCTACTGTAACACCTCGGCTGCGCTCACTGCCCAAAAAACCTGGCAGGCCGGATCAGACTCCTCTGCGGGCCGCATGTGGCCCGCAGGCCGTAGTTTGAAGACCCCTGCGTAATGATGAAAGGGGGATCATGATGAGCATGATGAGAGCTGTGTACAGGGCTGAAGACCTGGAGTCCAGGAGAAGCATAACCACAGCTCCAAAGATGAAACTGGGATACTGGACATTTCTCAACGAGGGGAATTTTAGACATCCAGGGAAAACCTTAGGGGTGAAGTCTTTTTGTTAAGTATTTGTCTCTGAGCAAAATAACAAGTAAAAGGAAAACACAATGTAGGAATGGAAAAGTACTATCATATGGCTCCAGTCAACAACCTTCTCATAGTCACACTAATTACCATTCAACTACTGAGACATACGAAAAGAAACAGTTCCCTGTGACTCCCGGCAATGTATGAAGGATTACTGGACTCTAAACTCTGCATATAAGTGTGTGTGTATATATATCATGAAAACAAAAACTAAATTTAAAAAATGACAAGATTCATCTTTTGCTAACAGTGATAAAATATTCAGAGCAGTTAAGACTGTTTTGAGATGACAAATTATCAATAAATTTTTACCCTGACTGGTGTTTCAGTGGCTAGAGCTTGGGCTTATACACCGGAGGGTTGTGGGATCGATTCCTTATTGCAAGTTAGATCCCTGGCACCAGTGGGGTACAGGAGGCAACCAATAGATAAGTCAGTCTCATATGGATGTTTCTCCCTCTTCCCTTCCACTTTCTCTAAAAATCAATGGGAAAAAATTCTTGGGTGAGGATTATTTTAAAACAATTAAAATTTAAAGATACAGTACTAAAATAAATATAATGTCTAGGCTCCTAAGGAAAAATGGCAGAAAATGTTTTCTTTTTTGTTCATAGCATTCTACAGTTCTTAAAAAATAATAATAGTGTATTGATTTTAGAGAGGAAGGGAGAGGGGGAGAGAATAATCTAGGTGAGGGCACAACATCAATCTGCTGACTCCTGCATGTCCTCTATCGGGGAATTGAACTAGAAACCTGGGCATGTGCCCTTGACCAGAATCAAACTGGCAACCTCCTGGTGCACAGGCTGACACCCAACCAACTGAGCCACACAGGCCAGGGCTCTATAGTTCTTTTTAAGTCAATAAAACTCTACAATCTAATAGGTGTTTCAAGGGTTTGTGTAGTCTTTTGATGTTTTTTCCTCCCTTTCATTCATATTTAATAACTAAAGAAAACTTTTTTTAGTTTTAGTTATTCCAGTTCCTCAAAATGAATTTGAAAAAGCCGGTAAAATGTGGACATTTCACATGTACAAAGTTAAATACTGATGTTATTCTCACTTGCTTTCTGATTTGGTTTCCTCAGGAACCAGCAATTACAACTTCAGCAAAAACTAAACCTTCCATCTACATGGAAAAGAAGAAGAAATTCAAACTCCTGTTTGTAGTACATTTGTGTATCTTGAAACCATCTTGATCTGGGGTTATGTCTTCCTATAAAAGAGTAATCTTTAATTTGTATCCTGGAAAACAATGATACATGAAAATCAAAACTAGAGATAAACAAGGCTGGAAAATTGGTGGGGCAGAGAATCATTGAATCCTTTCTGAATAAATAAAAGCTTCCAGGGAAAAGTATTTCATTGAGTCTTTCTATACTGTTAGCAACACATTGTTGAATCTCATCGAGGTATGGCAGACACTCTTAATAAGATTTTTAAAAATTGTTCTGGTCACAGTATAATAGCTATTTATTTCCATATACAAAGGATAACCTATGTAAAGGACTATTTAATCTTCATTAGATTCTGTGGACCAAATCTTCATTAGATTCTGTGGACCATGCAAAGAAAATCTTAGCATGTTTTTTTAAAGTTTTATTAACTTATAACTGACAATGAACTACACATATTTTCTTATTTTTTTTTTAATAACCATATTTTATTTTTGTTAATCCTCACCTGAGGGTATTTTTCCCATTGATTTTTCAAAGAGAGTTGACAGGAGGGGAAGAAACAGAGAGAAACATGGATGTGAAAGACACGACTGGCTGCCCTTGCTCGTGCCCCAACAGGGGCTGGGGATAGAGTCTGCAAATGAGGTACATGCCCTTGACTGAAATCAAACTCACAACCCTTCAGTTCTCGGGCTGATGCTCTAAATAATGAGCAAACTAACTACAGCAGAACTTCACATATTTGAAGGGCACAATCTGATGCTCCAATCAATATAATGTACATATTCTTCACCCCCAAAAGTTTCCTACTGCCCCTTCCTAGGAAGCCACAGATCTGCTTTCTGTCACTGTGGTTTGCATTTTCTAGAATGCTATGTAAACGGACTCTTATTTTGTTTGGGGCGAGGTCTGGTTTCTTTCACACAGCATAACTGAGTTTCATCCATATTGCTGAGTGTATCAAGTTTACTCTTTTTACTTTGAATAGTGCTCCATTGTATGAATATGATATAATAGTTTGTTTATCCATTCTCTTGTGAAGGGATATGTGGGGTGTTATAAATAAAGCTGCTATAAATATTCATATACAAATCTTTGCATGAACATATGCTTTCATTTCCTATGGATAGGTACTTAGGAGTGGAACTGATAGGTCATATTTTAGGAAAATATATATATATATTTTTTTTTAAATGGCCAAATTATTTTCCAAAGTACTCACACCATTTTACTTTTCCATCTGCAGTGTAGCAGACTTCCAGTTCTTCCACATCCCTGTCAGCACTTGGTATGGTCAGTCTTTTTACTTTTAGTTATTCTAATATTCATCTAGTATCTTGTGTTTTTTTAAAATACATTTTTATTGATTTTTAGAGAAAGAAGAAAAGAGAGGGATAGAGAGATAGAAGCATCCACGAGAGAGAAACAGCATTGATCAGTTGCTTCCTGCATGCCCCTATTGGGGATCGGCCCACAACCAGGGCAAGTGCCCTGACTGGAAATCAAACCGATGATCTCTGGTTCCTGGGTCAACGCTCAATCGCTCAATTGCTGAGCCACATTCCCCGGGCTACCTTGCTGTGATTTTAATTGGTATTTTCCTAACTACAGTACTAATGATGCTGAACATCTGTTCATGTATGCTCTTTGCCATCCATACATCTTCCTGATGAAATCAGGTTCATCTTTGGCTCATGTTTTATTGGACTGTTTTCTTATTATTGAGCTTGAGAGCTCTTTATGTATTTTGAATACAAATTATTTATTAGATATGTAATTTGCATCTATTTTCTCCTATTCTGTGCCTTCCTTCTCTTTTCATTTTTTTAACAGTGCCTTTTGAAGAGCAAGTTTTAAATCTTGATGAAGTCTAACATATTGTCTTTATTGATATTTTTGACATTGTATCAAAAAAAACCTTTGCCTCATATAAATCACAAAGCTTTCTCCTATGCGTTCTTCTCAGATTTTTGTAGTTTTAGGTTTTACATTTAGGCCTGTAATAAAATTTAAGTTAATTTCTGTATAAGATGTGAGATTTGATCCAGGTTCATTTTTTTGTGTGTGTGTGCATGAAATATCTGTTTCAGAACCATTTGTTGAAAAAAAAAATCCTTTCTTCACTGAATTGTCTTTGAATCTTTGTCAAAAATCAATGGGCCACTTCCATCTGAGTCTAATTCTGAACTCTGTTCTGTTCTGATCAATGCCTCTACCCTTGCAGCAATGCCTCTGTGTCAGAATTCCTGTGGTGTAACAGTAACTCTTAAAACAAGGTAGTGAGTTTCCCAACCTTTTTCTTTTTTTTCCAAATTATTTTGAGTACTCATAGTTCTTCCCATATAAATTTTAGAACCAACTTGTTGATTTGTAAGACAGAAAAAAAATCTATTGGGACTTAATTTTTTGGGGGGCGTGGGGGTCATTAAAATGGAAAAAGTTTAAAGATATGTTGTTGTCTTCTCGTCCTGCAGCCCACCACTTCTCTCTCTATATAGAGCTATAGCATCTGATGACAGCTAGCTAGAGTGACCACAGTGAAACAAAACCATAAAGTGGCTGCACTTTTCTTACAAGTGAATAATACATATCTGTATCCTACAAGCAGTTGCATAAAAGTAGAGGACAACTCACCAGCACACAATTTAAGCTGCACAAATTAATGGTGTGTTTTATAAATAAGATAGTAATTAAAAAAAAAATGTTGATTATATCTTCCTTTTGTACCTTGAATACCATCCAACAAATGCACTCTGGACTGTAAATTCCTTGGGGCACAAGTTCCCACCTCAAAAGAATAGTTAGTTGGACTATAGGAAGGATTTTCACTTTCCTAAACACACGAATACTTTTACCAGTTATCACATGAGGAAAAGTCAGCTTTTCAGACACTTCAGCTTAACCACTGGGGTAAAAACATCTAACCCTGTGTGACAGTCATCAGTGTCAACTCCAAGCAATAGTTCCTAGTCTAGTGCCATAAGCTCAGAGCTGTGACTGGCGTGAAGGCCGGTGGCTCTAGGCTCCTGTTGGAGTTGTGCAGTTTGCTTTCAGAAGACTCAGACAAGGGTCCCCATCCCCGCCAGTCTGCTACTGCCTCCTCCTCCTGCTTATAATCCCCTCCTCCTCCGAGAACTCATGAGAGGCCAAGTGCCTATTCTGCCAAAGCTCATTTCTTCGGTGAGTAGCAGCAGGCAGTTGTGTTGTATAGGATTTCTGCATCTCATGCTGCACAAGCCCAATTCCCTGCCACAAGTAAAAGGACTGAAGACAGGGGCAAATCAAAGCCCAATGATCAGATGGCCTGTGAGTGGGGCCAACCATCCCAGATCCGCCCTATGCTCAGCAGCTTCCCAAAAGGGTAGGCCCTGTGGAGGCAAATAATGATGCCAACAGTCCCTCAGGAAACACTAGACAGCAAAAGGCAGCGAGCAGAGGGAGGAGACAGCATGTCCATGGTCTGGGGACTTGCTGGGCTCCTGATGCCTACTGGCCTGAATGACGCTGGGATTCCAAGGTTTACTGGCTTCCTGAGTTTGGGTGCTAGTCGCAAGCTTTAGCAATCTCCCAAACTTCACATCTTTTCCATACATTTTGAAGACATTGGTAGTTTAACAACTGACCTTTACAATGCAGTACCTCCCAAATCAAATGAAATTTTATCCTTTTAGTGGGAAAAGTATTTTCATGCAGCTACACTCTTTGAAAAACTAGTAAACTACACATAATACACACACTAAATACTACACAGAAGCTTTTATACCTCAGAACATTCTCCAACAATACAGGAAGCAGATTTTCCTTATCATTCAGTATTCAGGCACATGGTCAAAGGAGAACCTCACACAACATACTGGACAAGTAACAGAACCTCAGGGACATGGCCACCCAAATTCACTACCCAGCCTCTTCAATAGCTAAGTGGGAACAGAAACAGTTCGGGTCAACAAAACATAAGTAGTGTCTAGCACTGCCTTGGAGGGTCTCTAATCGTAATACACAGTATGTCTCAATTTTCGCAAGTCTCCACATAAGCCAACTTAGATAACCAACTACTACCAGCTGAGCATGTCAGTCTAGAGAGCAATCACCATATAGACCAAGAAGCTCTTGCCATCTAGTGGGTAGAGAGAAGAGTTTTTGTTTGCAGGTTTTTACTATATCCAGATCTTGTGCTGAGAGCTTTGAAGGGGCTCTCTCATTTCATTTCCCCCCAAACTCCTCCTCCTTTTCCAACTGGAGATGTTAGGGCACAGAAGTTCAGCACTGTCCTCAGTCACGTGGCTGACAGGGATAGAACTGAACTGTTAACTCCAGGCTGTTCCAGAGCCCCAGCCCCTCCCCCTCATGGAGGCCACTGAGGTCAGGGAGTGAGTACCCCCTAGGCTGAAGGCCAACAAGCCCAGACTTGGAGATGGCCCACCCATAGGCCGAGTCCCAGCTTTCTATCTCCCATAGCACTAGCAATGTTTTGCAAAATGGCCTATTTATTTAGATAAATAAAAGTATCAATTCATGGTAAATGTTCCCTCCTATCCCTCAGAGGAGAAAAGGGAAAAAAAACTTAGCATCTTACCTCAAAGGAACATTCAACATTTCTTTCATTTTTTTTGTGTGATAATCCCTTCAGGTCTATCTTTTCAACACTCACTGTAAAAGTAAAAAAAACACACACACAAAAACAACAAACAACAAACAAAATTATAAAAATGAAATAAAATCCTGAAGTACATATTACTTTAGCATTTAATATTTTAGCAATTTTCAAAGTAAGGCTTTCAATGCCCAACGCTGCTCAGTCTCTTCTGCGGTGTGTTCACCTGGAATGAGAAACTTAAGAGGAAGCAAAAAAGCTGTCACACTCAGGAATGGAAGGTGAATTTAAAAGTAAAGCAAGAAAAACAGGCAAAGAAATAAATACAAATCATAGAAAAGGAAGAGAACAGTGCTTGAAAAGAGAACATAAGTTTATTTGAATGCACACAAGTATGAACTAATTATAACTAAAGATTAGTTATGATCTGTTCCAATTTCTGAAAAACTAATGCTCAATGTTTTCCACTATTACTATGTTAGACACAGCTGCCCAGAGCCTTTCATTGGATCTTCTTGTCTCATCCTTTTCTGACAGGGCAAGGCTGGGGGTGAAAAGGGCAGCAGGTATAGGAGAAACAGTGAAGATTCCTCATGCTGCCTCTAAAGAATATTGAGGATTGTCATAGACTGGCTGCACAGACAGTGACCAAAAAAAAAAAGACAAACTACCATTAAAGAAAGAGTTCTAAAGGCACCAGCCTCTTCATACCACCCTTTCACACACATGTGTGCATTTTTTTATCCTCAAGAGTAAAATGATACATTAGAACGCCTTCTTCCATTACTTTTACTCTTTCTGGAGGACATATGGCAGGGTTCTATAAGGATTTCTACAGGCCTTTCAACCCAACGTCCAATAATTGTTACAATTCCTACAGATGTCCATGCTCCTGGTCTCCCACACCAATGTTTCCCAAAGTCTTTTCCAAGGAACACCAGTCCTGTGAGATGTTCAGAGTCACCCCTGAAAACCTTCATGGTCAAAAAATTTGGAGGAAAAATCTGCAAAACTCCTTGAAGATTGTCCATGTACATCAGCAAATTAAAGGCTCTGAGAAGTCCCACAACAAATAAATCTTTTTATTAACAATTCCCCAGTATTTTTGGTCACAGAACTCTTTATTCCCCTAACATCCTAGAGAAAACGAACTGCTATGTTCAACATGCTTTGGGGGAGGTTCTAAACCTGAACCACCCAATACCGTAGACACTAAACACATGTGACCTTTTAAATTTGTATTAATCACAAGAATAGAATTAAAGTCTAATTCCTCAGTTGCACTGACCACATTGTGTCAACAGCCACCTGACAGAGAACATTCAGTCGTCACAGAGTTCTACTGGACAGCACCGTCCTGAGCCGAGGGCTGGAAAACCACAGGCTGCCCTCTGCTGGTTTGTGTAAATGGTTTTACTGGCACACAGCCACACTGTTTGCTTACATATAATCAATGGCTGCTTTCCTCCCCACGATAGAACTACCGTATGCCTTTGCAGAAAAAAATTTGCCAAGCCCTGCTCTACCCACATGTCTTATGAAGTTCCTGCTGTGGACCAGGTCCTATTCCAGGGGCTTGTAATAAACCAGTGAACAAGATAGATAGGTTCTTATACTCACAGATCACAAGAACCCACCTATCTTGTTCACTGGTATATTACGACCCTTCGCTTGCTAAGTTATTCTCTTGTAAGCCTCCCTAATTTTGTAAAGCGGCATCAGGATTGATATGCATATTGGAAGATAATAGAACCCATTTGGTTTAGAGTGTTGTTAATTTAAAATAAGCACCTTATAGGAAGAAATTACTCAAAAAAAATAAAAGTACGTGTTCCCATTCTGGCAAAACAAAGAAAACACTACATTCAGAGGTTGTACAGCTCCTTATTTGCACTCAAACTACTCACTGTTCCTGTACAACTTCATCAGTCAGATAGTCAAATAAACAGCTTTTATGTTTTCAGAACCACTATTTAAAAAAAACTTACCCACAATGACATCATTCTAATCCAGATCTTAACTTTTTTAAACAATAGGATAAATAAAATCAATGAATACAGAAAAATTTAGTCAGCATTTTCCTTGGCATCAGAACACCAATGTGTACCTAAGTGTCCCAGAACTGAATAATATTAGGATTTATGGAAAGAAGCAAAAAAAAACAAAAACACAAAACCTCATCTGGTCTGAAAGCAGGAAGTGACTCATATCTGGACAGGAAAATGTGAAAAGCAGATGAACATTATTCAGCTGTTTTCAAATAAAAAAAAGCATTTGAACTCCAGGACTGAAATGTTTGTAAAGATTCTTCATAATCAGACCGATGGACATGGGGCTTTGTTTCAGTTCTATAAGTCCATGCCACCCACCCTACTTATAGGGAAGCTGCAGCAGCTTTTGCTACCAGGAAAGCTCTGGATCAAATAAATGGCTAAAAAGTTCTGCCACTTTACTCACAGTGAAATTCTCTCCATACTGCCCTCCAAGAAAACAACTCCTGCCTTCACAGAGGCTCTAAAAACAGGAGAGGGGAGCCTGGTGAAATGGAAAGGCAGGAGAGCACCTGTGGGCTGACTTTCGGTAGCAGACATCACTGACAACGGTTAATGTGGAGGGCAGCATTACGGGATGCCTAATTAGGATTCAAAGATGTTTAAGTACACTTTCAGTTGTGGAGCTATATTAAAGACCATGATTACAAAAAAAACCCCACAAAACGCTTATAATACAGCTAAAAATATAAATTATATGCAAAATGATTATAGTTGTTTATAAAAGTAAAAACTGACTAAAAATAAATTATCAGAAGTAATAGCAATGATAACAAGAATAATTATAATTGGTGGTAAAATTATGAGTAGCCTTTCCTCAAAAGTTCTGTAATGTGGTTTCATAATTTTAAAGTATATTTATATGCATACAAATATCTATTTACAATCCACTTAAAGTCTACTGGTAGATGAAGTGACCCCTCTTCCCCTTTCTCTCTCACCTTCCTGGTCAGTCCTGCAGACTAAATAATATCACAGTCACAGAAGTCCCACCACCTTCTGAAGAGTACAAGCAAACGTGTAAATTTTAGGGGCTAGATAGCAATCCATCATCTGAAGGGACAGACAGTGAAAGGTGACTTAAAGTGACAGAACTTTTAAGTCATTTCTTTGATCCAGGGATTTGCATCAATTGGAAAGACTCGAAGACAAGAAGGGCACACTTCTATTTGGTCAGAGATGAGCCAGTCATGGTCAGGAACAGTGCTCTAAAAGGCAGACTAGGAAGGATAGGAGCGTCCATCTGGGGAACACTTGGGGACAGGAGAAAAGGGGCTGGGATCCAGACTGTGTACAGTATGTCTATGTAAGACAGATGGAAATGGGACAAAGGGATATGAGGCTAGACCAGTGGTCGGCAAACTCATTAGTCAACAGAGCCAAATATCAACAGTACAATGATTGAAATTTCTTTGGAGAGCCACATTTTTTAAACTTAAACTTCTTCAAAATAGACTTGCCCAGGCCGTGGTATTTTGTGGAAGAGCCATACAAGGGGCCAAAGAGCTACATGTGGCTCTCGAGTCACAGTTTGCTGAGCACAGGCTAGACCATGTTGAGATGAGACTGAAAAGAACAATGTGCTTTTTCCTTTTAAAATTTTATTTGCTCAAACTTTTCTTCTTTTATGCATTCAAGATGCACATTAGAAATTCTCAAAACTTACAAATTAGATCACATAACTACTAATAAAATGTATTAAGTAAAATGCATTAAACTACTTTTAGAATTGAATCAATACCTAATTTTAATTCCTTAAAATTTTTTAAGTTGATTTGAGAGAGAGAGAGAGAGAGAGAGAGAGAGAGAGAGAGAGAGAGAGAGAGAGAAACACCCATTTGTTTTTCCATCTATTTGTGCATTCATTGGTTGTTTCTTCTATGTGCTCTGATGGAGGGCTGAACCCGAAACTTTCTCATATAGGGACAAAAACTCTCTATCGAACAACTAAGCTACCTGGCCAGGGCTCAATACTTAATTTTAAAAATAAATACACTAGCCCTGGCCGATGTGGCTCAGCTGACCGTCCTGTGCACTGGAAGGTCACTGGCTGGATTCCTGGTCGGGGCAGGTTTCAGATTTGGGTAGATAATGGGAGGCAACTGATTAATGTTTCTCTCTCCTTTCCTCCCTCTCTAAAATCAATTAAACCCAGCTGATGTGGCTCAGTGGTTGAGTGTCAACCTATGAACCAGTAGATTAGGGGTGTCGAACTCAATCAGAGAAGGGGCCAAAATCTAAAATCCAGCCTAAATCGCGGGCCGAATGGTTTACTGAACAGTCATAAACTGACAATGTCATAAACTGACAGCGGAGTGCAGTGATGACATTGCAAGGCCTGGCGGGCTGGATTTGGCCCGAGGGCCTTGTGTTTGACACATGTGCAGTATATCATAGTTCAATTCCGGGTCAGTGCACATGCCTGGGTTGTGGACATGATCCCCAGTGTGCGGCATCCCAGTGCAAGAGTCAGCCGATCAATGATTCTCTCTCATCACTGATGTTTTTTCTCTCTCTCTCCATCTCCCTTCCTCTCTGAAATCAATAAAAATATATTTAAAAAAAAATAAAAAACAAAAAATAATACACTAATGTAACTGGAACAAGAGGGAGGAGTTTTGTGTAGAAAATACAAATGTGTTGTAATAAAAGCCCAGGCAAGCAGCCGAAAGGCCTGAAGCAGAAGCAGTCACTGAGGCTGGCACAGAGTCACAGATGATTTAGGACAATGACTGATGGAAAGGCCACACAGCCAGCAAGTCCCAGCACCAGAAACACATTCTCTTCATTTCAGCCCAGGGAGCTCCTGGGTAAAACTGCCACAACCTAAGGATCACATTCGCTAACAAGCATCTTCAAATGATTTATAAGAGCCAACTGTTACATGAGTATTTATAAGATACCTATAGATAAAACTTCAATATGCCCCAAGAATAAGCCACTCTTTTGAAACATTTTCCTTTCTAAAGTCTTCTGGAAAATTTTGGGTGGTTAGTAGTTTTCTTCCAAATATGTCTTTTATTTGATTTCAAGGTGTCTTTATTAGTTTAATTCTATATGCCCAGTAACAAGAAACCACTTCAAAAATTATAAAAAATACACTAAAATAAATGATAGTAAAAAGTATAATATTTATGACTGAGAGAAAATATGAAAAGATAATAATTTTGTAGCACAAACAACTCCTCCTAAGATCTGTGTAAGCAAACTCAAGTCTTCATACTTGAAATAAGGACACTAAATCAGAGTAACATTTAGGATGCTTCCTGCTTTAAAATTTTATTACTGAAATCTAATTTTTATTTAAAAATTGAAAAACTGTATTCTTAAAGGGCCAGCTGAATAATGTTCCTAAAATATCAACTTGCTTTCTCACTTTCATTTACTTGCCTATGTTAATGGGAATACATTTTAAAAGCATTGCTTCTTTCAGCTATTATTAAAATGTGAAATTCACTACCACACTGATTGAGCTGATTTTTTCCCCCCTACATCCTTTTAGGACACATGTCATGCTATATTTAAGGACTCTATCACATAGTATTTTTCTTTGATTGTTAGTTCTTCAGAAATTGGGATAGAAACAAAAGTAGCGCATAATTGAGAAAACACAAAGCTGATAAAAGATATTTCTAAAGTAGCAAAAACAGGAAATGAACACACATTTTCCATTTGAGTAGTTAGTGATAACACACTTGCATTTTGGAGTCCAAGGAACTTCACTTATTTATGTTTCAGGGCAAACACTTTCGTTAGCATTACTATATATTCAGCACAGTACAAGCCACATTGATGGAAAAATTACAGAGTTCAAAGTGGTAATACCTGGGCTAGACCTCAAAGGGAAGGGCCCATCTGGGCACAGCAACACGGTATGACAGCGCACTGTGTTTTAATAAGTTTAGTCACAGTGGGAGCCAGGACACAAAGAGAGGAATGACAGGAGACCAGAGCAGAGAGGGGAGGACAGTCACAAGGAGGCAAGGGCACAGACAGGGCCAGCCCACCAACCCTACAAGGGGCACATAAAGAAACTCACGCCTCTCTGCAGATTAAGGTAAACCCAAGGGCTCTGCAGTGAGACAGGCGTAGTCTGAAATATGCACTTTCCAGCCCAGTGACCGTAGGCAGTTATTTAATCGTGAACAAAAGGAATAATGGTTTCCACTACAAGGGCCTGTGGTATTAAGTAGGTGAACACAAGCAAGCTGCAGGGTGGTTAGTGTTGGATGACATTGCTGCTGCCATCAGTGCTGCTGCCAGGCTTCCTAAGCAGGGGACCATGACCCAACATGCTGGACAGGTCCCTGCTCAGAAAACGGGCTGGAGAGATGAACCCACACGCAGCAGAGAAGACGGAGGCCTAAACCAGGATGGTGGCCTAGTGATGGTAAGAAGAAACCACAACAGGCTTACAGGGATAGACATACCAGGACTGCGACGTGTAGACCCCTTAAGAGGGACAGAGAACTGTTATGGGCTTTTAGGTTTTGTCCCAAGTGCCTGAACATTGGTTATCAATCACGAATACTGGAAACCCATTTTAGGGAGTGGCAATGGGAGTCATGATTACATTCCAGGCATACTGACTGGTGGAAATAGTCAATGACCGGAGGGTTCACAGGGGCTTGGGGTCCCGGGGAATGGTCACAGCTGGACTCTCAGATCTGAAGTCATCAACAGATGGACAGTGGCTCAGAGAAGACTGCTCAGTGTTAAGTGGGGGACCAAGAAAGAGCCAGTAGAGCACTGATGTTTAAGGGGCAGAAGAAGAAGGAATTGTAAAGCAAACAAGCGAAAAGAAAGGAAGGAAAAACCAAGCCAGCGTGTTGTCTGGAGACCAGTGGAATGTTCACACCAAGGCTTGTGTATGTCTGATGTTCCACAATTTAAAAAAATGAAAAGAAAATAAGGGAAGACAAAGTCTGGAGTGGGGTAATCACAAATGCCAGGTGAAATAGAAGCTGACTTATCACCCAAGGAGTCATTTGTGACTTCCCATGAGAGCAGCTTCAGAGAGAAAGATGCTCAAGCCAGAATGCAGGCTCAGGAGTTATGGAGAATCAATCCACTGTACGTCCAGGAACTAAGCTGTGGGCTGTGAGTGTACATCACACATGACCAGACATAACAACTACGGCAGATCGGGAGAACCAACCCAATCATTACTTGGAAATGCATCAAAAAAAAAGTAATGTTTTGCCCTGAATGGTTTGGCTCAGTGGATAAAGCATCAGCCTGTGGACTGAAGGGTCCTGGGTTTGATTCCGGTCAGGGCATGTGCCTTGGTTTCGGGCACATCCCCAGTGAGGGGTGTGCAGGAGGCAGCTGATCGATGTTTCTCTCTCATCGATGTTTCTAACTCTCTATCCCTCTCCCTTCCTCTCTGTAAAAAAATCAATAAAAATAGATTTTAAAAAAATGTAATGTTTTGATGGATGGAGAGATGGGCAGATAAGGGACAGGGAAGTAAAGTAAAATGTTATAGAACTTCACTTAGAATATTATTAAAAGTAATTTCTACCTCTCCTTGTACATTATAACTGTCTCCCTAAGTTTTAATAATAATAAATACAAATGACTATATTTGGGGAGACTTGCTTTCCCAGAGTGTATACAACAGTCCTGAACATTCCTGAGTAACTCAAGGCCCCAAAGGAATACACAGCTGATTACTTGTTGCTGAAGCCAGATGTGGGCAACCACTATACTGTTTTCTCTATGCCAGCACTTGAAAATATTCACATTATATAGTACAGAAGAAAGGTTAACATTCATTTTTTAATGTGTCCTTTTTAAGCACGGTCATCTTGATTTTCATTTTCTGTTTTCTTCAGTCTAACATTAATGGTAAGGGCATTATGAACTCTGAGTTGGAATTCCAGGGAATGTTACTTATCTGTGACTCAGTTCTCCCATCTGTAAAATGGGGCAATAATTTCTTCATGGGATTGATATTAGAATTAAATAGGTATAATATAACTGAGCCCCACAGAGTTCTTCAGAAAATTACATGGGTTAGTCTATGTAATAAGCTTGGGACACAACCTGACCAGAGCAGTCAGGGTTTCAGGCAGTCCTTGTTGCCATTCCCTGACTCTTATACAACAGAAATGGAAAAGTCTGAATTCTTTATTTTATAAGTGAAATTGTTTCAGGACAAACTTCCAAATAAGCAGAGAAAAACCAAAACACATGTGGGTTACAGAAAAGACAATGAGAAAAGTTTATAATAATAATACTTAAGAGTGACTTTAGACTTCCAAAAGAGGAATAACCTAGGCTAAAGAGAGTATTACAAAAAGTGTGACGAAAAACCAGGTTAGCTTGCTTAACAATTTTGGACGGAAGAAACTATTACGAACCATGACCACTGAATGGAGCATACTGCAGATAACTGATGTCTGACACAAGTGATGCTAAAGCTGGCTCTCTGGGCACCAGCAACACAGACAAAGGGGTGACAGAGATAACAGCCACATATTCTGCAATTATATTTTTAAAAAGGAGTGAGGGGGTTCTTGATAATTATGTCTTGAGGAAAAACCACGGTGGTGAGGAAAAGGCCAGCCCTTCAGATTAGGAGGGTGCAGGGCACAAGTTCTACTATGCTGAACTGTCCAGAGACAAAGGGAGCAACACCCTACCAGGCACTGCTCCCTGGATGACACTCAGAAGAAAAAGGATAGGAGCAGTTTTAGGGGAGAAGAAGTGCCTATGACTGAGTGACAGCATCCTTGCAGATGAGGCCCTGCTGCGTCCTGAGAATGATGGTCCCTGGAATGGAGTATATAAAACAAGCTGACTGGGCCCCATGGCTGCTATAAGGATTAACTCTTTTAATACCATGTCATGGTCACATATAAACAAACATGAGTGCAAACATTAGAACACAGATATATCCAGCATATGACCCAAGTCACAGACGGGTGGCTTGCTATGATTTTATCAAAATGGATCTTTATTTAAAGTGCTTACTAAGCATCTGTGAGGCACAAAGCTGTGCCTGAGACAGGAGGGAGAAAGAGAATGGAAAACACAAAACAATCAGAGTATGGCTCCCACCTTAGTGCTGCTCCGTTCTGGAAGAGACACAAACAAAAGGGGGAAGGAACAAAGGCCAGCTGAGTGAGGGAGCAAATGGCTTGGGGCCTCCTGACGACCATCCAAGCCAGGGTCATCCTGGCCCATCTGACTATTCTGCAGACTTGGAGTTCACTGTAGAGCCATCTAGTCCTACACATCACCTTCACACTCCTGGAGTCCCCCACACCTCCACACAGCTTACCAACTATACAGCAACTGACTCTGTCTAAGCTGGCTGCAAAAGTCAGGCACACCAGAACCAAGGAACTCACAGCTTCGTCTAAAATGTGCCCTCCATCCAGTCCAGAGCTGCACTGCTCAATATGGTAGCCATGGTCCACAATGAGCTACTGCAATTGCAATTGCAATGAAAAATAAATGAAATTTCAGGTCCTTGTTGCATAAGTCACATTTCAAAAGTGCTCAAAAGGCACATGTGGCTGGTGGCAAACTAAATAGTGCAGATGCAGACCGTTCCATGACTGTAGAAAGTTCTTCAGGATACTGCTGCTCTGGAATTTACTTATTTTGGTGGGAGGAGGATTAACAACTTGCACTTTTCCCTCCTTAATAAGTTTGAGGTTTTTACAGCCAAGATACATTCATGTATTACTTACAGAATGTAGAAAAAGAATACAACTTACTACAACTAGCGTATACAAAAGATCTAAAAGCATTTACAAATATCAGCGCAAGATTCCCCTCTCCACTCTAGTACAACTTCTTCCCTTCAGCCCTGCAGATGGACAGACTCACCTTTGGAGTGTTTTCCCACAGTCCTCTTGGGCAGCGACTCCTCAGTGGAATGTGCTGACGTACGTAGTGCATTCTCCAAACTATTACTGACACTGGTGACAGGGGTTTCGGTTCTTGGAGTGACCTAAAAGAACAAAAACATAATTATCTATTTTCTTCCATTTTTCATAGGAATGATTTTCATTGTTAGTTAAAAGTCATTTGTTTATTGTAGTTTCAAATTTTTCTATAAAACAGGTATTACAAGTGTTTGGTATTATAAGTGCTTCCTATGAAAGTCAAAAATTTCACCCATCTACTACTCACCACTGAAATTTAAAAACAGCCCAGAGAACTTTAAGCAAACCTGGGAATTTGTGTCTTGTGTCCATGGTTCACTGGACTGGATAAAAACATGTCAGCCAATAAACATGGGTGACACATGTCATGAATTACCGTATTTTCTGGCGTATAAGACGACCCCCTAATTTTACAGTTAATACATAGGTTTAGGCCTATATTTGCTGTATAAGACTACCCCCCACTTCCGAGACAACACCAGTTCTTTTTTTAATAGACCGCCTCTCTGACTCTGGCCAATCTGAGCAGTCTTTTTACTAGAACACAGTGTACATGTTCTGTACCCGAAGCTACACTGTGTTCTAGTAAAAAGCATGCTCAGATTGGCCAGAGTCAGAGAGGCGGTCTATTAAAAAAAGAACTGGTGTTGCCTCGGAAGTGGGGGGTAGTCTTTTACAGCAAATATAGGCCTAAACCTATGGTTTAACTGTAAAAATTAGAGGGTCGTCTTATACGCCGAAAAATACGTTATAAGCCTATATGTGAGACAGAGCCTTCAAAAATAATTACACAGCAGGACTTAAACTGCCCTTCAACACATCTTGAATAAATCACAAAATGCTCTAAAAACAACAATAAAGGACGGAATAGAACTGAATCTAGTTGAGGGTTCATTTTACAAAGCATATTCTGAAACTATATTAAAATTCCATTTTTAGGAATTCATCAAACAAAGTACTTACATATGAAAAAGATGTGTGTGGGGGTAAGAGGAGAGGATACTTGTTGCAGCAGCGTTTGTAATAGTGAAAAACTGAAAACATCTTAAATAGCTACCAAGAAACGACTAAATCAAGGACAGTGCATCTACAGATGAACTACAGTGTTTCCCCGAAAATAAGACATCCTCCGAAAATAAGACCTAGCACATGGAAAGATAAGACATCCCCTGAAAATAAGACCTAGTGCAACTTTGGGAGAAAAAATTAATATAAGACACTGTCTTATTTTCGGGGAAACAGGGTAGGTATAGTCATAAAACCACCATGAAAGCTTGTCAACAAACAGAAAGATTAAAAACAAGCCATAGAGTATCATTCCATACCCTCCTCCTTTTCTTTGGTTTAAAGGGAATGTGTTTGTATGTAAATGAATGGAAAGGGTCCTGGAAGGATATGGCAAACCCTTATCTGTAGAGACCTGAGGATAGGCAGGAGGGAGGAGGGAGAGGAGACTTTCTGGGGTGGGGTGGGGAGAAGGCAATAACTTTCATTCCCTCCCCCCCCCCCTTAGTAACAACTTTGTATTTGAAAATTTTATAGCCAAAATATATTTATGATGTGTAGGATTTAGAAGAAAATAATGACCAATGCTTTAACTTCTTCAGAGTCACAACTGAATGTATATCAAAATTTTAAACAATAGGTTGCACTTAGGGCCCTTGAGCGGAGATTTCCAGAGCCATCTCGTTGCTTCCAAACATCCTGCTCATAGTAGGTTCACCAGGGGTTGGAAAAACCACGCAAGGCAAAGAACTTGCACCAAGATCGGGACTGAAATATGTTAATGTGGGTGATTTGGCTTGAGAAGTCTGATCACCGAATATCATCGGGTCTGGCAAGATGGCTTCTCCCAAGAGCATGCCAAAAGATGCACAGATGATGGCACAAATCCTAAAGGATATGGGGATTACAGAAAACGCGCCAAGAGTTATAAGTCAGATGTTGTAGTTTGCCTTCTGATATGTGACCACAATTCTAGATGATGCAAACATTTATTCAAGACATGCTAAGAAAGCTACTGTTGATGCAGATGATGTGCAATTGGCAATCCAGTGTTGTGCTGACCAGTCTTTTACCTCTCCTTCCTCAGATTTTTATTATATACTAGAGGCCAATACACACAATTGGTGTAAGGGCCTTGGCCCTTGCCGCCCTGGCTTTGCCCAGAAGGTCATCTGGCTGTCCAGTCTAATTAGCATATTATGCTTTTATTATTATAATATATATAATATAATATAGATTGCAGAGCAAAGAAATAAAAGACCACTGCCATTAATCAAGCCATATTCAGGTCCTAGATTGCCACCTGGTAGATATTACATGACTGCTCCAAACTACAGACTTAAATCTTTACAAAAAAGGCATCTACTTCTGCGGGAAGAGTAAGTTCCACGATTAAGTGTTGGTTCAGTTACTAGCAGACCAAGTACTCCCACACTTGGAACACCAACCACACAAACCAGTTTCAACTAAAGTCCCTCACAGGGCAAAGGTTTACAGTACAGATGCCCACTTCACAGTCCCCAGCTGTAAAAGCATCACTTCCTGTAACATCAGCAGTTCAGAATGTTCTGATTAATCCATCATTAATTGGGTCAAAAACATTCTTATTACCACTAACATGGTGTCATCACAAAATACTGCCAATGAATCAACAAATGCATTGGAAAAAAACACGTAAAGATGATGATGACGATGACTACAATTTGTAGTTAATAGCCTTAATGCATGTAACATGTATACTTGAATTTGATCCACTGTACTGAGATTAAACATGCCTGTCAGATATTTTCAAGTTGTGTTTTGGAAAACTTAGTATTTAACGAGTAAATATAGTTACCATGGTTCTTAATTGAGATGTATTTTCTTTAATAGAAATCATAATGGTTTTTCATTTAAAAAAATGTGTCAAACTATAGAGGAAAGTTAAGATTTAAAGTTTATCAAAAGAGGCATGACTTTTCTCACAGTAGTATAATTAGGACACACTATACTACATACATAATAAAGGGAAAAGGAGCATAACTTTCGATCCTGATTCTGCTACAGTTGGACATGAGACATGTACCCCTTATCACCCCATCCCTTGAGCTCCTGGCCTTGGTTCTCATTAATTTACTTAATTACTTAATAGGTGGGATCTGATCAAAAGCACTTGTAAGTGCATTGCAAACATAAACTTCATCACCTCAATAAAGCTCTGGTGGTGGGGGCACTGAGGCAGAGGCAGAGAGTTAGGAGGAGAGGACGGAGATGGCCACAACTCCTGCAGGGTTGAGCCAGCATTCACCACATGAAATACAGAGCAACAGCCAATCACTCATAGAACTGCAGTAAGACCATATGCCATATCCACAGCAAGCTCTCTCTATTCCCACCATTGTCAAAGCCACTGGAGCAGGAAGGTCTCCCTGCTTTGTGCAGACAAGTCTCACTGTGCACGCACAGCACAGGATTAACAGGTCCTGGACCTCACAAGAGATATGACATCATAAGGAACTCATCATAAGTCTGGTAACCTGGAAATTAATATAACCCAAGGAAATGACACCACCACCAAAAGTCAATTTTTAAAATATATTACCATGATATTAGTAAAATGATATCAAGACAGTTAAAATTTTAAATCACTTAGATAATTTAACTACATTGAACTGTTTCCCTTACGTTTGGAAAAGTTTCTTTTATCATCCAATGGTCAGAATACTCCAGAAATGAATTTCTTTCCTATTAATAGTACTATTAGGTACAAATAATTACTCAAAAAGTAAGATTTATAGTTCCAACAGTAAATGTTACTATGAGACACAACTCAGGAGGCTGACATTCATATCTACTAGTCCTATCTAATAAAGAGGGAATATGCTAATTGACCCTCATGCCATCACAAAGATGGAGGCACCCACAGCCAATAAGGAGGAAGTATGCTAATTGACCTCCATGTCCTCAAAGATGGCAGCGCCCACAATCGCAAGATGGCGGCGCCCAGTCCCCTCAGCCCAACTGGGGCATCAGTTGCACTGCAAGGCCGCTCTGTGCCTGCCTCTGGGGTTCCCTTGGCCCCCCCAGCCACACAGGGTCAGACAGAGGCACAGAGAAGCCTTGGATGGCAGCTGCCCAGCCGCCCAGGGCCTTCTGAGGCTAAGGTAACCAGGGCTGGCCGAGGCTTGCACTGCTGGCAGTGGCAGCAGCAGAGGTGTGATGGGGCATCACCTTCCCGATTGCCGGGTCGCCTCCCACACCTGAGGGCTCATGGACTGTGAGGGGGGCAGGCCAGGCTAAGGGACCCCTCCCCCCCTGCTCTAGTGCATGAATTTTCATACACCAGGCCTCTAGTATAAAATAAACATAACCACAGCAGAATCCTTCCTATTTGGGCTGACTAATATGAACTCCATTGTTCTCTTAGCTAACCTGGTAAGTAATTCTAACTCCTGGCCCTAAAAAGAGGCTGAGTTGTCTGGATTAGTGACAAACCTTTCCTGCCTTGAGCTCACACACCACATTAAAAAACATACCCCTTGCCTAACCTGAAACATCCCCAACAGTCACAAAGAGAAAACCAGCCTCCCGACTCTCAGCCTGCAGGGAGGAGGGATGAGGGAGGCAATGGTGAGTGCGGGAGATGCTCTGCATTCAATGTTATGGCCAGAACACAGCTGTGAAATAAGGAGAGCTGGACTGAAAGGATGGTTTTCAACTTTGGCTGCCTGAGGCATTAGAAAAAAACACCAACATCAAGTCCCATACACCCCAATCAAATCAGAATTTCTGAAGTGGGGCCGAGACACTGGTTTTCTTTTTTTTATGCATTCAACTCCCCATGTGATTCTAATTGCAGCCAAGGTGTGAATCACTGATAGCCCCATGTCCAAGTTTTTACTGTACCCATCATCTGGACAACTCTCAGCACCAGCAAGGGGAAACCCAGAGAAAACAGGAAACTCCTTCTGTGGATTAATAGGAAAAGCTAAATGGTATAGGTCCAACTGCCATGTTACAAAGAGAAAGGGAAAGTTAAGAATTTAAAATGTATTGCATCTGATATAAATACATGAAAGAAAACTTTTTTAAAAAATATTTTATTGATTTTTTACAGAGAGAAAGGGAGAGATAGAGAGCTAGAAACGTCGATGAGAGAGAAACATGGATCAGCTGCCTCTTGCTCACCCCCTACTGGGGATGTGCCCGCAACCAATGTACATGCCCTTGACTGGAATCGAACCTGGGACCTTTCAGTCCGCAGATCAAAGCTCTATCCACTGAGCCAAACCAGTTTCGACAAGAAAACTCTTTAAAATTATAACTACTGGAAAGGGAAATTTGTTTTCCTTGGTATTCCCTGCACCCGCCCCCCCCCCCCCCCAAAGCATTTCTACTTAGTTTTCCAAATGTTCACTTTTTCACACACCCTTTATCTTTACTTTGCTCCTTTGTTTACATTGAAAGCTGTCTTCCCTTGCATTTCCCAGAAACGCTGTTTTAGGGTTTATTTTTGGTTAAGTTAATTTGCCCATGTGACCTACGCTCAACTCAGATGCTCTCTGACTCACCCTCACAGCAGAGCTCCAGTCATCAGCTTGATGTGCAGAAGAATGAAGATCAGTTCCAAATGTTGCTTTCTGCTACTGCAAGGAAGGTAATGCGAAAATGCTCTCCAAAGACAGAGCCCCAACTCAACCTTGATGAATGTTTTCCAGTAAGTTCAAAGTCCTCTTTTATGTAAGCCCCTTGCTTTATATCTAAATGAACACTCAGTATGCATGCCTGCACTAGCTAATCATTCTTTGCATCTTTACAGCCAGCCTCTCCACTGAGCTGAGGGCTCCTGTGGTCTCTCTGACATCTCCCACTTCTCTCCTCCGCTCAATCCACTGTAGCCACCAAGGGGAAACTCAGCAGCCAGGTTCTGCCTCGAGGCCTTCGCCCTGGCTGTGCCCTCCGCCTGAAATGACTCCTCGTTGGCATCACATCTACATCTGAATGTCACCTTAGCGAGGACTTCTTGAAGCTCAGTAAGGCAGACACTTTTTGTCTTGTTTTGTTCACTGCTGCATCCTCTGTACTTCAAACAGTCCTTGGCACAAAATAGGCACTTAACACACACCTGCGAAATATATGACTGTATCTACTAAATTTTAATGAAATTCAGGGTTAATCTAATTAAAAAAATACACCTATATTTTAAAGTAATACACAATCATCAGAATATCTCATCAGGTCTAATAATAGGCTGGCAGTTGCCAACCGGTGGTCCAAAAGGCAGGCGGCAGCTGTAATAAAGGTCTGACAAAGCTTAGGCCATGAATGAAGTCTGACGCTGAAGTGTGCTAGTAGTCACGAGGTACACACTCTATTCTGTGGTTCTGCCAGGGAGTGATTTTCCCCATAGGCCTAGGTAGACAGTAATGAGTTATATAGTCCCTCCACCTGGGCTTACAGCTCACACCCGGTTCTGAGACAGCTAACCCTCTAATTCAGTGGTTCTCAACCTTTCTGAGAACTATATTAATGCCACGACCCTTTAATACAGTTCCTCATGTTGTGGTGATCCCCAACCATAAAATTATTTTCATTGCTACTTCATATCTGTAATTTTGCTACTGCTATGAATCGTAATGTAAATATCTGTGTTTTCCAATGGTCTTAGGCGATCCTGCTAGTGGTTCTCAACCTGCTGGAAAACACAAATATTTACATTACGATTCATAGCAGTAGCAAAATTACAGATATGAAGTAGCAATGAAAATAATTTTATGGTTGGGGATCACCACAACATGAGGAACTGTATTAAAGGGTCGCGGCATTAGAAAGGTTGAGAGCCACTGCTCTAATTGTTACAACTCCTTAAATGGAGGCTAGGCCTCTTGTTCCAAACTTTAATGTGCAAAATGCTTCCAGATCTTATTAAAATGCAGGTTCTGATTCAGAAGGTCTGGGGCATGAGATTCTGTATTTCTAACCAGCTCTCAAGAGGTGTCAGTATTGCAAGAGTATATCAAGATAAAGGAGCTTGCCATAATCAGAAGATGCGGTTTTCTTTTAATTGACTTGAGAGGGAGGCAGACAGATGCATACATACACACATGCAGACACTGATTTATTGTTCTACTTACATATGCATTCATTGGTTGGTTCTTATATGTACCCTGATCACAGACTGAACCAGAAACCTTGGCATATTGGGACGATGCTCTAACCAACCAACTGGGCTATCTGGCCAGGGCTTCACGACCTTTTTTTAGTCAGAATGTAATCCAATGATGTATAGAGAATTAGACCAGAGGAACTCAAAGACTCTTTTCAAGGGTAAGGTACCAAGATGACAAACTGTATAAACCATTAGCCTAGAGAAGGGACACATGTTGAACAGCATGACTCTTGCTACTTCTCCCCCTCAGATATTTATACTTTTCTTTAAAAGATTTTCCTCAGTCCATGAATCTGATGAAAGAGACCTAACACTACACCACTAATTTAAAGCTTTGTGTTTAAAACTCACTTTAATATTCATGGACCAGCTGGGGCTCAGTGGTTGGGCATCAAACTAGGAACTAAGAGGTCATGGATCAATTCCCGGTCAGGACACATGCCCAAGTTGCAGGCTTGCTCCCCAGTGGGGGGCGTGCAGGAGGCAGCTGATCAATGATTCTCTCTCATCATTGATGTTTCTCTCTCTCCCTCTTCCTTCCAGAAATCAATAAAAATATTAAAAAATATATTTATGGAACAGGACTACAATTTTTAGAAGAGAGTTTTAATTATTAAAAGTCTATTTTATTAACCATCATTCAAAGTCATCCAAATGGGACATGCTAACATGTAGTAGAACTGAAGTACCTCAAAATACAGATAAGCTGATTAGAACCATGGGTCTCCAAAAGTCTTACTTCACACTACTAATAGGCATTTGAAATGGCTCTGAAAATGGCAGTAAGCACCAGAGCAAGAGTTTTTAACTTTCCTTGTGAAACATAAAAAACCTGTTTTGTTGACGAAGTCTACTAAACCTTCCCAGAAATATGTATTAAGTGCATAAAATACACAGGATTGCAAATAAAGCCAATTACACTAAAAACAGTTAAGATCTTAAAAGACAATTACATTTTTTTTTTTTTTTAATTTCAGAGAGGAAGGGAGAGGGAGAGATAGAAACATCAATGAGAGAGAATCATTGATCATCTGCCTCGTGCACGCCCCTATTGGAGATCGAGCCTGCAACCAGGCCTGTGCCCTGACTTCCTGATTTCCTAGGTTGATACTCAACCAATGAGCCACACTGGCAGGGCAAAAAGACAAACTTCTTTAACACACTTAGCAAACAGATGTCATGTAATCTGAAGTATGAGGAGCATAGAGGATATCTTAAGATGCCTCATCCACTGCAATATGAAAATATCTGCTTTCTCTTGGTAGAAAGTCACAAGCATTGTTACCACCACTGTGGGTTTCTTCCCGTTTTCATAATGGCAGCATATGCTACATTTACAGTTAAGAGTCTAGTGGAAGTAAAGCTGAGATCTTCCCCATGGCCTCTAGGGGAGCAAGGACAATGGCAAAGTTGGCCAGGAAGCTGTCAATGAGGTTGGGCACTGTGCAAGAGGACAAGCTAATCTACCAGGGCACTGATGGATAATAGGTGTTCCCTTCTGGACCAAAGTGCCAAAAGACCACCATATTAAAAAGCAATCCAACCATCAGTGCCCTCTCCTCACATTTTTTTTTTAACCTGAATAGTATTAATATAGGCACTGTCTTATAAATACAAGCCCTGGCCCTGAGCAGTATGGCTCAGTGGACAGAGTGTCAGCCTGCATACCAAAGGGTCTTGGGTTTGATTCCCAGTCGAGGGCACATATCTGGGTTGCAGGTCCGATCCCTGGGCTGTGTCTCTTACATCCATGTTTCTGTTTCTCTCTCTCTCTCTCTCTCTCTCTCTCTCTCTCTCTCTCTCTCTCTCTCTCTCTCTCACCTTCCACGCTCCCTAAAAAAAATTAAAAAATAAAAAAATCCTTGGGTGAGGATTAAAAAAAAAAAAAAGAGCTGAAACCGGTTTGGCTCAGTGGATAGAGCATCAGCCTGCAGACTGAAAGGTCCAGGTTCGATTCCAGTCAAGGGCATCTACCTTAGTTGCAGGTACATCCCCAGTGGGAGTTGTGCAGGAGGCAGCTAATCGATGTTTCTAGCTCTATATCTCTCTCCCTTCCTCTCTGTAAAAAATCAATAAAATATATTTTAAAAATTAAATTAAATTAAAAAATAATAAAAAGAGCCCTGATAGAAAAATCCTCACTGTCACTTTCGAGTTCAGGGACAGGGAGGGAGGGAGGGAAAGGGGGAGAAATGGTGTCTTTTTGATGCCTAAAAGTAGTTTTCTACCATCTACTGCAAGTTTGAACCACTTTATCTAATTTTTAGAACTCTTCTATATTCCTATTCATATTTTACTTATAGTCTTGTTTTCCACTAATCCTAATACTCCTAGAGGCCACAGTAAAGATCACAGTTGTAATTCTGCTAGCTTCTAACTGGAATGCCTCATTTGTTGCCGTTATGAAATAGGCAGAAATTAACAGTGCTTGTGATTTCAGTCTTTTTTTATTTTTTATAATATATTTTGATTTTTTTTTTTTTTTACAGAGAGGAAGGGAGAGAGATAGAGTGATACATCGATCAGCTGCCTCCTGCACACCCCTCACTGGGTATGTGCCCACAACTAAGGTACATGCCCTTGACCAGAATCGAACCAGGGACCCTTCAGTCCAAAGGCCGACGCTCTATCCACTGAGCCAAACCGGCTAGGGCTGATTTCAGTTTTAATGGTGGATATGGTCATGTCTGGAGACATTTTTGGTGGTTGTAACTAGGGCAGGACTCTACTGGCATCTAGTGGGTGGAGGTCATGGATGCTGCTAAACATCCTACAGTACACTGGGCGGGCCCCAAAGAATTACTTGACCAAAACCTCGACAGTGCTGAAGTTGAAAAACTCTACCCTCACCCAATTCCTTTTCTCTATTATAAACCTTAGGATTTTTAAGGCAAAAGCAGCCTCTTAACTAGAACTACCTTAAAGCCAGCCCAAATTGGAGGTCTAAAGGAGGCTGCCTTCTCATCCCCCAATACAATCCCTCTAAAACAAATGCAATGTGTAACTCTAAATAGAAGTATATGCAGATTTGTTTTCCTTACCCATTAGGTTCTTGAAAATGGACTGCAAAATTTACCCTTTACATATGTGCTCTCACAATGCCCAGCAGAGGGCAAGGCATGCAGTGTGTACTCAAATGTTTAACTGGTAAAGCAATGCTTAATCACTTGAGAACCCAAAGTTTCAATGTCTCAGCTGCACTGAAATTAAATGAGTGATCAGTAATAATAAAAGAAACTGAAGGGGATGCAACAGGCAGGCAGCAGTACAGCTCATCTGTTGACAAGGTTATGGTTCTTGGGAATGCCTACAAAAAGGCAATGGTGTGCCTTCCCCTCACACATGAAGTTAAAAGTTCCAAAATTTACCTTCAGGTACACCCATACATAATCAAAAGACATCTATACAAGGTTTCCACTATAGAATGTATGTACTAGCAAAATACTGGGAACAATTAAGTGCCATTAATATGGGACTGGTTAAAGAAAATTACACATCTCAGCTTGAAATGCTAGGCAGCTGTACACAAAAGGGACAGTGACATGAAAAGGCTAAGATATGAGTTAAATTTAAAAAGCAGATACACACTGAATGCCTAAGACGTGAACACTTTATAAGAGGCCATGGAGAATAAAATAATGACAGACACTAAGATTATAACCACACTTGTATCATTCTTATACCATTTACCCAATATGCTTATACATACATGCATATATGTGATGGTTACAGTAATCATTACCTCCACTTTAGCAATAAGGACTGATGCTCATCCAGCATTTTATCCCAGGTTATCTGGTCAGTAAGGAGCAGCCATATAGCTACAGACATTTATGAGTTGGTGCAGATTCAATCCAAGGAGAGCTACAAACATCTGTTTGGATGTCCCCTTCCCTGTAATCTGGGTTGGAGGAGGAGGGTATCTTTTCTTCTAAATAGACACTCCACTTAAAAATGGACTCTATCATGCCTTGGCTGGTGTGGCTCAGTTGGTTAGGTGTTGTCTTGTGCATGGAAAGGTTGCCAGTTTGATTTCCATTCAGGGCACATGCCTGAGTTGTGGGCTCCATCACTGGTATGGGGTGTGCAGGAGGCAACAGATGGATGTTTTGCTCCCATCTCGATATTTCTCTCTCTCCTCCCCTCCCTCTGCTCTAATAAAAAAACATACACCTAAAACCAAACCAAAACAAAACACTACCATGACAAGTAATCACCTATTCTAAAACTAGCATGCAATAGCTTAAAGATTTGATTATTTGAACTACAGCTAGACAAAATGTCTTAAAAGTCAGTGCTCATAAAATGTTAAGAGGGGAGCAATGTCATTCTCAACTAGCAAGTGCAACTGTCTTGACAGCAATTAGGAACATGTAACAAACTTTCATTACATCTGTACCATTGGATCCACTAATTCTGCTGGGAGGCAATTATGCTAAGAATATAATCAGTGATACAAAGATTTGTGTGCAAGGAGAATCTTCTTAGCTTTAGAAGAGCAAAAATAAATATGAACATAAATACCCAGCAAGATTAATACTTAAATAAATTTACATCCACGTGAATAAATATTATGCAGCCTTTTAAAAATAATTTCAGAAAACGTAAGATATGGGGAATGCTCACACTTAGATAAGTGAAACAAGGTGAAATTTTTTTCTGGGTCATTTATTTTTATTTACCTAAAAAATTAAGCAGCCGGGACCGGTTTGGCATGCCGGGACCGGTTTGGCTCAGTGGATAGAGCATCGGCCTGCGGACTGAAAAGTCCCAGGTTCGATTCCAGTCAAGGGCATGTACCTTGGTTGCAGGCTCATCCCCAGTGGGGGAGGGGGAGTGGTGGTGCAAGAGGCAGCTGGTCGATGTTTCTCTCTCATCGACGTTTCTAACTCTCTGTCCCTCTCAATTCCTCTCTGTGTAAAATCAATAAAATATATTTTTTAAAAATTAAGCAAGGTTGGTATACAATATTAATTTCAGGTGTACAATATTGTGGTTTGACATTTTTATACTTTACAATATGACCACTTTACTAATTCTAGTAATCATCTGTCAAAGATGCAAATCATATCCCTTACACAATATTATTGACTATATTCCCTTTCACTTTTTTCACCCATCTGCCCACCATGTTCCTATTTAGAAACAAGGTAGAATTTCTGCCCACCATGTTCCTTCTGGTAATCATCCCTTTGGTCTCTGTGTCTGTTTAGAAACAAGGTAGAATTTATAATATGTCAATTGTGTATATACACAAACAGGCACTGGGGGGGAAAAAAGAAAATGCACCATCATATTAATAGTATTTATTATGGCTGGGGATTTAAAAATCGTTGTTTTCCAATTTTTCTGTAGGAACATCACTATTAGAATTTAGAAAAACTGCTCACCATGTCAACAATTGTCCACCATCTTCCTACCAAGCTGGGTGCTGTTAAGAAGCTATTGGGAGGTGCTGAGCAGCATCCACAAGAGGTGAAAGATGCTGGCCTCATGGGAGAAAAAATAATTTCAAAGAAAATAAGGGGTGGCAGAAAAATGATTTCTGGTGGTCCAGAAACAATAATAGAGTTGAAGTCTAACTGCCAAGTAACCCGCAGGAAAGGCCTTTCAGGCACAGGAACAGAAAGGGCAAGAAGAGCTGAGCAGAAAGACCTTCCTGACTAACGCTTATGAGTACAAGGGGGCAACAGGGCCTTATGTAAGAATATGAACTCCGAAGTGTCTACAGACAGTCATTTATTTTCAATTCGTTTTCCAAGTAACCCGTCTCTACACAAGAAAGAATAACATCTGTTAAATGCTTTTAACTCAGTGGGGAAAAAATACATAAGATGAAAAAGAATAGTGATTTGTAAGCATTTTATTAAAATAGTAATTATGTGTCTCTCAAAACCAGAACAAGAAAATAGATAGTTTAATAGTGAAAGCTATTTGCTGACTTAGGCCAAGTGAAAGCCAATGCTAACCAAAATCCGTTTTCCATGTGAAAACATTCCTTTTAAAATTTCTTACCCTAGAACTCTACACATCAAAAAAAGAAAATAGAAAAAAGATTACTGCTCAGAAATCTCAGCAAAAGGTAAGAAAGACTTAATTAGCTGAGCTCCAGCAATGTGACTATAAAGAAAAGGTCTTCCACAAGCAGCCTGCAGAATAGCATAACTTCTACCAGAAATTCCCAACCCTAATTATGCACATCTAAGAAGCTTTTAGAAATTCATATTCCAGGGCAACCCAAAGCAGGCCAATTAAACTAAAACCTGGGGAGGTGTATTGTGTCCTGGTACAAACAGCTTTGGAAGGGTCCAGAATTACTGCTTAGGAAACTGCAGTACAGAATAACATAGATTTGGGGCAAAAGCTCTGGGCTGACTAAAGACAATTTTTCCTAAGCTATGCAAACCTATAAAATGGGAGTTAAAACAGACTAACTTTCTACATTTGTTGCAGGATTAAAGTGTCTAGTCCCTGTTACATAGCAGGTGCTCAATAAACAGTCACAGTTATCTGGGTTGATGATACAACTGAGGAACAGGATATTGCAAAAAAAAAAAAAAGGCTTTTGTCTGAACAGCCACACTACCCAGCTCTCGTTCAGAGCTTTATTTAAATAATTCCAGTAGGGAATCCAAGATGGCTGCTCGGGTAGACACCTAACCGCAGCAGCACACAACAATTTCAATGGAATACAACTAAAATGTAGAGTGGACATCGCCCAGAGCTACAGGTAGTGGACTGACTGTAAATTCTACAACAAGAAGGAAAGAGAAAACCAGAAGGAAAATCAGAGGAGCTGAAAAAAAGCCTAAGGTACAGAGACATGCTGCGCGCTCGCACGCACGCACGCGGAGAAGTCGCAGCCGGAGAGGAGAAGAGGGCTGGGTGCTGCCTGGCGTTCCCTAGCAGGAAGGAAATAAAACCCCCAGCCTGGGCTGAACCCCCGAACCGGCAGCGCTGAGCCCCAGTTATGGGCCAGACCCTGGGGACCCAGGCTCCAGCAGGGGGAGATGGGGCTGTGAGGCGGAATCCCAGGTGAGCAGCGAAAAGCAGGGCCCCCGGAGTCGTGCGCACATTGCGCACAGAGGACTGAGTGTTGACTCTGATGCTGGATTACCCTAGCAGGAAGGAACAGGGCTTCCGGCGGCGCTGAGCCTCAGTCCGGACTGCTCTGAACCCCAGTTCTGGGCCAATCCCTGGGGACCCAGGCTCAAGTAGAGGGAGACGGGGCTGTGAGGTGGAGTCCTGGGAGAGCAGCGAAAGGCTGAGCCCCTGGAGTCGCGCACATTGCTTGCAAGGGAAGGAATGTTGACTCTGATGCGGGATTGCCCTGGAGGGAAGGAAATGGGAGCCCCGACTGTGTTGGGCCCCAGTTTCGACTGCTCTGAACCCCAGTCCTGGACCAGACCCTGCAGACCCAGGCTCGAGCAGGGGGAGACGGGGCTGTGAGGCGGAATCCCAGGGGAGTGGCGAAAAGCGGAGCCCCCAGAGTCGCGCGCACTGCGCGCAGAGGACAGTCTGTTGACTCTGATCCTAGACTCCCCTAGAGGGAAAGAGAAAAAAAAGCTCCAGACTGGAGGAATGCGACAGGGAGCAGGAGCCCCTGCAGGACACCGGCCAGCCGGGTGCCGGCAGGGAGCAGGGCGACGGGGCCCCCCGGGGGGGGGGGGATGGTTTGCCCCTGAGCCTTCGACCTCTGAGCACAGGCAACGGAGCCAAGGCCTTGGGCTGCTTCCTGGGCGGCGTCGACCCCCGCAACAGGCTGGAGCAGCGCGGGAGCCCGCGGAGAACAAAGGGGTGCCACAGGCCAACCTGCTGAGCTCCCAGGACAAGGAGGAAGAAACCAAAGAAGTTCTCAATGTGAAGAAATCAAGTGAGAGCAAAAGATAGTAAAATTACTTAAGAAAGAATACAAAGAAGATCTTGAAAAATCAAAGACTAAGTCAGAACTCAACTCACCAGCCAACATTGCAACATATATGCGTTTAAAAAAAAAAAAAAAAAAAGGACAGAATGTTGGAACAGCGGCAGCCAGGCCTAGAGTGCCCAGGCACAAGGCAGTGGCAGCCGGGCCCAGAGCAGCAACGGCCAGGCCCCAGAGCAGCAGCAGCCAGAACCAGAGCAACAACAGCCAGCACTGGAGCAGCCAGACCTGGGGCAGTGGCAGCCAGGCCTGAGGCGGAGGCAGCCAAGCCCAGGGTGGCCAGTCCAGGAACACCCAGACCAGGAGTGGCCGGGCCCGGAGAAGCCGAGCCCAGAGCAGCCGGGTTGGGAGCAGCCAGGCCCAGAACAGCAGTAGCCAAGCCCGGAGCATCCAGGCTGGGAGCGGCCAGACTCGGAGCGGCCGGGCCCGGGGCAGCCGGGCCCAGAGCAGCCGGGTTGGGTGCGGCCAGGCCCGGAGCAGCAGTTGCCAGGCTGGGAGCGGCCAGGCCCGGAGCAGCCGGGTCTTGTGCGGCCAGGCCCGGAACAGCAGCTGCCAGGCTGGGAGCGGCCAGGCCCGGAGCAGCGGGCTGCCAGGCTGGGAGCGGCCAGGCCCAGAGCAGCCGGGTCTGGTGTGGCCAGGCCCGGAGCAGCAGCTGCCAGGCTGGGAGCGGCCAGGCCCGGAGCAGCCGGGTCTGGTGCTGCCAGGCCCGAAGCAGCGGTTGCCAGGCTGGGAGCGGCCAGGCCCGGAGCAGCGGCTGCCAGGCTGGGAGCGGCCAGGCCCGGAGCAGCCGGGCCTGGTGTGGCCAGGCCCGGAGCAGCAGCTGCCAGGCTGGGAGCGGCCAGGCCTGGAGCAGCCGGGCCCAGAGCAGCCGGGTCGGGTGCGGCCAGGCCCGGAGCAGCAGCAGCCAAGTCCAGAGCAACTAGGTCGGGAGCGGCAGTGACCAGACCCGGAGCAGCTGGTTGTGGAACTAACCAGAGCAACAGAGGTCAGGCCCGGAGCAGCCAGGCCCAGAACAGCTCACTCCTCGCCTGCCCCTGCCCCACGGCTGCCTCTCAGACATGGCTGGAAACTTTTGTGGGAACTTGAGGTCTGCTGAATCAAGTGATGAAGGCTTAGATCTGGATGTGTTGAGTTAGTATAGGGCTGGGGTGTTGATCTGTGGGTGCCTTGGGTGGAGCCTGGATGAGGCTGGTTGACCTATTTGGAAATGTCTTTTGTGTGAAATGTATCATTGGGCATGTGGAGGTATTATTGATATGAGAAAATGCTAAGTAACTGATTTACTATCTGAAAAGGGATTTACTATCGGGGAAAGGGAGGGAGGAAGAGACTGAACATAAACTGCACCTATGGGTGAGGACAATGGGGGATGGGGAGGGGGCAGGGGGTGGGGTGGGAACCTGGTGGAGGGGGGAAGAAATGAGGAACCTTTGTAATAATATGAACAATAAAGATTGATTTAAAAAAAAAATAATAAAATTAGGAAACTTTGACACACACACAAAAAATAAATAAATAATAAATAAATAAATAAATAATTCCAGTAGGCTTAGGTGTAGTCTCCTTGAGCAGAGCAAATAGGCAGTAAATTTAAGGTGTGGGGAGAGGGACCTAAATAAATTAAAGGGAAAAACCAAGATGGTGGCATGGGTAAACACCTAAACTGATGCCTCGCACAACAATTTCAAAACTACAACTAAAAGACAAAACAAACATCATCCAGAACCACAGGAAGCATGGCTGAGTGGAAATTCTACAACTAGAATGAAAGAGAGAAGCACACTGAGACTCAGAGGAGGTGTAGGAGGCAGAGGTACTGAGATGTGTGTGCGGAGAGGACTGACAACTGAGTGCACGCTGGCTTTCTCAAGCGGGAGGGAGGCAAAAGCTCCCACTGCACAAAACTCCAGTTCTGGGAAAGACTCTGGGGACCCAGACTCATTTGGGGAGAAACTGGACTGTCTGGCAGTGGGTGGAACTTGAGGGCAGCTTTCTCTCAGAGGTGCTTGCAGCGATTACCTCAGGACATTGAGACCCAGGGGCCTCTTAGGGCAGGGCTGCAGGGCTGATGGGAAACCAATGCTGCCTGCTCTGCCCTGAGACTCCCCCCATCCAAACTGAGCACAGAGGCTTTTGGGGTGGGAATCAGGTGGAGGGGAACTATGGGGAAAATAGAGGAACAATTGTAATAATCTAAACAATAAAGGTTTATTAAATTTTAAAAAAAGAAATTAAAGGTTGCTGGAAAAAGGTACAATCCTATATAATAAAAAACATGTAAATTGACCATATCTCTACCACACTCACCAGCCAATCAGGAATGAGTATGCAAATTAACCCAACTAAGAAGGCGGGTTAATTTGCATGCACAGGCTGCAGGCAAAGAGCAGAGCGAAAGAGCTGCTGGAGAGTGGAGCATTTTGGGGAACTTGGCTCCACAAGCTGCCAGACGGAGAGCAGAGAGGGAGAGCTGGTCGCTTGGAGGATTTGGCAGAGCGTGAGGCCATGGGACAGAGACAGAGCAGGAAGTTTTGGAAAACCAGCAGCGCAGGGAGCACCAGGAATGCTGGGAATCATAGTTCTGGTAGCAGACGTATCTCCTAGACACCACAGCAAAGTGATCCTAGAGCAAGTTACTGTTGCGGTGGGGGATGGAGGGGAAGCAAAGGTGAGAGACATAAGCAAAATCAGAGTGTCTAGGAAAAATTAAAGGGAAGATATCCTAAAACTTCTAGGAAATCACCACCAATGAAGCAAAGGGAAAAAAAAAGCTTCTATTATTCCGTGAGCAACAAATCAAACTGGGTTGGGGTCTCAGACAATTTGCATATGATTGCAAAGACCTGTAAACTCCTGGATTGTAGAGGGCTCCAATGAGGGCTCCCAGATTGGAGAGGGTGCAGGTCGGGCTGAGGGACCCACCCCCTGTGCACAAATCTTCGTGCACCAGGCCCCTAGTAATCTTTAATAATGAAAGTATAATATGCTAATTAGACTGATGTCCTTCTGGATGACCTTCTGGACAAAGTCAGGAGTGCGAGGGAAGCCCAGGTCCCAGGTACCAGAGGGAAGCCACTACCAGCAGTCTGGGGAAGGCCTACCCTTGCATGAATTTTGTGGCATCGGGCCTCTAGTGTTAGCAATAAGAAGCCACAAATGACAGCAAATGAACATATAAAAGGGTTTTTAAAAGAAGTTTAAAAGGCACAGCCATGTGGGAACCAACAGCCCAACCTAAATAAACTCTGAAGGCAACACTGTGTTTGAATATAAAACACATTCAGGAAGATAATCATTCACCATTCAAGAAAACTTTAAATTATGTGACCATATAATATCAAAATTGATTTTACAGTGCCTGGTCATGTGCTCACTGGTTGAATATTGATCTATTAACCAGGCGGTCATGGTTCAATTCCTGGTCAGGGCACATGCCCAGGTTGTAGGCTCGATCTCCAGAGTGAGGCATGCAGGAGACAGCCAATTAATGAAACTCTCTCATCATTGATGTTTTCATCTCTCTCTCTCTCTGTCTCTCTCTCGCTCTCACTCTCTCTCTCTCTCGCTCTCGCTCTCTCTCTTTCTCCCCCCTTTCTCTCTGAAATCAATAAAAATGTTTTTAAAAGGTTAACAGGTAAAACAAGTTCAGATGCAGAGGCTACAGCTGCTCCTCCACCACACAATCTCAGGTAGAATTTTATCCTGTGAAAATCACATCCAAAAGGAAGGCAGATGAGGCATTTTGTAGGTTACTTTTTTCTGCCAGAAATATGTTTAAATATTGGAATTTTCTGTGAGAAACTGTCTAATCATAATAAGTAAACCATGCTATAATGACTATTTCAGTTCCCAATATAATACTCAATTGCCTGAGATGAACCATTCAAAGCAGTTAGCACTTTAAAATGGTTGCTTCCTAATCCCTGTGGGGTACTAGCCATGATATAAAATCGGTTGCAGAACATTCAGGGATCCACCAGGGGAAGATCAGGCACTGAAATAAACTATAAATGTGTGGGAAGCATCAAAGGTCCAGAACGTATCAGTAAAATAGGCCCTTGGGTTTTATTTCTATAGGAGCCACAAATTCCATTCTAAGAGTCTCGACTGGATGCCTATTATAAGCAAGGCAAAGCTGCTCAAAGTCAGAAACCAAATCTTTTATGGCCAGCTATGCAGGGAAAAATCAGGCCAGAAAAGGCTCAACTGGAATGAACAGAAAGAAAAGACTTTGAGGTCAAGAAATGTAAGATTTACCTCCTTTAGCATATATAACCAGACTTTATTCAACAGGTAAATGTTATTTGCTCAAGTGAATTCCACAATTACAAGTAAAAGAGAGCCCAAACCTGCCCTCTCACACT
This sequence comes from Pipistrellus hanaki, assembly GCF_964339955.1. NCBI lineage: Eukaryota > Metazoa > Chordata > Mammalia > Chiroptera > Vespertilionidae > Pipistrellus > Pipistrellus hanaki. Next base: position 25,991,351 of record NC_140517.1, read on the forward strand.
TCTGCAAGTTCATCCACACACCCGATTCTCTGTTCAGTTATTTAGCACATACAAAGTTCCAGATCATTAACATCATGTCTCACATTCTCCAAATGACTCTCTAATTTCAAGACACCAGGCAGCTCATTTCTCCTCTACACAGAACCTTCATCTTTTTTTTTAAAAAAAATATGTTCCCGCAACCAAGGTACATACCCTTGACTGGATTCAAACCCGGGACCTTTCAGTCAGCAGGCCAACGCTCTATCCACTGAGCCAAACCGGTTTCTGCAGAACCTTAATCTTTAAAATGACAAATGTAACAGTCTATGTAAAACCCTCCTTCACAGCTACACCTCTGGAGAGAATTAATCCTTCCTAGGAAACATGTTCAATATTTATGTAACACGTGGATGATATAAAATGCAGGTAATTCTACTTTTAATAATGGTTGAATAGTCAGACCACCCTTCATGTATCAATAGATAACTATAAACTCTGGACAAAGTATAAAAAATAATAAAGTGAACACAACCAAAAGCAGGCAGAAATGAGAGGGAGGTCTACACTTGGAAAAAGAGATTTGCACTGTGTGAGTTTCATATTCTGCAAGCCCAGTCCCATGAGAAAAAGGAACAGCTGAAGCTCAGACAGAACCTCAATCTTAACTGACTTGAAAAACCAGAGATCAGAGAATTCTGGTGGATTATTGTGGCTGGAAAATGAGGGAGAAATCCAAGAAAGGAGAACACCTGAGAAGAGGAACACCAAATTCTGCAAACAAATTCTGCCCACATCTTTTTTTTTTTTTTTTTAATATATTTTATTGATATTTTACAAGAGGAAGGGAGAGAGATAGAGAGATAGAAACATCAATGAGAAACATCGACCAGCTGCCTCTTGCACACCCCCTACCGGGGATGTGCCCGCAACCAATGTACATGCCTTTGACTGTAATCGAACCTGGGACCCTTCAGTCTGCAGACCGACGCTCTACCACTGAGCCAAACCGGTTTTGGCTCTGCCCACATCTTTGAGAGCCCTGAAACAGGCTTGCCCAGGGCAGGCTCCAAGAAGCCAAGTTAAGACCAAACAACTGAACAGAGACATCAGCACATGGAAGAGCATCCCCAAGTTGCAGTCCAGCCATATTTACTGCCAGCTAAACAAACAAAACATCGTCAATACTTTTCGGGAGGACAAAACAAAATCCAGAGTTTCTACAATGTCTCATTCACAAAATCCAAGAAGTAATCTGTAATTATTGGACATGTAAACAAATTAAAACATGACCCATACAAAAAAAAAAGGGGGGGGGGGGAGACCAAGCACAAAATGAGTCACATGCTGGAATCACAGGAAGTATTAAGTGGCTAATATATAAGGAAGCTCAAATATTAAGTGGCTGTCATACGGAAGCTCAAGAAATAAAAATATGCTCACGATGTAAAAACCAGAAAGAAACTCAGCAGGAGGGAAACAAAAATCATTTTAAAAAGAAAATTCAGGATAGAACCAAGATGTCCTTCAGTAGGTGAATGGATAATGAATTGTGCACATCCAGAGTGCACACATCATCCAGTGATATGTAATATTATCAGTGATAAAAAGAAATGAGGTGTCAAGCCTTGAAAAGATATGGAGGAACCTTAAATGCATACTACCAGGTTAAAGAAGCTGATGTGAAAGTCTACACACACTATATGACTCTAACTATGTGACATTCTGGAAAAGAACACTATGGAGACACTAAAAAGATCAGGGGGTGAGGGAAGGGAGGGTAAATAAGCAGAGCACAGAGGGTTTTAAGGAAAGTGAAAATACACTGTAGGATACTGTAGTGGTGGCTACATGTCCCTACACATTTGTCCAAACTCATAGAATGTACAACACAAAAAGTAAATTCTAACGTAAATGTGGGCTTCAGGTGATTTTAATGTTGAACCTTTGTGTAAACCTAAAACTGCTTTTAAAAAAGTCTTAAAATAATACATTCTTTAAAAAAATGGGAATTCTAAAATGAAAAATATTTCTGAACTAAAAAAATCCACTGGATGAACAGTTTGCAATTAACAAAAGACAATGAATTTCAATACAGATCAACCGAAAGTATCCAATCTGAAAAACAAAGAAATATTTGAGAGGGAAAAATGAACAAAGTTTCCACAACCTGTGAAATATCAAAAGGTTTAATATACCTGCAGCTGGAGTCTAGAGAAATTATGAATGAAATTTCCCCAAATTTGGAAAGTGACAAATTTAACAAATCCAGAAGTTTAGAGAACACTGAACAAGATAAAAAACAAAAGAACAAAATCCAACACTTGGTAAAAGGGGAATAAATGATGATGGAAGAAGACTCAACTTGGAGTGATGAGTATACAGTGCAATATAAGGGTGCTATGTTGTGGAACTGTGTACCTGAGACCTATATGATTTTGTTGAACAAAAATTCAAAGGAAACACACACACACATACACACACCCCACTTGAACACATCATAGTCAAGTTGCTCCAATACCAAGACACAAGAGACAATCTTGAAACCAGCCAGAGAAAAACAGCATTTTGGATACAGAGTAACAGCAAAACAAATGATGGCCAAAAGACAGTCTTACAATTTCTTTAACTAATTTAAGAAGTAATTTCTTCATGGTTTTTCCTGTCCCAATATCTCTTTCCTTCTGGGACTCCAGCTGAAAGAAAAAAACTGAAAACGCAGAATCCTAAAAATCCTTTAACAAGGATCTTAGCAAAACATCTATCTATCTATCTATCTATCTATCTATCTATCTATCTATCTATCTAAAAAGCTAAGCAACCATTGCATCCAAAACAACCGGAAGACTAAACAGGCTGTGTGGGGCGACCAGGCCCGCAGGGGAGGCATTTGGGGGAGACCAGACCAGTGGGGGGAGGGGGACAGTGAGGGGCAACCAGACTGGTGGGGTGGGGCTGGGGCAGTTGGGGGTGACTACACCTGCAGGGGCAGAGGGGGGCAGTGAGGGGCAACCAGGCTGGCGGGGTGGGGGTGGGGCAGTTGGGAGTGACCAGGACAGCAGGGGAGAGGGTCTGTTAGGTGAGATCTGGCAGGCAGGCAGGCAGGTGAGCAGTTAGGAGCCAGTGGTCCTGGGCCTAAACCGGCAGTTGGACATCCCCCAAGGGGTCCTGGATTGGAGGGCTGCAGGCTGGGCTGAGGGGACAACCCCCTGCATGAATTTTGTGCACCAGGTCTCTAGTCCATAATAAAAGTGTAATATGCTAATTAGACTAACATCCCTCCAGATGACCTTCTGGATGAAGCCAGGGCTGTGAGGGAAGCCCAGGTCCCGGGTGCCTGTTGGCAGCCAAAGGGAAGCCCGGTTCTCAGGTGCCAGAGGGAAGCCAGTGCCAGCAACCCGAGGGAAGTCCAGGTCCCGGGTACCAGAGGGAACCTGGTGCTGGCAGCAAGGGGAATGAGGCCTACTCTTGCACGAATTTCATGCATCAGGCCTCTAGTCTATCATATATAACAAAACCCTTATATGCAAATTGACCGAACTATGGAACGACTTGTCTCTATGATGCAGTGACCACCATGGGGCAGACGCTCAACGCAGGAGCTGACCCTGGTGGTCAGTGCGCTTTCACAGCGGAAGTGCCACTCAGCCAGAAGCCAGGCTCACGGCTGGTGAGTGTTAGCAGTGGTGGCAAGTGCCTCTCTCAACTCTGAGACAATGCTAAGGAGCAACCAGAAGCCTGCTCACACCTGGCGAGCTCAGTGGTGGTGGTAGAAGCCTCTCCCACATACACGGCAGCACTAAAGACCCCTCAGGGGATATCTGCCTGCCAGCTTAGGCCTGCTCCCCAACATTGATGCACTGGGGGATCCCTAAACTGGCAGGCAGACATCCCCTGAGGGGTGCCAAACTGTGAGAAGGTACAGGCCGGGCTGAGGGACCCCTGATCCAGTGCACAATATTCATCTATACTAATAAAAGGGTAATATGGTAATTAGGCCAGATGTCCTTCCGGACAAAGCCATGGTGGTGAGGGCTGAGGCAGAAATGGGCCAATCAAGTGGGAAGGGGAGAACAGTTAGGGGTGATCAGGCTGGCAGCAGAGGGCAATTAGGGGCAATCAAGCCAGTAGGGAGGGCAGTTAGGGGGTGATCAGGCCAGCAGGAGGGAGCAATTAGGAGGCAATCAAATCGACAGGAGGGAGCAGTTAGGGGGCAATCAGGCTGGCAGGCAGAGGTGGTTAGAGGTGATCAGGCCAGTAGGCAGGCGAGCGGTTAGGAGCCAGTGGTCCGGGATCGCAAGAGGGATGTCCAAACTGGCAGTCAGACATCCCCTGAGGGGTGCTGGATTGGAGAGAGAGTAGGGCCAAATTGAGGGACTACCCCCCACCTCCCATGCACAAATTTTGTGCAGCGGGCCTCTAGTCCTATATTATAAAGAGGTAATATGCAAATTTACTGGCACACCATTGCACAAGACGGCCGCCACAAGATGGCTGGCATGGGAGAGCAGTTGTGGGCAATCAGACTAGCAGAGGAGGGCAGTTAGGGATGACCAGGCTGACAGGGGAGAGCAGTTAGGGGTGACCAGGCTGACAGGGAAGGGCAGTTAGGGGTGACCAAGCTGGCAGGGGAGGGCATATGGGGGGGACTAGGCCTACAGGGGAGGGCAGTTGGGGGTGATCGGGTCAGCAGGGGAGCAGTTAGGCATCAATCAGGCTAGCACATGAGTGGTAGGGGGATGATCAGGCTGGCAGGCAGAAGTGGTTAGGGGCAATCAGGCAGGTGAGTGATTGGGAGCCAGCAGTCCCAGATTGTGAGTTGGATATCCCCCTAGGGGTCCCAGATTGGAGAGGGTGCAGGCTGGGCTGAGGGACACAACCCTCAGTGCACAAATTTTGAGCACCGGACCTCTATATATTTTAAAAAGGCTACTATGGCCGAAACCGGTTTGGCTCAGTGGATAGAGCGTCAGTCTGCGGACTGAAAGGTCCGGGTTCGAATCCGGTTAAGGGCATGTACCTTGGTTGTGGGCACATCCCCAGTAGGAGGTGTGTAAGAGGCAGCTGATCGATGTCTCTCTCTCATCGATGTTTCTAACTCTCTATCCCTCTCTCTTCCTCTCTGTAAAAAATCAATAAAATATATTAAAAAATAATAATAAATAAATAAATAAATAAGGCTAATATGCTAAGTGTCCGACCATCTGACTGGTTGCTATGACGCACACTGACCACCATAGGGCAGACACTCAACACAGGGGCTACCGAGCTGCAGTGACTTGGCAGCAGTGGTTCTGGGCAATGCACCCCGAAACCAGAGAGGAGGGAGCCCGATTCCTCAGAGGGCTGTGGGATTCCACCTTTGGCCATGGGTTTTGTTGCTGGGTCACTGTCGGCCTGTATCTGGTTATTGCACACTTGTGTTTGCGTTCCACACCTGTATGGACAGCAACTTTGCAGAGTGCCCTCTCACACTCCGGGATCCCTCAGGGGATGTTGGAGAGCTGAAGGGATCTCGCTCACTGCAGATGTCAGGGAGGGACTGTGGGAGGTTGGCTCCAGGGTGTGTCCGGCCCATCTCACCCACCCCACCGGCCACCTTCTAATTAATTTCCTTTCAACGTGCACAAATCCGTGCACCAGGTTACTAGTTTTTTTATAAAAAGAAAATTAAGATAACATCTTGCCAACAGACCTGCACTCTATAAAGTGCTAAAAAAATGTTTTCCAGACTGAAGGGATATGTTAACAAACTGGGTCTTCAGGGAGGAATGAAAAGCACTGGAAATGGTAAATATGAGAGTAAAAATAAAACCTATCTTTTCCTTAACTTTAAAAAATTGCATTCATATTATAGCAAGAAATAATATACTGTGGGTTTATAGCATATGTAGAATACATATAGTAACATAGTAGCATTAAGGATAGAGAAGGTAAATGGTTACAATACATTTGTTAAGGTTCTTATATTTTAGGTGAAGTAGTACTTCAAGAGAGAAGGCAAGCTAGTAGCTAGAATGAAATTCTATGATTCCACTTAAATGAAGTGCCAGAATAGGCAAAACTAATCAAGGGTGAGGGAAAACTAGAACAGAAGAAAAAAAACAGAAGAGGAGAATTAGTGGTGGTGATAGTGAAAGTGGGAACTGACCAGAAAATGGCATGAGGCAATTTTCTTGGGTAACAATGTTCTATATCTTTGGTTTGGTTATGCAGGTTTATGCACTTACCAAAACTCAGATGGTATATTTAAAATATACGTATTTCACAACAATTTTTTAACTTCAAACTTAAAAGAGAGAGCCCTAACCGGTTTGGCTCAGTGGTTAGAGTGTTGGCCTGCGGACTGAAGGGTCCCAGGTTCAATTTCAGTCATACACCTTGGTGTGGGCACATCCCCAGTAGGAGGTGTGCAGAAGGCAGCTGATTGATGTTTCTCTCTCATTGAAGTTTCTAACTGTCTATCCCTCTCCCTTCCTCTCTGTAAAAAATCAATAAAATATATTTTTTAAAAAGTAGAGAGAGCTTAGTACTGAGGATTATCAACTAAAGGTTATTGAATAAATAAAAATTAACAATTAATTGGTGGTGGGGGGTAGGGAGATTAACTTATGTTGTAAAGAGTAGATTTCAAACAAGAAATCAGCAGCAGGCCCATTGGTAGCTGGACACTGGCAGTGCAAACAAAAGCTGTGAATGACGTCACACTTCCTACTTCTACAAGTTACACACAATTTCGGCCTCCCTTTTTCTTCTCATTTCATATTCTTAAGGTTTCTCCTCTCACTTTTGATGACGTAGAAAAAATATTTTTAAATGTAATTTTGGCTTCACATAATAAAAATAGCCACTCAAAATGTCACCTTTGGCAAATTACTTACTTAACCTCTCTGTGTCTGTCCTATCACTGCTAAGACAGGGACAAAAATAGAACCTCACTCACTGAGTTGTTATGAGGATTGAATAAATAAATTCCAAGCACTTAGAGCAGTGCCTTACACATAGTAAATATTTGAAATGTTATCTATCATTGGCATCATACCCTCTTTTTGACTACCTGTTTTGTACTTTATCTCGATTATTTATTCTAAAAGAAAAAGTCATTTTGATTGCTCAATTAGCCTCCCCAATACAAATATTAATAGTACACAGTTCATGAGCTTCAAACCCAGAATTTAAAATAAAGGGGAAAAAATCCCCCACAAGTAAATGTTCTCAGAAACACCACATCTTGCAACAAACAGTCCCCATTCAAGAAAATACTCAACCAGGAAGCTGGAGTCACAAGAATCCATTCTTCCACAGGTAATGCATAAGTTTGGAGTAGTACTCTGATATTTAATTGTGTGAAAGTAGAGTACACACATCACACAGTGCTTCTCATACAACTTCAATACTAGGTACATTCAAAGTAACTTGTCAATTTTATTAACTTTATTATAGCTAGGTAGTTAGCATTATTTCCAAACTTTTACATATTATTAAAATGCCCAATAGAGAGAAGGGGATTGTTTCTCTTCCCCATAAATTAATTTTCTTCCTTTTTCAAAGTTATTTTTTCTAGTCAAGAATTTAATATTTCCAGAAGCAGTTACTATGTATACTGTTTTAATTAGATTGACTATGAATCAGTAAGAAACCCAAGATTATAATAATTTCTTCCTAATAAATCTATTGAAGCTTTTATGTATAAGTCCCAAATAATTAGGAGATAACTCTATAATGCACCCTTCTTAGAGTTAATCTGATGTCAATTTATAAAAGTGTAAAAGAAATACAAACTAAACTTTAATTGGGATGATTAGCAGTTGTTCAGTGTATTGCCATTCTATACCAAACTAAAATTTCTAGGCTTACCAAAATTTATAATATTTTCCACATTAAAGGAATAGATTAAAAACAGTCCTACTTTCAGAACTACAACCACTACTCCTAACCCACATAGACAATCTACTGTAGGTAGCATCAGAAGACCATACACGCTTGCCCAGCTCTGTGTACTTGTCCATAAAACTTGGTTTTGTCATGGGATAACATAAAGCCAAACTATCATGTTCAGAGAATTTCTCCTAGTGAAAGCTTTTGCATACCAGCTTTCTTTAGAAAAATAAGACAGTAGAATACCATATTAAAATTCACATCGCCCTAGCAGCTGATCTGGCTCAGTGGATAGAGCCTCAGCCCTTGGACCAAAGGGTTCCTGGTTTGATTCCGGTCAAGAGCACATTCCTCAGTTGCAGGCCAGCCATGGTTGAGGTGTGTGGGCAGCGGGGGAGGGTGTGTGTGTGTGTGTGTGTGGTTGGGGTGGCGCGGGACACACACACAACCAAAGTGTCTCTCTCACATCGATGATTCTCTCTGTCTCTCCATCTCCCTTCTGCTCTCTAAAAATCAATGGAAAAATATCCTCAGGTTTAACAACAAAAAATTCACTAGAATCTACAGCTATGAAATGCATCAGAGAAATGGCCATTGGATAAAGGCAATTAAGGAACAGCCTGAGTTGATAATAAGTATTAATACTAGGGCCATAAAAAAAGGCACTAAGGCCCAGGTAGTTATGCTCAGTGGTTGGAGCATTGGCCCATGGACTGAAGGGTCCCAGGTTCGATTACTGTCAGGGCATGTACTTCTGTTGCAGGCTCGATCCTCATGCAGGAGGCAACCAATCTATGTGTTTCTTTCACACCGAAGTTGCTCTCTCTGCCCCTCCCGCTCCCTTCCACTCTGTCTAAAAATCAATGGAAAAAATACCTTCAGGTGAGGATTAACAAAACAAAAAAAGAAAAAGCACTAGGGGAAAAATTGTTTTCACTAGGATGGCCTAAACAACCAACACTTCCTTCCTATTTTGTGTTCACAGATGCTCGGAACACAGCCCTATTGGGTGGCAGGGACCACTAGCCCTGGAATTGAAAGAGAAAGACAAGCTCTGCCCCCTGCTAAGTCAAAGTTTGGTGATGAAAATTTAAAGAAAACTATTACAATACAGTATGCTAAGTTCTAGGACAGAAGGCGGCAACAGAGGGCTTGGTATATATGAGCCAAGAAGTTGGGGCTGGGGTGCCTCAGGTAGTATCTATTTGGTGTTCCATCTAAGAGAACAGCATCTGTAAAAGCTCAGAAGAAAAGTAAAACATGTATAATACGAGGAACTACAAGTATAGAAAGAGATGAGTGTAGACAGGCAATGGATAGGTCAGAAAGGTACAAAATACCATGCTAAGCACTGCATACCAGAGAATAAGAATCCTATAGGCACCTTACCGAGGCCATTCAGTAAGAATGTGGGAACTGTTGTTAGAAGCTAAGAATGGGGCCAGGGAGACTAGTTGTTATAGAGACTAGATCTATCTAGGTCAGTGAGATTACGAGGTGCGATAGTATACCAGACCCAGGTCAAGGTCAGAAGTTAGGTATGTCACAGTTCTTTCTTTTTTTAAAATATATTTTTATTGATTTTTTACAGAGAGGAAGGGAAAGGAATAGAAAGCTAGAAACATCGATGAGAGAGAAATATCAATAAGCTGCCTCCTGCACACCCCCCATTGGGGATGTGCCGGCAACCAAGGTATATGCCCTTGACCGGAATTGAACCTGGGACCTTTCAGTAGGCAGGCCGACGCTCTATCCACTGAGCCAAACCGGTTTTGGCTCTTTCTTTCTTTTTAATCCTCACCTGAAGATTTTTTCCCATTGATTTCTAGAGTCAGAGGAAGGGAGGGAGGAGGAAGAGCAAGATTGAAAAGAAAAACTGTGAAGTGCGAGAGACAAGGTACATGCCCTTGACTGGTAATGGAACTCACTAATCTTCAGTCCCTGGGCCGGCGCTCTAACCACTGAGTAAAACCAACCAGGACTGAGCAGCTATTTTTTAAAAATTGCTAAGGTACCAATGTTTCTGAATAGTTTAATTAAAAAATAAAGGAGAGCAGCTACAGTTTTCTCTTGTTGGCTTTAAACAATGACATCAGCTTAATTCTAAAAGGAGATCATCACTCACTTGCATTCCGGCATGCGTTCTTGACTCAGGGGAGAGTGGAGTTACATGAAGCTAGGGTTGTGCTTGTTCCCTAAAGACTAATTTTATCTATTCCTTGGCTTCCTGGCAAATAGCCCAACATCTAAGTCCACCTACACAGAAGTGTGACATATGTGCGACCATCATCCTAAGTGTGGTGGGGACAGGTTGAAAAAGGAGAGAGGACAGGCAGATAGAGGGACAGGGAGTACAGTGACCTGGGCTGTGGCTGAGTTGATGGAAAACAAATCTAGAAGGATGTTTAGGACTTGGAAACAAGCTGATTGGAGGGATAAGAAGACAGGCAAACTATCTATGAAAGGCGTAGGTTTCTTGCTGGGGGGTGAAGGGGGTTGTGGCACGGTTAGGGACAAGGGTAGAGTGGTCCAAATTGGGGGTAGAAAAACTTACCTTTGGACAGACTGAGTTACCTGTAAACGCTAAACTGTAATACAGGTTTTGGATTATCAGTGACAGTGGCAAAATCACAGCTAAAAATGTCATGAACTATAAAATAAAAAAAGAAGGGAAAGAAGGAGAGGAGTCTGAGGAATACCATCATCAAAAGGGTATGAAAGCAGAAGAAAAACTGAAAGCAAATACTCAGAAGTAGGAGAAAGATCAGTGGTGCCAGAGGACTAATGAAGGCTCTCAGTGGGCTGCCCAGGCCATGCCCAGGCTCCGTTAAGCCAGAATCTGGGGGAGGCCCCTGCAGTCATATATGTTTTTAAAAATACACTGTCTCCTAGGAATTTCACGTAGGTGTGGGGAATCCACAGAACAAATGAGAGATAAAAAAGATAACTGAAAAGTACCCAATGAAACTGACAAATTAGTCATTCAGATAAAAACATCAATGAAACCAAATGTGAAGCAAACCCAAATATATATGGGAAATGCAGCAAATGATAAAAGGTATTTCAAATCTGGAGGGGAAAGATGGATTAGTCAACAAATAACACTAGGGCAAATGGGTTTGTAATCTAAAAATATAAATCTAGCTTTGTGCCTTACACCTTAATAAATTTCTAAGATGGATCTGTTAAATGTAAAATGAGAAACCACACAAGTTCTGTACCAGAAGAAATCACAGGGAATGTCTGTATAATGTATGATGTATATGTATAATAGTATGTGCAATACATAATGTATAATGAATTTCTCATGACACAAAACCCAGAAGCCATTACAGGCTGGTAAGTATATATGAATATATTTTTAAAACTGCATGGTAAAGTCCAAATGAAAGGAAAAAACCTGGAAAACAAATATTTGCAACTTCTAAAGACAAAAGCACCATTTCCTTGAAACTTAAAGAACTCCTAAAAAACAATAAAGATCAACAATCCAACAGAGATGTCCAGAGGATATGACGAGCTTGCCAAAGATAAAATAAAATTATACTACACTGAGATATGCTTCTCACCCAACCAAATGGCAAAAATCTGGGGAAGGGATTAAGGGGTGAAATGATCTCCATACTAGTTGAAGGTATAGGAACAGGCACTCACATTGCTGTAGAATTCCAAAAGGTGGATGATCTCAGCAATATCTAAAGTAATTATAGCACAGACCACAGACCACTTCACCCCCCAGCAGCAATCCTACTTCCAGGTTTCTGTTCTATAGATATAGTATTTATTGAAATGTAAAAGCCATGGATGCTGTTTGCTGTATGTAGATGACACATATATAATATGTCAAAGACACGGAATTGTCTGTAATGGTAAAGAGGGAACAAAATGTCCATCAATAGGGACTGATTAAATAGCACGTTTGTACAGGGCAGCCATAAGCTACAACGAAGAAGCTCTATGAACTGATAGGAAATGCTCATCAGGAAAGACTACCAAGAAAAAGGGACACAGACCATGTGGGAGTAAGACACTAATTATCTATTTGTTAATACACAGAGTTTCTCTAGAAGGTTCTACAAGCAACAAAGAGGGGAATGAAACTAGATGGCTGGGAAAAGGATAAGAAATCCAAAGGAAGACTACTACCCACCACACTCCTGCACTAAGCACTTTTAAATCTTTGTTTCAATTTTCCTTAAAAAAAAAAAAAAAAATCATCAATCTCAGTAAATAGTTTCAGTATGATCTCTACCACAAGGATACTGAAACACAAAGGTGGGAGGGCACAATTTTCTAAATGTACCGAAAACCAATGAGTTGTACACTCCAAAAGGGTAAATTTCAATAAAGCTGTTATTTTTAAAAATAAGTATACACCACAGCACATTATCATTTACATAGAGAAAAGACTGCAAAGGATAGCTAAGCTTTTTCTAAAACTATGGCTTTATATTTACATAAAATGGACAGACAGAGGTAGTGTTAAGTCTAAACCAGTTTACATTTCTCTAAATGTAAGATTTAGAGAAACAAAGGCAGCAAAATGCTTTAAGGCTAGTTTTTTGAGAGAGAAACATTCATTTGTTGTTCCATTCATTTATGCACTCATTGGTTAATTCCATCATGCCTTAAGGAACAGCACACCTACAGCACCTGTCAGCTACTGAGTACAGTAAAGCTACTACAATCAACCATCAGCTCTACCACTATGAATTCTTCTCTTTCTGAAAGTAAAAATGTCTATTTTACATTCCTTACACTTTTAAACTTCTATAAGTCCTCTGAGCAGTAAGAATTTTGAAATAACATAGTAAGGGTTTGAAGAAGCAAATGTAAATACTGTAATGCCTATACATATCAGAAAATATAGTTAAAGAAGTATTGATTTAGGATAAAGAATGAAGCAGTCAAAATTTTTATTTCTAAAAGAGAAACAGAAGTGTCTAGGCTCAGAGTTTAAAACAAAACACAACAGCTTACAAAAGAAACACAAACAGCTTTAATGGGGCTGCTTTTCCAGGATTACACTAAATGTAAGATTTAGAGAAACAAAGGCAGCAAAATGCTTAAAGGCTAGATTTCATGAGTTGCCTACTCCAAGCAACAGAAGGGTTTATCAATGTTAGGCATTAAATTTAAAGCAGCAAAGGAATAGAAAATTCAATGAACGTGACTGAAATTAATTTAGGAGTGGCATAGTGGATATAAAGAAAACTAGATCCCATTTGTTTAGAAATATGGAAGCAATGGCACCAAGGTTACTCATTATAATCTCTTACTACTGTTTTAAATTTCTCTTTATTGATTTTTTTGAGAGAGAAACATTCATTTGTTGTTCCATTCATTTATGCACTCATTGGTTAATTCTTATATGCCCTGAGATTGAACCTAAAACCTTGGCTTATGGGACAAGGTTTTTGTCAATTGAGCTACCAGGCCAGGCTTATAACCTCATTAATAAGGGTCAGGCAGAATTCTCCAATTTTCCAAGGGTGAACAAAAATCTCAGCTCCAAGTAACTATCCAAAAATCAAATTTGAGCCAGGACCGGTTTGGCTCAGTGGATAGAGCGTGGGCCTGCGGACTGGAAGGTCCCGGGCTTGATTCTGGTCGGGGGCATGTACCTTGGTTGTGGGCACATCCCCAGTAGGGGGTGTGCAGGAGACGGCTGATCGATGATTCTCTCTCATCTATGTTTCTAACTCTCTATCCCTCTCTCTTCCTCTCTGTGAAAAACCAATAAAATATATTTTAAAAAAAGCAAAACAAAAAAAAAATTGAAAACACTGAGAGACAAACATTTTACTCTATAACAATGTGCTTTGCTCAAGTTAGCATTCCTCTATAAAAAGCCAGAGAAGGCAGAAGGAAGCACTCCCTGCACATCTGCTGGACACTTCACATGTGACATCATATGACCCTCCAAACAAGTCCATGAGGCAGGTAACTTGCCTTGCAAAGGGAAACACGGCAGGAGAGAGGACTCTGGCCAAGGTCACATAGTTGGTCATTTAAATGCTCATTTGGGTAGGAAGATGAATTAGCCCCTTCATCACATCTGGCTTGACAGATTTCTGGCTTGGCAGAAAGGCTCTATTATAAATGATATTTTTGTTCCAGCTTTTAGCTTACTCCCCACCAAAATAATGATCACCAGGCTTCTGCTTTTAATAACGTGATGATGCATCTGCACACACAAAAGAGTTGAACAAGACTGGAAATCACAGCCTAGAATTATCAGTGTGTGGCATTTAACCTGAAGCCTAACAGCACCTGAAGGTGGCCTTTTAGGGGACTGAAACCCATGAATAGGTGCTAGTCCACTGGCACCCCAAATTTTACTGAACTCCCAACAGACCACCACATTCCCTGCGACACATCTTTTCCTTTGTTGTAGGGGAATAACATTTTTCTGCCCAGAGCACAATATGGGTGGGATGTGAACACACATTTAAAAAGAAAACCACAGTCTCAGAGATCAATGTCACCAAGAAAAGATAGGACATAGATTAAAACCAATGCAGGGACCACAACCACTTCTTACAGGAAGACATTAAAGAAGAAAAGCCACAGTCCAGGTTTGAAAGAGAATTTAAAACCACTAGCAGCAAACCAGAGAGTACCATTTAACTTAAAAGAGCTTAGGCACTGTCAAAGAAAGATATTCAGCACTACTGGTCTTTGACTGCAATCTCTTGCTTCCCAAAGTCAGTGTGTAATCTAAATACCACACACTTGGTCAAAGAAAATCCTTTTTGCCCCCCTCAGAGCACAGTTTTGGCATTGGGTCCCAAGGGGCCGTTAAAAACAAGTTTGAGCCCCAAACACTTTGGTTACATAGTTTTGAAACATTTAGACAAAAGTTCACATTTCTAAGTGGTTGACCACGATACCCTTCCTGTTTAATTTGGAGACTAGAGATCTTTAACTTAACCTAGCATTCCTTAGGAGACTCATATCCTCAACACGCTCGGGCTCCAAGTCAGCCTGGGATTTGTTTCACATTGAGAAATAACGGTTTCACATGCTACTGTTAAACACAAGCATAAACACAGATATGCACGTGCATTCATAAATGCATACACACATATTCATAAGCATACACATTCATCAGTGCTATTCGCACACTCACAAGCACACTAATACATGTGCTCATAAACGCGTGCCCACTCCGCGGTCCCACCTGCCCATCTGACCACTCCAGGGGCGACACCTGCCCACTTAGGGGAAACCCACAACTGGGCGTCACGTGACACCCGCGAGTGTCTGCGAGCCTTCTCCGTCTTATACGGCTTCCTTTTCTAGTAATAAACCTCAAGTTTGGAGAAACCAAGGCGACTCCTGTTAACTGGGGCCGCAACCTCTGCCTGAGGCTATCTGTCCCTCTAAGGGAGCTGAGTGCATCCTCCCACACTTCCCCGGCTAATCCGGGCGAGACGGAAGGATGCAACAAGCCTCAAGGGCGCAAGGTGCTGGACAGGTCTTGGGGTGCAGGATTTGCGGGCGGAAGTGGCGGCAGGGGCTTGGAGTGAGGGCATAGGGGGTTCAGGGTGGAGGCTTGGGATACAAATGCGGAGTGAAAGCTTGGTTTGCGGCTGCGGAACCGGGATGGAAGCTTGGGAGTGGAAGGTATGAGTTTAGGGTTCAGGTGGGGGTTTTGGGATCTCAAGCGAAAGCTTCGGGAGCGAGTGTTTTCCGTTCAGGGTGAAGGCTTTTGGTGGTGGTGGTGGTGGGCGTTTTGGGGAGCGGGTTGGAGGCTTGCGGTGCGGGTGAGGGCGCCGAGCCCGCCTCCCGCGTGGGCACGCACCTTGTGGCAGGACGGGCAGGTGGGCAGCGCGCTCTTGCCCCCGTGGCCCCCGCCGCCGCCGCCGCCGCTCAGGCTGCTCTGAATCTGCGTGAGCTCCTGGCGCAGCACCTGCTTCTGGTGGAAGCTGAAGGCCGGGTGGTTGGAGGCCATGGTGAAGAGCAGCAGGAACTCATCGCCCGTGCGGCCCTCGTTGAGCTGCAGCCCATAGTTGTGGATGATGGAGTCGATGTGCGTGAGCGTGCGGTAGAGCACACCGGCCGCCTCGCGCTGCTCCGAGCCCAGCAGCGCCAGCGACACCAGCAGCTTGCTGCGCACCACCTCGTCCGTCAGGTTGGTGAGGCTGCCCAGGTCGGCAGGGTTGTTGGCCTTGATCTCCGAGTCGCGCAGCGAGTGGTAGTCCTTGCGCGCCAGGTCCTCGAGGCAGGAGCCGAGGAAGCGCAACTCGAGCGGGATGCACAGGTCCAGCAGGCCGCACAGGAACTCCACGCGCTGCGGCGACGGCAGCTCCGAGAACCAACGGTACACGCCGTCCCTCTGCAGCGGGCAGCGCTTCTCCACCATGCTGCCGCCCGTGCCGCGCCGCCGCCCGGGGCCGGAGGCCGGAGCCCGGGGCCGGGGGCGCGGGGCGCGGCGGGAACGAGCGGGAGGCGCGGCGGGGCCGGGAGAAGGAGGGCGGACGCCGCGGGCCGGACCGGGGGCGCGCGGCGCGGCGGAGACCCCCGCCAGGGGCCGGCGGGCGGGCACGCGCGGGGCGCTGGGGGGGCCCGGGGCGGCCGGGGCGGCCGGGGGCGGCGAGCGGCCTCGGGCCCCCCGCTCACGGGCGGGCTCTTGGCCCGCGCCCGTCCCCAGCGGCGGCCGGTGCGCGGCGGCGGCGGCGGCTGCTCCTCGTCGTCGTCGTCGTCGCCCGGGAGGCGGCCGCCCCCATCTCCCCCCGCGCCGCAGGTTCTGTCACTGCGGGCCGCCCCCCGACGGAGCCGCCCAGGCCATTCCGCCGCCGCCGCCGCCGCGCTGGTGCTGGGTGGCCGTTACTAGGACGGAGGCCGCGGGAGGGCGGGCGGGCGCCGCGGGAGCGGTGATGGACGGACACGCGGGGCGCGGCGCGCAGGCGGACGGCGGAAGGATCTGCGCCGGTACTCGAGCGGCCTCGCGTCCAGGCTCCGAGCGCCGCGGACGGATCCAGGAGAGCGCGGCCGTGTTCGCAGCTGACGGGCGCCGGGACGGAGCTCAAGTGGGCGGGGTAGTTGCCTCTCGCGACAGCCAAGCCGGCAGGGCCCGCCTCCTCCCCCCGCTGATTGGCTCGAACTGCCCCTTCTAAGCCCGTGATTGTTTCGGATCCCCAATCCAGATTCACACGCCCCCGCGACCACGCCCCCCGGGGCTGTCGATCACGTTAGAACCGCCGCGTTCCGCCCCTCCTCGGCTGGCGGAGTCGATTGGCCCGTCGAGCGGGAGCGATGGAAAATCCGGGGCGGATTTATGGTTGCTTTTGTTCCCACAGATTTGCGTGGAGCATTGTTTTAGGTAAAAGCTGGGCGTCCGGCCTGCTTTATTCCGGAGCGTCACAATAGGAAGATAGCGGGAGTCTTCGAAAAGCTGCTGGAGCGGGGCTCCGGAGACCCGAGTCCCCATCCCTGCTCTGCCCGCTAAGCTGTGTGACCTTGGGCAAGGGGCTTGGTCTCTGAGCCGTGGGCGCCTTCACAGCAAATGAGGGGAATAATAGCCGCCCCAGCAGGCGGCTGGTGAGCAGGTTGTGAGCTCATAGAGGGCAGGCGCCCTCATTTCGGAGGCTGTTGGCCTTCCTTGGGGATGTGATGGGAACACGCTTTCTCCATTAAGGAAGCCTCCTTTCAGGGGGTTACTGCCTCAGCTCAGGAACCTGGAGGATGCAGATACACCCACCAGAGGTCGAGAAACAGGTGAACCGCCCCCTCACCTGGCATTGGCATTGGCACCGGATTACAGGCTGTGGAAAGGTGGGGCACCCAACCACCTTTAAATTCTGCAACTGCAAGCAGCTACAAATAAGGTAACAGACGCAGGAAAAAGAAATTCATTCCTCCGGTGCTCTACCTCTAGAGCCCTTATTTTGATGTCTTGTGATCAAGGATGCGTCTTTTCCCTAAGCAACTTTATGGAGGCCTGGTATATGCCAGGTTCTAAGCCCTGAGCAGGGCAGCCATGAGCAAAGTGCCCTAGAGCTTAAAGCAGACATTACAGAACCATAGTTGAGAGAAAAGGAAAATTTGTTTTCCTCACCTTGGACAAATTTTCCCAGACACCCTGGTGTTCTCGGCCAGTGTAGGAAGAAGCAGGAACTCAGGAAAGCTTCCCAAGGGTATTGAATCCATGTAGGTAGCAGCGGCAAGCTGGGTTTCCCCGCCTTATTTCCCCAGGCCAAACTAATTTCTATAAATAATTGAATTAATCCTTGTTCTCTTTTACCACACCTTTTTGAGTGATTTCATAGAAGTAGTCACATTCCAAAATCTACAATATGAGGGAGTGAGGGAACATGAAAATCAGGACCATTAATACCTTTGCTTTCTATTGGTAAATGAAGTTCCTCAGAATAGGATCTTATCAGCTGAAACCGGTTTGGCTCAGTGGATAGAGCGTTGGTCTGTGGACTGAGAGGTCCCAGGTTCAATTCCGGTCAAGGGCATGTACCTTGGTTGTGGGCACATCCCCAGTAGGGGGTGTGCAAGAGGCAGCTGATGATGTTTCTCTCTCAGCGATATTTCTAGCTTTCTATCCCTCTCTCTTCCTCTCTGTAAAAAACTCAATAAAATATATATTTTTTTAAAAGAATAGGATCTTATCAGCATTGAGGGTTTCTCAAATCCAGTCCAAATTGGCTGTGAAATCCTCAAGCTCTGGTGCCAAGCCAACCTGAATTTCAGCCCCAGCCTTAGCCCACTCTGGGACCTTGGCTGTTCACTCGACCCCCCTGAGCCTCAGTTTCTGCATATGTAAAAGGGAGTCAGTTACCAGCCCCACCCTCACAGCTGACAGTGGAGCACAGAGATGCTAATGGAAGCCATCCCTAGCTAGGACAACTAAGCCACACAAGTCACTAGATCAAGGTCCCCCAGCCCCTGATAGCCTTTTAATCTCTTTTTGCTGTGCCATTTGTTAATGTCTGTACTGGGTTGGATAGTGCCTTTGAAAAGATTATATCCACCCAGAACCTCAGAACGTGACCTTATTTGGAAATATGATCTTTGCAGATATAATTTAGGTAAGAATCAAGATGAGATCATGGTTAGAGTAGGCTCTAAACCCAATAAGAGTGTCCTAAGAGACAGGAAAGAACAAGCAGAGACTCAGAGAAAAGGCCATGTGACGATGGGAGCAGAGATTAGAACCAGGGATGCCTGGAGCCACCAGAAGCTAAAAGAGGCAGGAAGGATCCTTCTCTGGAGCCTTCAGAAGGAACCTGGCCCTGTCCACACCTTGACTTTGGACTTCTGGACTCCAGAGCTGAGAGAGCATAAATTTCTGTTTCATTAAGCCACCAATTTTGTGCTTATTTGTTAGGGCAGTTTTAGAACACATTGTATCCTGTGCCCCTCAACTTCAGTTCGGCTCAATTCAATGTAACTCAACGAATAATAAATTGTTACCCTACAGAATCAGACCCCAATAAGGGTTTGGGAGCCTCTAAAGAGAATGGGATCCAGCCCTGGCAACTTTAAGGAACTGGCAGTCTGAACTCCCTACCCCAAAGTAGACAAACTGTGCTCCCGGTCTGTAGGAGCTGTCCATTCTGCCCAGTATTCCCTTCCCTGGGAAGCAGCCAGGGGCCTCCCAGGGGAGAGGGTTGGGCACCCACCTGGAAGTCCTTCGGCACATAATCTCTCAGGCCGGGCCCTGATGCTGTACCTGCTCTCCCTCCCAGCCAGGCTCCTGCTCTAAAACAGATTCCATCTCTGGCCTATTTAGAGCTGCTCATTTTCCCATTTTCTGCAAAAGGTGACCCCTGGCTTCAACATTTCTCCACCTCTGCATTGACATAGTGGAGGGGCCGTGGGGCTGTGGGAGGAGGTTGCTGGAGGGGCAAAGGACAGGTCAGATGGTGGGGCATTCCTCCCTGTGAGCAAAACTGAAGCTACAGTTAAAAGCTGGGCTGAGTGTTCAGAAAAGGAAAGGGTCCTCACACTGTAGAGTGGACAGCAGGTTCACCCCCTTCAGGCCATACTTGCCTTGAGCTTAACTCGGAGCCAGGGGTTGATAGAGCAGTGGGCCCTGCTGTTGGGGAGCTCATAGTTGAGGTTGGGACAATACGTCTTTCTGCATTTTCCAGAGGGCTGGAATGGAGCATAAATTAATGTTATTTATGAGAAAGAGAGACTTGGAGCTCACCACAAATTCCCCAAAAGATTTTGCAGTGGAGATATGACGTGCCTAAGTCCGAGTTAGTGATACTGACTAAATTACCACAGTAGGCGATGTCAGGGCTGAGACCAGATTGGCCATCTGGATTCCAAGCACAGCCCCTCCTCCTCCTACCCCCTCCTCCACCCGCACACCATATAGTTTTACTTTTTACTTTTCCTTTCTCATTTATAGTGGGGAGAGGAGCCTGGAGGCCAGGCTGGGGTCAGGAACATGAAAACATGACTGGGACACAAATTAAAGAGTTGGGGCTGGAGGTGCACACCCAGACTTCCTGCCTGGACCCGCTGCTTATTTTGTCATGGGTGTAGGTCATCAGGATGTGTGTGGTCTCAAGTGGGATGGACTTACCGAGTTTCATTTTTCCTTTGTCCTAGACCCTGCTTTCCTGTGACTAAGAGAGCAAAGGGACTCCAAACCTCTAATGTGAAAGCCTTAAGAAGTGGGTCCTGGGTGGCTGTTGATTGGAATATCGTCCTGTATACCAAAAAGTTGTGGGTTCAATTCCCAGTCATGGCACATAGCTAGGTTGCAGGTTTGATCCCTGTTAGGGGTGCAAACAGAAGGTAACTGATTATCTATCTCCCTTCCTCTTTTTCTAAAAATCAATAAACATGTCTTCGAGTGAGGATTTTTTTTTTTTTAAAGCAGCATACTGACATGATCCTTGCTCATCTATGAGAGCCTTCTGTGACTGTCATAATCCCATGTGTCTGGTCCTAAAATTATCATTATTTCCATTTCACAGATGCTCAATAGTCAGTCATGGACCCAGGGCCATACAGTTCATATCAAGTCACTTGCCCAGACTCCGACCCTCCAAGAGGAAAGCACCAAGTTGACCTGTCATTTATTCACTAGTTCTGCAAACCAAAGACTCCAAAGGTGTCTGTCATATGTCTTTCGAGCTGTGACTGCTAACAAAGTCCACCCGGAATCATAAATGGGCAGTTGTTTCAAACTGCACCCAACCCTGTTTCTGCACAGCCACATACTTCTCCAAGCAGATCTGCTTCCCAGGGTGCCTTTGGCCTTGGGATAGATAGATATGGTGTTTTCCCCATGGGAATTAGTTGGGCTCTTATTTAACATGTTGATTCCTAAGCCTGACACCAGATGCTGAGTGAGTCAGACACTGGGGAGAGGGACCTTGGGCTCTGCATTTGTCAGCACCCTGGTGATCCCCAGACCCTAGTTCAAGATAATCACACAGACAACAGTGTGTGATTGTTGGGGGAAGAGGCGTGAGTGGAGGTGGAAGAGGGTGTGAGGGAATAAATGGTGATGGGGGATAAAAGAAGTCACACTGTGGATTCTCATCGTTAAAGTTCTGCAGCCTATTTCTGTTGGATACTCGTTTTCCACATTTCTATGTTTCCTAAGTCACAGTAATGAAACACTCCGAAAGCCAACAATTAACTCACTGCTGCTCTCAGTTTTGTGTGTTCTGTTTGTTTACTTTTTTTACTCTGGAAGTTTTAAAAAAGACCCAACGTCAAGGAATAGTGTAGTGATTCTCATATCCCTATTGCCCAGCTTCAATAGAAACGACATTTGCTATTCCTATTTTATCTACTTCTCCCACTCCACGCTAGCATAACATTTCCTTTCTGAAGTACTTTAAAGCAAGTAAATTGGAGCATATATATGTATTAATGTGTTGTTTTTTTCTGATTATGAGATAATACATGCTCCTTGTAAAGAGATTATATCTCAGTAAAAGACAATGTAACAGTTACAAATAATCTCACTTCTCAGTCATAACCAATGTTAACATTTTGAAATACATCTTTCTAGACACTCTTGTATTCATATATAGTTATGCATGCCTAGTTTTACAAAAATAGCATACTTCATAAAAATAGTATTGTACTCTACATTTCGTGATCTGCTTTTTTTCATTTTACCTATCCCAGATGTCTGTCCTGTTGTGGACTCTTATAAAATCACAGTTTTCAAGGACAGCCCAGAATCTTGTTGTTTGGATGTATGATGATTTATTCAACTAATCCCCTTAGTTGGGCACTCAGGTTGTTTCTCTGCTCTGTTGATTGAGTTTCAAACGGCAATTCTGCTTACCTAGACTTGGTACCAGGCTGAACCAGATGCAACTTCTGTAGAATCCTGCCTGAATTTCTGAGAATTATCAAGCAGAGATAAAGATGGAGGGCTTAGACTCTTCCCAGTGGATAATCAAGTTGTCACTGCTTGGTTTGAAGTCTCAATACAAAAGACACACCCAGATTCAAGTGTGTGTGAAAAACACAATCCAAAGGCAGGCAACAATTGTTTGGGTGACAAGGTTTAACTCAAAATATGGAGATTTCTTTTTAAATTTTTAAAAAATTGTTGACAATATTACAGATGTCTCCCATTTCTCTTCACCCTTGGCCCCCTCCAGCTAGTCCCTACTCCACCCCAGGTCTTCCCCACACTATTGTCTGTGGGCTTATATGGGGTAGGCTTATATACATGTATGTTCTCTTCTGATCCCTCCTACCCATCTCCTCTCTGAGATATGTAATTCTGTTCTATGCATCCATACTTCTGGACCTATTTTGATTGTCAGTTTATTTTATTCATTAGATTCTACATATAAGTGAGATCATGTGAAATTTTCTTTCTCTGACTGGCTTATTTCACTTAGCAAACAAGTTTTCAGTTCCATCATACTGTTACAAAGGGTAAGAGATTCTTCTTTTTTATAGTTGCAGTAGTCATCCGGTGCACAATGAAAGGAAATTAATTAGAAGAAATATTTTAATATCACTGTTCGCCTTTTCTCTATAATAGAAGTGTCAACCAAATTCACGATTGACAATAACAGATGGAAACACACATGTGCGAGAGCTTTATATGTATTGTGCATGTGCGAGTCAACTTAGCCATATATATATATTAAACTTGCTTGATTAGACCTGCTTTCTGATTTAGCTAAACTTTTTCCAGCCCAGTGAAGCATCCCAACTTCTCTTTCAGATAATTGTCAGCAACTCAGCAGTAAATTTCAACACAAAGCAGATTATTATTTTAGACGCAGGGAGAACAAAGGGTAAAATATTTAACTGCAGCAATGTTTGACTACATTCTGTGCAGTGAGAAAACCTGAAGTCATTTTTAAGGTCCACCATTTCTTACTTCTTTTCAGTTGGGTCAAGTTCCTAAGCTTTCTAAATCTCTGTTTTCTGGCTATTGAAAGGAAAATAGAATTCCACCGAGTCTCCTAATCTACTTATTCCAGGACTTCTGTGAGGATCTAATAAGATGAGGCTCAGGAAAACACTTCATAGACATTTGGTTATAGTGTAAAATATGTCCACCTGGCTATAAAGCAAGTTGTGTTCCTGGGCTGAAGAAACTGCAAGGGAGAGAAAGCCAGGCATTGCTACATGATGTCATTACCTGGTACCCACAGAGACCATTTCCAGGATATGCTGGGCAGTTGGCTGCATTTTGCTCCGCGGGGTCTTGGCAGCATTGGCTGTGATTTGGTGGGGTGTTCCTCTGAAGTGATGGTGGGGCCTGTGTCCTACCTGGGGGAAGCCGAATATTGCTTTGTGAGGTCTAGGTCCATGATGCTGTTTCTCTGTAAATAGCCAGTACACGTTACAGTAGTTCCTGCATTGGGCATTTGTTCCCTGGTGGTCAGTGTGCATCATAGTGACTAGTTGGACAGACACTTAGCATAATATATATATATATATATATATATATATATATATATATATATATATATATATATATAAATTCCATGTAACACAGCTTTTTTATCCACTCATCTGCTGATGGGTACTTGCGATATTTCCAAACCTTAGCTATTGTAAAGAATGCTGCTATGAACATAGGGGTGTACATATTCTTTCTGATTGGTGTTTCAGATTCTTAGGCTATATTCCTAGAAGTGGAATTACTGGGTCAAATGGCAATTCCATTTTTAATTTTTTGAGGAAGCTCCATACTGTTTTTCATAGTGGCTGTACCAGTCTGCATCCCACCAGCAGGGTTACACTACTAGATATCAAACTATACTACAAAGCCTATATAATCAAAACAGCTTAGTTCTGGCACAAGAACAGACATATAGATCAATGAAATAGAACAGAGAACCCAGAAATCAACTCAAGCCATTACATTTAATTAATATTTGACAAAGGAGACAGAGCATACAATGGAGTAAAGACGGTCTCTTCAATAAATGGTTTGGGAAAATTGGACAGATACATGCAAAAAATGAAACTAGACCATGAACTTACACCATATATAAGGATAAACTCAAAAGGGATAAAAGACTTAAATTAAGTCATGAAACCATAAATATTCTAGAAAACATAGGCAGTAAAATTTCAAACATTTCATGTAGGAGAATTTTCACTTATACTTCTAGGGAAGTGGTCAACAAACTCATCAGTCAACAGAGCCAAATATCAATAGTACGACGATTGAAATTTCTTTTGAGATCCAAATTTTTAAAACTACTTTTAATGCCACTTCTTCAAAATAGACTCAACCAGGCTGTGGTATTTTGTGGAAGAGGC
This sequence comes from Pipistrellus hanaki, assembly GCF_964339955.1. Classification (NCBI taxonomy): domain Eukaryota; kingdom Metazoa; phylum Chordata; class Mammalia; order Chiroptera; family Vespertilionidae; genus Pipistrellus; species Pipistrellus hanaki. The sequence continues at coordinate 26,015,945 of NC_140517.1, forward strand.
ACACTCAAGGGACCAAAGAGCCGCATGTGCCTCATGAGCCGCAGTTTGCCAACCACGGGACTAGGGCAAGAGAAATAAAAGAAAAATAAACAATGGGTCTATATCAAAATATGGAAGGTTTCTTTTTAAACAAACATACCGGAGCTCACCTAACATAGTAACTCTCCTTCAAAGTAGTCACCCCACAAGGCAGCACTCTCATTGCAATTAAACTGTGATTGCTGGAAAATACATTGGTGAACTTCTCTTTTAAAACTGTCTCCAGAGACTGGTGTAAATCATTTTTTAATGTACTGTATGTTGGAGAGCCTCCTTGCTTCAAGGTGGGATATCTGGAGATAGACTGTGCTGATAAATTATATACAGGATAATCTACTTTGCCTAGTTTGAGCAGAAACGTATTAAATTATTACAGGGAATTCAGAGTCTCTAGCAGGGTCTGAGAGTCAGGTGTGAATATCATTCTTATATCTTTTTTAAAATGTCCATGTTCCTTGCCCGTTTTTCTACCAGGTTTTAGATATCAATGAAACAGAACAGATTTTTTAATTGTTGAGAGTATTACAGATGTCCCCAATACTCCCCCTTTTTGTCCCCCTCTCCCCACTGAAATCTATTATTCTGTTCCATGCATCCATGCCCCTGGACACTATTTTGTTTGTCATTTTATTTTGTTCATTAGATCCCACACATACATGAGATCATGTGATATATGTCTTTCTCTGACTGGCTTATTTCACTTAGTGTAATAGTCTTCAGGTTTGTCGCAAGAGTAAGAGCTCTTTTTATTTTGTTTTTTGGGGTTTTTTTTAGTTTCTGTCAATTTTTTAGAGTTCTTTAGATATTAGGGATATTAGCCCTTTATCTGTGATTTATTTTAAAATATCCTCTCCCAGTTTGTCATTGCCTTTAACTTCATTTTTGGTGTATTGTTTTTTTAAACCTTGAAAAAGTTTTTTTTTTTTCTTTTATGTAAAGTTAAATGTATTGATGTCTTTTTATTGCATCTGGATTTTGGGTTGTGATTAGAAACCTTTCCTTATACCCAGATTATAAATACATTAACCCATGTTTCTTGTATTATGCATATGGGTTCATTTTTTCATATTTAGTCCCCTGTTTACTCTTATGTAGAGCATGAGGTATTTGCTTTTGAAACCGTTTTATTAAATGTATTAATTAAACCACAGGTTGCAAATTAAAATTCTTTAAAGAGCCAGGTAAAGAGTAAACGAGTGAAACTAGATGGTAGAATAAAATAGGGAATATTGAGGTCTGTGGCCAACCATAGATTAAATTTAGTAGGTGTAGCCGAAACAAGTTTGGCTCGGTGGATAGAGCGTCGGCCTGTGGACTGAAGGGTCCCAGGTTTGATTCTGGTCAAGGGCGTGTACCTTGGTTGTAAGCACATCCTTGGTGGGGGATGTGCAGGAGACAGCTGGTCGATGTTTCTCTCTCATCGATGTTTCTGACTATCTCCCTTCCTCGCTGTAAAAAAATCAGTAAAATATTTTTTTAAAAAAAAATTAGTAGGTGTATTAGTTTCCTAGAGCTGCTGTAACCAAGTACTGCAAACTTGGTGGCTTAAAACAACAGAAATTTATTTTTTTCAGTTCTGAGGGTAGACATTTGAAATCAAGGTATCTCAGAACTCTGATGGGAAATCTGCCCAAGCCTCTCTCCCAGCTCATGGTGATGGCTTTGAGGCTTCATCACTCCCACCTGTGCCTTCATCATCACATGGCCTTCTTTGTGTGTGTCTGTACCCAAAACTTCCTCTTCACAGAAGGACATCAGTCATTAGATTAACAGCCCACCCTAATTCAGTTTGCTTTCATTTAACTTTGCAGATTACCAAATATTCCATTTCCAAGTAAGGCTAGGTTCATAGATTCAGGGGGATATTATTGACCCAGTAGAGTGAGGGGAAAGCAGAATTGTTTGGAGCCCCTGTGGCCTGCACTCTGAGAGTTTGAGGACCCTTTGTAGATATCTTATGTGGCTGCCAGAATCATCTCTGCTTAATGATGAAGAATCTGCTGTGTTGAGAAACTGAAACTTTATTTTTTTTTTTAAATATATTTTATTGATTTTGTACAGAGAGGAAGGGAGAGAGATAGAGAGTTAGAAACATTGACGAGAGAGAGTCATCGATCAGCTGCCTCTTGCACACCCCCTACTGGGGATATGCCCGCAACCAAGGTACATGCCCTTGACCGGAATCGAACCCCGGACCTTTCAGTCCCCAAGCCGACGCTCTATCCATTGAGCCAAACCGGTTTCGGCTGAAACTTTATTTTGAGAATTGGTTCTGAAAAGCATTGACAGCTTGTCACCTTAAGAGGTCCACAAGAAAAGGAAGAGGAAATCCAATGGTCAACTCTTCTAAGTCTGAGCTAATAGATGGCCTGTTCCACAGCCTGAAAGAAGACAGGCTTGTTCAGTATGAATATTTGGGTTTCCCATTAGAAGCCAGACTCTCTTATGTATTTTCTGCGACTGTAAGGCATGAGTTCCTTCAAATTCCTTTGTGCCAAAAGAGGGCCCATTTCCTACCCGGAAGGCGGAAGATGGTGCCTTCCCTGGCTAGTGGCAGATGGGAACTCAGAGATGCTGGACGTGACATGCCCCTGCTGCGTTGAAGACAGACTGGGCCACGTGAGAAGGAATGTGGGAGCAGGGAGTGGCCCCAGCCTACAGCCAGCATGAACCTTAAACCTGCAGCCTCAAAAAAGTAGATTCTGCCTCAACCTGAATGAGCCTGGAGGCAGCTTCTCCGAGGGACTAGAGTCCAGCTGGGTGACACCGTTGTTCTCGTCTGTGAGACCTGAGCAGAGAACCTCATTAAGCCTGTTTAGATTTCTGGCCTGTAGATTGTCAGATGATACATGGGGTTGTTTTAAGCCACTTGCTAACTTGTTATGCAGCAGAGAAATTAACACACCTCTGCTCTTGGTGAATTTCTAGGGGTGGAGACACTAGATGGGGAGAAACGGAGTTTTGGCATTAGGCAATTTCTTTCTTCTGTTGCACCTCCATCCATATATTCATCTACTCAGTTAATAAGCATTTCTGTTTCCCGTTCAAGACATAAGGTATGAAAATCAACCAGTGTGGGGTGTTCTCGGTGGCTTCAGAGGTTGCTGGGAATCAGACACACGTGCCCTCTTCTTCTGGTTAACTAGTAATAGAGTCCAAGGAGCTAGGTGTATCTAACCTCATTTCGTCCTGGCGTCTTGTAAGTTCCTAGGGCTAGAAGTAATTTGGTAAAGTCTCTTAACACAATTCCCCCTTTGGGGTAATGTCCCAGAAAATTGCATTCCCTCACCCCCCAAAAAGAAGCAAACAATGGCTTTTATACATCACAGACCCGGGTACACCTGGTAAATTACTGTCTACCTCCCAGTAGCTCTACCTCATAATGTCGAAGATGATCGGTGTGAAAAACTGGCTTGTGGCAGGTACTCAATAAATGTTAGAAGTTGGGCTTATGATCCTCAGGTGTAACACTTGTTGCACACCCTCCCTGATATCACGTTGTTAAGCAGCGTGACCCAGAGCAGGGATCCTGAGCAGTGTCCTCATACCATCAGAAAGCTGAGGACTAGCCGAAACCGGTTTGGCTCAGTGGATAGAGCGTCGACCTGGAGACTGAAAGGTCCCAGGTTCGATTCCGGTCAAGGCCATGTACCTTGGTTGTGGGCACATCCCCAGCAGGGGGTGAGCAAGAGGCAGCTGATCAATGATTCTCTCTCATCAATGTTTTTAACTATCCCTCTCCCTTCCTTTCTGTAAAAAAACAATTAAAAAAATATGAGGAAAAAAAAAAAAAAGCTGAGGGCTAGAGAAGGGACTTGCAGCTTTGGCTGCATATGAGTATCATCAGGGGATGGCTAACCACCGCCGTGCTGGCCCAGTGAGGAGCCGAGCCACTGCCTAGAAAGATAACCTATGGACCCTGAGCATCGAGGGAGCACGTGGACATGGACGGCACAAGCCAGGTTTCAGGTGGGAGGAGGGTTTGTATCGAGGACGGGGTGTGAGGAAGGAAGGGAATGGGAAAGCCCCCACTCAGGCAAGGGTGACCTAAGGCCACAAGAATGGGTGGGAGTCTGGGGAGGGGGGGCTGGTGTTTGATCATGGAGGAAGATCATGGACAGACATGGCCCTTTACCTTCCACGTCTCTGTTGTGGGTTGAGATGTGTCCCCCAAAAATATGTGTTGAAGTCCTAACTCCTGCTCCCTGTGAATGTGGCCTTACTTGGAAACAGGGTCTCTGCAGATAAAATCAGGCTGAGGTGATGTCATTAGGGTGGGCCTAATCCAATAGGACTTGGTGTCCTCAAAAGAGACAAGGAAGGAGGCCTTCTGAGGACAGAGACAGAGACTGGAGGGGTGCGGCCACAGCCAAGTGAAACCTGGGGCCACCAGAAGCTGGAAAGGCATAAGGATCCTCCCCTAGAGCCTTCAGAGAGGCAGCCTGCCAGCGCCTGACTTCAGCCTTCTGGCCACTAGAGCTGTGAGAAATCTTTGTTGTTCTAATCCCCCGTTTGTGGTGCTTTGATAGGGCAGACTTTGGACACTGATCCAGTCTTCAGGGCAAGGGCATGGATGTGCAACACTGCTGATGAACTACCCGAAGGCCACTTCCAACTGTTCTCTCACTGTCTCAGACTACAAAGGTTGGAAAGCAAAATTTTTATATGCCCACGTCCCTTGCATTCAGGAGTGACCGTGCAATTCAGTTCTGGTCAATAAGACCCAAGTAAGTCTTCCCAGGGGGGTCTGAAAATGTCTGCTTCTCTAACAGAGGGAAGTGTGTCCGGCACATCTTCTCCCTCCACATCAGAGCCTCTTTGAACACGGCATGGCCCCAGCATTAGGGGTCCATGGCTGCTGGCTTATTAGCACGGAGACTCACCCAGACTCTGTGCCTGGTATCATTCAGCTGCTCAGCCAAACTATGGCATGAGAAAAATAAACTCATGTTTGTTCAAATTAGTGGGTTTTCTCTACCTGCTGCTGAACGCTTTCCTAGTTGATATCATGCTCTGCCCATAGGAGCCTTTTCAGACCCCTCTTCCCTCTGGTGGACCAGAGAGGGTGAAGGTGGGAGCTCTGGAGGGAGGAATAAACAGATTCTAATTCCGACTCTCACCCCATCCCTCAGTGCCCCCAAGCTATCTACTTTACAAGATGGCACGAGAGTAGGTAGGGTCCTACAAAAAGCTCAGTACTAAAAACAGGGTCAAGGTCAGGGTCAGAACTGTCTCATCTTGCCTGGACTTTGGACAAGCTCTTGACACCAAATGGGTACCCCTTTCCTTAGTATGTGTGCTTGTGTCTATATCACAGACACCATCCTCCCCACCTGACCCCCAGCTGAGCTCAAGCCATTCCTGAATCAGAGAACAGTCATGGCAATAGGTCATCACGGTTGCTGCCATTTATGGGTTCTGTGCATGGGGCACAGAGCAGTAAATCCCTTGCCAAAGAACAGACAGCTAGTAAGTGACAGAGCTAGGCCTTGAGGCTGGCAGCTCACCATGCCTCCTGCCAAGTCTGAGCTAAGGGTTTTGGCACAAACAGCAGGAAGGGCAGAAATGCCAAGGGACAAAGCACTTTCATGTCTCATTTAACCCTTGTGGCATGCTTTGAAATCAATGGATCATTATCTTCACCTGGCAAAAAAGGTGGTCAGGCTTGGGGGGAGGAGAGCAGACACTGCAGAGCTTGGACTGGAACAACGATTTCCTGATCCAAAATCCTGCTCCCTCTAGAATGGCTGAAGATTGAGACCGGGTCGGGATTGCAACTCAGGGTGAGAAGGGTCACTGTAGAGCAAGTTTCTTCAACACAGTGCAGGTGACCCTGATATTAAGCGCTAACAACCTGTCAAGATCTACTGAAGTCTGAGTACTTAGTAGTGGCATCTCACTCAGTTCTCCTTTTACAGATGACGAGACTGAGGGTCAGAGAGGCCACTTGTCCTGTGTAGAAAGCCAGCAAGGACAGACCCGTGTCCTCTCCACTGTGCATCCCTGTCACATTGGGGGGGTTTCCTGACCACAGAAGCTTTAACATATACAAACCAGTATGTATGTTTGTCTGCTTTTATATGTATTTGGCTTACGATTTTGTTTGAAGTGTGATTTCTGTGACTGACAATTTTTTAAATCACTGATTCATGTGTCACACATGATTCTTTCATATATCTGATGCTTGGCACTGTGACTTACTTTCTTTTATGCAGGAATAGCATTCCATGAGGACATCTGTACAGAAAGATCAGAAGCATCCCTGTCTGTACACTTTACAGCCTTGATGCATGTCTCAGTGGAAGGTCAGTCCTGCTGATACACATATGCCAATGACTTAACTAAATTACTTTTTATTTTAATCCTCACCCAAGGACATGTTTTCTGATTTGAGAGAGAGAGAGAGAGAGAGAGAGAGAGAGAGAGAGAGAGAGAGAGAGAAGCATCTATTGTTTGCCTCGTAAACGCACCCCAAAGGGGATTGAACCCACAACCCGGGTATGTGTCCTGACCCAGAATTGGACTTACCACTCTTTGGTGCACAGGACAGCGCTCCAATCAACTCAGCCATACCAGCCAGGGCTAACTTAACTAAATTCTAAGCTCCTTAAAAGAAGGGACCAGGTTTGGTACTTTTTTTTTTTGTCACTTTGGGTTTTTAGCCTTATACACAGTAGGCACTTATCAAATGTTTGCTGATGGTTGTTCCTTCAGCAAAGTTCTTTTGCAATGCATCTCCCAAACAAATATTTTCTTCTGTAAAGATTATGGTACTGTGTCAATTTCTCCAGTTAGTGAGAAATCTTTCCTATCAGTTATTATGTGTTATGTATAATTATGGTTCTACCCAAATGCTTAGAAAGTAAAATTTAAAAAAAAATCTTGTTAATATTTCCTTGTAACATAACATTAACCCCAGAATAGAAAATACTTAAGCTGGAAGAGAATTTAGCAGTCAAATGAGTTAATTTCTTAATCAGCAGATGAAGGAACTGAAGTTCACAGAGGTAAAGGGCTGTCAGGGACCACCCTGTCAATCCACTTGTCAGTTTGCTGTTGGGAGCTGATTTCTGATGCAGAAAATTGATGATTCATATATCTAAAGGTTCTTTATCATCTCTATGTTTGACCTTATTTTTTCTGTATTATAAACATGATAGCATTTTGCAATAGCACATTCTATTCACAGTCAATCCGTGCATGCTTCTATCATTAGACATGACTTTATCCATGTGGCCAGCTAACTAGCAGCTCTCAGAGGGCATGGACCAGGCTTGCTCATGGCAACTAGGATGTGTAAGGTGATCAAGATAGATTTGTTGAATGAATGAAAGTTGGACTGAAGCACAGTGTATGACTTTCTCAACACTTCTGTGTTCCACTTAGCATATAAACTAGTGATAAAGTGAATTCATGTATTGAGACCTACAAACTGGAGGCTTTCCACCTCTGTGGCATGGGCATGTCACAAATCTAAACCTAAGTCAGCCTGTACTTATGGACACAGATGTCAAGGAAACCAATACTGTGTATACCAATCACAGTCCCCCAACTCAGCTTTAGCTAGCTTAGCTTAGAAAGTAGGAACTGCTGGCCTTCTCAACAAATCCTCGACTTCCTGGCCAATCGTGCCCTGTTTCCACGTCTAACATTCTATAAAACATGCTCTTTCTCAAAAGCCTGTGGGAAGAGGGTTCCACTGCTGGTGAGGCACTGTTTGCCCCAACTCATGGATTGTTTTTCCTTGAATCATTGACATCAAACTTATTACTAAATTGTTTTTCCTTGAATCAATGACATCAAACTTATTACTAAATTGTTTTAGCTTTGTCATTTGACACTAGATTATTCTGTTTAGTTGCGATGGGATTTTAGTGAGAAATACCTTTGGCTACACTAAACAGTGGCATTCAAATAGGGGTTTATTTTTCTCACATGACAAGAAATCCAAAGATGAGCAGTGCCCATGCTTCTCCATTAAGTGAAGCTCGGTGATATCAGGGGCAGCATCCTTGGTTCTTTTGGACTTTCCTTATGGTAGCAATTTGGCTGCCATATTGCTACAGCTCTAGGCATCACATACTGTATTCAATACAAGAAAAAGGGAGGAAGGGATGAAACCTGTAGATGTTTCTTATATGACCTGTAGATATTTCTTATAAGACAAAAAGCAAACACCCTTCCATAGATTTCTATTGTACTTAAATCTCATTGTGTCTGTGGCCACAGGAGATGAGGAAAGAAAGTGGCCTGACCAAAAGCTTCCTGATTGGACTTCCTCACTTGCACCTCTGCCATCGCCCTTCGAGAAGCATGCCCAGACTAGCCTGCTGATCCTGAGATGAGAATGAGAGTCAGGTGAAGGAGAGCCATCCCATTTGAGCCCAGCCTGGATCAGCCAGCCTCCATCAAGACCCCCAGATGGGTGAGTCTAGAGCTACCCTGTTGACCAGCTGACCCTCAACCTACCTGCAAATGTTTGAGAACTAATGTTTGTACAAAAACTCATATAATTTAACACCAAGACAAACCAATTAAAAAATGGTCAGAGGACCTGAACAGCCAATAGTCAGATGAAAAGATGCTCATTATCATCAGATAAATGCACACTAAAACCACAACAAACCCTGGATGAGAGTGTGTGTGTGTGGGGAGTTTGGTTGGAGTATTGTCCTGTACACCAAAAGGTTGCAAGTTTGATTCCCAGTCAGGACACATACCTAGGTTGTGGGTTTGATCCCCAGTCAGAGTGCATACGGGAGGCCACTGATCGATGTTTCTCTCTCACATAGATGTTTCTCTCTCTCTCTCTCTCTCTCTCTCTCTCTCTCTCTCTCTCTCTCTCTCTCTCTCTCTCTCCCCCTTCCTCTCTCTCTAAAAAAAAAAATCAGAAAAAAACATGTCTTCTAGTGAGGATTAAAAACAAAACAACCACAACAAGATATCACCTCACACCTGTGAGAATGGCTATCATCAATAAATTAACAAACAAGTACTGGCGAGGATGTGGAGAAAAGAGAATCCTGGAGCACTGTTGCTAGGAATGCAGATTGGTGCAGCTACTATGCAAAAAGAGTATGGAGTTTTCTCAAAAAATTAGAAATAGAACTAACTTATGACCTAGCAAATCCACTTCTGGGTATTTATCCAAAGAAACCCAAAACTCTAATTCAAAAAGATGTATGCATCTCTATATTCAGTGCAGTATTATTTACAATAGCTAAGATATGGAAGCAACCTAAGTAAAAGACACTTGGTAAAAGACATACTTGGTAAAAGACATAGGTATAAAATAGAATAGAACTCAGCCATTAAAAAAAAAAAAAAAAGAGTGAAATATAATCATTTGGGACAACATGGATGGACCCAGAGGCTATTATACTAAGTGAAATAAGTGAACAAAATAAATGAACAAACAAAGCAGACAGACTCATAGATACAGGAAACAAACTGAGGGTTGCTAGATGGGAGGAGGGTTGGGGGTAGGTGAAAGAGGTGAGGGGATTAAGAAGTATAAGTTGGTGGTCAAAATAGTCACGAGGATGTAAATACAGCATGGGAAACACAGTCAACAATCCGTAATAATAAAATCGTAATATGCTCATTAGACCGGATGTCCTTCCAGCTGAAGCTGGGGCTGCTAGGAAAGTCTGGGTCCTGCATGCTTGCTGGCGGCCAGAGGGAAGCATGGGTCCCGGGTGCCAGAGGAAAGCCAGTGCCAGCAGCCAGGGGAAGGAAGGTCCACTCTTGTCCGAATTTCATGCATTGGGCCTCTAGTATTGTAATAATTATGGATGGTGCCAGGTGGGTACTGGACTTATCAGTGTGGTCACAGTTTAAGTTACATAAATGTCTAATCACTATATTGTATTCATAAAACTAATATAATATTGTATGTTGACTAATTGAAAAATAAAAAAGAGAAAAACCCTCTTGAATCTGCATATTGAAAGATCACAACTTGTCTCAGAAAAATTAACAATAAAACAAAACAAAACTGCACTAATACAAAAAAGAAAACTAATTATTGTCATTTTAAAAAATACACATTTTTACAACAGCATTATTGAGATGTAATTCACGTATCACATAGTTTGCCCGTTTAAAATATACAATTCAATAGTGTTTAGTGAATTTTAGAACATTTTCATCATCCAAAAAAGAAGCCCTATACCCATCACCATCACTCCCCATTTCTCCCCAACAGCCTCAGCCCTAGGCAACCACTTACCTATTTTCATCTCTATGTATTTGCTTATTCCGGACATTTCATATAAATTGAATCATACAGTGCATGGTCTTTTATCACTAACTTCTTTAACTTAGTATAATGTTTTCAAGGTTCATCCGTGTTGTAGCATATGTCAGTATTTCATTTATTTATTTTTGTCCCCCCCATCAGTTTATTGATGTATAATTGACTAAAGTATATATACTTAAGGCATATAACCTGAGGATTTGATATGAGGGTACATTGTGAAGTGATTACCATAGTCGAGCTAATTAACACTCTCATTACCTCACACAGTTACCCTTTTTTATATCCCTTTAGCACATGTCAGGTCTACAATACAGTATTGCTAACTCTAGTCACCATACTGGAATTAGATCTCCAGAATTTGTTCACCTTATAGTTGAAAGTTTGTGCCCTTTGACCAACATTAATGATTGCTGCTTTGCGATGTTTTCTCGCCTGTTACTATGGCCATGATTACCTGATATAATTGGCATACTTACCCATGGGTGAGTAGCAGAGCATTTATTAAGCAGGCACTGGGGTATGGCAAAGAAGTCCAAGATGTTGTCTCCCTCAGGGAGTTTTTATCTCTAGCTGAGGAGAATAAAGCCCTTATAATCATGATGATTTGCTATTTCAGTTTCTCATATTATCACCTTGAACAGCAAAGAAAGCCACTATGTGCCAAGCATGACAACAGGTGCTTTGTATAGTTAATCCTTTACACGGCCTTGCATCAGGCAGGATGCTTTTGGCTCTGTGTACCAGAAAATCTAACCCAAAGGGGATTAAACAAAAAGGAAGTTCATTGTCAAGAAGTCCTCAGGTAATAAGACCCCAGAGATACTTAATGCATTGGCTTAAGGACACTGTTGAGGACCCAAGCTTTCTGTCTGTACCTTCTTTCCTCCTCTGTGCATCAACCTTGACCTTAGTCTGGCTTTTCTCATTTTCACAAGTGGCTGCACTGTTCCAGGCATCACGTATAGCACCCAACGAAAGAAGAAATATTATCTCTCTTTCTGTATCGATTTTAAGGGAAAAACCAAACCAAACCAAAACAAAATCTTTCCTTGAAACCCCTCAGCTCATTGACCAGATTGTGTCACATGCTCATACGTAAACTAACCACAGACGAGAAATAGAGTCATCATGATGGCCCTTGTATATGCCTTCTGGGGCCGGAGCCAGCTCTTCTGAAGCCCATGGCTGTGCAGAGTGTGGAAACCATAATAAACTTAGGGTTCTGTTTCCAAATGAGGACACTGAGGCTCTGAGAGGTCCAGCCCATATTTGTCTGACCCCAAAATGTCTCTCCACTAGACCACCCTGCAGCTTTACAGGAAGTGGCAAGATGGGATGAGGAACTGCTTAAATTATATCATTATAGGTTGTTGTTACCCTTTAAGTATCATGATCATTGTGGCCAGCATACTCCATTAGAATCAACTTTTGATCACCATGTAGGTGCTCTGTAATCATTACTTTTACAGTGAGGCAGGTATAATGTAGCCTCAGATAACCACACAGGCTCATTCCTCTCAACATTGTACGAAGGCCAAGTTGGCCAGGTTAATCACCTCCACATGTGGGAGCAGACTCACAGCTTCCTGGTACACTTTTTTCCTTCTCACCTGCCCCGTGGCTAGTTCTCTGAGAGTGAGCTGCCACAGTAGGATGAGGGGAGGAACGTCCCTGGACACAGTACTAGCCCATTGGCATGGATAACTGTGGATTAGGCCAACCAACAGCAACCTCATCCTCATCATTCATTTGGAACTCACACAGCACTGCATGTCACTAGCACCAACACAGGCCATGTCATACCCCTGTCTCCAGTTGATTGTGTGGTGCCCTCTTTGTTCTGTCTGAGTCATTCATGGTCAGTGACATTGGAAGCAAGCGAGAGGTGGGAAGACCCAGAACTTTGGAAACCTGGATTCTATACTGAGTGGCCACATTATTATGATCTCTGAACACATAATAATCTGGCCACTCAGTGTATATCCTATATAATAAAAGGCTAATATGCAAATTGTCCCATTGACCAGGAGTTAGACCAGCAGGCAGGCCAACCAACTACCAGCCACCCATGTCTCCTCCCCCTGGCCAGGATGGCCAGATCCCACCCATGCATGAATTCAGGCCTCTAACACACACACACACACACACACACACACACACACACACTGAGTGGCCAGATTGTTATGCGTTCAGAGATCATAATAATCTGGCCATTCAGTGTATAGTTCCTGGCTGTGTGGCCTTGGGTATGCCACTTATTCTTTCTGAGCTTTGATTTTCTTATTTGTGCAACAGGTGGTGCCTTACAGGCTGCTGACCATGAACACCGATGTCTGATGTGTGGCTGGGCTCCCAAGAGCAGTGGCCATGAACGTTATATGGTTGGGCTTGGGCCAGTAACATTGAGATGAGCAGTCAAGGCTCCTGAGTGAAACTGCTGAGTTTATAAACTCTGGTGCCAACTTCTTACAGCACTTGGAATAGGGCCAAGGCAGATTCAAATGGAGTGAATTGATCTCCTAATGGCCACAGGATATCTTGGCATACTCTGAAATAAGAGCTTCAATTTTCCTGTGAGTGCAGGCTTCAAAGTCTTGTGAGCTTCCTTGTTTTGTCCAGGGAAACTAGAAAAGAAACATTGAATGGATTTATGTTTCTGCATGGGTGGGTATATTAGCTTCCTATGGCTGCTCCAACAATTACCCCAAATTTAGTAGCTTAAGACAATACAAACTTAATATCTTATAGTTCTGGAAGTTGGAGGTCCAAAAGGAATCTTTCAAGTTAAGAAATCAATGTGTCAGCAGGGCTGCATTTATTTGAGAGGCTCCAGAGGAGAATCCATTTCCTTGCCTCTGAATGCTTTTAGAAGCCACTGGCATTCCTTGGCTGGTGGCCCCTTCCTTCGTCTTCAGAGCACATCTCTCCAACCTCTGCTCCATCATGCTGTCCCCTTCTTCCCTGCTGACCATTTTACCTCCCTCTTATTAAGAACCCTGTGATGACATTGGGTCCCCCAGACAAGCTCTCATCTCAAAAGCCTTAGCTTAATCATAGGTGCGAAGCCCCTTACCCATATAAGGTGACATATTCATGGGTCCTGAGATTAGGACATGTGCAGCTTCGGGGCTCGTATTCAGCCTGCTGCAGTGCCTATAAAGCAAACCTGTGGTGGAGGGGAGGAAGTTTGCATCAAATGTCCCATGTGCTTGATGCTCCAGTCAGCGATCATACTCCTGGGGAGTGGGACAATCTGCAGAGGTCCAGGATGGATTCTAGATTATTTCTGAAGACTAAGAGAGATATTTGGCTTTACTAATACTGGCTCTGGATTGACCCTGGCTCTCTGTGTTCTTGAGAGCCCAGACAGGTGGATAGACCACTGGCTAGTTTGTCAGACAGTAGTTAATGCAGTAATCACCTTTTTTTGAGGTTTTGGATTTTTGTAGTTTCAGTGGCCCACAGACAGCTGCAGGCCAAAAATATTAAATGGAAAATTCCAGAAATAAATAATTAAATTGTGTGCCATTTTGAGTAGCGTGATAAAATCTTGTGCCGTCCAGCCCAGGTCATAACTCATTACTTTGTCCAGCGCTGCCATGCTGTAGGCACTCCCTGCTTTATAGTCACTTTGTAGCCATCTCGATGATCAGAATGACTGCTGTGGTATTGCAGTGCTTGTATCCAGGTAGCCCTCATTTTCCTTAATAATGGCGCCAAAGTGCAGGAGAAGTAATGGTAGTAATTCAGATATACCAGAGGGAAGCCATAAAGTGCTTCCTTTTAGTGAAAAGGTATATAATGTGCAGGGGGGAAAACATAGTACATATAAGGTTCAGAATATCTGCAATTTCAGGCATCAATTGGGTGTCTTGGAACATATCCCCTATGGATAAGGGAGGACTACCCTACAGGGCATTGGTTGACCATATGTTGTAGGACTGAAAGGCAAAAAGGAACCAGAGGTAACACTGAGGGGAGTAGCTATGGCTCTTTGGGCTTGGTCATGCTGCATGTGGTCACTCCTCACCTATCTCCCAACATACCTCTTGTGGGAAGAGGGAGACTTTCATAACAAAGTCCCATTGGCCAGTTTGTTCACTCTTAGGATATTGTACATAGGGTTGTGAAGTACTGGCTTAGGAAAATGGATTTGCAGGTTATATACCTATCTCATCGAGTCCTAACTAAATTAGACATGTGCCTTAACAGGATTCCTGCAAAGAAACTGTGGACTGAAGGAGATACTATCCTAATAAATCAAGCACTAGCAAAGAGCAAGAAAATTGCAGAGACAACTGTCTTACTTGTGGAACAGGCTCTTTATTGGATCTATACCAAGGTGAAAACAAAAACAGCCATCCAATCAGACATCAAAGGAATACAGCCCCTAATTCCAAATGATCAAGAAGTCTATTGGAACATGTATTCAACAACCTATGAACATTCACAAAAATCCTCACTCCAAAGGCTTCTTTCTGCCTTGAGGTATCAGTAATGATGGAAGCTGTCATAACAAATAAGAGATTAATTGTTTAATCTTTTACTCAGCACTCTAAATTTTTTATTTTGATATGGGCTTTTATTGTGCATAAAATATAAGAAGATTAATGCATGTGTGCAATTCATAAATTTTAAAATGCACATATAGCCCTGGCTGGGTGGCTCAGTTGGTTGGAGTGTCTTCCCATACACCAAAAATGTTGCAGGTTCAGTCCCTGGTCGGAGTGCATGCAGGAAGCAACTGATCCATATTTATCTCTCACATTGATGTTTCTCTCTTTCTCTCTCACAAATCAATAAATATATCTTTGGGTAAGGATAAAAAAAAAGTAAAATAAAATACACATACATTGTGGGTAGCTGCTGGAAAGTTTTTGTCTGGCGGGATTCATGATAAACACACACACACACACACACACACACACACACACAAACAAACAAACAAAAAACCTTGGGGGACTACTACCTAAATAATTAATGTCTACTAGCTGTCAAAACAAAAACACCAAATTAAAAGATTTATAAAACATTTTAGCTTTGTTTTATGTAATCAAGAACTACCTAGGGAGATGACTATAAGCAAATCATAAAGTTCTAGACATTTTTTGTTGGTGCAGAGAAGCTATTCTATAGCAAAAGTGTTTGGTAGAGTTTTAATTTTTTACAATTGGACAGAGGAGTCCCTTCCCCTCTCCATATAATCCCTACTTCTCAACAGAGTGAGGATTGGGTGGAAGGGAAAGAGGTTCTAACAGCCAGAATGTTGTGGGGACAGCTCTGGCTCTCCCGCCACACATAGATTTCTGGTCATAAGTGTACAATTCATCTACTGAGAAGAAACAGTTCTGAGTCAATCTCTCTTCAAGGCTAGGGTAGGAAGTGGAGACCAACTTCCCTTTTGCCCCTTTACCTGGAAACCGTACCTGGCTGCAGAGATGGAGGGTGGAGGTGAATGTGTTTGGACAGTTGATGGGAATTCTTATCAAAGGCTTCAAGGAGAGCTTGACTGAGTTTATGCACAACATTTGCATGTAAATGCCTATGCCCACGTAAAAAACAACAACATGGTTTGTACATTTCACCATATTTTTTTTTTCTTTCTTTAATGCTCACCCGGGGATATTCTCTCCTCCCCCATTGCTTTTTAGAGAGAGTGGAAGGCAAGGAAGAAAGGAGGAGGGGGGAGAGAGCGAGAGAGGAACAATGATGTGAAAAAGAGATATTGATTGGTTGCCTCCTGCACTCACCCCAACCTGGCTGGGTATGAAACCTGCAACCCAGGTACATGCCCTTGACTGGAATCAAACCTGGGAGCCTTCTGTGCTTGGCCCAAACTCTACTGAGCAACACCACCCAGAGTCCTTTCCCCATATCCTTTTTTTTTATTTTTTATTTTATTGATTGTGGTATCACATAATTGTCCTTATCCCCCCATTCCCATCCCAAACCCTTCCTCACATATGCCCCCATCCCCCTGTTATCCATGGCCAGTGGCTAGGCCCATATGCATGCACACAAGTCCTTTGGTTGATCTCTTCCACTTACCCCCACCCTCCCCTACTTTGTCTCTGAGGTTTGAGAGTCTGATCGCTGCTTTTCTTTCTCTGGGTCTGCTTTAGTTAATCAGTTTATGTTGTTCATCATTTCCTCTAGATGTATGAGATCATGTGATCCAAGAAATACCCTTGTAAGAACCGAAACTGAGACAAGCCATAATGGTTATGCTGAGAGGCAAATGAATCAATCTGTAGTGAGTTCCTTTCTGGGCCAACAGTTCTTTTGAGTCCCAATTTCAATGTCAAACAGTTCCTTATGTGTACATGTCAAACATGATATTTCAGATCTGGTTGGTGGACAAATGGTGGTGATGCAGATCTGACCGTCTCTGGTTTGGTCCTGGGCATCTTTCAGTAACACGCAGCTGCTGTCTGCTGGTATGGCGAGGCGTCGTCAGCGTTTTCCATCTCTGAACTGTTTCTCTTCTGTCTTCATGGCAGGAGCACTTCTGTCTATTCCTGTCTGTTACAGGAATCCAGATGGTCTCGGAGTTGTTTTCTGAAAATATACAAACATATTCTCGACCAAAAGTTAATAAAGGGATATTTTCTATAAATTTGACTTGGGATCCTTTTTCTTTTTTTCTTTTTTTTCTCCCTCCAAATGATTTTCCTCTGACTTGTTTTGACACCATGTGTGTACTTTCATGGGTATCTTGCTGTTAGCATTTCGAATGAGGTTTAATTTCCTAAAGTACAAATTTTTTAGATGTAATTTACTTGCAGGATATTTTCCCCATATTCTTAAAGGAGTCTTTCTATATTGAAAAGTATTGGGAAAGCATCATTCTAAGCTCAGTCTATGTTCCGGCTGTGAGATTGTCACTTCATCTCTCTGAGCCTCAGGGTTCCTAGACTGTGGGACAGTCCTGCCCCACCTTGGGCTGTTGTCATGAGCACACAGAGTCCATGCCAGCATTTGCTGACTCCATGCTTCTCCCGGGGACTGCACAGGCCTCTCTGGGTTCCTGGTTACCAGTTTCCCCAGCAGCATTTTTGTTTGTTGGAATGGTTTCTTGGGGTCTCCTAGAGGAAAGATTCCCAGCTGAGTTCCAGAAAATGACCACACTCTCCCCCTCCTGTCTGGAGGGCTCCCAACTGCTCCCTTGGTCGCCCCGCTGAGAAGTGATGTTAGGAATGTTTCTCTCTTGAACAAGTGGCACAGCTCCTTTCAGCAGAGCAAGAAACAACCACAAAAGTGGGTGCAAGGTCTTGCCAAAGCATGGCGCTGCGGGACTATCCTTTTTTTTTTTTGTCCTGCCTCTTGTCTGTCCCACTACGCCTTCGAGAAAGGTTGAGTCGACCAGCCTGGCAGTATCAGCTTTCTCAGCCCCATCGTGGTTATTGTATGTCACAAAACACAGTGGTGGCACCGGACCCAAGAGATTGGGGTCCTCAACTCCAGATCTCAGCCTTTTGGTAGCAACATGCGGGGCCCTCAGTGATCAGCATCTCAGCCTCCTTCCTAGCCAGCAAAGAGGTGGCATTGTCCTCAGATGCCCTTGCGCGTAAAGCAGCCCTGAGTGAGTGAGGGTCTCTACCATGATGTGAAGGGCCTCTGTTCTGGAATCAGATGGGCCAGGGTTTGAATCTCCGCCACTTCATAGTTGTGTGACCTTGGGAAAAATACTCAGTCTTTCTGAGCCTCAGTTTTTTAATCTGCAAAATGGCAATAATAAGCATTTGTATCACAAGCATAGTTGTGACCCAAATGGGTTCATCATTATAAAGCATCCAGCACCGGTCAGTTGACCCATGGAAAGAGCCTGAGTGGAAGCTGTTGTCATTTCAGTCACCTGATTATGAAACCAGAAAATTAGAAACTACAGAAAAATTCACAGGAAACCAAAAGCGCTCATTAACCCCATGCCCTGGAGATCCATACTGCCAGAGACTCTGGGTAGGTTTCCTTCCAGTTGTGTTTCTATTTGTGTGCATTTCATATTCGGCTCGTGGGTGAATGAGTACAGCTCACATATGTATATACAATAGTTCTTCTTAATACCAGGCAGGATGTTTCTTAACCCAGTTTTTTAAAACTTAAAAACATATCGGGAACATTTTCTCCAAATCCTTACATTTTGCCATATTGCGTATTTTCCCGCACTTGGATGTTTCTGAAATTAGCATGTGTTTTGGGATCAGCGTCAAGAGAAACGTGCCAGCCGCTCTTCTCTCTCTTTCCCCTGGAAAGGGGAGTTATGAAATGCCTGATGCACGTAGTGAATGATGATGATGTCTCAGATTGAAAGAAACGTGGCATCTCATTCTGAAAGATGCTTCATAAAAAGAACGTGTAGTATTCTTAGGTGCCTTCTCTATAAGTCCCTGAACTGACCACTATTTTTGCACATTTTAGCTCCTA
Source organism: Pipistrellus hanaki (assembly GCF_964339955.1). Classification (NCBI taxonomy): domain Eukaryota; kingdom Metazoa; phylum Chordata; class Mammalia; order Chiroptera; family Vespertilionidae; genus Pipistrellus; species Pipistrellus hanaki. The sequence continues at coordinate 26,034,669 of NC_140517.1, forward strand.
CCAGTTTTTCACTATCATTAACAACAATGTTTTAAAAGAAAACATATGGCAGGAAGAATAATCAGGTGAGTCACTGACAAAGCAGGATGGAGAGGTCAAGGTCACAGCTAGCCTGTGCTGACCTTGTAGGGAGGAAGTACTTTGGCCACTCTCTCCTTCCTCTCTGCAGTCCCAGGCCAGGGCTCCCCTGGGCGAGGAAGCGGATGTTGTGCAGAGCAGCCTTGGATGGGCAGAGGCAAATGCCCAGCGCACCTGCCATTTGGAATGGGGAATCCAGGTTTAGGCTGGGTGCTTACTATGAGGGCTTCCCCCCATCCCAGGCAAGACAGAAGGTCCTGGCGAACGGCTCTTGTCAGCGCCAGGCACAGACCACTTGTGAGCACACGTACTCCTGAGGCAAGAAAGCTCTCTCCTTTTCCAGAGTTGCGTCTCATACCTGCATTTTGGGTCGGATGCTATTTTTAAGCGCCTGGCACTGTGGATTTGTATACTTGAAGGGAAGAGAGGAGACTCAACACAGAGCCGGGTTGGGTGGGCAGGGGCTGGCGGAGCTGCGTTTGTGCTGCTGTAACAATGAGGCCTCAGGCTGGTGGGCTGTCACGCCCACAGCTGACATTAATCACATCCTGCCTCGCCTTCTCCAGCAGCTCTGACATTTGAGGCCGCACCCCGCTTCTGGAAAGCTCCCACCCAGACTGTAAAGTTGCTTCTCTGCCGTGCTTTCCATGTTGAGTTCCTCCCTATCCTTGGACCTCTCCTGCCTGGCTCTGGAGACTGGACGGCTCTTTTTTTTTTTCTTTTTTCTTTTTTTTTTTTTTTTTTTTTTTACAGAGAGTTAGAAAGAGGGATAGAGAGTTAGAAACATTGATGAGAGAGAATCATTGATCAGCTGCCTCTTGCACACCCCCTACTGGGGATGTGCCTGCAACCAAGGTGCATGCCCTTGACCGGAATCGAACCTGGGACCTTTCAGTCCGCAGGTTGAAGCTCTATTCACTGAGCCAAACCGGTTTCGGCTGGACAGCTCTTTGAGACAGGACACAGATGCCCTGTGGAAGGTTGGCAGCTATATAGGGTGGGCCAGAATAGGCAGGGTGTGGTACCCAGCCCAGTTGCTCTTTCAGCTGGGGTTTTGGGATTGGAAACAATGGAAATTGACTTTTGCTGACCATCTTGGAGCCGGAGGAGAGGGGCTACTGGAAAGAGATGAGTTAGCTTGCAGAATAGAAAAGAAAAAAAAAAAAAAAAAGATGGGTAACAGATTATAGCCTTCTAGGATCTGGGAGGGAGGATTAACAAGCAGTGGAGGGTGGGGGCAGAGATGAGGGGTTGTGGAGTGGGTGCAGGGAAGGGTGGATGTGACTGGGATTAATCTGCTCCATTTTACACATTGGGCAACTGAAAGCCAGAGGGGGAGGGCACTTGCCCAGGGTCATGTGCTCATTGGAGCCACAGCCAGCCCGGCTCTCAGGCCCCTGACGTGGCTCAGTGGGCCGGGCCCAGGTCCTCAAAGAAGCCCAAAGCGTCCAGGGTCCTCCGCAAGGAGAAGAGGCCCTTCCAGGAGGATCATCTCAAGTGCTGCCCTTTCCCCTCCCAGATCCTGAACCCTCTGGCCACACATTGCTTACATAGGATTGCCTCAGCCTATGCCCCAGGCAGAAGAATGGGGCTCAGGCAGGACCGGGGTGTGACTCATTTCTGTCTGCCCAGCCAAGAGCCAGAGAGGCTGGCAAGCAGAGCCGTTCAGCAGCCACCAACTGGCAACCGAAACCGTGCACAGAGCAGCAGGGCCTCCGCGTACACCAAGGCCACTGAAGAATGGGCCTGGTGGGATGCCAGGCTCTGCCTCTATGACCACCAGCAAGCCCACCTCTCCAGAGCCTGCTCCCGTGACAATCCCTCCCCTCCTTGCCCTGGCCACCCCAGACAGCTCTCCTGTCCCTCCCTCCGCACACACTTCACTGGGAACACCCTCCCCCGTGTCCCTCCCAGCCCCACCAGCGTGGCATGAAGGAATTTGGGCTCTGCAATCGGAAAGCCACGTGACTAGCTTCACAACTTCCTGGTTGTGGACCTGAGCACATTGCATAGCTTCTCTCTGTCTCTGTTTCCTCCTTTGTGACATGGAGAGAAGACCTCCCTTGAAGGGCTAAGGCGTGCGAACACTGATATTTGGCACACAATAGACACCAGCCGTGATGGCTGGTATTCTCCTTCGAGGCCTGGCATCTCCCTCCAGTACCCAGCCGGAGGAATGTTCCCGGCCTCAGGGTTGCTCTCTCTTGAGCTGCCTATCACCTTGATCGGCATAATTTTTATAGCACTTCCAGATGCTACCCTGTATTGCACTCATGGCACCAGTGAACATTTTGGCTGCTTAAAAGCAAGCTCAACAAAGTACTGACTGTCATCAATTCTTGCCTTCTAGAGAGGGTGACATTCACATTGAGGATTTTGGCCAAGGGATTCTGGTTAGCCGGGAGCTTAGGAAAACATGTCGTTTCAAAGCAACACCTAGTGCTTTGTGTTGCTAACCGCTGGAGTTCTGGCTCAGCCAAGCATCTTGGAGAGCTTGTGGCCTGTTGTTCAGGACTCTTTCTGCTGCAAATGACAGAAATTTAACTCAAATATCCCAACTTAAAATAATATTTATTGGTTCAGTAACTAAAAAGGAAAATCTGTAGGTGAGTCTAGCTTCAGGTACAACTGGACCTAGTGGCTCAAATAACATCTCTACTCTTTGCTCTGTTCTCATTGAGTTAGCTTATTTTAATATATATATATATAATTGATTTCAGAGGGGAAGGGAAAGGTAGAGAGAGTTAGAAACATCAGTGATGAGAGAGCATCATGGATCAGCAGCCTCCTGCATGCCCCACAATGGAGATGGAGCCTGCAACCTGTTATGTGCCCTGACTGGGAATCAAACCATGACCTCCTGGTTCCTAGGCCAATGCTCAACCACTGAGCAACCCAGCTGGGCTTATTTTGTATATCCTCAATCATCTGAATAAGAATGATGGCTGCTCTAAGCTTCTTTTGACCTCGAATGTCCTTTGTAACTGTCTCAACCAACAGAAATGGTGGAAGTGACATTGTTTAACCTTCAGGTGTCTTAAAAGGCAGAGAGCTTCTGCCGGGCTTGTTCTCTTTTGGGACACAAGTCCTTGGAACCAGTATATTGATTCTTAGGAAAGATGCAGATTGGTTCAGCTTAGGCAAGGTCTCATTTCTAAACCAATCTCTTTGGCTGGAGGGATGGAGAATTCTGGTTGGTCAGGCTGGATCCTGAGTCATGCTCTGGCCTGGTGAAGAGTGGGAGCAAAGGTAGTCAACCTGGCCAGGACCTAGGCCGTTTGCCAGAGCAGGTCCAGAGTTGGCTCAGAAAGGAAAAGGGGGATGTGTCTATTACACGAAGGAGGAACCATTCTAGGATTAAAAAAAAGGCAAGTCTACAGTTTATTTGTGAATCGCTCTGCTTATCAAGAAAATGTTTTCTTTGTTAAGGTATAGGTTATGGGGAGTTGGGAAAAGGAACCCAGAAAAAATGAGATTCATGATGTTTTCCTATCATACCTGGGCAGGATTTGGAGAAAGAAGAATGTCAAGATTTGCAAGCAGGGAGAGGAAGCCAGGTCCCGGGGAGAGAAGAGGCTGGGCCCTCGGGAGAGAGAAGGTCAGCCTTAGGGGGAGAGGTGGCCAGACCCCGGGAGAGAGGATGCCTGAGGGGAGGAGGCTGAGCTGAGCTGAGACAGAGGAAAAGAGGAAGAAAAGGCCATGTTGAGCCGAAACCGGTTTGGCTCAATGGATAGAGCGTCGGACTGCGGACTGAAAGGTCCCAGGTTCGATTCCGGTCAAGGGCATGTACCTTGGTTCCGGGTACATCCCCAGTAGGGGGTGTGCAAGAGGCAACTGATCGATGATTCTCTCTCATCTATGTTTCTAACTCTCTATCCCTCTCTCTTCCTCTCTGTAAAAAAAATCAATAAAATATATTTTTTTAAAAAAGTCGTCAGGATTTTAATAGCTTTAAAAAAAATTCCTTAAAAAAAAAATAAAGGAAAGAAAAGAAAAGACCATGTTGAGAGGGAGAGTCGTGGCCCAGGTGGGGATATCCTCAGGGAATCCCATATCTGGGCAGCACACAGAGGCCAGGGCAGAGGTCTCTCCAGGTCCCACTTGGGCGCCTCTGAGGCTGGGTTAGGCTGCTAAGGGTCAGGGATGGCTTCTAGAAGTGACAGCTCCCAAAGGCCACCGGAAGGGCTTTTCCTGTTTTACCCACACGTGGAGTTGTTTTCATTCTTGCAGCCTGTTGGTCAGCACTAGAATTCTTTCCATTTTCCGCCCAGGAAATAAGGCCCACAGGGAAGTGGCTTGCCCAGGCTTTGTGTGGGCTTTGGAGTTCTTCCAGAGGAGAAACTGGAGCCCCTCTGGGGCAGGTCCTTACGCTTTCCGGGGTCCGAGTGACCTCACTCACGGTGTGGGGATCCTGGCTCCACTGCTCAGATTGGGGTCACGGTGGGAAGTACTAACTAGTGTGTTGAAAGTGCCTGGCTCTATGCTGGGAAGGAGGTGCTCCAGGCCTGGGCGGGGTATCCATGGGTGGTACCTCCCTTGCTGTCCTGGAGCAGAGGTGGAGGGGACCGAGGATTAATGTCCATGCTGCAGAGGGAGGTGTGCGTGGCATCGGTCCAGGTTTAAGGAAAGTCTGCTGACCTCTTGTCTTTGGACCTTTAGCTTGGGGGTGGCAGTGGCAGAAGCAGTGGGACCACACTCTCTTAGTCTCTCTCTCTGTGCCCCAGGTGCTCCCCTGGCAGGCTCAGTGTTTTACCTGAGAGCAGTGTGAGGAGGCCCCCATGGCTCTGCCACCTTGCCCATTTCAGGGACACTGAGGGGAGCCCCACCTTGGGGCTGAGCTTCTGTAGGGATGCAAGCTGCCTGAAGGAGCCCGTGCCGAGGCCAGCTCTGTGCTTCTCCTTGTGATGGATGTGTGGGCCGCAGAACCAGGATGGGGAGCCCTCCTGATACCCTGGGTTCCTCCATGCTGGCTGGACTCCTCCCCTAGCTCTCCATTGCCCCTTCCTGGCCTCCTGCCTCACCTGTTGGGATGTATCTGGTCTCTGCTGTCCCCAGAAGGTTGCCTGGGTTGGTGGGTATCTAGGTAAGAGGTTCTTCTATCTGTGGGCTCAACATTGGGGTCTGTATTCTAGGGATTTCTGAATCTCTGGTGTCTACCAGCAGCCCATTCACTGTGTGCAGTTTTGGAACCTGAGTCTCAGGTGACCCTTCGGTGACCCAGCATATCATATCTGCTCGAGGGCCCCACCCCTGAGCCTTTCTACCCGTTAGCAGAGCAGGACATCGGAGTAGAGTTCCAGCCTCTTCCCTAGCCTCCTGGCTCTCTCAAAGCTTCCTCCTACATAGCCCTGATCATGGCACTTCCTGTCCATTCCTTCCTCGCAGCAGCAGCCCTGGCGACCTTGGCTATGTCTCAGCCCCTTGCCTTCATCCTTTGCCCTTAGCGTGCTTGTACTCGCCCTGAAACCCTCCCTCCTCTGCCTCTGGCCCCATCCCATCACCTTTTCACCACACTGAACCCCTGCATGGAGGTGGAAGGGAGAGAGCAAACCTCCCCCGCCCCTTCCAGCTGGGTGGCCTGGGGCAGGACCTCATCAGCACGACAGGCTGAGGAAGAGGGCAGAGAGGTGCGGGGAAGTCTGTTTCCACAGATCCTGGGGACGGGCCCATGGAGGAAGAGTGTGTGCTTGGTGGTTTTTGACAGGTGTGTCCACTTTGGTAAACACCACCACAATCCAGGTGTAGAGCCTTCTGTCACCCCTGGGGTTCCCTGTGGCCAGTCCTCCACCTGGCCTTGGCAGCCACTGCCCTGCTTTCTCCTGTTAGATTCCGTGTCTCCTTTGTAGAGTTTCACATAAATGAGATCATACCACGAGCCCTGGTGTCTGACTCCTTTCCCCGGCCATAATGTTGGGAAAGCCGTGGTTGTCTGTCTGGGTAGTTCATTCTCTGTCTTGCTGAGTGGTGGTATTCCATTGTGTAGGTGTACAGCCATTTCCGTACACACACCTGCTGTGATGAACAAAGCTGCTCTGAGCATTCATGCACACAAGTCTTTGTGTGGACATAGGGTTTATATCTCTTGGTCTAAAATGATAAAAAGGATGGATTTCTGTGTGTGGTTAACTTTGTAAGAAAGTGCCGAACTATTTCCAAAATGACTTCACATTCCCATTTGTTTCATATTCTCTTTAAGTCGGTGCTGTCATGTTTTTAAAGTTCAGCCATTTCCATGGGTGTTAAGGGGTGACTCATTGTGGTTTTAGTTTGCATTTCTCAATGATGAATAGTGTTGAGCATCTTTTCATGTGCTTTATTGGTCATTTGTTTATCTTCTTTTGTGAAGTGTCTGTTCAAATCTTTGCCCTCAAAAATGGGCTGTTTGCCCTGGCCAGTGTGGCTTGGTTGTTTTAGTGTCATCCTGTGCACAGACAGGTCACTGGTTTGATTCCTGGTGGGAGCACATGCTTGGGTTGTGGGCTTGATCCCCGTAGGGAGTGTGTGGGAGACGAGGATCCATGTTTCTCTCTTTCACTGATGTCTCCCCCCTCTCTCTCTTCCTTTTTTTCTTTCTTTTTTTCTTTCTCTCTTTCTTTTCTCTCCTCCTCCTCCTCCTCCTCCTCCTCCTTCTCCTCCTCCTCCTTCTTCTTCTCTCCCCCCCACCCCTCTCTCAAATCAACAAAAACATATTTAAAAAAATATATGCAAGCAACTAATGCCTGAGTTACCCAAATTTGTGTGAGGACCTACCATTTACCTAGGGCCGGCACTGTGCTTAGCATTGCATTGGGTATTTCATATGCATTCCCATTTAATGAGCTTGTAGCTCTTCGGAGGGAGAGACTGAGCCCTCAGGGCACATAATGCTGTGTATTAACTAAGATTATATCTTGGCTGCAATAACAAAGACCAAAACAACAGTGGCTTACACAAGAGAGAATTTTATTGTTTTCTTTCCTAATTGTTCGATATTAAGCAATGCAGGCCCAACACGGCAACTCTAGGTGCTCTTATATTTCTCTTATTGTCCTGCCAATCCCAATATGTGGTCTCCACCTTAAGAAGGATGTTCAAATTTCTGCCAGAATGTCTACATCTCAGCCAAAACAAACAGGGAATAGGAAATGTAGGACATTCTCTCTACAAGGCCCACAATTTTCACTTATCTCTTCTGCTTACATTCCATTGGCCAGAACTTAGTCACATGACCACATCTAGCTGCAAGGGAGGCTGAGAAACACAAGGGTTGTAATGTTAAAGAAAGAAGGAGTGAATGGATATTGGGTGACAACCAGCAGAGTTGGCCTAAAACACTCAAAGCTGTAGAGTGGCAGTATCCCCTAATGAGAGAGGCAGTGTGTACACTGATTAAGAAGGGCTGAGGCCCAACACAGAAGTATGGAACAGACTGACATATTTCAGAGGGAAGGCAGAGATGGGGGGTGGAGAGATTAACTGGGGAACTTGGAAGCATATATACGTATCCCATGGACACAGACAATAATATGTTGAAGGCCTGGGAGGGCAAGTCGGAGGTGGAGGGTGTCAGTGGGGGGAAAAACAAAGAGGACATCTGCAATAATTTCAACAATAAAAATTTTTAAAAAGAGAAGGGTTCAAGCCCCAGAATCAAACTATCATGGGGTTTAATTTTGGCTCTACTATTGAACAGCTGTGTGACCTGAGCCTCAATTTTCTTATCTATAGCACAGGGGTGATGATAATACCGTATTTCATTGATTCTAAGATTCACATGTTAACATCTCTAAAACTGAGATGTGTTTACAAGTACTGACAAGTTGAATTGACAGGTTTTTTTTTTCATTCTTCATAGTACATAACAATGGTGTATCTTATATCTTACAATGGTATCCAATATTCAATGAAATACAATTGTTTTGAAGATAAAATATGGAATATACATATTCTGTTAACAGAATTATCAATAGAATATAGAACGATTATGCCCTATTCACCTGAATAGTTCTAGGATATTGGTAAGAACTCAATAAATACAGTCATTATTGCTACCACCAAGTGTCCCAAAAAGGAAGTAGTTCAGTCAGCTGAGGCTAAGATAGTACCTGAGGCTCAGTGACTTTGTAAACCCCCTGCCTGTCAGCAGCAAGAGGCAGACAGGTGCTTCCTCCTTCCCACACACCCCTCAGTTATGTAAAATCAATTTGGCAATTGATGGCTGGATGGAGGGGATGGGGATTAGGTGGGAAGGGAAGGGGACCAGCTCACTTTCTGTCTTAGTTAGCGTGAGTTATAATAACAAAATACCATGATGGGGGGGGGGGGGCAGGGGGCAGGCGGTGGTTATAAACAGCAGTAATTTAGTTCTCATAGTTTTGGCAACTAGAAGCCCAAAATCAAGGTGCAGCATGGCCAGATTCCGGTGGGAACCCACTTCTGGGCTGTGGACTCACCTGGCGGAGAGCAGAGTGAGGCCGAAAGCTCCCTCCTGACCCTCAGAAGGGCACTGATCTCATTAATGGGGACTCCACCTTATACCCTCACCTAATTCTAATCACCTCCCAATGCTCCACCTCCTGATATCAGCAAGTCAGGGAAGGTTTTCAGCATGTGAATTGGGGGGGGGAGGGGGAAACACAATCATTCAGCCCATAACATTTACCTTCTCAGTGTTCATCCTCAGCCCTGTGTAAATGTCCTGTGGCTGCCATAACAAATGTCCACAAACTATGGAGCTTAAATCAATAGAAATCTATTCTCTCGCAGTCCCGGAGGCCATGAGTCTGAAATCAAGGTGTTGGCAAGGGCAGGCTCCCTCTAAAGCAGGGATGGAGGCATGAGGGCCATTTAAGGCCCGAGAAATCACTGGGTCTGGCCCTGCCAAGGCATTAGGGCTGAGTTAATTAAATGTTTGACCAAATGGAGCCAGCTAGTTTTTAAGTTGATAATTTTGTACGGCCTTCGAGTGATGTTATAAATATCCAAATGGCCCTTGGCAGAGAGAAGGGTCCCCACCCCAGCTCCAAAGGCTCGAGGGGAGGATTCCTTTTGCCTCTTCCAGCTCCTGCTGGCTCCTGGCAGTCTTTGGTGGTCTAGGTTTATAGACCCATCACTCCAACGTCTACCTCTTTTGTCACCTGGCCTTCCCCTCTGGGTCTCTCGTGTCTTGTCTTCAGCAGAGGGCCCACCCTAATCCCTTGTGACCTCCTCTTAGCCTCACTATACACCTGCAAAGACCCTGCTTCCTAGTAAGGTCACATTGAGGTTTGGCTGGATGTGAATATTCATTGGGGAAGGAGCACTATTCAATTCAAAGCATCCTTTACTGCAGTCTGTTTCCTGTCTGGCCTTGATTGATTCTGCTCCTCACCTCCTCGTTCTTGTTTGTTCCCACATCTGCCAGTTCTGCACGGCACCCCTGACACTAACCTCTGAGCATGTTCTATTCCACGCGGATGGGAAAGGCGGGCCCAAAGGTTCTGCGGCTGCATTAAAATATAACGAACCAGAGAGGAGATGAGGGGAAGATAAGCGGGGAGAAATAACCAATCGAAAGGAATGTCACATAATGGACTCACTGAAGCACATCAACATCTGTTACCAAAGACCCCTGGGATTCTCTTTATTTGTGTTCCAGTTTTTTCCTTTAATAAAACTTTCTAGTTTAGGCACCGAACTTGTCAAAGCACAAAGATGGCATAAAAGAGATTTTGAGTTTGAGGTATTGGCTGTTCTCTTCTTTGAGGTGAAAAGGAAGTAAACAAGTCAAGTGTGTTGTAAGTGTTACAAATGAGGTTTTTCTTTTTTAACGGGCAAATTTTTAATCTTTTTATTAGAAAATGGACAAAAGACATGGAGAGATTTTTTTTTCAAAGGCAATATAGTGATTTCACCTACAGGAATACCTCATGAGGTAGTTTTTCTACCAGGGACAGAAGGAAGCTTCTTAAGAGTCCATAGGGGTCACTTCCTTGAAATTGGCACGTGGGCCACAGTGGTGCAGCATTGTTTTGGGAATTATGTGAAAGGCATTGTGGCTGAAACCAGTTTGGCTCAGTGGATAGAGCATTGGTCTGCGGACTGAGGGGTGCTGGGTTCGATTCCGGTCAGGGGCATGTGCATTGGTTGCGGGCACATCCCTAGCGTGCAGGAGACAGCTGGTCGATGTTTCTAGCTCTCTATTCTTCTCCCTTCCTCTCTGTGAAAAATCAATAAAATATATATTTTTAAAAATAAAAAAATAAATAAAAGGTATTGTGCATTTGATTTTATTAGAATATGGGAAAAATTTTCTGAGGTCAGGTTAATTATTTTATAACTGTCAGGGATCTGAAGAAATCATGTAGCTCAGTGGTTCCACAGCCTTTAGCCCTAACACCTTTTTTTTTAATTGAGAAATATTTTGTAATGCTTTTTTTTTTATATATATATATATATATTCTGAAATGAAACTTAGAACAAACATATCCTACCTACACACCAATGGCAAAAAGCAATCGCAAAGCCCTAACTAAACCATAAAAAATAAAAATCACTTACAGTAAAACAATATGGATTTCAAAAAGTAAATGTTTGAGTCTGACCATACAAGACAGCATGATGAACAGGTCAGACGCTTGTACCCAGAGGGAGCATCATGGTACACATGTGTGGCACAAAGGCACCACTGGTGGTGATGAGAGTTTTCAAAATGGTGAACAATCCTATCTAATAAAGAGGGAATATACAAATTGACCATCAGGTCATAACTTGATGGCTGCATCCACAGCGGAGGCAGGGATTCCGTAACACAAGATGGCTGCTCCCACAGGCTGAGTTCCTATAATATTAAGCAATTCAGGCCATCAAGTAATTACTTCTTCTTTCAATTAATCCTCCACAATTTTAATTTGTTTTACAATTCGTGGTTTTCACAAGCAATCAGCAGGGACCTAAGGCTAGCTGGCACGGAGCCAGGGCAGGGGACCTGAGGCTGTGCCCCCCACCTGGTGAGGCTTGACAGGGGACCTCAGGCCATCTCCCCTCCCTGGTGTCAGGCTGGGAGATCTCAGGCCATACCCCCACAAGGCTTGACAGGGACCTCAGGCTGCGCCTCCCCGCTCTGGTGCCAGGCCAGGCATCCTGAGACTGCGCCCCCCCATCCAGTGGGGCTTGACAGGGGTGGGGCTGGCTGGGTCTGGATCCAGCCCAATGGGGCTGGGGCTAGCTGGGGCTGGGTCTCGAGTGATTTCCAGGCGCACATGGGTGGGCGGGGACTTGACTCTGGTTCCCATGGCGCACCCCAGAGTCTGACAGGAGGAAGATTTTCATATACATTTTACTAATTTTCTTTCATCTCTGACATTTCTATTATAAAGAAAGGGAAAATAGCAATATTAAATTATTTCCTCAAGTTAATTCCCTTTTAATGTGCACAAATTTTGTGCACTGGGCCAGTAGTTTTTAATGAAGTTCCAAACAAAAGAAGTGATGATCTTTCCTTGATCCTGTGGGAGTTGTACTCCTAGAATATCTGATGTATAGTACAGCTGTGCAAAAACAGAAGGCAGAGTGAGAGTCTAGACCCATAAATTATAAGGGGATTTTCATTACATGAAAGTCTAGTAGGAGATTGGAAAGTGAAAGGCTTCAGGGAATTCTTCATTTGGGAGACTGCTGCAGTCCTTGAACCCCTGCAAACTTCCAGAATACCCTCTAAGAGGCAGCATCACCTGTGCCAAAGATTATGATTTTTTTAAGCAAAATGAGGCTGAGAGACGGGAAGTGCTTGCATCCCTACCCTGTGTCACACACCCACCATTGGAGTAGGGATGGAGAATGCAAACACACCCACAGGACCCTGTTAGCTTAGCATAGGGCTGCTTTTTGGCAAAAGGGACCCTGACGACACTCAGTCTTTCTTGCTGAGGGACAGTGGGGGTTGGAAAACAGAAGCTTCTAAGCTAAGTAACCTTGTGAGCTGCTGAGTCACCTGAGCTCTGGAGTCCTGGGAGGAGGAAAGAGGACTCTGCCAATGATCTGGACCTCACTTTGACAGCAGAGTGTTCAGAACACATACTTCACAGTCAGATGGGCCTGGGTCCAAGTCCTGGCTCAGCTGCCAACTGGCTGGGTGCTTTTGAGCCAACTGATGAATTTCTCTCTGAGTCTCAGTTTTCTCATCTGCAAACAGGGTTAATAATATTACCCAATTATAGGGTGGTTGAGAAAGACACATATAACATGCTAACTTAGCACAGCTACCTGCGAGACATGGAAAGTCTTGCTCAGTGATCATAAGTTTATAGAAAGCCACAGCCTGGGGGAAGATGGAGCAAAGAAAACCTCTTTTCAATTAATCCTTCACATTTTTAATTTGTTTTATAATTCGTGGTTTTTAGGGTATTCACACAGTTGGGCAACCAGCATTGCTATCTAATTCCAGAAAGTTTTCATCACCCCAGAAAGAAGCCCCATATCCGTTAGTGGTCACTCCTCATTCCCTCCTCCCTTCAGCTCCTGGCAACCACTTTCTGTTCCTGTGCCTTTGCCTATTTTGGGCATTCTGTGTAAATGGAAATACACAATGCCTGGTCTTTGTGAATGACTACTTTTACTCAGCGTAGTTTTTTTGTTTTTGTTTTTAGTTTCATCCACATTGTAGCATTTTAACGTTTGAGATTCCACATTTGTTTATCCATTCATTGACTAATGGATATTTGTTTTCCTCACTTTTTGCTGTTATGAATAATTCTCTACTTCCAGGGCACTAGCCCCGGGCACGTTGTGGGTGTTGATTGAGAGCTAGCTGACTCTGTTCTGAATCTGCTCCCTTGTTTGGGTGGAAGGACATGAATCAGATGGCCCTGGGTTTTGGATCTGCTTCCCTATCAGTCACTGTGTGCCTTAACCTCTCTGAATCTCAGTTTCCTCATCAGGGAAATGGACGATTATGAGGAATCAAGACTGTGCTCATACGTGGTTATCACACAGTAGGTATTCAACATTTGTCTCAAGCCAACCCCTTTAATGCCTTATTTATTACCCTCTGACCAGAGTAGGGCATCCCCCTTCGCTCTACTGAAACTTATAGAATCTAGCTGGGCTGTAGTGAGGGGCGCCCTGGAGCTGGCTGTGCACCTGAGGACCGGCTGTGCACATCTCTTTCCAACTCTGCATTCAGTGGTGTCACATTGGCAGCTTGAAATCAACACCGTAGGAGCATTTGCATCCTAAAAATCAGCAAACTTGAACATAAACTGTGCACCTATGGATGAGGACAATGGGGAGAGGGGAAAGGGCAGAGGGTGGGGTGGGAACCTGGTGGAGGAGAGCAATGGTGGGGGGGGGGAAGGAACATTTGTAATAATATGAAAAATAAAAACTTATTTTAAAAATAAATAAATAAATAAATAAATAAAATAAAAATAAAAAAAAATAAAAATCAGCAAACCTTCCAATGAGGGCTTCCCCACCCTGAGAGCCAGTTGTTAAACACTAACCTGCACACCACAGGTTCTAGTATTTTCTATCAAGCTGGCCTGAGTGGCAACAGGATGCAGACAGGAGAGAGCCTGATGAGACAAGACCAGGATTAAGTCCAAATGTGCTAGAACAGAGGTAGTTTTCTGCCCATCAGCATCTCCCACTCCTGGCTGCAGGGCCTGACATCCACTCTAGAGTCTAGAAGTTCCACATCCTCACTGTTCCAGTCTCTGAATGCCCCTTTGTTGGCAATAGGACCTGGGGGAAGTCTGCTGGAAATACAACAGCTATCATATGACCATGTGGAGATAGACCTATGAATTAGAGAAACATGCTGAGGATGGGGTATAGAAAGAGTTTGAGTTCTCAGTGGTATCACTGTGCCCTGAACGAGCCCTGGAACTGCCTGCCTCTGGACTTCCTACTTGCATTAGTAAAACTACTTTGTTGTTTGAGGCATTTTTAGTTAACTGTTCTACTACTTGCAGCCCAAATAATTTTGATACAGATGCCAACACAAAAAGAGGGGAGGACACTGGGTTCCAAAGAGATTAGAAAGTAATTTCTGAGAGATCAGCTTAAATTTAGAAGGCAAGAATACATCCTAGGGGTGGCCAGGCAAGGATTCTTCCAATTCAGAGAGTGGCAGAAAAATGGAAAAATTATTAGAAAAAACATAATTGACAAAACCGACTCAAAAAGAAATAGAAAGTCTGAATAGTCCTATAACCAATTAGGACATTAAACAGTAGTTTAAACTCTCCCTACAACAAGCATTCTAGACCCAGATGAGTTCTACCAAACATGTAAAGTCTATCATTCTAGTCTTATATAAACTCTTTCAAGGAATATAAAAAGGAGAAATATTTCTAAACTTGTTTTTGCGGCCAGTATATCATGATATGAAATCTGAAGAGAATAGTATAAGAATGGAAAATTATAGGTCAAAGTCACCCATAAAAATAGACACAAAAATTTTACACACAATAGTAGCAAACTCAATTTTTGATATATAAAAAAGAACAATGCTAAAATTAACTTCCTTTTAAATAAAATTTCTTGACAACTTAAGAACAAAATTAAACTTTCTTAATATGATAAAGCATATCTGTCAAAATGCTACAGCTAACGTCGTTCTTAATGATCCCTATTCAAAGCAGTCTTTAAAATCAGGAACAAGTCAAGGTTAACTCTATCTTTGCTTGTGTTCATCATTGTACTGGGGGAACTATCAGACTAGAGAAATAAGAAAAGTAATAAAAGTTAGGTTTGGAAAGGAAGAAACAAAATTATCATTATTCTCAGATGATGTGACTACATTAAAAACTTGCATCTATAGAAAAAAATTTAGACATGGTAAGAAAGTTTTTAATAAGGTCATGTCCATAATTAACAAAGCAAATCTAAGAGCCAGGAGAACGAACAAAGCAGCAAGGATCATGACTTAGACAAGAGGCACAGGGTACTGTCTGCAAGAACAAAACCCAGCAGTTTTCAACCGGTGTTCCACAGTTTTTAAAACATGCAATACCTGTCTATCTGGTAAGCGGGACTGACCTCTTTTCCCTTAGATTGTTAAATTAAAAAAAAAAATTATAACAGCCAATACGATAGCCATCAAGTGTGAATAAATCAAAATTATACCTATTGCCGAAACCAGTTTGGCTCGGTGGATAGAGCGTGGGTCTGCGGACTGAAAGGTCCCAGGTTCGATTCTGGTCAGGGGCATGTACATTGGTTGCGGGCACATCCCTGGTGTAGGGTGTGCAGGAGGCAGCTGGTCAATGTCTCTCTCATCGGTGTTTCTAGCTCTCTATCTTTCTCCTCTCCCTACCTCTCTGTGAAAAATCAATAAAATATATTTTTTAAAAATTATACCTATTTTTTGTCAGATTAGCAAAAAATAAATAAATATAAATATAAATATAAATATATATATATATATATATTTTTTTTTTAATGGTGTGCCACAGAATTTTAGCAATTAGTTTATGTGTGCCATGATATGAAAAAAGTTGAAAATTGCTGATAGAACTCATCACAGAGCCACCTGATCCTGGGGTTCTGCCTAAGACCAGGACTGGTTTAAGAATGTGGGTAGGTCTAAGGCCAGACATAACTGCAGTTCCACCTGGTTGGACAGGAGGCATGGAGGGTGGGGAGCAAGGATATTCCAGCATTAGCCTTATAAATTGATTGCTTCACTCTCCTTCCATCCTGGCAATTCTGTCGCTGAGTCTCTTTTAATCCAACTTGCTTACGGTAGATGCTTTGACCTTACTCTGATGCTGGCAAGTCAGGAATTTCTGTATCTTTCTTTTTCCAGGTTTCTCTTGCCCAACTCCCTCTCCTCTTTCCAGAAGAAAGGATATGATTGAATGGTGCCTGTCTTGTCTCCTGCACTCATCACCTCTTATTCTATCTGTTGCTACCTAACAAGCTACTCCAAACCTAGTGGCTACAAGAAGAAGAAAAAAGTATTATGGTGACAAATCTGATTTGAGCAGGGGTTGGCAGGCTGATCATCTCTGCTCAAAGTGGATTCAGCTGGAGCAGCTCAAGCCTGAGGGCGACTCGTGCTGGGAGCTGGGCTCGCTCGGCTGAAATTTCTCTCACTCTCAGGTCTGGCGGACCTCGGTTCAGACACCCACATGTTACTTCTCCATGGTCACGGCTGCCAAGAGTGAACATACTAACAGGACCAGGTGGAAGATGCATCACCTTTTATGACCTAGCCTCAGTTATCACATAGAGTCACTTATAGCATTATCACAAGCCCACTCCCACTCAAGGGAAGGAAATCTAGATCGCACTTCTTTTGGGAGAAGTGGTGAAGTCCCACTGTAAGAGGAACATGTGGGGTGGGAGATATTGTTGCAGCCACTTTGGGTAATCTGGTCCACTCTTTCTATCCCTGCTCCTAGCCTCTCCATTTGCTTGATAGCAAACCAATCCTCTCCCATAGGGGAAGCCCGGGACCTGGGTTTGGCCAACCGTAACCACCATCTGTCTAGCTGCAGGGCTTGGGCCAGGGGTGAGCATTGGGTCCAAACCAGCTCAACTGCAGCCAAGCCCTTCTTGCCCTGTGGTCAGAAACCCCACAGCAGGAGGAGCCGCACACGAGGGACACACAGCAGAGCTGCACAGACAATGCCATGCAGTTGCTGAACAACCTTGGACTCTTCAGGCTTCTTATGTGAAATTAAACCCTTAGCCGGATAAGCCATGGGGGGTAGGTTTTCTGTTACAGCTGAACACAATCTTAATTTATACTTGGGACAAATGGCCACTCTCACATTCACCCCAAATTCATCACTGACACGATCATAAAGCCCAGGAACCATCATGGTGGTGATTCTTTATTTGAATAGCTATTCACAAAGGAACTCACTTTTGTTTATCTTTCCAAGCTGGTCCCTTCCAAGCATTGGGAGTAAAAACCTCAGTAAACTTACCTTGTGTGAATGAGTGAAGGGAGCAGGTTAGCAAAAGCCATGATGAGAATGGCTCCAGTGTTGGATAAATCTGAGTCCGAGTCCATTCACCTCCTGAGTGATCTTGGTCCATTAATTTCTCAGCCTCGGTTTCCTCATCTGTAAAATGGGGATTATATAACTACCTCAGAGGATTGTCATGAGGATTAACAGGTTGAATGAGAGCTTATTGCTACTGTTGTTATTGAAACTGGTAGGAGGTGAGGACAGTAGTGAGAGGAGAAGAGGTGGAGGATAACCTGTGAGGTGTCACCCTACCCTCACTCCTGACCTGGTCCTCCCATCCTCCAGCTACTTCAGGCAGGGCAGTTTGGGCCGGTCTGCTGGCAGTACTTCCGCTGTCACACCCAGGACCACTCACGTGGCTGTAATCATCTTGTGGTTCATTGGGCATCTTGTGGTTAAAGACGGCCCTCCCACATACCTGGTGGGCGGTGCTCGCTGATGGACAGCGTCCATGGCTCTCCTCTGCTCCAAGTGGCTTCATTCTCCATAGACACATTGGGCATCTTCTCAGGGTTCTGAGAAGGCGAGAGCGGGACCACAATGTCTCTTGAGACTGAGGTCACAAGTGGCACATCATCACTCCCCCCGCGTTCTATTGGCCAAAGCCCTCTGCAGATTTGCCAAGTCACATTGCAGAGGAGCTTATGTCAGCACTAAATTGGGGATCACTTTCTCCCCAACCATATTATCCCCTTGGTAATCCCACTAAATTTTCAGTTTCCCCCCCCCCCTCTGGATAGTTTTCCTACTGTTTTAACACATTACCACAAACTTAGGTACTTAAAACAACCTAAATGTATTATCTTGAAGTTCTGGAGGCCGGAAGTCCAAATTAGCCTGCAGGACTGTGTTTCTTCTGGAGGTTCGAGAGGGGAGTTCGTTCTCTTGCTTTTCCAGTTTCTAGAGACGCCACGTTCCTTGGTTTGTGGCCCCTCCATCCACCTGCAAAGCCAGCCGTGTAGCACCTCTCCTCTCTGCCTGCCTGCCTCCCTCTTATCAGGACATTTAGGATTGCATTAGGGCATGGCTGAGTAATCCAGGGTAATTTCCTCAATCCCAACACCCTTAACTGACCATGTCTGCGAAGTGTCTTTTGCCCAGGGAGGTAAGTTACTTGGTAAGGTAAGTAGTCACAGGTTCCAGGGACCAGGCCCTGGGCATCTCTGGGGGTGTTATTCTGTCTTCCACAGACTCTCATACTTTCTAATCTGTAGTTTCCAAACTTTTTTTTTAACGTGTTCCAATATGAGCTTGTTTATTTATTTTTTTAAAAAACTGCCCCGGTATATGTAATTAGAGCCTGGGCTCCAGGCCAGATGACCAGCCCCCGCCTTCTGGCTGCACTGCCATGGCCAGACTTCTTAACCTCTCCACATTCGTTTCCTCACCTGCAGGATGTGGCTGTGAGTTTCCTGAGGCTGCCATAACAAACTGGCACAGCCTGGGTGGTTTAAACAACAGACATTGATTCTCTCCCTTCTGGAGGCCCTAAATCCAAGATCAAGTTTCTGGCTGATGGGTGTCTGGGGAAAGCCCTCTTTCTGGCTTGTAGTTTATTTCCTTCTCGCCGTGTCTTCATGTGGAGGGCAGAGAGAGAGCAAGCTGTCTTATGTTTCCCCTGTAAGGACAATGATCCTAGGACCTCATATCTGTCTTTATTATTTCATTACTGCAAATTCAGCCATATTGGGGGTTAGGGCTTCAACATACGCATTTGGTGGGCGAACACCATTCAGCCCATCACAGGGATGATAACATCTCAGAGAGCTGTGAGGAGCAAATGAACGAAGAGCTGTAAAAGGCTTGGAGCAGGGCTGGGCCGTGTAGCAGCATAAGGATTAGCTATTGTTACTAATCTCATTATAAAGCATATATCTGTAGTCTGTTACTACCATTTTTGCACGTTGTCCAACATAAGAGAGAAACTTTAAGAGGAGGAGGTTAATTGAAGTTAGAATTATATCAGTTTCTTCCTGCAGTTCCAATGGATCATCTTGTGTACGTCTCAGGGTGCACGTGCCTCGCTGTCCTGGCCTGGAGGTCGGTCACTCGTGCAGCTTCCTGAACCCCATCCCAGCGTTACTGAGTCAGCCTCCCTGGTGGAGGAGCCTAATATCTGTGTTTTTCAAGACATGCTGATGTGTGAGAAACTGCTGTAGTCAAGAATGGGAAAACACCCCGGGACCCACTTATATCCCCCGACCACACAGCCGCCATGTCAAGGTCATTCCCACCCATCTGAGTGAAACCATAGCTGATGAACAGTGAGGTCTTATATTCTCCAGGTTGCAGTCAACATGCCAACATCCAAACCAACCAAGCACCCCACAACAATCCTGTCTTCTTTCCTTGATATGTGAAACCATTTTGAAAGTTTGAGATTCAAGTCACAGACGGGCCAACACTTTGGTTTAAAGAGGGATGTTTCTGCGTTCTCGGTCTCCAGCAAAGCCCTTTGACCTTCAGCACCGGTGCCAGGGCTCCCCTCTTCTCTATTAGCACCACCAGTCGGCACGTACATGGGTTCCTGAGGCCCCGTTGCACGAGAGACCTGTATTCATTTCAGAAATGGGAAAAACACACACTTTCCAAATCCTTTTCCTTCATTTCCCCCTCTTTTTTCTCAACTGGCCAGCGAGGTGGACTGCATTTGGGCTGAGGGCAAAGGCAGCTGCACCCTGAGAGTTGCTTTGGTTCATCCATCTTCTTGGAGAACCCAAAGCCTGGCCGTCCTCTCAGTTGGGGAAACAGATTCACAGGTTGCCCTTTGCCTCTCAGGAAGCATTTCCCAGCAGTCCTGGAGCTGGTGCAGTATCTGAGGAAACCATTCCCATGCCTGGCTTGCATTTGCTGGGTCTCTGATGGAAAATACACCAGGGCCAGTGACCTCTGACCTTCCAGCCACATAGCCTGAAAGCAAGCTCTAGTGTGAGAATTAGAATTAATTTTTTACTTCCCTTCCCAGCTTCCTCTCTTTCTCTTTCTCCTTTCTTTTTCTCCATGTTTCCATTAATCTATTTTTAACTGAAAAATTATTCATGCAAATAATGAAACTCAAATGCTACAGAAAAGTATGCAATAAAAAGTAAGTCTCTTTCCACCCCAAATCTTGGGGCTGCCAGACTGTCTTTTTCAAAGCTAAGCAAAGTTATCAATTTCCTATGTGTATTTTCAGAAATACTCCCCTATCCACATATATATGTGTGTATGTACATATATCCCATACATGTATGCATATATATGCGTGTTTGTCATACTTTACACATTTCTTCTTACATAAGTGGGAGCATTCATGTACATTGCTCTTTTCCCTTAATTTATCTCAGAGAGAGCCCTGCATCATCTCACACCGACCCACCTCGTCTGTTTGTCTGACTATGTGCTGGTTGTTGGTCTCTAAGGGCCAGGCTGCATTTATCCACTTCTCCCTCCCATAGACATCAGGCTGTTCTTTCTTCCTTTTAAAAAATATATATATTTCATTGATTTTTTTACAGAGAGGAAGGGAGAAGGATAGAGAGTTAGAAACATCAATGAGAGAGAAATATTGATCAGCTGCCTCCTGTTCACCCCCTACTGGAGATGTGCCCGCAACCAAGGTACATGCCCTTGACCAAAATTGAACCTAGGATCCATAAGTCTGCAGGCAGATGCTCTATCCACTGAGCCAAACTAGCTAAAGCCATCAGGCTGTTCTTGGTCTTCGCTATAGCAAACAGAGCTGCGTGGAGCATCGCTCCTTGCACAGCTGTGAAAAGTGCATTGGCGCACACATGCCCAGGTACTGGTCAGGAGGGTCCCTAAGAGGTGGAACTGCTGCACAGAGGGACTTGCGTCTCAGTGCTGACTGTTGTCATTTCATGGCCCTCCAAAGGGGCTGCCCTGCCCACAACCCTGCCCACCATGCATCAGAGCAACCTCTGCTCCTAACGCCATGCACCTGCCATGGGCCAGGGGCCCTTCCGGAGTCCCAGGGAATTCACTCATTAGAGAACAAAAGTGTTCAGTTGTCTTGATTTTCAAATGATAAAATCCACCTCCTCAACTCTTGGTTTGGGAATGTGAGTTTTTGCTAGAAACACTGTTATTAAACCAAACAAATAAATAAGAGGACCGGCTGGAAAGGGCATCTTTAGCTCATGGTCAGAACTGCTGTCTGCACGGAGGCAGCCAGCGAGACTAGATCCGGATCCTCGGAGCCTGGTCCCCCTGCGTTGCCAGAGCTCACCCGGCCCGACAAAGACATGCAATAGACACCACCCTTGCCAGCACAGTCACAGCTCCAAGTCCGCCCCTCTGAGCTCTTCAGTGCCCACGTCACCAGAAGGGGTTTTTAATGCGTTCCCCCTCAGTCTCTGAGATGCACAGAGAGAAGGAGCAGTGCCAGATGTGTTCTCTGGAGCAGAAGCTGCGGTGGGATGGGGTAAGGCCCCCCTGCCCAGCTGGACGGAGCAGGCCTTCGGCAGCCTCACAGACTGACCTGGCTTCCACGAGCACGGCTATTTCCTGTGGACAATGGCCTGGTGCACTGGCCACCACAAGCCGCCCTGCCGAGCCCACCCCGTTCACACCAGAAAGACTAATCTAGAAGTTATTTATAGACTCGAATTGCACAGAAACCATTGTGTCTGCTGTTGCTGTGGCAACAGGGATGTGGAGCGAGCATTGGGCTTGCACGGGCCAGGGAGGCCTGGAAGGCAGTGGATTTCCACACGGGGAGCCCCGGCTCACACGCAGTCAGGGGTCACCCAGCTTTCAGAGGTGCTTCCAGGGCGCTGGCTCCTGTCCCAGGAAACAGCAGCACCTGGGTGTTGAGCTGCTGGCCATTGGGTTTTGTTCAAACCTCTGATGACATCATCCAGAACAATGTCCCCAAGCCCGGCAGAAGCACCCCGGAGTGGAGGAGCCTGCGCTGCTTTAGGCTCCTTGGCGAGGGAAGCACAGGAACCTGTGTGTTATTTTCTGGAATGGTGAGAAAGCCACAGGACTCAATAATCTAAACATGCAGAGAGGTTTCGAACTCTCACTCATGCTCTTGCACCCTACGTGTCCACTTTCATTAGTTTCTTCATTTCCTTCTTTTGTTTTGCTTTGCTCATCCTCATGCAAGGATATTTTCCCATTGATTTTTAGGGAAGGGAGGGGGAGAGACAGATAGAGAGAAATATCCATGTGAGAGAGACACATCGATTGATTTTCTTCCACACATGCCCTGACCAGCGCTGGGGATTGAGTCTGCAACTGAGGTACATGCCCTTGACAGGAATTGAACCCAGGACTCTTCAATCCACAGGCCAACACTCTATCCACTGAGCCAAACCATCGAGGGCTTACTTTTTTTTTTTTCTTTTTTTTAATGGAGATGAATCACATATGATATACATTCTTGTCCTTCCTTTTCAAAAATAAGAATACTACATCCACTCTCAGGCACCTTGCCTTTGTCATTTAACAGTATATTCTCCTCCTCCTCCTCCTCCACCTCCTCCTTCTTGTCCTCCATCTCTAGCTCCTTCTCCTTCCTCTTCTACCTTTATCTCTTCCATTTCCATCTCCTTCTCTTTCATCTACACTTCTTCCTCCTCCTTTACTTTTATCTCCTCTTTCTCCATCACTTCCTCCATCTCCATTTCCTCTTTCTCCATTTTCATCTCCTCCATCTTCATCTTCTCCATCTCCATCTCTTCCTCTATCTTCATCTCCCCCTCTTCTCCTCCATCTTTATCTTCTCCTCCTTCATCTTCATCTCCTCCCACTTCTCTTTATCCTTCTTACCCTCTTTTTTTAAAAAAGGCTGCATATAGTACTGTTTCCTTTGTTAGATGCACTAAGGAATTAGCATGCTTACCCAAATCTCATTTCTTAGGACAAGTTTCCCAGGAGCAGAATCTAACTTGAAGGTTTGGTTTTGAGTGATTATTAGGGATCTGTTCCCTGGGGAAACAGGAATGGGAGTGCGGGATGCAGGCCAGGAGGCCACACAGGGATGCCCAGGGAGCAGGTTTTCACTCTCCCACCCCAAGCCCACCGTCTTGGTGAAGGGCTGCCCAGAGTGATATGAATTCCTAGGCATTTCACTTGTGAGGGCACAGTGGCCTGTGAGAGCCCAAGGCAGTCCTCCGAACAATATGTGCAGTTGTTGGAGGCCCAAATATATCAAAACTTGGGGGCACAAAAATAGTAAAAAGCGATCTGGGAGATCTGGGGGAGCCCTGACACCATCTACTGCACTATTGAAACTGGGTCTGTTAAATTTGGTTCAGACTAGCAGCTTCTCAGCAGCAGGGAATCCAAGTTTCAAAGGCACTTCCCTTTAGCTTAGGGCCCATCTGTGCACACATTATCCATTTGTGGAGCATCGCCATGGACAAGAGAGTATGAGAAGTCCAAGAGGCACAGAACCAAGCTTACTTCCTCCAGAGGCCTGGTGCCCAGCGGGAGTCCACACAGCGCCAGCCACACAGCTCACTGGCTTGCAGCAGACTCTTCAAGATAAGGCTCCTCTGTGCACCTCCCAGCCTTGGTGGCCACTGAGCACTGCTGTAGAAATCACTCCAGTCATCACCATGTCTTATTGATCTGTTTAATGGTTATGAAAAATATGCTTATTGGTAATGACTGTTTGATTGATTCCCAACATTTGATACTAAAGTTTAAGGTCTTTGCAGATAAGCAGAATCTTTGCAAGTGCTGGAAGAGATTGTATTATCTGAGGACTCTTAACGGCCTCTGCAATCACTTCCCACCACTTCCCACAGAGACCTGCTGTGTGTGGTCCATAAATCATCCTACAGGTGAAGGCTTGAGTCAGGCCGGGGCCATGTGGACTTTCTGGAAGATGCTCCTCCTGAGGATTCTCTACTCTTCGCTGGCCACCTGTTTATACCGGGACTGGCAGTCCTGCGCTGGTCTCGCCGTAGGGACCTTTCATCTTCTCTCACGTGAAGCTTGGAGCCCATAAGGCAGGTGAGGCCTGAGCCAGTCCTTGGAATGTGTTTGTGCAAATCAGAAAAAGGCACCTCTGCCTGGAAGGACTAAGTTTAAAAAGGCACGGATTTCGGGTGAATGAATTTTGAAAGGCACTCAGGATGACAGGGACTAAATCCATCAGGGCTCCCTATGCATCCACATGGCCTGGCATGTTTGTTAGTATATTGATTTGGGTGCTGTAACAAAGATAACCAGCAGAGCAGAGATGGAATTTTCTTTCTCGCTCTCTCATACCAAGGTGAAGCTGGCACAGCTCAGGAGCCCTCTCCCTTGTTGCTCCCCTTTTCCTATGGTGCTGCAGGTTGGGCCCCAGGTGGAGATTAGCATGCAGGAGAGGTCCAGGGGGTGCTGTTAGGCAGGAGAGAACCTGCTGTGATGCAGCCTCCACAGCTTCGGCCAGCCCCATGAGGCGCTCCAAGGCTGGCCCATCCCTTCAGGGGGTGTCCCAAGCAAGGGTGAGGGACTGGACCTTTATATCCCCACATGGACTAGAAGGGGTGTGGATTCAGGGAAGGCAGCTCTTCAGCTGAGGGTTTTTCTAGAAAAGGTATCTCCCAGCATCGGGGGCGATGAGTCCTTCGGTCCTGCAGGGTGGTCTGGGTGGTGAACACGGTATTCGCTATGCCACGTAGAGCATAACCAAATTGGCTCGCTACAGCCTGCACTCTAGCTGGCAAGAAGGAGAGGGGTGAGGGAGGGCACTCCCTGGTCTTTAAGAACACAGTTCAGAAGTTGCACACATCACCTCTGCTCTGAACCCTGGCCATGTCTCAGTCACGTGGCTACATCTCTCTGCAAGGAGGCTGAGAGGTGCTGTGTTTACTGTGGGCAGCCATGTGCGTGTTAGAACGCAGAGATCTCCTACTATGTGACCGAGGGGAAGAGCATAATACCTGGCACTGACATGGGCCAGCCCAGAGCCCAGGTGCTCAGCCAATCAAAGAATCAGCTAAGGAGTACCAAAAGACTGGCCATCTAATATATGTAGGAAAGGTGGGGAGTTTTCTCATGGTTAGGAAGACTCGGAAGGATCACGTATGTGTTAGTTTCCTATGAAACACAATAAATTATCACAAACTTAGCCACTTAAAATGACTTGAGAATTATCTCAGTTTCTACTGGTCAAGAGCCCAGGCTCACAGGCTGTAGTCCAGGTGTCATCTGGAGACTCAACTGGGGAACTCTCTGTTTCTAAGCTCACTCGGGGTGTTGGCATGATTTATTTCCTTGTGGTTGGAGGACTGAAGGCCTCACTTTGTCACTGGATATCAGCTGGAGGCTACTCTTGGGTCCTGGAGGCACCCACAGTTCCCTGCCTCATGGCCGGCACCACAGGCGTTTCACAGCATGGCTGTTAATTCTTTTTTATTTTTTTATTTTTTATTGATTTTTTTACAGAGAGGAAGAGAGAGGGATAGAGAGTTAGAAACATTGATGAGAGAGAATCATCGACCAGCTGCCTCTTGCACACCCCCCACTGGGGATGTGCCTGCAACCAAGGTACATGCCCTTGACCGGAATCGAACCTGGGACCCTTCAGTCTATCCACTGAGCCAAACCGGTTTCAGCGGCTGTTAATTCTTGAAGGCCACTGGGGGAATCTCTCTCATGCCAGAATGCTAAGTCGGTCTTACATAATGAGATGTAACCATGAGAGTAATGTCCCATTGTTTACTGGTTAGAAGCAGACCACAGGTCTTGCCCACCCTTGAGGCAAGGGTATGATTCACTATGGATCATCCTATGATATGTCTACCATAGCATAAGATTGTGGAAACAGATTTAGGAGGCCTATGACCCATACCAGTTTCTGCTACTGCTGTGTGACCTTGGGCAAATCACTCACCTTCTCTGGGTCTCAATGTCTTCATCTGAACGAGAAAGTGAAGGTCAATAGTCATTAGTTTCGGCATTGAAATAGATGCCCTTTTTTTTCTTATGTTCAAAGAATATGTTTACCGATTTTGTTTTTCATACTAATCATAAGAATGATCTATAAAAGTTAGCAATGACTAAGCACTTGCCATAGGTCAAATGTTTCACATACGCTTCTGTAATCCTCTCAACAATTCTGCAAGATGCAATTGCTGCCCTTGCTTTATGGACCAGGAAACCTGGCCATGAGAGACTGTGGGGCCTGCCCAAGCCACCGAACTAGAAAAGGGCAAGGCTGGGCACCCGGCCCAGACAGGTCCAGCTTCAAAGCACATGCCCTTCCTGCTGCGGCTCTATCTCTTATTGGCAGCTGTCACTGCTCTCTAATGGAATTTAACTTTCCAGCAGGCAGGGGTGGGGGAAGGAGAAGGTTATTGCCTTTGACCTTGACAAAGTGCTTGGGAAAACCTGGGCCTGTCACTGGGCCCTCCTGCGGACCCCCTCCCGCCGTTCCACCTTTCTGCTTCCATCAGAGCTCAGGGCAGAGTAGAGTGAGGCTAAGGGGCAGTCTGACTTTCTGGTGGCAAGGTTGGCCCATCCTCATAAACCTTTAGGACAACCCATCTCAAAGAGAACAAGGATCCAACCAGGACACCTGGCCATCACCAGTGAAATTGATTGTCGTGAGAACCTTTCAGACCTTTCCAGGGGGGAGGGGAGGTGTCTTAGTTCATAGACTTAAGGGTTCCTGAAGAAGGAAGGGAGGGCCTGGGCCTGTCAGTCAGAGAATGCATGGCACTCACTTTAGGATAACAGGGGAAGGGTATTTATAGGGTGAGGGCGGGCAGGGGGCCACGAGGACTAACGCAGGGACCCTGGGGGCACGGCTGCAGAGCTGCTCCCACTGCTGGTCCCAGACTATGAAGGCAGGTGGTGCTGGCCCCCAGAGGGGGAAGTGCATGGAGTCCAAGGCTGGAGAGGATGTGACCTTCAGCTGTGGGACACACCCGCCTGAGGCAGCCTGCAGGAGGAAAGCCCGAGGAGTAAACACTGGGCCTTGCTTGGCACCTTGGTGTTGATTTTACACCAGGCTGCCCCGAAGTCAGGGTGCAAGGGTGTCCCTTCTGCAGGAAGTACACTCAGCTTCTTGGGCAGAGGACTGTGTGGAGAGGGCAGAGTGTGGATGTGCAGAGCATTTGGTTACACTGCGTGGCAGCAGTGTGAAGGACGTTTGTGGCAGGGCAATCGGGCAGGGTGTTTATAGTGGGCATTTGTGTCAAGGTTTATGACAGGCGTGGTGGCAGGCTGAGAAATCGCACATGAGAGCTGCTCCCACTGCTGGGCCTGGGCTAGGAAGGCAGGTGATGCTGGAACCTGGAGCGGGAAGGGCGTGGAGTCCACAGCTGACGTGTTGTTAGGGCTCTCCCATTGCAGGCTGGAGCTGGGTGTAGAAAGAGAGGCTGGGAGAGCAGGATTGTTCGGTGTGACTGATGGAGGAGAATTTGGAGAGTGTGTAGGGAGGGTGGGGGTGGAAAGGAGAAGAAAATTGCCAGAAAGAGAGGCAAGAAGGCTGGGCTGGGTACCCAATGGGGGGAAGCAATCCATGACAGCTATTTGATGGCAGATTGGCTTTTAATAGCAAAGAGGTCTGTCACTGCAAAAAAACAAAATGTGGCTCCAGCTGGTGTAGCTCAGTGGTTGAGCGTCGACCAAAGAACCAAGAGATCATGGCTGGATTCCCAGTCTGGGCTCATGTCGGGATTGCAGGCTTGGTCCCCAGTGACGGGCATGCAGGGGACAGTTAATTGGTAAAGTTTTCCTGTCATCGATGTCTCTGTTTCTCTGTCCCTCTTCCTTTCTCTCTCTCTAAAATCAATAAAAACATTTTAAAAAACATGTAAAAAAAAAAACACAACAAAATGTGTGAAACTTTTTGTATCTTTATGACTTTAGGGTAGGCAAAGATTTCTTTAGCAAGATCCCCAAACTATAGAAGAAAATATTGATGACATTGACATGAAAATTTAAAAACTTCTGTTTAAAACACATTCCTATAAATAAAGTGAAACCACAAGTCACAGATTAGAGCTTATTTGCAATATAAGTAACTGATGAAGCAGTAGTATCAGAGTATTTAAACTATTTTTGAAAATCGGTAAGTGAAAGTCAATTAACCAAATGGAAAGGTGGACAAAGGACCCGTGAACAGGGAAGTGAAGAAGAGAGAACACGCAAGGTGAATAAATGTATGCAAAATGCAGGACTTTGCAAGTCAGCAGGAATACACAAAGCAAAATCACAATGTGGTATCTTTCCTTACCCGGTAGATTAGCGAAACTTAAACTTAACATCACTCCATCACAAAGATGGCTGCGCCCACAGCTGAGGCCAAGTTCGCATAAGGAGCCTTAAGGAGCAATCAGCAGGAACCTGAGGCTACACCCTCCCCCATCCCCATGGGGCTTGACAGGGGACCTTAGGCCACACACCCCACCCTGGCATCAGGCTGCACTCCCCCGCTCCACTGCCAGGCCAGGGGACCTGAGACCATGCCCTCCTCCTGGTAGGGCTTGACGGGGGACCTCAGACCATAACCCCCCATCCTGGCGCTGGGCCAGGGGACCTGAGGCTATGCCCCCCGCCTGGCAGGGCTTGACAAGGTTGGGACTGGCTGGGTATGAATCTAGCCCAATTGGGTAGAGGGGGACAGCTGGGTCTGGGTCTCACGCAATTTTGAGGTGCATGTGGGTGGCTGGGACTTGACTCTGGATCCTGTGGTGAGCCCCAAACTCTGCCAAGAGGAAGGTTTTCATGTACATTTTACTAATTTTCTTTCATCTCTGACACTTCTATTATAGAGAAAGGGCAAGTAGCAATATTAAATTATTTTCTCTAATTAATCCCCTTTTAATGTGCACAAATTTCATGCATCGGGCCACTAATAGTTTATAATAGCAGGCAACCTGGAAGCATCCACCGACTGGAGAATGAATCTATAAATTACAGTAAGTTCATAAAATGGGATACTGGAGCCATTACAATCAAGGAACTAAAGCTACATTGATAAATCTCCACAACATGATGTTGAATCAGGAAAGCTCGTGGCAAATGTGGCATAACACTACTTCCATCAAGTTCGACAAGATGCCTAGAAAAGGTGGGCTAGGGTATACCCAAAGTTGTTGGCAGTGCTTAGAGGTGTACACCTCGTCTCCCCACTCCTCAGTGAGAAATATCCACTGCGCAGGTGAGCAGGAGACTGTGTGCCTGTCGGTGTGTGAGAACCTGTGTGAGGAGGTACAGGTGAAAGGCAGCTTATGTGAGTATTTGGGTGTGTGTGATCGTTAGTGTAGTGTGAGACAATGTGCGCATGCGAGGGGTTGTATCTGTGTGCATGTGTGTGAGTATAAGTGTAAGCAAATGCATAAGTGTTTGGGAAAAGATATGTTTATATGAGTATTGTGGATGTGTGTCAGTGTGTGACAATGTGTGTGAGAGAATGAGGGTATGTGAGTATGAATATGTGTGAGAAAAAGTATGAGTCTAAATGTGACTATGTGTGTGTGTGTGAGTGTGAGCAGTGTGTGAGTATAAGTATGTGAATGCTGTGTGACACTGGATGTGAGTGTGTATGAGTGACAGTGGGTTGAGTATGTGTGACAATAGATGTGAATATTGAGTGTGAGCAGTGTGTGAAAATGGTGTAAGGGTGAGCAGAGTGCATGACAATGGGTGTGAGTATTGTACATGGTTGTGAGTGTTGCACATGACAGTGGGCGTGAGTATTGCACATGACAGTGGGCATGAGTATTGTACATGACACGTGTATGAATATTGTACATGACATGGGTGTGAGTGTTATACATGACAGTGGATGTGACTATATATGAGCAATGTGTGGCACTGGGTATGAAGTGTATGGGAGTGAGTAGTATGTGACAACGGATTGAGTGTGTGTGACAATAGGTGTGAATGTTGAGTGTACAATGAATGCGAGGGTGAGTGTGTAAATTCATGAGTGTAAGTGTGTGTGTTGAGAACAAGGTGGAGGCACGGGGTCTGTGGGGAGGAACCCTGACTGGCTCCCCAATGTTCGTGACTTGGGGGCCACCACCAACATCCTGGCTCCCCTTCCAGCCCTCGCGTCACTGGCTCAGGGCCATGTCTGCTAGCCAGAGCCAGGCGTGGTGAGGCACCTGAGGAATGGGGAGCCTGGTCTCTTTAGGAGTTACTTTTGAGAGAAGAACACAGTGATGGAAGCTCAGGCGTGAGGACCTTGTGCCCACAGGCCTTTTTATGAATGTTTCTACCCCAGCCTTCCAGCAGGTGGCAGCTTGCAGCAGGGGTCTGGCTGATGTTACAGTTCTCCTCCCACCTCTCCCCCCCAAACAGGTTTTCCTACCTCCCCACCCCCAGCTTTTCATTCCAAACCAGGATGTTCATTCCTGTAGGTGCCACATGTTCACGGGGCCCTGCCTGTGCTGGGGCCTGTGCACAACAGTGAGCAGAGCAGATCAGGGTACCCACTGGAGCTGTTGCCCATGGAGGGAACAGATGCATGCCTGAGGGGAGTGCCTGACCCTGAACATTGCCTCATACCACACCCCGCACATGCCTATCAGCACACTGCGTATCAGACCACAAACTCTCTGGCCCAACCCCCTCTGGGAGGTACTGCCCTGCACCTGTTAGCCCCCAAAAGCCCTGGGAGGGTCCCGCCTCCTCCATCTCCGTGTGTTTCGGAGGCAGGCAGCCCGTGCTAGTGGACTTGAGTGGCATGAGATGCCTTGCAAAGGCCCAGGGCACCTCCAGCAGGCACCTCACCTGGTTTATTGGAGGCTGCAGTGGGTTGAATTATGTCCCTCCAAAAAGATGTGTTTAAGTCCTAATCCCCCTGTTACCTGTAGATGTGGCCTCAATTGGAAATAAGGTCTTCACAAATGCCCAGTTAAGATGAAGTCATGCTGAATTGGTTGTGCCCTAAATCCAATGTCCACTGTGACAGGCACACACAGAGGAGAAGACGTGACGCCCGAGGCAGAGACTGGAGGGATGCAGCCACAGCCCAAGGACACAAGATAGGGGGCCAGCCAAAACCGGTTTGGCTCAGTGAATAGAGCATTGGCCTGTGGACTGAAAGGTCCCAGGTTTGATTCCGGTCAAGGGCATGTACCTTGGTTGTGGGCACATCCCCACTAGGGGGTGTATAGGAGGCAGCTGATCGATGTTTCTCTCTCATCGATGTTTCTAACTCTCTATCTCTCTCCCTTCCTCTCTGTAAAAAATCAATAAAATATATTTAAAAACGAAAATAAAAAAAACCACGATAGGGGGCCAGCACCGGAGGCTTCAGAGCCAGTCAGAACCTTAGAACTTTCAGAGCGAGTCAGGCCCCACCCACATCTTTTTTTTTTTAAATATATTTTATTGATTTTGTACAGAGAGGAAGGGAGAGAGATAGCGAGTTAGAAACATGGATGAGAGAGAGTCATCCATCAGCTGCCTCCTGCACACCCCCTACTGGGGATGTGCCCATAAGCAAGGTACATGCCCTTGACTGGAATGGAACCCAGGACCCTTCAATCCCCAAGCCAACGCTCTATCCATTGAGCCAAACCGGTTTCGGCCCCACCCACATCTTGATCTCAGGCTTCTGGCCTGCAGAAAGTGAGAGAACAGATTTCTAGGGGGTTCTTCAATTAATTAATTTTAAGTTTTATTTTTTAATTGAATCTATTGGGATGACATTGTTTAATAAAGTTGTAAGATTTCTGTTGTTTTAAGCCATAGATTTGTGGTCCTTTGTTAGGTAGCCCCAGGGAGGCAAGAGTTGGAGGGAGGCAGGCCTGGCCTGGCCCCTGGCTGTCTTTTTCTCTAAGACGGTGGGGGAGCATGCCATTTCTACCCAGCCTCTGAGCCTGCTCAGCTGCTGCACACAGACCTCTCCTTATGCACGAGGCCGCGTGTGTCCCTCCCTGGCTCTTCTGTGCTCTGAGGACATCCCTGAGGTCGTGCTGCAGAGGAGTGGTGAACAATCCTGCCTCTGCCCCGCACAGCATGAGAGTGGATGTTCCCTCTGCACCTCAGTTTTCCCATCTGTGAAAGGGACCAGTAAGGATGGCACCAGCCATGGCCTGTGCAGCGCACGTGTAGAAGGTGCTCAGTAATTGCACAGAAACGTCCCAAACAATGGCTATGTGCAAAGAGACTACCAACTCCTTGATTTCCTCTTGGAAGCAACTTAGCCACAGAGCAGGGAGCCTGGGTGGATCCTGTGTGGAGGACCCGAGCCTGGGTAAGCCTTTGGCTGCGGGCTGGGCACTCACTCACAGGGGGAGGGTTTACAGGAGCGCTGAGCAGGAGAGTCCACCTGCGTGTACATCACGTGCAAGAGGCTCTCAGAGCTCCCGTGCAGTTTGCAAGTAAAACCGGGTATTTGAGCGCTGGGAACAGATGAACAGATGCTGTGAGGTTCCCAGAGAAACATGAGCACTTCAAAAACATCGACTCCAACTGGAAGTTTCTGAAGTTGGGTGCAACGCAGGCCTCCGTGGTTTTCTGGCAACACATGGCAGCCTCGGCTTCAGAGACTGACGTGTTCAGTGCCCCCTGCGGTGACATTCATTCACACTGCCCAGCATAAGGACTGATGGTGGACCCTTTGCCAACAGTAAGTTTAGGCAGGAGTGAGCAGAGGGCCTGGGGCTCCCACAAGGGGGGGGGGCACCAACAGGAGGCCCCATGACCCAGATCTTTTGGGGGCACCTGGGCCTGTCTGGTCCAGCCCCCTGGACCATTGCCTACGCCTGGAAGAATTGGCTTCCATTTGTAGGACTGGGCAGTGGGAACCACAGTCTGACAGAAGGCTGAGGTCAGGTTTTTTTGTTTGTTTGTTTGTTTTTTAATATCTTTTATTGATTGTAGAGAGAGAGGAAGAGAGAGAAACATTGATGAGAGGGAAACATCAACATTGATTAGCTGCTTCATGCACACCCCCTGCTGGGGATTAAGCCTGCAACCCAAGCATGTGCCCTGACTAGGAATCAAATCGGTAACCTTTTGGTTCATGGGTTGATAATCACTGAGCCACACCTGCTGAGCTTGAAGTCAGATTTTTGTTGTTACTTTTTAGGATAGATATTTCCGTGGGACTCAAATGGGGGTGCTTTAGCCTGGTGTCAGTGGACACACAGACTTTAGAAATAAGGCATTTATTCTTGTTAGGCTCTGCACTCACATAGATTTTCACTTTGGGGGATTGACTGTTTTAAATGAACCATAACGCATGTGCCTGAATGTCCCTATGCCTGTTTCTGTAGCAATCAATAAAGCGAGGCAGCCAGAGAACATTCTGAGACACAGAAGGCGCTTTGGAAATAAAGATGTTGCTTTTAGTGTCATTTGCCATCAAAAATGTTGGAAATAACTGACATGTCCAAGACTAGGGGACAAGGTAAGCAACGCTTTCTCCAGATGGAACAGGGGATCATCAGAACATGAGTAGAAATGTGGACTTGTGTCTGACCTATGGTCCAGCCAACTCACATCCGGGACTCATCTCAAAGGCACTCACAGGGAGAGTACACTGGGCTGTTACAATCACCGCGGAAAAGCTCGGAAACCGCCTCACATCACCCCACAGAGACTTGGGCTGCTGACCTTGGACAGAATGGAGTTCGCTTTTGCATCAGAAACAGATGGGCAAGTTCAAGGAATTTAGTGACCGGGACAATTTATAAAGATGGGGTAGAGTTAAAGGAGATGAACAAAGGAAGGGGAAGACGTTCAGGCCTGTAAGGGGAGACCTTAGCACCCGAGGCCTCTGGGTGGGAATGCAACCCCAGCCCACCCATGCGAGCAGTGGTGGGGGAGGGGGAGATGGGGGGGGGGAGGCTGACGTGGAGGAGTCTGTAGGACAGCTGGATGATGTCAGAAGGTGGCCATAGCATTTAGAACCGTGCCCATGTATATCCAAAATCCTGAGTGCAATATATTTTAGTGCCATTGCTCTTCTAATCTCACTAGAGGTATAAGACTATAAAATGGCCCAGCTGGTGTGGCTCAGGGGTTGTGCACCGACCTATGATCCAGGAGGTCACAGTTTGATTCCTGGTGAGGGTTGCTGACTCCATCCCCAGTGTGGGGCGTGCAGGAGGCAGCTGGTCAATGATTCTCTCTCATCATTGGTGTTTCTATCTCTCTCTCTCTCCCTCTCCCTTCCTCTCTGCAATCAATAAAAATATTGTTTAAAATCATTGTATGAATATATGTATATATGTGAATGTATATATAATGAAAAAATGTATACAACAGCAAGCACATATGAAGGTATAATCTTAAGTTTGAAAATAAGTAAACAAGTAAATGTATCAATACATAGAGATTTTTTTTAAAAAATCACACTCTGTTTGCAAGAGCACGAGGGGTTAGCAGTGGCCGCTCCAGGGGGCTGGGGTTAAGGGAGATACTCTTTTCCTCTGGCTCCTCGTTAGACTTTTATTTTCTGAATATTTTGCAATGAATATGTATTGCTCTTAAATGAGAAAAATATCTATTTTGCAATACATGCATAAATAAATGTTGCAAGGGAAAACAGTGCTTGCCAGGATTATGAAATAGTGTGGATGGACACTTCCTGACATGCTGTGAGGCGCATGAGAAGCCAGGCTGCCCACATGTGCGCTCTGGGGCCTGACACGTGCAGACAGAGCGGCCCTGCCTTGGACGGTGATGGCAATGGGCCCCTGGCATGAGGGCAGCGTGGGAGTGCTGCCTCTGCCCTTCCTCTGGGCAGAATCTCCTTCTTTAAGATCCGTGCACAAAAGTGAAGCCAATGAGCTTTTAGAAGAGGACCCGGACACAGTACCAAGAAGGGGAGCTGGCCTCTATTTCCATAAGAGGAAGGGCCAGGTCAGGTCCAGAGGGTCCTGTGAGGCAGGGCAGAGTCCAGTCTCCCAGTTAGAAGACGGGGGACACGAGACCCAGGGTGGGGCTGACACGCCTTCCGCACTCAATGCACTCAGTTGTCACGTTTGCACCCTGCAAGAGCTCTTAAGACTAAATACTCCTATAACCCATATCCTATTAAAACAGAGAGGTTGTGCAGTTCACCAAAGGCCACACAGCCTGGAGCAGGCTTTGAACCCCAGAGCCTGACTCCTGAGGCCACATGCTGGGCTGTTTGCTGTCTCCCTCCCTGGTCCCTTACCCTCCTCCCGGCCCAGGGTACAGTCCTCGTAGCTAAGCGCCACTGCTCTGCCTTGTCCGGGCTGTTCCCTAGCCTGGAGTACCCTCACTTTCTGCTCTGCCGGGGAGAAGTGGCTGGGCTCCAGCGGGCAGCATCCCTTCCCACGCACCGAGACTTGCCACAGCTTTAGGCCATGCCTCCCCCCCACCCCCCCTCCACCTCCCGGCCACAGCAGGGTATCATTTCCGCTTCCTGGCTGGTCAGCGTTTTCTCATTCTGCCAAGACTTTCAGGAACACAGCTGGGATGGCTGGTGACCAGAGGGGCCTGGCCCTGAGTGGCCTTCCTGGCTGCTGGACCCCAGGGAGATGGAGAGCACAGGAAAGCCTCTCTTGTCTCCAGCTGCTGAGAGAGAGCCCAGCTGCCGGTTCAAGGTCTGAGTGACCCTGACAGGCCTGTGCCTGGCTCAGGGCTGGCCTCGTTTCCCTTCCAGGAGGAGCAGAAAGCAGAACCTCAGTCTGTGGGCACAGGCCGAGCCTGGGGGTGGGGCGGGGTGCGGAGGCCATTGCCGGGACACTGGCACCATCAATTGGGCTCAAGAGGTTAAAAAGTTCCCACTGCCTGGGGAGGACAGGATGGACCACAATCCCTGCCAGCCCCTCAGCCAAGTTTGATTCCCGTGGGAGCATGGTGAGTCCGCGTGGGGTTTATGGAGGGACGTCAGGGGTCGGTGAAGTTAGATGGGGAAAAGATTACAGCCTTGTTTTTACCAACTTTTTAAAAAAAATTCATCACCCAAGGATATGCCTATTGATATTCTCCCCCCCCCTCTCTCTCTCCCTCCATCCCTCCCTCCCTCTTTCTCTCTCTCTCTCTTTTTAAATATTCTTATTGATTTCAGAAAGGAAGGGAGAGAGAGATAGAAACATTAATATTGAGAGAGAATCATTGATTGGCTGCCTCCTACACAGCCCCCCACTAGGGATCGAATCTGCAATCCAGGCATCAAACCATGACCTCCTACTTCATAGGCTGACACTCAACCACTGAACCACACTGGCTGGGCATGCCTATTGGTTTTAGAGAGAGGGGGGAAAAGGAGGGGGGAGAGAGAGAGGGAGAGAGAGAGAGAGAGAGAGAGAGAGAGAGAGAGAG
The DNA here is from genome assembly GCF_964339955.1 of Pipistrellus hanaki. Classification (NCBI taxonomy): domain Eukaryota; kingdom Metazoa; phylum Chordata; class Mammalia; order Chiroptera; family Vespertilionidae; genus Pipistrellus; species Pipistrellus hanaki. Next base: position 26,070,896 of record NC_140517.1, read on the forward strand.
AGAGAGATTGATGTGAGACAGAATATTGATTGATTGCTTTCTGTAGCTGTCCTGACCGTGGATTGAACCTGCAGCCTTTTGATGCATGGGATGACACTCCAACCAACTGAGCCACACTGGCCAGAGCTTCACCAGCTTTTAATTGATGCATTCAGGCCCCAGATTCAGTGGGATTAACGTTGCCAGCCATAGAAACCTTAGAAGAGTCATGCCAGATTCAGAGTAAGTAGCAATATGCGAACCTCCAGCCTTCCAGGCAGGTGCTGTGATCATCCCCTCTTTACTGATGAGGAAACCAAGGTGGGCAGGGCAGCATCGTTGCTCAGGGTGCCACAGCTCATGAATAGCAGGTCTGGGATTTGAACCCGGGTCCACCTGACCCCAGCGCACACGCACTGGACCAGTGCACTAGAACGCATCAACCCACCAGTGCCCGCGGCCTCCTGCCCGTCATCGCCAACGGGAGAGACCACAGTATTAGAGCTTGTTATTTAAGGAGCTCGTGAAGCAACATTACTAGATCTTTATCTACAAGGGTATTTTTTAAAAAATTTTATGTAACTTCTTTGTTATACCCTGTACACCTTATTGGTGCATTGAAAACATTATTCTGAGAAGGGATCCATAAGCTTCACAAGAAGGCCAAAAGGGTTCTTCCGTTACATAAAAAGGCCTGGGAACCCTCGCTTTAGCGCATGCCCAGAATAATAGCCTGGGAAATAATAGCCCAGAAAATAATAGCAATGAGGATGAGGAGAATAAAGTGTGGCTCTCTAGTTCACTGCTCTATGTCAGTATCTAAATGAGCTCCCAATCAGGGGCAGTGCCAACAGGTGCCATAGGGAAGGGCACCTACTCACCAGCCCCTGCTCTGTAGGTATAATCAAGGCAACCTACAGACAACCCCCCCGGGGCCCCTCCTCCTGCTGAGATGGGTTCCAGGCTGCCTCTCCTATAGAGCCCTGAGCAGCCAGGGGCCTCCATGCTGTCCCATGGAAGGGATGAGCTCTACAGGGTGTGCAGAACACGACTCTGGATCAGACCAACCCAAGTTCAAATCCTGGTCCTCACAATTTACTAGCTGGGTGACCTTCAGCATTTCCACGACCTTTTGAAAGATTGCCTCACCTGTAATGGGTTTAATCACAGAATTTTAATAAAAATGTTCTATATGGACTTGCTTAATCACATATTTGGGCATCCATTCAGCCACTTATCCATACATATCCATCCATTCATCTATCCACCCATTCATCAGCCATCCATCTGTCTATCCATCCATCCATCCATCCATCCATCCACTTACCTACCTGGACACCCCTCTTATTCTTTGACATATTTCAGAGTATCTACATCTTTGCCTAATACTTCAACATGCATATTGTTAACAAGATTTTAATATTCCAGAAATTTATTTTTACTTCTGGAAATGCAGATGGCTGAGTCCTGCTCCCTCCTTGCCTCTCCCCACTCCCACCCTGCAGACTGAGAGATCCCTGGCCAAGAACCAACAGGGCCCTCTGAATTTCCTGCAGACCCCTGGAGGACCCTCCTCTGGGGAGAATCTGAGGACAGGAGCTGGTGTCTTACCGTAGCTCACCGGCGCTCCTTTCTCTCAAAGCCCCTAGAGTATTGCTTGTTGCTTTGTTGGCATATGCATACCTTCTTCCCCTGGATGCCCTGCTCGTTCCGGCTGGTGCTGAGCTGGGACCAGCTGCTCTCAGAGGTGATGAGCTTCTGTCACGGGATACAGTGAAGAGGAGACCGAAGAAGCTCTGAAGGGGGCGGGAGGATGTCATAAAGAGGGTTCAAACCCAGAACAGGGGTTGAGCTACATCAGGGTTTCTCAGCCGCAGCAGCACTATTGATGTTCTGGGCTAGACAGCTCTGCTGGGGGCCACCCCGGACACTCTGCACTGCGGGATGCAGTATCCCTGGTCTCTGTCCACTGGATGCCGATAGCACCCACACTCAACCAAAACGGCAACCAAAACTGACTCCATCATTGCAGATGCCCCCCCCCCAACCCCCGGGAACGGAGTGGGGTGGAGCTGGAGTTGGGGGGAAGGACTCTCCCCCACTAGAGAACTCCTGAACTAAAGGAAGTGAAAGGTCAGTTTTTTTTTATTTTTTAATCCTCACCCAAGGAGTAAGGATATTTTTCCCATTGGTTTTTAGAAAGAGTGGAAGGGAGGGGGGAAGAGGAGAAAGAGAGAGAAAGAAGAGAGGAGAGAGAAACATCGATATGACAGACACATCGATTCGCTGTTTCCAACACTCACCCGAAGAGGGGAGGGGGAAGGTGTGGGGATCGAACCTGAGACCCTCCAGTGCACAGGCCCGATGCTCTAACCACAGAGAAACACTGACCAGGGCTTCCCTTCCACCTTGAAATTCCATGATTTAGCCTGCTCTCGGGACTTCCCCAGCCCCATTCTCTTTGCTCATAGTGCTGCATCCTTTCTGTTGCTATGGAAACTGGGAATTTTCTTGCCTCTTCTGTCTCCTTGCTCACCTCATTTATGCCTCTTTTAAGCCAGCAGAGCTCATGTGGCCAGCCCAGGGGACACCACTCAGACAGCCTCAGTTTCCTCTTCTGTCAGAGGAGAGCGACAGCAGTCTGACCTCGGAGACGGAGGAGGATGGAGTGAGAAGGTGCAGGGAAAAGCGCCAGCATACTGAGGCAGGCAAGATGCACAGCTGCTCTTACAACTGGGGTTTAAGTCTGTGGGAAGAGGGGCAACAAAGGAGAGTAGCCAGGCCTGGCTGGTGTGGCAGGTGGGCAGAGGGGCGGTTACAACAGTCCAGGTGGGGCCTGGACCCAGTGGTGGGGGCCAGAGCGGAGGCTGAGCAGGAGGAAGGCAAACAGGGAGAGCAGGTTGTAATGAAGCAGGCAAGAGCCAGGAATGAGGTCAGGGGAAGAGCCAGGCTTCCCTGAAGGAGGAGCCAGGCCTCCGCCCGGCAGGGCCCGGTGTGGAGAGGGGTAAGTACAGGGCAGGCCGGGCCTGGGGATGGGGCCAGGCCTTTGACTCAAGGAAGGAAAGCAGAAAAGCTGACCTTCTTACTGTCTCACAGCCTGGTTTTCACGGGACTACCTCTGTGCTCTCATCATAGTCTGAACCATCTGGCCATGCGGCACCATTAGACATTGCCAAAGCGCGTGCCTGGAAGGATTGCCAACAGCCTGGTGTCCCTCGGTGGGGGACGCGTCACATGCCTTCAGGTATAAACGCACACAATGAAGGATGCACAGCCCCTGTAACCACGTGTTCTCCCGGGAGGAAGTTACGCTCTGTTGCAGAGTGAATACGTGCAGGACTGTATGTTCTGTGCTATCATTTGGCTGGAAAAGAAAACAACCTATGATCCAATGTGTTTATATGTGCACCCAGCTTTTCTGAAAGACCCCATGAAACCGGTCACGTGGCCTGCCTCTAGGGAAGCTGGGAGCTGGAACAGGGCTGAGAGGAAGATCCTCCCTGTATCCCGGAGCCAATTGGAAACTACGCCTGGCTGCAGGGAACGAGCCTGACTGGCAGAGTGGAATAGGAGCGGTTCCCGTGGCACCTGGGGTGTCCAGGGGCAGGCCGTCCGGGCTGGGCAGCAGCTCCACTCTGGCTACAGTAACTGCATCCAGCTGCCATCCTCAGGGCCACATGATGGCAGCTGTCCCACCAACATCTGTGTCCTCCAGGTGGGGAGGAGGTCTGTAAAACAGATACCAGCGTTTCAAAAGCCCCATCCCCAATGTGCACACACCATTGGTTGCAGAGAAAGCTGGGGTGTGTGGGTTTTCAGCCGGGACCTTGGCTCCTTGGTAAGAAAGAAGACGAGAGACATGGAGACAGGTCTGGTACTCTGTGTGCTTCTGAATGTCGCACTAGGTAACTCAGTTACCTCTCAGGAACCAGCTGACCTCGTCAACACTTGTCCCATCCACCACTCTGCGGCTGGAGCCTGTTACACGGCCTGTCTGAGCTCCGAGCCCCCTGCGGAGCAGCGTGTGGAAGGGAGAAGGCTCAGGGCAGCATGGACTCCTCACTTCCTATTGGGGGAGGATGGGGACATGCCAGGTGACAGGTGAGATGACAGACAGTGTCTGGGGCGGGGCAGTCTGTAAGGTAATGAGGTAGCTCATTATCAGAAAATGTTTTGTAGTGGCCAAGAGTCCAGCCCCAGCCCAGCTCCCTCAGCCCAGGGACATGAGTTTGGGGCATGCTGCTGCCTGTTAGAGAAGGCACAGCCCTGTCTTCATGCAAAGGGTTCTTTGATGGCCCTCTGTGATGAGCCAGGGCTCTCAAATCTGCCACCTGGAGATGAATGTGATTCAAATGCAGATCCTAGGCTCCTCTGCCCAGAGAGGAAGCTTCGGTGGGTAAGAGGGGCCCAGCGACTTGGCTCCCGGGTGATTCTGACACAGTCAGGTTCTTGGCTAGACTACAGAGCCTTTTCCAGATGTGATTTGTTGAGCATCTGTGATTTGAGGGGCACAATTTTCTTTCTAGACATTAGGTTTTGTGTAATCCTCACGGGGGTCACCACTGATGACATAAAACTGTCATTAGCCCATTTCAAAGACAAAGGAATGGAAGCTGAGGATGTGAAGTCCTTGGTCAAGATCACACAGCTGTCTGGGAAGAGCCTCCATCCTGGCAGACAGCCTTGCTCTTGAGAGCAAAGTCTCGCACCCACATTGTCCTGTGTAGTCACACAGTGCATTGCCACTTTAACAGATGGGGAAATTGAGGCTTAGGGCCTGTATCATCACTCTGAGTTCCAGCTCTACTAGGCAGTAGGTACCTGTATTTGTCAGAGAAACAGAACCAATGGGATGTTTATTTACAAGTGTATAGATGCCTGTCTATCTATCTATTATCTATCTATCTATCTATCTATCTATCTATCTATCATCTATCAATCCATTGAGCCAGAGAGAAAAAGAGCAAGGTTAATTCTAAGGGGTTGGCTCAGAAAATAATGGAAGCTGGCATTTCAAAATCTGCAAGGTGGGCTGGCACAGGCTGGAGACCCAGGAAGAGCCAATGCTGCAGCTCCAATCGGAAGGCCATCTGCTAGCAGAACTCCCTCTGGCTTGGAGGAGGTCAGTCACTTATTCTATTCAGGCTTCAACTGATGAATGAGGCCCACCCAGATTATGGCAGGCAATCTGCTTTATTCAAAGGCTATGGTTTAAGTGTTATTTTCATTCCAAAACATCCTCACAGCAACATCCAGAGTAATGTTTAATTAGATATCTGGGTATCAGGGCTCAGCCAAGTTGACATCTAAACTCAATCATCATGTCGGTTGGCCAGTTAGCTCAGTTGGTTAGAGCGCGGTGCTAATAAAATCAACCATCACAGTGCCCAGTCGTTGTTTGTTGAATGAATAAATGAACTCTCTTTGGGCTAGGCATTTCCCCTTGGCAATCATGACTGTATTAGGGAAGATTTCTCATCAATGGGCATTAACCTGGACATAAAAAACATCTACTGTGGCTCAGGCTGCATGCCCTGATGACTGTTTCTGTCTATGGACTCAGCCCTGGCCCCATATGTCCTTTGCCAGAGGGAGGTGAGTCTAGACTGGGGCCTGTTCGTCACCTGTCTGCTGCTTCCCCCAATTAGACATGTACAGCCCTGCAGGGCGAGCTGGCTAGGATAATGGTGGCATCTCCAAGAGGCTGCCAGCTTTGTCCATAATTGGAAGCATTAACCACCTTCCTGGAGGTTATAGAGCTTTGTGTTTCCAGACCTTGACCTTGAGGTGCCCGCCGTCTTCCTTCTCTGGTTATGTAACCTGCCACCTGGGAGAGGCTTCCAAATGTTTGTGGTACTCAACTGACTGCCATTTCAGGAGGATATTCAGAATCTAGGCTGCCTGTTAGCGAGTGGTGTTACGAAGGTGGCTCTGGAGTCCTGCTTTCTGGGTTCACATCCCCCCTCTGCTGTTGGAAACATGTGATAACTTAGCCTCCCTGAACCTCAGTCTCCTTGGCTGTCAAATGGAGAAAACAGTAGGACCTTTTTCTTGGGTTGTTGTGAGAATCAAATGGGATGATGCATGAAGTGTCTGATAAAGCCTGGCATGTAGAAGAATGTCCCTGAACCGAAGTTCTGTCATTGTCATCATCGCTGTGGCATCATCTATAGACACCCAGCTAATCCGAGGGCAGCGTGCTATGGCGGAAGGCCCCAGACTCCCTTCTCATTCTTGCCATGGGATTCATTAAAAAGGCTCAGGGAGGGGAGGTGGGGGTCTGCCCCAGTCACACATTGCCCATCTTCTCACATGCTTGCTCTCCAGTGTGAGAACTCAGAGACCTCAGAGGCAGGTCTCCTGCACAGAGCGGGAGAGGCAGCTGGCCACCTGCCTGTGAGTGTGGCCTGTGCCAGCACTGCTCAGGCCCCATTCTGTCCTCTTTGACTAGCCAGGAAGCTGAGCCTCCTGGGCATCTGATTCCTCATCTGTGAAATGGGGTGCTGGGAGTAATGCCTCCCCAAGATAGTTTTCAAAATGAAATGAGGTACTATAAAAAAAAAAAAAAAAAGGGCTCATCCTAGACATAGTAAGTACTCAAAAATATACACTTAGGTGTGATTTACAGGGATCATTTTTATTAGAGATCTCAGCTCTTTGTATATTGAGCCATCACCTTGATAATTTTATTAACTTTTTAAAAATATAAGACTCACCATTTAACTATGTTAAAGTGTACAATTCAGTGGTATTTGCTACATTGGAGAGTTCCAGCCATAATCACTATCTAATTGTAGAGCTTTTAATCACCCCAAAAAGGAGCAACATACCCATTACCAGTCACCACCATTTCCCCTCCTTCAGCCCCCAGTAGTCATGAACCTGCTTTCCATCCCTATGGATTTGCCTGTTCTGGATATCTCTCTATATAAAAGCCTAAGCAACTGAATGATCAGTTGACTGGTCAATCAGTTGACGGTTGCTATGACACACACTAACCACCAATGGGCAGATGCTCAATGCAGGAGCTGCCCCCTGGTGGTCAGTGTGCTTCCACAGTGGGAGTGCCGCTCAGCTGACAGACTCGTCCTGGCGGCCCATCAGCCCAGAGGCAGCCACTCACTCCCTTAGTAGTCCTCAGGTCCAATCTCCAGAGAATGGGCCAGGCACCAATGAACCAGTGTCACCGGCATGATCCCAACAGCATCTCTGGCCTCCTGGAAGTTGGCCTTAGGCACCGCTTCCCCTTCCTAGATGCTCTGCAAGGAAGAAAGGATATAAAAGCACTGCCAGGTGGCTCCCGACAACCAGTGCAAACATCAGTGGAACAGATCCAGAACCTGGGCTGGCAAGGGCATCCCACCACCTGCCCAGAGGGTCGATTGCATCTTGCAATCCCCCCTGCCCCCGCTTTGGGACCCCACCTGTGCATGAATTCATGCACCTGGCTTCTAGTTTCATATAAGCATAATCAGACAATATGTGGCCTCTGTATCTGGCTTCTTTCACTGAATATAATGTTTGCAAGGTTCATCAACATTGCAGCATGAATCAGTACTTCACTTATTTTTATGGCCAAGTAATATTCCATTGTGTGGACATACCACATTTGTTTATTCAGTCATCTATCAGCAGTTGGGTTGTTTTCATTCATTCCCTTTTTTAAATTTTTTTATTTTATTTTATTGATTTTTTTACAGAGAAGAAGAGAGAGGGATAGAGAGCCAGAAACATCGATGAGAGAGAATCATTGATCAGCTGCCTCCTGCACACCCCCCACTGGGGATGTGCCCGCAACCAAGGTACATGTCCTTGACTGGAATCGAACCCGGGACCCTTCAATCCGCAGGCCGACGCTCTAGCCACTGAGCCAAACTGGTTTTGGCCATTCCCTTTTTAAACCTATTTTTATTAGTAGACTTTTATTGAAACATAGATACAAGCAAAAAACATGCAAATCCTAAGTTTACTGTTGGTTGAATTCTCAGAGTGAGCCCACTCACTTAACAGGATCAAGATCAAGAAACAGAACATCAACAGCCCAGTCCCCTTTCCTGTCTCTCCCCCATGTACCCCCCCAAGCATGACCATGGATATGACCTTCAACATGGAAGATTGGTTTCTGAGATTTGTACAGATGAAATTAGATAGCATGTGCTTCCTTAGTTCATAGCTTTGTTTATGCGATTCATCCATGTTGTTGTAGTTTTTGCTCCTTCGTGTTCATGGCATTCCATTATGTGAAGAGAACACACTTATTTACTGTTGCTGGCCACATGCGTTGCTCCCAGGTTAGGGCTATCACCATTTGTGCCGCTATGAACATTCTGGCACGTGTTTTTTGGTGAGCAAATGCACTCATTCTGCTGAGCACATGCCTGAGAAAGAAACTGGAATCATTGGGTATATGAGTTCAGCTTTAGTAAATGTTGCCAGTTCTACAAAGTTCTATAATTAAAGGTTCTCAAAGTGTCTGAAAATACCAGTTGCACCACATCCTTGACTTCTATTAACTTTTTTTTCCTTTAAAGTTTTATTGAGATACTAGAGGCCTGGTGCATGAAAATTCATGCACTGAAGGTGAGGTCCCTCAGCCCAGCCTGCTTGCTCTCACAGTCCAGGAGCACTCAGGGGTGGAGATCAGGGGAAGGTGATGCCCCATCATGCCTCTGCTGCTGACATTGCTGGCAGCACAAGCCTCGGCCCGTTCTGGTTACATGAGCCTTGGGTGGCCCTGGGTGGCTGGGCAGCCACCATCCAAGGCTTGCCTGTGCCTTGGGCCAGCCCTGGGTGGCTGGGGGGTGAGGGGACTGGGGAACTCTAGAGGCAGGTGCCCAGTCTTGCTATGTGCCCACTCCGCTGCCCCAGCAGGGCTGAGAAGACTGTGCACCGCCATCTTGTGGCTGTGGGTGCTGCCATCTTTGAAGGTGGGGAAGTCAATTAGCATATTCCCTCTTTATTAGATAGGATAATTCACAGACCATACAATGCAGCCACTGAAAGTGTACAGTTCAATGGTGCTTACTATATCCGCAGAGCTGTGCAACCATCACCACAGTCAGTTTTAGAACATTTCCATCATCCTAACAAGAAACCCTGCACTCCCTAGGTGTCATCCTCACCCCCATATTCTCTAGGCAACCACTAATATACTTTCTGTCTCCATGAATTTGGACATTTCATATCAATGGGATCATATACTATTTGGTCTTTTGTAACTGGCTTTTTCACTCAGAATAATATTTTCAGGGTTCTCCCACGTTGTAGCAGGTATCAGTCCTTCTCTCCTATTTACGGCTGGTGACTATTCCGTTGTATGATGGACCACATTCTGTTTATCCATTCATCAGTGGATGGTCACTTGGGTTGTTGTTTCCACCTTTCAGCTATTAGGAATGAACTATTATGTACATTCTTGTGCAAATGTTTGCATGTTTTCATTTTTCTTGGGTATACATCTGGGAGTGGACTGCTAGGTCATATGGTAATTCCATGTTTAACTGTTTGGGAAACTGCCAGAGTTGTTTCTCACCATTTTACATCCCCAGCAGCAGTCATCTCTGACCAAAACACATGCCGCTGCACTAAATGGTACTGGCCAGGGGCAAGCCACACAGAACTCAGCATCTTCTCCCAGGGGAGAAAGCTGGAGGGAGAAGGTGCCTGCTGTAACGCTGTGACCAGCCCTGGGCAGTGTCCAGGGCCCTTGGTCTACCATGAACACAGTGGCCACTGCAGGGTCTGAAGAGGCGTCTGGCCCGGAGGCACTAGTGGGACTTGCTGCCCGTGGCCTTGGCCCTTCACCCCGAGCTGCCATGCTTCTCCGGTGGCAGGACTCTCCTGGGAAGGATAATGGGTGTAATGATGAGGGGCCGGAACTTGGTTAAATTTCATCATTTCTAGGGAATTTCACAGAGGCCTGGCCAGAAATCCTGTCCAGCTTCCGGATCATGTCCTGCTTAAGCCCATCCTCTGTCGGATGGGGAGGTGCCCTTCCAAGTGGAGAAACTCCCCAGGACAGAGGGAGGGGCTCCTGGCCGCAGAGAAAGGCAGAGGCTCCTGGGCTGATGCTGCTTGAACCAATGCGGAGCGGGACTCAGGCAGGCACTGGCCAGTGGGATGCCAGAGCTTCTGTGCAACACACTGGGCGTCCAGGGCAGTCCCCATGGACATGTAGATGGGTGCCATCCCGCGTCCAGAGAGGAGAGTCCCTGTCCAGGCTGCCTGCCTGCCTCTGCCTGCACGTGTTTCTTGCTGTAATGAGGCCTGGGGTCCATCAGAATCCATGTTTGGCTGAGTTTCAGCGGCTTGGACTCCACCCCTGACTCCCAAGCAACCTTGGGCAAGTCCCCACCCATCCCTGGTCTCAGTTTACCTATCCCCAGGACATGGAGACAACTGGAAGCTGCACGATGGCCTTTGGACAACAATCCTCTGAGTCTGCGAGCAAGGGGGCCTGTGGCTCCTCCAGAGGAGGACATAGGGAATGTGTTTATAGTCCTGAGCTCAGGAATGCCTGGGAGGCACAGCCCTGGCCTGGGTGCCTGTCCACAGGGGACTGCCCAGCATCCACGGAGCTGGTGGGCCCCCCAGTGGCAGGGGGGAGAAGGGACAGCTTCCCCAGGCAGTTCCATTGCCATAGCACAGGGATCCGCTCGGATGGATGTGGCTCTCTTCTTTCTTCATTCGCTCAACTTTTAGCTCAGCAACCTACACTCAGTGGACAGCTAACAGACAGTAGTTGAAGGAATAAATGTATTCAGTCCATGAGGAATATTGAAGCCTCGTGGTTGGTGACCTGGGCGAGTGGGGCTAGGGCGGAGGCCCTCTTGGTCTTGCTTGGCCTCCAGAGTCCCCTGGAGAGGTGAGAATTGCGTCTCTCCTTGAGGAGGAGGGAATGCCAGGGTAGAGGGGCAGAGGCCTGGACCCAGGACTGGCTGCTTTCAGTCCCTCTCGGTGCTCCACACTGCCCTGTCCCTTAGTCCTTACCTGCACAAGTCAGAGTGGGGGGGGGGGGAGGTGGCAACACCTGTGTGTTGTGGGAAACGTGGGGGAGGGTCTGTTCCACCCCGAGGAATGTGGGGAAAGGCGCCGCCAAGCAGGTCACCTCTGGGCCAGACTCCACAGATGGCCATGGGGCCCCAGGAGCAGGAAAGGGAACTGTGGGTGAGTAATTAAGTGAAGGTCTCCATCTTGTAGGACCGTGTGAGGATGCCGGGCACATAGCAAGAGCTCAGTTTTAAAAAGCCAGTTGCCCTGTGCCCATTGCTGGCCCACTAATTTGGCAGATGGAATGGGAGTGAGGGGGTCAGGTCTGTGGTAATACGATGGTGAGGACGATGATGCCACCCACCGCTGGAGCCCACACATCCTCGCAGCTCAGGAGCTAATCTGTGTAGCTTCTGACACAGGGGTTTGAGAATAATCATTTGAAACCCAAACCCACTGACCTCTTCTACTTTCTAAGGGCGGTGGGTGGCTGCATGGGTGTCCTGTGGCTGCTGTAACAAGTGACCACAGACTCAGTGGCTTCTACAACACATTTATTCTCTGACAGCTCTGGAGGTCAGAAGTCCAACACAGACCTCAAGAGGCTAAAATCGGGTGTCATGGGCTGGTGACTCCTGGAGGCTCCAGACAGGACCTGCTTCCTCCTCTTTTCTGGCTTCTCAAGGTGCCACAGTCCTTGTTCGTGGCCCCACGTCACATCATTTTCCCCTGCTTCCTGTGCCTTCCTCTCTTGTGGCCAATCTCCCTCTGCCTCCCTTTTATAAGGCCCACCCAGATGACCTAGGATCCACTCTCATCTCAAGATCCTTACCCACGCCTACACCTCCATTGCTGAGTCAGGTCACAGGCCTGCAGAGTCCAGGGATCAGGTCGGACGCCTTGCAGGGCTGCCGGGGTGTTTCTGCATCTACTAGGGTTCAGGAATCTGGAGAAGGGCTGCGACACAGATTAATAAAGAGGCTATAGAAGAAACATGAATTTGGAAGGCATTTTGGGGGAGCCAGAGGAGGCTTAGTTTTAGTAATTAAGTTCTCTGAATCTCTGGATTCCTAGCTAGAGGCCCAGTGCATGAAATTCAGGCCAGCCTGCACCCTCTTCAATCCGGGACCCCTTGGGGGATATCTTATTGCCAGTTTGGGCCTGATCCTGTGGATCGGGCCTGAACTGGCAGTTGGACATCCCTCTCATAATCCAGGACAACTGGCTCCTAACTGCTCACCTGCCTGCCAGCCTGATCACCCCTAACTGCCCCCCTCCCACTGGCCTGGTTGCCCCCAACTGCCCCCCTCTGCCAGCCTAGTCACACCTAACTTCCCCCCCTTGCCAGTGTGTTTGCCCCCAACTGCCCTGCCTGCCAGCCTGGTCACCCCTCACTGCCCCCCCTGCCAGCCTAGTTGCTCCCAACTGCCCCCCTGCTGGCCTTGTCACCCCCAACCTCCCCCCTCTGCCAGCCTGGTCACCCCTAACTTCCCCCCCTTGCCAGCGTGTTTGCCCCCAACTGCCCTGCCTGCCAGCCTGGTCACCCTTCACTACCCCCCCGCCAGCCTAGTTGCTCCCAACTGCCCTCCTGCTGGCATGGTTGCCTCCAACTGCCCCCACACTCCCAGCCTGATCACCCCCAACCACCCTCCCTTCCTGGCTTGATTGCCCCTTACTGGCTCTGTCTCTACCCCGCCACCATGGCTTTGTCTGGAAGGACGTCCAAAAGGTCTCCCGGTCTAATTAGCATATTACCCTTTTATTAGTATAGATTTTTCCCTAGAGCAAAGAAGATACACATATTAAAGGTAAGGTTGGGTAAACAGTAAGATTATCAGGTTGGGGGAACTGCCTTCAGCTGTCTGGCAGCAGGTAAATAACATGCAGATTCTCAGCCCTGGTGAAGCCCCAAGTTCCATCAACCTTTTGATGCACTTTTTGCATTTATGACGTGCTGGAATTAGCCTCCAGCACAGCCATTACTCAGCCCACCACAGTGACATAAAGAGCCCAGGTGGAAACACATCTCTATACTACTCCCTGCCGCTTACAAAGACTGGAGGTGGCCAGAGAAGGATCTAGAAACACAGATCACGGCCTTTTCTTCCTGCCATGCAGGGTGGGACCCAGCTCAGGGGACCTGTCTCTGTGATGCTCAGTGAGCCAGACATGACTCTACGGTAAGAACCGGAGAGCAGGAGCCCTCCCTGGCACCCAGTTTACTACCCCTCTTCCTCTAACTCAGTGTTTCCCAAACTTTTGACATATGTGTACCCCTTCTATAATTTTTGTAATGCTGAGTACCCCTCGTACTCATGAGAACGTAGAATTAGGTGCAGCTAAGCACGGTGCAGTGCATATCCCCACCAAACTCCGGTGCAACGCGTACCCCCACCAAACTCTTCCCGTACCCCTGGGGGTACGAATACCACACTTTGGGAAACACTGCTCTAACTCATTTGACCCCTAAGGAGCCTCCTGTGCAGAAGGAGCCACCTGACAGTGGGACAATAATTCGCCTCTCAGCACCAACTCGGGTCGTTCAGAATGATTTCATAGCCATGGATGTCCACACACCGCTAGCCCCTCAGACTGCGTGTGCATCCTCACGTCAAGGGGCAGCACCCATCATGCTGTGAGGCCTTTACATGAGGACACCCACGTGACAAGTGAGCACCCAATAGTGGCTGTGCCCCTGGCAGCGTGGAGCCTGGGTGGTGGGTCAGGCTTCCTGGCCTCTGAGATAAAGGCAGTTTCAGGAGCAATAGCTATTCTTTTATGTTTACAAAAGGACCACAGGCTACTCGCTGAGAGTCCTGTTCAGTCAAGGGGACAGGATTGCTGACACCAGCAGTGGTGGCGGGCAGAGCAGCCTCCACAGAAGGAAGATGGATGAGGCCGGGTGAGGACAGCCAGAGAAGCGTGGATCCAGGCCACTTCTCAGGCTGAGACCCACCGTGGGGGCCATGATGGGCCAGAAACAACACTGCCCTCTTACCACCACATTAATTGCTCAGTTCAACATTCACACGATTTAAACTCCGAAATCTCTCTCTCTGGAGTTTTGCTTCCTGATCCATGGAACCATGGGAGTCCTCACAGTGGCCTCCAAGGCCTCAGACCTCTGTCCTCCCTGCCTCCCATTGCTAATAGTAACCACCACATGGAGCCCTGGGGACAGCTGCCCAGGTCCACCACAGTCTGGCTCCAGAGCCCTGCCTTGTTTCTGGTTAGAGTCAGCCCTAGTGTGTGGCCTGGCCCCCCTCCTGGTTGCCACCTGCTGTCTCCCCACCACCACCCCCGCCCAGGAAGAAGCCTCACAGAAGCCAGGCCCGCCTGGTTCTCTGCAGCTCCTCGGCACCTATAGCTGGAAGGTCCCAGCCTGGGTCACTGCTGTCTCCATCAACTCCCACTTCCAGGCTATCGCCATCACCGGGAAAAGGCTAAATAAATAAATAAATAAATAAATAAATAAATAAATAAATAAATAAAAATGGCCACTTGGTTGATGACCTGGTCAGCATTCCTAAACCCTGGTGGATTGCCCAAGGCTATGGGCACTTTCTCCCTAGAGACGAAGTTGGAAGTGTCTGGAAGGAGGTAGTGTATCCCAGTGGTCTGGGGTGCTGCCCCCTCTTGGAGGGTGCCAGGCACAGATTCTGATTATGACACTCAACCAGCATCCTATATACACGTGTTTTAGGACATCCTGTGGTTATATTTACGCAGGCAGGAACCCTTTTATAAGTGTGCGTGTCTAGGACCAAACTCCATTTTACAGACAGGAAGTATGGTTTTGTATGTATTTACTCTGCACTGTTGCCATGCATGCAACTATTTTTTAAAATAAATATTTATTCAAATGTCCTAGGGTTTGCAAACTGGAAACACAACTAGGCAATCCCCAGGGTGTTCTGAAGAAGAAAGCAAAGCTGAGGGTTCTTACAGCTCAAAGTACATCCGTGAGAAGAATCAGTCCTGCATTCTTAGCCTCTGGATTGGTCTAGATGTAGGTGGTCTGGATAATAGATGCAGGTGGTCTGGATAATAGATGGAGGTGGTCTGGATACATGAACATTCTTCCCTTAGTCCTTCAGGGGGTAATCAAAAGTTTATCTGAAGTTTGATGTATGTGTATGCCATGCAGGCATTGAGGCAGAAATTCATGTAAATCAATATTTTCTGCCGAAACCGGTTTGGCTCAGTGGATAGAGCGTTGGCCTGCGGACTCAAGGGTCCTGGGTTCGATTCCGATCAAGGGCATGTACCTTGGTTGCAGGTACATCCCCAGTTGGGGGTATGCAGGAGGCAGCTGGTCGATGATTCTCTCTCATCGATGTTTCTGACTCTCTATCCCTCTCTCTTCCTCTCTGTAGAAAATCAATAAAATATATTAAAAAAAAAAAAAAAAAAAAGATTTTCTGCCAATGGGCCTTTCAGTCCCCAGGTAAGGTGTGAGCCTATTGGCTAAGACTCCTAACTGCTCTGTAGTGTGAACAAAATTCAGAGACTACCCACCAAGTTCAGACATGCAACTATTTTGTGAATATGGGGACATTGTGTTTGTTCAGAACTTTGTCAAGAGGTTTCCACCATTTGAAAAGCCACGTGACCTGTAAGTGGGTCCCACTCTCCACACCTGGGTCAGGTGCCATCTGTGCTGTCATGTTCGTGTGAACCTGTGCACGCACACAAGCAGCTGATAGGTCCCTTCTCTCTTCCCAGGGAAGGGGGGACACAGATGAGCATCACCACATTGAAAAACGTGTTATTTTATGTTCCTACTAGAGGCGCGGTGCACAAATTTGTGCACGGGTGGTGTCCCTCAGCCTGGCCTGTGCCCTCTCACAATCCGGGACCCCTAGGTGAGGGATGTTGCACTACTGAAGCTGTAGGTGGCCAGGGAGGAGCCCCAGCCAGGGCCTGGTGCAGTTCTGCTGCTGCTCATCCCAGCCCCACTGCGTCTGCTGCTGCCACCACCCAGTAGCACTGCCACAGAGACGGGAGAGGATCCTGCCCCCACAGCTGCACTCGCCACTCGCCAGCTGTGAGCTGGGCTTCTGGCTGAACTGTGTTCCTGCTGTGGGAGCACACTGACCACCAGGGGGCAACTCCTGCATGGAGCGTCTGTCCCCTGGCGGTCAGTGTGAGTCATAGTAACCGTTGACTGGTTGTTCTGGCATTCCCATCATTCCGGTTGTTCAGTCATAACGGTTGCTTAGGCTTTTATATCTATAGATTAATTCCGTACCTTTTAGATCTGCTGCAAACTGCAGCTGGACATTAAATGGCGTTGAGGAAATTGTTGGGTTTCTATGCATTTTATTTCAGGATGGCAATGGGGGTGTGAAGTTATTTGCTAGGAAGGGGATACTGGTCGGTGGGATTATGCACTATGGCCTGAGTGGACACACCTAGTAGCAGTTTCTGGGAACCCTAATTAGAATATGCGGAATGATCAAGGCCAATTTTTCATATGCATGTGTGCAGGCGAGAACACAGCGGAATTAGCAGGTGAAAGGCCCCTTTTGCTCTTTGCAATTGCGAGGGCAATGACTCGGGAGTAGCAACATATGCACAGCACAAACACACCTTTATGTAACCTGATTATGTTAATGTAGCGTGAACGTCACAAATTGGCACAAGGCCTCTTCTGTTTGCGTGTATCACTTCTGTGTGAGCAGATATATAAATTTCCACTGGCCAGCCGGTTGTGGGTTGCTCTGTGTGGCTGCTTTGGGCAACTGCTTTTGTGGGGCTACTTTGTGTGATGGCTCCTGTAGTAGCAATGGCCACTTGATCTACAATAAAATCTCTTCTGTATGTGCCTATGACTTCTCATGTCTTCATCTAATGCCTGGCATCCGAGGAGCTGTGCACCCAACACAGTCCCAGTGCTCTTTCCTCTCTAGCTCTGCCCCTTGCTCTTTTTGAAAAGAAAAAGAAAACTTTATTGAGGTGTAATTGACATACAAAAACCTGCACATATTTAATGTACATAATTTGAGTTTGGATATATGCACACACCCGTGAAACCATCACCCCCAGCTACTTATGCATACTAGTATAAAACCCTAATATGCAAATAGACTGAATGGCATAACAACCAAACAACAGGTTGCTATGACGTGTGCTGACCAACAGGGGGCACGCACGGAACATGGCAGGCATCGGCAGCAGGTGGTTGAGTGTGGAACATGGCAGGCACTGGCCATGGAGGAATGGTGGAGCAGGTGAGTGGGGGTGCCAGACCAAGGTGGGGTGCCAGTCGCTGTCATCAGAGCGAGTCTCTAGTAGTTACTGAAAATTCTTTGCTCCCATGCACTGCGATCTTGCCTGGCACTTTCACCTACTGCCAGTGCCAGCCCTGCTCAAACCTGCTGCTGGCACCCGGTGCCAGCCCTGATTGCTTAGCACCATCAGCAGATGCGAGCACGGCCAGCACCATCAGCACGTGGCGGTGGGAGCAGGGCTACCAGTAGACAGGGGACCAAGGGCCACGGTGGGAGGGGCTGGGCAGGATGGGCCAAGTCCTGCCCCTGTGGCCACCACAGCCTCGGCCACAGTTCCTTTCCAGGTTCATGAATTCGTGCACTGGGCCCCTAGTTAAGTAATAAAAAGTAGCCATCACCTCCAAACATTTCTTCTTGCACATTTCTTGTTGCTTTTGGGGTTCTTTGTTTTTGGTGCTAAAAACACTTAACATGAGACCCTAACCTCTAAACAAAATTTGAAGTGTACAATACAGTACTATTAACTATAGGCACTATGCCATATAGCAGATTTCTAAACTTATGATCCAAGGCTTTTTAAGAAAAACTGTTGTTAACCTTTTATTACTGACTATTTCAAACACATGCAAAGTAGAGAAAAGAGCATAATTAACCCTATGTAGCTGTCACCGCCTTCAACTCAACATTTTGCCATTTTTGCCAATCTTGTTTCAACTGCTTTCCATTCTTCTTTTTACCCCCAAATTTTAAAGCAAATTCCAGATGTTGTGTCATTTGCATGTGCATATTTTAGTATGCTCTCTGACTGATAAAGAGCAAAATAAAGTGCCCATCACGCCAGGGAGATACTAACACAAATATTCCCTTAATATCTTCACTACCCGAGCCATGTTCAAATTTATACAGTGATGTCTTTATGCGATTTCTTAAAACCAGGACCCAAATATGGTGCACACTGTGCATTTGTTGTCTGTAAGTTCTGTCTGGATGCTCTCCCTCACTGGTTGCTTTCCCTTCCCCCAACCTCCCTGCACCCCATCCCAGATAAGGTGACATTTTTTTCTTGGTTTCTTTTTCTTTTCTTTTCTTTTTTCTGTAATTTTCAAATGGGTGATATTGACTAATAAAATTATATAGGATCCAAGTGTACAATAAGCCTTTTCTTTTTCTCCCTATCTCCCACCTATCCCTTCATGGGCACCTGCTGCATGTGTGCTAAGACCTGGGAACATAGTGGACAAAAATCCCTTGCCCCGCGAGCAAGACAGCATAATCGAGAGGGAGAGACAAGCCTTAAAAAAAAAAAAAGAAAAGAAAAGAAAAGAAAAGAGCCACTGTAAGTTTCCAGCAAAGGAGGGAGCTTTCCTTCTTTCCTGTCTGCCTCCTCCTACCTGCTCTCAATTCAACTCCCTCCTGCCCCAGCGGGCCCTGGTTTGTTAATTACCTCTGCCTCTCCCGCGCCTTCTTCTCCAAGCTCAGAGGGACATCAGTCTCCCAGCTAAAGAAGAAGCCAGCCTTCTTCCTGGCGGGGCTGCCTGCTTTCATAACTGAAGGTCCTCATCCATTCCTGTGTCAGCCCCTGGGCTGAGCCCCTCACACACATCAGCCCAGTTATTTTCACAGTGTCCCCCAAAACAGGGACTACCAAGTCCCTTTCACTAACAAGGACTGGCTCAGAGAAGTCTGTAACTTGTTCTAAAGTCACTCTAGAGTCACAGCTGTTGACCTTCAGGGCAGAACCTGTACCCAAGTACTGTCTCATGCACAAGCTCTTGGCCAAGGGGTCTTTTTATACCTATGGCTGAGGTGGCTGAGTCCAGGTGGACACTTCTGTCTCTCTTGAGTTTAGATGAATTGAACCAGCAGTCGGCAAATTACAGCCTGCAGACCAAATGCAGCCACTGCCTGTTTTTGTAATTAAAGCTTTATTGGAACACAGCCATGCCCATCATTTACATATTGCTCTGGCTGCTTTGGCTCTCCAATCACAGAGTCCAGTAGTTTTAACAGAGTCCACATATCCGGCAAGACCAAAAATATTTACTCTCTGGTCCTTTACAGAAAAAGTTGGCCAAACTCTGAGACTTATGTTTGACAGGAAGAAGGAAGGAAGGAAGGAAGGAAGAAAGGAAGGAAGAAAGGAAGGAAGGAAGGAAGGAAGGAAGGAAGGAAGGAAGGAAGGAAGGAAGGAAGGAAGGGAGGGAGGGAGGGAGGGAGGAAGTCCAAGCAGTAGGATGTCCCCTCTCCCAGGGTGGCCGCCACCCCTGCTTCTCACACCGCAGGTTAGCGTGGCCTATTTGAACTCCACAGAATAATGACACGCCTAGGAGGGTCTGGCTTCTTGCCTGTGAGGGTCATCTTTGCTGTGTGTGGATCAAGTTGGTTTATTTCCTCGTAGTGGAATTGGGAGGTTTTTAACTCTTTTTTTAATGCTTATTTATAGTTTCTTGAATTCTACAATAAGTATATATTACATAAGGAAATGCAGTTTTAAAAATCAAAGGCGGGGGGGAAAGTGCAAGTTGATTTCAAGAATTCAAACAACAACCACAAAATCGGCGTTGTCCTGGGGCTTCTGGCTCAGGAAAAGCTTCAAAACATATAATTTCTGGCCAAGGCCAGCCTGTCTGTCGGCCAAAGGGAAGGAGCGCGGGCAGCTGTCGCCGCAGGCTATGTCCTCCTCCTCCGCTCCCAGATCCGACCCCGCAGGCAGGCAGGCAGGCAGGCGGTTGAGGCCTGAGGCTGGAAGGCAGAGCCTCGTTCCTCTGCTCAGGCTAAATGTATGCACTGGAGGCACTGCCTCTGCTTTTTGGTCTCCCCTGGCCTTTTTCTTTTCCACTAAAGCTTGCAGGGAGGAGAAAAAAGAAACCCGCCTTCTGGGAGGATGAAAGGTCGGGAGGGAGGTGCCCTGGGGAGTGGACGCCCTGGGTGCTGTGGGCAGAGGTTGCTTCAGAGCAACGGAGCTGGCCCTGGGGGCTGCCCCAGGAAGGACACAGCTGTGCGGACTGGGTTGCAGCCAGCTCTTCAGTCTGAAGGCATGGAGGGTCCCACCTCTGCCTCTGGCTCCCCCAGGCTCCAGGCAGGTCTGGATGCCTGCCTGTCGGGGTCATGTGAGTTTGGGGGAGTGGCTCTCTCCTTGGAGTCCTCACCCGTGACTGTAAGTGAGCCTATGGACTGATCCACGCAGGGACTTCTTGTTCTCCTGAACTGCAAAGGGGCTGAAACAAAAGCAAAGATGGTGGGCGAGAGCGTCACTCTGCTGTGTGCTCAGGATAAACAGGTTTGTTTACATCTTCAAATACACGACTTAGAGGTTCGGAGTGTGAGCTCTGAGGCTGGGCTGTTTGGCTTTGCACCCTGGTCCCAGGTCTACCAGCCATCCTGCCTCTCTGAGCCCCAGTTCCCTCATCTGCAAAACTCAGATAATGGTAGACTACATTCCAGGAGTAAATGGGTTAATAAATGTAAAGTACTTAGAATGATGTGAGCCCATAAGTGCTCAGTAGCTACTGCTAGGTGTGTGACATGCACACACACATATACATGCACAACACATTCATGTGCACACACACGTACATGTATACACGTAACGCCTACCAACATACACATACCCACACAGGTACACATTTACATACTTGCTTATATATACAATACATATGCATACACACACAAATGCACACATTGATACACATATACACTTACAAACATGCAAATATACATGTGTACACACATGCTCTTACATATACATAAATACATATACAAGTATTCACACGCAGAGAGGAGCATTCATAAACATACACACATTCACCCTCACACACGTGTGTACACACATGGGTACTCATGAGCCTTATCTAAAGTTGAAACCAGGACAGGGGGTGCTCCCTCTCGGGTACAAGCCGGCATTGCAGGACCCTGAGTGTGTGAGCCTCACTTGCCCTACCCCCTCACCACCAACAACCAATGAGGGGAGGAGGGTTGGAAATCCAGGCCCATCAGACTCCAAAACTTCATAACATGGAGGAAAATTCCAAAACTCTTCATGTGCCAGATCCTGTGTCAATAATTTATATTCAGGAAGAAAGTTCAACTGGGAACTAGCTCCCTGCAAACTGGAGCTGGGTCTGAGTTTACTTCATAGTATTACCATCGCTGGAGGGCAGCCAGTCAGGGTTTTGAGGGAATTGGCAGGGTTGGAGGAGTGCTGGGAGGCGGGGCATTTACCATTGGTGCTTTCACAGACATGCCACCCAGGCACTCAGTTCGTGTGAGGGGGCCACAGCTCAGCAAGCTGTGACGGGGTCCATGCTGGTGGCTTCTGGTTCATCACATGCCCTCTGAGCCAGGGCACTATGAGGAAGAGATCCTTTGAGGCTGTTGGTGGTGAAGCCAGCTGGATGCCCAAGTCCTCCTGCATTCTACCTCCTGGCCTCTGGTCGATGCTAAATGAGTGTATTAGTTATCTGCTGCTGCATGACAAATATCCCCAAACTCAGAAGCTTAAAGCAACAAACACGTATTATCCGATGGTCTCGCAGGTCAGGAATCTGGGAACTGCCTGAGTGGTTCTGGCTCCTGTGGTTGCAGTTGGGGCTGTCATGAGAGGCATCAGCTGAGTTGTGGTTGTTGGCAGGTCTCAGGTCCCCAAGGGCTCTGGGTGGGAGGCCTCCATTCCTTGCTGTGTCTCTCCGTAGGGCAGTTTCCTGGCATGGAACCTGGCTTCTCACAGAGGAAGTGATGAGAAAGAGGGAGCCTGAGACAGAAGCCAGGCTTCCTATAACCTAATCTCAGAAGTGACATGGCGTCACTCCTGCCCTGTCCTAGCTGTTAGACGTGAGTGACGCAGTCCAGCCCGGGCTCACGGGCAGGAAAATCAAGCTCCAGCACTGCGGTGAGGTCACCTGTGCTGGCAGCTTTAAAACTGCCAGCACAGGTGACCTCACTGCAGGTATGTGAGGTTTTGCCCAGGCTCCCAGCAGCATGTGATGCTCTGCTGATGAAGCAGAAGAGACTGGAGATTTGGAGTCTGATCTGTGCTCATCTCCTGGCCTGTCACTTCCTGAGTGGTCTTCCCTCTTCATCTAAAAACAATGAATATACTCTGTTTCCCCGAAAATAAGACAGTGTCTTATATTAATTTTTGCTCCCAAAGATGCGCTAGGTCTTATTTTCAGGGGATGTCTTATTTTTCCATGAAGAAGAATACAGTACACATTTATTGTTAAATGAAAATAAAGGAATTTATTACCTGTATATGGTATGGTAGTATGGTAGTTGTCAACACAAACCAGACAAACTGTGAATCCTACAGTATCAAGAATTTGCTCATTTATTCAATGACAGTCATGTCATCATCTTCTGGAACATCATCATAACAATCCAATTCCTGAATTTCCTGGTGAATTTCTTGTGACTCCATTTCTTTCAGAATCAGTGGAACAAATCTCTCATGTTTAGCCTGGGGGGGCCTTATTTTGGGGGGATGCCTTATATTTCACTCAGAAGGAAACCTGTAAGTAGGTCTTATTTTTGGAGGATGTCTTATTTTCGGGGAAACGCGGTAAGCATCAGTTAGAAACCACCAAAAGCTTATCAGGATGCAAACCAGTTAGGAAGACAGGGTTTAGTTACACAGTGGAATAATGTACTAATAATTATGTCAATCATTTAAAAATAACTGAGAACTGCATGGATCACCATGAATAAACCTAAAACGTTTTACTGAGTGAAGAAAGATGAGGTGCTAACGGGTTTGAACAGTGTGGTCCTTTTTATGCAAACTCTGTGGCACAGAGTTGAAGGCATGGGGTTTCTGGATGCTGGCACAGGCGGGAAACAGGGGCGGGACCAGTGCTCAGTAATTCAGTAGGAGGTCGCTGCTGGGCCGGGTGGGAGGGAAAGGATGGGGTGGAGCTTCAACTCTCTAACTTTGATCCCATTAAAATGCACTCCTAAGCAAATCTGCAAAAGATGAACATTTGTGCAAGCTGGGCGGTGCACATGGGTGGCTGGTACATGCTGAACTGTTCATAGTTTAGAATCAGATGTGCACTTTGACAGTGGAACTTCTGTGAGGTTGCTCTGGGGACAAGTGGGTTGAGTGTACCCCACAGGTGTCGTCATGCTCCCTGCATGATGTATGGGCACGTGTGCACTCATATGTAGCCTGTGATGCATGTCATGAGAGTCATGCCAGACACAGGATGGCCAATGTTTTATTTTTTATTTACTTTTAAATATATATATAATTGATTTTTTACAGAGAGGAAGGGAGAGGGATAGAAAGTTAGAAACAGCCGGGACCGGTTTGGCTCAATGGATAGAGCGTCGGCTTGGGGACTGAAGGGTCCCGGGTTCGATTCCGGTCAAGGGCATGTACTTTGGTTGCGTGCATATCCCCAGTAGGGGGTGTGCAAGAGGCAGCTGATCGATGACTCTCTCTCATCGATGTTTCTAACTCTCTATCTCTCTCCCTTCCTCTCTGTATAAAATCAATAAAATATATAAAAAAAAGAAAAAAAAAAAAGAAAAAGAAAGTTAGAAACATTGTTCAGCTGCCTCCTGCACAACCCCTACTGAGGATGTGCCGGGAACCAAGGTGCATGCCCTTGACCGGAATCGAACCTGGGAGCCCTACAGTCCACAGGCAGATGCTCTATCCACTGAGCCAAACCGGCAAGGGCTGGATGGCCAGTGTTTTAATCTGGAACCAGGAAGTGGGCCTGTGGATGGGAAGCAGACTGACTCCAGTTCAGATCCTGGGTGCTGGGAGCCTCTAAGCCTCACTCTGCTTTCTCTTTGCCCCACATCCGGGCAGGCTGACAGGAAATCCCAGGTGCTCCCCTCCTCATGGCAGGGGAATTCAAACCACACAGCTCCAGTCAGCTCCTTTCTTAACCCCACTCCAGCCACAGACCCCAGGCCAGCCTCCTTTTTCTGCTCCCTCAAGTCATTTTGGAAAAACTTGGGAGGCTGCCCTGCGCTCCTAGAAGCCTCATCACAGGAATAACACGCGGGTCCTGCCCTCCCGCTGCTTGTCAGCCCATCGCGTGGGAGAGCATCCGCCCTGTTCCTCTGGCGTGGCCACAGCACCATGACACCTGGGAAGCGCTTACTCCTTACTCTGGAAGGTCGGGGCCAGGGGAGTCAGTGAGCTACCTACTTATTGGCATCTTTGTCTGTTTCCGGGATCAGGCAGAGCTCAGCCCCCTCGCCAACACCCACCCCAGCTTCTCACTTTGGCCCCTGCTGCTCCACCCACTGCTCTCCAGGGATGTACCAGCGAGGTCTTGGTGGAGAGGAGAGAAGGAGGCCAGTTCCCACGGACACAAAACAGATGCCGGGCCACGTGGGGCTCTTTGTCCCGCGCTGGCTCATCGGTCCTCACAGGCGTGTGGCTGTTGGAAGCTCGCCATGGAACACAGCCGCTCTGAAATGCTGGAAAGAGAAAATGGGGCCCTGTGTCTTAAAGGTCCCCAGAGGAATTCCCCCAGCTGGCAGTGGGACTGAGGGGCCCAGAGATACCTCACGCTTGGTGGCACCTTAAATTTCATGACATACTGCAAATGTTGGGAGCAATATGTGATGGTGTACAGATATGCTGGCATTGCGTGTCCTGAGGATGGGGTACTTATAAAAACGACCCTAAGGCTTTGCACCGAGGGTGAGTATTGAATTATATGAAATTGCCCTTTCTTCAGAAGGCAAAATTGGTCTCAGATAAGCAATTTTATCTGGCTCATGTGAAAAGCAAAACACTAAGTATTTTGTGCTTTCCCCCAGCTTCCTCCTGGATTAAAGTTGTTGGGTGTTTGTGCAAACCCCCCTTCTCTACTTCCTTCCTCCTCCCTCCTCCCCTCACCCCCGCCCGCCCCGCTTCCGCCCAAGGGACGCAGAGGTATCTGCAGCCTCTCAGGGGGAGTGGAAGCCCAGCAAACACCGTCTCCCAGGGCGGCGGAGAGAGCCGCGGGCGCTGCACTGACGCTCCCGGCCAGAAGGGGTCGCCCTCGGCCCGCCGTGCTCTCGCCGCTCTCAGCACCGCAGGCTGGGAGACTGCAGCGAAGGCCCTCCTCGCACAAGGCCGGACCCCCGCTGCCTGGCTTCAGTGCAGAGAACCAGCCTCACCGATCCTCTCCGGGCGGGCGGAATAGATTCGCAGTAATTGGCGCATAAACTTCCCATCTGGGCTGGCGGCTAATGGCAGAGATTCAGGCTCCTCGGGGAGGGCAGGAGCTGTGCGGACGCGGGCTGGGTGCCAGGGCCGGCTCCTCCAGCCCCCGCGGCTCCGTACCAGCCAGCCAGGAGCACACCCTCTGGGTCCCTGGTCTGTCCCATCCCACTGAGCACTGGGCTTCCTGCAAGAAGGGGATGATGGCCAGAACTGGGAGCGTCTGGGGCACCTCAGCGTGTGGTCCTAGACCAGCGGCAGCAGCACCGCCTTGGAAACTGAGTCTCTGCCCCGCCCAGTCCTGCCAAAGCAGGACCAGAGCCTACTGATGCTGACCCGCCGCCGAGCAGCTGTAACAAGGACCGTCCAGGTGGCGCGCAGGTTTGCAAAAATACCTTTGACCTGGCTGTTCTGCATTTGGAAGTTTATCCAAAGGAATCCATCAGCAATGCCCACGTGGAGATGTTTGAAATGGCAGTGCTGTGCTTACCACAGACGTCCTGCCCCAGGCACAGCGGATGTCCCAGCTCCTGTCCCTGGAGGTGGCTCATGATAAAGAACTCACAGAATCTGATCGCTGCTTCTCTTTCTCTGGGTCTGTTTTTGTTCATCAGTTTATGTTGTTCATTATTTCCTCTAGATGTGTGAGATCATGTGATCCAAGAAATACCCTTGTAAGAACCTAAACTGCAACACGCCATAATGGTTATGCTGAGAGGCAAGTGAATCAGCCTGTTAAAAAGAACTCACGGAAGTTGTGGAGCCCAAGGTTATCCAGCCACGACCCAGTAGAGTTAGCAGTTGAGTTCGGACAGTTGGCTGTGGGCCACTGGCCCCCACCAGCAGTGCCCTCTGCCTGCCTGTGTGAGGCATCCATCATGGTGTCACTTATGTGTCAGGGAGCAGAATGCCGCATCTCAAGCGCTGAGGGCTGGTGCAGTACATCTGTATGACTGGGTGTCCTGCTCTCCAGTTGGGAGCATGGATGGCAACCAGGCCCCTAGTAGGAGCCTATGGACACTTGCACAACACCCCCCTGGCCTGGCCTGATGTCCACATGCCCCTCCCTTCTTCCTGTCCCTGTAAAAAGTTCAGGGGAGGGTGTGCCTCTTCTGTGAGCCCAGGTCTATATTCTGCGCTTGCTGCCGAGGCTGCCATCGGCCAGGGAAGCCCAGCTGTAGAGGGTCAGGCCTGTATCGCCACAGCAGCTTGGGTCAGTCCCCATTCTAGAGCTTGGTGCTTGAGACAAGGGGGCTGGGAATTTGGGCAGAAGAGGACCACAGCCCTCGTGTACCTGCAGCCATGGAGTTCCAGGTTAAATGGATCCCCAGCGCTTCTTGCAGGTGCACGTGGCCACACAGGCAGGCATGGCCACCTTCTCCACCACAGGCTTCGGAGAATGATGTGACAGAGGCCCCAACGGCCCAGTAACACTTACCTGCTGGGTTCAGTGTCAGCTGGCCTTCATGCCACCTCTTGGTCTGCCTTCCAGGATCACCCCTGTCCCGTTTCTGCCCATAAGAGGGTACTTCGAAGGCAGGGTGGACTCGGGAGCCAGACTGCCTGGGCGTGACTTCTGACCCTACCACTTAGCATCTGTGTGACTTGGGCAATTGGCTTCACTTCGCTGTGCCTCAATTTCTCCCTCCGTATGGGGTCTCAGTAGTAGACTTAGTTCACACGGTTGTTGTGAAGATTAAATGAGTTACTATATGGAAAGCATTAAGCACATATGAGCACAATGCAAACATTATAAAGTTCTAAAGCATGATATAAACTATACATATACATAAATGTTTGCTATTATGAACAGCTGCAGACGGATACCATGAAGTAACTATGAAGTTGGGCTGTAGAAGGTAATTTAATGATGGGAAATTGTTCAAGGCTAAGTGTGGGGGAAGGGAGTAAAATACAAAACAGCCTTTTCAGTATGATGCTAATTTTGTAAAATACATACAAGCATCCCTATGAGTTTTCGACTTTATGATGGTGTGCAAGTGATTGGCATGCAGTAGAAACCCTACTTCAAATTTTGAATTCTGGTTTTCCCTGGGCTAATGGTAAGTGGTACGTACTTACCCTCTTGTGATGCTGGGCAGCGGCGAGTCAGCCATGTGATCATGAGGGTAAATAACCCGTACTCTACTATGCAGTGTTGACAGCAGTTTCTGGATATTTTTGCATCCCATCGTATCTACAAAATACCCACTTGTGTCTCCTGCTTCTGGTGTGAACAGGAAGGCAATTACTCCTAAAATGGAACAAGACAGTTGCAGGCTAATGTATGTGCTCTGAGTACATTAAAGGTAGGCTAGGCTAAGCTATGATGTTTGGTATGTTAGTTGTATTAAGTGAATTTTAGACTTATGATGGGGTTACAGCCCCAATACCCTATCCCAGTGGTTGGCAAACCGTGGCTCTCAAGCCACATGCAGCTCTTTGGCCCCTTGAGTGTGGCTCTTCCACAAAATACCACAGCCTGGGTGAGTCTATTTTGAGGAAGTGGCCTTAGAAGAAGTATAAGTTTTTTTAAAAATTGGCTCTCAAAAGAAATTTCAATCGTTGTACTGTGATATTTGGCTCTGTTGACTAATGAGTTTGCCGACCACTGACCCCATCCTAAGTTAAAAATATCATAAGTCAAAGAGTATGTATATATTTGGTTTGATTATGCAAAGAAGAAAACAACAGGAGGAAGTAAATCAATTGTTAACCATAACCACTGGGTGATGGGATGATGAAAATTTTAATTTCTTGTATGTGCTTTTCTGTATTTTCCAAAGTATGATAGTAAGTGTAATGGTTATAATATGCACCAAGAACAATTTTTGAAAATATTTTTTTATTGATTTCAGAGAGGAAAGGAGAGAGAGAGAAACATCAATGTGAGAGCCAAACATTGATTGGCTGCCTCCTGTATGCACCCCGACTGGGGATTGAACCTAAAGCCTTGGGCATGTGCCCTGACTGGGAATTGAATTGGCTACCTTGTGTTGCACAGAACGACACTCAACCAACTAAGCCACACCGGCCAGGGCCCAAGCACATTTTAAAAACTGCTCTGTAAAGAAAGCTATGGTTCAAGGGGGCCCTTTTCATGAAGAGGAGCTACCTTTCATTTCAATGGGTTGCAGGGTAAGGTATGTGAGAATAAACAAATCATCTTTTCTGTCAAAGAATACTTTAGACAGCTGCCATGTTGGCCACATGGCTTGCAGCTCCTCTGGGGGCCGCCATCTTGAAACAGCAAAGGCCAATCCCTCCCTTTGAATTAGCCAATCACAAAAGACTGTGTGCCTGAGATCCAATCAAAAGCAAAGGACAGGCCATGTGCGTCGGATTATCAAGCCAAGCAGACCATCTGCTCGGTGTGCACACGCTTCCAGACCATGTGTGTGCACCCTTCTAAGTAGAAGAAAAGATGTTTGCCTTGCTGCCTGGCTCCCGAGTGTTTTATATTCTACCAGAATCCCTGACTTTGGGGACTCGCCTTATTTCTAACAATTTTGTAGGGGAGATGGACTGTGGAAGTAACAAGAACCACTATTCTCTTTCCCCAGCTCTCCAGGGGACTACAGACACCCTGGGCCAGCAGGCTCTACCTCCTGGGGCTTCTGTTTCCTTTTCCAGGAGGTGCCTTCCATGTGGGCTTGTTGTGCTGATTCAACGGGTAATGCCTAGGCCTGCTCCTGGCACACAGCTCCTCATAAACGGAGGAATTGTCACCACGTCCTGCCAGGTCAGCACTGACCATGACTTACATTTGTAGTGTGTGAAGGGCCTAATTCTGTGTAGGGAGTGGAGTCTTCTTCCCATCTGACAGGTGATGACTCTGAGGCTTGGAATGGCTGAGTGACTTGCTCAAGACCACACAGCAAAGGGGAGAGCTAGGACTGAGCACACATCTTCTGGGTCTACCCCAGGCTTCCAGAAATTCTTTATCATGCAGTTCTTGCTCAGTTAGAGGAGTCCTTAAATGACTATTTACCAGCCAAGCCTTTTCTCTACATCATTAGTAACTGTAATTTCCATTGTCAGAGTTTTACAGTGTGATAGTTTTCTGGCCACTGGGCAAAGACCACACCCATTTTATTCTCTGCCACATCCCTAGCCCTAGCCTCAGGTTTCTTGAATGAACATTGAGTGAGCTGTTGAATATTCAGGGTGAAGGTTCTATGTTTTGGAAGCAGGAGAGGTTGGGTAGGAAGCGCAGAACAGAAAGGAGCTAATCCACTCAGCTCTTCACTTGGCTGCCAGCTCAAGGCCAGGTTTGTTCTCTGATAAGGCAGAGCTCACAGAAGCTGTAATGGGCCTGGAGAGTCATATGATTCAGGCAAGCCCCAGGCTCTTCAGTCCCTGATGGGAGAGTGGAGCTTGACTTATGCTCACGCTCTCTGATTGCCCCCCTCTCTGTGTTTTCCACATTCTGCCGGTCCTTCCTCCAGGAAGTCCTCGTGTGTCCAATCAGCTCTGGCCACAGTGGGGGACAGGAATAGGTGTCTTGGAACTTGGTCCATCCAGGTGCCTGGAGTGCTTTCCCCAAAAACCCATCTTGGGGCACTGGACAACACTGGCATCATTGGTTCAACCTCCCTCCCCCATCTTCAAGACTCTCATTTGGAAGGCAAGGCCACCACGATATAAAGACATAGAAGAGGCCAAAATGATGAGGGTGAACAGTCCTCTCAAAGAAGGTGTGTGTGTTCGTTAGGGTCCTTCAGCAATGACACTAAAAGGCACCGCCAACAAAAGAAAAATTAGGTATGTAGGACTTCATCAGAATAAAAGTCTGTACTGCAAACCATAGATACCATGAAGACAGTGAAAAGACCATCCTTGGAAGAAAATATTTGCAAAGCAGATGGATCTGATAAGAGATTTGTATACAGAATATAGAAAGAACTGTAACTCAATAATGGCAGTATAAATTTAGAAAAGGGCAAAGGACATGAATACCCATTTCCCCCAAAGAGGATATACAAATGGCCAATAAGCACATGAAAAGATGCTCAGCATCATTAATCACTAGGGAAATAGTGCAGCTGGTCTGAAAACAGTCTGGCAGTGCCTCAAAAGGTGAAATGGAACTACAATATAACCCAGCAATTCCATTCCTAATTTTATGCCTGATAAAAATGAAAATATGTGGCCTCAGAAAAACCTGTATATGAGTGCTCATAGCAGCACTATTCACAATAGCCAAAGTGTTGATGGATGAACAAAATGTGGTCCATCCACACAACGGAATGTTACTTGGTATTAAGAAGGAATGAAGTCCTGATTCATGCTATAACATGGATGAGCTTTGAAAGCATGCTGAGAGAGAGAAGTCAGTTATAAAATGCGTATAGTGTATGGTTCCATTTATAGAAAAGGTCCAAAAGAAGCAAATCCATAGAAACAGGAAGTAAAGTACTTTCCAGGATTTGTGGGGAGGGGAAAATAGGAGACAACTGCTAACAGGTACAGATTTCCTTTTGGGATGATGAAAAGGTAAAATTACATTGTGGTGATAGTTTATAACTTTTATTGATTATACTAAAAACATTGAATTATAAACTTTAAATATATGTATTATATAATACTAGAGGCCTGGTGCATGAGATTAGGGCATTTGGGGGGCTAGTGGCTCCCTCATCTTGCCCTGTGCCCTCTCACAGTCCGGGAGCCCTTGGGGGATGTCCAATTGATGGCCAGGAGCAGGATTAAGCTGGCAGTCCGACATCCTTAGTGCTCCTGCCACCACCGCCTCTGTGCTCTCCAGCCATGAACCCAGCTTCGGGCTTCTGGCTGAGGGCCATACCCTCTGTGGGCAGCTCCTGCATTGAGCATCTGTCCCCTGGTGGTCAGTGAGCATCATAGCAACTGGTGGTTCCTCTGTTAGGTCAATTTGCATATTAGCCTTTTATTATATAAGATGTGAATTATATCTCAATAAAGCTATTAAAAACATTTGTTTACAATTATTAGAAAACCCAACTCAGAGTGATATAAGCAACAAGGGAATTTGTTAGCTTCTGTACTTCAGTAAGTGGGTAAGTTCACACATAGGTCTGTCTTCAGGTAACACTCGATTCAGGGCTAAACAGGTCAGCAGAACTTGGAGGAAGATTACCCAATGCATGGGCTGAGGATCATGGAGAAATCTGAATGTTTTTCCCAAGTAAAGTAGGACAGATGCTGACCAACCCTATGTTCATTGCAAGCTTGACTAAGCACGTGAGGGAGCTCTTTCTAGCTTTGTCTATGCAGAAGGCAAGGTTGGGGGACAGGGCTGGGAGAGAGAAAGAGCTGTCCTCAGTCCCAATTACCTCTGAGTCACTCCATGATCCTGAGCAAATACTTGACCATCTTGTTTATTTAGTCACCCCAAATCATATTTATTGAGCACCTACTATGTTGAGGTAGAATGTGAACACAGTGGTCATGATTCTTGTCCTTAATCATGTAGCAGAGAATGTTGATGATAAAACAAACCTGGACCACATAGTGTGTCAAATGCTATGAGTCAGAAGGTCCAAGGAGCTCTGGGAGCACAGGACAGGAGCATCCATCCTGGCCCTGGGGTAGGGGGTCAGGTAGGCTTCTAAGCTGGGACATGAAAGCATGCAGCAGGCAGGCGGAACAGAATATGTGATAGCAGAGGCCAGCCTAGGCAGGGTGGGACATAGAAGCAGGAAGTAAGGAAGAGAGAGGGGAGAGGGAGGAGGGGTAGGCAGGCACTGGTCAGGGAGGTCTTGTAAACCATGTTAAGGAGGCTGGATGCTATCCTGAGGCCGGTGAGCTCTGATGAAACTCATCACTGATAGGATAGAAGTGAACTCACCTGGTCTGGCCTGCATACCAGCTCGTCTACTCTGGCCAGGTCTCCAATTCACTACTGTGGATTCACCTCCTCAACCTCTGAGCCTTCACATGCTGACTTGACCCTCAGAGACACCCATCAAACGATGGCAGCTCAGCCCCTGCTCACAGCCCTCACCCAGACTCCCTGACTTTCATCTTCCTCTCTGATGGACCAGCAGATCCATAGGCCTCTTCCTGCCACTGCCTGCTCACTAATCTTCCATGGGGATGGACAAATCGGATACACAGTAGATAAGGAAAAGGCACGAGAAAACCACTAGCTGCCTGGCTCTAATAAGGTCTAATCACACTTATTAGCCCTGGGAGGCAGAGAAAGAGGAAATAGAAAAAGGCAATGCAGCCAGAAATGTTTTTCTGGATGTCTTTATGCATCCAATATACCACCTACTGAGCAGGAAGGGTGAGTGGGCCCTCCATATCCTCCCCACTCCTCTGCCTGTGACTGTGTCCCCAGGTGCCATGTCTGTGAGATCAGCCCATGTCAAACAAGGTCAAAACGCAGATCAGAAGCAGCCACAGCTGAGTGAACATCCTAACAGCACCTCTGGGCTCCACCATTCACTTATGTGACAAGCTTCGGTTCAACAAATGCTTAGGGAATGCTGACTGTTCATTCCTTTATTCATCTGTCCATTAGTCATTTACTCCAAATGCAATCATCTCATTCCTAGTGTGAGCCAGACATCATGCTGGGTGTCAAGGAGGAGGAGAGGACTCTGACAGGGTCCCACCTTGCAGCACCCCCTCCCCCATGTGAGTGGATGAGACCATGCATTAGAAGGTGACTACATAGCAGAGTGACATATTCTGTCATGAGAGGAGCACAGGTGCCTGGAGAAGAGGCACCTGGCCCGAGGGGTCCCTGGAGAGGGCAGTTTATGGTGAGTCCTGAGAGTGAACAAGGGTTCCTGGGCAGAGAGATGGGTGCACACGTTTCAGACTACATAGACCAACAAGTGGAAGCAGGCATTTGTAATAGTCCTAAACTGGAAATAAACAGGAGAATGGATATTCATGCAAGGGATTATTACACAGCAAAGAGAACACATGGACCCCAGAGATGCCCAAGCATGTGGATGAACCTCAAACACAATGTTGGTGTATAGTATAATTCCAGTCACATAAAGTTCAACAACAGGCAAAACTAAACTGCAGTGCTTAGGAATACATACCACCTGGTAAGCACAGGTGGCACAACTATAAGGACAAAAGGATGACTATAAATTCAGATGAGTAGTTCTGCCTTAGGGGAGGAGAAGGCTATGATTGGGGAGGGATGCATCTTGGGATTTAGGGGTACTGATTATGTTCAATTCCTTGGCCTGGGTGGTTGTTCATGGGCATTTGCTATTAGCCATTCATCAAATGGTGCAAATAAATGGTTTGACCTCAGACAACAACTCTTCTCCTCAGTGAAGGGACGTTTACACACCTGAGACAGAAGAGTGTGGTGGGTCCAAGCTCTCTCTGCTGTCAGCTGCTTGGGCTCATTTCTACCTTGTGCAAGTGACTTGTCCTGTCAAAGTCTTAGGTTTCCTCATCTTTAAAATGGGGATAATAATAGTATTGGTCTCACTCAGTTGTTTTAGGCTTAAATGTAAAAATCAATGTAAAATGATGAGCACAGAGCAGGAACATCAATGTAAACATTATCATCACCATCATCCCTTCATCCACATCACCATGGCTATCACAACCATCATCACCATCACTATCATCATGACATCACCACCACCACCTCAGCTTCTCTTTCCTTCTTGCTAACCCATCCAAATCACTCTGCATTATCCTACTCTTCCTTCTTTTCTCCACTTTCTCTCTTCTTCAAAACTGTCTTCATCTAGAAACTCAATGACCAGTGACACTTCTCCTTTGGGGTCGTAGATAATTG
Organism: Pipistrellus hanaki; assembly: GCF_964339955.1. Classification (NCBI taxonomy): domain Eukaryota; kingdom Metazoa; phylum Chordata; class Mammalia; order Chiroptera; family Vespertilionidae; genus Pipistrellus; species Pipistrellus hanaki. The sequence continues at coordinate 26,105,022 of NC_140517.1, forward strand.
TAGTTCTTGGTAAGTAAGGAAGTAAAATTATGCCTGCCATTTTTCATAGCTCTTCCATTCTCAATATCAAAGCAGCTGTCCCATTGACAGAACACATATCCCAATTCTTGATTCAAAATGTGCCTCCTCGACTTGCACTGAAAATGTTAATTATGTTTTCTTCCTGCTGTCACAAGGCAGGACCCTATTGGCTGACCACAACTGAGTGGACATTTGACCTGCACTGGTCCAAATGGAATCTCTCTCCCAGGAATCAGATGTGTAGAGCCCAGGTTATTGCCTGTCAGGGTGTTGGACTGAGAGATGCTGGAAAGAACAACCACAGCAGAGGAAATTGGTGTATGGAGAGAAACGTGAAGCATGAAGGCCAAGAGGAGAGACAGTGGGGCCCAGGAAAAGGGAGAGACGTGGGTTCTGATTTCAGTTCTTAGTTTCTGTCCAGAGCCTGCTTTTACCTTCGCCTTGAGGTCAGAGAGGTCCACCTCTCTTCCAATAAATTGACACATTGTCATCCCTGCTGGCCTATTCATTGTATAAGATTATTCTTTAAGTGTGTAGCCCCCACCCCTTTTTATTTTTAAATATATTTTATTGATTTTTTTACAGAGAGTAAGGAAGAGATATAGAGTTAGAAACATCGATGAGGGAGAAACATCGATCAGCTGCCTCCTGCACATCTCCCACTGGGGATGTGCTAGCAACCAAGGTACATGCCCTTGACCAGAATCGAACCTGGGACCCTTCAGTCCGCAGGCTGATGCTCTATCCACTGAGCCAAACCAGTTAGGGCCCACCCCTTTAAAAAAAACAAACAAAAAAAACAAAAACAAAAACAAAAACAAAAACACCCAAACTTGGATAGATTTATTTTCAAAGAAAACTTTACATTAGCTTTCTAAATAGAAAACCTGTAGCAGAAGGAAACTAAAAATAAATACAACAAATAAATAAGAATAGATATCAACATCAAGAATTAAAAAAATAAAATATAAGCTTAAAAAAAGCATCATTAATTTACAGAGTGTTTAAGAAATGCAAATTAAAATCACAATAACATACCATTACACATCCACTAGATTGGCTAACATGAAAAAGACTGACACTCTTACCCTCTTCTGGGGAGTGCAAATTTCACCAACCATTTAAAAAAACTAAATACTAAAATTAAATATACAGCTACCCCAGTACACCCCAGTAAATTCATTCCTAGAAGTGGCATATAAGAGTGCTCTTGGTAGCTTTATTCAAAATAATCCCAGATTGCCCTGGCTGGTGTGGCTCAGTTGACTGGAGCATTGTCCCATACAGCGAGAGGGAACAACCATCCCTGGAGTGGGAAGGAATAATAATAACAACGGTGAGTTACTATGGACCAACAAGATGCTAAGGACCAACCAACGCCTTTCCTCCCTGTCTCAGTTACTCTGCACCCCACCCCTACAAAGTGGGAATGGACGCTGGTGCCACTTTAAGGATGAGGAGAGAGGCGTGGAGGTTGACCATCATTGGCTCCCAACAAGAAAGCAGCTGAGCTGGTCTTCACACCCAGGCAGCTAGGGAACTGACTGCATGGGTGAGACAGGGGACATCTTTCTAACAACTGTTCCTGGTGCTGCAGCCATGTCAGCCTCCCACATTTGCATGAGCTTGTGTAAGGGGATCAGTCTTGGGGTGCCACAGGGCTGGAACTGGCCTGAGGATACATCAGAAAAACAGCCCCTCAGAAGGCTCCCCTCAGCAGCTCCATGCCTGCCACACCCACGGCCCTGATGACTAATCTGACCCTCCACACAGCAGTGCAGGGTCACACTGGACTGCAGGAAGAGGGGCTGTGAGTGCTGAGGAAAATTCTAGAACTATAGAAATGATGGGCCAGGAAAACCATCTAGTTTCCCATTTTATAGGTGAAGACACTGGGAAGCTGGTAGACTTGCCCCATGTCACACAATAAGTTAGTGTCAGAACCAAGACTAAAACCCAGGTCCCCCGATACCCAAAGGGTATTATCCCTATCCCCAAGCTTTCTGCCACCACCTCTTGGGTTGGTAATTTGTGCAACAGAAGTGTATCATACACCCGTGGTTGAAATATAGTGGCAACCATACTTCGGTAAAAACTGCTGTTTGAATTTTAACCTTGCTATCTGACTTCGACCTTCTATTACTTGCTTAAACAATAGGGTAGTTACAAGAGATTGACTCCCACTGACTCAGTAGCTTCAGGGGTAGAAACTATAGATAACCTTTAGTTCTGCTTTTGTATTATGGGCAAGATAGGGCCACATTCCAATGTCTAGCAGGATGTGACTGGGAACTGACCCTGCGGGCTGTCCCCAGTCTTTAGAATTTAGTCTTTAGGATTTAGAATTTAGAACAAAGGTGGTTTGAACCTTTAAAAGGGACTGCCTGCCCTTGAAACGGTGTAGTCATTTGGAGTCCACCTGCGTGTGGTGCTCTTGTGGCTGTCCTGGCCAGTCAATAAATCCTTGCCTGCTTTTTTTAATTAATTAATCAGCCTCCCGTGGTCTTATTTTGAACCCAGGGTTCGACCCCACAACAGTGGTGTGCCTGTTGCTAGGGGAAAGAGTAAACCACACAAATGTGTTTCCTTCTGCTTGAAGCTTACAGCCTGTTCTGGTTACTACTGCTGCATCACAAAGCAGGGTTCTGCAGATTGAATGTTTCACCCCAAATTAACATATGAAAGCCCTAACCCCCAGTGTGGCTGGATTTGGTGTAGGGACATAATTAATGTTAAGTGAGGACTTCAGGGTGGGGCCTGATCCTGTAGGATTAGTATATTAGAAAAAAACACCTGAGCACTCTTGCTCACCTATGCTCACTGGTCTCTCTCTCTCCTCTTCCCTCTCTTGTCTTCCCCAACTGTGAGTACACAGGGAGAGGTGATATCTGCAAGGAAGAGGGTTCTCACCGGAACCCAACCATGTTGCACCCCGTTCTCAGACTTCCAGCCTCCAGAATTGTGAGAAAATAAAGTTTCTGTGTTTAGCACCCCCTCCCCTGCAGCCGCTCCCGCCTCCCCCCCGGCTTATTTTTTTATTTCTTATTTATTTATTTATTTATTTATTTATTTATTTATTTATTTTTGTTATGGCAGCCTGAGCAGCCTAATACACAGGGCTTGGCAAACTCCTGTAAAGAACAAGATGGTAAATATTTTAGACTTTATGGGCATATGGTCTCCGTTGTAAAGATTCAACTCTGTTACTGTGGTGGGAAAGCAGCCATGGACATACTGTATGTAAATGAACGGGGTGGTTGTGTTCCAATAAAACTTTACTTATAAGCACAGGTAGTGGGCCATTGAGCTGGAGTCTGTAGAACCCCTAGCTTAACATAACAACAATCACTAATTTTGCTCAGAAACTGAAATTAGGACAAGACATGGTGGGGAACGCTCCATAGGTGTGGGGTCTCTGCTCCAGATGGTCTGCCTGAGCTGCAGGATCTAGTTCAAGATGGTGCGCTCACGTGGCTGCAAATATGTGCTGGGCTGGAGGCCCTGTTTCTCTCCTTGTGCGCCTCTCCTCGGACTGCTTGGGCTTCCTTACAGCATGGAGCTCTGTTCCAAGCTCCAGCATCCTGAGAGCATGAGGCTGAAGCTGTGTCACTGTTGATGCCCTGACTTTTGCAGTCACACTGTGTCACTTCTGCTACATTCACCAGCTAGCCCACCTCTCAGCAGGAGGAGTGTCCAGGACACCTTATAGGAGAGCCCCCAGAATGGGGCATCTTGATGCCCTGTGGGGGTAAACACCGCACAGGCCAGAAGACAGGTAGCTAGACTGTAGCTCAGTTCTCTAAAGCAGCGTTTTTCAACCGCTGTTCCGCGGCACACTAGTGTGCCGCGAGATGTTGCCTGGTGTGCTGTAGGTGCAGACAAGACAAGAATTTTATAATTTTTCACTATTTTGTTTACTTAATATTTCATAATAAAGTAATTATAAAATACTTTCTTTGTGTTTATTTGATTCCTATTCAAGAGAATTACTTTATATATAGTCAATATAGGCACAGAGTTAAATTTTTTAACATTTTCTAATGGTGGTGTGCCTCGTGATTTTTTTCATGAAACAAGTGTGCCTTTGCCCAAAAAAGGTTGAAAAACACTGCTCTAAAGGAAACAACAGCTTCTGTGGAGATAAAGGGAGGGTGTTTGGCTCGGTGGATAGAGCGTCGGACTGCTGACTGAAAGGTCCCGGGTTCAATTCCGGTCAGGGGCATGTGCCTTGGTTGTGGGCACATCCCCAGTAGGGGGTGTGCAGGAGGCAGCTGATGAATGGTTCTCCCTCATCGATGTTTCTAGCTCTCTATTCCTCTCTGTAAAAAAAATCAATAAAATATATAAAAAATAAAAATTAAAAAAAAGGGGGGGAGGGTGTTTTCTCTGCAGGGAAACGGAAGGTCTTTCAGGAGCTGAAGCCAGAACACTTCCCAGTCCTGGTCTCAGGAACTGGGAGAAGGGAATGGCAGTACAATGCCCAGAGCCCAGAAAGGTTATAGGCTGAGAAGCCAGGCCGCCTGGGCTGGAATCCTGCTGGGTCACTATTTCCCTTTGGCCAGGCACTTCACTCAGGTAAGCTGCGCATTGGTCTTTACGAAAGGAGGGTGTATAAGCCTAGTCACCGAGGAGTGCCCATGAGATCACTAATGTGAGATGCTCATCTCAGAGCCCGATGCACACAGCTATGAACTGTACTGCATGGTGGTACAGTTCCTTGTTTTTCTCCCTGGTCTTTGTTTTGAAATGGCTATGTTTGTAGTCTTGGACAGTTTCCTCCAAAATGAAATCAATGCCTCCAGCCCCACCTTATGGGAGAACGATTCCCAAATTGCACAAAATGAATGCCTCTAATATCTGCATTCTCGACAGTAGAGAGTCTGTCACTGCTGGAGTGAATCTGACCATGCACAGGAGAGGAGGGAAGATCAGTGGTGGGGGAGAGGGGTGCATTGGAATTGCCAGAGGAAGGGTATGCATTACCCAGAGGTAGAGGGTGCTGACCAGCAATTGCTTGCAGCCAGTAAGATCTCAGTTGCAATCTACTGCTTCTGTGAGGCAGGACTGCTGAATCAGCAAAAATCAGGCTGGAACTGAAATGGAAGAAAGTGCCGAGTGTACAAGAGAAGCAGCAATTTTATGTCAACGGTGTTTGGGGTGGAGCAGGTGGAAAGCCGGGGGGCTCCACATTGGAACCCATGATCTTTGCTGGGGTGGGGGCTTGTCTCCTAATAACACCACTTCCTGTTTCTTCAGTGCTTACCAGGCCCTGGGCACCCAGCTACTTGAATTCTCACAGCAACCTTATGGTAACTGCCATTATGCCCATCTAATGAATGAGAACACTGAGCTCAGAGATTAAATCACTGCCCAAAGCCACACAACTGGCCAGCCCTTGGAAGCAGGACTTGAACCTGAATCTTGTGAGGAAAATCTGCAGCCCTTTGGCCTACGGATTTACTGTGTGTAATTTTTCATTTTCACCAAACAGCCCTGAGATGCTAGTTCACACCCATTTAGATGGACAAAATGAAACAAATGGAAACCTAATAGGAAGTCTGATAATACCAAGTGCTGGCCAGGAGGCAGCGAACCGGAAGCGCAGGTGCACTGCAGGGTGAGAAGGAAAACCGCCAGGTGTTCTGGAGAGCAACTTCTACTGTATCTAAGATGTGCCCCACTCCACACATCCACCCCCAGCCATTCAGAGGAGCGCTGCGGACAGGGCTAGAGGGTGCTTTGAATCTTTGCCAATGCAAATCACAGAGCTAAACTGAAAACTCCCTAAGCGACCTCCCCAGAGGGGGTGGCTAAGGAGGTGCCTGCCCTCCAGGCTGGTGGCACTTTAGGGAGAGGGTTTGGGTGCCCAGGGCAAGACAAGAAGTCAGAGCTTGAACTTTGGGGGTCAGAGGAGGGGCTAGTTTTCCACCGAGGGTCTGTTTACCCAAAAGTGGAGAAGGCTGAGCAGAGCCCCTGGCTAATTGGAGGTTTCAATTTGCGCCCCTTCTAAATCTCAGCCTCCACTGCCTCGTTTGCAATTCCTGGCTCCACGCCATCAGAGACACCTGCCCGCACTCCCATTAGCCCGGACCCCCGCGCAGTCGTCGTCGTTCTCCCCCTCCCAGCGCTGGCTGCAGCGTTTGCCACACGCGCTCCCTCCCGGAGAGCTCGGAACGCGGGCTCTGCCTGTGGATTTATGGTCCAGGAAATGCACTTTAAATTGGTCCCAGGATACTCAGATCCAGGAATCAGCTACCATCTCTTGGGGGTGAGGATGGGGGTGGGAGCATGTGTGGAGAGAGACCTAGTAACGCAGGAGATTGCACTTGACTCCCATAGCGCGACCACTCCGGAGTTGGGGGGCTACCTGTTGTCTAGGGCGTTGGGGATGGGGGTACCTTATCCAAGTGTGTGCGTGTGGCAGGACTTTCTTTTCATTTATGGGGAGGGGACATGCTTTCTGAGGCGGGGCCCCCCACCCCCCATTCTCCCTGCTTCCCACATTTGGAACTAAACTGCTTGTAAGGAAAAGGACTGCGTATTTATCATGGGGAAAACCACCTGTGGTTCGCCAAGAGCTTCTCTAGTCAAGCCAGGGGCAGGCGTCGCAGACAGGAGCCAGGAGGGATAGGCGAGGCACCGAGTTGGGGAGCGGAAACATTCGGGGGGGTCCCCCAGACCGCCCCGGGCCTGCTCGGCCGGGCTTTCCTCGCGGCTCCCGGGAGGGGCAGAAAGCGCTCTGGGTGCTGGGCGCCTTCCCATTACGCAGTTCCTGTCCCTTTAAATCCAAGTGCCGGGAAAGGTGGGTGGGGGCTGGGGTGCCCTGGCTGGACCCCTATTTCCAGGCGGCCCCAGGCAAAGGGGGAGGAAGCCTAGCGGGCCGGAGCGCCGGGTGGGGGATGAGGGCGGGGCTCCATGGGTCCCTGCCGGCGCCCCTCGCCCTCTGCCACGCCCGGCAGCGCCCCTCCAAGGCCGCGGGCGCGCCGGGGACTGGGGGCCGGGGCGGGGGCGCGCGGGCGGGCGGGGCGCGGGGCGGGGGCGCGCGGGCGGGGTGCGGGCGCGCGCCGCGCCGGCCAGAGCGCGCAGGCCGGGCTCCCAGCGCACGCCGCCGCCGCCGCTGCCAGACCCGCCGCATTGCTGCTGCTGCTGCCGCCGCCGCCGCCGCCGCCGCCGCCGCCCCGGCCCGGCCCGGCCCGGCCCGCGGCCCCCAATATGGTGCAGCCGCCCGCGCCGCCGCCCGTGCCGCCGCCCGCGGGCCCCGCCGCCGCCGCCCTCGGGCGCCCGCAGAGCGGCAGCCGCAGGTGGAAGCCTGCGCCCCGAGCCTGAGCCTCCGTCCCCGCGCCGGCCTGCGCGGCCAGCCCCGCGGGCTCGCCTCGGAGGGGCCCTGGGAGCTGAGGTGGAGCCGTTTGCACCAGCGCTGCCGCTCCTGCCCCCTCCTTCTCCTCCCCTCCCCTCCCCTCCCCCTCCCTCCTCCCCTCCGGTCCTGTCTCCAGCGGGAGCGCGAGACGCTGGTCAGGCTCCGCGGCGCAGCTCGAAAATGAATAATCGCCCCCGATTGACTTAAAATTCCACCGAAGCCGGCGCCGCGGCCGCCCGCCCGCCGCTCGGGATCTGCTTGCTGTGTGTTTTTTGCTTTCTCCATTCTTCCTTTAAAAAAAAGAAAATAGCAAAACAAAACCAGCCAGCCAACCAAGAACCCGGTTTGTTGATCGCCTTTTTTTTTTTTTTTTTTTTTACCCCCCTCCACCGTTTGCGGGATTTGCAAACCGAATTACATGCATGTCCAGTGGGGGTAGGTTTAATTTTGACGATGGAGGGTCCTACTGTGGAGGCTGGGAGGACGGCAAGGCGCACGGCCATGGCGTCTGCACCGGCCCCAAGGGCCAGGGCGAATACACGGGCTCGTGGAGCCACGGCTTCGAGGTGCTGGGCGTCTACACCTGGCCCAGCGGCAACACGTACCAGGGCACCTGGGCGCAGGGCAAGCGCCACGGCATCGGCCTGGAGAGCAAGGGGAAGTGGGTGTACAAGGGCGAGTGGACGCACGGATTTAAGGGGCGCTACGGGGTGCGGGAGTGCACGGGCAACGGGGCCAAGTACGAAGGGACCTGGAGCAACGGGCTGCAGGACGGCTACGGCACCGAGACCTACTCGGATGGAGGTAGGTGCGCCGGGGCGGGCGGGCTGGGGTTGGGCGGAGGAGGAACCTTCTCTTGCTTCTTGTGTTTATCTCCGGGGAAGTTGAGCTTCTCCCTCCAGGGGGCCGTGGGCACCTGGGCATTTCTTGGGGTTCTCTGGAGGCCCAGTTGCCCTGGCTACAGGTTGCCCCACTGCTTGGTAAGGGGATAGCACGCCTGTGCCGGCGGAAGGGTGTTGGGGGGCTTTCCAGGAGCGGAGCCAGGCCCTGGAGTTGCGGAGTTGAGCAGAGTGTCTGTGCATCACCCAAGAGCAGGCCAGAAACCTGCGGAAAGGCCAGACTGGGCCTGCGGCCTCCTCTGGGACCCGCGGAGGCCGGCGGAGAGGGGCTGGGAGAGGGCCCTCTCCCCTGGTTGGCAGAGCCGCCTTGGTGAGGGCCTCCCGGAGTCAGGCCCCAGCTTTGCTTCTCGTTTTCCTGCGGTGCCCAAGGGCCTTCCTCAGACCCGATCACTCAAGCCAATGGAGACGGCGCTATTGGGAGAGCCATAGGCGGGGGACACGAACCCAAACCAGCACAACAAGGCAATAAACTTCTAGGTGGTTGGACCTGGGCTAGCACTGTCTGCTGAAAGGAGGGAGGGAGGGAGGCAGGCCCATCTGTTTAGCGAGAGCCCAGGAATCTCACCGTTCCTTGGCTGAATCATTTTCCCAGTGAGTCCAGGGACTGCTCTGTGCCTTCATCCTAAGATGCCACCACATTCAGGGCTGAGGCTGAGCTGGTGCAGGAAGCCAGGGAGCTGCCCACCCGCTGCCCACCTCTGCTCTAAATGATTTCTGTGCAGGGAGCCTTGGTGGCCTTGCAGCTACCCCCCGCCCCCCCCTTGCCCCCAGACACTCCGGTGTCCACTCCTTGGTGCATCTGAAAGGCAGGGAGCATTTACTGTTCCTGGAAGCCAGACCCCAAACCAGCCTGCTCTCCACAGGCAGCCCCCGCCCCCCGCCCCCCACCTCCTCCCCACTCGGGGAGCTTGTCTTCAGAAGTGGCAGGCAATTTTTCAGGCTCGGGCAAGGAGTGGGGCACAGCAGTGACTTGTGTGCTTCTGTGGGCATGGAGATCGTGAGTGTATGTGTGGTCTTCTCGCTGCCTCTCGCTGCCTCCCAGTCTCATGAAGCAAGCGCTCAACACCTGCTCCCCGGCCACATCCAGGGGTGACAGAGGGCTGGAGAGTAATTATTATTTTGGCTTATGCAACGGAGAGGCAGGGTTCATTATTCCTCAAAGGGGAGGAGGCGTGGGGGGCAGTTAATTATATAATGCTCCTGCCTGTCACAGCCGTGCCCAGCCCTGGTCCCAGGCGGCCTCTTCGGTGCTGCTGCTGTTGTTTTCACTGATCAGGTTGGAGAGTTCTCTGACCCTGAGGTGTGGGGGCCTGGCCAGCAGACAGACCTGCTGGGTTCCAGGTCCTGTGTGTGTGTGTGTGTGTGTGTGTGTGTGTGTTGTGTGTACGCACAGTGAGGCCCCGTAGCAGATGTGGGTGGTACAGCAGCCTAGCGCACCCAGCTGGGTACTTTGGGAGCCCAGGGGCAGTTGTCACCTGGAGCCAGGGCTACCAGGCTGCTCTGCAGATCCGTCCCTCTCAGATGTGCCTGAGCCAGGAGAATGGCTTCACGGTCCTCTGCAGGGGGCCTCAGGGGGAGGCATGTGGGGGAGAGGAATTAGGAACTCCCCAGGATATCTGGGGGTGAGGTCTAGCACCCAGTGTGCCCACCTTCCCTAGATATCTTTAGTGGCCTGTGGAATTCTGTCCTTTGTTCAACAAATACCTACTGAGTGCCTACATGGAGCAGGTGTGCTCTGGACTCTGGGAAAACAGCAGTGGATAAAGCAGACAGTGATGTTGCCCTCAGGGAGCTTCCACTTTAGAAGGAAGAGTGGTAATTCCATTGTGATTGCTGAGAGGGTCTGATTCTGTGGCTGGCCACCAGTGTAGGGTCTGACATGTGGATGTGAGAAACACTTCTTTTATTGGGTTTATGCCCTTGGTCTCTATCCCCCATCCAACCCGCTAAGCAGCATTCAGCTAAGCAGCATTCAGCTCCTCGAAGCCCTTCTCCGCTGCATCTTCTTGCTTGAGTATCACGTGATGGAAGGGGCTCATGACCATTTTACAGAGGAGGGTAGTAAGGCCCAGGAGCCAGGCCCTCAGCTTTTGGCGGCAGAGTTTGAGGGTTTGAACCCTGATCTGTCCTCATCCTACCACCTGTGTGCCAACAGAGGCAGCGTCCCAATGCAGGGCGCCAGGGCCAGCTGCTCCCGTGTGGTTTGTGATGTGGCGGCAGAAAATGGAATTGACCCTTCTGGTCTGGGATAACCAAGCCCAGAATCTGGGGCCATTTTGCTGGAACCTGGCCCCACTTCTCATTAGGAAGGAGGTGTGGAGACTGTGTACCTTTGAGCAGTCCATCAAGCGAGCAGAGCCAAAGTGGGGCGTCTTAACCCCACCATTTCAACAGTGGGTTTCTGTGCCTTCCCCCGTGGGTCCGCTGGTGGGCCGTGATGGGTCTCCCTTCTGACCCGGCAGAGCCGTTCATGAATTAATGCTCCCGTCCAACTTTCCCTGTGCCCAGAGGATGGGAATGTTGGGCAGGCATCAGCAGAGCTCCCAAACTCCAGCCCAGCTCCCAGTGCTGACTTGGGAGAACAGTGAACCTCATGAATAATGCACAGACGGCAAACGTATTCTACATTTAGCTGGAATTGGTATGGAATCCATTTCAACTGGAGACACTTCTGCCAACTCCTCCTCCTCCAGGTTCATCCTCCCCTGAGCGCACGGCAGGTGTTGCTCATTGAAGTGAGCTGAATGCTGGGTGGCTCCACGTAGATGTAGATAGCGAGGCTGGGGGTGTGGGGTGGCAGGAGAACACGCTGTGGAGCTTACAGCTGTGAGCCCCCAGCTGTCCTTTTGCTCTGTGACCTTGGGCAAGTCATTTCACTTCCCATGTCATGTTTTTTCCGTGTCTTCCCATGTTCAAAGGACTGATGACAATACCTGTAAATTAGGTGGGGATTAATTGAAGCGGTATACGCAGGTATACGAGCAAGTATTCATTATTATTTACCACTGTCTTATTATTATAGTTCCCATGCCATGAATGCCACATGTAATGGTTATTTTTAAGAACCAATAGCCAAACATGACACTGATGATATTGAAAAGGACAATACATAGCAATAGTTCACACTCACTATTGTGTGCAGGGAACACGTGAGTGTTTGGGTGAATGTAGCCCTTGATGTCCGTACCTCTCTGCGGCGTGGGAGGGTTTATTTGCAGGGGGGTTACCCCTCCAGGATTGTTCCTCCCAGGCCCCACATTGGGACGTGGAGGCTCAGAGAGGGCAGATGAGCATGGGGCCACACCCGGATTCACACTCAGGATGGCGCTACAAGAGCCTGGCTTTTGTGTGGAGCACCTCTCTCTAGACTACCTCCTTGTTCTCTCTTCCTTCACACCCATTCTTCTCCTCTGGGCGCAGCAGCCCAGAGCTGTAGGCAAGTGCACTTTCGCAGCCGCGTACACCTGGACCCCCACCTCCAGTCCCACCAGGCCCGTGGCCTCTTCTCCACTCGCTGGACCCCCGGCGCTAAGCTGCACAGGTAAATATGGCCTCCTGGGTGCCCGGTACCTAGGGTCCCCGGGACCAAAAGTTACCCCCCTGCAAATAAGCCCTCCCACAGCCTGAAAGATATGAGTCATCTCACACACCCGGCCTCTCCCCCTCATACACAGATTCCGTTCACCGGCCCAGATCCCTCCGCCCACACCAATCACACACGCCCACAGTCAAAAATTTGGATCTCCCGGCGCCTGCGCGCGCAGGCGCACCACGCACCTGTCACCCAGAGACGTTTTCCATCCTGTCCCCCAAAACACGGCCACGTGCACCCGCCCAGCTTTGTTCTCTGGCCAAGTATTCCACCCCCTGCGATTCCTGCTCCTGAGAAGCAGCCGTCCCAGAGGGAGAGCGCTGACCTAGAGGAGGGCTCAGATTACAGATGGAGCAGAATATGTCCTTTCCACTCTAAACATGCCTTTATGCAGCTCATGCCCATAGGAAGGGAGAAACCCCTTATCCGAACAAAATAAGCAACCTTTGGGCATATTTTTGGTACTTAGCCATAAATATGTGAAAGTAAATTTTTTGTTTTTTGTTTTTTTGGTTAGTCTTCACCCAAGGATATTTTCCCATTGGTTTTTAGAGAAAGTGGAAAGGAGAGGGAGAGACAGAAACATTGATGTGAGAGAAACACATTGATTGGTTGCCTCCTGCAGGCACCCCAAACAGGGCCAGAAAACCTGCAACCAAAGTATATGCCCCTGACCAGAATCCAGCCTGGGACCCTTCAGTCCTGGGACTGATGCTCTACTCTATCCAGTGTGCCACACTGGCCAGGGCAAAAGTAATTTTTTTTTTTTAATCCAAATGCCCAGGTTAGGAGGAAGTGGGCCATCAGAACTCCTTTTGGAAAAAAAAAAGAAATCCAGCACTCACTCAGCTATGGGAGATAAAAGCATCTCCTCAGAAATTCTCTTCCAGCCGCTATGGAGAGGGAGAAGGTGAAACAAGAAGGGAAAAAGCAAATAACTAGTTCTTTGTTGCCAATAATAGCTGAGAAAGAAGTGTTACTGAAGACTCCCTCACCCAGCACAGCCCTGGAGCGATGTGATGGGCTTTATATTAGGAAGCCAAGCGGGCTGGTGAGGAAGTGAGGATCAGCACCCTCCGAAAATAGCCGCTCCACCAAAGTCAGTGAGTAGCCTCCGGCTGCTGTTAAAGTTAATGCAGCTAACCTGACAGAAGGGGGCTGTGGGCCCGTCTGGCTGGAGAGGGAGACCCCGGGAAAACAAAGGGGGATCGTGGCTATGGAGGGAGAGCCAAGAACCTCTGCTGTTTTTCTACAGGACTCCTTTGTTTCCTTCATTTCCCTCAGGCCTCCACTACTCTAAGCATAACTAACTGCCAACTCTGAGATGGTAATTTTATATCTAAAACTCTATGTCCTTATATGACAAGGCGTTTAGAGTTGTGAGCACCATAAAAAAGGGTAATGCTTGTTTTCATTTTCCACAGTGGTCCTTCCCCTCTTGGATCAGCCACGCCCTGAATTTGTAGTTTTCTGGTTTGTGAGACAAGCCACATGGTAGATGAAGGTGAACGCTGTTTGGTTCTGGCGTTGCCACAAGCAGGCCCTGTGGTTTAGACCAAGGGGCTGGCTCTCTTGGGTCCACCTGTCTTCATTTAGGAGAGGGAGGCTCTTCAGCACCTTGGAGAGCTCCCCACACACACTGCTTTGCTCTAATTCTCCAGGCCTCCTCTCCCAGCCAAACCTCCTCTCCCGGCCAGGGACCGCCTGGCTCGGACCCCTCCTGCACACGTGGCTATCAGAAGTCAGCGTGCTCGCGTTCTGTCATGGAGTGGGTTCCTTACTCCAAGAAACACCACCACTGGGGGTGTTCGCCTATTTTTCACCCCAATCCTGTCAGTCTTTTCTAAAAAAGTTTTGTACCTTCCTGGTGTTTCCTGCTGCACTGCACTCTCCCAGCTGATGAAGGCGGGCTTGGGGCAGATTCTTTAGTAAGACTTGTAAGAGTCACTCCAAAGTCTGAGGTTGACTTCTGCCTCAGGTTGTATGTGCTGTTTCCATAGAGCGTGCAGGGCTTATAAGTGTATAACCAAAAGCAGGCAAAGGAGTGGTCTTGTCTGTAGCAACCAGGGAAAGCTCTTTTACCACTGTCCTCTTTAAATCGGCACCAATGGAGCAGGCACGTAGACCAACCCTGCCCAATCCAGTGGCCACTGGCCACGTGTGACTATTTGAATTTAAATTTTAATGAGTTAAAATGAAATGTATACATTTCAGTGCCTTGGTCACACCGGTCACATTTTAAGTGCTCAATAGCCACATGTGTATAGTGATGGTACGTATTGGACTGTGCGGAGGTAGAGCTTTTCCGTCATCATGGGAAGTCCTCTCGGACAGTGCTGGTGGCGCAAGTAAGCTTCCAGGGGCTAAAACAGTGCCAGCACCCAGTGGTCACTCAGTAAATATTTGTGGAATGCATGAACTGGGAAAGGCAGTAGTATTTGATAATTTCATTCACCGTCATCATTTCATATTTCCATCTCATTGCAAGAACTTAGAACTGGATATAGACCAGTAAAGGGGAAATTTAAAACTCTCTTTCAAGTATCACTGTTATAAGTCCTGATCAACTTAGCTTTGTTATTGGCTCTGCCATTGCTCATAAGTCTTTGCTAGTGTTTTACCTGAATACGTTGGACGGTGTTGAATACAGTGAACCATAAAGTGATAATGTTCTAATGCTGCAAAGCAGTCACCACCAGAAGTCATTCTGGAGCACTATTTAACGAGGAGCATTCATTTCAAAGGGCTAGCAAAGGTGAGCGGAGGAGGGGACCCCTGAGTTGAATCTGGAAAGGTGGGCAGGGCAGCTGTTGCTCCAATACTGAAGTTGCTGACTTTGAAGAAAGCTTGTCCTCTCTCAGCCTCAGTGTTCTCATCTCTATGATAGAATCATAACACTTTTCCCCTCTCAACATGTGCTACCTCTCACCTTCCCAGGAATGTCACAGGTTTTCATTGGGACCCGGGGAGGGTCCCCTGGTGCTTTTGGAGGTGCTCAAAAGTCAGCGGTCTGTTTGTGCTGCTGTAGGAACACAGGAGTTGGGCAGTGTGTTGTTGGCTTGCCTCTGTCTGTCACCAGGCCAGTACTTTCCAAACCTGTGTGTGTATCAGGATCGCCTAGAGGGCAGGTTCAACAGATTGCTGACCCCACCCCTGAATTTTTGGGCCTGAAGTCTCTTGCCCAGGAATTTACATTCCTTTACAAGTTTCAATTAATGCTGAACATGCTGGTCCGGGCCCCCACCAAGATGGTCCCCTGGGAGACAGTTACAAATGTTACAGTTACAGATTCTTCTGGGGGGGGGGGGGGGGGGCCCTAATGCAGATCTTCAGGGTTAGAATCCGAGTGTTTGGGAGATGTCCAGGAGGTTCAAGTGTGGGAAGCACTGCCCTAGCACACGAGCGCCAACCTTGGCTGGGCATGAAGTCATCTGAGCGCTCTGGGAGGGGCTGAAGCCGGGGCTGACTGAGGTGGCCTGCATGCAGCCTGGCATTGGGGTTCTTCTGTAAACTGTCCAGGCGGCTCTGCTGTGCAGCTCAGGCCGAGGGCCTCTCTTCCAAAGCATCCTCAGCTGCATATGAGAATCCCTGGGATGCATCTGGGGTTCCGTCCAACCCCACTCAGCCAGGATCTTGGAGGGTGGCACCAGCCTCCGTATGTGATAAGGACAGGCAGGGCCAAGAGTCGCTGCTCTAGACAGAGGTTCTCAAACTCTGGGTCATGTGGCTCATGAAACGAATGTGCTTCATTAAGCTGAAAGAGACTAGGAAGCTTCTAAGCACAACACCTCGAATGCAGTAGGAAGAGTACTCTTATGTCTCTGCCTCTGTCGCCATGTGGTCTTCTCCCCTGTGTCTGTGCCTTCTCTTCTTCCTTTCTTATCAGGACACCTGCCATTGGACTTAGGGCCCAGCCAAAACCTAGGTGATCTCAAGTTCTTTAACTTCACTGCATCTGTAAAGACGCTTTTCACAAATAAAGGTCCATCCAGGAATCTGAGGTTGGGACGTACATGTAGCTTGGGGCGGGGTGAGGGGGGGGCAGGTCACTCTTCTGCTCACTGCAGTGTCTCACAGACGTCACTTGACAGTGCTCCAAAGCACATAAGTAAAACCTAGAGTCACAGGGAAGCCACGGAGAGTCCTTTGAAAGAAAGATGCAGTTTTTAAATGTCTGCTTTGTTCCAGAACTATCTCTAGCACCCAGTGATGGAGCAGTTATTTCAGCCACAGCCTTGCTTTACTGATGGGGAACCTGAGAGGCCCAGAGAGGAGCCCAGTGTCTGAAGTGCAGGAGAGGCCGGGAAAGGTGACGCCACGGTCTTCTTAAACCTGGCCTTCGGTGGGCCTCCACCCAGCAGTTCATAAACTTGTGTGTTCTTCCAGGCCCTCCTGAGAGTGTGACGAAACTGTGGGTCCCTTCCCAGGACACACGCATGTCCTTGCACACAAGCCATGTTTGTGGACACGTATGGGGTTTACAGACTCCCTGGGACTTACCCAAGGGCCCCAGGATAAGAGCCCTCCAGTCTCCACAGATGCCTATATGTGCAGAGATGGGTCTCATTGAGCACAGGGTGTGGGAGATGGGAGGAGGGCGGAGCCGGCAGAACCCTCCATGTCTGTGGAATCAAAGCAAAGGCCAGGAGGGGGCAGCGGGAGATGCAGGAACTCAGCAATATGTGGTGGCCAGTTTGAATCACCAACCCCTGGCCTCAGGACAGGCTCCCCAGAAGAGAGCTCCGGAGTCGATAGCAGGATCACACATCTGGGCCGTCTGATGCAGGGGCTGCTAAGTACAGGCCTTGAGACACACCTGTGTCCCTCCCAGTCTGTCTGTGCCCCAGGGGAGAATCCTTAGGAAGGATGTGAGGCATTTCTGGGTATAGTGGGTGGTGGTCTGACTGCAGGGAGGCCCAGGAGGGCTTTTCAATGGGGAGAGTTTCAGGAACTAAGGGAGGCAGGAGCCCCTCCCAGGAAGATGGCGCCCTCATCTTATTTGGAGGCTGGTTGTAAAAGCAAAACCAAGGGGCCATGAGCTGGTACCCCACTGCCAGCTGAAGGACTGTCCAGCTAACTTTTGTACATAACCTTTCTGTGGGCCCGCCCCCGGCCATTTGCTTGTTCACTGTTCAGTTCAGAGGCCTAGCTGCTTGTGGGTAGTTTGGGGTGGTGGAGCAATAGTGGAGTTGCACTTTGGTGAGGATGGCGTGGGGTAATGGGTGGGTTTGCCAGGTGTAGGGCACCCCTCCTCTGGCCTCTGCAATGCTTCTGGGCCCTCCATTATTGCACGTGCTCCTGTGTACTGTAACTAGCGGCTTCTGTGACTAGAAGCTCCTAGAGGGCAGGGACTCGGACTGCAGGGCTGCCCACTGCAGGGTGGCTCACTGGAGCCCTGGCATGGCCACAGGACCTACAGCAGGGGAGGAGGGGAGCTCTGGAAGTCACAGTTGGACAATGAATGCTGCATGACATGTCAGTGTAGAGCTGGAGGGTATGTGGGGCGTGGGAGAAAGAGCATGAGGGAAGGAGAACAGCATGTGCAAAGGCTCAGAGGCCAAACAAGCTTGGCTTGTTTCAAGAACCAAAGGAAGAGGCTTGCGGCTGCAGCAGACTGAGGGGAGGGGTTGCGGGGGTGGGGTGGGGTCTGAGCTCAGAGATCTTCCCGGCCTCGGGAGGGACTGTGGATTTTGTCCAGATGTCAGAGAAAAGGCAGCACCACTATCTGGTGTTTGTGGTTTTGTAATTAACCTTTTTTTATTTTGAGATGATTGTAGATCTGCGTGCATTGTGAGAAATAATACAGAGAGATCCCCTGTATCTTCCACCAAGCTTCCCCTATTGTAGTCACCTCCTTGACAACCACTAATTTACTGTCTCTCTGGGTTTGCCTCTTCTGGATACTTTGTACAAATGGAATCATATTACATGTGATTTATTTCATTTAACGTAATGTTTTCAAGGTTTATCCACGTCACACGTATCAGAACACCATTCCTTTTTAAGACTGAATAATGCTCCATTGTGTGGATGGACCACACTTTATTGATGGACGTTCAGTTTGGGCCTACCTTTGGGCTCTTGTGACTAGTCTATTAGGAACATTCTTGTGCAAGTTTTCGTGTGGATGTATGTTTTCCGCTCTCTTGGGTAGATAGCTACAAATAGAACTGCTGGGTCACATGTTTCACTTTTTGAGGAGCTGTTTTCCAGGGCGGCAGCACCATTTTACATTCCTGTCAATGGCGTGTTCGAGGATTCTGATTACTCCACATCCTTCCCAACACCTATCATTGTGTCTTTTTAGTTATGGCCGTCGTGGTGGGTGTGGAATGGTATCTCATGGTGGTTTTCATTTGCATTTCCCTAATAGCTAATGATGTTAAGCATCTTTTCATCTGATTATTGGCCATTTGTATGTCTTTGGAGAAATGTTTGTTCGGATCCATGCCCACTTTAAAATTGGTTATTTGTATTTTTATTGTTGAGTTGTAAGGTTTTAAATATATACATACATATGTATATATATATGTGTGTGTGTGTGTGTGTGTGTATTTACTTATTAGATCCCACAGTGACTTAGACTCCAGCCTCTACTCCTGACTCTGCGTGCCGCCCTCCCCCCCCCCCTCACACACACAATGCCTATTTGCATGTGGTCTCCCCTAATGGATGGTGGATTCCCTGAAGTAAACTGTGTGGATGCCTTTCTCTTGCCCATAGAGTACCTCACATGATGCCAGGCACACAGTAGGTGCTCAGGAAGTGTCAACTTAATAGAACCTGGACCACTGCCCACTGGAAGGGAGGTCAGGTGACCCTGTCCTCGCTGCAGAGGCTTTGATGGGGGGCATGTATGGTCTCCTTTACCAGCTGGGAGAGAATAGCTGTGGTGTCTGCAGGGAAGTTGGGACCCACAGGGATATTCAATGAGCATCAACTGTGTGCCAGGCAATGAGCTGGCTCCAGGAATAGCAGTGAATAGATAGCCCCAGGGCACCGTGGGGGACACAGCTCCTGAGTTTTGATGCTGATGGGAAGGAGTGCTGGGCCAGGCTAACAGACTGGGCTGGCATCTAGGGTGTCTGAGAGAAGCCTCTGGAAGTGACTTTTCCATGGGGACCTGAGGCTGGGGCACCACAGATGCTCCAGGAGAAGCATGAGTAAGTGCCTGGGGGCAGAGGGAGCAAGGCCACCTGGGAGCCAGTGTGATTTTGGCTGCGCCAGAGCAGAAGGGGTCACATCTGGGGCCAGACCCTCCTGGGCAGTGGAGGCCGTGGCCTGACCCTTTGGGTCTACACAGAACCAACCTGACTGTTAGGAGAAACAAGACAGGAGATAAACACTGCGGGTGAAGGCCCCAGCCCACAGCCTGGCTGGGTATCTCCCTCAGTCCGGCATCCCACAGACAGAGTGGGGACTCGAGCTCCCTGCGTGGAGGCTGAGAGGCAGCATCCACAGTGCGGGGCCCAATTGGAGGAAGTGTGTGTGTGTGTGTGTGTGTGTGTGTGTGTGTGTCCTCAAGAGAATGTGGCAGAACTATAGCAGAGGTCAGGGTTTTCTCAGGTGGAGGCGGCTGGGTGACAATGACCATGAAGTGTGCACAAGCACAGTGTCCTATCCGCTGGAGACCTGAGCCGGAGGAGGAAAAGCGGCCATGTGCAAGCCAGAGAGGATGTTAGTAAAGAGGCAGTGGGAGGGGTTGAGGAGAGAGACACAGACAGAGACAGATGGAGGGAGAGAGCCAGATGGGAGGGAGGGAGGGACAGAGAGAGACAGGAGAGAGGGAGGAGAAAAGAGGAAGGGAAGGAGAGGTAAGGGGAGGGAAGAAGGGGATGCAGAGACAGGAAGATGGGTGCATGGTGAAGAGGGGGGGCGGGAGGGGAGAGGGAGGAGGGAAATGGAGAGGGAGCATGAATTGCTCCTGCTGCAGGGACAGGGCACAGATCATTATCCCTCGCAGCAGCCTCTGCAGCAGGGCGCCCTGTTGCACAGGAGGAGGCATTACCCTCGTGGCCACAGAGTCTCCAATACAGAGCAGGGGCCAGTGGGGGCAGAGCGCCCAGGCCCTTCCTGTGCCCCGCCCTGCCTCCGTTTCCAGTCCTGGGCCTGCCTCTCAGGACAGTGAAGAGCATTAACTAGAAACTGGGTCCCTGGCATGTGCGGGGTTTCTGGGCAAGCTGGGCAGGGGGTTGCCTGGGTGACTGTGAGCTTGTGGGAATCAGAGGGGTGGGCTGAGCACTGGCGTCAGACCCTTAGTGGTCTCCAGCTGACCATGGGCACCATGACCACCCAGGTGCTGAGGCTCTTGGAGGGCAGCAGAGCACAGACACAGGCCCTCCCTCCAGGGCCTGTCAGCCTGGGAGACCCAGTCTGCTGCCTGTGCAACCAGCACTGACAGGTGCCTGGAAGGAGTGCTCTGCCCCAGCCAGTGTGACTGGGATGGGGTCTGGCCAGGTCCCAGCCCCCAGTCCCTGACAGAGGAACTAGGTGCGATCAGAGGTAGGGGGACCCCAGAAAGGGTCAGGATCTCTATTCTGTTTATCAGAACCCACCTGTAGAGCCCTCAGTGTTCTCTCTGCTCTGGCCAGCAGCATCCTGGGGCATGAAGGCACAGTACTGGATGTCCCTTCCCTAAGCTTGGAGTGGCATTCTCAGGGCCACAGAGGTGGGCGTGGGCTGTGGGCGCTGTGTGTCCTTGGCCCTCTCCGCCCTTGGCTGGCCGCTCTGGTGTCCGGAAGCGTGGGCGTGAGATTCATCCCGAGCTCTCCGGCCCTGCTCCGGCCTAGACAGGCCTGGACGTAACGTTATCCTGGGCTGTTTGCAGTCATCCTCACAGGAGGTGCCATTTCTGTGGGTGGCACCACGGTGGTTTGCTGCCCAGCCACATCTCAGGGAGAGGTCAGGAAAAGCTTAATTTCTCTCCACATGGCCCCCCACTGTAACCACCCCAGGCTGGGGGCCCCTGTACCAACCCTGCCCTTGGGAGCATGCCCTGTGTGAAACTGATGCTATACCTCTATGTCCTGTGGGGAGCCCCGAGCCCAGCCTTCTCCTCTGCAGAGGCCACTGGGGTCCACTGGGAACATTCCAGGGGTTCTCTCTAGAGGTTTGGGGCACAGCTTGGAAATACAGCCCAGCTCTGGGGCTCATCGTCCGCTGAGCAACCTTTCTGAGAAATGCTCATCTGTGAGGGCCCCCCAAGGGGCCTGGGCAAGGAGGGGGTTGTGATTAAACAGAGGCTTTTGGCATTTACAGAAAGTTGAGGGTGGACAGGGCAGCTGTGATATCTGTTGGGGGCGGGCAGAGACCTGAGTACCCCTCTCCGAGGCCGAGGAAGGCTTGGGGTTGCTTCCTGGCTAGTCTGCCCTAGATGCCTGTGGCCTCACCCAGGCACGTTCCTGCCTCCGGTCTGTGTGAGTCTGAGGGCGTCTGAGGGAGCCTTCTCCCCGGAGTCCTCTGCCCTGCCACCTCTCCCCCTCTTTCTGTTTCCCCCACCAACCATTTCAGTGTATGAGCTGGGCATTCATTCACCAGGCCATTCTCCGGAGCTTCGTGTGGGAGTTCAGGTCCCCGCCCCCAGGAGGCACAGATCCTCTCCGAGCCTGGGTGTCTGAAGCTGGGAAAAGGAGGATAGTATCTCCATTGTGAGAACCTCCTCATAAAGGGAGCTTTCCTCCTGTTCCCCCTTGAAAATGTCTAATCTTGAAAAGATACGGTGAGCCCATAGTTCACGATGTCAGTGCCAAAGCCAAGACAGTGCCTAGAACAAAACTCAGCAGGACGCTGGCCCCCACCCATCTGCTGCGGCCCTGAGCTACAGCTTCCAACTCTTTCAGCGGCGTCTTCAGAGACTTATCTCCACGTTGCTGCATACGTGCTCTTACTGCTTTCTGGGTTCATTCTCACTTTTAGCCATCATCTATTGGCTTCCTACTATGGTAGATGTTGATTTTTTTAGTCTTTTAGAATACTCTTCCTCTTACCTTCCCTAACCATTCCAGTATTTTTTCACAATTTTTGGTTAACCATAGTCAATTTTTTCATTATTAAAAGACTAATGTAAGTATTTCTTATTATTGAGCCAAGGAATACACTCTGATTCTGTACACGTGTCATGTGCAACTTTAATTAGTAATTGCCTCATTTTTGCAATCGCAGAGCTTTCTTGAAATTACTGGTTGTTCCTTTCCAAATGCTCAGGAAGATACAATGCAGCTTGTCACATGAACAAACCCACCAGATTCTCTACAAATAATATATACATGCATGTACACCTACTTTTTATATGTTTGTACATTTTCATTTATTGCTTTCTAGAAGTCATATCTTTACATATAAAAGTCAAGCAACCTCGCCAAAACCGGTTTGGCTCAATGGATAGAGCGTTGGCTTGGGGACTGAAAGGTCCCAGGTTCGATTCTGGTCAAGGGCATGTACCTTGGTTGTGGGCACATCCCCAGTAGGGGGTGTGCAAGAGGCAGCTGATCGATGATTCTCATCGATGTTTCTAGCTCTCTATCTCTCTCCCTTCCTCTCTGTACAAAATCAATAAAATATATATATTTTTAAAAAGTCAAGCAACCAGAATGACCAGAATGACTGCACACTGCAGCCTCCAACTGGCCTGATGGGGTGGGCCTGGCCAGCTAACCTCCCATGGCCCTTCCCCCTGGCCAGCCAGCCCCGATTGCCCCAATTGGGCAAGCCAAACCCAATGCATGAATTTGTGCACTGGGCTCTAATACATACATATGGGGATCTGTACATATATGTAGCTCCATTTGCACTAACCCCCCTTCTTCCTGGAAATTTTCTGTGTTGGACCTTCCCTGTGTCTTCCTCCTTCTTGGTTTACTCCCTCATCTTCGGTGGAGTACATCCTGTAGTAACTTTCTGAGAAAGGATACATGGAAGATACAGTTTTGTGGCTTGATAACTTGATTGGTAAATTGATTGTGTGTAGAATTCTAGATTAATAATATTTTTGTTCAGAATTTGGTGGTGGGGATGGGGCAATTCCACCCACTTATTTCTAGGTTTTGGTGTTGCTGTTGAGAAGTCTCTTGCCGTTCTGATGCTTGGTCCTTGACGTGCAGTCTGTTTTTCTTTTTCTCCGGAAGCATTTGGGATCTTTGCTCATTGGAGTTCTGAAATTTCATAATGCCATGTCTCAGGATGAGTCATTTTCTTGCTCATGCCAGGTGACTGTGAGCCCCTTCAGCCTGGACACTCACATCCTGCAATTCTGGAGCACTTCCCTGTTTTGTACCTTTGGTGGTTTTCCTTCATTGATCTCTGGAACTCCTATTACAGTCAAACCTCGGTTCTTGAACATCTTGCACCTTGAACAATTTGGTTTTCAACCCTTTCACGCTGATACCTGTCTCTCAGGCAACAAAGGGGAGAATGTGCAAGTAGGAGTCAGTTTACCACTAAACCTCATGTTGTTAACATCTTGGGTAATTGTGCTGTGAATAGTTTTTGTTTTCTTTTTTACTTTTATTGCTGTTATTATTATTGAGTTTTCATTTTTACTATACATTTCATGTCCTTTTTGTTTTTAAATTGTTTGTAGATTAAGTAGTACATTAGACATGCATTGTATACAAGCAAGGTTAAAACAGGGAATCATTTGTGGGCCTGGAACAAATAAATTCAATTTACATTGTTTCTAATGGGAAAAAAAATGATTTGGTTTTCAAGCAGCCTTCCGGAACGAATTAAGTTCAAGAACCAAGGTTCCACTAGATTTGGGGCCTCTGGGTGACTCTGATCTCACTATTTCTTACTCCTTTGCTCACTTCTTTGTTCCAGTTTATTGAAAGATTTTGTTGAACTTAGCTTCCAACTCATTGATCAAAATTGTTATTTTAGCCATCATGGTTTTAATTTCCAGGAGCTTTCTCTTTCTCCCATGTTTCCTTTTTTACTGCATTTGATTCTCATTTTGTGGATGCAGTATTTGATTTGAAGGTATAATTGCTGGCTTCTCTGATGTCTTCTTCCACACTTTGCATTTTCCATGATTCGCACAAACCCTTTTCCCATTTATTTGTATGTTTTGGGTTTGTCTTCTCTGTTGGAGGCTTTCTCCAAATGTCTGATGCCCCTTGGCTGTTCATTGACTTAAGTAACGAACCAAAGAGCTGGAAGCTCTGCATGTGGAAGCCTTCGCTCCTGGCCCGGCTCAGTCTTCAGAGGACCCTTCTCTCGTGCCAGGTGTAGTAACGTCAGCCGAATTGGCCGGGGAAGCAGGCAGGGTCTCAGTTCAGAATGACTCACCTTTAATAGTCCTGTGTCTGGGCCATGCCTCCTCCTCTACCCCCCTCCTCTCTGCTGGTGTCCCCCCGGGCATGCTCTTCAGGTTCTATTTCTCCAGAAACTTTTCTCCTGTGTCCTAGAGGTGGGGAGAAGGCTCTCTTTTAAAATATATATGTTCTTGGCAACATGACTTTTCATTCTTTCTCTTAGTTTGTCCTCCTAACGTTTACTTTGTGCTTATATAGTATGTCACCTGACTAGAGGCCCAGAGTTCTGTAAGAGTTTCCAGGGCTGTCACAGCAGAAAATCACTCTGGGGTCTTAACTAACACCTGCTGTCTCACCGTTCTGGAGGCGGGGAGGCCAAAGCAAGGTGCTGACAGAGTTGGGCTCCGCTGCGGCCTCTCTCCTTGTCTCCTTGGCTTGCAGGTGGCTCCCCTCTCACTGCCTCTTCACATGGTTGTCCCTCTGTGCACGTGCCCCTGTGTCGCTTCCTCTTCTTAGAGGGACATCAGTCCTCTTGAAGCATGGCCCACCCTAATGGTCTCTCTCTTTCTCTCTTTTTCTTTTCTAAAAATCCTCATCCAAGGATATTTTTTTCCATTGTTTTTCAGAGAGAGTGGAAGGGAAGGAGGGGGAGAGATAAAGAGAATGATCCATGTGAGAGAGACACATTGATTGGTTGCCTCTTGCATGTGCCCCACAACCAGGAAGAGAGATAGAGAGTTAGAAACATCGATGAGAGAGAATCATCAATCAGCTGCCTCTTGCACACCCCCTACTGGGAATGTGCCCGCAACCAAGGTACATGCCCTTGACCAGAATCGAACCTGGGACCTTCCATTCCGCAGACCGATGCTCTACCACTGAGCCAAACCGGTTTTGGCTCCATTGGTTTTTAAAGAAAACGGAAATGACTAAGGCAGGGGAAGTGGGGGTGGCGAGGGGGAAGAGAGAGAAACATCGATGTGAGAGAGACACATTGATTGGTTGCCTCCCATAGGAGCCCCAACCACTACTGAGCCACACCAGCCAGGGCTTACCTGTTTTAAATACATTCAGAATGTTGTGCAGCCATCACCCATCCACTTCCAGAAAGCTTTTCATCTGGTAAAAATGAAACTCTGAGCCCATTAAATAATAATTCCCCATTGCCCTTCCCCCAGCCCCTGGCACCATCTTCCTACTCACTGTACTGATCTAAGTACCTCATGTAAGTGGAATCATACTGTAATTGTCTTTTTGTATCTGGCTTATTTTCTTAGTATAACGCTCTCACGATTGATTTGTGCTGCAGTGTGTGACAGGATTTCTTCCACTTTAAGGCTGAGAAATAGTCCATTGTGTGGATGGACACATTTGCTTTATCTATTTGTCCTTCCATGGACACTTGGGTTGCTTGCACTTCTTGGCTGTTGTGAATAGTGAGTATGCAAATGTCTCTTTGAGACCCTGCTTTCATTTTTTTTTTTTTTTCTGGGGGGGGGGGTATATGTCCAGAAGTGGAATTGCTGGATCATATGGCAATTCTGTGTTTAATTTCTTGAGGAGCTGCCAGACGTTTCCACGGTGGGTGAGCTATGTTGTGTTCCCACCAGCAGTGCACATGGGTTCCTGCTTCCCCACATCCTCCCCAGCACTTGTTTCCGGTTTTTGTTTGGCGATAGCAGCCATTACAGTGGGTGTAAGGTGGCATCGGTGTGGTTTTGATTTGCATTTCCCTCATGATCAGTGATGGTGAGCATCTTTTCATGTGCTCACTGCCTAACAACCTAATTTTATCTTAATCATTTCTTTAAAGACCACATCTCTAAATGTGGGTACAGCCTATGGTACCAGGGGTTAGGGTTCCAACATATGGATTTCGGGGGACATATTTCATCCCATAACAAATTCCACTAGCTATAACTCTTCAGAGCCCGCTAAAACAGATTTTTAAAAGTGATACTTTCCGGTGTTGGTGATGATGTGGGGAAAATAATCACTCTTATGTGGTCTTTTCCAAGGGCAATTTATAAAAAAAACAAAAACCTTCTTTAAAATCTTCCTTTTGGCCGAAACCGGTTTGGCTCAATGGTAGAGCGTCAGTCTACGGACTGAAAGTTTGGGTTCGATTCCGGTCAAGGGCATGTACATTGGTTGCGGGCACATCCCCGGTGGGAGGTGTGTAGGAGGCAGCTGGTCGATGTTTCTCTCTCATCGACGTTTCTAGCTCTCTATCTATCTCCCTTCCTCTCTGTAAGAAGAAAAAAAAAAAATCTTCCTTTTGATCAAGCAGTTTCATTCTAGGAATTTATCCAAGGATATAACTTAACATTATGTACAAAGATTCACTATAAAAAATGAGAACTACTTAAGTATTCGCAGGACGGGGTTGGCTTGTAATGTGTAGGACTGTGGCACGTTCACGTGTTATACTAGTTGCAACCATTATTAATGATGTAGAAAAGGCAGCGGTAAGTCCAGGATACAGTGTAAACTAAGGAAGGTTTCAGAACATTGGATACCACCTGTGCTGTGATGCTGCTCCCCTGAGTGGGGTGGCCTTGAACTAGTTGCTTCACCTCCTGATATTCCTTTTCCACATCCCTAACGCCCAGGATGCCCTGCTGAGAAGTCACCGGGAGCTGTGACAGTGACAGGCCCCCTGGTCATCCCTGCCATCCCGGTTCATTAGGTCAGAGTCGGGGCCTGGGGACATGTATGCCTCTCCCGCTCTCTTTTTAAAAGCATATAAACACAACAGGTGGCTTTCATCTTATCTTCAGGGACCTTTGGGAAGCAGTAGCTTCCCCGCTGGTCACTTCAGAGTCCTGCTGGCCTGGTGATTTGGGGGTGGCCCTTGCCTGGGGAAGTTGCTGTGGAGGTCTTTCTCACTGAGGACAAAGTTTACTCTGACATTTGTGCTCACAGAGTCTGGGGGTGGGGGTGGGGGGTGGAAAACCACTTCCTGGTTGAACTGTGAAGCAAAAGGAGGACTGAAGTACTACTTGGTACATCTTCATCCTGGTCAAACGGCCCTCTGCCCACCGTTGGGACGGATGAGACAAGAAGGCAGGACAAAGGGCATTGGCTCAGCTGTGACAAAGGGGGCCTGGAGCTTTGTAAATGCCGCCTGTTGCCCGCAGGGGGATGCCCTTCTACATGGGGTTCTCCTGGCCAAGTCTCACATGCACCAAGGGCTGGGGCTGCAAGGGTCAGAGCCCGTTTCATCTGGCCGGGCATCTTCAAGCCACTCTGGAGGCCAGCACATAGTGGGACTGCATTTTCCATGAGGCTGGTCTCTGGGCATGTGATGAAGGCTCCAGAACTTCAGCTGATGGGTAGGGCTGCAGAGGAGGAAAATAATGTGTGAGACGGCATAGGCCTGAGGCAGGTACCTTGGCTACAGCTGACCCCCACTTTACCCAGTATGCTGGGGCTGGGGTTGAGGCCAGATCTCAGCTAGCCAGACCGTGGTCTGGCCCAGGGCTCTGGTTTTCAGATTTAGAACCAAACAACACTGGTGCCCACACAAGCCACGTGCTGCTGTGCCAGGTGCTGGAGCGGAACTCAGAGTGGGGTCCCCGGAGCACAGCGTCGCCTTGCCCGGATGCTCATTAGGAATGCAGATTCTTGAGTGCACCATCCTGTGGGGTCGGAAACTCGGGTTTAACGTGCCTGGTGGGGGTGGGGGTTGGGGGATGCTGGTGCTTTTCCAGTGTGGGATCCACTGGTGGTCTTGCCTTGTCTCTCTTCCCCGCCGTCTGGATCATTCCAGTTGGCGTTTGACAGGCGAGGTTTAGGGAGGTTTATTTCCTCATCCGAGTCCACTCAGATCTTCTGTCCAGGTCTTGCTGGTGTTCTGGGCGGTAGGGAGCTCCCTCCCACCCTCCTCAACGAGAGAGAGAAGACAGCATGAGAGGAGGCCCCCCGAGGGCCGGCCTAGATGCCCCAGGAGCCTTCCTCGGGCGGGATCGACTGCTGCAGCCGCCTCCTTGCTGAGCTGGCCTGCACTCTCCCTCTTGCTCTTTGCCTCCCTTGCTGTGGAGCCATGAGGCCGGCTGCCCAGGCCAGTCCCAGCAGAGCTCATCTGGAGAGTGTTTTGTATAACTAAATCCATTTTCTTATTGACGTCAGTTATGAAATCAGAGCTATGTTCCCACGGGGGGCAGAAATGCTAAGACAACAAGGCTGCAGACTGGGCAGGCAGGCCTGGCCGCCCCTCACGCCCAGGGCCTTTATGTGCGTGCTACATAAGGATTTGGACCCGCGTGTGGCACAGGGGTCACCTCCATCATGCAGGAGGATAAGCCTAAGTCCTCAGAGCTCCAGCACCTCTGGGTGGACCGCCCGGCAGGACCCTTTGGCCACAGGAGCTTGTTTTAAAGCCCAGGGCCCTGGCTCTGCCCGCAAGAGCCCCTAGAACTTGATCAGCTCCTCTTTGTCTCGTTTTGAGAATTTTAAATTATGTATACACCGGAGGCCCGATGCATGAAATTCGTGCAGGAGTAGACCTGCCAGCACCGGCTTCCTCTGGCACCCAGGACCCCGGCTCCTCTCGCAGCAGCCCCAGCTTTGTCTGGAAGGGCGTCCATTCTGCTTTTGCTCTTTAGCTTTCACTCCATCCTTATCTGTAAGTCCTGCCTCCTTTGCAGGGAAGCAGCGGTGTGGGGGCAGGGTGGTTGGTCTCTTTCCTTTGCAGGGGATCCTCGGTGTGGGAGGGGCTGCCTCCTTAGCACCCCAGTCTCGGCAAAACCCTGGTGTCGTCTTGGGAGGTTCCCGTGGGGTGGCCATATTCAGCAAAATAACCTATGGGGTGCTGGCTAAATCTGCTTTCAGATCATCTGCCCGATCTTCCCTCGTATAGCTATGTCCCATGCAGTGTCCCCTGGCAAAGTGTTTGTTGTTCAGGTGAAATGCAGATTTAACTGGCAGCGCCACCCCCAGCTCACAAGCCGAAGGGGCAGTAAGGCAGGAATGAGCTTTGGAGGTGAGAGTCCTTGCAATGGCAGCCCGTTGCCAGCTCCAGGGGCTGCAGAAAGGCCACTGTCCAGGCAGCCGTCTGGCCTTGTGAAGGGCCAGCTTCCCGCAGGCCACCTCCCACCCAGGCAGGGGAGAGGCCACCGGCTGCAGAGCCTGCCTTGTAACCGTGGACCGAGGCTAGCCTTGGAGTCTCCGCCCAGCATGAGCCATGCTGGGATGCTGAGTGACACAGCCAGCCACTGCCTTGGCCTGGCCCTCCATGACTGTCCTCTGCTGCCAGCCAGCTGGCTGATCCTGGGGGGGTGGTGCAGAGAGTGCTGTGGGCATGGAGGCGCACTGCCTCCTTGGGGAGAAGGTGTGCTCTGCCCAGCATGGGCCATGCCGCCTGACGGGGAGGAGGGCAGAGAGTGCCCCGAGTCGGGGGTAGCTTCCAGTGTTGATGGCCATAGGTCTATTCCCTACCTTAGCTGCCTCCCTGTGCCCCAACCCCACCATCGGGGGTTCAGAAGTCTAACCCCCTCACCTCAGGGTGGGATGGATTCCATTCAGCCCCCTATGTCATCAGGCTGAGGCGGGTGTCCAGCTGAGACCACCCCCTCTTGGCTGCCCCCTGCCCTCCCTCCCTCCTGCCCCCTCCGCTTACGAATCACGTGCACAAGGATGTGGTCTCAGGCTCCGCCCCTAGGAGACACCTGGGGCGGGGCCGCTTTGAATGGACGGGCTGCTTCTGCTGGAGCAGAGGGCTCTCGGGTCCCTGGGGCCCTGGCCCATTCCGGGCTGTTTGCGCATCCTCCTCCGAGGGCTGGGTTTGTGTCCTGTGAAGAAGGAGGCGTCTAGAGTTCAAGGCCCATTCCCCCGGGGAGCTTGTCATCTGGTTGAGCAGGGAAGATGTATTCAGCAAACGTGGACGAACCCAGGCAACTCTCCTGCGTCCCCCCTGGAGTGTGGCTGCAGGCCCAATGCTGCTGCCGCTTGGTGGGGAGCCCTGTGGGCTGGAGTGTCCACCCAGCTGTTATTGAGGAGGGGGTGACAGCGGGGCAGGGTTGGGTGTGATTGGAATGGTGGAGGTGGGAATTTTGAGGAAGCACAGGCCGTGTGGATGAGGCCCCAGAGACAGAGAAGCCCATGCGTGGTCAGGACCCGTTCTGACTTGGGGGCGATGGCCGTGTGGAGTGGGGGCTGGTCAGTGACAAATCATTGGGGACCAGGTGTTTGGATTCCACACTTAGTTTGGGTTTTGCCTCCCATGCAGGGCAGGTAAATAAAGGAGGTGGCCCCGGTGGGAGAGAGCAGGGAGGAGTGGGGAGCGGGGCAGACCGGATGGGGTGTGCCTGTCTAGATGGGGCAGCTACTGCTGCACTCCAGTCCATTTTACTGTCTTAAAAAAGAAAGACCCAGGGCGGCCAGGTCTTGTACTTTTTAGGAGAAACAAGAGATTTGAACTTTTATGTGAAATCTCTTGAATTTGAGATGTTGTCAGTTGATTCCAGTTTTTTATAGAAATGCTGTATGGGGCAAATAAAACCTGTATATCGGCAAATTTTAGCCTCGGAGCCTCTGATTTGTAGTCTCTAAGCCTCTGCTATAATGAGTTAGAAGGGTAATGGGACAGAAACCCTCTCCCTCCCCCGCCCCCCATTCCCCCCCAAATCCCTCACCAGGTAGGTAGAATGTCCCCCTCATTAGTGCTTTGCTAAGGCCTGGCAATGATTCTAATAACACACAGGACAGATGCGCATTGAGGTTGACTTCACATATGGCACCATGCTGAGTCATTTAGTTCTCACAATGACACATAATATGGGGAATTTTAACCTCCTATTATAGATAAGGAGGGTCAGAGAGGTCCAGAAACTTGCCTGAAGTCACACGGCCACAGGTAGAGCAAGAATCTGAGTTTTTTTCTTTTACTTTTGTTATGGTAAGATACAGATAACAAAAACCATGCCGTTTTAATCACAGCTCAGTGGCCTTAATTACATTCCCAGTGTTATACAACCATCTCCTCTAGCTTCAAAACTTATACATCACCTCAAACAGCAACTCTGTTCCATTAAACAACCCCATTTCTCTCTCCCACCAGCCCTGGCAATGACCATTCTGTTTTCTGTTTTTATGAATCTAACTATTCTAAATACTTGATGTAAATAGAATGATATAGTTCTTGGCCTTTTGTAACTGGCTTATTTCACTCAGTGTAATATCCTCAAGGTTCATCCACGTTATAGCCTTGGCCAGAATTTTTCCCTTTTGAGCTGAATGGCATTCCCTGTGTGGCTAGATCCCCCTTTGTTAGCTCACACATGCTTCCGTGGGCACCTGGGTTGCTTCCACCTGTTGGCCATTGTGAATAGGGCTGCTAGGAATGTGACAGAGGTCTCTTCAAGTCCCTCCTGTTGGTTCTTTCGGGGACATCAGGTTCGGCCAATTCCAAGCCTTAAGGCACATGTGTCAAACACAAGGCCCGTGGGCCAAATCCAGCCCGCCAGGCCTTGCAATGTGGCCCGCACCGCGCTGTCATCACTGCACTCCGCTGTCAGTTTATGACATTGTCAGTTTATGACTGTTCAGTAAACCATTCGGCCCGCGATTTAGGCTGGATTTTAGATTTTGGCCCCTTCTCTGATTGAGTTCGACACCCCTACAAGGCCTTGAAGCACTGAGGTCCCCGTGCAGTTAGAGGTGCCTCGCCGAGTGCTCTTCCAAATTCCTGGATGCTGCTGGCCGTGGGGAAGGTAGTCTCCTCTGCTGTTTGCAGCCCAGATCTGTGTCCCTGAAGCTGCCGCTCACCGGGATGCGCTTCCGCTTTCTTCTTCACCGCGTCCCTCCAGTTTTTCCTGGGGGGGGGGGGGGGGGGGGGGGCTTCGGCCCGTGTGTAGGTGCTCCGTGATTCTGTGCTCCCGAAGGTGCACCACAGACTCCTGGCCTCCCATTACCCGCTTCCCCCCAACTCCTAAGGGAGAGAACAAAATGCAACTGCGAGAAGCAGGATAAAAGTGTCTTTAAAAATAACCACGAGGGATGTACATTGTAAAAACGCACACCGTGAGTCTGTTGAGCTCACTGCGTTGTCCCACGATAGGAGGACCATCGGGTCTCTGACCACCGTGTAAGGTGCCCGTCCTCCATCACTCCGTCATCCTTTCTCCTCTGTCTCCACAGGGACCTACCAGGGCCAGTGGGTCGGCGGCATGCGCCAAGGCTACGGTGTGCGGCAGAGTGTCCCCTACGGCATGGCGGCGGTCATCCGCTCGCCCCTGAGGACGTCCATCAACTCTCTGCGCAGCGAGCACACCAACGGCGCCGCGCTGCACCCGGACGCCTCCCCCGCGGTGGCCGGCTCCCCGGCCGTGTCCCGGGGGGGCTTCGTGCTCGTGGCCCACAGCGACTCTGAGATCCTCAAGAGCAAGAAGAAGGGGCTGTTCCGGCGCTCGCTGCTGAGCGGCCTGAAGCTGCGCAAGTCCGAGTCCAAGAGCAGCCTGGCCAGCCAGCGCAGCAAGCAGAGCTCGTTCCGCAGCGAGGCGGGCATGAGCACCGTCAGCTCCACGGCCAGCGACATCCACTCCACCATCAGCCTGGGCGAGGGCGAGGCCGAGCTGTCGGTCATCGAGGACGACATTGACGCCACCACCACCGAGACCTACGTGGGCGAGTGGAAGAACGACAAGCGGGCCGGCTTCGGCGTGAGCCAGCGCTCCGACGGGCTCAAGTACGAGGGCGAGTGGGCCAGCAACCGGCGGCATGGCTACGGCTGCATGACCTTCCCCGATGGCACCAAAGAGGAGGGCAAGTACAAGCAGAACATCCTCGTCAGCGGCAAGCGCAAGAACCTCATCCCGCTGCGTGCCAGCAAGATCCGGGAGAAGGTGGACCGGGCCGTGGAAGCGGCTGAGCGGGCTGCCACCATTGCCAAGCAGAAGGCGGAGATTGCAGCCTCCAGGTAGGAGGGGGGAGAGGGTGGCATGGGCAGCAGGGTGGTTCTGAGTTGCCAGCCGGGCCTGGTCTGACCAATCATGCTGCCCGGTTAGAAGCCTACACTGACACTTCTCAAAGTATGCCCCTTGGAACCCCAGGGTTCCACAGAGGTTCTCAGAGGTGAGGCAAGGCAGTGGTTGATCTGAGAGGTTCTTGGCCATATTGCCCCTCCTTACATAGAGCAGTATCTCTTTTGTCTGTTTTATGTGCTGGTGTTTAATGTAAAATGTGGACGGATCAAGGAGGTGGGCCGTTCTGCTGGTAAGATGCAGAAGATGGTGCCGGCTGAGAGAAAGGTGCAGTGCCGCCGTGGCCTCATTCCCAGTTGGGCATGAAGTGCCCAGCCTTGCTGGGACGTGGGAGGAGGGTGAATGCTGCCCTGGCCATCTGGCCTCCAGCCCAGACTGTCCCTGGGCCCTGGGAGACAGCACCAACTGGACAGGTCGGCTAGCGGTAGGCGCCAGGCGAGACTTGGTGCTGCGGGCCAGCAGCTGTTCTGAATGGGGTTCAGGACTTGGAGTTTGGGGTTGGCAGGGCTGGTGGACCCCAAGCAGTGGGTCTGGCGTTGGTGTGGGTGGGCACCATGTTGGATTTTGAGGTGTCTTTGGTATTGGTGCAGGGGTGGGAGCTTCAGAGCTGGAGAGTGGATGCAGTAGGAGGGTCTCCCTGGGAGCTGTAGGGGTAAGCGGGTAAGCCCAGATGTGGTCCCGGTGAGGCTGTGGGAGGCGGTGGGCAGCAGGAACATGGCATGTGTGTGCCGCAGGTTGAAGGAAGCTGCCCTGTTGAAACCCAGGGCCCCAGGCTGCCTCACTCCTGGCTTCTAAAGGAACAGACCCTGACGGAGTTAGCCAGCAGCTTTCACCCTCCGTTTGCTTTCCTGGGTCAGGGCAGGGCCCTCGGGTGCTCTGAGAGGCCTGGGCGTTGGGACAGGTGTCTGGGTCCGCTTCTGGTCCCTCAGGGTGCCCAGAGAGGAGGCTTCTAGGAGTGGCGTCTTTCTGGATGATTCTGTGTTCCCAGCCAGGGGCAGCCTAGACTTACTCCAGGAACGCTGCTGGCTCAGGAGGCTCCGACCTTCCCAACCTTGTCACTTAATTAAAATGTTAGCTCATTTGGTTCTGGTTTTCAGTGACCTTTGATCCACAGTGGAAGAACAAAAATGTGGTTGGCAGAGTACCTGCCACTCACAGCATCTGAGGCTTCAGAGGCAGACGGAATCCATTCCAAGAGGCCGAAAGAAAAAGGGCATGGCTCCCTGGACACGGAGGTCAGAACTGCTCTGTGCACCCCTCTGTCCCCCCAGACATGGTCGGGCAGCAGAAATAAATAGGAGCCACATTTATGACTGCTCACCTGGTATTTTAGGATCCGTTTGGATTCAATCATTATTTTTTCCCATTAGCAGTATAGCCCGTGCCCCATCGGGGAGAAATGGAAAATGGAATGGAAAAGGAGAAAAAACGACATCAGGTCTGGTCTGCTATGTCACTAGAGACTCTTGCAGGCATTTTGCCCGATTTCTTTCCTTTCAGCGTTTATGTTTTTATCATTCATATTGTGTTTGTTTTGTTGACCTCAGTGGACAAGAAGCAGTTGCAGGGCAGGCCCCAGGATCATCAAAGGTTTGGGGCGCTCGTGACCGCTCCCGTCTGGCGGCAGGTTGGTTCGCGGCCCAGGGCCTGGGAGGCAGAAGCGCAGCATTCGGTGGACACGGAACTGGTTTAATTCTAGAGTCTGATGACCCAGCGAACTTCTTAGGGCTGAGGAGTTTTCTGAAAAAATCCTCCAGAAATGGGGGGGAAGGGGAGATGCTGGTTCTATTAAGGAAACGAGGTGGTGGTGTGGGCAGAGCTCAGAGTCAGCACACCCAGGGAACTCCGCCCGGGCAGGTTTCGGTGTTTCTGAGCCTTAGTTTCCTCATCTGTGAAATAGGAGTAATGCCTGCCTGCCACGAAGGCCTGGGAACTGAGGTGAGGACAGCTTCGCCGGGGCTGGGGCTTCCCCGCTCCCCCAGGGCGGGCAGAGTGTGGGCTTCGTGAGAGCTGATCGATGAGCAGCAGGGTCCAGGAGAGGGCCGGGGCGCTGGGCCAGGAGGGCAAGAGGGGTATAGAGAAGGTGGGGCGGCGCAGGACCATGGGGCATTGGCCGGCCAGCCTTGGTGCTCCCACACTGGCCGGGGAGGCCTCTGCCGGTGTGTTACTTGATGCGGGGGGAGGAATGGGTGAGGGAGGGGAGAGGGTTAAGTCTGGGCAGGTGGTCGGGGAAGAGTAGACTGGGTTCCTGGTTGCACGTACCTGCTACATCTGGGGCTTTGGAGCACTACCCCGTTCTGAGAACCAGCCTGGCTGACTGGAGTGTCCCGCCCTGTACACACAGATTTACACACCCCACACAAACTCACACACACACACTCATAGTACATTCACACCGCTCACATTCATAGCCACATACACACACAACTCAGACACGCACATACACATTCAGACACACACAGGCATGGGCACTGAGGGAGGGCTGATGCAGAGCCCGGACCTGTGCAGTGCTGGGGACCAGCCCCCTTGTTCCCTCCACACTCACAGCTGTGCCTGGGACAGAGGCAGAGGTGGAGGGTGCCCTGATAGGGTCTTCAGTGTGAGGTGAGAGTGAGGGGCGGTTGTGCCAGGCGGGTTAATCTGGATGAGTTGAGATCAGAGCAGAAGGCGCTGCCGTCCTTCACCTGTGACTTCCTCCTCTAGGGTCCTCTTTCCCAAATTGTGAACCCCCATCAGAGATGGGCTGTGTTGTACTCCATTCTGCCCTGCCACCCAGCCAAGTTAGTCCCAGCCAAGTGGGAAATTCAGGGGCACACTCAACTAACTGTTATAAGCTGCCTGTATTCGGATGGACCACAGGTGAAGACCTCTCTAGCCTTCATGCACTCGGGACACTTTTATGAGGTATCTTCTACTTAGATAGCAAATACTAGGCACCTTTGCACCTACCACTTCTCACCCCTTGCCTCGCCCATGGCAGACATAACTAATCAATCACAGTGCTCCTAGCTGCTGGCCTGGAAGATGAAACCTAATGGCCATCACCTGTTGCTCAGTGGCGGTCCTGGTCCAGCCTGTGGTCTGGTTGGGAATCAAAGTATAAACTAGAGATGAAAGAGGCATAGAGAACACCTGGTGCAGAGGTTGTCACACGTTACCTTTCAGTCGTAAAGCCCTTTGTCCTGCAAACCTTTACAGCTCCCCAAGGTATAAAATAGATGGAGGTTCTGTTCAGAGTCAAGCTGGGGGCCAGTCTGGGCACACTGTGGCCTGTTTGCCTCTCCCTTTCCTACCTCCGTGTGGTGGCCACAGGAGGATCGGCAGTGTCCTGGGTTGATGGTTCATGCGTGAGCAGGTGTCTGACACTGCACCAAGTGCCAAGGGAGAGAGTGCTGGGATCGTCTAGCTATGTCTGCCCAGAGCTGGGCAGGGAGGGTTCTGGCTGCTGTGAAGCCCATGATTTCTTAGACCAGTATTTCCCAAACTTTTGACATATGTGTACCCCTTCTATAATTTTCGTAACACTGAGTACTCCTCATACTCATGAGAACGTAGCAT
Organism: Pipistrellus hanaki; assembly: GCF_964339955.1. Taxonomy (NCBI): domain Eukaryota; kingdom Metazoa; phylum Chordata; class Mammalia; order Chiroptera; family Vespertilionidae; genus Pipistrellus; species Pipistrellus hanaki. The sequence continues at coordinate 26,141,681 of NC_140517.1, forward strand.
TAGGCGCAGCTAAGCACAGTGCAGTGCATATCCCCACCAAACTCCTGTGCAATGCGTACCCCCACCAAACTCTTCCCGTACCCCTAGGGGTACGCGTACCACACTTTGGGAAACACTGTCCTAGACCCTACAGACCCTGGGAGAGTTACATGGGAATCTGGTGGTATTCCTTTAGCTTGGACCCCCTCTCTCTGCCTCCTCTGTAATTTATCTCAAACGTTACTGTGAAGAGATGTAAGAGGGCTTTGCAGAGTGGTAAAGCTGAGAGGAGAAGGTATTTATTATCGTGTACTGACTCCATTCCATTAGAACATGAACTCCCCAGGCCAGGGAGTCACTGTTGAGTCACTGGAGCCTGGGACGTGTGTGGCTTAACAAGCACAGCGTTTGGAATGAATGAGTGTATAACTGCTTCAGCCCCACTTTCATTGTCAAGGACAAAGGCTACTACCTTTGGTTCTGGGGACCTGGAGGTATGGCAGTGGCCATGGACACCTTGGGGCACGGGATGACTGGGTCAAGCTCATAGGGAGCAAGGTTGCCACAGCTGAGTGATCACTCCTTTCCAAGGGGACCCTGGGATCCCGCTTGCTCCTTGGTGCCCACAGATTCTCGAGGTGCGAGGTGGACCCTCCTGGGCCCAGCAAGGCAGCACCTTCTGGCAAGTTCATGGGAGAGAGAACTGTGTGCTCCTGAGGGTTCGGTCAGTGTTGCAGTGCCCAGGCCCCGCCATCCCACAGAGGTGCTCTGTGACTGTGGGCGGGTCACCAACTCTGCAGAGGGTGGTGCAGGTAAATTGTCCCTGGGTCCCGTGTTGTGGGGATCACACCAGATGGTGTGTGTGTGTGTGTGTGTGTGTGTGTGTGTGTGTGTTGCGTGTAGCACAGCACCCAGGCATGTGGGTGTTTATGAAGGTGAGGATGAGAGCTCACTGTGTGCAACACTCCTACTTCCCGCCCTGTAGGCAACCATGTTGGCTCCTGAACTTGCTCTTTGGGTTGATTGTGCGGCTGGAGTGGTGGGGGGCAGATCTCCAGAACACACGGGGCAGGATGATGCTCCAAACCCTCTGCATCTCCGCCCCCCACTTCTTGGCCTGGCTTCCCTCTGGCGCTCAACCCGCAGCCTAGAGTTTGGAGCCAGCTCTGCTTCCTGGGAGTGACTGTTCGCGGTGCTCGGGGTGAGGAGGAGGCAGACACGGACAGCTGTGCTTTTCGAGGAGCTCTTGTTCCCCTGGGAGCAGCGCCGATGGACATGGGTGTGTGGGCAGGAGGTAGGGCTGGGCTGAGAGGCCTCGGTGCAGAGGGCATCTGTCCGTCCTGGAGGAGGCGGGAGCCTTCCCGGAGATGGTTGGCCGGAGGAGGACACCTGCTCCTGGGCATTGAGGTCGCCATGGCAGTTGACATGGCTGTAGCAACAGGCCCTTGTGCCAGCTGTCAGCTGATGCCTTGTCTTGTGATGCTTTGCTGAGTGAGCAGAATCACAGGCAGGTGGAGCCAGGAGGGACCTTGATAGGCATTTAGATGGGGAATGACAACTTCTTGGCACATTGGCAGCCATTCCTCCCTCCTGCAACCATGGCAGACATGGCTAATTGATAGTATCACTCAGAACCCTCATGCTAGGCAGGCAGGCCGGCCCTCTGAAGGATGGAGACCACTTCTGCCGGCAAGGCAGGAAAGTGGGCCCGGTGGGTGTTACAACCTAGAGCTAGGCCCCTGTATTAGAGGGCAGTGCTGAGTCTCAGAGCCAGGACTAGACCTGGAGACTGCCTTCTGCCCTACTCCATCTCAGCCCCTTCAGACCTGGGCTACATTCAGGGACCGCCCCCCACAACCCCAGTCATAAATATGGGGGTGTTGGCTGACTCTTTTGGAATATTCTCCAATTACAGCATTGCCACTAGAATGGGAAAGACGGATTGGAATCAAGTAACTGTGTCCCACCAGGACCTGCCCATCTCCTTACAGAGTGGATGAAAAGGGGCCACATGCTCACCTGACAAGCTCAGAGGAGGCCAGATGGAGGCCTTACAAACTCAGAGACCTAAAGTCACCACAAAGGATGGTCTGAGATTAAAACTTCTTAACTAAAAGCAGGTCATGGCAGATAGTCATGTCCCAGGCGGTATCTTCCCTGACAAAGGCCAACCTTTGCCTTAACGGAGTCTATCTATTGCCTTTTTGTGTCTAGATAATATCATTGGAATGTCAAAGTAATTTTCCTTTTCCAGACCCCTCAAAGTACAGACACTGCTCTGCAGAGACCACAAATCCCCACCCTTGTTATTGAGCTAGTTGTTGACTGTTAACTATCCTGCATCAACTATATAAAAGAAATATGTCTGTCATTTTACTTACTATCCAGTGGATTTTATGTAACCAGCTTACACCTTCTCCTTTGATTGTAATGTATAAAAGAAGATGCAAAACTGTCATTCTCTAGAGAGCATTATTTCAGTCCGTTAATATTTTGCTTCCAGGCAATTGTTGACAATTTGGCTCAAATAAACTTACAAAATTTCTCTACAGGTTTGAATGTTTCATATGTTGACACAGGAGATTATAGTCTTTTCAACATATGTGCACATAGGTATGTCATTCATACATGATTCCTTGTATGTCATGGAATTGCACTGTCTGTGTTGTTTTATAATCTGTTTCGCTTTTCTCATCACATCAAGGACATCTTTCCATATCAGCATATCGAGGCTGGTATGTTTCTCTAATGGCTACAGAATGCCCCGTGTTGGTCCAACCCTTACTCTATTTATCGATGTTTTGGCTGCGTTCGATCTTTCAGTCTTTCAAATAAGGCAGCAGAGACTATCCTTGCCCACCCACCTTGCTGCTGGCGTGGGTATGTTTGCATCATGATCTCCCAGAGCAGGCACTGCGGGCTGAGAGGTGGGTGGCTTTCAGGTCTGTGGGAGATGCTGCCACCTTGCTTGGGGGAAAGGCCACACCAGTTTACCGTGGCTGGGAGGGAGGTCTGCAGGAGGAGGAGGTGGGTAGCCTTGACAATGGCTGTGGCACCGAGGGGTTTCTCCCTGAGGTGGGCTGATAATAGCCCCCAAAGAGGTCCATGTCCTACATCTGTGGCCATCCCCATCCATGGCAAAAGGGGCTTGGCAGAGTGATTAAATTTAGATTTTGAGGTGAGGGGATTATGCAGGATTATCTGGGTGGGGGGTGGGGGGAGGGTCAGTGTCATCACAAGGTCCTTATTAGAGGAAGACAGGAGGGCCGGAGGAGGAAGGAGCTGGAATGATGGAAGTAGAGGTTGGAGTGATGTGGCCACAAGCTAAGAACGCAGGTGGTCCCTAGCAGCTGAGAAACGTAAGAAACAGATTCTCCCCTGGAGCTTCCAGAAGGAAACAACCCAGCCTACACCTTGATCTCAGCCCCAGTAAGTTCAGTTGGCCCTCTGACCTCCAAAACTAGAAGATGAGCAGAGCATATTATGTGAAGCCACTGAGCATGCGGAGACTTGCCACTGCTCCATAGGAATCCCGTTCTGGCTGAAGACAGGGCATGCCAGCGTTCCCCTGCCGTCCGCCTAGAATGGGCAGGCCCACCCCTTTCCTGCCCCACCAGGTAGCCTGCTTTGCAGCCCTGCTTCCAGATCCTGTGGAATTGGGCCCTCTGTGCAGGGTACATGCAGCTTCCTGCCTCGGGGAGGGCCAGCCACATGTCACACGGGTGACAGCCATCTGTTCCAACTCTGCCCTCTGGACATAAAAACCAAACAAACAGGCAAAAAATGGAGAAGCAAAGACTAGGTGGGTGCAAGATCCTGGGAAATGACCAGATGCAGGGCCAGCCGAGGGCTCGGCTGGGGGTGAGAAGCTGCTGCCTGTGAGAAGCTCGGCTGGGTGTGCCCACAAACTTTGGATTCCTTCCCAGAGATCCAGGAACTCTTGACCTTGGGTCTGTGTCTGGCATCTCTGTGGTGCTTCCCAGGGGTTGGCAGGAGGGGGCTTTGGACTTGAGGAGCCGGCTCCTGCCTCCACCTCCACCATCTCTGGTCCTCACCTCGCTGTGTCTCACCCTGGAGCACGGGGTCGCGGGATGCGGGCTGTCAGATGCAATGAGGATCTGGCCCACTTTGCTCTGCCACTTGTTAGACAGAATGCACGAAGCCTCTGACTCACCCACAGGCAGCTTTCCCACTTGGCACTTGGAAGCACCTTGGGTGACGTGAGGCAACAGGGAGCCAGCCCGGTGCTGGCTGCGTCCAGGACAGTCCCGGGCCAGGGGTCCTGGGGCCCAGACCAGGCCCAGGGGCTGCGGAGCCTTTAATCTGTCCTCCCCTGAGCTCCCTTCTTCCTGAGAGAAGCCGCTGCCTTTTACAAGGCCCTAGATGTATCCTCAGGCTTTGTGACGGTGGGGATTTTTCCTGTAAGTCTTAACTCCAAACCATCCTGTTGCAGCCATTTCTTCTCCTTCCTTGAGAGAAATGCTGAGTGGCTCTGCCGTTCTTGCCTCTCTGGCCTTAGACAAGGTGCATAAACTCCCTGGGGCTTTGTTTTCAACTCTGTAAAGTGGGTTGAAGATAGTGCGTGTCCAGTGGGGGGGGGGGGTTGTGAAGAGTAACCATATCTCAAGGAAAGACAGGACAGCTGGTAGACTTTCCCGTGACATCTTAGACAGGCAGGGAGACAGGCGTGGAAAGGACTTTCCTGCCTTCGACTCCTTGGCAGTCACCGGGCCTTCGTTTACCCACCTGAGTGAGACGGCGCCCTCGGTGCCTGGGACAGCCATATCCACGCTGGTCAGATCTGAGAAGTTTGCTTCATTCCATGTAGGGTTCATTTCAGTCCAGCTGGGTGCCTCTGGTATCCAGCCTGCCCTCCAGAGAACTTCCTGCTCACCAGGACAGCCCAGATTTAGCTCAAGCCCCAGCCCCCTACCCCCAAATTTATTTGGTTCTCAGGTTCTCGAGTGCTCATGCATGGTGCCTCCAATCCTGTGGGCATTGCACCAGCGTTCCCAGGCTTTTTGCTGAGCATGAATTGCCCATGAAAAAGATCTACACTGGCAGGGATGTATGTGATGGACTTTACAGGTGGTTTGGTGAGATGGAAGGGGTGTTATCTCAGTTACTGAAAGAACCCACCACTGCTGACAGATGTCACTCTTCTCAAAGTGCCCAGCCACTCCTCCAAGGTGAGGTCCAGGCTTTGTTTGTCGTCAGGTCCCCTCCACCACCACCCCACACTTTGCCCTAGGTGGTCCTTTGCCTCTAAGACCCATGAATGGGCTCTGCCAGGCATTGGGTCATTCATCCCAGCTCACTCTCTGCCAGCTGCCTCGTGCCCACAGAAGTCACACCATTGGAGCATCAGAGTTATGGTTCAACCCTACCAGCTTGGAGGCAGGAGGGAGAAACAGAGGCAGGTCTGACAGGAACAAGATGGGAAATGGGAACGTCTCACTGAGCTTAGTTTCCATTGTGTGAAAGATCTGTGCCTTTTGCGAAGCAGAACCCCTACATGCATAACCAGAGGTGATTTTGACCACTTGAGGTTTTCTCCAAACCGGTGTCTGTAAAATGTGATTTGTCTCTGTTAACCAGGACTCAGTTGCAAGCAACAGAATCACAGCTCAAACCAGGTCAAACAGAAAGGCATCGTATTGGCTCTCATTCTCGCTGGGTCGGGGTTCGGATCCTGTCAGGGCCCTGTCTTCCTCTTACTCTGTCGGGTCTGCTTTCCTCCCTGTGTTAATTCCATCCTCCAGCCGGTGGTCTGTGTAAGGGGCAGGAAAGACCAGCAGATTTGTTCTCACAGAACGCTTACAGCTCTCGATCCTGGAGGCAAGGAGAGTCCGATTCCTCCCAGCACCTGGACAGCACTGACCTGGAAAGGCTGTTGGCTCCGCTGGAATCTCCTGCCCACTCACTGCCCACGAGGGCTGGGATTTTCTGATTGACCAGGCTGAGTCATGTACCCACCACAAATGTGAGGGGGTGATCAGAGGACAGACACCCTGAATGACACCCAGTTGGGACACGGAGTCGGGGAGAGTTAGTCCCTAATGGGGGATGCTGGGCAAACAGACTTCAGAAGGGAGCCGTGTAGGGATTCAGTTATGCATGTCTGTGAGAAAAAATAGAAGTGCCTCCGTTGCTTTGTTTTTATTGAGATGAATTCACATATCATAAAAACCACCCTTTAAAAGTGTACCGCTTATTATTTTGTTTTTTTTCTAATTTGTTTTTTTCCATCACCATTCATCTCCTCTATGCCCTCTTCCACAGCCCCCCACCCTCTCCCCTCCCCAGTGTCTACACTGTTGTTTCTGTCCATGAGTTCTCTATTTTTTCCTTTTTGGTCACTTCTCCCCACTCTCTCCTAACACCCCCTCCCTACCCCCAAACCCCCAGAGCTGTCTGCCTGCTCTCAGTCTATGAGTCTGTCTCTATTTTGCTTGGTAGTTCAATTCAGTGGTTTTTAGTATATTCACAGAGTTGTGCAACCATCACCACTATCTACTTTCGGGACATTTTATCTCCTTAAAGAAACCCATTAGCAATCACTCCTCATCACCCTCCCGCCAGGCCCTTGCAATTGCAAACCTACATCCTCTGTGAATTGCCTATGCTAGACATCCTATATAATAAAAGGCTAATATGCAACTAGACTGAACAGAACAACCAAACAACCAGTCGCTATGACGTGTGCTGACCACCAGGGGGCATGCACAGCTCATGGTGGGCGTCTGCAGTGGCGGAATGGTGAAGCAGGTGAGCAGGGGTTGCCAGACCATGGTGGGTGCCAGTTGCTGTCATTGGGATGAGACTCTGTTGGTTACTGAAAATTCTTTGCTCCCATGCACCATGGTCCCGACTGGTGCTCGCACTCCCAGCACTGGAGCTGCTGCTCGCTTTAGTGCCATAAGTGGGTGCAAGCAGCAGCTGCCAGCGCTGATCACCCAAGGGCTTCTCCACTTCCCTCTGCTCCTGAGGGGCGATTGGGGCAGCAGCTGCAGTTCGCACCTGCTGCTGGTGATAATCCCAATCACTCTGTGAGTGGGGCCGGGGCCATCAGCCCATGGGAGTGGCGGCAGTGGGAATGGGGCTACTGGTAGACTGGGGACCAGGGGAGCAGTGTGAGGGGCCAGGCGGAGGTGCGGAGGATGGGCCAAGACCTGCCCCTGTGCCTACCACAGCCTCGTGTCCCACAGTCATGTAAGTGAGATCACACAATATGTGCTCATTTGATGCTGACTTTGTTAAGTTTTCAAGGTTGTGGCATGTGTCAGAGCTTTATCTCTTTTTACGGCTGAGTTATATTCATGGAATGGATAGAACACCTTTTCTTTATCCACTCGCCCACTGATGGGCATTCAAGTTGTTTCCACTTTTGTCTATTATGAATAATTCTTCTAGGGACATTTGTGTACACATTTTTGTGTGGATATGTTTTCATTCTCTTGGCTATAAACCTGGGAGTGGAATTGTTACTTTTTGAGATACTGCCACACTGTTTTCCACATTGGCTATCCCATTGTGTGTTCCTATCAGCAGTGAGGGTGGGTTCCAGTCTTTTCACATTCTCACCAATACTTGTTGTTGTCTTTTTAAAAAAATCCTTACCTGAGGATATGTTTTATTAATTGATTTTATAGCCCAGCTGCTGTGGTTGAGCATTGACTTATGAACCAGAAGGTCAATGCTCAATTCCCAGTCAGGACACATGCCTGGGTAGCATTCTCCATCCCAAGTAGGAGGTGTGCAGAAGGTAGCTGATCAGTGGTTCTCTCATCGTTTATGTTTCTATCTCTCCTTTTTCCTTCTTCTCTGAAATCAGTAAAGATTTTTAAAAATTGATTTTAGAGAGAGAGGAAAGAAGAGAGAGAGAAACATTAATGTGAGAAAGAAGCATCAATCAGTTGCCTCCCATACATACCCACACCAGGATTGAACTCGCAACCTGAGTATGTGCCCTGACCGGGAATTGAACCTACAACCTTTATGGCATACAGTACAACGCTCCAACCAACTGAGCCACCCAACCAGTTGTCTGACTTTTGATTCTAGCCATCCTAGTGGGTGTGCAGTGGCATCTCCTTGTGGTTTTGATTTTCATTTCTCCAATAGCAAGGGATGTTGAGCATCTTGTGTGTGTGTGTGTGTGTGTGTGTGTACGCACACATGTGCTTATTGCCCATGTGTACCTTTGGAGAACTGTTCATGACTTGGGGTTTTGTGTGTTTGTGTTTCTGTCACCTGCAATTGCTCTACACTGATGACCAGACCCGTCCCTCCTGCCTGAAGGTCCCAGTGAGCTCTCTGCCTTCCCTCACCAGCCCCTGGCAGCCATCTCTGTGAATTGGACCGCGCTGGGTATCTCCTATAAGTGAGATAAGCCAGTCACCAAAGTACTTGACTTTGGTGACTGGCTTATCTCATTTAGCATATTGTCCTCAAGGCTCATCCATTGTAGGGCAAGTGTCAATGTTTTATTCCTTGTTTTATAATGTTTTTAAATTGATTTTTAGAGAGAATGGAAGGGGGAGGGAGAGAGAGAGATAGAAACATCTATTTGTGGGCCAGACATCAATCGGCTACCTCTGGCATGCCCCCTACTGGGGACTGGGCCCAAAACCCAGGCATGTGCCCTGACGGGGAACTGAATCTGCAACCTTTTGGTGCCTGGGCTGATGACCAACCAACTGGGCCATACTGGCCAGGGCTGCTTCGTTCCTTTTTTATTTTATTTTATTTTTTTTATTCATCAGATTTTTTAAATTCCCTTGGTTTTTAGATTCACTTGATGATAGTTATGTTTTTGTTGTTCATAATTTTTATTTTTATTTTCTTCCTCTTCCTAAAGAACCCCTTCAGTAATTCATATAATTCTGGTTTGGTGGTGATGAACTCCTTTAGCTTTTCTTTATTTGTGAAGTTCTTTATCTGGCCTTCGATTCTGAGTGATAGCTTTGATGGGTAGAGTATTTTTGGCTGTAGGTTCTTGCTATTCATTACCTTGAACATTTTTTGCTATTCCTGTCAGGCCTGCATGGTTTCTGTTGAGAAATCAGCTGACAATCGTATGGGTGCTCCTTTATAGGTAACTACCTGCTTTTCTCTTGCTGCTTTTAATATTCTCTCTTTGTTTTTTGCTCTTGGAATTTTAATTATGATGTGTCTTGGTGTGGTCCTCTTTGGATTCCTTTTGTTTGGGGTTCTGTGCGATTCCTAGACTTGTAAGTCTAATTCTTTCCCCAGGTGGGGGAAGTTTTCTGTCACTATTTCTTTCAGTATGTTTTTGGTATTTTGCTCTCTCTCTTCTTCTGGGACGCTCATAATTCTGATGTTGGTTCTCTTGAAGTTGTCCCAGAGGTTTCTTACATTATCTTCAACTTTCTGGATTCTCTTGTCTTCTTGCTTCTGTGGAGGAGTGTCTTTTGGCTCTTTGTGTTCCAAATCTTTGACTTGATTCTTGCGATCTTCCATTCTGTTTTTATAACTCTGTATAATATTTTTTATTTCAGACAATGTATTCTTTATTTCTAGTTGATCCCTTTTCATATCCTCATAGGTCTCATTTATTTTATCGGCCTTTTCTAGGAAATTCTTGAAAAATCTTATAAGTGTGGTTTTGAACTCTATTTCCAGTCACTTCTTGTCCTCCATTTCTTTCGTTTGTGATCTGTTTCCTTGTGTCGGCATTTTTGCTGCTTCCTTGAGTTGGTAGGGTGGCTTTGTGTGCTAAGGTGTCCTATATGGTTCAGTGGGTCAGCCTCCCAGTTACCTGAGGTGGACACTCTTGGTGCCCCCTTTTGTGGACTGTGTGTACAGCCTTGTTGTAGTTAAATCTTCCTTGTTGTTGGTATCACTGGGAGGAACTGACCTCCACGGCAATTGGCTGTGAGGATCAGCTGTGTCTATGCCAGGAGACAGCCTTATTCTACTAGACTTGGAAAATTGCAAAAGCCTCTGTACTCAGCTTGGATGAAGTGGAGTTTCAGGGTGGAGCCTACAGCCTTGGCTTTCTGTCAGCCCCGCCCTATGAGGTTTCTGAGTCTCAGTGTTCCTCAGTGTCCTTTGGTACTCACTGCAAGCACCTCTGAGAGAAAGGTGCCCTCAAGTTTTGCCTGCTACCAAACAGTCTAGGCTTTCCCCCAATGAGCCTGGAACTGGGGTTCAGTCCAGTTGGAAGTGAGGTTCAGAGCAGTCTGGAGCTTTTGTCTCCTTCCCGCTAGGGCAATCTAGCAGCAGAGTCAACAGTCTGTCCTCTGGGCGCAATGTGCTTGCCTCCGGGGGCTCTGCCTTTCGCCGCTCCCCCGGGATTCCGCCTCACAGCCCAGGCTCCCTCTGTATGAGCCTGGGTCCCCAGGGTCTCGCCCAGAACTGGGGTTCAGTGCTGTTGGAATTGGGGTTCAGCACAGTCCGGAGCGTTTATATCCTTCCTGCTAGGAAACGCCAGCCAGGCACTCAGCCTCCCCTCCGGCTCCGTCCTCTCCCCACGTGCGCACTGTGTCTCCGTACCTTAGGCTTTTACAGCTCCTCTGATTTTCCTTTTGGTTTTCTCTTTCCTTCTAGTTGTAGAATCTCCAGTCAGTCAACTTTCCTGTAGTTCTGGATAATGTCCATTTTGTATTTTAGTTGTATTTTTTTGGAATTGTTGTGTGAGGCTGCAGTTAGGCCTTTACCTATGCCGCCATCTTTGGGGTTTTTTTCTGCTTCGTTCCTTTTAACATTAGAAAATCATTGTCTGGAGATAACAGCAGTTTGTTTATCCATTCATCCATCGACAGACACTCTGTTTACTTACACCTTTTGGCTATTGTGAATAATGCTGCTGTGAACATGGGTGTAACATTTACTTTTATTATTTTTACTCTGTATTGTGGACATTTTCAAACATGTGCAGAAGTGGGGAGAGGAGTCTAATAATGAACACCATGGGCCACTCACCTGGCTTGAACCATTAGGATCCCATGACTCATCTTTTTTTATTTTGTCCTCCCAACTTCCCCCGAGGTTACTTTTGAAGCAAATTTCAGGCATACCATTTCATTGATAACAGGTGCAAAATAATTTAGAAATAGCCCAGTCAGCGTGGCTCAGTGGCTGAGAATCGACCTATAAACCAGGTCACAGTTTGATTCTGAGTTGCAGGCTCAATCCCCAGTAGGGGGCATGCAGGAGGCAGCCAATCAGTGATTCTCATCATTGATGTTTCTATCTCTCTCTCCCCTCTCCCTTCCCATCTGAAAGCAATAAAAAAAATATATTTTTTAAAAATTTAGAAATTAAAACATGACATTGATATCATCTCACCTAAAAAATAACACAATACCTAATATCATTAAAAATCCTGCCAGGCTTCTCATTCTCATTTTGCTGGCTACCTCATGTTTAATTATTTGTTTCATTCAGGGTTAACATAAGATCTACACTGAGTGGCCAGATTATTATGATCTCTGAACGTATAATAATCTGGCCACTCAGTGTATATCCTATATAATAAAAAGCTAATATGCAAATTGTCCCCTCTACCAGGAGTTCGACCAGCAGGCAGGCCTGCCAACCACCCGTGTCCCCTCCCCCTGGCCAGGCTGGCTGGACCCCACCTATGCACGAATTCATACACCAAGCCTCTAATACACACACACACACACACACACACACACACACACACACACACACTGAGTGGCCAGATTATTATGCGTTCAATGTTTTTTTTAATATATTTTATTGATATTTTACAGAGAGGAGGAAGGGAGAGAGATAGAGAGATAGAAACGTTGATGAGAGAGAAACATCGACCAGCTGCCTCTTGCACACTCCCTACCGGGGATGTGCCCGCAACCAATGTACATGCCCTTGACCGGAATCGAACCTGGGACCTTTCAGTCCGCAGACTGACGCTCTACCACTGAGCCAAACCGGTTTCAGCCAGATTATTATGCATTCAGAGATCATAATAATCTGTCCACTCAGTGTATATGTTGTCATTGGTTGATGTGTCTCTTAGATCTCTTTTAAGCTCTAGGTTCCCTCCTTGCCTTTTTTCTTTGCAATTTTTTGTTAGACAACCAATTTGTTTGTCCAATAGAATTGTCCAGTCTGGGTTTTGCTGAGTGCCTTTGGGGTGTGTAATATGTTCCTCTGTGGATTTCCTGAAAATGGTAGTTAGACCAAGAGGCTTGATCAGATTTGGTGTTTGCTTGCTTGTTTCTGCAAGAACATTTCCTAGATGTCCTGAGTAACTCTGAAGACATTGGGCCCAAGAGGCCTCTTTGTGAGGCCAGCAGTCAGTTGTTGTGTTCGTATGGTTCCTGTTTCAGAAACACCTGGATTTGACTTCACATGAACAAGAAATAAATGTCTGTTACATCTGAGCCATTGTCCATCATTGGGCCTATTTGCTATAGCCATTAGCCCAGCCTGACTGATACACTGATTATTTAGACTAGGGGTGTCGAACTCAATCAGAGAAGGGGCCAAAATCTAAAATCCAGCCTAAATCGCGGGCCGAATGGTTTACTGAACAGTCATAAACTGACAATGTCATAAACTGACAGCGGAGTGCAGTGATGACAGCGCGGTGCGGGCCACATTGCAAGGCCTGGCGGGCTGGATTTGGCCCGCGGGCCTTGTGTTTGACACATGTGACTTAGACTAAGTTTGTCCTGCGGCAGCAGATGTGGGGGCTTCCCAGCCCTTGGGGAGGCTGATGGTCCCCCAGAGCACCAGAGAGTGAGGGCTCTCCCTGTGCTCGCTCATCTCCAGGCGAGCACGGCTCCTGGTCCCTCAGTGCTATTTGGATGGGAGCGAGGCCAACCCAGCCCTGCAGGTCAGCAAAGCAAGACTGAGTGCCATGCAGTATAACCCAGAGAAGCAGCAGGTGGGTAGGAGAGATGTGGCATGCTGGGTGGGACCCCCGTACTCTGAGACTGAAATAAGACTCCCCTTCCTTTCCAGCCCCCCGCTAGGGGAAGGGCCTTTCCTCACTATTCCTTCAGGATGCCCTTTGGGCCCCGTTTGTCTGTCCCTCTGCCTGTTTTTAATGTTACTATTTTCTTCCTCTTTTTATTAAAGAGCCTGGTAAAAATGCAGCCTCCAGGCCCCACCACCCAGAGCCACTGTTAGGTTTTTCCTCGCATGTGAAAGTGCATTTGTAAGATGAGAGTATCTTTGAAAAAAAAAAAAAAAAAAAAAAAAAGAGAGAGAGAGAGAGAAAAGACTAAAAGTATATATTTATAAATATATTCAGATGTCTGAATGTTGGCCCTGTGGCTTGATACCTGTCACTTTCCCAAGCCCTTTGCTTTCCCTGTGACTGGAACAACACTGGGCCCCAAGGGGGTGCCAAGATGTGCTGGGCTGACAGCTTAGAGCACATGTGTCAAACACAAGGCCCGCGGGCCAAATCCAGCCCGCCAGGCCTTGCAATGTGGCCCGCACCGCGCTGTCATCACTGCACTCCGCTGTCAGTTTATGACATTGTCAGTTTATGACTGTTCAGTAAACCATTCGGCCCGCGATTTAGGCTGGATTTTAGATTTTGGCCCCTTCTCTGATTGAGTTCGACACCCCTAGCTTAGAGCATGGTGGTGCTGCAGGAGGGGGTCCCTGCAGCAGGACCGTGTGTCCTGATCTCCCCTATCATAGCACAGGTAGGGTCCCTAGAGGTCCCCAGGGCGGGCACAGAACTTCATCCACAAGCCCCCTTGAGCTGGCACCCCTGTGACCTCTGGTGCTACCTCTTGATGAAGCTTTGAGATGAAAGGAAGGAGCTGGCTGGTGGTCTTTGGGGATAAGGGAAGTGTCAAAGAGATCTGATAGTCAAGTCCAACCCCATGGAGGCACTTACTATACTCCAGGGCTTGGTTGTTGACTGGCCTCCTGATGCCCCTGGAGGTCCAGAAGGACTGGCCAGGATGCTATTAGGGTGGAACTTACTGTGGTGGCCAGTCTCAGGGGTCTGGGGTCCAGCTCCGTGGAGATCTCCACTGTTGCAGAGAAGGGAGAACAGGAATAGGGCCTGGGGACCTGCGCTCCACAGCGCCCTCCGCTGGGAAAGCTCACAGCTGCCCGTCTTCAGTGCTTATGTCCAGTCATCTCTGCAGTGGACAGACGGGCCGGGCCGATCAGCAGCTGTAAGAGCAGGAATCTGATCTCTCTGTTCCAGGGCTTCGAATCTTCTGAGATAAAGGCCGGATTCCCAGCCAGATGGCCAGCTTCCTTGTTTTCTGCCCTTGTATCCCACCATCCCCGGCCACAATCTGGCACTGCCACCCCCTTCCGGGCAGCCTTCCTCTTTGCACACGCTGTTCCCTCTGCTTGGAATGGCTCCCTTCAGCTTAGTCAGTGAGCTCCTATGCATCCTTCAAGACCCAGTATAAACCCCCCTCTCTGAGCTCACCCCCAAACCCAAGAGGGAGTCAGTTGGTCCTTTTTTGTGATCTCAAAGCACTTTCTTTCCCCTTTATGCTGGCAGCTATTTGTGGTGCAGAAGATTTCATTTGTTGGGATGCTATAAGCTCCCTGGAGTTAGGACAGTTTCCTTCTCAGTGCCCTGCAGATATAGGATCGAGGAGGAGCAGAGGGCATCTTTCTGATACAGATGATCATGTCTGAGTAGTAAGCGGTGTGGGCTGTAGGGTCAGACCAGCCTTCACTGCTCTGGGCCTCGGTTTCCTCATCTGTACACCAGGCATGATGACAGACCTCACTCCTGGGACAGTTGGAAATGGAATGGGAGGTTCCCTGTGGAATGCTCAGTATGCCCCTGCCACCAGGAAGCCCTCAGGGATTGTAACAATCAGCATTGACATTTTCACCTTGAGATTCTGGGTACCAGCAACAAACTCATTAACCAATAATTTAACCACAGGGTGGGGAGGGGAGCTCTACAGTTGGGCTCTGAATCTCATCACACACATAGATCCAGGCCTGAGAGTTCACCGAACTGTGACACCCATGTCAGGGGTGACCACACACACACATGCATTGGTCACCAGGAGGGTCACCTTGCTGACCTTGACTCCTGATAAAGCCCCTCCTTCCCTAACCCCATCCCCTCCCCCATTTGGTTCTTGGAAAATATTGCCCCACAGATGCGCCTCCCTTTGTTGCCAAATACCCAAAAGGTGTGACACAGCTTACTTAGCCAGAGCTAATTGGCTCTGTGGGGCTGGTAGGACCTCCTTGAGGCCGTGTTCTGGTTCTCCTTCGATTCCATACCCTGAGGGGCAGAGTCGCTGAGGCCTGGGTGCTCACATTTGGCGAAGTCCCAGAACTGGATCTGCGTGTGTGGGACAGGACTCAGAGCCCCGCTGGAGAGCCCCCTCCGGGAGGTTAAATTATTGGCTAATGAGTTTGTTGCTGGTTCCCAGAATCTCAAGGTGAAAATACCAGTGCTGATTGCTACAATCCCTGAGGACTTCCTCAGCCCCTCCCACCCCCACCTCCGGCCAGAGCAGTGAGCTTCCTAGGAGTGTGGCCACATGCTGGTCATGAGGAGACTGCCACACGGGGACCTCCCTGACCCCCCACCCCCAGCTCAGCCACCTGACGGAGCTGTGTCTCCTGAGCCTCAGTTTCCCTGTCCATAGATCAGGAATCCTTTCTCAGTTTTACCGTCCATGTCCTGTTTTCCCTAAGAATCACTACTGTCCCCAGGGGTGATGTTCAGAGTATTTATTTTTTTATTTTATTTATTTATTTTTTTAAAATCACTTTAAAAAAATATATTTTATTGATTTTTCACAGAGAGGAATTGAGAGGGACAGAGAGTTAGAAACGTCGATGAGAAACATTGACCAGCTGCCTCTTGCACACCCCCTACTGGGGATGTGCCCGCAACCAAGGTACATGCCCCTGACCGGAATCGAACCTGGGACCTTTCAGTCTTCAGGCCAACGCTCTATCCACTGAGCCAAACCAGTCCCAGCGATGTTCAGAGTATTTAACGGCCAATACGCACAGCACCAGCCAGTGTCCTGGCCCTGCCCAGAAAACAGTGTAGCTGTCCCTGGTCCACACTTCCCGCCTCAAAGGGGGCCTGGGTTAAGTGAGGTGAGGGGCATACACACACACACACACACACACCTGCCACCAAATGCACACGCAGGAATGCCCACTGCTGCTCCGCCGCCATGCACAACCTGCCATGTCAGCTCTGCCTCCATGATGGGCCCCCTGACCACCTCCCCTCCAGCTTCTGCAGAGCTGTCCCGAGTGGGGCTGCCGAGGGTGGGGTCACTGCTCCAAAGCCCACCCCCAACAGATACCTGTACCCAGGAGGGAGTCCCACCCCACCCCTGGGAACCGCTGCTTTTCGTCTTCTGGGCCTTTCCCAGGAGTGCAGTCACACAGTGGCTGTTCTGTCCTTCCGTGTCGCTGCTTCCCCAGCATCCTGTCCTCGGCGTTCTTCCGCGTGGCAGCAGGTGTTAGACCTTGAGCAGCTGTGATTTGGGGTCTTGTCAGTCTGACCTCCTTCCTCATGCACCACTTGCTGTGGGCTGAATGGTGACCCCCAGTTCAAAGGTGAAGCCCTGATCCTCAGAGTCACTCTTGGGAGATGGGGCGTTGAGGAGGTAATTGAGTGAGGCCGTGAGGTGGGCCCTGACTCTGGAGCTGGTGTTCTTGTAAGAAGAGGAAAGAGACCTAGACGTGAACGTTACTTCCGAGGCCACAGCCACGCCTCGGCCGGGCAGGGTTCGACGCCCAGACGCAGCGCATCCAGGTGGGGAACCCTGTATTCTACCTTCCGGGGAGACTCAGAGCTTTTGGACCAGATGCCCCCTCTGTGTCTGTCTGTCCTGACTCCAGCTCTCTTTGTCTCTGCCTGTCTGTGTCTCTGTCCCCTCTCACCCCCATCCTTCTCTCTCTACCCGTGCCCCTGACACAGACCTAGGGACAACTGGCAAGGGAGGACAGTGAAGGAAAGGGGGGCTTCCAGATGCCCCAGGTGTGGGCATGGGCAGGCTGGGAGGTGGGGCGCAGGGCCATGCACCCACCGTGGAGGCAGCCAGACAAGCCAGCTTCACTTCCTGACCGTTTCCCTTCTCCAGGCGGCCTGCGTGGGGCCTGGTGCAGGGTTATTTGAGGGTGTGAGCCTCACCACAGTCATGCTGCGGGAGCACTGCTGTCTGCCCCCATCCCCTCCCTTCCTGCCTGAGGCTCCCCTCTTAGTTATTTACCCAGCAGGGGTGTGTCTGGCTGGCGCCCGCAGGTGATTACATACAGTGTCTGAACGGGGCGTGATGACCCAGCGCTCCACAGGCGCTGGGACCTCGGTTACTGGTGATTGGTTATCGCTGGCGCTGGCCAAGGTGCTGGGCGGGGACACCCAGCCCAGGCCTGGTTCTGGGTTAGACTGGAGGTGGAGCAGCTTGGGGGAATGTCTGCTGCGTCTCTGATTGGTCGTCTCCCCAGGGCTCTGTGTTGAGAAGGGTTCTGAGGCCAGGTCTGGGTCAGTGCCTGTCGTGGGCACGCAGAAAAGGGCTGCCGAGAGCAGCTCAGGGCTCGGCGCCTCGCCGTCTCCGAGGAGGGGCCTGGGCTGAGCTTCTCTAGAGCACGCTGCTCACCCTCCTTGGCCCTGGGTGGCCATGGCACTTTGGGTTGCAGTTTTTAACATTATGATAAAAGGCATGTATAATAGTACAAATTGTATCACCTAACGATGTCTAAGTGTATAGTGGTACTAAATGCATTCATAACGTCGTACAACCATCACCCCCGTCCATCCACCTTCAAAACCTTTTTATCTAGCCCTAACCAGATTAGCTCAGTGGATAGAGCGTTGGCCTGTGGACTCAAGGGCCCCAGGTTCGATTCCGGCCAAGGGCATGTACCTTGGTTGCAGGCACATCCCCAGGAGACAGCTCATGGATGCTTCTCTCCCATCGATGTCTTTAACTCTCTATCCCTCTCCCTTCCTCTCTGTAAAAAAAAAAAAAAAAAAAATCAATCAATAAAATATATATTTTTAAAAATACCAAAAAAACTTTTTCATCTCCCCAAACAGAAACTCAGTCCCCATTGAACAAATCCTCTCCCAGCCCCTCACAACTCTGTTCGGCGTTCTGCCTATGCACGTGACTCCTCGGGCCTCAGTGAGCGCCATTCCTCAGCATTTGTCTTCTGCGCCTGGCTCCTCTCACTCAGCGTCATGTCCTCGGTCCCTCCACGTGCGGCCGGAGCCAGAACCCTTCCTTGTTCAGGCTGAGTGTTATCCTGTGCTGTGTGTGAACACAGCTGTCTGTTCTGGTGACGGACACTTGGGTCGCTCCCAGGTCTCATTACTGTGCATAACGCTGCTCCAAACACGGTTGGACACTCACCTCTGGGAGACTCAGTTCTTGTGGGTGGGCACCCAGAGGTGGGTGGCTGGGTCATGAGGTTCCATGTTCCATTTCTTGGCCTGTTTTCCACAGCGACTGTGTTACTTTACATTCCCCCGGCAGTGCACCACCTTCTTGCCAACACTTGCTATTCCCCATTTTTGGGGTTTTGTTTTGTTTTTATAGTGGCCATCCTAGTGGGGATAGCATTTTGTACCGGCTTCTGTTAAATCTAGGTTTCCGATCCCAGGAGAAGGCACCACCATCCACCTAATGGGGCAGCAGAGAGCCGGACTTCTCCTGCACCCCTGCCTCCTGCAGCCCCAGCTAATCACTGACCACGCCCTGCTGGGTCCCTGGGACTCCGCCTCCAGAGTGGCCCTTAGGTCCTGTCCTGGGTCCCATCCTCGTCCTGCCTGCAGCAGGCAGCAGCCCCCCTGCTCCTCTTCTCTCTGTCCCCACCCCCTCTCCTCCTGCAGCCAGAACCAGGCTCCCCAGGGCAGCTCTCCTGGCTCCAGCTTAGAGCCTCCAGCGCTCCCCACGGCCAGGAGAAGGGTCCCAGGGCGCTGGCGGTGACTGAGCTGTGGGAGCATTACTTCTGGCTGCCCAGACTCACCTTGGTCCTCCTCACCCCGGCACCCACCCCTGCAGCCTGCTCTCGGGCTCCATGACCCCGCCCGCAGTGGCCCCACTGCTGTCATTTACCTTTTTTGAGGACCTTCTGGACCCTTCCCCAGGCCCGGGGCTGTTCCCCCCCCCCCCTTACATGGTTGCCTCTGCCTGTGTACTAGGAGTTGGCCCTCCTTCTCGAAGAGCCGTAAGAGTGGGGGGCAGTCCTGGGGAGGTACCAGCTGGGCCTGCCTCTCCTCTCCGGGCCACCCCTCTCTGCTCGGAGGAGAGGCCCAGGACGAGGCCCATCCACCACGTGTTGCTCAGAAACCCTGGGGACCTGGACCGTGCGGAGGGCCCCACAGGCTCAGGCGGGGAGAGATCCCGTCTGCCCTGCGCTCACCTCCAGGGGAAAGCTGGCCCTCCCTGCAGCTGCGAAGCAGGAACAGGACCGAGACTGCCCGCGCCTCTGGCACTGCCCCTTCGGGAGGCGGGCCGCCCAGCGCCGCTCCTCGGTGTCCCAGCGGCGTGTGCCCCGCGTCCTCCGGCAGCACAGCGGAGTGTGTGACTCACAAGCCCGACGCGTAGAGAACATTTCAAAACCGGCGGCTTCCCGCAGCGCCACGCGTTTTGTTTTGTGTCATGACTGGTGTGCCTGCCCTGGCTGCTGGCCAGGCTACGTCTGTGGCTGCTCCTGCCGTCCTGGCTCCTCCTCTGGGTGCTCGCTTTGGGAGCGAGGTCCTGTGGGGTCAGTAGAGCAGGGGACCAGGGGTGAGGGAGCCTGGCCCCTCACGGTCAGTCTGGGTCAGAGCCTCGTGTCGGCCAAGTCCTCCTGGCAATTTGGAATGAGGGCCCCGTCTCTGGGGTTGGCTTTTCCGTTTACCTTTTAAATAAAGCCGTTAGTCACTCCCTCACCACCTTCCATCCGAGGATCTCACACCTCCTTTTGTCTCCCTCTCTCCACGGAGCAGCCCCCTAACCTGAGAAGGACCTTCTCTGCTTAAAACCCTTCATCATCCTCCATCTTCCCCCGCTCCCCCTTCATTGCCTGCCGGAAAGAGCACAGGACTTTCCCAGCAACTTTCAGGGTCCCGGGGTCTGGCACCACCAACCTCACAGCCCATACTCACCGGCACCGCCGGGCACCGGCTGCTCCGGTCCCTCTCAGGCCGGGCAGCTGCCTGGGCTGGCAGGCGGGCGGAGTGCTCGCCGCCTGTATTAGGCGAAGGGCCGGTTCGAGCTTAGCTTCCCCGTGACCGTCAATGTAGAGTCAGGCTGCAGTGCTTGTTTTGAAAATGCAAATTGGCTCCAACATGATGGATACAGGCGGGAACTATTTGAACATCACATGATTTTGCGTGGTATTTTGTGGAAGAGCCACACTCAAGGGGCCAAAAAGCCGCATGTGGCTCTAAAGCCACAGTTTGCCGACCACGATTACCATGACTGACAATGACTTCAGTGGAGGCCAGTGGCAGGGCGGGGAGGAGCACCAGCGTCAGTAACCCTTAAGGGAGGCCACATGCCCTTACAAGGCCTGGGAGAGATAGGGAAACTGAGGCCCCAGGAGCCATGTGACTTGTCCTGGGTCCCAGCTAGTAGATCACACCCAGCACTCAGGTCACTGTTGCAACTCCAGGGGCAGCCTTGCCTGGCCCAGCTGTCACATCTGTCCCCCCCAAACCTCCAGAGCACAAAACTTCTAGCATTTTGCGGCAGGAGCTGTCCATGGATAAACCTGAGAGCCAGCCCCCTTGCTCCCAACCCCAAGCTCCTCCCATTGGTGTGGAGAAGGACGGCTGGTGGCAGCCTCTCTGGTGGCTCTGCAGTGAGCTCACAGCATAGCGGCAGGACCTTCCCAGGCGGGCACTCGGGCGCCAAGCCCGCACACTGAGCTGAGGGTTACCCAGACCTGCGGTTGTACTTCATCGCGGCTGACCTCTCAGACCGTCGCCTTCCTCTCTGCCTGCCTGCCTGCCTGCCTCACACCCCCACCGAGCCCAGCTTGCACTGGCAGACCAGGTCCCCGCCCCCACTCTTGATGAGGCCATTTGACAAAGCACCTTTGTCTGCTCTCCAGAATGTTCTGTCCCCTGTTGGAACGTTGATCATCAAGACTCTCTTCTCAGTTTTGATATCAGATTTCATCACTGAGCCCTGATGCAGGTAGCCCCGCTGTCCTGCGGCCTGACTGTGTGCTTCCTGGTGCTTCACGTTGGAGTGCAGTGTCACGTTAGTCCACAGAGTTAGCACCTACAGACCAGGATGCTTAGAGATATTTGAATTTCAGGTAAATAAGGAATAATCTTTAATATAAATGTGCCTGCCCCATGGTAACCCTAATTTAACGGTCACAGTGACCCCTGGAGGTGGGCAGTATTGCTATTCCTGTTCTGAGGTTGACTGGGATTAAACCCAGGCGCCCGTGTATTCCCCAGACAGCTGTGGGGGTGTGCTGCCGGACAGCAGTGTGGGTGTGCTCCCCGGACAGCAGTGTGGGTGTGCTCCCCGGACAGCTGTGTGGGTGTGCTCCCGGACAGCTGTGGGGGTGTGCTCCTGGACAGCTGTGGGGGTGTGCTCCCGGACAGCTGTGTGGGTGTGCTCCCCAGACAGCTGTGGGGGTGTGCTCCCCGGACAGCAGTGTGGGTGTGCTCCCCGGACAGCTGTGTGGGTGTGCTCCCCGGACAGCTGTGGGGGTGTGCTCCCCGGACAGCTGTGGGGGTGTGCTCCCGGACAGCAGTGTGGGTGTGCTCCCCGGGCAGCTGTGTGGGTGTGCTCCCGGACAGCTGTGGGGGTGTGCTCCCCGGACAGCTGTGGGGGTGTGCTCCCGGACAGCTGTGGGTATATGCTCCCCGGACAGCTGTGGGGGTGTGCTCCCGGACAGCTGTGTGGGTGTGCTCCCGGACAGCTGTGGGGGTGTGGTCCCGGACAGCTGTGGGGGTGTGCTCCCAGACAGGTGTGTGGGTGTGCTCCCCGGACAGCTGTGGGGATGTGCTCCCCGGACAGCTTTGGGGGTGTGCTCCCCGGACAGCTGTGGGGGTGTGCTCCCAGACAGCAGTGTGGGTGTGCTCCCCAGACAGCTGTGGGGGTGTGCTCCCAGACAGCAGTGTGGGTGTGCTCCCGGACAGCTGTGGGGGTGTGCTCCCGGACAGCTGTGGGGGTGTGCTCCCGGACAGCTGTGTGGGTGTGCTCCCGGACAGCTGTGTGGGTGTGCTCCCGGACAGCTGTGTGGGTGTGCTCCCCGGACAGCTGTGTGGGTGTGCTCCCGGACAGCTGTGGGGGTGTGCTCCTGGACAGCAGTGTGGGTGTGCTCCCCGGACAGCAGTGTGGGTGTGCTCCCCGGACAGCTGTGTGAGTGTGCTCATCTGCTCAGGCCACGACAGCCAAACACCATGGCCTGGGCTTAGCAACAGGCACTCATCCTCATGGCTCTGGAGGCCAGGAGTCGGAAACACAGGTGTGGGCAGGCCGTGCTCCCTATGGAGACTCTAGGGGAGGACCCCTCCTGCCTCTTCTGGTTCCTGGGGCTCCAGGTGTCCTTGGCTTGTGGCCGCATCACTACCACTGTGCCTCTGTGGTCACACGGTCTCTTCCTTCTCTGTCTGAAACACATGTGTCAAACACAAGGCCCGCGGGCCAAATCCAGCCCGCCAGGCCTTGCAATGTGGCCCGCACCACGCTGTCATCACTGCACTCCGCTGTCAGTTTATGACATTGTCAGTTTATGACTGTTCAGTAAACCATTCGGCCCGCGATTTAGGCTGGATTTTAGATTTTGGCCCCTTCTCTGATTGAGTTCGACACCCCTAGTCTGAAATCTCTGCTCGCCCCATAAAAGGGCACTGTGAGGGCAGTCAGGCCCATGTGGCTAGGCCAGGATGGTCCAGTATCCTTAATGTGACCATGCTGGCACTTAGCCAGTTGCCATCTCTTTTAGGTGACTGTCCTGGATTTGGGGTTCCACACAGGCCTGTCCCTGGCTGCAGACTTAACCTCTCGGGAGACGCTCTTTCTGGGGACTTGGGTGGGTAAGGCAGTGAGCGCAGCTGTGCCTTAGTTCCTCTCTGCCAGAGGCAATAAAAGCTTGAGGACTATCATACCCGGTCAGGGGAGAGAGCACACCCAGCAGAGCATGGCTGGTCCCACTGTGTGTCCATCACAGCAAACCGCTGTTTCCTCTCCTGTGGATGGGAGGATTGCCTATCCCTGCCGTTCCCTCGGGCAGTGAGAGGGGCTGGTTTAGGCCTGGGCAGTGCTCACGACACGTGGGTTCGGTCCCCTCCCTCCCTGATGGAGTAGGGCCCACATGTTGGTGGTTGAATGGATGGTTTGTCTCCAAATGGATCCTTCCATGGCTGCTGCTGAGCCCCGGGTGCTCTTGACATTACAGACCAAAGAGCTGGACTCAAGGGCCACCTCCCCACGCCTTCCACTGGAGAACCTGAGCCACTGCCCTCCTCGCTGACCCGCCGGGCAGGGTTCCTCCAGCTGGCACCTCGCACCCTCCTGACTCTGCTCCCCAGGGAGCTCCAGACACTCCACAAACATCTCATTAAGCCTCTCCAGGTCCCGTGAGGGTGAGCTCAGGCAGCCCCGCCTTCGGAGAACTGAACGTTAGGGAGGCATCTCCCCCAGCTTCTCCGGACGGACACGGAAGGCTGGAGGTGCTGCTGACGTCCCCGTCTCACGCCACGTGGGACCAGGGACGTCTGTCGTCTTCAGGGTCTGCCCTGGGCCCTCACAGGCATGGTGGTGTGCACAGCAGTGAGTGCAGGAAGCGGGTACCTGAGCAGCAGGGTAGGCTGAACGCCCTGGTCCCCCTCCCGCCTGCAGGAAACCTGGTCATGCCCGTCAGTGGGCTGGTCTCATCTCCTCCAATCTGACTTATCCATATTGGAGAGATGCGGCCGCCTTTAGGTTAAAGCTTGCGCCCAGAATGGTGCTGTAGGTCCCATCGCCCCTCGGCCGCTTGCCTATCACCTTGGGCAGGCTCAGTGCCTCAGTGTCCCCTTCTGGGAGGTGGGGTGGTCCTAGCACCAGGTGCTCCAACGGATGCTGCGTGGCAAGGGAAGGGCATTGGGGTCCTCTGTCTGCAGCAGAAGCTCCGTCCTTTCTCCCTGGTTCCGCTCCAGGCCTGGCTCCCAGCGATTGCTCATTTGAGTGGAATGAGGGGCATGATATGTGCGAGCTGCCGGCCCCAAGGGGAGGGGGAAGCTGAGCCATTCTAGGCAGAGGAAGGAAGAACATTGGTTGCAGCAAGAATAGTAGCAGCAGCAGCAGCAGCTAACATTCACAGAGCACATCCCTGGTGCCCGGAACACTCACAGGGCGCAGCCCTGGTGTTCGCACACTCACAGGGCACAGCCCTGGTGTCCGCACACCCACAGGGCACAGCCCTGGTGCCCGGAACACTCACAGGGCACATTCCTGGTGCCTGGCCCTGTGGAAGGCCTGCATGTGCCGACTCTCTGGGCCCCATCCCCATTTTACATTAAAGGGCTGAGAGGGGCTGGAGGAAGGTGCCAGCGTCACACAATAGGTGTCCAGCTGCACCTACAGCCCAGGCTGGTTGCCCACAGGTGTGCCACGCCTCTGCCTGCCTGAGGACTGCACCTGGTTGCCTCCAGCTGGCGGAGGGGGAGGCGGAGGGGGTAGGGACTCTGGCCAGCCTGCGTGAGGCTGTGTCCAGGAGGCTGTAGGAGCTGCTCCTTTCACTGTCCCAGAGCCTCTCGGCCCCTCCATGGACAGAGAGGGGGGACTCAGCAGTGGGTCAGCAGAAGCTAGGCTTACACTGGCTCGCACTCCACAGGAGCACAGAGGATGACGGTTGTGAGAGAGCTGAAGTGACTGTGCCACCCATGTGTACCCAGCAGCAGGGATGGTGGCCTGGGGCAGTGGTTGGCAAAAGCTCGAGAGCCACATGCGGCTCTTTGGCCCCTTGAGTGTGGCTTTTCCACAAAATACCACGGCCTGGGCGAGTCTATTTTGAAGAAGTGCCATTAGAAGAAGTTTTAAGTGGCTCTCAAAAGAAATTTCAATCGTTGTACTGTTGGTGTTTGGCTCTGTGGACTAATGAGTTCGCTGACCACTGGCCTGGGGGATCTGCTGTAAAGATTGCGCCTCTGGTTAACGGCCTTTCCTCCGTTCATCCTGGAGCTGCCATCTTGGGAGAAGCAGCGGTAACCTTCGCTGAGTCAGGGGGGCTCCAGGCCGGAGCCGGAGCGTGGCCCCTGACTCCCTCCTCCGGCCGGGCCTTATCTCGGTATCCTATCCACAAAGGCGTGTTGGTTTTCTGTGTGAACAGCCCTGTGCGAGGTTCCGGGTGCCTGTGGCTAGACCGCAGGTGAGGGTCTGCCCGCCCCGAGGCCCGGCCTCTGTCAGCCTCCTGATTCCTCCTTCCGTGCCTCTGCCCCTGCTGCTCTGGCCTCCTTTCCATCCCGTCACTCCGCAGACACCTCCTGAGCACCCACGTGCACAGATTCGGACGGTGGGACCGTCAGTCCCGCCTCGGGAGGTGGTGGGAAGGAAACATGATTCTGGAGAATCACACACTAGTATATGGGTTCCTCAGCTCAGCAAATGCCTTCTGGGGCCCGCCCGCACCGGCCACTGGTCGTGTGCATGGGGCTGCCATGCTAACGCAGGGGCACACCTGGGTCTCAGCCCCAGGCTCTCGGAGGGCGGGGAGAGGTGGAGACAGAGGAAGTGGAATCAGGTCAGGGACGGAGGGCTCTCCCTGAGTCAGGAAGCAGAGGGTGGCAGCAGTGGGGAGCAGGTTGTGTGGCAGTGCTGTCTCCCGGGCTCTATCCCCAGAAGGGCCTGACTTGGGGTTTAATGCCCGGTGCTGGCATCTTGGCATTCCGAGTCACTGCAGCTATGACACTGCTGTGTACGTGATGTCCCTGGGACAGGAGCTGGAGCCGGAGCCTCTGCACCCACAGACAGTTCCGTCCGCGCTCCCCCGGGGGCAGGCCGCCCCTGCGTCATCCCGAGATGCTGGCCGATCCACGTTCCACTGGCCCTCTGCCCTGGTGGGGATGTGGGAGCCTGGAGAGTCGGGGCCCGGAGCGCGGCCCACCCCAGGCTGACAGGCACACAGCACATGTGGTGGGCCCCTCGCCCCGCCCCATCCAGACCCCAGCACACCCTGGTGGCCTGTCTGCTGGGCGTGGGGGTGGCAGGCGCCTGGAGGGCAGTCCAGCGGCCCTGGCCCAGTCCAGACTTCGAGGACAGACTGGTTTCTTTTTAAACTGATTGTAATTAAGTTACTCCCAGGATCATGTTTCAGGAGGAGCATTGAGTGGGCAGACGAAGGAGAACGTGGATGTGAGCGTCCCTGCCTGCTTTTAAGTAAACGTGTCCCCAGCCCAGCCTTTGGCGCCCGAGAAAGACAGTACCCAGATTTGATTTGGCTCGTCCTGCGTTCAGGATCTGTCCTTGCCCTGGCACCGTGACCATCCTGTCTGTTCTGGTCCCCTCCCCCAACCCCAGGCCCAGGCCCAGGACAGTCACGGGCCGGTGTGCCCAGGGCACCAGCCTGAGCGGGGTGGACACACAGCGCCTAGTGAGTCGCCTTTCCGCTTGTTCAGTGGGCATGCGGGCTAATTGTGGGGGGCTGCTTGCCTGCTGTTTCTGGTGTGCGGGGGCTTGGGGTGTGGGTGAGGGAGGAGAAGAGGGGGTGCTTGGTCTAAACATAGACTGCATCCCGGAGGGGAGAGGAGGCAGGCGGAGGGAGACAGGGTGTTGGGAAGTCAACTCTTTAGGAGACTCCCATTTCTAATGAGCAGCAGCTTCTGGGTTGCCACGGCAACGAGGATGAGCCCCTCTCCACCCAACTGCCACCTGAACCCTTAAAACAAGCTGGCCCAGGGCCTGTCTGGGTAATCTCTTCGGGCTGGCCCGGCTCAGATCACAGCTGGGCTTCTGGCTGGAGACGGTGCGCACGCCCGCCACAGGGCTTCGTCTCCCGAGGCCTCAGTTTGCTCACCTGTGAAGTGGGGGTGCGGCAGCGGCAGTCTCAGAGAGCTTTCTGATTCTTACAAATCAGCAAGGAAGCAAAGCCACCCCCGTTCCTGGTAACCAAAGTGCAAAAGAAAGCCACAAAGAGATAATGCCACGTTTCGCCTGTAAGCTCGGGAAAGATAAAGCATGATGACCCGCTGTACTGGAGAGGGTGTGGAGAAATGGCCCTCCGCGCACTGCTCCTGTGAATTGAGATAACCTCTCTGGATAGCAAATTGTTCATCTCTGTCAACGCTGAGGCTATAGGAACATTTGACCTGCATCTTGACTCAGCAGCTGCACTTCTGGGAATACCCTGCAGGCAGGTTTGTGTGTGAAATGTCGAAGGCACCAGGGGTGTCCCTGGGCCTGGTTTGTAAAAGCAGGAAGTGGAAAACAGCCTGCAAGTCCCTCAGGAGGGGCAGACCCATGCATTTCAGCACGAAACCGATTGACAAGAACAAGAGAGCTGCGTGTGTGCTGATGTGGAACGCCCTCCAAGCACAGCGTTAGGTTGGAAAAAACACACAGAGAAAAAGCAGGACCCAGAACAGGGCGGTGAGCTGACACTTGTGTGGAGTTTTCAA
Source organism: Pipistrellus hanaki (assembly GCF_964339955.1). NCBI lineage: Eukaryota > Metazoa > Chordata > Mammalia > Chiroptera > Vespertilionidae > Pipistrellus > Pipistrellus hanaki. The sequence goes on from NC_140517.1 coordinate 26,169,186, forward strand.
TGCGATATTATAGAACAATAAGAAATACCTTGGCGAACTCATAAGCAAGAGATGTCCATGACATATTAACGGCAAAAACAAGTCATAGGAAAAAATATGTAGAGTATGACCATTTATTTATTTATTTTTTTAAATAAGATGTGTATGCCCTGGACAGAGTAGCTCAGTTGGTTGGAGTGTCGTCCTGTGCATCAGAAAGCCTAAGGTTCAGCCCTGGCCATTTTGGCTCAGTGGATAGAGCTTTGGCCTGAGGACGGAAGGATCCCGGGTTCGATCCCAGGGCACATGCCTGAGTTGTGGGCTCGGTCCAACATGCAGGATGCAGCCAATCAATAATTCCCTCTCATCACTGATGTTTCTACCTCTCTCTTCCTCTCTGAAATCAATTATATATATATATATATATATATATATATATATATATATATATATATTTTTTTTTTTTTTTTTTTTTTTTTTTTTTTTTTTTAAAGAAAGTCAAAGGTTTGATTCCTGGTCAGGGCACATACCTAGGTTATGGGTTTGTATGGGGCATGTATGGGAGACAACCAATTAATGTTTCTCTCTCTCTCTCCCTCTCTCTCTCTCTCTCTCTCTCTCTCTCTCTCTCTCTCTCTCTCCCCTCTACTCCCTCTCTAAAATCAATTTAAAAAAAAAAAAAGATGTTTATGCTTACAAGTATATGGAAAAATAGCTGAAAGAGAATCCACTAGAATTAAGGATTGTTACCTGTGGGGTCTTGAATAGATGAGGAAAGTGTTGAAAGGGGAAATCTACATTCATTCTCCACACTTTTTATTTTTTAAAAAAATTAAAGAACTCATATTGTTTTTATTATTTAAAAGAAAATATCCAGCCACAAAAGGCAGACGGTGGAAGGCTTTTTAAAAACTGACTTTTAGGGAGAGAGGAAAGGAGGGAAAGAAAGAGAAGAGAGAAACTGATGTGAAAGAATCACCGATCTGTTGCCTCCTGTATGAGCGAGCCCTGACGGGGGATCAAGCCCGGGACCGTTTGGTGCAATGGACTCAAACCCACTGACACACCTGTCAGGGCAGCAGGGAGAGGTTTCAAACCCAGGATCTTTCCTACCACCCCCGCCCCTCCCCACGAGGCAGTTGCCTCTGCCTGCCCCTGGGCCTCTGCATCTGCCGTCCCTCATCCTCTTTTCTCCTAGCCAGGCCTTCCTTGCCTCTCAGGCCTCGGGCCCGTGTCCCTCCCAGAGCATTGCTGATGCTCACTGTTCCCTGGCCGTGTCCAGACTACTGTTCCCATCAGACCTCCCACTCCCTATCGGCGGGACCTGCCCCTGTGCTCTGAGCTCCTGGTGCCTGCGTGTGTCCGGCCTGCCTTCCCTGTCCCCCGTCAGTGAGCCCAGCGGACCTGCTCTCCCAGGTCCTGGCTGCTGGCCTGCAGCATTTGGGCAGTGCTGTGGTGTTGGTGTCTGGGGGCGAGTTTTCCACATTTCCCTTCTGTCTTCTGTTTTATTCCAAGAACATGGTTCCTAGAGTTCTCTCAGATTTTACAGCAAAGAGTGTCTTTTAACTCAAAGAAGAATTCCATAATCAAAGGAGTTCAAAGGCGACCCAGGCTCGGTGGGAGAGGGGGGAAGGGATGCAGCGCTGGCCCTGCCCCATGGTGTCTCCTGGCCCCACCTTTCCCTGCACACCCATCTCCCACCCTCCCCACCCCACCCCCCAGCTGCCACAGATTCAGACACTGCCAGCCCTCCGCTTCTTAATTCCTCCCTGAGAGAAATACTCCACAAAACTACGACACAGCAGACTGGCGGTTGACAGGGGCTGGGAGGAATGGAGAGCGGCTGACAGTGGGCATGAACTTTTTTTTAAGGGGGATGCAAATGTTATAAAACGATGGCTGCACAACTCTAAACATACTAAACCCACTCTCCCTTTAAATGGGGGAGTGGTATGCTATATAAATTATACATCAGTGAAGCTGCTAAAAATCAACAGCAACAACAAAACTCACAAAATATCCGCTAAGAACCACAGGGCTGGCTGCTGTCTCATGCGTCTCTACAGAGGTTCTGCACGGATCCTTATTACTGCACCCATTCTACAGCTGAGGAGACCGAGGCCCAGAGGCATCACCACCCCCTGGTAAAGTAGCTGGTGAATGGGGCGTCTGGATGCCAACACACTCAGCCCTCTCACACCTTCCTGGGTCATGGCACTAGTCCGAGAAGCCCAGAATGCATGTGGGGGTGGAGGATGAGGTCAGGGCTGCTTCCAGGCAGTGACGGCTGGCCTGGGATTGAAGGTCACAGAGCAATGGAGCAGTAATGCCACATAGTGGGTTAATGGTGGGTCCCAACAAAGATGTCCAAGCAGAGCCTCAGGCTGTGGCCTTTTTTGGAAATGGGGACCATGCAGATGTACTTAAGGTAAGGATCAAGAGAAGGTCTCCTGGATTAGGGTGGGTCCTAAGTCCAGAGCACGTGTCTCTTAAGGGAAGAGAAGGGGAAACAAACAGGGACACACAATCAGGGGAGAGAGAGGCCTTGTGCAGCCGGAGACAGACTGGAGTGATGGCCAGTGGCCAAGGCGTGTCAACGATGGCCAACAGCAGGGTTGGGAGAGAGGCCTGGGGCAGGTCCTCCCTGAGGCCTCCAGACCTGAGCGAGAGTAAGGTCTGTTGTTCTAAGCCCCTGCTCTATGGTGGCTGTTACTGCAGCCCCAGGACAATGGTCTTTCAGGCAGAGACAACGCCTGACCTCAGATCACTCCGGCCTCACCCCACCCCCGCCCCCGCCCCCAGGCCCAAACCTCAGACATCTGGGGCCCTTGCTCATCCCAGGCCTGGGGGCGGAGTGTCCCTCTGGGGTGGCGTTTCCTTGACCCCCGTCTGTTTCTAGCTGCCTTTGTGAGTCAGCCTGGCTGGAGCCTGCTCGTGTACCAGACACCATTTCTTTAATGATCTTGGCCTTTTTTTTTTTTTTTTTCTTTGAAGACCTTTTTCCTAGGAGAAAAAACGGGCGTAGGGGATGATGTGGCAGGAGAGAGGCCAGCTGTCGCGATCTGATCTGGAATGTTTTCCAGCGTTCCAGGTGGCTCCACTGTGTGACCTGCTTGTGTTTGACGTGGAAACCGGGTCTGAAAGGATGAACCATACTTTCCAGAGACCTGGCTGGGGTTCGGGCCCCTCCCCCCAAGTCCTGGCTTTGGCAGAAAGTTCCATTAGATTTAGAACAATCTCAACAGGAGACTTGACTCTCATCTTATGCTGTTTGGCTCTGTTTGAATTCTTTTTTGACTTTAATAATTGTTTAAGCCCTGCCAACCCCCCATCTTACTCACGTGATGAGCTCAGGTTGTTGGTGCGAAGATGTTACAGACACCGTAGAGGGCAGTAATGGCCAGTCGGTCTTGTGCCTGGTCAGTGTTCAGATGTCTTCCTGAGGGCCCCTCTCCGTGTGCTCCTCAGAGCCGGTCCTGTTCTGCCCACGGCCCTTTGTTGTGGGGTCAAACCCTGGGCTCAAAATAAGACCACCGGAGGCTGATAATTGATTAAAAAAAGCAGGCAAGGATTTATTGAACTGGCCAGGATGGCCGCGAGAGCACCACACACAGGTGGCCACACTCACGACGCACCATTCCAGGTGTAGGCAGCCCTTTCAAAGGTCTAAACCACAAAAATTTTCCTTTGTTCTGAATTCTAAATTCTAAAGGCTGGGAACAGCCCATAGGGTCATTCTCAGCCACATTCCCAGCCACATCCACGTTAGAATGTGGCCCTATCTTGCGATAGCAGATAGTACAGAAGCAGAGCTGAGAGGTTAATCTCTAAAGGTTATTTGCAGTTTCTACCCCTGAAGCTACTGAGCCAGTGGGAATCAATCTCCTGTGGTCCTGGTCCACAGGCACAGGAAAATTGCCTTAGCCTCCAGGTCTCCATCTGGAAGCTGAGGCAGCTACCCTATTGTTTAAGCAAGTAAGCAAGTGCCGAAGCCAGAATAGCAGGGTTAAAATTCAAACAGCAGTTTTTACCCAAGTATGGTTGCTACCATATTTCACCTTCAGAGAGCCTTCACGTGGGATGAACGAGGCCCCTGTGGTGCAGCTCCTGCCCCAGCTCCTTTCTCTACGTGGGCCCTTGGGTGCATCATGCCCTCTGTTCCCATCTAGGACCTCCACAGCCCATCCAGCCCCTCTCACTCACCTTTACCGCTCTCCTGCTAGCCTTTCACTATCACCTCCTCCAGGAAGCCCTCCCTGACCAGGCGTGAGCGCCTGGAAATGCAGTCTCAGTGCTCGCATTCTCTCTGCAGCATCCGTTATAACTGGTTACAGTATAACTAGTGGCACTGTGGTTAGTTAATGCCTGTTTTGCCCTCTAAACCTCCTGGGCAGGACATGAGCCTTTCTTCCTGTGTCCCTGGCACTGCACGGGGTCTGACACGGGGGAGGGGTCTGGCACGGGGGAGCGCAAAGAGGTTGCTGTGAGTGGTGTAGAGCCAAGGCCTTTCCCATCTCTGGTCTCGGCGTCCCCTCCTGCCACCTGGAGCTGGAGCACAGAGGATTGACCCTACACAGACATTGGGGTCGGCCTTCTAGTGCCATCAGTGTAGCCTGAGGGTGCACACTTGGCCTTCCATGATGACCAGCTGCTGGCAGAGGGAGAGGTAGGAGGCTTGCACTGTTGGCCCCGGCGTGTGAGATCCCTGACCATCACGCTCAGATAACGGCTGCTGTGAACTGAGGACACACCTCAGCACCTCTGCCTCTGTCTGATGGGCTTCCCTCCCAGCTTGCTTGCTGCCCATAACAATGTAGCAGCACCTTGTGAATGGCAAACGGTGGGAGATGTCCCTCACAATTCCCACACGCCGGAGCCGGTGGCGAGTGTGCAAGGAGGCAGGATGCCCAGAGAAGCACGCTCCCTGTGGGTGCACAAGCCGGGCCCTGCAACAGCGGCCCCCGAGGCGTTCGGAAATGTCTCACCAGCAATCTGATGTATTGTCAGCCTCGGCCTGGCGGGGCGCCTGGGCCTACCTGGGAGGGACAGTGGGACCAGCTGGGCCCTGGGAAGGCCGCTCCTGCCTGTCTGTGCGTGTGTCACCATCTCTCCCATCCCTGGGAAGGAGGGCCCTCTGAGGAGGGTTTCATTTTGGATGATGGGACTCGGGCCGCTACAGGAATGAATCAACCGATGGCTCATCATCACCCCCAGGGCTTTCCAGCATTGTCGACCCCCATGTGCCTGAGCTGGGCCTCCCTCCTTCACACACCTCTCCCTGCCCAGGCCCATCCTTCCTTGCCCGGCCCAGCCTGCCCCCCACCCCCCCAGCCCCCCAGGTCCCAGGAACCAGTGAAACTCAATCATCTGGGCTTTAACAACACGCCCATGCACACACTTTGTGTTCTTTCTCTCAAAGAAGGCCCCAGCCTCACAACCTTCAGGGCCCACAGCCCGGCTCCTCCCGGGCCCCAGCTTCAGCCTGAACAGGCCTGCAGTGCGGGACCTTCCTGGGGCACCAGTCTGTGTGAGAGTCCTCAGGGCTAGTTCAGGCAGACGCTTGGCCTCCCGGATTCAGCAGGGCTGGAGGCCTGAGGATCTGCATTCCGAACACCCCAGTGATGCAGATGCTGCCGGTTTGGGCAGCACAGTTGAGCCCTTGACCACCTCTGGCAGGTGCGTCAAGTGTGGTTGGGGTCAGGCACAGGTAGAGTGAGCGGTCCCTTCAGATGGTGTCTACACTTGTTCACAGTGTTTTTATGATAATCAGATCGGCCCAGGCTTCCCCACCAGCTTTTGCTGATACAGAAATAAGGAGCAGTCTGCCCAGGGAGGGCACCTGGCTCGCAGCTTGTTAGCTGATTCTGATTGGCTCGTTAGAGCGGCTGAAAGAGAAGGTTCCCAGGCTGTGGCCATAGCCTGGGAAAGAATGCAGTGATTGATTAGTGATGTCTGCCCGGGAGGGGCCATGAGAGCTGTCCCTGGCCTGAATGTTAATCTCATTTCCAAGGCATTCTTTAAAATAAATAAATAAATAAATAAAGGCATTCTTTTAAACAAACAAACAAACAAACAAATCTTTATTGTTGAAAGTATTACATATGTTCCTCATTTTCCAGCCCACCTTCCACGCTTCACACTAGGCCTTTTCCACCCTATTGTTTGTGTCCATGAGCTATATGCACACAAGGTCTTTGGTTGGTTAAGTTCCACCAAGCCACCCCCTGAGATTCCGCACTTTGTTCCATGCTTCCATGTCTCTGGATCCACTTGGTTCATCTGTTTATTTTGTTAATTAAAGTATCATATGAGTGAGACCATGTGATACTTGTCCTTCTCTGAGTGACTTATTTCCCTTAGCATGATACTCTGCAGATCCCTCCATGCTGTCTCAAAGGGTAAGAGATTCTTCTTTTTTACTGCTGCATAGTATTCCATGGTGTAAATGTACCACAGCATTTTTATCCACTCATCTGCTGATGGGCCCTTGGGCTGTTTCCAGATCTCAGTTATTGTAAATTATACTGCTATGAACATAGGTGTGCATACATTCTTTCTGATTGGTGTTTCGGTTTTTTTTTTTTAATTTATTTTATTTTATTTTATTTTATTGATTTTTTACAGAGAGGAAGGGAGAGGGAGAGAGAATTAGAAACACCGATGAGAGAGAAACATCAACCAGCTGCCTCTTGCACACCCCCTACCGGGGATGTGCCAGCGACCAATGTACATGCCCTTGACCGGAATCGAACCCAGGACCTTTCAGTCCTCAGACCGACGCTCTACCACTGAGCCAAACCTGTTTCGGCTGTTTTGGGTTTTTTTTTAGGATATATTCTTAGAAGTGGGATCACTGGGTCAAATGGCAGTTCCATATTGAATTTTTTAAGGAAACTCCATATGGTTTTACATAATGGCTGCACCAGTCTGCATTTCCACCAGTCTGCATTCTCCACATCTTTGCCAGCACTTGTCAAGTTTATTGATTTGTTGATGGTAGCCATTCTGACAGGTATGAGGTGATACCTCATTGTCGATTTAATTTGCAATTCTCAATGTGCACTTTGCAGAGTGTCTATTTAGGTCCTTTGTATATTTTTTAATTGGATTATTTGTCTTCTTTTTTTCAGTTATATGAGTTCCTTATATATTTTGGATATTAACCCTTTATCAGATGTATCATTTCCAATATGTTCGCCCATGCAGTGGGCTCACTTTTCGTTTTGTTGATGGTTTCTTTGGCTGTGCAGAAGCTTTTTATTTTGATGTAGCCCCACTTGCTTATTTTCTCCTTGGTTTCCTTTGCTCTAGGAGATTTATCCATAAACACATTGCTACAAGAGATGTGTGAGCTTTTTTTTTCTGCCTATTGTTTCTTCTAGGATTTTTATGGTTTCCTGACTTATATTTTACCCATTTTGAGTTTATTCTTGTGTATGGCATAAATTGGTGGCCTATTTCAATTTTCCTAACACCATTTATTGAAGAGACTGTCTTGACTCCTTTGTATGCTCTTGCCTCCTTTTGTCAAATATTGAGCATAAAGGCTTAGGTCAATTTCTGGGATCTCTCTGTTCAGTTCCATTGATCTATATGCCTGTTCTTGTGCCAGTACCAGGCTGTTTTGATTATGGTGGGTTTGTAGTATAACATATCTGGTATTGTGATTCCTCCAACTTTGGTTCTCTTTGGTCAAGATGGCTGTAGCTATTTGGGGTCTTTCTGGTTACATATCAATTTTTGGAGTACTTGTTCTAGATCTGTGAAATATGCTGTAGGTATTTTAATGGGGCTTGCATTGAATCTGTATATTGCCTTGAGTAGTATGGACATTTTAATGATGTTGATTCTACCAATTCATGAAATGGTATATTCTTTCACTTGTTTATATCTTATTCTATCTGTTTTTTCAACATCCTGTAGTTTTCCGAGTACAAGTTTATTCCTTATATCATAATTTTTTTTGTTGCAATGGTACATGGGATTGTTTGTTTAGTTTCTCTGAGAATTCATTATTGGTGTATAAAAAAGCCATTGATTTTTGGGTATTGGTTTTGTACTCTGTTACATTGCCAAATTCATTTATTAAATCTAGTAGTTTTTTGGTGTAGTCTTCAGGGTTTCCATATACAATATCATGTCATCTGCAGATAATGAGAGTTTTGCTTCCTCCTTTCCAGTTCAGATACCTTTTATTTCTCCTTCTTGTCTGATCACTGTGGCTAGGACTTCCAGTACTATGTTGAATAAGATTGGTGAAAACGGACATCCAGGTCTTGTTCCTGTTCTTAAGGGAAATGGTTTTAGTTTTTACCCATTGAATATTGTGTTTGCTGTATGTTTGTCATATATGGCCTTTATCATGTTGGGATGTGCTCCCTCTATTCCCACTTTGCTGAGAATTTTTATAAAAGATGGGTGTTGGATTTTGCTGAATGCTTTTTCTGCGTTTATTGATATGATTATGTGATTTTTGTCCTTCAATTTAATTAGTGATGTATCCCGTTTATTAATTTGTGAATATTGCACCAGCCTTGCATCCTGGGGATAAGTCCCACTTGGTCATGGGGTATGATATTTTTAATATATTGCTGGATTCGATTTGCTAATATTTTGTTGAGGATTTTAGCATCCATGTTCATCAGGGATATTGGCCTATAATTCTCTTTTTTTGTAGTGTCTTTAGCTGGACACTCTCAGGAATTAGGATAATGCTGGCCTCAAAAAGAACTTGGAAAGTGTTCCTTCCTCTTGGATTTTTTGGAATAGTTTGAGGAGTATAGGTGTGAGCTCTTCTTTGAGTGTTTGGTAAAACTCCACTGTGAAGCTGTCCGGAACTGGGCTTTTTTTTTTGCTGGGAGGTTTTTTTTATTATTATTATTACTGCTTCTATTTCCTCAGTTGTTATTGGCCTGTTCCGGTTTTCTGATTCTTCCTGATTCAGTTTGGGGAGATTATACATTGTAGGAATTTGTCCATTTCATCCACATTGTCCAGCTTGTTGGCATATAGTTGTTCATAGAATTTTCTTATAATCCTTTATATTTCTGTGATATTGATGGTTACTTCTCTGCTTTCATTACTGATTTTTTTTGGGGGGGTGGGGAGGGGGGTTCTCTCTGTTTCTTTTCCCTCTCTCTCTCTCTCTCTCTCTCTCTCTCTCTCTCTAATTAACCTTCACCTGAGGATATTTTCCCATGGATTTGTAGAGAGAACATTGATGTGAGAGAAACACATCAATTGGTTGCCTCCTGCATGCACTCTAACTAGGGCCTGGGCTGGTAGGAGTCTGCAACCAAGGTACATGCTCTTGACAGGAATCGAACTTGGGACCCTTTAGTCCTCAGGCCAACACTGTAGCCATTGATCCAAACTGGCTAGGGCTCTCTTTGTTTCTTGATGAGTCTGCCTAATGCTTATTAATATTGTTTATCCCTTCAAAGAACCAGCTCTTGGTTTCATTGATTTGTTGTTGTTGTTGTTGTTGTTGTCTCTATGTCATTTATTTCTGTTTTAATCTTTATTATTTCCTTCCTTCTACTTCATTGGGGCTTTTCTTGTTGTTCTCTTTCTAGTTCTTTAAGTTGTAGGGTTAGAAAGTTTATTGCTGATTTTTCTTGTGTTTTGAGGTAGGCCTGTAGTGCTATGAACTTCCCTCTCAGGACTGCTTTTGCTGTGTCCCAGAGATTTGGGATTGTTGTTGTGTGTTCATTTTCATTTATTTCCAGGAAGTTTTTTCTTTCTTGATCTCATTGGTAACCCATTCGTTGTTTAATAACATGCTGTTTAGCCTTCATGTGTTTGAATGTTTTGGGGAGTTTTTACTATAGTTGATTTCTAATTTCGTTCCACTGTGATTTGAGAAGATGCTTGATATTATTTCAATCTTCTTGAACTTGTAGAGACTTGTTTTGTGTCCCAACATGTGGTTTATCTTTGTGAATGACCTATGTGCACTTGAAAAGAGTGTACATTCTTCATCTTGGGGGTGAAATGCTCTGTAAATATCAATTAAATCCATCTGATCCAATGTGTGCTTTAGAGTCACTGTTTCCATGTTAATTTTATTTTTTTTTGTCTGAAAGATCTATCCAGTGAAGTTAGTGGGTTGTTAAAGTCCCCTACTATGACTGTATTGTTGTCAATCTCTCTCTTAATGTCCTCTAGAAGTGTATGTGTGTGTACATATATATTTAGGTGCTCCTATATTTGGTGCATATACTGTATGTTTGCCAGGGTTATGTCCTCTTGTTGAATCAGTCCCTTTAGTATTATGTAGTGATCTTTGTTGTAGGTTGTGATGGCCTTCATTTTGAAGTCTCTCTTGTTGGATATGAGTATTGCTACCCCAGCTTTTCTTACTTTTGCATTTGCATGCGGAAAAATTTTTTTTTCTATACCTTCACTTTCATTCTGTGTGAGTCTTGTTTTCAGGTGGGTCTCCTGTAGACAGTATATAGTTTGGTCATGTTTTCATATCCATTCAGCTACCCTATGCCTTTTGATTGGAGATTTAATCCATTTACATGGCAGGTTATTATTGATAGGTACTTATTTACTGCCATTTTAATTCTTATTCCTAGGTTTCTCTCTCTCTTTCTTCTCATTACTGCAGTCGCTTTAGCGTTTTTTGTAATGTTGGCTTGGTGGTGATGTACCCTTTAGCCTCATTTTTTGTCTGGGAAGTTCTTTATTTCACCATCTATTTTGAATGATAGCCTTGCTGGATATAGTAATCATGGTTTCAGATCCTTGCTTTCCATTATCTTGAGTACTTCATGCCATTCCCTTCTGGCCTATAGAGTTCCTGATGAGAAATTAGGTGTCAGCCTTATGGGAGCTCCTTTGTAGGCAACAGTTTGCTTTTCTCTTGCTGCCTTTAAGGTTATCTCTTTGTCTTTAATTTTTGGCATTTTAATTATGATGCGTCCGGACATGGGCCTCTTTGGGTTATTCTTGCTTGGGGTTCTCTGTGCCTTCTGATGACAAATAAGATGACAGCCTTATGGGACAGGACTGGCTGGTGGGATGGGCAGAGGCGGGAGGACGAAGCACTGGCAGGCTGTCCCAGCTTCCTTGCTTAGGGGCCCAGGAGATGAGGTTTTGGACCCAAAGAGATGGGGGCTCCAGGACATCTCACAGTACTTCACAGGCAGACATTCAGAGCAGGGAGATTGTGATCGGAAGCCGGTTTCCAGCCTCTCTGCCTCAGTTTCCTCACCTATGAAATAGGAATAACACAAATTCTATGAATGGACTGAGCCTTCTGCTGGCTGACACGGCTGCAGTCCTGAGGATCCCAAATCCAGAAGAGATGGGCTCCAGTCCTCGGGGACTGACCCGTGGGCCTGGCCTCCAGGGCTGGGTCATGTTCTGGGCACTGACTCAGAGGGTAGGAGGCCTGCTGCACACCCAGCCCTGGTCGTGGGTCCCTCCCTCTGGGAGGCAGGGTTGCCTTGGCAACTGCAGCCAAGAAGGAACAACTTGCTCTAGCCTGGGCTGTCTCTGTCCTTGATATAGTGGTACGGAAGCTGGGCTTGCTTTGAAGGCAGGACCAGCAGTTTTCTTCCTTTGCTTTGGGATTTTGTTGATGGGAGCATCCCTGAACCACCAGGCTAGTGGGGTTGGGTTGAGCCAAAGGCCAGAGTGTGACTCCAGGATGAGCAATGGCCAGTGAGAAAGAGATGCCACCAGTGAAAGGTGTCCGTGGAAATAGAACAGATTCCGCCTTCGTCTGCTCCGACAGTGGAAGCAGCAGATTTCTCTCTCCTGGGCTGGATGCTGCAGCCCCAAGATCCAGGAGCCGCCCGCCTGGCTCTGTCTGAGGCCTCTCTGCTTGACTGGTGGGTGGTGGCTTCTCCCCTGTCCTTCCCTCTGTGTGTGTCCGTGTCCCAGTCTCCCTTTTCATAAGTGAATTAGGTGTGAAGTTTGAGGCGCAGGAAACAAGTCAGAGACCACCAAGACTATTAAAGGAAGGTTTATTCCCCAGTAACAAGCGGGACTCATTACAGAGGTAGAGAAATCAGAATTAAAGGAGCGGGGAGAGGAGACAGGAGGGACCCAACCAGGCTGACTCCCCAGACGGAAATGGAGAGCAGCAACACATGGATCAGTGAGGAGCCTTTTGAGGGGAGGAACAGGAAAGGGTTGGACCCAGGGCAGAACAGGAAGGGGTGGGCCCCAGGGCACTGGGCATGCGCCGATTGGTGGTTCAATGTCTTGGGTGATGTCTTGGTGGCAGATGCCGGTAATGTCATAACTCCGCCCACAAGTTGGGGAAAGGGAGGGTCTCACATTAGGGGCCCACCGTAAAGATCACATTTTAGCTTTATTACATCTGTAAAGACCCTACTTCCAATTTAGGTCACATTCACTCACAGGTCCCAGAGGTTAGACTTCACGTCTCGTTGAGACACAGCTCCACCCAGGACATATGCATATGCCCTTTGTAAAGCGTGAGATCTCCCAGGAGTGATGGGGAAAACAACAAATTTTAAAACAGGAAGAAGAGTACCCCTGCCTCCTGGTGGCTGTCAGTACCCCCTGCCCTGTGCGGGCCCAAAGCCCTGGTCTGAGACCCGACCCCGCTTACCCTGGCTGCGGTGCTGGAGGGTCCCCTCACCTCCCTGGGCCTTGGATTTCTCTCTGTGAAACGTTGTGTGGAGATTACTGCTCCTGTCAGCAGCCTCGTCCTCTCTGCTGGATCACCCCGGCTGTCAGCATCCCTCCTAGGGCAAAGCCTCGATTGCACAGCCCTCCCATTTCCTGCCCATTTCTCCTCCCTGGCTGAGAAGGTGAGACAGACGCGATAGGGGTGGGATGGGGCGGGCTCCTGAGTCAGGGAACCCGGCAGGCTGATGGGCAGGAGCCACGGGGAGGCACCGGGACTGCTGTTCCTGTTCAACAACGGCACAGCCTTCCTTAAAGCGCTGGCATGCGTGCTGTCCCGACCTGCCCAGTGCATCCTGGACTCTGCCACCACCTCCTGGGACCCCAGACAAGACCCTCAGCCTCCCAGGCCCCAGGTTTCCTCACCTTCAAGAGAGGGCCTCGCTGACCTCGTGGCATCGGGACGAGTGGAGTGAGTGCGAGGGGCCTGAGCACATGGTGGGTGATGGGACCTGGATGGCTGTCTATGGGCAAGAGATCAGACGGCAGTGCAGGAGCCCCGTGTGCGGCGGGGGTGGGGGGCCGCCGGAAGTGTTGGCTCTGCTGTCCCCGCCCAGGCTGCAGCTCACTGGCTGGTTCTTAGCCCGTCAATGGGAAGCCAAGTGGGCGGGACTTTCTGTGAAGCCAGCTCTGTGCTCATTTACTTACATAACAGGCCTTACCGCGTTTCCAGGATCCCTTATTCCGTGGCTGGAGGGCAGCTCCGTTGGGCGTATTCAGTAATGCAGAGACCAAGGGCGCAGAGCCCGGCATGCGGCCGCCAGAGGAAGGCCGCTGTGCTAATGTGAAGTCACAATTCCCGCACTTGTGTTTCCCTGAATTCTGGCTCTGAGGTGTCAGCTTTTGTTCAGGGGGAGTGGGAGAGGGGGTGCAGGCCCGATTAACCTTGGGGTTGGGAGGAAGAACGTGGCTGAGATGCAGCCTGTGGAGTGGCCAGCAAGTGAGGAGGCCCCCGGAGCTCATTGGCCTTCTGACCCCCCACTCCCACCCGAAGGTGTCAGCTGGCGGGGACTCGGCCCTGAGCCCTCACCCAGCAGGAGCTTGGCTGCCGCGGAGCCCTGAAACTCTCATTTAAAGTTCACCTTCGCCGCACACGGGGCGGTTTTCTCTATTAAAAGCACTCGTCCTGATTGGATTTTATTTTAAGGTTGGCACAGCATTTTCTTTTTATGTATGTGTGAGCGTATATATGTAAATACACGCGTGATGTTGGTGAATTAACGTTCCTAACATATTTACTAAGGGAAGCTGTGGAAACCAATAGTGGCCCCTTCAGGGGAGTTTCCCACTCGCTCACTTGTGCTGTGCATTAGGGGGCTGAGCAGGGGAGGCACCATGCCCTCCTGTCCAGAAGTGCAGGCCGTGGGGGCATTCATGGGAGGCACCCACAAGGGTGGTTGATGGGCGCTGTGATGACAGGACCTGAGCAGTGGGACGACTTGCACGCTCCGCATGCTCGCTTTGAAGCGGGTAGAAGTCTCGGGCTCAAGGTCAGGCCATGCACCGGAGCCTGGGGGTGCCCCGAAGATGCCATGTGCCAGGGGCCCTCCCAGAGGCAGATCTGCCTCCAAGAGTCAGACAGGCGGGAAGGAGTGGTTTTATTTCCAAGGTCCAGGACAAAGCAGAAGCATGTGTGGTGAAAGCATGATCTTCGCCGAAACCAGTTTGGCTCAGTGGATAGAGCGTCGGCCTGCGGACTGAAGGGTCCCAGATTCAATTCCGGTCAAGGGCATGTACCTTGGTTGCGGGCACATCCCCAGGAGGGGGTGTGCAGGAGGCAGCTGGTCGATGTTTCTCTCTCATTGATGTTTCTAGCTCTCTATCCCTCTCCCTTCCTCTCTGTAAAAAATTGATTATATATATATATATATATATATATATATATATATATATAAAAGGAAGCATGATCTTCGCTCAACTTCTGGACACACCTCCTCCCAGGAAAGGCCGCCATCATTGAGCCGCCTGACCACGAAGGCAGGACCAGAGGATGGCACACGTGTGTTTGCACGCGTGCTGCTGGGACGCGTGTGTGCAGAAATGCTTTGGAATGATGCCCCTTTAGCCTGACTTTCAGGGGATTTCAGCTGAGTTATCTGAGGTGGGTGCTTGTATAATAAACAAATTCACATTATTCCTTTCTAAGTGAGGAACCATCAAACTTGCTCCTTTAAAAACACAAAATCTCAGATTCACGTTTTTCTTTTCTTTTTTTTTATATACTTTATTGATTTTTTACAGAGAGGAAGAGAGAGGGATAGGGAGTTAGAAACATCGATGAGAGAGAAGCATCGAGCAGCTGCCTCTTGCACACCCCCTAGTGGGGATGGGCCCACAACCAAGGTACATGCCATTGACCGGAATCGAACCTGGGACCTTTCAGTCCACAGGCCAGAGCTCTATCCACTGAGCCAAACCGGTTTCGGCTCACATTCAAGTTTTTCTATGATGTCATCCTGTGAGCAGCCTTTTCCAATCCAGCCTGCTGCCCTTGGCTGTGGACTTGGACACACTCTCGCTCCAAAGCCTCTAACTGCTGCTCCTCAACCATCATCCACAGCTCCCATTCCCCCTGCAGCCTGGCAGCCACTCGTTCCACCCTGAGCTGGCCCGCCTCCTTTCCCTCCGCCATCACGCCATGTTCCTGCTGTCCTCTCTCTCGGGTGGGCAGGCCCGCTCTTGGTTCAGAGCCCTATGGGGCTCCATATTTATCAGCATCCGTCGTGGTCGGCAGCTGGGACGTTAGCAGGCAGCAGGCAGTGTTCGGCCTCACATCTTGTAGGATGAAGCCTGTCCCAAGCCACCCAAGCTCCACCTCAGGGGAGAACCTCCACGGCCTGCGCTGGGCCCTGTCCCAGACCTGCGATGCTGTCTGCAGGGGCCTCGGGCCCCTCCCTTTGTTTTCCCGGAACTCACTCTGTGCAGCCTGGCAGCCTGCAGTGAGGGTCTTTGCAAGACGCCCCCAGGGAAAGCTGAGACTGAGAGACTTCCTTCAGGGGCAGAATCTGGTCTGCCCGTCCTCTCCTGGCACAGCTTTGATGCTGGCTGATGTGTGCCCTCATCCTCACCCGTGCTGTTCCTGGTTCGCCTTGGTCTCCAGGGAGCTCCAGCCCTCTAGGTGGCCAGGCCCAGGCATGCACCCCGATTTCCTGCCTCTATCCATTCCCCTCATTCCCTCATGACCTTAAGTTACTCGTTAGCGGTTCGTTTGTCTGCCTACCCTTGTTAGAAGTTGATGGAATACAAGGTAAATGTACTGACCAGTGTGACTGGGTCCCCAGCCTTGTCCACCATCCTTGGCCTTTTAAACCCCTGCATTCTTTTTATTTTTATTTTTCAATATATATTTTATTGATTTTTTACAGAGAGGAAGGGAGAGGGATAGAGAGCTAGAAACATCTATGAGAGAGAGACATCGACCAGCTGCCTCCTGTGCGCGCGCGCGCGCGCAAACACACACACACACACACACACACGCACCCACCCACTGGGGATGTGCCCGCAGCCAATGTACATACCCTAACCGGAATCGAACCTGGGACCCTTCAGTCCATAGACCGACGCTCTATCCACTGAGCCAAACCGGTTTCGGCTAAACCCCCATCCTTGAAGCCACCAGTTTGGGGAGGCCCCATGCCCTCTCCCCGGACTGCCTGGCCACTCATTGTCTCCATGGCTCAGATCACAGCCCCTGAAACATGCTTATTTTTCAGGATCCATCCTCTGGACACGAGCACATGGTGTGCCCCGTGGTGTGCAAAGGTGACGGGTGGTTCAGGGTGGACCACCTGCTCGGGTCCCAGCCAGACCCGGGGCTTTGCGGACACTTGTCTGGTCAGCTGTGCTGCTCCTTGGCCAGCGGATTTCCCCGGCCCCTGAGCTTAGGGGCCCTCGGCCAGCTGGGGAAGGGCCCGGTGTTCGACAGCGCCACGTGCAGCTGAAGCACATGAGGGTGGGGTGCTCAGAGAACACTGAGTTGTCGCTCAGAACCCCCAGGGCTGGGGGCGCAGGTCAGAGTGGGGAGGGTCTCCTTTTAGGATGACAAATGCTCTACAGGTAGAGGTGGTGGCTGCATGGCACTGTGGGTGTGCTAGCTGCCAAGAACCGAACTTTTAAATGGTTTACTGTATGTCATGTGGGTTATACCTCGATATTTTTTTTTTTAGAAAAGGAAAAAGAAAACCTTAAACACACACACACACACACACACACACACACACACACACTAGTTGGGCGTGGCGTGTCCAGAGCAGGCCCATTTACTGAGACAAAGTGGCCTGGAGTTGCCGAGGCCGGTGGGCAGGTGTTGGGGAAATGGGAAGAGGGTTACTGATGGCAAAGGGGACAGGGTTCTTTTGGGGCAAAAATGTTCTAAAGTTGGTTGCGGTGATGGTTGCAGGACTCTGAACGCACTGAAAACTGCTGGGTTTTAAATGGAAGATTGTGAAGTATGTGAGTTCTATCTCGATGAAAGTTATTACTGAAAACAGAGAAAACCCCGCCTGTGGCATGTCCTAGAGCAGTGGTCAGCAAACTCATTGGTCAACAGAGCCAAATATCAACAGTGCAACGATTGAAGTTTCTTTTGAGAGCCAAATTTTTTAAACTTAAACTTCTTCTAATGCCACTTCTTCAAAACAGACTCTCCCAGGCCGTAGTATTTTGTGGAAGAGCCACACTCAAGGGGCCAAAGAGCTGCATGTGGCTCGCGAACCACAGTTTACCGACCATGGTCCTAGAGAGAAGCCACACCACACACCACGCCAGCAGCCATGAGCTCAGAGCCCGCGGGGGGTGAGGGGGGAGGGTAGAGAGGAGTAAAAGGAGGGGGCTTGCAGGGGGCTGTGCCACGGCTCCTGGGCGCCTGGTGGGACCGAGCCACGTGCTGCCCTGCTTTTCTCCCTCAGGACCAGCCGCGTTCAGACGCGGCACAGAGCCTCCGGAATCTGATGGAAGGTGTCACCCTCTGCTTTGGGGGTAAAGGGTGTGTGTGTGTATGTAGAGTATTTTGAGTGTAATTTCAGGGGACACATGTGCCTCCCAAAGGCCCCCAGTTCAGAGCCCCTCCAGGGGTCACCGGGGCCTCGGTCAGCCTCCAGGTCTCCGGGCTGGGGTGTTGTGCTGCTCGAGCTGCCCGCTCGCTGGGTCTCGGCCCAGGACAGAGGCGGGACAAATGGCGGGAGCTGGCTCCTCAGGCCTCTGCTCCGCTCACCCTGCCACCCGTCCTTCCCCTCGGCACTGACACTCCCACCTGCGTGGCCCTGGAGGCTCAGCCCGGCCTCACTGGGTCTGACTTCCACCTTGTTTCCCGCGTGGCGACGCTGACAGCTCTCGAGATGCACACGCACCTCCCGCAGCCCATGTTTTTTCATAAACTTGTCGTGGCTGTGACCTTAGGGAGCGGGGCTGGGGCTCGCTGGCCTCGGGTGGGCGTGGTCCTCAGAGGCCTGTGGGTGGGGAGGGGCCAGAGGCTGCATAGTGATTTACCCAGTTGATTTGTTATTGATGCAAATTCAGTGTTAATAATTGGTGCTTTGTTGATGGCTTTGTCCTGCCCCTCTTCTGTTGTAACTACAACCACCAGGTTCCCCGGGAATCTTCTAGAAGGTGGTGCTTCTCAGCTGGTGCTCCCACGGAACATGGGGTTGCAGCTGACTGCCATCTTTCCCAGCTTCTAGGAGAGAGAACTCTGACAGACACTCCTCGGAGCTACATTTTGCAGGGGGTTCTCTTCAGTTTGGGGCCTGCGGCCAGGCGGTGCAGTGGGTGGCGGGCAGCGGGACCCTGGAGACCAGAGACGGCTGGGCGGGCAGTCCCGGCAGCTCGCCTCGTTCCCTGCACACACGTCCGTGCTGTGATTTGTGTGTGTCTGTATGTCCTACATTTGTTTCCTAGAGCAAAGTTGTTCCTAGTTATTGGTGGGATTTTGAAACAGGAAAGCCTGGTCACTCACGAGGAGCGAGGGGTCCCTGGGGTGAGCCTGTGGACAAGGAACTTGGGTGTTGGAGGGTCAGGCTGCTCAGAGGAGCCTTGAAAGGCGACGGCTGAGGGGCAGGCTATGCCTTGTCTTGGACTGGTTGTGGTGCCTCGATTTCCCTGGTACTGGGAAGCAGTGCCCTCTGGGCCCCAGGCAAGTGAGAGGCAGGGACTCCCGGCATTGCCCTGTCTCGGGCACCCAGTCCAGCCTCGTTTTGTGAAGGGAGGCTCCTGTGGGCCTCCGCTGGGGAGCAGAGTCCTGGGGCCCCTGGGCTAGAGCCGGGGCAGCAGCATCCAGCCAATCCGCTGGCCGCCCTCAGCGCACCCACGCTGGCGAAGGCAGCACCGGGTCTGCCACTTGGTGCAATGTGTATTGACGTGAGAGCAAACCCATTCTGATCACGTCCCCCACACCCAGCCGGTGCTTGGGGCCTTCATGTGCCCCCCTGCCCCCAATTCACGAGGTCAGTGGTGTCCCTGACTCTTAGTGACCAAGTGAGAAATTGAGGCACAGACATGCGACTTCCACTGAGCCTCTTGGCTCCTACATGGAGTGCCATGCCTGTGCTCCGAGGGGCGCCGCCACCCACAGTCCGGTGCCGGGAGTCACCTGGTCTCTGGGCAGAGGAGATAGACTTGCTTTCTCCCAGCACCTGGAGACCACGTTTCTCACCCACTCTCTAAGCCTGCCCCTCCGCACACCTGGGCCAGTGAGAGCCGCTGCTGAAGGTGCTGGGTGATGGCTGAGTGGACGCCCCGGCCCCGTGGGGTGGGGCGGGGGTTGGAGTGGAAGGAGGGCCGGGCGGTGAGTCAGCTCACCGGGACGCCTCCCCCAGCGCTCAGCTCACCTGGGCCTCCTCCTTGGGGGGAGCCGGGGGCGGCGGTGCCATCTGCTGGGATGGGCGATGGGCAGCCTGGGCACAGAATAGTGGGCGTCTGGCCGTGTCTGGAGAACCCTTCTGTGGCGATGCGGCTCCTCCCTGGGCCTGGAGCCAAGCCTGGGCTGGGGGAGTGTTTCATTCCTTATGCCCTTGGCCCGCTGAGTGCTGACGGGTCCACGGCCGCGCCTGCCTGTTCCTGCTCAGAAGCCTGGCTGCCCACTTGCCCCTTGGGGGTGGCAGGTGCAACTGCCCCGCACACTGCTCACTTGTCAGGTCAACACTGATGAAGCACCTGCTCGCTGCTGGAGCCTGAGATGAGTCAGCCGGTCTCGGCTTCGGTGTGTGGGGCGACCAGGGAGGAGGGCACGCCTGCTGCGGGACCTGAGCTCCGCTGGGACCCAGGCCCTGCACGGGAGGGGGGGGGGGGTGCCCTGTGCCCGGCGATGCTCGCCGAATGAGTGAAGGAATGAGAGATCCGGAAGTCTGAGGGCACTTGCTCCAGGGCGCCCAGCGTCCTGTCCTGGCCCGACCCACAGTGGGGACGGGCTGCCCAGCCCTCTCTGCCTCCTGTGCCCTCACGGCCCTTCCTGTCTCTCCCCCAGGACCTCCCACTCCCGGGCCAAGGCCGAGGCGGCCCTCACTGCGGCGCAGAAGGCCCAGGAGGAAGCACGGATCGCCAGGATCACTGCCAAAGAGTTCTCCCCTTCCTTCCAGCACAGGGAAAACGGTGAGCCGGGCGCCGGGCGGAAGGGGCAGGGTGTCCGCCAAGCCCACATTCCAGCAGGTGCTGCCGTTGCCAGCTCCCCTCGCGTTCTCTCCTTCACGATGATGGGCGTCCCTGCGAGGGGCCTCGGCACCCTCCTCCCTCACACACGTCTCCCTGCCTCCAGGGCCGTGTCCCTGTGTGCACGCGTTTCCACGCATCACCCTCCCGCTTTCCGTGAGGGCGAATGTCTGTGTGCTCTGCGTGTGCATGTGGCCTCTCCCTGCCCTTCCCCCAAGGCTATGCTAGAACTTTCTGTGACAGACCAACTATTCTATAAGTGCTCTGTTCAGAAAGGTAGCTGCTGGCCCTGTGGGGACTGCAGCGAGCTGGCTGAGGCCCTGGTCACTAGTTTTATTTGATCAGAACTGAACTACATGTAACTGCAGATAGCCACGCGTGCCTCCTGGCGGCCACACTGGGCAAAGTGCTCATCAATGAGAGGAGCTCCCGCCATGTCCTTTGGTGGGAGCTGGAGGAGCTAGAAGCCACTGCAGGTTGCAGATCTGCGACCCTCGTCCTGTCTGGGAACCGGGCCTGAGGGAGACAGAGGGCTGGAGAAGGCGGACATGGATGAGAGAGGGGGACAGCCACCTGTCTCCGCTCCCTGCCCTCTGGCCTCTCTCTGAAGCGTCCTCTGTGGCAGGAAGCCCTGGAGGACAGGTTTCACCACTGCCAACTGGCCCGCTCCCGAGTGGGGACAGAAGCTGCTGGAGGTTTTAGGCTGACGTCCGCCACGCGCAGTCCATCCTGAGCGCACGCCCGAGCTGTCCTGGAGCCGGAGCTCCCGGCCTCCCTGGGAGGGTCCCGGCCCTGGGGCGGCTGAGGGAGGCTGCCCGCTTCTGGGAGACAGGAGGACCCAAGATAGGGACAAAGGAGTTGGAATTCAGCCACACATGTTCCGCTTTGCATTTTCACAGGGATGCTTCCAGGAATGTCACGCGCTCTGCAACTAATTTTAGCTGAGCACCGGCTCCAGGCTGGTGCTGAGAGTCAGGGCGCCGGAGCTGAGCATGAGAGTGCCACTCTGGCGTGGGGTTCACGGGACCCTGCAGGGTCAGTGTCCAGGCTTGTCTGGGACCCTAGAGTGTAAGGCACAGGGGCTTAGGCCCCAGGAAGTCCAGATCACAGTCGGAAAGGTCAGGGGAGGGGTCTTGGGAGTTCTGTGATGGGGCCAGGGCTCCCCAACCCAGAGCCATAGGGCCCCCCACAGGGAGGGCAGTTCTCCACGGGCTCCCTCAGACACCCCCTGGCCTGTGTCCCGTGCTGCAGAGATGTGGTGGTTGAATGGATCTGGACTCCCTGGCTGCCCCCCATGTGACAAATGGGTGCAGATGCAGAGGGGCTGACTGCTTGCCCCAAGTCCCAGTACCTATCGCTAGCACATCCAGGACCACATGGGACTCCCCTTAGGGCCTTCACCCTTTGAAATGCCCCAGGGACTGTTCATGGGCGTTTATGACTCTGCCTTATTCTGGTCACTGCCTCAGGCCCCCATGCATGCCACCAACAGCATGATGGATGCCTCTTCATAATCGGGGGGGCCGGCCCCTGCTGAGAATTCCGGCCACACTGAGGGGGCCGTGTCCCCTAAGGCCTTCTCCTGCCCTGGTTCAGAGGCTCCGGTATGGAAGCAGGGAGGGGAGCCCAGGCAGGGGTGGGGCAGGAAGGACAGGCCGCCAGAGGGGTCAGTGTCCTGGGCGGACAGGCCCTCATCCCCCCGCCTCCTCAGGCCACAAGACCTCGAAGGCCACCTAGCAGGAGATGCTTCCTTTCATCCTCAGGAGGGCCCTATGGGAGGCGGGACCTGAGACCCCCAGAGTAGGCAGGGCCCTGGTCCTCGCACACTGAGCCCTGGTCTGCCCTGCCGCGGGGCTGGGGCCAGAGCTGCTGCCCACCACTGCCTGTCGTGACCTGGTCATCCTCAAAGCACCTGTGGGCGGAGGCTTGGGGTCCATGGAGAGGCTTTGGGAACCACTGTGTCCAGGCCGTCCTGCCATCCTCGGGCGAGACCAGGCCTCCCTCCGCACACGGCTGAGTGACCAGCCTCTGTGTGCTGCCCGCTCCCCCGTACAGGGCTCGAGTACCAGCGGCCGAAGCGTCAGGCTTCCAGCGACGACATCGAGGTGATCTCCATGGGGACGCCCATGCAGCAGGAGAGCCCGGAGCTGTACCGCAAGGGCACCACCCCCTCGGACCTGACGCCCGACGACAGCCCCCTGCAGAGCTTCCCCGCCAGCCCCTCGGCCACCCCCCCGCCGGCCCCCGCCTCCAGGAACAAGGTAGCCCACTTCTCGCGACAGGTGTCGGTGGACGAGGAGCGGGGCGGGGACATCCAGATGCTCCTGGAGGGCCGAGGAGGGGACTACGGCCGCCACAGCTGGGGCGAGGAGAAGGCGGGGGCCTCCCGGGGCATCCGCAGCGGGACCCTCCGCAGTGGCCCGCCCTCGGAGGACTTCCGCACCCGGGGGGGCTCGGGCCACAAGCAGCCCGGCAACCCCAAGTCCCGGGAGCGGCGGACGGAGTCGCCCCCTGCCTTCTGGACTCCCCACCCTCGGGCCAGCAACCCCAGCTCAGGGGGCGCCAAGCTGCTGGAGCTGGACGAGGAGAAGCTGAGCAACTACGAGATGGAAATGAAGCCCCTGCTGAGGGTGGACTCCCACGGGCAGGAGGCGTACCCCCAGAAGAGACGCTACAGCAGGGGGGCTGCCTCCCGGGGCCCGGGCGAGGACCGGGGCTTTGGGGGGCAGAGACTGAGATCCAAGTCCCAGAACAAGGAGAACGTCCGGCCGGCCGCGGGCGCGGAGCCCGCCGTGCAGAGACTGGAGAGCCTGCGGCTGGGCGACAGGGCCGAGCCGCGGCTGCTGCGCTGGGACCTGACCTTCTCCCCGCCCCAGAAGTCCTCGCCCGTGGCCCGGGAATCGGACGAGGAGAACGGGGACGAGCTCAAGTCCAGCACGGTGAGTGGGTGCCCGTGGGGAGGGAGAGCCTGGGTCCGTCCCCCGCCCGGAGCCTTCCATGGAGTCCGCCTCTAGCTGAGAGGGCGGGGTGGGGGTCAGCGCGGCCCCCAGGGGGATGGATGGCCTTTGCTTCCACAGGACTGGGACTGGGGCCCTCCCTCCCAGGAGAGCCAGTGCAGGGCTGGGCGGCATTTCCTTCAGACAGAGACTCGGGAGGTTGGTCCCAGGCTTGATCCTTTCAGGGAAAGCACTCGGGCAGCTTTGGAAGTTCCCACAAAGAATATGGGCAGCATGGGACCCCAGCCTCGCCCAGACCTTCCCCGATTTCCTCCAACTCCCCTGTGCTGTAAGAGTGTCTCCTGTAAGCCCTCACCACTGTCCATGAGGTACCCCTGTCCAGGAGACACTGAGGGCCAGACGCAGAGCAGGGGGCGTCGGCTGGGTCAGGTCCTTTGTCCAGGTCAGGCACTGTGGTCCCATCTGCTGGGACACACGTGCCCTGCTCCAAAGCCCACTTCCTAATGGTGAGCCAGACGGGTCTGTGAGGCTGTCTGCTCCACAGCCCTTCCCATAAACCTGCGGTTCAGAGTATGGCACTGCAGGGCACTCGGGGAGTTTGTTAGAATGAGGCTCTGGCCTGTTGGGTCAGTGGCTCTGACGGGCTGTAATCCAGGTTGATCAGGCCCCGTGGGGACTGTGCTGCTCAGGAGTGAGGGCCGTGTGTCTCAGTGTGAAACCCACCTGGAAACACTACTCCGGAGGCGATGGATTAGAGGAAAGAACAGGTACCCTGGGCAGGACCCTGTCAGGGGCTGGGGAGAGCTCTTGCACCCAGAGGCACCTCCTGGGACCCTTTGTCAGGCGGCTTCCGCCTAAAAGGACACGCTTGGTCCCTTGGCGCAGCGGCAGCAGAAAGGGCCACGGGAACACACTTCAGACCTACACCCCAAGCTGATGCCTGTGTGGCCCCACACGATCCCGCCTGGACCAGTGTCAGCCTACGGGCCTCTCGCACTTGCTGATGGGCGCCGCGTGCCACAGCCCCACGGGTCCAAGAGGAAAACTGGGGCCTGCCTCGTGGGCATGCAAAGCTGACACCTGCACTCCATCCAGACTGGTCCCCGGGACTCAGTGCCGCTGGCAGGGCAGGGGCAGGGTCTGTGCCGCTGCAGGGCAGGGGCAGGGTCTGCCCGTCCCCAAGGAGTCCCGTTCCTCATCTGGATGTTGTCCCTTTGGGAGAGAAGCTTCCTATCAGCAGACAGGCTGCTGGCCCTCCAGGTCACTTCTGCTTCCCCTTGAAACCACTGTGAGCATGTCTTCTCGCTGGTGGGCTGGTTCCTAAAATGCTTCTGTCTTCCCTGCCCAATCCCCTCTCGACCCCCCTGGAGAGCAGCCCCTGGGGCCTAAGTGCCAGCTGCCTCAACTCCACTTTCCTCATTCTGGCAGCAGGAAACCTGCGTGCACGTGCAGCTGCACGTACGTGCGACTGGACGAGGAGGGGGCGGGGACATCCAGATGCTCCCGGAGGGCCGAGGAGGGGACCACGGCCGCCACAGCTGGGGCGAGGAGAAGGCAGGAACCCTGACGTGTGCCACCATGTGCACTTGTGTGCAGACGTGGTTATTTTGGGACAGCCGGGTGATGGGCAGGGGTGGAGACGCAGGACGGGTTCCGTGGCTACCCCACTTACCTGCTGGCCAATCAGGCTGCTTTAAAATGGGGCTCCCTTGGGAAGAGGTGCAGGCTCCCAGCTGGGCTCTGGTACTTCCTGTGCCAGACCAGTGCCTGGTCCTGAGGGGCAGCTGGGGACACCGGGACAGGGGAGGGGAGGGGAGCCCCAGCAGAGGCCCCAGGTGCTGGCCCTAACCCTGTCCAGGGGGCAGGCCCTGCGCCCATCCCTGAGGCTTCACGAGGACAAGCCCAGAGAGCCTGGGTACCGGGAGCCCAGGCGATGTGGTCTCCGCCCTAAGGCGCTGGGCGCCAGGAAAGGCGGGAGAGGACAAGCGCTCCTTCCTGCTGGCCAGGGAGGCGGGCTGCCAGGGAAGGTGGGTTCTACCGAGGGAGATGTGTTCAGAGGCCCATTGAGGTTCTCCCATTGGCCGTTTGGGGATCCCAGGCTGAATATAGGGGCCACTCTGGGTGGGCTGCAGCTGAAATCCAGGGGCAGTGTCTGAGTCCCAGCTGTGCAGAGCCGGGTGTGGGGTGTGTACTTACGGGGAGACCCGGGGCACCTGGGGGGCGGGCAGCAGCCAGAGTGCTTGAGTTCCCAGGGCCGTGACTGCAGACCGAGGGGCACTGCAGTCTCTTCCTCAGGCCTGACTCCTGAAGGGCTTCCTGCTCTGAAGAGTTGGACGTT
The DNA here is from genome assembly GCF_964339955.1 of Pipistrellus hanaki. NCBI lineage: Eukaryota > Metazoa > Chordata > Mammalia > Chiroptera > Vespertilionidae > Pipistrellus > Pipistrellus hanaki. The sequence continues at coordinate 26,194,770 of NC_140517.1, forward strand.
TGGTTCTGGACTGGGGCTGGGGGGTGGGTATGGCCAGAGAGAGAGCACTGCAGACCAGGCTCATCCCTTCTCTCTCCTTCTGTTCCAGGGCTCAGCTCCCATCCTGGTAGCCATGGTGATCTTGCTAAACATCGGAGTCGCCATTTTGTTTATTAACTTTTTCATCTGATGAAATTGTCACATTAGCAAAAATACCAGTTGGTGTACAAAAGGGGGACGTTAAAAGCAAAAGAACAAAAAGGAAAGGATCGTAACTCGGACAGCCCACAGCCACTTCCGAGTCTCTTCACAGAACAAACACGATTGGGTATTACTCACAGTTTGCCTTTTTTTCTGGGTAATGTTTTTTGGATTTTAGCCAAAACTCTTTGCTTGTATAACACTATGCTGTGTGGCATGGCAGAAGGAGGCCAGCACGCCGATCCTCCAGCTTGAAGTGGAAAGAAAAGGGATCCCAGCAAATCAGCGGCAAAAAAATAAATAAATAAAATCGCCACCATTGTCATCACACCCCCTCCTGGGAGGTGGGGAAGGAGGCAGCCGAGGAAGACCCCTCCGAGGGGCCAGCTGTGCCCGCGGGGGGAGCAGCGGTTGGCAGGCGTGACGCGGGGCGTCGGCTCACTCTGCTTCTCCTCCCTGTCCTGGAACAGCGGGGACAAGTGTGGTGTGAGCGCAGGGAAGAGGGTGTCCCATCCTGGCTGGCAGCAGCCTGGGCTTTTTCTGTTTTAAATCTGTGCTGCAGAGGTCTGTCTTCTCGTCTCTTCCCAAAAAAACAGATCCCTTGTCTCGGCACTGCCCCACGGCTTCCCTTGCAAGGCCAGGTCCCACACCGAGTCTTACAGCGAAGTCCTCGTTTCCCTGCTGTCCCTCTCTACTTCCCACCCTCCCACCAGGCCCAGGGGAGCCTTGCTGCGGACGCCAGGAGCCTGCAGAGCCACGGGGCTGGTGCCGGAGGGCAGGGAGCAGTGCGGCCCTGGCCATCACGCCTGGGCTGCAGCTGGGCCTTCCTGCACTCACTGTGCAGGACAGGTACCCAGGCTCCCACGTCCCTTCAGACTCCGCAGCCCTTTCATGACACCCTCTTCTCCCACATCACTGAGCCCACGAGTTTCATTTTGTCCTGTGCCTGCAACTTCCCCCACAGACATGCCTCTTCTTCCCAGATGCCTCATTCAGTCTCCGGAGCTGCTCTAGTCCCAGGACGGAATGTGGTTGAAACCAAGTGGCTTAAAAATTCCTGAGAAATCGTTGCATATCCATCTCCCCCAATATGTGACACAACTTTCAGCCACACACACACAGACTCCTGGTGTTTCTGCCTTCTCCAGAATGCTGGAGTGCTCTATGGTCCTAGCCCGAGCCAGCCCGGCCAGCGGGTATGGACATGTCTGTGGGGCCACGGGCACGTCCATACCCAGGCCCCCTGTGCTCACAACTGGGAAGGTCCTTACAGTGAGTTCCCACAGTCGTCCTGGGTACAGCCCGCCTATGACTCTGCCTTGCTTTGCTTATGTTTAGCTGTTTCTCTGCTACCTTTCAAGCAGATTTCTTTACTACACTGCACTGGATTGCTATATTTTTAACCAGAAATAAACTAAAGATTAGAGCATGTTCCAGTTAAATTCAGTTTTATTTTTTTTTCTGTTATAGATTCAATCCCCGTTCCTTCTCACATTTTGGTTTAGGTTGGGGTCTTTTTTGGGGGAGTGGAGACATGGGAAAGGGAGGGAGGATCCGTAGGAAATACATTTCTGATAATGTTGCTTTCTAAAGGGATATTACATCTTTTTGTACATCTTATTTTCCGTTCCTCTTTTTTAATATCAAGTGGTTGCTGCAGACCTGAAGTGAACCAAATAAAGATGCCTGCTCCTTGCAGCTCTAAGAACCATCATGCTGGGATATGTGGTTTATAATTCTGTTTGCAACTCTTTGTTAAGATTACAGATTTTTTTTTGTACATTCCAGTAACTGCATGACAAAAATGGTACCTACAAACGCAGGTTTATATATTTACATGCAAACACCACGAGGTTGTTAGATGCATAAAAGCAGCAGCATAGAAGTGCATGTCATTCAACAGAAGCAGTAGTGGCTTCATGACTAGATGTATCCATCACACACTTGTGAAAACCCAATGAACACCTCTCCCCACCCCACCCCCACCACGCCCCCGCACCTGCAGAGGGCAGAGCCATTTCCCTGCATGCAGAGTGAATTCCAAGTAGATTCCACCAAGACCAAAACACTGGGTTGGAGAGACCAGAAAGCTCTTTTTTAATTGTTCCAGTGTGATTCAAGACCAGGCTGCCTTGCAGCATGCCTGCAGATAGGCCGAATGCTCTGCCTACCTGCCCAGAGCCTCAAGTTTGCCCGATGGTGCACCAGTCACCTAACTCCAGGCCAAGTCAGTTGACCTGCTTCTCTCATGCACAATCCTCGTGGACGTGTGCTGAATTCAACAAGGAACCATGGGGCTGTGGGGAAAACAGACATGGGTCATGGCTGTCCCCACTGGTGCAGAGCACTGACAAGTTTTAATTATTTCCAGAGCAACCTTGTGAGCCAGTTCTCCTGACATGCTCTGGATGTGAAAACCTGGGGCAGAGAAATTCAGATACCCGAGATGCTAGGCTGGGTCATGGGAGAAGGGGTCATCACCCCGTTCCCACCTCTCCTCACCCGCCCAAGGCTGGGAGCCGGAACTCGCACCTTACCCTAAAGTCACCAGGCAACATGTCTGTGCCGATGGCTCACCCATTCGTTTGTGCTTTTAAGTCTGCTTCGTGTCTGCACAATACCTGGATGATTTCAGGCCCCTGAAAAACCCCTTCGTCCATCCTTTTGAATCCTAAGGTTTGTAATCATTAGCACACAGATTCCCCAAAGACAGAGATGAGGTTGCAGTACATAAGCCAAAATAACAAGAAAGATGAGGCTGATACAGAAAAAAATCAGTGCAGCCACAGAAATGCAAAACTCACTGCCTAAGTCATTCGAGAGGGAGGAGAGTCATGAAAATGCAAGGACTCTCTGACTCGCTTTCCTAGGAAGTCCACATCCAACGATCAATATTCTCCAGTCTTTGTTGAGATGCCATGGAGCATGGCGTGAACCAATACTCTCGTGGTGGGATGACGGGCTCTTTCCAACATGCACTAAACCCAAGAGAAGAGTGAGTCTCACCAGTGCAGACTCCCCTTGGGGCCTGTTGGGCACCCAGATGGAGCAGCCCCATGTCCTGGCTAACACCTGGCACCCCAGTCTTGTCATCAGGGTGCTCTCATCCCTTTCAGTAAGTCATGCGCCACCCCCCCCCCTCCCCCCAAACAAAACAAAGGGCGCTCCCAAGAGCTGGTGGAGGTGTTCAGAGTCATAAGACACTGAGGACTTGTTCAAGAGGAGTATTTGGGGGAGTGAATCAAATAGTGGCCCCATTTTTTGCTATTTTTGTTAGTTTGGGTTTCTGATTTTTTTTTTCTTTAATAAAGCAAAGCATTATTATTTTTTTTTACGTTTTTTTATTGATTTGTCACAGAGAGGAAGAGAGAGCAATAGAGAGTTAGAAACATCAATGAGAGCCGAGACCAATTTGGCTCAATGGATAGAGCTTTGGCCTGTGGACTGAAAGGTCCCGGGTTCGATTCCGGTCAAGGGCATGTACCTTGGTTGCGGGCATATCCCCAGTAGGGGGTGTGCAAGAGACAGCTGATCAGTGATTCTCTCTCATTGATGTTTCTTTTTTTTCTTTTTTAAAAATATATTTTATTGATTTTTTACAGAGAGGAAGGGAGATAGAGAGTTAGAAACATCGATGAGAGTGAGTCATCGATCAACTGCCTCTTGCACACCCCCTACTGGGGATGTGCCCGCAACCAAGGTACATGCCCTTGACCGGAATCGAACCCGGGACCTTTCAGTCCACAGGCCAACGCTCTATCCACTGAGCCAAACCCGTTTCAGCAGGTTTCTGATTCTTTAAAAACACCCAAGTGTCTACAATCACCACCAGTATTTTCTCTCTGGGCAGGGTTTTCCTGTAAGGCAGTTCTCACCTGTACCCAAGCGGGGGGGGGGGGGGGGGGGGGGGAGGGCCTAAGAGGCCCAGGGGGTGCTCCCAGGGATGCCCCCAGTGGCCTCCTCCAGGGGCACTTGCTTATTTCAAAGACACTTTTCAACATGAAGGGTGGAAGATGCAAACCTTTTCTACAGGAAGCTCAGTTTAACTTTTATAGGTCTTGTCTTCCAATTTTTTTCTTGCCTTTGATCTCAGAAAGTTACCATGAAGGTGCCTACTAGGTTTTAAGACATCGATTTCCACAGCTGAATATACTGCCTGACCCTCACAATCAACCGACAGTATTGAGTATTGCTGACAAACACCTCAATGTCATGATAATGGGAACACCAGTCATCTTTAATCTTGCCTCGGACAAGCCTTGGCTCCCAGTTAAGCATAAAAGTGAAGTAACAGGATCAAGAGAAAGAAGGAATGAGGGTGAAGCTCTGTCTGTAAACATAAGGTGTCTGGCTAGTTTTGTTCTCTGGCCAGGGTTGGCCAGTCAGGCAAGACCATCAGTAAGGAAACACTAGAGAAACGGCCTGTCCTGAGTGTCTCTAACTCAGCCTTAAAAGAAAAAGTGCAGTTGCCTTTGATTGAAAATAAAAAAGCTGTATTTGTACAGTGTATCCATGTGCCTGGACCATGTGAACTGCAGACTCTATGAGATGTCTGACAACTATGGAAGCACAAAGGTTCAGTCACTGAAACACGTGAGGGTTGGCGCTGGCTCAGGGAGGCACGGGAAGAGGTGCTGGCACGGAGTGCCCAGTGCAGAAGGGAACCGTAGCGAGGCGTGGTGACAGAACGGGGGACCACCCCTGGGGGAGATGGGAGCAATGCTCTGGAAGATGGCTAACTGTTCCCCACAACTCACAGAACAAACGCTGTTTGTGGAGTTTGCTTCCACATGAAATCCCAAGTGCCTGAGATAAATGTGTGAACGTGCTCCTGAACCTCAGAGAAGCAGGCAGCCACCAGGGGCAGAGCAAGGTGTGGACGTGAGCTTGCCACAGGAAGTCGGGTGCAGTGAGCCCGGGTCTGGGGTTTGGGGAATGGCGAGCTGGGCTGGGGGAGAGCGGCAGACCTCACATACCTGCCTCACTTGGCTGCCCCACCACACCTCTGCCTGATACACACAGCTCACTGCGCCGACGCCGCGGGGCCAGGCCCCAGGCTTCCCAGGCCTGCCGCCACATCAGTGCACACCCTCTCCTGCTGCCCTCCATTAGGTCTGTGCCATGGATGCAGGGCTCCAGCTGTGCTGCCACTGCTTGGTGATGTGGTGACAGCAGCAACCCAAACCCATGAAGGCAGAAGGTCCCAAGGAACGGTGGAGACTGGTCTTGGCTGGATCCCTGGGCCCTTGGTAATTCTTCCAAACCTGCTAGGTCAGGAGCCAGGGCTACTTCCTAAGAGGTTGGCACCTGATACACCCAGTGCAGGCGTGGTTAAGTTCTAGTTTCTTAAGATTAGAGCACTCATATTGCAAGAGCACTTACACAGTTCAAGAATTTCTCTTTCTCAAGAATGTTATCAGTTCCAACAGGGCAGACATACCGTGAATGACGCCTACACCACGCTATGAGAGCCTGGAAGGCAGGTCAGGAGAAATCTGCCCCGTGCGGGCTTCCCAAATATCGGGCCAGGCCAGGTAGACAGTGGGAGGCTCGGGAGGAAGGAATAGCGCTGAGGGCCAGCACTGCGCATGCGCCCTGCAGGATACTCGGGCACCCATGGCCCTGGGATCGGGCTCTCCCCCTGGGCCTCTGAGTGAGCCTGTCCTGTATCGTGGTCACGGACACCATCAGAGCAGCAGGGCCTGCACTCTCACCTGTCTGCACTTGGCCCTAACACACACTCGGTGGCTTATACAGGAGAGAGCGTGTCCTGACCACTGATCTGCCCATGCCTCCGAACACTGGGCTAACCCTGACATTCTCCTGCTTATCTGCACCATCACCATTTCTGGCCTCAATGAGAAACCCACACACCCGCCCCGTTCAGGTGAGCAGTGCGTGAAGCTCATCCTCACACTAGACATGAAACCGCTGACCCTGATGTGGTTGCCTTTTAGTGAATGAACTCTAACATAAATCTGTCTCAATCTGCATTTCCTTTTTTCCACCTTTTTCCCATGTGCATGTGAACTGTTTGCTAATACTCTGCAATCATTTTGTGCATTGACAAAAGGGAATGTTGACTGTTCTGATTTTTCTTATTAATGAAGCAGCTAAAAACATTACCTCGGCCTTTTTCTTTTAGTTGGAAAAATAGCTTGGTTATTTACAAAATGAAAATAAAATAATTTTCTTCAATGAATGTTTAAATCAGACCATTACCATATATTTCACGGTCCAAAAGCAAGGGACACTGTTGAGATTAAAGAAAAATTTTGCTCCTTTTAGTAATAAATATTGTCATTTGAAATTTGGAAAACTTGAAGCTTTGTATAAGTAGTATCTTTATTTTTTTTTAAATATATTTTATTGATTTTTTACAGAGAGGAATGGAGAGATAGTTAGAAACATTGATGAGAGAGAAACATTGATCAGCTGCCTCCTGCATGCCCCCAACTGGGGATGTGCCCACAACCAAGGTACATGCCCTTGACCGGAATCGAACCTGGGACCTTTTAGTCTGCAGGCTAATGCTCTAACCACTGAGCCAAACCGGTTTTGGCTAAGTAGTATCTAAATGTAAGCCCCTTCTAGTGACAATATTATAAGCTGGATAATTACAACTTACAGAACTGAGTCTCCGTTTACCAATAGTGTCCCTCTGTCACATTTGGAGGATCTTATTATTTTGAGTAGGAAGCTCTGTGATATGAATCTGAAACGTGCCCCCCACCTTGTCTCACCAGTTTTTCCTACGTGATTAGGCTAACTCTTTTCACCGTCTCAGGTTCTTCACCATAAACTGAGTGCCTGAGGCCTCCTACCCATTCAGGCCTCACTCCCCGCTCTGCCAGCTAACAGCCAAGGATCTCACAGTATTATTTTTTCCAAACCTATTTTAATTTTCTTAAACATCTGTGTTTCTCATGGGGCGGTTGTACTAAGCATCTTCCTTTCCCATGAGCGTTTCTCTGCCTCAATCCTCCTGACACACTGCGGTCTCCAGACCCTGCTCCACGAGTGAGATCCTTCCCCACACGGAGTCCCAGGCCACACACAGCTCAACATGTCTGTCCTCAGCCTGACACGGCAGCTTCCAGGGTGGCTTCTCACCCTGGTCCCAGCACCTGTGGGCAGGGCCTTGGCTTCCAACTGGACACCATGGTCAGACCCCAAGGTCAGACCCTGGGCAGCCTGGACTCTTACAAATCAGGAGAAAGGATGACTATGGTCTGTATTCGATAAGGTGGGACTGATCTCTGGTGATCAACCACCTAGACACAGCTTGCTTCCCGATTAAACACCTGGGAAAGCAGAAGTTATTAGAAAGCCTCTTCCATACACATGGAACTCAGCAATAGACAGCAGGTGGATTTCAGACTCACTGGAGCTAGAGCTGATCACTTTTCCTTTATGTCAGGGAACAAGTGTCCCCTCCCTGCCATCCTCTGATATAATCAACACTTGTGCCACCTTCTCATTGCAACACACCTAGAGGGCTCCTAACCAAGCTAGCTCATCTCACACGGGCAGCCTCTCTAAGAGGCTTTCACAGCTGGCCCACCCAGTACCTGGTCCCTCAAAGTACTTGTCACCTAGCCACTGGCTTTCTGCTTGTACCATCTCGTATTAAAATCAACATCACTGTCAACAGCTTTTAAAAACCAACACTTCAACCCCTGCGAATTCCTCTTACTTCAGCCAGACCCAGACAGGGCTCAGGTGCTCCTGGGAAGTGGGGAGAACAGAGACCTCGTCACACTTGGAACCCCACGGAGCCCTTCCAGGAGCTGCAGCCTGGTGTCCACAGGGCTGATGTGGCAGGGTGATGGGCACCAGTAAGAGAGAGGGAACCCACCAAGGGGGTGGGTATTAAGGGGGCTTACCAACAACAATTAGCCAACCGAGGGCCTTGCTGACCTGGCCACGGCTGCCTTTCGCTGTTCGACTCCAGCAAGGCAGGGGCTGCATGCTGGCCACTCATGGCCAATGTGGCCGTCGGAGTGTCAAGAGCATTCAGTTAGGCAACCTAGTCACTGACAAACAGGACAGCAGACGTGGCCCTGCGCCTGGGGCCCCCGAGGTCCTGTGTCGATGCCCACCTCCCTGCTGCTGCAGACTGAAGGCACCGTTCCTGGCGTTTTAATCACAGCAATCTAACAACAGAAACGGCACCTCTCCTGGAAGCTTGTTTCTTTAATCCTCCTGGGTTCTGATCAACCTCCTTACTCAAACTGCATCTTTAACAGCAGCCCCATGGACATGACAGCAAAATGGGTATTCGTTTGTACAGAAGCTTCTCTGGAGGGTACTTCTCTTTCAACTTGGTTGATTAAAAATTACCTTCTTCTTCCCAATCTTTTAGTTACAGGCTTCTCTAAGAAAAGTGGCCTCTGATAATAGACTACTGTGTTGAAGCCGATAAGACCGTCCAATTATTTCCTGCCTTAGCAGCTGCACGATCCAGCCTGGTGTGCTCCTGTCACAGGGTCAGACAGCCAGGCCGAGGGACCCGCGTGCAGTTCCTGGGGGCCAGCTGTGGCGCTCACCTGGCTTTTCAGCTGTCCTAGGAACTCCCAGCTGGACTCTGCACAGAATGTCAATAAAGGACTCAGACTGCCCCAGGACCCAAGGGAAGTGCCACAAATGAAAGGGAAACGCCAGGATCCCTGACCCTCCTTCCCCTGCCAAGCAACCATGCTGGCTAACACCCACTAGGCCTCTTCCCGATGACCAGGGTTCCTCTGAGCAATGCAAGGCACACACCCAGAGGGAGGCTCAGGCAGGCAGATGTGGCGGGCAGGCTACTGCAAGAGGAGAGCGTCTCACTTCTAATCAGCCTGCAAAAGCCCATTTCCCCTCTGGGACCTATTACAGCACAAGCTCACACCAGTGGGAGCTGGTTGGAGCCAATTGCCATGGGAAGGTAAAGGCAAGGTGGAAGGAGGGGCTGCTGCTGGATTACATTGGCCCCTGTTCTTCCAAGCCCTGGCCCATGCCCTGCTCTGCTGGAGGTAGGTATTCCCTTATTAAAAACAAACAAACAAACAAACAGGTAATGTATGGGATTCTGGCCCCTTAGCTAAAAACTAAAATCCTACATTCTCATTGTTGAAGATATTTAAGATGAAAAAAATCCACCAAGCAAGTAATTCAAAACCCAACTTTTGACCCCAATTTTACAAATGAAATCAGTCTCCTGTCACCTTGGAGCAGCCACCAGCCAGCATGTTCACACACCAGGACTTGTGCTGTGAGGAACCTCTGCCCCCAGGCCAGGCACTACACAGCAACTGCATGGGAAAGGACAGTGGGGTAACTGCCCTCCAGCTTTCCTTCCTCTCTGTCACTTTGTAAACGACAACCTTGAGCCCTAGGGGTGAAGGATAGAGGATGGCTCCACCACCTCCTCCCCAACAAGGCTAAGGGATTGGTCCCGAGGCTTCAGGTGCACTTGATCGCTATGAGAGCCCCAAGAAAAGCCAGTGGCAGAGAAGGAGAAGAACTGCCCAGCCAACAGCTATTTTATTTTATAAATAAGAAAACTCATACAACAGACAGTCTGAGGGCTACTCCTGACAATTTTTAAGTAAAAAGCCAATCTCCAGGTTGATGATATGCAGTCAATCAGAACGTTCATCCCCGAGCTCTGCAGAAGAGAAACCCCCACAGAGCGCACAAGTTCTGGTCGTGTCAGAGTGTGCTTCCTGGGGCCACTCCATATTCAAGTGCCGTGGGCGGTGTGGGTGGCCCACGCTCAGCCTGGCCCTGCCCTGGCAGGCCCCACCAGGACCTTGGTGCATGCAGGGCTGCACAGAAGACAACCTTTGCAGCAGCCTTGTTCCAAGTCCGGTTTATTTTAAATCACACCAGTGACGAGGAGGGAAGACAACCTCATTTCTGGCCCAGGCTGGCGGCTCATGCTGAGTCATCAAAGAAAGCTTTTGCCATGGCATGGGCTTCCTTCAGCACTCTCTTCTCCTTTGCTTCTGACCCAGCATCATCTCGGGCAAGCTTCACCCAATACTGCTCAGTCCTAGACAGGTAGTCTGCGAACTGCTCACCAGGCGTCACCAAGGGGTGCTGTGGCTCTTTCATGGAGAGAAGGGAAATAAAGAAACACATTCAGCCGAGGAAGAAGGCCTGGGTCAGGCAGTGTAGGCCACCTGCTCACAGCCTGACGGAGTGACTGTGGGAACACCTGGATTTACAGAAATGACACAGTGAAGCTATTCTGCACTTTATCAATGAAAGCACGATGGCTCTGCTCAAACAGCAAGCTGCTCAATGACTCCAGATACAAATATTTTCTAAAAATCTTAGTGTGGATGAAAAGGGGCCACATGTTAACCTGACAAGCTCAGGAATGGCCTGTATGGTGACCTTGCAAACTCAGAGACCTAAAGTAACCACTAAAAATGGTCTGAAATTAAAACTTTTTAACTAAAAGCCATATATGGCAGGTAGTGAGGGCCTAGGCTAGAATCATCCTTGACAAAAGTTAATCTTTATCTAACAGACTGTGTATGGCCTCTGTATCTAAGATAACATACCTTTGGAATGTCAGGATAACTTCCCCTTTTCCAAACCCCTCAGGGTACAACCAATGAACCAAAGCAGAGACTACAAATATTTTTATTGTGTTAATTGTTGACTATTAAATATCCTGTACCACTTTAACTAAAAGATGTATCATTTTACTTTTTATTCAATTCCAGAGATTTCCCTGCTTTGCTCCTACCCTCCCTAATCTAGCACCAATGAATTTCATGTAACCACTTATACCTTCCCCTTTGATTGTAATGTACAAAATAAGGTACAAAACTGCTATTTTCTGGAGCATTATCTAAACAGGTTGAGATTTTGCTTCCTGGAGATTGTTAACAGTTTGGCTCAAATAAACTCACAAAAATTCTATACAGGTTTGAATGTTTCTTACACTGCTATTAGGCTCACCTCTGAAGCATATCTACAAAGCAGTCAAATATTAATACTCACCCTGGTCCTCTTCACTGCTGTCCTCGTCCTCCTCATCCTCCTCTCCGCCCTCTGCGCCCTCACCAGCATCACTGTCCTCAGAGTCAGTCTCCTCCAGCCACTCCTGAGTGTCTTTAGAATAAAATGAACACCCACAGAGGGTCAGTGCACCCAGAGCGAGGGGAACCAAGACTGGGAGCTGCTGAGGACACCATCTTCGCACTAAGAAAACCCAACCTGAATGGAAGGCCCCTGACCCCAACATATCAAAATGCACTGTTTTTACTGGATCTTAGCAGAGATGGTGAGAATAAGACTGGCAAAACCACAAGACAGGAAAAAAAAATCTTAAACCACTGTTTTATACCTTTCCCGAAGTGTGTGGATTTTCACTTCTAATCCCAGACCTTAAAGAAACTAGTGACTTAAGAAATGAGCATGGGAGAAACAAAGATGGCGGCATAGGTAAGTACCTAAACTGCTGCCTCACACAACAATTTCAAAACTACAACTAAAAGACAGAACGGACATCATCCAGAACAACAGGAAAGCTGGCTAAGTAGAAATTCTACAACTAGAAGGAAAGAGAAAAGCTCATGGAGAATCAGAGGAGCTGCAAAGGGCTGAGGTACTGAGACGTGCGTGCAGAGGAAGGGTGGCCAAGTGCCTAGCTGGCTTTCTCTGGTGGGAGAGGGAAGGAAGCCCCTGATTGCAGTGAATCCCAGTTCCGGGCAAAACCCTGTGGACACAGGCTCACACAGGGGGAGTCTAGACTGTCAGGTAAAGAGAAAGGCACACGGAGACTCGGGGGAGCTGTGGAGGGCAGGAGTCTGGAGGCAAGCACGCATGTACACGGAGAGGACTGACTGTTGAGGTTGCCACTGGCTTTCCCTAGTGGGAGGGAGTTGGAAGCTCCAGATTACACTGAACCCCAGTTCCGGGCAAGCCCCTAGTGACCCAGGTTCTTACGAGGGGAATCTGGACTGTCAGGCGGAAACTCAAGGGAGCCGCGAAAGGCAGGTCTGGAGGCACGTGCTCAAGTGCGTGCAGAGAGAAATAACTGCTGAGTGTGCTGCTGTCTTTCTCTAGCTAGAGGGAATCAGAAGCTCCCGAATGCGCTGAACTCCAGTTCTGGACAAGTTCCGGGGAACCCCAACTCATTTGAGTAGAAACTGGACTGTCTGGCAGCGGGAGAAACTTGAGGGCAGCTTTTTCTCAGAGGTGCCTGCAGTGATTACTGAGGGACACTGAGATCCAGGTGCCTCATAGGGCAGGGCTAATGGGAAGCCAAGGCTGTCTGCTCTGCCCTGAGACTCCACCTCATCCAAGCTGAGCACAGAGGCTTTTGCAATTTTGCAAGTCTGGTCAAATAAAGGCTATCTCCCAACGTAGACAAAGCTGATCCTCACAGCCAACTGGCCTGGAGGTCAATTCCTCCCAGTGATACCAATAACAATCAAGACTTAACTACAATCAAACTGTGCACACAGTCCACAAAGGGATGCACCAAGAATGTCCACCTCAGGTAACTGGGGAGGCTGAACCACTGGGACCTATAGGACACCTAGCACACAAAGTTACTCTACCAACTCAGGGAAGCAGCAAAAATGCGGAGACAAAAATGCGGATCACAAATGAAAGAAATGGAGGAAAACAAACGACTGGATATAGAGTTCGAAACCACGGTTGTAAGGTTTTTCAAGAATTTCCTAGAAAAGGCTGATAAATTTAGTGAGACCCTCAGGGGTATGAAAAAGGACCAACTAGAAATTAAACATACACTGACTGAAATAAAAAATAGTATACAGAGACCTAACAGCAGACTAGAGGAACGCAAGAATCAAATCAAAGATTTGAAATACAAAAAAGCAAAAAACACCCAACGGGAAAAGAAAAAGGAATCCAAAAATTTGAAGATAGTGTAAGGAGCCTCTGGGACAACTTCAAGTGTACCAACATCAGAATTATGGGGGTGCCAGAAGAAGAAAGAGAGCAAGATACTGAAAACCTATTTGAAGAAATAATGACTGAAAATTTCCCCCACCTGATGAAAGAAATAGACTTACAAGTCCAGGAAGTGCACAGAACCCCAAACAAAAGGAATCACACCAAAACACAACATAATTAAAATGTCAAGAGCAAAAGACAAAGAGAGAATATAAAAAAACAAGAGAAAAACAGTTAAGTTACCTACAAGGGAGCACCCATACGACTGTCAGCTGATTTCTCAACAGAAACTATGCAGGCCAGATGGGAGTGGCAAGAAATATTCAAAGTGATGAATAGCAAGAACCTACAACCAAGATTACTCTAACCAGCAAAGCTATCATTTATCAGGTCAGATAGAGCTTCACAAATAAGAAAAAGCTAAAGTAGTTCATCACCACCAAACCAGTATTATATGAAATGCTGAAGGTATTCTTTAAGAAGAGGAAGAAGAAAAAAGTAAAGATAAAAATTATGAACATAAAATACATATCTAACAACAAGTGAATCTAAAAATCAAGTGAATTAACAATCTGAGGAACAGAATAAACTGGTGAATATAATAGTAACAGGGGCATAGGAAGGGAGTGGACTGAACATTCTCATGGTGAAAGGGGTTTGGGGGTGTGTGGGAAGAGACTGGACAAAAGTCGTACACCTATGGATGAGGACAGTGTGGGGGAGTTAAGGGAAGAGGGTGGAGGGGAACTATGGGGGCGGGGGGGGAGGGAGAGGAGAAACAATTGTAATAATCTGAATAATAAAGATTAAAATTTTTTTAAAAAAATGAGCATGTAGCACTAGCGAGAGCCTGTGTTACAATGTGAAAGTGAGGAATGAAGGATGAGAGAGTAAACGAGGCCCCGAGGTTCAGTTCACAGACGGGAAGGGGTTGCCTGGTAGGTTCAATTGCACACAGCAGGCTGCCCACAATGGGAAGCTGCCACAGGCAAAATCTGCTTTGCATCTATGGAAAGCCTGGACAGTCCTGAGGCTCACATGAATGGTGTCAAGGGCGAGCCGGGGTCCCTGTGATGTAACCATCCTCACTCCCCCGGTGACCAGTGTCTGCCCTCACATGTACAGCCAGATAGCAACCAGCCCATCGGCACAGGGTGGTACTTCGGGGCAGACTTGACGAAGATGCTTTCAGAGTGCTCTCACCCCAACCAAAGGAGATGCTTACCCCACCACAGCTCACCTGGATCCGCCTCCACCAACACAATCCACTGGTCCATTTTATGCAGGTCAAGGCAGTAGAAGTCGCTGAGGGTGACCTGGCGGTCACCGGTCTCAAACATGCCGCCATAGAGGTAGAGTCGGCCATGCTTCACGGCCAGCATGGCATTGGAGCGGGGGCGGGGCTCCACCAAGGGGCCACCTGCTTCCTCTGGGCTATCGTCCTCATCAGACTGTGGCTGTTTTGATGGGCCTGGGGCTGTGAGCATCTGCTTAATGGTGACCACTGTTCCATCCTCTGTGATCACCTCTCTGACCACCTCCAGGGGCGCCTGGGCACTGGCCTCCTCACACTCCTGCTTGTTGGCTCCCTCAGGCTCTGCTTTTGTGCCCCGCCTTCGCTTCCTCTTCTCTGACTTGGGCCCCTGTTGACAAAAAGTAGGGCAGCCCACCTTAGCAGCAGATGGAGCTTTGTGCACCAGAGTGCATGGAGAGCACCACCCACCCCGGGTGCTGGGCAAACAGCATTGGGCTACACCCCTAATCCACCTGCTGGGGTTGCCCCTTGAAGAATACACCCAGTGTCACTCCTCAGAGAATGTAGAAGGTGGCGAGGCCAGAAACGGGCCTTCATGCTCACCCAACTCTCAGCAGGGGCCCTTCGACCTGGGCTGAGTCTGTCACAAAGTGCCACCTCCCTCCCTCAAGCCCTATTTCTGTGGCCGCTGACCTGACCTTGTCAGCTCAAGGCCCAAAGCCGCTGGGGATCACACTAAGGGGACGGAGCCCACCACTGGGACTGGTGCCACAGCAGGGACAGAGGTGATGGGTTCCCTGCTTACAGTGACAGCTCACAGAGCCGTAGAGGGACCTAGAGGCCTGGTGTCTCAACACCTGGCCTGGCAGGCAGAACTGGCTAACAAGACCACACAGCCTCTACCCAGTATCACCTGCGGAGGCAAGAGCCAGGTGCCATGTCAAGCTGCCTGTCTGGTGCACGACACACCATGGAAACCACTTTGGAGCCCAACTGTACCTTCAGCTGTCCCGCAAACCAGCGGTTCTTGGTGGCATCGTAGAAGTACAGGTCATTGAGGAAGTCACCATCCAGGCTCTCCTCTTCTTCCTCATCACAGACACCCCCGAAGAGCAGTGTCTGACTGTTTGGGGCCATGGCCACAGAAAAGCCAGACCTGGGAGTGGGCTTGGTGCCTGAAGGGTTAATCCGAGTCCACACCCATCTACCTGTCACAAGAGAGCAGGAGCTGAGGTAAGATGGAGGGATGGAGGGGAAGCAAGAACCAGCCAATGGCACAAATGTCCCTGCTCCCCCAGAGACTAGGATAGATGAAAAAATGCAGAACTGTGGTTAAAAGTCCATCAACACTCATTTTGCTCCCTCTGCAGAAAAACAAAACACAATTTTCAACATCTCACTACTCCAAATTTAATTCTTTTCCTTAAGGTGCCGTTTGCACTGGGGTGCCTTTTTCACAAACCCTCCAAACACTGCGCCCTAGAATCTCTTTCCAGCTGTGGATGGAGGCAGGGATGAGACAGAGGCATGGAGGCTGGCACACCCAGTGCTGGGAGAGCCCACGCTGCACCCTGGCCTCCGGGAGGACCCGCACTCCACCCTCCCTTTCTCCTCTGTGGGCTGCATGGTCATGGCTGCATACCCACAGGCCACACCACTTTATGCTCTTCCCTCTAGCTTGTGTTTAATTTCTATGATCAGCCTCAAAATGCAACCTAGCGTGAAATGTAGGGGAAAGTTTTCATCACATCTAGAAAGAAGAACCAAGATTTTCACTCCAACAAACATTAAAAAGAAACCTAACAGCACAGTGGTGTTGCTCAGTGGTTGAGCATCGACCTATGCACATGCCCAGATTGCAGGCTTGATCCCCAGTAGGGGGCATGCAGGAGGCAGCCAATTTATGATTTGCATAACTGGTTTTTCTCTCTCACTCTCTGAAATCAATAAACAAATACATATTTTAAAAAGAAGAAACTTAACAGAAGCAGCAAATGGGAAACATCCTATTTTGTCCTGCCTGCATGTCCTCCAACGGGGTACATAGCCACGGGGTAACTCCAGGCTGCACCCACTAGTGGGCCATGAGATCGATTCATTACCACCAGCATATTAATGCTTTGAGGAAATAGAAAAGGATACACGTCAGAGGGCCCTGCACATAGCCAGGTAAGACATACTAGTATGACACATGCACACAAGTGTGCGCCAGCTCATAACGCACATGTCCTTCTTACTAGGGGGTAAGGGCCTGAAGGCCATGATGCAGAGGCAACACAGGCTTGGGGGTCTCACTGCCTAGAACACAGTTCAGCTTTCAAGTTCAAGTCCACTGATGTGTAAACTGGGTTAAATTACTTCATGACTCTAAACCTAGCTCCCACTTGGAAACACAGATGTCCTCACCAGTGGTGCAATGTGTGTGGTTGGCACCTGAAACACCTGGGTAGGAACATTTCTGAAGCCTTGAGAGAATTTTAGCACAGGAAAGAGATGAAGGTATTCTGCACAACATCCCCTCATTTTACAGAAGACAGATCTCCCGGGGAGGTGAAGTAATTCACTATAGGTCATAAAGCAGACGACCCTGATCACGCTGGATCCCTTCAGTGTAGTCCAGTCCTCTTATCACAAGATCTGCATCACACAAATGAACTACAACCTTGCTTTTTGTAAAGGAACTTTTAAAAGTGAACGTTGGGGATGTCAACCCCACGTTAAGTGGTCCAGAAGTCTATATCCTAACATCAGTCCTTTGCTCGTGAGCAAGGACAAGAGAAATGACGAGAAAGCTGTGGTTCCCGCTCTCTGCAAAGGCGAGTTCATGGTTTGACAATGTGTTCAAGCCAGTCCATCCTGAACTCCCCAGAGGGTGAAGACTCCTCAGCTGCCTCTGCTGTGGACACTTAGGGTTGTTTATGGAGGGTCTGGCCTGGCCTGCTCATGGATGAGGATGGCCTGTGCACTGACCATCAACCCTACAACCAGAATGGCAGCTGGGCTTCCGTTTCTCTGCCCTGCCTTTTGCAGCGACATGCAGACCACCCACAGGCCCATCCTCTCACAGCACCCGAACCTTCTTTTCCTTCCTCAGACTTCAGCAGGAACATATCTGAATGCTGGGTGCCTTTGTCCACATCTTTCTTGACTCTCTGCAAAAGGAAAAGAGAAGTCGTGTGAGAACTAACGGGGCACCAGCTACATCTAAAAATAGATTTCAGATTTTAAAAATCTGCCTTCTAATAACCACAGTCATGCTAGAAGCACTCTATGCTCCCTCACTAGAGCTTCCTGTGGCTTCCGCAGCAATCCTGCTTTAAATGGACGGAGCTCTATGGAGATCACCATGGGACTTCAATGCTATCACAATACAGCTATCCTTTTACTTTCAGTCCCTGTGTATCTTCAATTCCCATCATCCTTCAAACCACGTGAGTCAGGTTTCACTGTGAGGATCAAACTGATGCTCCAGCAGAAGCCAGCCACCACCCAGGTAAGATTTTTCTGAGCTTCTAAGAAAAGAAGCCCAGGTGTCTGAACCGGGCCAGAGTCTAGCTTCAAATTGCTATCATTACCCAGCCAGACCAGACACCTCATTCTCCATGGCAACATCCTCCAGGCCTCATGCCGCAGCTGTTATCTAAACACTAACGGTGTCTCAAGTTACTTGGCAAATATTATCCTGGGTGGAAGGATTTCACTAAGTCTTAACTTATTATTTGTACTTTAAATTCCCTATTTTTAATAAAATTTTAATTTCAGAATACCTTTATATTTGCAGGGGGAAAAATCAGGAGATATTATTGAGGATTCCCACATACTCCACACCCAATTTCCCCTACAGTTAACATTTTACATTAGTGTGGCACATTTGTCACAATAAATGACCCAATATAGACAAATTACTATCAACTGAAGTAATTCTTTGTCCCAATTCCCTTAGTGTCTCCCTAAAGTCCTTTTCTGTTCTAGGACCCTTGTTTTAGTGTCATGAATCCTTTGGTTCCTCTGGGACATGACCGTTTTTTAGACTTGCTTTGTGATGACCTTGGCAGTTTTGCAAAATGTCCTTCTATTAGAATTTATCCAGTGCTTTTCTCACAATCAGACAGGGTTACTGGGTGGTGGATCTCAAAGGTATAGCATCCTTCTCATCACATTATATCACAGGTGCAAGCTGTCACCATGACTTACCACTGCCATTGTGGACCTTGACCACTTGGCTGAGATGTATCTGTCAGGTTTCTCCACTGTCAAGAGACGAGACCCACCCCACCCCACCCCAGCCCACCCCATGCCAGCGTTCCACACACTCTGAAGCCCCCACTAACCAAGAGGGAAGTCGTGCTCCGCCTCCTGGAGGGGTACTGTTCCCCAGTCTCTGTGGAACCCTGCATAGGAGTTTTGTCTCTTCCCCAATTTATCTATTCAATCACTTGTTTATAATCGTATGGCGTCATAATTATCTATATTACACGGTGGGTCATAATCCAATACCATTTCATTTTGTTGCTCAAATGGCCCCAGCTCTGGCTCTGGGAGCTCTTTCAGTTGGCTCCTGTGTCCCTCTGACACACTCCATCAATGTGGTTTCTTACAAATAGTCCCTTGGTATTACAAGATGCTCCAGACTCATCTTGAGTATTTCTTGCCCCAGTTCTAGAGTGGGCCATTTCTCCAAGGAGCACTGGCTCTGGTTCATGGAGGTGGTGTTAGGAACCAAGACCTGAGCACTGGTGCTCACTGCTACTGGGTGCTGTTGCTTATCAGCCACTCAGCTGACAAAGCCAGGAAATGTTAAAAGAAAAAGAATGCATAATTCTTTTTCCTTTAACTAATGAGTATGTACTGTATTTACTGTAAGGGGGAGGAGTCCAGTGTCCATGAATAGAACAGGTGACCCGAACATCCTCAAACCAAAGAAGATCAACATGGGTCACGCATGGGGAACAGCTGGAATCGTAGGAAATCAAAACTGGTGCAAGCCTCTTGTTTTCCTTCTGGAAATATCTGCATGTTCAATTGGTGCAATTTCTGCATTTTACAGTTATTGAGACTAGATATTCTTCTTTTTCTAGCAGGTTAACACAGAGGAAATAATGACCACCACTTCCATGCTTACCCTTTCAGGCCAAAAGACCCAGCATTTTTAGGAACTAAATTCACACCCAGCGGTCTCCCCACTGGCGGAACAGTGAAGGAATTCAGTGACATCTGTATTTGTCATAGAAACTCAGATAACAGCTGTGCTTCAGCCAAACTCTCTCTTGGCCTCCTTGTCGTCACTGCACCTGCCAACATTAACTGTACTGTTTTGCTGACAGCAATGATTTCTTCTCAGAATTAACAGTCTAAGGAGGTGGGGGGACACCTTTTATGCCATAACATTTAAATCCATCCCCTCGAAGCTTAATAGCAAGACCCTTCCTAAGAAGGGCTACTAGCTCACCAAGTCCACAGCTTCCACAGTGACAAGCCAGGCTGTGGCCGGGGGACAAGGATGCCACATCCTTCTGACTGGAACTGACTAGTTAAGGGGTCTGCACACCCCAGCAGGATTCTAATGCCTCCTTTATAGCAGTTTATTTTCCTGAAGTGTTGTGACTTCCTCCAAAACCCAACCTCCTTGTCCTCAAAGGAAACAAAAAGCTGCCTAGTATTGTTCTATTATTGTGGATCACCTGTGCCACAGCTTCTTTCTATCAATGCAAACCACACTGGTTTTTAATCTGCCCAGTTAGTCTCTTCACTGGATTAAGCTCTCCTAGGAGAGGAAACAGAATCTGCAGGGATATTTGGAGATGTCCCACTCCCATCCAGGGAGTTAGAACTGAGGGCCCAGCCTCTTCAGAAGGAGGATCGCCTCCTCCTTTAAGCAGCTCAGGAGATTTGACGTTAAAGCCACAAAGGAATAACCGAGGTATTCACTCTACAGAGCAGAACTCATACATTTCTGTCTAATACAGTATTAATGGAACCCGACGACATCTGAGAGATGTGTATCAGGTGTTACATTAAGTTGAAAAAACCTCCATTGTTTCTGAAATTATTCAGTCTATCTGAGACCCAGACACCAGTACTGGGCACCCATACCATCCTCCCCGACCCCAGCTCCAGGCCTGTCCTTGCAGCCCGCACACAAGCACTATACTCCTGTCCTCAAACAGTCTGAAACTCAGAGATGGACTCATTTTGATTGTCATGAGAGCAGGCCCCAGGCCACCCACAACCCCGCATTCAGTGCAGTCTGGTCCCTGGAAAAAGTAGGGACAGCTCTGAGGTAAGCAAAGGCCTTGCACTCCAGAGACCCAAAGTCGGAACTGGCCAACTCCACTCAGAAGAGCCCTTACTTCTCTCCACTCCCCGGGGCATTCCCACCTTTATCGCCAAAGGGCAGGGGAGCTTCCACAAAAGTAGCTGCAACCTGGTCACGATTCAAACAAAATGAAAAACCCTGAAAGGGAGAAGTGAACTTCAAGTTACCTGTTTTTCCAGGGTCAAATAAAACAGCCACACAACACACCCAAACTAGGGGCTGTGCAAACAGAAAACTCCTGCCCTGAGAGCTGAGAAACAGCAACACAGCTGACAGCAGGAGGAGGCCCGCCCCCCCTCGGCATACAAGTGAGGCATCCTCCCAGACACAAGAGGATGAACTGCAGTCCCCTCTACACAGTTTCACTTTCCCCAGTCTCAGTTATCGTGGCCAACCACGGTCCCACAATATTAAATGGAAAACTCCCCAAATAAACAATTCATAAGTTTTAAATTGCAAGTCATTATGAAATAGTGCGATGAAACATCACAGTCTCACCCGGGATGTGAATTGTTCCTTTGTCCGCCATTTCTCCACTGTCCATTCTTTCCTTAATCAAATCTGTTATCAAACAGACTGTCATGGTATCACAGTGCTTGTGTTCAAGTAACCCTTATTTTACTTAATAATGTCCCAAAGCACAAGAGTATTGATGCTGGCGACTGAGATATGCAAAGAGAAGCTGCATTTCCATGAAGTGAAAAGGTGAAAGTTCCTGATTTAATTAAAAAAAAAAAAAACCCTGTATGTTGAGGTTGTCAAAATCTACATTAAGAAAAGTCTTCTAATCATGAAATAGTGAAGAAGGAAAAAGAAAGTCATGCTACTTTTGCTACTGTATCTCAAATTGTAAAAGTTAAGGCCACAGTAGCATGTAAGTTAGTTAAGATGGAAGGCACTAAATCTGTGGGTGGAAGACATAAACAGAAAATGTGTTGACGTGTTGTGCCAGAAAGCACTGAGGTTATAAAAAGACTTCAGCAAGGAATCCCCTAAAATGAGTAACATTAAGTTATTTATTGCAAGGTTACTGAATGGTTACACAGATTCAGGAATAAAAATTGATGGAGAGGGAGGGAACATGCATGTAACTTTTACTGCAGTACTAGAGGCCCAGTGCATGGATTCATGCACCAGTGGGGTCACTTGGCCTGGTCTGCAGGGATCAGCCAAAATCAGCTCTCCGACATCCCGAGGAGTCCCAGATTGCGAGAGAGCACAGGCCAGGCTGAGGGACCCCACCGGTGCACGATTAGGGCTGGAGAGGGACCACAGGAGGGTTCCAGGGCATGACCAGCCCGTTTCACCCAGTCCTGATCAGCCAAACCCCAGCAACAAGCTAACCTACCGGCTGGAGCATCTACCTGTTAGTGGATAATGCAAGTCATCAATGGTCAAATGAATGGTCAGACACTTACCATATTAAGCTTTTATTATATTACTAGAGGCCCAGTGCACAAAATTCATGCTCAGGTAGGGTCCCTAGGCCGGGCCAGCAATTAGGGCCAATATGTAGGGCAGTTGGCAGGGCAATCAGGGTTCCCCACTGACACCTGCCTTGGCAGGGCCTGGCGCTGCCCACTCGTCACCGCTGATCATCTCCCTCTGCGGGGCAACCAGGGCGAGGGTGGGAAGAGCCTGCTGCCCATCTTGGCTGGCCTGGGGCCTGTGGGTTGGGGGCAGCTCCTGCATTGACCGTCTGTCCCCTGGTGGTCAGTGCGACCAGTCGTTCTGCCATTCGGCCGATTTGCATATTAGGCTTTTATTATATAGAATTGTATGTTCTACTTTATTAGTGTTGTTAATCTCTTACTGAGTCTGATTTGAAAATTAAACTATCACAGGTATGTGTGTATAGGAGAGAATATAGTATACTTAGGGTTTGGTCTTCTCCATGGTTTCAAGCACCCACTAGGAGTCTTAAAACACCTCACACATAAGGGGTACCACTGTACTTTAAAATGCCGTGGATTCTTCTGGCCCACGTGTCAGGAGCAGAGGAGAAGGCAAGATGCCTTCTGTTCTCTTGCCTGCCACTTTCAGCATCTTGGCCAGTGGGAGGTTGGATTTATAAAGTTATCAGAATTTTGTCCTGGTTCCCCTGGATTTACAATGGCAGTAATTTTTCAAAACCAGGCAGTGATGGCTGAGGTCCCCAAATGAACCATCTGTGAAACACAGAAACCCTAGGGCGCTGTTCTTTTTGACACCTCCTGATTTAAAACCCTACTTGTGCAGGCTGCTCCAAGGTGTCTTCCCTGGACTATGCACCGGACTACGCACCGGGCACGTCATCAGCTCACCCGGCTAGTTCGTGTGACAAGCTGGAGAAAATTAGGTACCAAGAATTAGGCACCATTTTGATTAAGAGCAACAACAGCGTCACATGATTCCACTGTTTGTTGTCCTGGTTTACTCTATGAAGCATTTGCTGTGATCAAGTACTGAATGTTGGCACTTTGCACAGCTTTTGGTCACACCAGCCTGTTTCTCAGGACCCTCCTGACTAACAAACATTTTCTCTTTCCAGAACAACTCACTGGGGTGGGTGGGGTATGGAAGACAGTGGACACAGGACATCTCTCTGCCTCAGTTGTCCCAACCACCTCACAGGCAGCCTACTCAGTTACCAATTCAGAGAGCCCATTCACCCAGGGGAAATGAGAATGAAAACCACATGAGATGATACACATCCATCAGAAAGGCTGAATGTACTAGTAAAGTGTGACACTATCAGGTGCTGATAAGTATGTGGAACAGCCACACTCTCAGGAAATTTGGGTGCAACTATTTTGGGATGAAGCACAAGTTTCTTATTAAATTAAGTTAGACCCATCAGGCTCACTCCTAGAAATCTACCCAAGAGACATCAAAATGTGCAGCCACAGAATGACTTGCACAAGAATGCTCACAGTGCATTATTCATCATTGTCAGAAAGCAGAAATAAATCAGGTGTCCACCAATTAAAAAATGGACAACTATGATGTGTTACATAAGGAATACTTAGTGTGAAGAAGCAGTTAACTGAAACGTGCAATGTAGCCAAACCTCAAAACATGCTGGGTGAGAGGAGGCCTCCTCTTCTAAAGAACATGTGCTGCATGGCCATGTGACGTTCCAGAACAGGCAAACCAAATATATGGTGGGAAATACCAGCACAGTCCTTGCCTCTGGGGGGTGGTAAGGCAGGGGAGGCTGGGAAGGGCTCAGTAGAACTCTAACTCACAAGGGACAGATATCCATCTGTTATAACCAGCAAGTACACACACAAACTGTGTGTACTTTCGCAGGTATTTTCACATTAAAAATTAAACATGGAGCCGAAACCGGTTTGGCTCAGTGGATAGAGCGTCAGCCTACGGACTAAAAGGTCCCAGATTCGATTCCGGTCAAGGGCACGTACCTTGGTTGCAGGCACATCCCCAGTAGGGGGTGTGCAAGAGGCAGCTGATCGATGATTCTCTCTCATCGGTGTTTCTAACTCTCTATCCCTCTCTCTTCCTCTCTGTAAAAAAATCAATAAAATATATTTTTTAAAAATTAAACATGGAACTCTACTCAATGATACACGTTCTGGTATTTAGAGGCAAGTATACAAATGCCTATACTTTTCTTTGAAATACATTAAAAAATGAGTGGGTAGCAGTTATAGATATAACCAAATATATGGTAAAACAAGTACAGTGAAATATTAATGCCAGACTCTAGGTGGGGAGATATATAAATATTCACTAATTCTTTGTGGTCACTGAATTTTGAAAAAGTTTTCAAAATAAAAATAAGAAAAATCCTACAATGAGATACCAATTCACCTCTCTCAGACCCACACCTGCTTGCACGTTGGTGAAGTGCTGATAACAATGGAGGGAGAGCAATGCTGGTGGGTTTGACGGTGTGAGGGCACACCGTGTGAAGGACACACGGTAAGAACCAACAGGATATCCTCTAGTGCACATGAACCAAGAGATGTGCACGAGAAGGTTCAGGTGCCTGTCAGCACTGCTTGCAGATGAGAAAAGAAAATGCCCACTAGTGATAGAAAGGAGAAACAAGTCATGGTATATTCTACAATGGAACACTTGATAGCATTAGATTTCCACATACAGAATTATTCATACATTTTTTGGCGTATAGATTAGACTGGAGCAGATTAACACCATCTCTGTCCACTTCTAATTCAATAAAAGGAATCGTTTATATGAAAATAATATGTAATAAGTTCTCACTGTTGATGAAAATATGCAAGTTACTGTATTCTCCTACATGCCAGGTCTTACCTGCTTTGAGTAGCCCCCATAGATGACAATGCTGCCCTGGGGAGTGACAGACATTTGGCAGCCAGATCTGGGTGTGGGCCCAGTCCCAGATGGGGACAGCTTGCTCCACGTGAATGTGTCCAGGTCAAAGGCGTACACGTCATTGTAATAGATGTAATCTCTGGTTATAATAGAGTCACACAAAAACAAAGGCAGTGACATTAAAAAGCAAACCTAATTTAGATTAAAGATAAGTTTTCCAGCACTTATACGTAATCAGTTTAGTTAAAATTTAAGTTCATGATAGGACTAGAAACATATGCGAGTTGGCATTTGAAAATAAAAATAATGCTAGACTATAGAAGCACAGTGATTTGCCTGAATCTGAAAGCCTTTTTAATTTGAAAATTATACCGTATTTCCTTACATAGTTTATAAAATCACAATCTTACAGCCCTGGCTAGGTGGCTCAGTTGGTTGGAGTGTTGGTTGGAGAGTTTGATTCCCACTGAGGTCACATACCCAGGTTGTGGGTTTGATCCCCAGTCAGGGCAAACACGGGAGGCAAGCAATGTTTTCCTCTCACGTCAATCTCTCTCTCTCTCTCTCTCTCTCTCTCTCTCAAATCAATAATAAAAAAAAAAGTCACATTTTCTTGGGTGAGAATTTAAAAATAAGTTATAATCTTGCAAAATAATTACATTAGATTACTATGAGTGTAATTTTAAGCTCAACAATGAAACACAGACCTAAATGAATACTCAGGACAGAGGTATTTACAGCTTGGTAAGGACTGTGAAGAGACCCTGAACTGGGTGGAAGACGGGACTATTAAGACCTGAAACAGAAAGATGCCAGCGGCAAATCCTTTGACTCTGTAAGCACAGGCAACAGCGAGGACATGGTTGAGGTGATCCAGGAGGCACTGGCCCTGCCCTGCTTAATGTTCCTGAGATTTAAGTGACAAAGAACTCAAGACGCAGAAGGGGCCTTGTGAGGGGACCCCAGGTGTGGGGAAAGCGGCAGCTCTGTCTGGGTCACAGAGAGAATGCTGTGTCCTGACATGAAAATTTTACAGATGGCCACAGGTCAAAACTACACCAAAAGAATAACAGACACTCTCCAGCTATTCAAAATGGAGAGACTAGAACTAATTTTTAAAAGAAAACACAGAGAAAGTGGTCAGCCACCCAGTGGGAAGGGATTCCTGTCTTTTCTACTGCATTCTAATAATCCAAGATGGGACTCCATAGCAGAAGGACCACAGTGCAAGGCCGGTCTGCTCACCTATACCTATCTTCAAACACTGTGCACAGCATGGCATCTGAAAAAGAGCAAGTCACCTGGTGGCCTTCCTGACTGGCACCACGAC
Source organism: Pipistrellus hanaki (assembly GCF_964339955.1). Lineage (NCBI taxonomy): Eukaryota > Metazoa > Chordata > Mammalia > Chiroptera > Vespertilionidae > Pipistrellus > Pipistrellus hanaki. The sequence goes on from NC_140517.1 coordinate 26,221,074, forward strand.
CAACTGCACCGTTCTGCAGGTACACATATAAACCGAGGAAGGGGAGGCTTACAGTTTTTAAAAGACTTCACCACATTCCACTATTTCCTCAGATTTCACACTGCAGATTCTCAGAGGAAAAAAAAAAAAAAATCCTATTCTGCACATACAATAACTATAAACTATTATTTTGTATTTAAAAGTCAAACTCATTTATTATGGATGGCAACTAAACAACTATCTGTTCTAGTTTGTTTTTTTTCTGTGTTCGAAATACTTCATAAATAATTTTAAACAAGGTAACAGTTGACAACAGCTTTGAAAATTTTTCTAATTCTGAAATGGTTGCAAGATACAACCACTATAAAATTTGATTCACTTTATAACCTAAGTATCAGGAGGGGCTATATTTTTGTTGTTGTTGTTAATCCTCACTCGAGGATATTTTCCAATGATTTTTTTTTTTTTTAAGAGAGAGTGGAAGGGAAGCAGGGGGGTAAGGATGGGGAAAGAGAGGAGGGAGGGAAAGAAGGAGAGAGGAAGAGAGGGAGGGAGGGAGGTAGGAGAGAGGGGGGAAAGGGAGAAAGGTAGAGAACAAGAGAGGGAGGAGGGGGCAGGGAGAGAGAGCAAATGCCGCCCCCCCCCCCAGAGAGAACATTGATTGGGTGCTTTCCACAGGTGCCCTGACGGAGGCGGGATTAAACCTGCAACCCAGGTAGGTGCCCTTAATTGGAAATGGAACCTGTGACCCTTCAGTGGGCAGGCCGAGGCTCTAAGCACCAAGCCACACTGGCCAGGGCAAGGAGAGGCTGTATTGATACACTCTCTGTTCCGCACATAGGAGGTGTTGAATTAATGCATTGACAAAATCATGACTCCCCACGTCTATGTTTGACAATTGTTTGTGTTTCTTTAAAGTTCCAAGAATAAATATAAACAACAATTGCTTGGGTATCAATTTTTAAAAATAGCTCATGCCTTGGCCGATGTGGCTCAGTTGGTTGAGCATCGTACTGTGCAATGAAGGGTTGCCAGTTCAATTCCTGGTCAGGGCGCATGCCCAGGTTTATGGGTTCCTCCCGGTCAGGGTCTCTCTCTCAAAGCAATAAAAATAATAATTTAAAAAAAATTTTTAAATAGCTCAGGCTCTCTTGCCCAAAATGGCAATGACTAGCCAACACCTATTTGACAGGAAGCAGACCTGGGGCTGTGAGCCAGGGTGAGGGCAAGAGGACAGAACACTGAAAACCAGCAATCTTTGGTTGAGGACAAATTCTACTACTTATTATTATATTTTGATTTCCTCAACTTTATTTTAAGATGATAATTTAAGAGAATTTATAAAAAAACAAAACAAAACAAAAAAAAAACAAAACCTTGGTAAACTGTATGACAAGACATAAAACTAAAGCTTTATTACAACCAAGTTACGCCTTCCAGGATACAAACTGACTCCTTCCTTAATTTGAATTACACTTTTAAAATCCCCTCCAAAGAATTTATATCCCTGTTTCTCAAGTAATAAAAGTATTCTTTATTCATGAGGAAATTTTAATAGAACCAAATCTATAGTACAATCCTCAGCCTAAAATGGGGGAATGGGGAAAAATTACAACACTCACTCTTCATTCACCAAATGCCTTCTTCTTCACATATATATATGTAAGGATCTATTCTTTTTAAAAATATATACATTTTTTATTGATTTTAGAGAGGAAGGGAGAGAGAGCGAGAGCTAGAAACATCAACGATGAGAGAGAATCACTGATTGGCTGCTTACTGCACGCCCCCTACTGGGGATCGAGCCCCCAACCCAGGCATGCGCCCTTGGCTGGAATTGGTTGTAATAAAGCTTCAGTCTGCAGGCTGATGCTCTATCCACTGAGCCAAGCCGGCTAGGGATCTTAATTTGACAAAAATGTGAGTGGGGCACCACAACTAACAAATTGATAAATGTGCTATTTTCTTATTTTTTACTTCTTTATTGATTTCAGAGAGGAAGGGAAGGGAAGAGAGATGAAGAGAGAGAGGAGGGAGGGAGGAAGAATATATCACTGATTGATTGCCTCCTGCACATCCCACACTGGGGATTGAGCCCACAAACTGGACATATGCTCTGATCAGGAACTGTGACCTCCTGGTACATAGGTCAACACTCAACCACTGAAACACACCCACCAGGCAAACTATGCTATTTTTTTAAAAGAAAAGAAAGGTGAGCGGAAAATGAGGCACCCAGAAAAAGGCACCCATCCACCTTCTTTGACATGGTCATGGTCAAAGGAAAATCATTGCAAACATGGTCTTCACCAGGGGTTACAACAGTGTAGACATTTTACCCGAAATGTTCTTGTGTTATAATGGCAAAATGAATACTGCTAGCCTATTCGCTATATGGAGATATTCTAAACTAGGGATATTCAAGAGGGTAGCTGTACAGATGACAGGCTTAAAACAATCAGGGACCCTGCTAGGTTGGCCTGGGAACCCACTGTGGCTTATACTAAGGTAACCATGACACCGAAGGAGAAGTGGCGGCACCTCCGCAGAACACCAGCTAACGCTACACTCCCCAGCAGGGTCCCCAGGACAGCAGCACCAGGCCCCAGGTCTACTGAGTCAGGAACCTGAGGTGGGGCTCAGTAACCAGAGTTTTAACAAGCCCATCAGGGGGTTCTGTGTGAGGCTCAAGTTTGAGAAGCCTGTGTTAGATAAGATGACCACATCATCTACAGGGCTCAGTACAAAATATAATGTGGGGCCTGTTCAATAATAAAGAATTTCAAGATAATGACAGCAGAGCATTAAACTAAGCTCAGGCCCTCCTGAGTGTGGGGCCCTGGTTGGCTTCCTGAGCTGCATGCCCATGAAGCTGGCCCTGGTGTTAGGAGAGGGGCAGCATTTTCTTTGTGGGCATATGCTCTGATCAGAATGGTCTTTCCCAATAAAAGTTCCCTCCTTACTGCTCCAGGAAAGAAAAATCTTCCTGCCATTGGCACTAACCTTGTACTCTCATGGAAACCACCAAAAAGTATTAACTGTCTCTTCCAGGCTACCATACGATGTCCACTCCGACCTGAAGGACCCCCTGGTGACCTAAAAAAAAACAAAAAAAAACAACCACTTTTTAGACCAATTTCTTTGGCAAGCACTTACTGAGTGCCATTTAATTTGACAAGAAATTTTTGCAGACCTCAACAAACTCCTTAAGTATGCTGAAAACATGTACCACAACACTAAAAGGTTTTCTTTATATATATATTTATTTATTTATTTTATTGATTTCAGAGAGAAAGGGAGAGGGAGAGAGAGATAGAAACATCAATGAGAGAATCATTGATTGGGTGCCTCCTGCACGATCCCCACTGGGGATCAAGCCCGCAACCCAGGCATGTGCCCTTAGCTGGAATCTAACCTGGGACCCCCTCAGTCTGCTGGCCGACACTTGATTCACTGAGCCAAACGGAGTAGGGCTGAAAGGTTTTCTTTAATAGGGAGGAATGTTTATTATCTGCTTACAAGTAAATGTGTAATGAAAATAAGAAAGAAACCTAGCCAACCACCATGGACGTATTTTAGAAAAGAGTGACACCTCCTCGTACACCTCAGGCAGGTCCTCAGGAAGCGTCCCAGAAGACAGAGGCATTGTTATCATAGGAGACGACAGCTCCACGCATGTCACTGCCTCAGAGGACTTACCAGTGGAACAAGAAGTAAGGCGGGAGGCCATGATGTTGATGACCCTGACTCTGAGTAGGCTTAAGCTAATGTATTTGTATCTTAGTGTTTTTAACAAAAAAAGCTTAAAAAATAAAATAAGGATTAAAAATTTTAAGTGGATAAAAGCTTACAGAATAATGATATAAAGAAAGAAAATATATTTGTACAGCTATAAAAATTTTAAGCCAAGTGTTATTATAAAAGGGTTGAAAAAAATTATTTTATAAATTTACTGTAGCCCAAGTGTGCAGTGTTTATAAAGTCTACAGCAGTGGACAGTAATGGCCTAGGCCTTCCCATTTACTTACTGCTCACTCACTCACTCACCCAGTGCAACTTCCAGTCCTCAAGCTCCATTCATGGTCAGTGCCCTATGTAGGTGTATCACTTTTTATCTTTTATATAGTATTTTTACTGTATCTTTTCAATGTTTAGATGCACAAACACCGAACACTATATTACAACTGCCTACAGTATTTACTACAGTAGGCTATACCAGTGGTATAGAGTTAGAAACATCAACGAGAGAAGCATTGATCAGCTGCTTCCTGCACACTCCCTACTGGGTATGTGTCTGCAAGCAAGGTACATGCCCTTGACTGGAATCAAACCCGGGACCCTTGAGTCCGCAGGCACTCTACCCACTGAGCCAAACCAGTTAGAGCTTAGTATGGATATTTTAATAATTCTTCCTATCCATAATATTTATGCAGGAGACCCAGAGTGTTACCAATGTTCGTCCAGTAGCAGTGAACCTAAAGGACCACAAACCTATGGAAACAGTGTCAGCAAGCTGTCATCCTTAAATGACCCCCAGCATCTGAGATACACCAGGTAAGGGACTCCAGTCAGCTTCCTGCCCGCAAATCTAATGGTGTTTTGTCCTCCAGTGATCCAGGAACTAAGGGTGTAAGCCACTCTATGATGATTGCACAATGACAAAAATCATCTAAAACATTTCTCAGAACACATCCCCATCATTATGCAATGCATGACTGCATACTTGCCTTGTAAGAAATGTTTTTTAAAAAGTTCTTCAAAGAAAAACATAGGTCAGAAATTGGATCTACATAAAAAAAGAGCCCTAAAGAAAGTGAGCTTATATAATAATTCTTCCTATCCATGAGTACAGTATACGCTTCCATTTGTAACTTCTTCAAATTTCTTTCTTCAATGTCTTATAGTTTTCCAAGTATAAGGTCTTTTACTTTCTTGGTTAAATTTATTGTTAGGGGAGAAACCAAGATGGTGGCATAGGGTAGACAGCTGAATGCAGCCTACCACGGCTGGCTGAGAGGAGGTTTTGCCACCTGGGAAGGAGAGAGAAGGCACGCTGAACCTCAGGAACTGTGAAGGTGCGGTGAACTGAGCGCGCGAAAAGGTGGCCGCCAGACTTCGCTACTGGCTTGCTTGCGGAGCGCAGAGAGGGCGGGCCAAGTTCGCTGCTGGATTACTCCTGGCGCATGGAGAGGGCGGACAGCTAATGCGCGGCTAGCTTTCTTGTTCAGGAGGAAAACAGAAGCACCCTATTGCTCTGATAGACGGCCCCAGACAGGAAGAGGCCAGACTGTCAGGCAGTGGGCAGAGATCTCTGGAGGAGTGTGAAGCCAGCGGCCATTACTGCGGGACTCAGAAACCACACCCTCATAGAGAGGGGCTGACCAAAGCTTATCTGCACCAGCCTGAGACTCCGCCCCATCCAAGCGGAGCACAGAAGCCCTTCCTGTGGCTAGCTTTCTCGTTCGCGTTCACCGCGAATAGAACTCTCCTAAGGAGGAACAGACAGGAATCCAAAGCTTGTCTGCGCCTGTACCAAAGAGGTGCACGCTCCTGCAACCAATCTTGCGGGATTCAACAAAGTTTGTCTGTGCCACCCGGAGACTCGGCCCCATCCAAGCAGAATATAGAAACCCTCCTAGCTGAGACACTTCTGATCCTCATAACCAATTGGCTTGGAGATCAACGCTTCCCAGTGATACCAACAACAAGCAAGGCTTAACAACAAGACTGCACACACAGCCCACAAAGGTCTACACCTCAGCTAACTGGGAGGCTGACCCACTGAACCATATAGGACAACTTAGCACACAAAGCCACCCTACCAACTCTGTGAAAATGCCGAGACAAGGACACAGATCACAAACAAAAAAAATGGAGGAAAAGAAGCAACTGGATATAGAGTTCAAAACCGCACTTATAATGTTTTTCAAGAATTTCCTAGAAAAGGCCGATAAAATAAATGAGACCTATGAGGATATGAAAAGGGATCAACTAGAAATAAAGAATACATTGTCTGAAATACAAGATATTATACAGAGTCCTAAAAACAGAATGGAAGATCGCAAGAATCAAGTCAATGATTTGGAACATAAAGAGCCAGAGGACACTCCTCCACAGAAGCAAGAAGATAAGAGAATACAGAAAGTTGAAGATAGTGTAGGAAACCTCTGGGACAATTTCAAACGAACCAACATCAGAATTATGGGATTCTCAGAAGAAGAGAGAGAACAAGATACCGAGAACATACTGGAAGAAATAGTGACAGAAAACTTCCCCCACCTGGTGAAAGAAATATACTTACAAGTCCAGGAAGCGCACAAAACCCGAAACAAAAGAAATCCAAAGAGGACCACACCAAGACACATCATAATTAAAATTCCAAGAGCAAAAGACAAAGAATATTAAAAGCAGCAAGAGAAAAGCAGGTAGTTACCTATAAAGGAGCACCCATACGACTGTCAGCTGATTTCTCAACAGAAACCATGCAGGCCAGATGGGAATGGCAAGAAATATTCAAGGTGATGAATAGCAAGAACCTACAGCCAAAAATACTCTACCCAGCAAAGCTATCACTCAGAATCGAAGGCCAGATAAAGAGCTTCACAAATAAAAAAAAGCTCAAGGAGTTCATCACCACAAAATTGCTGAAGGGGGTTCTTTAGGAAGAGGGAAGAAGATAGATAAAAATTATGATCAACAAATACGTAACTATCAACAAGTGAAACTAAAAGCCAAGGGAATTAAAAAACCTGATGAACAATGTGAACTGGTGAATATAATAGAATCAGAGGTATGGAAGGGGCGTGGACTGATGATTCTCGGGGAAAAGGGAGTGGGAGGTGTGGGAAGAGCCTGAACAAAAACTGTGCAACTATGGATAAGGACAATGGGGGGTGGGGAAAGGGCAGAGGCTGGGGTGGGAACTTGGTGGATGGGAGCAATTGGGGGGAGGGGGGAAAGAGGAACATTTGTAATAATCTGAACAATAAAGATTTATTTTTAATAAATAAATAAATAATGTATTGCTAGGTATTTTTAATTCAATTATAAATTGGGATTTTCTTAATTTCTCTTTCTGACAATTCATTATTGGTGTATAAAAATGCAACCAATTTCTGAATATTAATTTTGAATCTTGCTACTTTACTGAATTCATTTATCAATTCGAATAGTTTTTGGTGGAATCTTTAGGATTCTCTATATATCCTATCTAATAAAAGAGTAACATGCAAATTGACCATCATTCCAGGACACAAGATGGCCTGCAGGGGAGGACAGCTGAGGGTGACCAGGCTGGCAGAGGGCAGTTGTGGGTGATCAGGCTAACAGGGAGGGCAGTTAGGGGTCACCAGGCCAGCAGGGGAAGGCAGTTTGGGGATGGGGGTAGGAAGATCCAGGCCTTCAGGGGAGGGCAGTTGGGGAAAAACCAGGCCTGCAGGGGAGAGCAGTTGGGGGGGACCAGACCTCCAGGGGAAGGCAGTTTTAGGTGATCAGGCAAGCAGGGAGGGCAGTTAGGGTGACCAGGCCAGCAGAGGTGGGCAGTTGGGGGAGACCAGGTCAGCAGGGGAGGGCAGTTGGGGGGGGACTCAGTGCACACACCCCTAGTGCACGAAATATCGTGTTGAATAGAAGTGGCCTAAGTGAACATGCTTGTCTTGTTCCTGATCTTAAAGAAAAAAGTTCAGCTTTACACCACTGAGTAAGATGGTAGGTGTAGGTTTGTCATTATGGCCTTTATTATGATGAAATATGTTCCTTCTTACCACTCTGCTGAGAGTTATAATAAATGGATGGATTTTAACAAATCCACTTCAATATTTCTTGCTAGATTTGGTCCACAAATATACTTCTGGATGCTGAATATGTCAACAACTTATATGCTCTCCCACAAATTTAATAAGCAAATTTTCTTATCCAAAATCATGATTTTAAAAATACCAAATAAACTAGGCTCAAAAGGAGAGTCTGGGTATGCCATGACACCACCTGCAGGTTCATACCAAATCAGCACTGGCCTAGACTGGTATTCTGCACAGTGGGAAAAGGGCTCTCCTTGGAGCTGGTCCCACTCCACAAGCTGAAGCAGATGGCATGACTTCTCCATCCCCTCTGTGCTGGGTACTGAGAAAAGAGGCCACCACAGTACAACTCTGCAATAGAGAAGCTGATAAGAAGGAAAACATCACATGTGCTGGACAAAATGTAACCTCCTTTTTGATAAATTCTCTGATGTGATACTTTAGAAGTAGAGCCTGGGGAAAAGATTTCATTCAGCAACTAATATTGTCCAATTCTACTTCAATATATTTATGCAGGAGAGCCAGAGTGTTATCAATGTTAGTCCAGTAGCAGTGAACCTAAAGGACCACAAACCTATGGAAACAGTGTCAGCAAGCTGTCATCCTTAAATGACTCCCAGCATCTGAGATGCACCAGGTAAGGACTCCTGTCAGCTTCCTGCCCGCAAATCTGATGGGTATTTTGTCCTTCAGTGATCCAGGAACTAAGGATGTAAGTTACTTTTTGTAGCACCAGCCATGTGCCACTGTGCTTAGTAACCAAAATGGGAAAATCTTTCTATAAAAACAATTCACATACCCCTTTAGAAAAACAAAGCCACTCAAAAAAGCCTATTTATATTTGAATCTCCAACAGGCCTTTTCAACTGCCATCACTCCTAAATATGGAGTCTTAAAAAACTCCCATGTTGTACTCAGCCAGATCTATATGCAGCACAAAAATACATGTGCAATATTGTGGGAGGGAGTGCTTTCAGTGCAGCTGAGTTATGTGCAAAATGGCATTCCAACAGGGCAAGCTGCCACTCACCATCACCCAGGCCACTCCTTTTAATGGTGCCATTTACAGAAAATACTCTAGCATCAAATAACTCCATGGGCTTAGAGTACAGAGTATTAAGAACTTGGCACGTAAATGGTTCCCCGAGGTAATTCAAAGTTTACACCTTATAAAATTACATGCTATAGTATCATGCCAGGCAGCCCTGAGACATTTACTGAGCAAAAGAAATTTTTTTCTCATAAAACCTGAGAGTAAACATCACACAGGCCCAATGGACAGGATCCTGAGTCTAACGGCTTATTCTCTGACCAGAAAAGGCCCCTCCCTCCAAGAATGGTTACAGCATGGCCCAAAAGCAGAAACCATGTGCAAAAGCACTGGCCTTTTTCATTTTAAAGAGTGTCCCTTCGGCATTCGGCTCCACTTTTCCAAGTGTCAAAAATTGAATATGAATATTCCATCAAACCATAAATATGAAGCTTAGTATAGGGAATTTATCTCCTTGTACAGAATAACTACCAGCGATCTCTAGAGTCTAGGTAGACTATCAAACTGTGTTCTTGTTTTAGTTTTATTTTAACTGTTATTTTAAATTAGAGGACCTTGGGGTGTGGGGCCCTCAGCCTGGATTACAAAAGTGCCCAGGCCAGCCCAAGGGACCACACCAGTGCATCCTTGGGGCCAGGGAAGGACACAGGAGGTTGGCCAGCCGGGGAGGGACTGCGGGAGGACTACAGGGCATGTCCAGCTTATCTTGCTCAGTCCCAATCGACTGGACCCCAGCAGCAAGCTAACCTACCAGTGGGAGCATTTGCCCCCTGGTCCCTTGGTGGTCAATGCACGCCATAGCAACTGGTTGACAGGTCGAGTGCCCCCTGGTGGTCAGTGAATATCATAGCATTAGCATATTACACTTTGGCTGAATGGCCAACTGGACACTTTGCATATTAGACTTTTATTACATAGGCTAAGAAAACTACTATTAGTAGAGTGCATTTTATTCCTCACAATAACTGCATGGCGAAGACATTATATTTAATCCCATTTTACAAATGAGAAAATCAAGACAAGAAGTCAAGAAACACTTTAAGCTAGTCAACAGCAGAGCCAGAATTTAAATTGAGGCAACCTGGTCCCATAACGCACAATCTCTGCAGCCAATTAAGTCACTAAACCAAGCATGTCAAACTCAAAGGCCAAATAAACAAGGTTTAAGTTTATGGGCTACAAAATAAAAATAAAGATTCAATTTTCATAGAAATGTAGTTTTATTTCGATAGAGACATACTGAACACAAAGGGCTGAAATAAATGAGCGATTGTTAACATAAAATAATACATTTTAATAAAAATTAATTTTTTCTTGAACATTAACTTACCAGACACTAATTAACTGCACAAATTAATAAGTGTAATGCAGCCGAAACCGGTTTGGCTCAGTGGTAGAGCGTCGGTCTGCGGGATGAAAGGTCCCGGGTTCGATTCCGGTCAAGGGCATGTACGTTGGGGGGTGTGCAGGAGGCGGCTGGTTGATGTTTCTCTCTCATCGACGTTTCTGGCACTCTATCTCTCTCCCTTCCTCTCTGTAAAAAATCAATAAAATATAAAATAAATAAATAAATAGATAATAAAATTTAGCATATATATAATTAAAATATGTATAAAAAAATAAGTGTAATGCAAATAAACCTACTTTTCTTGTTCTCTGAAAGCAAAATATCTCCTCTTGTGCACACCAAAGAAGTCAGTACAAGACTAATGATGTGGCAATTGGCTACTAAAATACTCCCTGCTAGAAATAGTGGAAAGAAATGGTGCGCTGAAGTGGAGGGCATGTAAGGGAAATGAATGCAACAGAATTATAATAACAGTCACTAGCGAACGTTGTAGTTCATTAATAATTATGCATAACAGGATAATGTAAAAATTAAGTTAAGAAATTTTTATTAAAACTTGTTACATAGTGCCACAAAAATATTTGTTGTGGGCCATGAGTTTGACATGTTGCACTGTAATACTAAAAGTCAGAGATCTCAGACAAAATAAATCTATGGGCCAAAAGTGACCCTTTACTCTGACAGTCTTTAATTTCATGCATCCTTTCCTTATCCCTTGATTTTCATACAAATCAGTCACACTCTCTCTATCTGTTGGTCTTCCCTTCCTCCTTACACACAAAAACTTCAAGATGATAATCAATGGGCAGTGAAGGAGCAGGGGATCCACACAAGCTTCCACTCCCATTTCCAGATTTTCCTGGCTTCTCTCACAGTTGATGCATAGCTGTTAATAAAACCAGCCTGATTATGAGGTCCACAAAGCCTCAGCCTATGAGCCCAACCAGCTCATGGGAGAAGCCAGAGAACAGAACATATGTGTTTGTTTCCACATGATAATTACGAGGTATGGACTGATTTCAGCTAACTCATTGCAACCTTTTGCAACAGGATCATACAAATAACTCTGAATTATTTTGAGAATAATCTTTTCTAGGATGTCAACTTTTCTCAGGCACAGCTTTAAGATATAGACACTAAGCAGGTTTAGCTGAAAACACCACAAATGTTGGCTCCTTTTCCAAACCAAGAGCAACAGTATGCACACATCAACGAACACACACACACACACACACACACACACACACAACTATACAGTATATTATTTTTCATTCAACCAATTTTTATTGATCATGTATTAAGTACGTCAATGCATATAAAAATGTATTAGTTGTGCAGAGAAACCAAGATGGCAGCATAGATAAACACCTGTACTTGCTGCTGTAGACAACCACTTCAAAACTACAACTAAAAGACAAAACGGCCATCATCCAGAACCACAGGAAGGTTGGCTGAGTGGAAATTCTACAACCACCCTGTTTCCCTGAAAATAAGACAGTGTCTTATATTAATTTTTGCTCCCAAAGATGCGCTAGGTCTTATTTTCAGGGGATGTCTTATTTTTCCATAAGAAGAATACTGTACACATTTATTGTTAAATGAAAATAAAGGAAATTTATTACCTGTATACGGTACGGTAGTACGGTAGTTGTCAACACAAACCAGACAAACTGTGAATCCTACAGTATCAAGAACTGACTCATTTATTCAATGACAATCATGTCATCATCTTCTGGAACATCATCATAACAATCCAATTCCTGAATTTCCTGGTGAATTTCTTGTGACTCCATTTCTTTCAGAATCAGTGGAACAAATCTCTCATGTTTAGCCTGGGGGGGCCTTATTTTCAGGGGATGTCTTATATTTCACTCAGAAGGAAACCTGTAAGTAGGCCTTATTTTCGAAGGATGTCTTATTTTCGGGGAAACACAGAAGGAAAGAGAAAACCACACTGAGATTCAGAGGAGCTACAGAAATAAAGTGCAGAGGTACAGAGTTGCGAGTGGAGGGGAGCTACAGAGGGGATAAAGAGGAACAACTATAATAATCTGAACAATAAAGAATTTTTAAAAATGTATTACTTGTAACAAATGTTCATAGCAGCATTATTTTCAAGAGTGCAAAGTGGAGAAACTAAACATCCACCAATAAATGGATAAACAAATGTAGTGTCTCAAAACAATGGAACATATTCAGTCATAAAAAAAGAGGTTCTGACACATACTACAGAATGGAACCTTAAAAACATTATGCAGAGGAGAAACCAAGATGGCGGCATAGGGTAGACACCTGAATGCAGCCTACCACAACAAATTTGAATTTAGAACTGGAAAACAGGGAGACATTGCCCTGAAGCACCGGATGGCTGGCTGAGAGGAGGCTCTACCATCTGGGAAGGAGAGAGAAGGCATGCTGAACCTCAGAAACTGTGAAGGTGCGGTGAACTGAGAGCAAGAAAAGGCAGCTACCAGACTTCGCTGCTGGCTTGCTTGCTGAGCGCGGAGAGGGCGGGCCGAGTTCGTTGCTGGATTACTCCTGGCGTATGGAGAGGGCGGACGAGGAGAGGGTGGAAAGTTCTTGTTCAGGAGGAAAACAGAACCACCCTATTGCTCTGATAGACGGCCCCAGGCAGGGAGAGGCCAGACTGTCAGGCAGTGGGCAGAGATCTCTGGAGGAGTGTGAAGCCAGCGGCCATTAGTGTGGGACTGAGAAACCAGACCCTCGTAGGGAGGGGCTGACCAAAGCTTATCTGCACCAGCCTGAGACTCCACCCCATCCAAGCGGAGTACAGAAGCCGTTCCCATGGCTAGCTTTCTCATTCCCCGCTAATAGGATTCTGCTAAGGAGGGACAGACAGAAATCTAAAGCTTATCTGCGCCTGTACCAAAGAGGTGTACGCTCCGGCAACCAATCTTGCGGGATTCACCAAGGCTTGTCTTTGCCACCCCGAGACTCCGCCCCATCCAAGTGGAATACAGTCCTAGCTGAGACACTTCTGATCCTCATAGCCAATTGGCTTGGAGATCAACGCTTCCCAGTGATACCAACAACAAGCAAGGCTTAACAACAAGACTACACACACAGCCCACAAAGGGCTACACCAAGACTGTCCACCTCAGCTAACTGGAAGGTTGACCCACTGAACCATATAGGACAACTTAGCACACAAAGCCACCCTACCAACTCAGGGAAGCTGTGAAAATGCCGAGACAAGGAAACAGACCACAAACAAAAGAAATGGAGGAAAAGAAGCAACTGGATATAGAGTTCAAAACCACACTTATAAGGTTTTTCAAGAATTTCCTAGAAAAGGCCGATAAAATAAATGAGACCTATGAGGATATGAAAAGGGATCAACTAGAAATAAAGAATACATTGTCTGAAATACAAGATATTATACAGAGTCCTAAAAACAGAATGGAAGATTGCAAGAATCAAGTCAATGATTTGGAACATAAAGAGCCAGAGGACACTCCTCCACAGAAGCAAGAAGATAAGAGAATACAGAAAGTTGAAGATAGTGTAAGAAACCTCTGGGACAATTTCAAACGAACCAACATCAGAATTATGGGAGTCCCAGAAGAAGAAAGAGAGCAAAATACTGAGAACATACTGAAAGAAATAGTGACAGAAAACTTCTCCCACCTGGGGAAAGGAATAGACTTATAAGTCCAGGAAGCGCACAGAACCCCAAACAAAAGGAATCCAAAGAGGACCACACCAAGACACATCATAATTAAAATTCCAAGAGCAAAAGACAAAGAATATTAAAAGCAGCAAGAGAAAAGCAGGTAGTTACCTATAAAGGAGCACCCATACGACTGTCAGCTGATTTCTCAACAGAAACCATGCAGGCCAGATGGGAATGGCAAGAAATATTCAAGGTGATGAATAGCAAGAACCTACAGCCAAAAATACTCTACCCAGCAAAGCTATCACTCAGAATCGAAGGCCAGATAAAGAGCTTCACAAATAAAGAAAAGCTAGAGGAGTTCATCACCACCAAACCAGAATTATATGAATTGCTGAAGGGGGTTCTTTAGGAAGAGGAAGAAGATAAAGATAAAAATTATGATCAACAAATACGTAACTATCAACAAGTGAAACTAAAAGCCAAGGGACTTAAAAAACCTGATGAACAATATGAACTGGTGAATATAATAGAATCAGAGGTATGGAAGGGGAGTGGACTAACGATTGTCGGGGAAAAGGGGAGTGGGGGTGGGTGGGAAGAGCCTGAACAAAAACTGTGTACCTATGCATGAAGACAATGGGGGGTGGGGAAAGGGCAGAAGGTGGGGTGGGAACCTGGTGGAGGGTAGCAATGGGGGGGGCGGGGGGGGGGAGAGGAACATTTGTAATAATCTGAACAATAAAGATTTATTAAAAAAAAACAAACACAACATTATGCAAAGTGTAAGCCAGTCACAAAAGAACAAATAATGTAGGATTCTAGTTACATGAAATATCTAGCATAGGCAAATCCACAGAGAGAGCAAGCAAATTAAAGGTGAGTTAATAGTGGGAATGGAGTCTTTTTTGGGTGATGGAAAATTCTCTGCTATTGAACTAGCAGTGGTAGTTGTACAACTCTGTGAACATGCTAAAAACCATCATATCAATTTTGAAAGGGGTGATTATTTTAGGTATATAAAAAACAGCAAGAGTTCTATAAGTAGCCTGACCTCCTTGTTTGTGGTTTATGGAGGCACAGATAACTAGTTAGGATGGCACCAACTTTAGAAATAAATGAAGAAAGGCTGTCAAAATCTTTCTCCTCTTGCCCAACTGCATCTCCTCCAGGGAGTAAGGAAGAAAAGTGGGCTTCCCCTTTAGAAGTGCTGGCTTTTCAGTGTGGCAGGCTGACTAACTAAACTTGAACCAACAGGAAACCTGAGCTGGTAGGGCAGGCCTGCTGACTGAGGAAGGGGTGAAAAGTGCTTGAGAATACTGTCTGGTTACACCGGCAGTTCCTCTCCATGGCTTCCGGCTTTGCTCGCTATCAGAGAAGTCCCACCAAAGCAAGAAGCACCAGCAGGAGACTGGAGATACATGAAGAGGGAAGGAACCAAGGCACGGCCCCTTTCCCCTGCCTTGGCCCCTCTCAGGAGCATCGACATCATTTCCAGCTCCAGACCCCACCCCACCCCACCCCACCCCACCCCCAAAGCCTAGCAGTGGGAAGTGAGTAACTTCTAGCTGACCCACTAGTTTGGTTTTCTCCACCATAGTGTGACCCATCTCTTTCATGTCCTCCTGGTTAGACCCTCACTGATACACCAATGGTTGTCAAAGGAAAGATGTTTGCAAACACTAGACATTAGTAGTTACGGGCTAAATGCTTATGTCTTCCTCCCCCGAAGCCCCTACCAAAATTCATGTTAAAGCCCTAACCCGAAGAGTGATGGTATTTGGAAGTGGGGCCTTTGGGAGTAGTTCAGTTTAAATTAAATCATGTGGGTGGGGCCCTGGCTGGTGGGGCTAACGGTTAGAGAATTAGTGGGCACACCAAAAGGTATAGGGTTCAATTCCCAGTCAAGGGCATGTATATGGATTATAGGTTCAATCCCTGCCCTGGTTGGGCTATGTGGCAGGCAGCCAATCAATGTGTCTCTCTCACATCCATGTTTCTCTCTCTCTCTCCCTGAGCCCACGTCACTCCCTCCCTTCCACTCTCTCTAAAGAACAATGGGAAAACTATCCTCTGGTGAGGATTAAAAAAAAAAAATCATGAAGGTGGGGTCCCCATGATGGGATCAGGGCCTTTACAACCAGAGGAAGAAAGAACTCTCTTCACAAGCAAAAAGCAACCATGTGAGAACACAGCAAGAAGACAGCTGTGTTTCTTTCACATCAAAGTTTCTCTCTGTCTTTCCCTCTCTCTTCCATCCCTCAGTGGAAAAATAACCTCAGGTGAGGATTAAAAAAAAAAAAAATTCACATTTTAATTACAATGAACAAGTATTCAAGTAATGAGAGATGTGTTTATCAGAGACAATTTCAGATTTAAGACAGAAGCCTCAAATGTTGCGTAAGCATAATTGAGCCAAGAGCACCAGGAGGCAGCTGGAATCCTGTGCTGAGCCGAGGGTGGCTATCGCTGGCTGGCTGGGAGACAGCAGCCACAGCAAGCTGTTCAAAGGGCACTCCCCAAGTGACCACATGTCAATAGTACCTCCCTGCTTCCTTGGAACAAACACATACAATATACGTTACAGAACCAGAAAAGGCTGAAGGACACATGAAAGTGTATACAAAATAACTTAGAATGTCCCTGCAGGAACACCCACAGATGTGTCATCGTCAACAGTAGACCCATCCAAGTAGCTGTAAGTCTTGTATATATTCTTCCACAGAGAGGTTTATTATCCCTCAACCATAAATTTGGACAAATAGCAACCATGCGGCTGACAAAAATGCTATGAAAATATTAACAATCAATTCAATGACAATGAACAAACAAGCACATAAAATTGGGTTTCAAAAAAAAAAAATAAATGGAGCAAAACAAAACAACAGAGATTGCAAGCTCTGGGCCTAAATACTTTTTTAAATTATGAAGAAAATGACTAAATTTCAATATATACATAATGAAACCAATTTTAATATGAAAATAATTTCCTGACTGCTGTGCCTACTAAGATAATGAAGCTTTCCCTAAACAAGCAAGCAAAAGGGAAATGAAGTCAGTAATTGGTAATACCAAGGCTCTTTCTGGTTCCAATTTGACTCAGGATTGCCACTGGCCCTTTCTCCAGCAGGTTAGCCCGGCTTGGGGACTCTACTTACATTTCCCACATGCACAAGGGACATTCTACCGAGTTAGTTCCACTCTAGGCCTGAAGCCAATCGATCAGGTCTCCACAGCCTGGCACTGTGGTCTCCTAAGAGGCTCATCAAATAAGCAAGCACACCCAGTCAGGGAGGTAGGCTTCCCTCTTATGAAAGTCGTAGGACCTGAAAACACTTTGCACCACCACTGAATTCCGCAGTGCAGCTGCCTTCTCCACTGAGGCGAAGAAACTCTGGTTGCTGCTTTAGCAGTGGAAAGAAGGCACCCTGCACCAGGTGCACACAGCCCGGCAAGCAGGCATGCGCACCCCAGGAAAATGAAGTCAACTAGCTCTTTCAATCTGTCACTCTCCTAGGTTTTTTCTTGTAAATAATGTATATGCAGACACAAATCTCTTCAGAGTCAGGTGTGCAGCAATGACCACTAACACGAGTGGTGGATGTGACAATACATTTACCAAAAGATGCAGAAATCAAGCTCTAGGGATGGCTGAGCTTAGTTTATTGAAGAAAAACATAAAGGCTTTCCCATCAATCATCTTATGGCTCCACTGTTTCTATGTCCACTAGACTAGAAAGAGCACTCCCGTTAGTATACCACAGCTCCACCCAGCAAACTGAAACCCAAAGTGTCTTTAAGGAGATAATCAGAGGGTCCAGGAGAAGAACTGCATTAAAATATGATCAATGCAATACACACAAGGGAGGAACAAGAAAATAACCCTGAATGCAGCGCTGCTCCTAGCGACCTTGGCAACACCTTTAACAAAGCCCGTTGTCAGGCAGCAGTGGCCAGACAGGGCTTCTCAGCAAAGGGTGGGAAAAACTCAAGCTCTTTCCTTTCTGCAGTTACCCGCGAAGCTGGTCCCTCAGGCTCTGCAAGGGTGTTCCTCAAACCCCTGGAATTCTACAATATCTGACTCTATCACTGTGAACCAGGCATGCTGGCATGGACAGGGAGGCAGGCCCAGATGTCAACTTATCACCCAGCGCCTTACCTGACTTGTTCCCAGGTCTTGGTGGCTAAATGCAGAACCCAGAGATCCTTGTAGTGGTAAAACTGCTCTCCGTCAGGAGAAGCAAACTCCCCTCCAAAGATCCACAGCTGCCCACCACCTTGAGGCACCACCACAGCCTGTGAAAACAAAGGTGGCAGGTCAGAGCAAAGCAGCACAGTTCTTGGCTGGCTCCACGGGTGCAGTCCAGGTTCTGTGCCATCCGCCAGAATACAGCACGTGGTAGTCTTGGCCAGCACCCACACTTCTGCCTTTGAGGGAAAATTCCTGAAAAATCCCTCATCAACAAATCCTCCAAAGTCAAAATCTAATAAACTTTCAGGCACTCCTAGGTTGCAAAATTAACATCCTCTTATGTTTAGATAACCCACATCCCATTAGAATGGATAATTATGTCAAAAGTTAACATCTATCTATCTATCTATCTATCTATGGTATGTACACACACACACACACACACACACACACACACACACGGCTAATATGCAAAGTGTCCCCTCAGGAGTTCGATTGCTCACTATGATATGTGCTGTCCACCAGGGGCGGGGTAGAACAAAGGGAGGGAGGAGAAACCAAGATGGCGGCATAGGTAAATGCCTAACTGCAGCCTCGCACAACAATTTCAAAAAATACAACTAAGCCCAAACCGGTTTGGCTCAGTGGATAGAGAGTTGGCCTTCAGATTCAAAGGTCCCAGGTTTGATTCCCATCAAGGGCATGTACCTTTGTTGCAGGCACATCCCCAGTAGGGAATGTGCAAGAGTCAGCTGATGGATGATTCTCTCATCGATGTTTCTAACTCTCTATCCCTCTCTCTCTCTCTGTGTAAAAAATCAATAAAATATATTTTCTTAAAAATACAACTAAAATACAAAATGGACATTATCCAGAACTACAGGAAAGTTGACTGACTGGAAATTCTACAACTAAAAGGAAAGAGAAAACCAGAAGAAAAATCAGAGGAGCTGTAAAAGCC
This sequence comes from Pipistrellus hanaki, assembly GCF_964339955.1. Classification (NCBI taxonomy): domain Eukaryota; kingdom Metazoa; phylum Chordata; class Mammalia; order Chiroptera; family Vespertilionidae; genus Pipistrellus; species Pipistrellus hanaki. Next base: position 26,240,038 of record NC_140517.1, read on the forward strand.
TAAGGTATGGAGACACAGTGTGTGCGTGGGGAGAGTATGGAGCTGGAGAGAAGGGGGCAGCTAGCGTTCCCTAGCGGGAAGGAGATAAAAGCTCTGGACTGTGCTGAACCCCAGTTCCAACTGCACTGAACCCCAGTTCTGGGCGAGACCCTGGAGACCCAGGCTCATACAGGAGGAATCTAGGCTGTAAGGCGGAAACTCAGGGGAGTGGCGAAAGGCAGAGTCCCAGAGGCATGCACATTGCGTGCAGAGGAAGGACTGTTGACTGTGCTGCTAGATTGCCCTAGCAGGAAGGAGACAAAAGCTCCGAACTGCATTGAACCCCACTTCCATCTGCACTGAACCCCAGTTCCAGGCTCATTGGGGGAGAGACTAGACTGTCTGATAGTGGGCGAAACTTGAGGGCACTTTTCTCTCAGAGGTGCTTGCAGTGGTACCAAAGAACACTGAGGAACACTGAGAATCAGGAACCTCATGGGGTGCAGCTGATGAGAAGCCAGGGCTGTAGACTCCATCCTGAAACTCTGCCCCATCCAAGCTGAGCACAGAGGCTTTTGCAATTTTCCAAGTCTAGTAGAATAAGGCTGTCTCCTGGCATAGACACAGCTGATCCTCACAGCCAATTGGCCTGGAGGACAATTCCTCCCAGTGATACCAACAACAATTAAGACTGAACTACAACAAGACTGTACACATAGTCCACAAAGGGGTGCACCAAGAGTGTCCACCTGACCCACTGAACCATATAGGACTACTTAGCACACAAAGTCACCCTACCAACTCAAGGAAGCTGTGAAAATGCCGAGACAAGGAAACAGGTCACAAACGAAAGAAATGGAGGACAAAAAGCAACTGGATATAGAGTTCAAAACCACGCTTATAATGTTTTTCAAGAATTTCCTAGAAAATGCCGATAAAATAAACGAGACCTATGAGGATATGAAAAGGGATCAACTAGAAATAAAGAATACATTGTCTGAAATAAAAAATATTATAGAATCCTAAAAACAAAATGGAAAATCACAAGAATCAAGTCAAAGATTTGGTACATAAAGAGCCAGAAGACACTCTCCGCAGAAGCAAGAAGACAAGAGAATCCAGAAAGTTGAAGATAATGTAAGAAACCTCTGGGACAACTTCAAGAGAACCAACATCAGAATTATGGGGATCCCAGAAGAAGAGAGAGAGCAAGATACCAAAAACATACTGGAAGAAATAGTGACAGAAAACTTCCCCCCACCTGGTGAAAGAATTAGACTTACAAGTCCAGGAAGCGCACAGAACCCCAAACATAAGGAATCCAAAGAGGACCACACCAAGACACATCATAATTAAAATTCCAAGAGAACAAAGGGAGGCCCTGGCTGGCAGCAGAAGGCCCCAACCAGTCTGATCTCTGGCCAGGCCTAGGGACCCTACCCATGCACAAATTTCGTGCACCAGACCTCCAGTCAGTTATAACTGTTTTCCTTTAATAAAGCTATTTACCTTTCCTCATTAATCACTTTCCTAGAGATTAAGCATTATATATCTAAAACCACACACACGAATAAAGCATGTTTAATATGTAATGTTTTTGTAACATCATTAACATTTACTTTTTTTTTTTTAAATATATTTTATTGATTTTGTACAGAGAGGAAGGGAGAGAGATAGAAAGCTAGAAACATCGATGAGAGAGAGTCATTGATCAGCTGCCTCTTGCACACCCCCTACTGGGGATATCCCCGCAACCAAGGTACATGCCCTTGACCGGAATCGAACCCGGGTCCCTTCAGTCCCCAAGCCAACGCTCTATCCATTGAGCCAAACCGGTCTTGGCATTAACATTTACTTTTTAAAGATTTAAGCATAACAGGAAGGCACATAGAAGCAGTGAGGACAATAGCCTTATGGGCCGTAGGAACAGGTAGCTCTCACACAGGAGAGGATAGAGCAGCACACAGCCAAGCTCACTCTGCACCGCACCAAGAACTTTCAAGACCCACAGATGCATATTTCAAAGTATTACTTGGCTTAGCAGAATATCAAAGTTTTCATAGAACAAAAATGATCTACAAGCCAAACATTCTATAAACTAATGTGCCGATCTAAGGGGAAAAACAGCAGAGAACAGGGACTCCAGGAACTCACTGGAGGGACACAGGAGGTTGGCCAGCTAGGGAGGGATTGTGATAGGGCTCCAGAGTGTGTCTGACCTACGGTATCTCGCTCAATCCTGATCAGTGGGACCCCAGCAGCAAGCTAACCTACCAGTCAGAGCAGGGGTCTTCAAACTGCGGCCCGCAGAGGAGTCTGATCCTGCCCACCAGGTTTTTTGGGCAGTGAGCGCAGCCGAGGTGTTACAGTAGGAATTAGTAGTTCATATAGTCCGGCCCTCCAGCTCTCTAAGGGACCGTGATCTGGCCCCCACTTTAAAAAGTTTAAGGACCCCTGAGTCAGAGAGTCTGCCCCCTGGTCATCAGTGCATGTCATACCGAATGGTCGACTGGTCAACTGTCTGTCCCCTGGTGGTCATCAGTGTACATCATAGCAAACAGTTGAGTGGCCTTAGCATATTATTAGCATATTATGCTTTGACTGGTTGAACGGCCGACTGAACACTTAGCATATTAGGCTTTTATTATAAGCTAGAGGCCCAGTGCAAAAAATTCACAGCATAAACAGCAAGCCAACCTTAATTCCAAGGATATTATTAAGCCCTATACTAATAAAGTCCTCATCAAGCATGAATATGAATCACAGCCTGCTAAGCACCCTGCCAAAATAGCTAAATTTTAAAATCTCAAAGAATGTTATGACTCTAATTCTTCAAGGACACAGTTAATAACTGATGATTAAAATAGTAAAGAAAAGAAATAAAAAAGAAACCTCTAGCCTGCATTATGTGACATGGGCATGAAGCCTGGCTGCTCCATTGAGACATCAGCCTTCTTGGGGCCCAGGAATCTGTGAGACATCTGGGAAGACTGGGGACTCAAGAGTGCTCACCACTGGGACAGGACAGGACTTAGTCCTTAGCTTTTCTGGGGCAGATCATTTACTCTTCAGAACTGGAATTTATCTGATAAACTTGGAATTTATCAAAATCTATTTATTTATTAAAATCCAAGCTTACTAAATCTAATTTTTAAACCTGAAAGCAAGTGCCTTCCTCTTTTCCAGAAGATAAACCAATCCAAATACTTGCAAACTTTCATGTGCACAAGAAACTCATGCAATTCAGGCAGCAGGTCCTCCTCCCACCCAATTTCAGATCAGTGGGCTATTTCTGAGCACAGAATCAGGAAAAGGCAAACCACATACACATGGTGGGCTCTTATAATCATCGTTCTCCACCCTGGAGAGGTATCACTCATTTAAATTGTTGGGTGTTTATCTGGTTTTTGGGTTTTTTTGGTGCCCCAACACTGTTCCAAGTACTGGGTTATAATAATGAACAAGACCAAGTGCCTGTCCTCATGTAACTGTGTAGAAACTGAAACCAGGATCCCTTCCTTGATAGGTAAACAGCTCTGACAGAGCTCTCCTGGGGTAAGCAGAAACCAGCCAACATCATCTGATTTAGCACTTCATTATCCCTGTTCATAACTCATTCATTCTATAATAATTATTTTCCACACAGCATTTACACCTCTTTTTTTAACAGTTTTCTCATTTTCATCTCTTTAGTCATCATAACTTGAGCCAATAGGAGCCTCTTTCACTCAAACAGAAAAGGAGCAATTTGCTGACCAAGTACCACACTCAGCATTATTACCTAAATTATTTCATATGATCTTTGCACCACATGGCGGAGGGGGTATTTATCTCCCTGTCTTTACAGATGAAGACAGTGATGTGTTAAGAAGTACAGAAACAAGCCTAAGTTAGAAAACAGCAAAGTGCTGAAACCAGTTTGGCTCAATGGATAGAGCGTCGGCTTGGGGACTGAAGGGTCCCGGGTTCGATTCTGATCAAGGGCATGTACCTTGGTTGCGGGCATATCCCCAGTAGGGGGTGTGCAAGAGGCAGTTGATCGATGACTCTCTCTCATCGATGTTTCTAACTATCTCTCTCCCTTCCTCTCTGTACAAAATCAATAAAATTAAAAACAAACAAACAAAAAAAACAGCAAAGTGAGGACCATGTGCCAAGACCCAGTCTGTACAAGGCTGCCTGTCGTTTACCAATTCTAAAAGTCACTAACAGAATCCTCAGACTAAAGCCCCAACAGGAACAGAGGGAAGGCTAAGGGTTAGTACTGACACATACCTGGTGAGCACAGCGCCTCGGAGGTGGACTGGGGATTTCAACCTTGGTCCAGGAGTCCTTCCTGATGTTGTAGATATAGAGCTCATTATATAAAAACGTCTGCAGAAAGGAAGAGTAACTTTACTGACATGAATGAAGCTTCCATGCAAGTGACAGCAAGTGGAAAGAAGGATCTATCACTAGCCTGCCCTGGAAAATGTGTTTCCTAAGCAATGTAAATCTTATCAATACAGAGCTGGTGCAGCAGGTCCCCTGGATCATTTGATATAATACACAAAGTAAAAAACCGTCTGTCCACCAAGCAGGGAAGGTGAACTTCATATTTTTGTAACTGTTTCACATACAGCTCTGAAACACCAGTCTTTCTGGACTGTTTAAAAATAAAAATTAGCCGAAACCGGTTTGGCTCAGTAGTAGAGCGTTGGTCTGTGGACTGAGGGGTCCCAGGTTCGATTCCGGTCAGGTTGCAGGCACATCCCCAGTAGGGGGTGTGCAGGAGGCGGCTGATTGATGTTTCTCTCTCATCGACGTTTCTAGCTCTCTATCTCTCTCCCTTCCTCTCTGTAAAAATCAATAAAATATATTTAAAAAATAAATAAATAAAAATAAAAATTAGATCTAAAACTGATCAGTACTTTTCTAATTCAAAACAACATTGGAAACCCATCATGAGGAAGAACAACATGGACAATCAACCTGAATGAACAGAATGCTTGTCAACCTCAAGGCAGTAACAAGAGTGACCCTAAATGTCGCTAAAGGATACTGATGGCTTGTCAAGGACATCACATGCCAGTCCTGACAGCTCAGAAGGCAGGACACGTGAGAGGGGAGTTAAAGGACCAATGAGTATTTGAGATCACTGTTTTAAATAAATTTTACTCCAAATAAGAACCATGGAAATTTGCAAAGGAAAGAAAAAAATATATACTTTACTTTTTGGCCATTGAAATATTCACCTCCGAAAAGGATTAATTCATCTTTCTCAGGATGAGCAGAGAGAGAGGCATTTAACCTGCAAGAGACAAAACCAGCAGATCAACATAAAGCCACATCATTTGATGCCCAATATGAGACTGTTCTCTTTTCCATCAGAGTGTTTCATCAGAGATAAGACTTTTTTAACTTTTGTGAAAGAGGAGCCTTCGGTTGAGAACACAACCAAGGTAACAACCTTAAAGTAGTCTCATCCATGATACTACTACCCAGGATCCCTGTCCCAGGAGAGCTGGACCTGCGCCACTCCCACAGCATCTGGCTAACATCATCAGGCAGTGACAAATCTAGGTATTCCTACTCATGTGCCAAATTCCCCAGAACTGTCCTATTTTAAGAGTCTATCCTCTTAATTCACAATCAAAACTGCTCTTAAAAGTCCAGTATTTAAGCATTTCAATATATATCTCAGACACCTTTCATCTAGAAAATAAAGGTAAATAATTTTCTACTTGTTTTACACATGAGGACAAAAGGAATAGCTATAAGAAAATCATACACACATTCTGACCATTTCAGTGAAAAGTAATTGAAGTTATGGTGAATGAGAAGGTCAGTGACTAGAAAATACCTTTCCTTCAAAATTCCCTTGAGTGGTATACCCAAGATGAATCCTATCACACTAATACCAAAAGATGCTTCTCAGGGGAAAGAAAAAAAAAAAGTTTCAAGATCAATTAAGTTGGGAAATCCCAAAACTCCATTTTTCTCTTCGGGATTTATTGTATATAGAAAGATCTTACAAGCTGAGAAATTCTGCAGTAAAGAAACCAAGTGTTGCCGAAACCGGTTTGGCTCAGTGTAGAGCGTCGGTCTGCGGACTGAAAGGTCCCAGGTACGATTCCAGTCTGGGGCATGTACGTTGGTTGGGGGCACATCCCCGGTAGGGGGTGTGCAAGAGGCAGCTGGTCGGTGTTTCTCTTATCAACGTTTCTAGCTCTCTCTCTCTCCCTTCCTCTCTGTAAAAAATCAATAAAAATATATTTTAAAAAAAAACCCAAGTGTTAAAACAGTGCAGCTGCTGTGGCACACAATCTCTCAAAAGTTAAACAGACTTTTCCATTCCCGGGTATGTAGTCAAGAAAATTGAAAACAGTAACATTCATTACAGTCTCATACACAATAGACCCAAAGTGGAAACAACCCAAGCGTCCATCAATGGATGAATGAGTAAAATGCATCCCATCCATACATGGATACTGTTCAATCTTAAAAGGAATAACGTTCAGATTCATGATACAACATGGACAAACCTTGAGGACTTTATGCTAAGTGAAAAAACCCAGACACAAAAGGAAAGATATTTTATCACTCCACTTATAAGAAATATTTAGATTGCCGAAACCGGTTTGGCTCGGTGGATAGAGCATCCGCCTGCGGACTGAGAGGTCCCAGGTTCAATTCCGGTCAAGGGCATGTGCAAGAGGCAGGTGGTTGGTGGTTCTCTCTCATCGATGTTTCTCTCTCTATCCCTCTCTCTTCCTCTCTGTAAAAAAAAATCAATAAATTATATATATATTTTTAAATATTTAGAACAGGCAAATCAGAGGAAAAGAAAGCAGGATAGAGGTCACCAGGAACTAAGAGAGCAACTGCTTAATTGGTATAGAGCTATTGGGACGATGAATATTTGGGGAAATATATGGTGGTGATAGTTGCATAGCATTGTGAATATAAGTAATTCCACAGAATTGTTCCGTTAAAAATGGCTAAAATGGCAAATTCTATGTTATATATATTTTATCACAATAAAAAATTTTTTCAAAAAAAAGAAAACCAGTTGCCCAAAGTCCTTTGACCACAAATCTTTTTTTTTCACTTACCACATTAATTTTCTGTGGAAAAGTAATAAACACTCTTGGGAGACAACTCAATTTAGGCCTAGAGTACCAAAGTATCACTGCTATCCATGCCTGCCTATGCCCACCTTCTCCGAGGCACTCACACTAGAGAAGCAGTCGCCAACCTTTCAGACCTCACGGACGTGGTCCAAAGACCACCGATGAGTGACCGCTGCACTGGAGCACGCCGAAGCACTGAGGCAGCTGTGCACCAGATCCTTAATTTCCCATTAAATTACACCTCGGCCAATACTTGGGAGATATACACACTTACAAAACTTGGTTATTTCATGGTTTTGTTACCATAAAATATGATGGAGGGGTAGGAGGTGAGAGTGCCTAAGATTTCCAACCAAAAGGTCATCTTCTACCTCAGCTCCATCAACTGTAAGGGATCATTCCCAGCTGACCCAGGGAATCACCAACCTTTCAAATTACATCCTGACATTAAACCTGGCTTTTGGGGCAACATTACTTTAGAAAAGTTCTAAAATGTCACCCAAAAATAATCACAAGTGACTTCCCTCAGGGATGCTGTACATATGAAGCCTTAAAGATCTCAAGGATTTATTTACTTCAACAATTCAAATGAAAAAGTACATCTTACCACAAATGGGACTTGTTTGGCCCTAACGATATCACGCTGGACAAAGGGGGAAACAGAACAGATTCCTAATGAAGCTTACTAAATGAAGAACAGAAAGGACTTCCAACTCTGGGAGCTGCTGAGTCAGGTTGTTTGGCTCAGGGGCTAATCAAGTCGCCAACCCCAGCCCACCTACAGGTGATAATTAAATCTGGGTCCCAGGTCATCGGAATTAGCTGGCAGAACCTTCACCTGCACCTCACTGAAGTGAAGGCAGCACTATAACCACCTTCCTTCCTGAAGTGCTGGGCCTCATGCCTCCATTCAGGCTGACAACAGCTCTAGGGAGACTAATCTGAGGGCAATGAAGCAAATCATCTCAGCCAAACAGTCCCAGATGCTTGTGAAGTTAACATGCTTCCCCTTCTCTGAAGGACAGGAATCTATCTCATTATCAGGGTCACTTGGCCTCTCTAACTCAGTGCATTCTGTGTCATGCCTCTGCTCTGTTGGCACATATAAAAATCACACAGCCCAAAACCAAATTATAAATCAACTGGAATTCAGAAGATAAGAACTGACTCTGAGGAGTAAGAAGTCAGATGAAAACCAAAGTCTGCTCATTTCTGCTCCTCCCACAAGTGTTTACAATTCATTTAAATTGGCTTATACACAATTTATTTTTAATAATCACATTTTTTCACTAGAATTTAAAAGCAATAATAAATGAACACAGCTAAAAGCTTATTTCCACCCATGATAGGAATTTTTAGAATATCTTAAGAACCAAAGAAAAGCTCATTAGGACAACACTTCAGTCCACAAATTGTTACCAGTTGGGGAGCTTTCAAACCTGGCACAATTTTTCAGGTAAGCAGGCTGAGACCTCAATTGTCCCATGTTTCTGCATGACGAGAGCTGAAGAGCCTCATGCCATTCTTCAGAAGAAGTGAAAAAATGTTTTGTGAGAGCGAAAATGTCTCCAAGTACCTGGTTGTTTATGAATAACACATTGCCTATATAAAGCGGTTTTCCAATTTATACAAGAACACTCTCAGAAGCTATAATGAAGAGTCTTGCTCACTTACCGTGGTGAAGGTGGAGAGCAGGGCGTCTCCACAATCTGAGTCTTTTTGGCATCTAGTGTCTGGAAATGGGCTATGAGAGCTTCAAGGTCTTCCTAAAGGCAAACAAGCAATCACATGTAAGACGTTTTCTTAATCCCTACTATGGGGTTAGAGGCCTGGGTCAGCTTTCCCACTGTCCACAGACTTACAGGAAGTTTTCCTGGAAATGTCACCTAATTCCAAACCCTCACACTCCCCACGAAGGGCCTGCCACTTAGACAAGCCCACCCAGAGTTCACACCACCTTCAACCACCTCTCAGAAACCCAACCCGGAGCACCCGCCAGCCTGCTTTGCTGTCTGCACAGCAGTGTCTGAAAGAATTCTTGCTCGTTTGTTTTTAATTTTGTTTCCATTTCCCTCCCACCAAAACAGTAAGAGCTCCAAGCAAGCAAAACCTATCAGTCAGCTCAAACCAGAGCCTACATCTGCGGGTTGGCAACTATGGGCTGCAGCCAGTCTGTGTAAGAGGGCCTCTATTGTATATCTGCAGACAAGATTTAAGATTTACCTGTCCAGCTGGGTGGCATTGGAACCTGATTTTCCTATCCCCAGTGCAATGCCTCGTTCCCTGTATAAACCTTCCCCCAGACCCTGAAAGCTGATGCATGACCTTTGCGTCATAAGGAAAGTCCCCTCTATTTTTATTCTCTTCTTGGAAGCTCAGTCCCGCACTCTGCTCATGCTGAGACCTGGGATATGTCCCTGCCTTCCTTTCTATCCACCCCTCAAATACACGCACCCACATTTCCATCGTTCCACATTTCACACTGAAGGCAGGTTTGATGTCCTTCCTGCGCCTACAGACATTCCTTCCTTCCTTCTTCTCCAGCCTCATTTCCCACTCCACTTCCTCACTGCAAGCTTCAATGGCTTCCTCTCAGTCCCTTTATCATTCCCTTGGCTAAACAGGCACCAGCACTACGCCCAGGGTACCGCCTTCACCTCCCCAAAATAACCACTATATGGAACTGGGTACTCATTACTCTCCAGCGTTTCTTTACATTTTTATTATACATTATGTATCCCTAAGATATATATATATATATATATACAGCAGATCCTCAAATAGCATAATTTTATGATAATGTTGATGAGATGCCATAGGAATTTAATTCTTGTTTATACCAGTTAGCACAGAGTAAACCTGGTTTCTGTATACAGCCATACGTCAGAGATATTGCAGGTTCAGGTTCAGGCCACACAATAAAGCAAGTATCACAACAAAGAAAGTCATAATCTTTTTGCAAGTGGAGGGTCTTACTTTTAATTTGTAAAAATGCAACATCTGTGAAGTGCAATAACATACAAAAAAGCAAGGTATGCCTCTATGTCTTTTGCATACACACAGAATCTATGGACAATGTTAAGTGAGGACTTGCTATGTTGTTTTCATTTTTCAACCCCACCTAAGTGTTATCATACTGTATATTCTCTTGCAAATTGCTCTTTTGCTAGTTTGATACACTAAATCCACTCACTCTCATTGTGGCAGAGGTAGCACACCATCACATCTTCTCTACCCAGCCTGTTGAATGAACATCTGGGTCAATTCAATTTTTTTGTTTATATAAACAACTAGAGGCCTGGTGCACGAAATTCGTGCGTAGGGGTGGGGGGTCCCCTCAGCCTGGCCTGCACCCTCTCGCAATCAGGACCTCTTGGAGATGTCCAACTGCCAGTTTAGGCCTGATTACGCAGGGATCTTTGCTAAGGAAATTTCAACATATAAAATACTTGGCTCTGAACATGCCAGGGATCTGCAGGATTGGGCCTAAACTGACAGTCGGACATCCAGGACCGCTGGCTCCTAACCACTCACTTGCCTGCCTGCCTGATGCCCCTGACTCTGCCTAAGCCCCCACCACTGCCGCTTCATCCGGAAGGATGTTTGGAATGATGTCTGGAAGGCTGTCCGGTCTAATTAGCATATTACACTTTTTTTATTATAGATTATTATAGAAGATACCACTATGGCCATTACTGTGTTTGTGTAGTTGGGAAAAGTTTTTCCAAGGGAAACCTTTATGTGTGTAATTACTAGGCTGTAGCTTCCCTTGTCTAGATATTTACATAGTAGGTCCATAGTGGCTCTGCCAATTTTCACCCTCTCAACAGGCTATGGAAGCATCCATTATCCTGCTACTTCTATGTGGATAGTTCATCTAACGGTGTCCTGTTGACCAACACGTCCCTAATGCCAAACATGCTGCATTAGGTACTGACCACATGACTGGAATTTTACAGAAAGACCTGAAAGGAGAAAGGACCACTGGAGTCACAATTAGTTCAGAGCTCCTGATCTAGTGTCCTTCACCTCAGAAATGATCTTCCTTAAAGCGGGTAAGGTGGGAGGAAGGAGTGGCTGGAATGAGGAGCAGCAGGTGTGGAGGGAGAGCTGCTTTATCAGTTTTGGTGCAAACTGGCACTAACTCCCACCATTATGCAATGAGGACAGGCATCTCCACCGGTGTGCCTGGTTGAGAGCAGGCTTGGTTACTCTACTCCAGTGTTTCCCAACCTTCTCTCATGATGAGAATCACCTGGTGGAGTTGTTAAAACACAGATTCCTGAATCCCAACTAAGAAGTGCTAAACTAGAATTTTTGGGAACATATAGGTAAAATTGCATACCTAACTTAGTGCTCTGTATATAACATCTGTGTTAGAGCACTAGTTAAGTATACAATTTTACCTATATGTTCCCAAAAATTCTAGTTTAGCACTTCTTAGTTGGGATTCAGGAATCTGTGTTTTAACAACTCCACCAGGTGATTCTCATCATGAGAGAAGGTTGGGAAACACTGCTCTACTCATTAAGAGTACAGGCTCTGCGTTCTGGAGACCCATTTCAGACTCCCTCTTGCCACTTCACAGCTGTGACCACCCAGAGCGGTGTATTCTGACTTCCTGTCAGATGGGGGTGCCAAAGCTACCTAATTCATTTGGTTCTGAGGATTAAAATCCAGAGTGCACAGTGCCTGGCACACAGCAAACACTCATGAACCATTGTAAGTTGCCCCAAGTGAGGGAGCCGGAGAACCACAGTCAACAGAAAGCAGAACGCTCAACTCTTAAGTTCAGCCCTGTTCCATGTGCAAACCCCTGCTGAGAGAAGTGAAGTGAGAGAGAAGGGAAAGCAGAGAAAGTGAGAGGGGAAGAGGGACTGAGGAAGAAGAGAGTGCGTGGTGATTACAGCCAACCGTTACGGAATGCCCGAGTTCCACTTGCTCCGCGGACGCTCAATGCTCTGGGTAGCTGTGAGAATTACTTTTTTAAAGACGAGGAGTGAGGCTCAGAAGTTAAGCCTTTGCCCCCTGATCACGCCCCTTGCAAAGGCGCGCCGCCGCATCTTCCCACACTAACAACCCGCCCCTCGAGCTCCCAGCCGAGGGAAACCGGCAACGCCAGCGCCGCAGGACGGAGGACGCCAGCCGAGAGCAAGGCAGCCGGCGCGGAGGAGCAGCGCGCACGAGGGCCCGTCCCGCCGGCCCCGCTCACCTCCTCCTTCCGGGAGCGCTTGGACACCTTCTTCTCCATTTTGGCGGCCGTCTTCTCCGCCCCGCGGCCCTTCTTCTCTTTCTTGCCCTTCTTGCCCATCGTGCCGGTCGGAGGCAGCCCGGGGACGCCGAGGCTGGTGGTGAGCGGCGCGCGGCGCGCCGGAAGTACGTTTTTCTGGACCGGCGCGCAGAATTGCGTCACTTCCGGGAATGCGGGCGGAAGGGGGACGGGACCCCGCGGCTTTATTTCGCAATCTATGGAAATGAGCAGGAGGGCCTCTTGCAGGGTTGGCTCCGCCCCCAAGTACCGGGCTGCGCTCTGCCTCCTTCACTGCCTGCAAGTTGCTGCATTTGTCGTTTTCTGTGCGACCCAGACTGGCCTTGAAGGCTGGCTTCGAAGTTGACTCCATTTGGGCAAATTGCTTAGCCATGTGTAAAATGACTTGTTAGGAAGCGACATTTGTTCTACCTGGGGCCCTTTTGGGAATGAGGTGATTGTTGTGGCTTCAACCCCAGAAAGCTGTGCATGCACTTTTAAGGATTTACAGACCCTAAGTGAAGACAATCCTTTTTCCCAAACAAAACTTCCCTGTACTGTTAGGTGCTGAGGATATTTTGCTCGTCAATAAAAATACATCCGTGCCCCAGCCGGTTTGACTTAGTGGATACAGCATTGGCCTGCAGACTGAAGAGTCCCAGGTTTGATTCCTGGTCAGGTCAGGGCACATGCCAGGGTTGCCATCCTCAGTAGGGGGCTTGCAGGAGGCAGTCAATCAGTGATTCTCATCATTGATGTTTCTCTCTCTCTCTCCTTCTCTGAAATCAATAAAAATATATTTAAAAAGAAAAGAAAAATACAACCTTGCCATTCCGCTTTCTACATGACTTTCCTCAAATTTCCTGTGTTAGAGGACTTGTTTCTTCATTGGTAGAGCAGGACTAATCACACCTCCCCTCCAAGGGTAGTTAGTTTATCAAGCCTGAGGAACTAGAACTGCCCCCTAGGAAATTTTAGTATGTTATTCAAAGCCTATATAATGAAAGCCTTATATGCTAAGTGTCCAGTTGTCCAGTTGGCCATTCAACCAACCAAAGTGTAATATGCTAATGATATGCTAAGGTCACTCAACTGCTCGCTATGACATGCACTGTCCACCAGGGGGCAATCGAATGGCTGATATGACATGTACTAACCACCAGAGGGCAGATGCTCTGACCTGTAGGTTAGCTTGCTGCTGAGGCCAGAGCAAGATGAGCCAGACACACCCTGGAGCCCTCCCCAGCTGGCCAACCTCCCACATCCCTCCTTGGCCCTGATTATGCACTGGCAGGTGTCTTGGCCTGGCCTGTGCCCTCTCACAATCCTGGACCCCTCGGGGGATGTCAGAGAGCAGGTTTCGGCCTGATCCCACAGGACAGGCTAAGGGACCCCATTGATGCACAAATTCATGCACTGGGCCTCTAGTAATGTAATAACCACTTGTAGGACATGGAATGCTATGGTTTGGATAGAACAGCATGATCATGTTTCTCATTACTTAGAAGACAGCTTCTAATCAAATAAATTGGACAAATTAAGGAAAATCACAAGCAAACATTTGACAAAGGGAAAGCATAAACCAGGACGTGATCTACTGTCTTAAAAAGAAAAAGTACTCTAGATTTAATCAATTTGATAATCCCTGACCAATCAAGGAGGAATGCTTTTCCAAACAACTCCAAGCCTTGTCCAGAAACCTAGTTATTTAATAAGAAAATGAAATTTGGGCCGAAACCAGTTTGGCTCAGTGGATAGCATGCCGGCCTGAGGACTGAAAGGTCCTGGGTTTGATTCCAGTCAAGGGCATGTACCTTGGTTGCGGGCACACCCCCAGTAGGGGGTGTGCAAGAGGCAACTGATCGATGATTCTCTCTCTCATCGATGTTTCTAACTATCTCTCTCTCTTCCTTTCTGTAAAAAATCAATAAAAATATATTTTAAAAAAATATATATTAGAAAATGAAATTTGGGGAAATTGTGAGAAGAAATGGTAGAATAGGATTCTGGCTGCCACTATCTCCAGCACTGCCTGTTAGAGAATAAAAAAAAAAAAAAACACCTGTGATGATAGAAAAATAAAGACATTTGGAAGCTGATCAAGATGCTGAAAAAAGAAAAGAAAAAAAAAGATGCTGCTGCAGAACTTCACAGAAACCTGACTCCTGAGTCTCAGACATAATCATTTTTGACAATGGGCGACAAAAGGCCATATCCTCACTATTGCCGTGTGGAAATCATTACTTTCCCTTTAGTGCAGTATGACTTTAAGAACATGCCTAATCCTTTTATGCTTTTCTAAGAATATTAAGTTACTTTGAGGCAATGCACTTGAAACAAAATGGCTCTTCAGTCACAGCAGTCCCTTCTTAAGGGCTGCAAAAGGGGACCACATTCCCTATTAAAGATTTAGGAAGATCCGGTAGATGCAGTGCTTAATACTTTTATTATCCAAAAAAATCTTAAAGCTGAATTGGAAGGCTCTTGGATTGTGTGTCACAGTGATTTATGGATAAGGTTGAAATTCTCATTACTGAGAAAGAAAGAGAATAGAACATATGAAATGAGATCAGAATCCTAAAATAGTAAAAAGATTAAGTACAGGGACCTATTTTAGTGAAATTCATATTTTTGAAATCTTAATGGATTATCTTAAATCTAGTAATATATCAACTTTCAAGTGTAGTCAGACGCCCTCTGCTGTCTTCAAGTTGAAATCCGGAAGAGAGAAAAAAAAATACAAACAGACCCAATTTCTAAATTACCATTACCACCAGGATTCAGAGTAATTGGAAAGTTCTCTCCAGTGTGATATTGATGAGGTGGTTCTTTGCACATTTCCCATATGGACAGTAAGAATAATAAATCTGCCTACCTACTACACAGACTCCTTGGGAGACTCAAGTGAAAATATAAAAAAGCTTAGAAAAATTAAAAGCAAAATGCAAATTTAAGAGATTTTATGTGCTGCAAAATGAGGTCATGATTTGAACTGGCTGACAATCATTTAATTAACTGAATACTACAATGTGTGGACACATACCAGGTCACCTGGGATACAAAACAGAAGACCAGCAACCAGCTTCAAGGTTTTGTTTTAACGAGAAAAACGTGATGTTCCTCAAAAGCTTTGTGAAATGAAGCAAGGAATAAGGAAGGAAGAATAAAAGGAGGGAGGTGGGAAGGGTGAAGAGGAAAGGAAAAGGAAGGGAGACAGTATAAGTCAAAGGAAGGGAATTAAATAAAAATCATTGTTTCATATATTTTGTCCATTTTTCTAGTTGTCTGAGGGAAAGGATAAGTTCAGTGTCATTGCTCCAGTGTGGCTAAAAGCAAAATTCTCTCCTCTTTGGGATTAAAGAATGCTTTCTAATGTCCAACTATTTTGAGATATTTTTGTTATTTATTTCTAATTTAATACATTAATTTAAGGTATCTAAGAGTTTAGTGTTCTCAATTTCCCTTTAAATACTGCTTTAGCTGCACCCCCAATTTTTAATATGTCACATTTTGATTTTCATTCAGTTCAGAGAACTTTCTCTTTTGGTTCTTTTTAGACCCCTGGGTTACTTAGAAGTGTGTTATTTAGTTTCCAGATAGTTGAAGATTTTCTGAAAGGTAATTTTTTTCTATTTTTATGATCTTATCTTCATCTTTATTATCCTTCAATTTCACTAAGATATATTTAGTTAGTTAGTTGTTAATCCTCACCGGAGGATATTTTTCCATTGATTTTTAGGGAGAGTAGACGAGAGAGGGAAAGACAGAGAGAAATATCGATGTGAGAGACTCACATTGATTGGTTGCCTCCTGCGTGTGCCCTTTAAGACTGTCAGAACTGAAGTAAAATGTGGCAACATGTGCTCATGCCCGGAAGCAAAAGCCATCTCAGAGCCCAGTTTCTACCTAATTTTTGATTCTACTGTCTTTCGGGTTCTGATTTGGTTATTCTTTACCCCTTGTTAGTTCTATGAAGTCTTTAAAAAGACTTCCAACATTTGTTCAACATTCTTTTAGTTATTTTCAATGGGAGGAGTGGTCCAAATAACCTAACATATCACTTGAAATGCAGCATGGCTTCATTTTTACAATGGTGCTTTCAGTGTGTGATTAATATAGACTGATTTTTTAAATTTGGAAAATACAAACAAGAATAATGGATGAAACCTCAAAGTCACCCATAGTCTCCTGTCACCTACAAACTGAGCATGTGGGGGAATTTCCTGCTGACTGATATTAAGCAAAGATCTGTGTGAAAGCCTCACTCACCTGCTTAGCTCACATGGACACAGCCGCTTTCATTCTTTCTTTTTTCTTTTTTTAAAATATATTTTATTGATTTTTTACAGAGAAGAAAGGAGAGGGATAGAGAGCTAGAAACATCGACAAGAGAGAAACATCGATCAGCTGCCTCCTGCACACCTTCCACTGGGGATGTGCCCACAACCACAGCACATGCCCTTGGCTGGAATCGAACCTGGGACCTTTAAGTCTGCAGGCCAACGCTCTATCCACTGAGCCAAACCAGTCTTGGCATCATTCTTTCTTTTTTTAATTTTTAATTTTTAATCTGAGAGAGAGAGAGACTTGCTGCTCCACACATTCATACATTCATTGGCTGAATCTGTATGTGTCAAGCCCAAAACTTTGGCCCATCAGAATGACGCTCTAACCAACTCACCTGCCTGGCCACGGTAGGCCTCATTTATTCTTGATCTTTCCCCCTCTTCTTTATCTCCAGATCTCAGAGGCATCACAGGAAGATCAAAGGCATTTTGTAAACCATCAGATGCAAAAACTTGGGAGATGGGAATACCAAAACCTAGACAATAGTACCGAAAATGAAACAAAAGACAGAAACCACGCTGGATACGCTAACTGCAAACTAGGAACCCACCTTTAACATCGTAGGGCCCACAGTGAATCAGTGAGCAGGTTGAAATGAAGCCACAGACCTGGCAGGTCACCCAAATGAGCCTGCAGGCTCACATCTGTCCTGGTTAGTGTGTTCCCTAAGCCCACCCAAACACAGTCCAAAATCAGGGCTCCTTCCTGCAAGCATCAGAGACACCAAACGAGAGAATACACAGCATGCAAAATAATGCAAATCTGCCCCTAATCCGAAGTTTGTTTTTTAAAACAAAACAAAACAAAACAAAACAAAACCCTCCTTGACTAAATTATTGAAGATGATGATTCTAAAGTTAAGTCAATTTTTTTAATCCTTATACTATCTATTTGAACATCTGGTTCTTTAATTCTGCCAGAACCAGGGACCAGCCCAATCATTTCCTAGTCAACAACTTACTAGTGTGCTTAATGTTCTTGCTGTGAAAATAGATCATACTCACTAAAGCGGAATTCTCCAGAAGGGCGTTTCTCTCACTGTTCATCCCTGCGGCTCTGATCTGGCCACCTGGAGGAGACCAGGTGCTAATATTTCACGGAATTACTAGTATAGTTCTGAAACCTACGTTATTGGTACAGAGCTAACCACATCCTCCTATTCTCGGCCATATTAGAGAGTGACATAATTAATATAAAACATGAGAAATCGGAGGAGGATTCAAGATGGCTGCTCGGGTATACACCTAGCCGCAGCAGCTCACAACAATTTCAAGGGAATACAACTAAAATGTAGAGTGGACATTGCCCAGAGCTACAGGTAGTCGACTGACTGAAAACTCTACAAAGGAAGGAGGGAGAAAACCAGAAGGAAAATCAGAGGAGCTGAAAAAAAGCCTAAGGTACGGAGACATGCGGCGCGCTCGCACGCACTCGCGCGCGGAGAGGTCGCAGCCGGAGAGGAGGAGAGGGCTGGGTGCTGCCTGGCGTTCCCTAGCAGGAAGGAAATAGAACCCCCAGCCTGGGCTGAACCCCCGAACCGGCAGCGCTGAGCCCCAAGTTATGGGCCAGACCCTGGGGACCCAGGCTCCGGCAGGGGGAGACAATCCCGGGGGACGGCGAAAGGCGGGGCCCCCGGAGTGGCGCGCACATGGCGCGCAGAGGACTGAATGTTGACTCTGATGCTGGATTACCCTAGCCGGAAGAAACAAAGCCTCCGGCGGCGGCTCTGAGCCTCAGTTCAGACCGCCCCGAACTCCAGGTCTGGGCCAGTCCCTGGGGACCCAGGCTCGGGCAGGGGGAGACGGAGCTGTGAGGTGGAGTCCTGGGAGTGCGGCGAAAGGCCGAGCCCCCGGAGTCGCGCACACTGTGCACAGAGGACAGTCTGTTGACTCTGATCCTGGACTCCCCTAGTGGGAGGGAGAAAGAAAGCTCCAGACTGGAGGAACGCGAAGTGGAGCAGGAGCCCCTGCCGGACACCGGCCAGCCGGGCGCCAGCAAGGAGCTGGGCGACGGGGCCCCCGGGGGGGGGGGTGCCCCTGAGCCTTCGACTGCTGAGCGCGGGCAACGGAGCCAAGGACGGGGGCTGCTGCCTGGGCGGCGCCGACCCCGGCAACAGGCTGGAGCAGCGCGGGAGCCCGCGGAGAACAAAGGGGTGCCACAGGCCAACCTGCTGAGCTCCCAGGACAAGGAGGAAGAAACCAAAGAAGTTCTCAATGTGAAGAAATCAAGTGAGAGCAAATGATAGTAAAATTACTTAAGAAAGAATACAAAGAAGATCTTGAAAAATCAAAGACTAAGTCAGAACTCAACGCACCAGCCAACATTGCAACATAAATGCGTTTTTGTTTTTTTTAAAAAAAGAAGAAAAAAAAAAAAGAGAAAAAAGGGACAGAATATTGGAACAGCGGCGACCAGGCCTAGAGTGGCCAGGCACAAGGCAGTGGCAGCTGGGCCCGGAGCAGCAGTGGCCAGGCCCCAGAGCAGCAGCAGCCAGAACAAGAGCATCAACGGCCAGCACTGGAGCAGCCAGACCTGGGGCAGTGGCAGCCAGGCCTGAGGCAGAGGCGGCCAAGCCCAGGGTGGCCAGTCCAGGAACACCCAGACACGGAGTGGCTGGGCCCGGAGAAGCCGGGCCCAGAGCAGCCGGGTTGGGAGCAGCCAGGCCCAGAACAGCAGTAGCCAAGCCCAGAGCATCCAGGCTGGGAGCGGCCAGGCTCGGAGCAGCCGGGTCAGGTGCGGCCAGGCCCGGAGCAGCGGCTGCCAGGCTGGGAGCGGCCAGGCCCGGAGCAGCCGGGTCTGGTGCGGCCAGGCCTGGAGCAGCGGCTGCCAGGCTGGGAGCGGCCAGGCCCGGAGCAGCAGCTGCCAGGCTGGGAGCGGCCAGGCCCGGAGCAGCCGGGTCTTGTGCGGCCAGGCCAGGAGCAGTGGCTGCCAGGCTGGGAGTGGCCAGGCCCGGAGCAACGTCTGCCAGGCTGGGAGCGGCCAGGCCCGGAGCAGCCGGGTCTGGTGCGGCCAGGCCCGGAGCAGCGGCTGCCAGGCTGGGAGTGGCCAGGCCTGGAGAAGCGGCTGCCAGGCTGGGAGCGGCCAGGCCCGGAGCAGCCGGGTCTGGTGCGGCCAGGCCCGGAGCAGCGGCTGCCAGGCAGGGAGCGGCCAGGCCCGGAGCAGCCGGGTCTGGTGCGGCCAGGCCCGGAGCAGCGGCTGCCAGGCTGGGAGTGGCCAGGCCTGGAGAAGCGGCTGCCAGGCTGGGAGCGGCCAGGCCCGGAGCAGCCGGGTCTGGTGCGGCCAGGCCCGGAGCAGCGGCTGCCAGGCAGGGAGCGGCCAGGCCCGGAGCAGCCGGGTCTGGTGCGGCCAGGCCCGGAGCAGCGGCTGCCAGGCTGGGAGTGGCCAGGCCTGGAGAAGCGGCTGCCAGGCTGGGAGCGGCCAGGCCCGGAGCAGCCGGGTCTGGTGCGGCCAGGCCCGGAGCAGCGGCTGCCAGGCAGGGAGCGGCCAGGCCCGGAGAAGCGGCTGCCAGGCTGGGAGCGGCCAGGCCCGGAGCAGCCGGGTCTGGTGCCGCCAGGCCCGGAGCAGCGGCTGCCAGGCTGGGAGCGGCCAGGCCCGGAGCAGCCGGGTCTGGTGCGGCCAGGCCCGGAGCAGCGGCTGCCAGGCTGGGAGCGGCCAGGCCCGGAGCAGCCGGGTCTGGTGCGGCCAGGCCCGGAGCAGCGGCTGCCAGGCTGGGAGCGGCCAGGCCCGGAGCAGTCGGGTCTGGTGCGGCCAGGCCAGGAGCAGCGGCTGCCAGGCTGGGTGCGGCCAGGCCCGGAGCAGCAGCTGCCAGGCCGGGAGCGGCCAGGCCCGGAGCAGCCGGGTCTGGTGCGGCCAGGCCCGGAGCAGTGGCTGCCAGGCTGGGAGCGGCCAGGCCCGGAGCAGCAGCTGCCAGGCTGGGAGCGGCCAGGCCCGGAGCAGCCGGGTCTGGTGCGCCCAGGCTAGGAGCAGCAGCTGCCAGGCTGGGAGCGGCCAGGCCCGGAGCAGCAGCTGCCAGGCTGGGAGCGGCCAGGCCTGGAGCAGCAGCTGCCGGGCTGGGAGCGGCCAGGCCCGGAGCGGCCGGGTCTGGTGCGGCCAGGCCCGGAGCAGCGGCTGACAGGCTGGGAGCGGCCAGGCCCGGAGCGGCCGGGACTGGATCAACCGGGCCCAGAGCAGCCGGGTCGGGTGTGGCCAGGCCTGTAGCAGCAACAGCCAAGTCCAGAGCAACTAGGTCGGGAGCGGCAGTGACCAGACCCGGAGCAGCTGGTTGTGGAACGAACCAGAGCAACAGAGGCCAGGCCCGGAGCAGCCAGGCCCGAAACAGCTCGCTCCTCACCTGTACCTGCCCACGGCTGCCTCTCAGACATGGCTGGAAACTTTTGCGGGAACTTGAGGGTCTGCTGAATCAAGTGATGAAGGCTTAGACCTGGATGTGTTGAGTTAGTATAGCGCTGGGGTGTTGATCTGTGAGTGCCTTGGGTGGGGCCTGGATGAGGCTGGTTGACCTATTTGAAAAAGTCTTTTGTGTGAAGTGTATCATTGGGCATGTGGAGGTATTATTGATATGAGAAAATGCTAAGTAACAGATTTACTATCTGAAAAGGGATTTACTATCGGGGAAAGGGAGGGAGGAAGAGACTGAACATAAACTGTGCACCTATGGATGAGGACAATGGGGGATGGGGAGGGGGCAGAGGGTGGGGTGGGAACCTGGTGGAGGGGGGAAGAAATGAGGAACCTTTGTAATAATATGAACAATAAAGATTGATTTAAAAAAAAAACAAAAAAAAAAAAACATGAGAAATCAACAAAGACTTCATTTTTTTTACATTTTTTTAATTAAATTATTATTATTTTTTTAATATATTTTATTGATTTTGTACAGAGAGGAAGGGAGAGAGATAGAAAGCTAGAAACATCGATGAGAGAGAGTCATTGATCAGCTGCCTCTTGCACACCCCCCACTGGGGATATGCCCGCAACCAAGGTACATGCCCTTGACCGGAATCGAACCCGGGGTCCTTCAGTCCCCAAGCCGACGCTCTATCCATTGAGCCAAACCGGTCTCGGCACATTTTTTAAATTAAATTATTATCTGTGTACATATTTTAACATTGCCCCCCCTCAACAAAGACTTCTACATCAGAATCTGAAGCCTGGAATAGTGTAAGAGGCACTCGGAAACTGAATTGGGCCCTAGCCGGTTTAGCTCAGTGGAGAGAGTGTCGGCCTATGGACTGAAGGGTCCCGGGTTTGATTCCAGTTAAGGGCACATGCCCAGGTTGCAGGCTTGATCCTCAGTGAGGGAGAGGGGGTACAGGAAGCAGCTAGTCAGTGATTCTCTTTCATCATTGATGTTTCTATCTCTCCCTCTCCCTTCCTTTCTGAAATCAATAAAAAATATATTTTTAAAAAAGAGAAAGAAACTGGAGAATTGGTTTGCCCAGTATTTCAAAGACATACAGGAATAATATATTCATGTTATATGATTTTTTTTTAGTCAATATTTCCCCATTAATAGCATTTCCCACAGTGGTCATGAGAATATAAGCTTATTGCATTTTAATTATCCATGTGGTATATCTCTCTTCCACTAGATTCTAATCTCTCAGAACTGATTTTTTTTTTCTAAATCACCAAGGATATGTGTATGGTTTTTAAATTGATTTTTAGAGATGGAGGGAGAGAGAGAAAAAGAGAGAGAGAAAGGGAGAAACATTGACGTGAGGGAGAAACAGCAATCGGCTTCCTCCTGTACTCTACAGGATGGACCAGTCATCAAACTGCAAACTAGGTATGTGCCCTGACTGGGAATCGAACCCACAACCTCTTGGTATTCGGGATGACACTTCAGCCAACTGAGCCACCTGGCCAGGGCAACAGCCCTTAGACCTTATCTTATTCAATTTTGTATCACTAGAATATAATGTTGCACTATTTGTTAAATGTCAATAAATTATGAATAAATGGTGACTTTATTAGGTCCCCAAAGACTAACAAAGCAGTGCAGGGAATGTTTGTCTAGCATGATCAGAAGAATATGTTAGTTGGTCAAATATTTTATTTTATTATTATTTTTTAGAATATACTTTTATTGATTTTAGAGAGGAAGGGAGAGGGAGAGAGAAATAGAAACATCAATGATGAGAGAGAATCATTGACTGGCTGCCTCCTGCATGCCCCCAACTTGGGGGTGAGCCTACAACCTGGGCATGTTCCCTTGACCAGAATCGAACTGGGGACCCTTGACGCTCTATCCACTGAACCAAACCGGCTAGGGCAGTTGGTCAACTATTTTAGTTAATATAATATACTATGAAGGGGTAATTCATCCCAAATGTCTGAGACAAAATGAATATTTGGAAAGATCTAGCAGAGGAACATAGGACTGATGAATAAATTTAGTTGATGGAATAATGCAGTTCTGATGCAATTTAGATAAGAGGCAAGTCCTGACTTCTCTACTAATGGATTTTGCAGGTTAGATAGTCTCATTGCAAACCCTTAATTCTGATCCTTAACATCCTTAACCTCAGGCCACGCCCCCTCATCCTTCGGGGCTTGATGGGGAACCTCAGGCCGTGCCCCCCATCTGGAGGGGCTTGACCAGGGACCTCAAAGCCTGCTCCCTGCCCGGGCCCAAGCCTGGGGACCTCAGGCCACGCCCCACTTCCTTCCTTCAGCCCTCCCTTCCTCCCTCCTCTCTACTTTCCTTTCTCCCGCCCTCCCTTTTTATCTTTTGCCCCAACCTGAGAAGGGAAGACTGGGTAGGCAGAGGAAATCTGCAGCAGTGGGCCCTGGACACTCTGCTAGTGCTGAAAGCAAACACACAAAGCAGGTTATTCCAGGGAATGGGGGAGCGCTGATCCATGGCCAAATCGTGACACCTGTAACACTGCTGTCAGGCTGTGTGAGGCCCTGGTGCTCCTTTTCTGCTGCCTGGACCTTCCCATGTGAGCCTCCCCTTCGGTCCTTAATGACCTCTCAGCAGGTCTCCGATGTCTCCGTCTCTCAAATACTCTCTCTCTACAGAGAGACTGAAAACTAACGATGTTATAAGTGATGTCGATGGCTCCACCCCACGTGCCATCGTAGAAATGCAAATTAAAACTAGGAGACACCACCACACACCTAGGAGAACAGCCCAGACCCAGAACACTGACAGCACCAAATGCTGTCAAGGCTGTGGAACATCTTTTCATGTAAGTATTGTATTTAATATTATCCTCAATTCACCCCAAAAGCAGCAATCCTGTAAGACCAGTGCTGTGAAGAGGTCAGGACCCAGCGGGTGGCCTCTGGGAAGCCAATGCCCCCCTCACAGAAGGCAGGGTTAGGGGACACGCTGAACCTGCAGACTCCCATGGCTGTGGCTTCACTACAACCCGCTCGCTGACTCACGCGGTGCACATGACATGAAAGGTCACTTCCTGGCTGACGAATGCTCCCCATCTTCCCGGAATACGTGCTGTGACATCCCTGATGAAACATAAGGGACCACTCCCATGCTGCAATGCTGCAGCTGGCTAGCAGGGGGCAACAATCAGGCAACACAGGGAAACTCAGTGACAGGCAAACTCGAAATGTTCAAATTAGTAAATATTTAATAACTAGAGGCTCAGTGCACCAGTTTGTACGTGGGTGGGGTCCAGCCTGCCTGGCCCCAATCGGGCGGATGGGGCCTAGACCTGTCCGGAAGTTGGCCAGCTGTCCCACCCTGATCAGTGCCCAATCAGAGCTGGGCCGGCTTGGGGAAGGGTCAGAGGGCAATTGGCTGGTGGGCCCCGGCCCTGATCAGGGTGGGGGGGCTGGTTGGGGGCGGAGCCGGCTGTGGGGAGGGGCTGTGAGCAGTGGGCCAGCTGGCCCTGCCCTTGAATGGGGTGGGGGGACCAATTGGGGGTCAGCAGCCAGGGGAGGGGCCATGGGAGATTGGCCAGCCAGCCCCGCCCCCGATTGGGGTGGGGACTGATCAGGGGCGAGCTGGCTGGAGGACCGATCAGGGTGGTGAAGGCTGATTGGGAATGGGGCCAGCCATAGCGAGGAGCTGTGGCTGGTGGGCCAGCCCTGCCCCTGATCTGGGTGGGGGACTGATCTGGGGGGGAACTGATCTGGTGGGGACTGGTCAGGGGGAGGGACTGCAGGAGATTGGCTGGCCGGCCCCATCCCCTATTGGGGTTGGGGGTGCCATCAGGGGTGGGGCTGACCAGGGAGAGGGGCTGCGGGCCAGTGGGGGTGGGGCTGGCCAGGGGGAAGGGTTGTGGGAGGTTGGCCAGCCAGCCCACCCCGAATCAGGCCTGTTTGCTGGCTGCAGTGGGGGTCATAGTGACTG